>NC_136063.1:54735662-55953203 GCF_964261635.1 Lissotriton helveticus
ATCCCTAAACTATTAAAAACCACTAATATTTATCTATAAAAAATGTAAAACAATGTATACATAATTTCATAAACCATCTTTTATTTTAAATGACTATTATTTTCAATCTATAACTTAATTTAAAAATTGTTGACAGGGTAAATACAAATATTTACATATTTAACTTATGAAATAATTTAATTTAATTTAACGTTGTGCATTCATTTAAACATACTCATATACGTCCATAAACGAATATTAATTTTAATATTTACATTTGAATTAGTAAAAATGTACTTACACGCAAAGTAAATTACAACAATGTAGGGCATGTAGGTTGAAAGGCCCAGAAGATTTCATGTCCTTAAGTGTGCACTGCTGGGTTCAAGTTCAAGTTCAAGTTTAAAATTTGTATAGCGCACTACTCACCCAGAGGGTCTCAAGGCGCTTGAGGGAGGGGGGGTACTTTACTTATCGAATATCCAAGTTTTTAGTTGTTTTCTGAAGGAGAGGTGGTTCTGTGTAAGGCGGAGGTGGGGTGGGAGGGAATTCCAGGTCTTGGCTGCTAAGTAGGAGAAGGATCTTTCCCCCATGGTGGATCTTTGGATGCGTGGAACTGCTGTGGAAAAGTAAATTTTGCCATGTTCTGTGTCCCTACGCGTCATCCATCATATGTTATGTGTGCATGATTAATATGCATATGTTATTCCCCATGTTTGATTAAAGACGCAACTACAGTTGTGTCCACCTCTAGTATGTCAGTTTCCAGTTCTCGTGAATACTACGAATATCAGGCCTATGTAAAGTTATGTTGCCACGTTTCTCAGTGTGCACGTTATTCCATTGTAAAGTCCCCGTTTCTAGGCCTCAAAAGGGGCCCGGACACCAGATTCAGCTCCTGTCTCCTGAAGCCCTCGCTGAGGAGCGATACAGCCCCCACCTGTATCCTCGACCCTTCACTTACTTCCTGCCTTGCAGTGCCCGGTTCAGCCTGGCTCTGCCTCTGAGTCTGCCAAGAGTATGTTATGATTCCAGTTATCAGTTCAGTCCTCCTTCTCTGCATTCCTAAAGCTACTGAATCGCATCAATAGTATCCGTCATTGTCTAGCCTTTACGTCTCCATGTAAGAGAAATACTGCATTTAATGGTCATTTAATATTCTTCATCACGCACTACATGTAGAATAATGCATGCTCCAGTCTTAGAGTCTGTTAGCCTTTCCCCTCCTGACTTCTAGTTTATATCAACATGTTCCCTAAACATCAGATACTAGATACTGCTTAGGTACATGTCGCCCTGACTCTCCAGACTTCAGTCTCTGCTCCTAGCACAGAGTTCATAGCCCCCAGCTTCTCCTAGTGATACGTCATTGCCAGTTTGCGCGCACCATCAGGTTAGAGGTCCCGGCTCCTTAGGTAGCCCCCTCCATGGTTTCCGCCCCATTCATGACATATTCTGTTACGTTTGCATCACATGTCTATGTATACGCCCTGTTACACCCATTTTCACCCTTATCTTTCGCGACTGCTACGCGTCACGCCTATTGCTCCACCCACTGCTACGCCTACTGCAATGTAATGCTATGTGTTTGCGTTATGTATATATGCTCATGTACTGTTATTAAAAGTTAGCCTTCTTAGCCTTCTTGTCCCGATCCTGCCCCCGGCAGCTGCCATTCTGTTCCCGTGCAGGTTGTCCTGTTCCTGTCCTTTATGCTGTATTAAACCTGCAAAACTCCTACTACCTCGAATCTTGACTCTTATTTATTGAGCTATCTGTTATTCATTTATGCATTCAAAAAGAGAGGTATTATTTATTTATTTACCACATAATGGCGCCCGAATAGGGACTTGCCCTTTCCCCACGCGCCGGTGAAGCCACGCCGGCCCCCTGACCCTCTGCAGCCGTGACGGAACCATATCGTGCACGTGCAGATATTTCTGCTTCAAGTATCCCTCAGGCCCACGGAGGAGACGGAGGAGGCGGTCCAGCATCCAGACGAGGCGGTGGAGGAACGCGGCGAGTCCCGACCAGAGCCCAAGCCGAGAGTCCAAGGTCCGAGGTATCCGGAGGTCCACCCGTAACTGAAGTCCGAAGTTCGTCGTCCGTCGTCGTAGCAGTCCAGTCCGATCCGAGGCCTTCCGTTCTTGCTGCCCGGTGAGTACCGTCGCTGGGGTAGTATCTAGACAGGGTCAATCTAAATTGACTCTGGTCCGTGGGTTGGTGGTACACAGACCCACAAACGAAGTGTTCACCTAGGTGGACACGGGTCTTGATGCGTCCCTTTATGGGACCGGTATGTTCCGTACTGTTTCAGCAGTGCATCCAGTAACTCTAGTCTGTTCCGTTCTCGAGAAATTCTTGTGTTTCTGTTCTCAGTATTCCAGGTAATATTCTGTCCGAACTGTTATGTTATGATGTTGTTCAATGTATTTCCAATGTCGTGGTATGCCTGAATTGTTCTCCCAATTGTTATTGTTCCCCGTCTATTGTATTGTGTTCCGATTCAAGTTTACAATGTCTCTCTTTTCGAGATTACGTCAGTTAAAAACTAGAAAGGGTTTGTTAGAAGAAGCAGTTCCTGTCCCACCTAGGGACAGTCCAGGTCATTTTATGTATCAGAAGCATGGCATAAGTGCCATATTATATCTAGATTTATGGGTAGAGTATACCAAAGAGTTGGAAGAAAAGTATAGATGGCCCGTATCAGGTACGTGGGATGCCGAGTGCATCATGAGAGTAGAAGAGGCATTATGGAAAAAGAAAGCCAGACAGTCACAGAAAGATGCCATCGAGTTATGGCGCAAAGAATCTCATAAAAGAACCGAAAAAGAAATCAGAAAGTCAGAATTAAGTAGAGAATCCTTAGAACGAGCCCAAGAAAAAGAATTAATCGAGATAGGTGAACAAGTTAAAACTGAACAGGCAGACAGACAGAGGAATGCCCTTATTAAGGGTATGTACCCTCTTCTTGCCGAGGGCTTGCCAAAAGCGACCCCGGAGGCATCCAGTAATTTCCCGCCACCATTAGTTCCGACCAAGCTACGTCACAAACCGACCGCAGCTGATATTTTCATTTCGTCCTATTTGGACGACACAGTCCCAGAATATGCAAATCCTGTTCGCGCTCCGCCAGTCCCTGTAAATCAGGCACTTCCTGCTCCTCCAGACACCGGGGCACCCCTTGCAGTACCTGCTACGGTCCCCCAGGTCCAGCCCGCCACACAAGTTCAGCCCGCATTTCAATTTCCCGTCACACTAGTACGAAGAGTATCAGTTGACGATTCTAGTTTAGGGGCCGCAGGAGGAGGTCCTCCTCAAACCCCGCCGCCACACAAGCGTTTAACGACAGTCGAATTACATGCTCAAGCGTCACAGCGTACGCCCAGATATCAGTCTGTTGCAGAAATAAGGAAAGCCCTTACCGAATGCGGCTATGATCCAGTCCCAGGCTAGGATAATATGGTTTTATATTCATTACGCGTAAGAAAGGTGGCCGAGTATCTAGTCACCTTACCGAATATGAAAGAAGATCTAGACAGAATATATCGTTTCATCCGTACAGGGATGATCCAGAAAGCATTGGCGAAGCCATGTCTCAAAGGAAAGCTGAGATCCAGCTTATGATATTAAAGTTTCTGATCAATTGTCTAATAAGAGAACAAGATTACCCGTCCAAAGATCAGGCTGAAATGAAAATCCTGACAAAGTGGAGTGATAATATAGCCGAGGGTAAGCACAAGACCATCAGTGCTATGGAGAGTATGTACAAGAAAATCCGTAAAGAAATAATAAAGTTACACGAACAGCGTAAAGCAGCACAAGTAAGCGAGAAAGAAAGTAACTCTGATACTGAAGAGGTAGACGACGAGAATCCCGCCAGAATAGCGTATGTAGGAAAATCTAGATTTCCAGACCGCCATTTACGCCTAGAACACAAGTCTACTTTCCATCATCCAGCACCAGAACAAGGTTCTCTAGAACAAGTGTTTCAAGCTACCGATCACATTCTGAAATCACGAATCGGTTACAGTGAGTTAAGTACTATGCATGAACAAGAACTAGCCCGATCAGCAGTCCGATGGATTACTGATTCTACCACTTTTCCAGACGAAATAGTGGCACAAATGTTTCTGAAACTGCCCCCAGCCGAGCAGCGACTGGTGGGTATGTATATGATCCAGCACCTCATTACATTGTATGAGGGTCAACATTCTGATCCAGGTCCGTTACATGACATCCTGAACGAGTTACTCCAGTATAGATGGAAAGGTCTAGGTACCGATTTAATTAGTGTCATTCTAGAACAGCGCCACAAATATAGAACGTTTCTGAACCCGCATTTTGTTCATGTCTCACCCCCAGAAAGTAAACCCTTTTACATAGACAGACAGAACCCGTTACGAGAAGTCCACCCAGTTAGAGGAACGGGTGGCGAAATGCAACGAGTGTTTGTTTACACCCCGATTACAAAGATGGAACTCTTAGAGATGAAAAAATTAATTCCCTGTCATGATAAAGATCCAGCAGGGTTCCATAGAGAATTAAAAGACATGCTCCGTATGGGAGAATACACGTATCCAGATATAATTAAAATGTTAAAGGTTCTGTTGCCCGCAGGGGTGTACGAAAAGCTCAAGGAAAAAGAATGGGAGGTGGGAGAGAAAAAGATTGATTGGGCAGTTCTAGAAGCTGAAGATAAGGCACGAGTACCAGGTACCGGTCTTGGAGCGAAATGTAAAGAATTACCAGAATTATTGATTCAAGTTTTACCCAGATTGTTAACAACGAAAAAGGAAGACTGGGATGCAATCTCAGCCTGTAAACAGAAACAAGACGAAGACATTAGTGATTTTTATTCTAGATTTGAGAAATGCTTTAGCATCAACAGTGGCCTCAAGACAAGTAGTGAGTCATACCCTCATCTCTTTGTTACTAAATTAGTCGAGAATTCAAGTCCACAAATTAAGAATCGAGTTTTGAAAGTCGAAAGTACCTGGCAAGCTAATACCCCGTCCCAGATGTTACAGATGCTCCAATACCACCAGAATAGAATCAGAGAAGAGCAAGATCACGAAAGGAAACGTATGAAAGACACGAAAATGAAAGTACTAGTTGCACAATCTGTTCCTCAAGACAGTCAGAAGAGGGGTCCAAATCAAGCCAGTCATCCTGCAGCTCCCGTTAAAGGGAACTGCAATTATTGTAAACAGCCAGGTCATTTTATAAACGAGTGTGCAGTTCTGAAACACAACATAGCTACCGGTAAGACTAAAGAAAGACCACGTCCGCATAGACAAGAACAAGTTTCACAGACTCCTCAGCCACAGAATGCACAACAGACAGTTACAGTACCGCAGCCTATTGCTGCAACACAGCATGTTACACAGCAGATGTACCAGTATGCACAGTCCGAGTATCCAGAGTATCAGCCATATTCATGAAACAGCCTAGAGAGGGAGGTAGGCTTGCCTCTCATCGAGATACCTGTAGATCAAGAAGGTCCCTATGTTCACAGTCAAGTATTAGGGAAAGACAGAAAGTTTTTGATTGATACAGGGGCAAGTAGGACCACAATTAGTCACGCCGAAGTTCCAGGGGCTCCGCTCTCAGGCTCTAGAAATGTTTCCCTTGGATTTTCAGGAAAACCGATTGTAAATGAAATATCAAAGCCAGTTACTCTAGAAGTAGGTCCATTGTCCCGTACTACTGATCTGTTACTTACTAAGTCATGTCCAGAAAATCTATTAGGCATTAAAACACTGAAAGAATTAGGTGCAGTTATATGCTGTTCCCCAGAGGGAATACGTCTGTTCCTACGTGACTTTAAGGGTCACTATGTATTACGAGATTTTGATCCCAGATTGTCTAATGTTCCGCAGCATTTATGGGCGCAAGGTCCAACTGATGTAGGTTACATGCAAATCACACCCCATCGTGTGACTCTCAAGCCAGGTGTAGTGTTACCACGAATCAGACAGTACAGATTGCCACCTGAGGCTGTAGCAGCCTTATCCAAAATTATTGACGAGCTCATCGCTCAAGGAGTAGTTGTAGAAACTGACTCCAATGTATGCAATTCTCCGATCATTCCAGTCATGAAACGTACAGATCCAAATGCACCCCCAGTATATCGATTAGTGATTGACCTACGAGAACTTAATAAATGTATTATTCCTCAGTATCCAGTTGTCCCAGATATTTCTTCCCTATTGACAGCCATTGATTCCGAAGCCACGTTCTTTACTGTAATAGATCTCAAGAACGCGTTTTTCAGTGTTGCCATTCATCCAGACAGCCAGTTTCTTTTCGGATTCTGTTTAAATGGAAGGAGCTATATGTTCACACGAGCTCCTCAAGGTTTCACAGAAAGTCCTAGTATTTACAGTCAAGCACTTAAGAGACAACTTGATAATGTTCACATGCCAACTGACACTGCCCTGCTCCAGTATGTCGATGATCTACTGATCACAGCCCGTTCTGAACGTGACTGCCAACGAGGGTCACTGACGGTTCTGTATTTCCTAGCCGAGATGGGGCAC
The DNA here is from genome assembly GCF_964261635.1 of Lissotriton helveticus. Taxonomy (NCBI): domain Eukaryota; kingdom Metazoa; phylum Chordata; class Amphibia; order Caudata; family Salamandridae; genus Lissotriton; species Lissotriton helveticus. The sequence goes on from NC_136063.1 coordinate 54,742,184, forward strand.
AAGGTGTCCCCTTCGAAGCTTCAATTCTGTGTCCAGCAAGTGGTATACTTAGGACACTTACTGTCCAAGAGGGGTAGGCAGCTGACACCTGACCGTATCCAGTTAATAGCGAGTCTTCCTCAGCCCAAGACCCAGAAGGAGGTACGTGCTTTTATCGGCCTTACTTCTTATTGTAGACAATGGATTCCTCAGTATGCATTTCTAGCTAAGCCACTGATACAGTTAACGACACAGGAGGCAGCCGCACCGACTGTCCTCCCTTGGACATCTGAACATACACTTAGTTTCAATGAGTTAAAGAAAGCTTTATGCCAAGCTCCAGTTCTAGCTACACCGAACTACAGTAAGCCTTTTACACTTTTCGTCACAGAACGTGAAGGTACAGCATTATCTGTTCTCACACAAGATCAAGCAGGACAATACAAGCCATGTGCTTATTTTTCGAGCACATTAGATCCTGTAGCCCAGGCTCTGCCTGCGTGCCTCAAGTCAGTTGCAGCCACAGCACTAGCTATCAGACAAAGTGATTCCATAGTATTAGGACACTCCCTGACAGTACAAGTTCCACACTCCGTGGAAGTTCTTTTAAACCGAACACAGACTCAGCACTTGACAATTGCACGTTTAACAGGTTATGAATTGACACTGTTCCAGCCACACATAGAAATCAGACGCTGCAACGTCCTAAATCCTGCTACACTGTTACCATCAGCTAATCCAAATCCTGCCACACATGACTGTGTGGAAGTAGTTAACATTATGACTAAGCCAAGACAAGATCTGACAGATATTCCGTTACCAGACCCCGTCCTGACACTTTATGTGAATGGTTCATGCATGAGAACTAGTACAGGAGAATTAGTCGCCGCGTATGCAGTGACTACTGACACCGAAGTTATTGAGACACACCGTATTGACACTCTGTCTGCTCAAGCAGCAGAGCTAGTTGCTCTGACTCAAGCCTGCATACATGCCAAGAACCTGAAAGTTAATGTTTACACAGATTCACGCTACGCATTTGGAGTCGTACACGACTTTGGAGTGCTCTGGCAGGAGAGAGGTTTCATGACTTCTCATGGAACCAAGATTCAGCATGGTCTCCTTATTCAAGCTCTGTTAGATGCCATACACTTACCGACATCCATTGCTATCATGAAATGCAAAGCACATACGAAAGTCACTGACACTATTTCCCAGGGTAACGATCTAGCAGATCGCACAGCCAAGCTCACAGCTCAGACTCCAGACATTCCAGTTAACATGACACACACTCCAGATCCGACTACATGTATGACAGTTAAGGACCCTACTCAAGATGTCATAGATATCCAGTTACATGCTACTCCCGATGAAATCAAGAAATGGTCCGAACAAGGAGGGGTCCAGACAGATCAGGGATGGGTGACGAAGGGTAAAGCCACATGGTTTCTCCCCGACTCTATGGTTCAAGTTATTATCAATACCGCACATAGTCCAGCACATTTAGGAGAAAAAGCTATGATAGACAGTATTCAGAACATTTGGTTCAACAAGCATTTACGAGCTGCAGCCAAGCAGAAAGTCCGTACCTGTATGATATGTTGTCAGTTCAATCCAGGTAAAAGTGTCCCGGTGGAACAAGGTGGATTCCAACCTCCTGACCACCCTTTTGAAGTCCTCCAGATGGATTATATTCAGATGGAGCGATGTCGAGGTTTCAAGTATGTCCTTGTAGTTGTATGCGCTTTGTCCAGGTGGACAGAAGCATATCCAGTCCCAGATTACACAGCCGCGACCACTGCCAAGCAGTTGGTTCGTGAGTTCTTCCCCCGTTATGGACTCCCTAGGGTCGTATATTCTGATAACGGCCAGCCATTCTCATCTGAGTTGATGAGACATGTTTCCCTTTTGTTAGGGTACCAGTGGAAGTTCCATTGTGTACGCCACCCTGAAGCAGCAGGTCTCGTAGAGAGACATAACCAGACCCTGAAAATTCGCATCGCCAAAGTATGTAAAGAGAAAGGTGTGGACTGGCTAGTAGCTCTGCCAGTTGCTTTGTTCTATATGCGCATGGTCGCACATTCCAGATCAGGTCTGTCCCCGTATGAGGTCGTTTTCGGCCGCCCCCCTAACATGTGGGGTACACCTAGACCCCGAAGTATTACCGATGTTTCAAGTAATATGCTGACAGATTACCTAGCTTCCTTGATGTCTGCCCTCAACTCTTGTCGTTCACAGGTTGCCGCCGCATTTCCAGACAATACCGAGGTGTCACCGCATGAAATCGTTCCTGGATCCATGGTTTTAGTGAGAAATTTTGACCGCTCAAGTCCGCTGGAGCCACGCTGGAAGGAGCCCCGACAGGTCCTCCTCGCCACCCGTACAGCCGTGAAGTTGGAGGGTCGCAAAGGCTGGGTGCATCTTTCGCACATAAAGACATTTTATGGATTGAAACGGGTCTCAAAGAACATTTCCCAGGATTTGAAGGATTGCCAAAGTACTATTCTTAAGGACTGTCCCGCAAAGAACAATGATACTGAACCCCCCTGTTAGAGAAAACTCCGCAACAGGAGTATAAGTTGAAACTCCGGTCTAGTAAAATAAGTCAGCCAGTTTGATTGTCTAAGTCCTCCCCTAGGTGAAACGGTTAGACTGTTTCTGACATGTATAAAATAGACCTCCATAGTGAGAGAGTTAGTCAAAACTCAATCCGATGTATCGTTTTCCTAAGTTTTATATTGTTTCTCAGCATTATGATTTCCTGCACCAGTTACGCATTTTACCTGTATCTTCCAGTTCCTCATGTAAATAAGTCTTCTAATGTTACAGTAGAGCACACGTTTAGTGATCTGCCTCCTCATGAACTCTCTTACCGCCTCGCTATGCGAAATAATTCTTTTATCCGCATGTTACATTATTCACACCAGACCAGCAATGCCACTAATTGTTGGGTGTGTGGTCGACTCCCCCCTTTCCAGACACCGAAGGGAGTTCTGCCACTCTTTCCTTATCCTTTTTCACATAATGGTTCGTGTGGAGCATGGTCCACGTTAACGTCATCCTCAACAGATATGTCTTTTCTTAACAGTACATGTTTTCCAGACAAGCAAGGTCTTCCCCATAGAACAGGGTTAGATCTAGAGAATGAAGTTTACAATTTAGGTAATTATTCTTCAAATTTCATGGTCTTGAATGTTCAGTCTGATACTACTCCAGACTTGCCTGCAATTTCAGTACTACCAGTCAAAGGCGAATTATGTGTCCGAAATAATGGTTCCGTACATGTAGGACATAGTGATTGTACTACTATTGTCAGTTATAGTGACAGTGGGAAATCTATTTTCAAAGCTTCACGTCATTCATATTTTATTTGTGGTCAAACTGCATATGTCCGTCTGCCCCTCGATTGGGAGGGAACCTGTTACATTGCCTTCCTACTGCCACCTGTTTTCCTAGCCCCATCTGATTATCATAGAAACACACATCTAGTACACATTAGACATAGAAGGGAGATCGAGTCCCCAATTGTCGATTATACTGAAACTGCTCTAGAACAGTATACAGATTTCAATAGAGGTTTCTTCTTCTTTATAGGACCTATCCAGAATAGTAAGCTAATCCGTAGGTTAACCAGAACACTTGAAGCTGTAGTAAATGAGACTGCCTCTGCTCTAGGTAACTTAACCGAAGAGCAATCTGCTATGAGATTTGTAGTTTTGCAGAATCGTCTCGTCCTTGACGTCATACTGGCCGATAGGGGCGGGGCATGTAGAGTCATCGGATCCAGTTGCTGCATTTTCATTCCAAATAACGCGCCGTCTGTTTATTCAGCTATAACCAGACTTCATAAAATTGCCCATCTGTTACACCAAGATCCAGGCACCTGGACATGGTCCGGTTGGTTCTGGAATATAGTTTCCGCCTGGGGATGGAAAGTCTTGTCCTTTCTAGGTATTGCAGTAGCGATCATATTCAGCTGCTGCCTCTGTATACAATGCGGCCCTGCGATTTGCGGCATTTGTGCTACCTCTTGTATTCCTAGTCCCAAGCCCCGTTCTAAATCCCGTTCAAAAAGAATTCGAGACGAGCAAATGATACTGTATGAAATGATAGATGGTATCATGAATATTGATGTTTCCTGATGGAAACGTAGTGACAAGGAGGGAATGTGGAAAAGTAAATTTTGCCATGTTCTGTGTCCCTACGCGTCATCCATCATATGTTATGTGTGCATGATTAATATGCATATGTTATTCCCCATGTTTGATTAAAGACGCAACTACAGTTGTGTCCACCTCTAGTATGTCAATTTCCAGTTCTCGTGAATACTACGAATATCAGGCCTATGTAAAGTTATGTTGCCACGTTTCTCAGTGTGCACGTTATTCCATTGTAAAGTCCCCGTTTCTAGGCCTCAAAAGGGGCCCGGACACCAGATTCAGCTCCTGTCTCCTGAAGCCCTCGCTGAGGAGCGATACAGCCCCCACCTGTATCCTCGACCCTTCACTTACTTCCTGCCTTGCAGTGCCCGGTTCAGCCTGGCTCTGCCTCTGAGTCTGCCAAGAGTATGTTATGATTCCAGTTATCAGTTCAGTCCTCCTTCTCTGCATTCCTAAAGCTACTGAATCGCATCAATAGTATCCGTCATTGTCTAGCCTTTACGTCCCCATGTAAGAGAAATACTGCATTTAATGGTCATTTAATATTCTTCATCACGCACTACATGTAGAATAATGCATGCTCCAGTCTTAGAGTCTGTTAGCCTTTCCCCTCCTGACTTCTAGTTTATATCAACATGTTCCCTAAACATCAGATACTAGATACTGCTTAGGTACATGTCGCCCTGACTCTCCAGACTTCAGTCTCTGCTCCTAGCACAGAGTTCATAGCCCCCAGCTTCTCCTAGTGATACGTCATTGCCAGTTTGCGCGCACCATCAGGTTAGAGGTCCCGGCTCCTTAGGTAGCCCCCTCCATGGTTTCCGCCCCATTCATGACATATTCTGTTACGTTTGCATCACATGTCTATGTATACGCCCTGTTACACCCATTTTCACCCTTATCTTTCGCGACTGCTACGCGTCACGCCTATTGCTCCACCCACTGCTACGCCTACTGCAATGTAATGCTATGTGTTTGCGTTATGTATATATGCTCATGTACTGTTATTAAAAGTTAGCCTTCTTAGCCTTCTTGTCCCGATCCTGCCCCCGGCAGCTGCCATTCTGTTCCCGTGCAGGTTGTCCTGTTCCTGTCCTTTATGCTGTATTAAACCTGCAAAACTCCTACTACCTCGAATCTTGACTCTTATTTATTGAGCTATCTGTTATTCATTTATGCATTCAAAAAGAGAGGTATTATTTATTTATTTACCACACTGCGGCGAGGGCTTGATTGGACGATCGAAGTTGGGGGGTGTGGGTGTAGAAGGACAGGCGTGTGTTGAGGTATTCAGGTCCTAGGTTGTAGAGGGCTTTGTGTGCGTGGGTGAGGAGATGGAACGTTATTCTCTTGTTGACGGGGAACCAGTGGAGGTCTTTCAGGTGACCGGAAATGTGAGCTTGGCGGGGGACGTCTAGGATGAGTCTGGCTGAGGCGTTTTGGATGCGTTGGAGTTTTTTCTGTAGTTTGGCTGTGGTTCCGGCGTAAAGGGTGTTTCCGTAGTCCAGTCGGCTTGTGACCAGTGCATGGGTGACTGTCTTTCTGTTTCGGTGGGGATCCAACGGAAGATTTTTTTGAGCATACGTAGGATGTTGAAGCAAGAAGTTGATACGGCGTTGACTTGTCTGGTCATCGAGAGGGAGGAGTCCAGCATGAAGCCCAGGTTACGTGCGTGATCCTTTGGTATGGGTGCGGTTCCCAGGGCCGGTGGCCACCATGAGTCGTCCCAGGCGGAGGGGGATGATCCTAAAATGAGGACTTCCGTTTTGTCCGAGTTCAGTTTTAAATGGCTGTTATTCATCCACTCGGCTACTTCTTTCATCCCTTCGTGTAGGTTGGTTTTGGCGGTGTTTGGGTCTTTGGTGAGGGAGAGGATCATCTGGGTGTCGTCTGCGTAGGAGATGATGTTGAGGTTATGTTGGCGCGTGATGGATGCGAGGGGACTCATGTATACGTTGAAGAGGGTGGGGCTGAGAGATGATCCTTGTGGTACGCCGCAGATGACTTCGGTGGCCTCTGATCTAAAAGGGGGGAGGCAGACTCTCTGGGTTCTTCCGGCGAGGAACGAGATGATCCAGTCCAGTGCTTTTCCTTGTATTCCGATGTTGCTGAGGCGTTGTATAAGGGTGCTATGACAGACTGTGTCGAAGGCTGCGGAGAGGTCAAGTAGGATGAGGGCAGTTGTTTCTCCGTTTTCCAGTAGGGTTCGAATGTCGTCTGTTGCTGCGATGAGGGCGGTCTTGGTGCTGTGTTTGGCTCGGAAGCCAGACTGTAAAGGGTCGAGGGATTTGTTGGATTCAAGGAAGGCGGCGAGCTGACTGTTGACGGCTTTCTCAATGACTTTGGCAGGGAATGGGAGGAGCGAAATGGGGCGGTAGTTCTTAAGTTCAGTGGGGTCTGCTGTGGGTTTCTTCAGGAGGGCGCTGAGTTCGGCATGTTTCCAACTTTCCGGGAAGGTAGCGGAGTTGAGGGAGCAGTTGATGACTTCTTGGAGATGGGGTGCGATAATGGAGTCTACTTTGTTGAAAATGTGGTGGGGACATGGGTCGGTTGGCGATCCTGAGTGGATGGTGTTCATCAGGCGGATGGTGTCTTCAGTGGTGATTGGGTTCCAGGCGTAAAGGTTGTTGGAGGGGGGTTTTAGTTCAGAGGTGGGTGGGGTGGACTGGTCACCAAAGCTGTTATGTATGTCAGTGATATTGTTGTGGAAGAACGAGGCTAGAGAGTCGAAGAGGTCTTGGGAGGGAGTGATGTCGTTGGTGCCGGCGGTGGGGTTGGTAAACTCTTTGACGATGTTGAATAGTTCCTTGCTGTTGTGGGCGTTGTTGTCGAGTCGGTCCTTGAATGCTGATTTCTTGGTGGATCGGATATGTTGGTGGTGTTTGCGGGTGGCGTTCTTGAAGGTGGCCAGGTTGTCAGTGGTAGGGTTTTTACGCCAGGTCTTTTCGAGGGTGCGACAGATCTTCTTGGATTTCTTAAGGTCATCATTGAACCAGGGGGCTTTTTTGCTGCCTTGCTTCATTTGGTGGTTTTTCAAGGGTGCTAATTCGTCCGCGCTGTGGGTGATCCATTGTGTGAGGTTGGTGGCTGCTTGGTTTGGGTCCGATGATTTGGCAGGAGGATTTTGGTGGAGCGATGTGAAGAGCTGGTCGGTGGTAATTTTGTTCCAGTTTCTGCGGGGAATTGGTTGTGGGTGGTTGTGGGTCGTAGTCTTTTTGTAGTTGAAGTGAACGCAGCTGTGGTCCGTCCAATGGGGAGCTGTGGTGTGATTGAAGGAGATGTGTTTGCTAGAGGTGAAGATTGGGTCAAGCGTGTGTCCGGCATAGTGGGTGGGGGTGTCAACAAGTTGTTTGAGTCCGAGATTGGCGAGATTGTCCAGAAGGGTGGTGGTGTTGCTGTCGTTGTTCTTTTCCAGGTGGAAGTTGAGGTCTCCCAGTAGAATGTAGTCCTCGGAGGGGAGGGCGCGTGGGCGGATGAATTCAGTGATGTCTTCGCTGAATTGTGTGCGGGGTCCTGGTGGCCTGTAGATGAGAGTGCCTCTGAGTGTGGTCTTGGGGTCGGTGTGGATCTGGAAGTGGAGGTGTTCGGTGGCTGCAAGGTTATCGTCGGAACTGGTTGTGATGCGGATGGTGTTCTTATGGACGATGGCGATGCCTCCTCCTGTTTGGTTGATGCGGTCCTTTCGGATGATCTTGTAACCGACCGGGATGGCTATGGCGATGTCGGGTGCTGATGAGGCGTTCATCCAGGTTTCTGTAAGAAAGGCGACGTCCGGCGAAGTGGTGTCGAGTAGGTTCCAAAGTTCAGTGGCGTGTCTGTGGACCGAGCGGGTGTTGAGCAGGATGCACTTCAGGTGGTTAGTGTCGGAGCTCTGTTTGGAGTTTGAGGATTTGGTGCGGGTCCTGACACAGTCGAACTTGCAGGAGTGGCAGGTGAAGGGTCCATGGGTGAGTCCTGGGGCGGCTTGGTAGCAATTTGGGAGTCGGCCGGGGTTAAGTGCTGAGAGGGTTGCGGCGTCGTACGTTATGCGGGAGGAGTGGATTTTGCGGGGTCAAGGGGGTCTGGCGCTGGGCGCGGTCCAGGTGCGGACGGGCGTAGACGGGGCTTACCTTTGGCGCGCAAGAGTGGCCGTCATAAATGGATCGTGGAGGGGGCGGAGGGAAGGAGGAGCAGCTGGGAGGCGGAGCGGGGTTGCGAGGTCTGGGGATGCCGGAGGGCTGCGGGGGAGGGGCCGTGGGTCAGCAGGCACAAGAAATGGCACGATAACAGTGCAGGACGGGGCCGGGGGCACTATCTGGCAAAAGCGGCAATACCAGGCAAAGCGGAGCAGAATTATTAAATAAAATGGGCAGATTGAAACAAGTTAAAAGCAATTGGCAGGCGCGGCAATGAGCACAATATTACAATATTAGATTATGAAATAGGCAAATCAAGGCAGCTTAATATCAATGGCAGGCGCAGCAGTGAGCACAGCAATACCGGCTGCCCAGGAGGGAGCAATGTGGACACCAGGCAGCCACGAACATCAGGCGGCTCAGGAGCGCAGGTGGAGCGACCGGTTCTGATGAGGTCAGGACGGTCACCGTTGTCATTTGCGCGTTGCGCGTTGTCATTTCAAAAGTCAGCCCTGCTTTGCAAGCATCTTTTAAAATGTAATTATATGCAAATTCAACTTTGGATTTAAAGGTACTTCCAAATTATGAAACTACATTACTTTTACATACACATCACCTCTAAGGTCTACCCTAGGTGTCCCCACAATAGGGTAAAATGGACAACTAAGCCGGGCCTTTTTTAAAGATGTTTTAAATGCCCTGGTGTGAAAAAAAAATCAATTTTCGTTTTTCGTCATTGTAGCATTTTAGCTCAACAGACTAACATCGGAATCATGTAATAAAGAATAACTGTTGACAAGAATGAGCTAAAATAATATTGTGAGGACCTAAAATATTAGTAATGATAAATACAACAACTTGCCACTGTTGAATGCATCACAACTAGTACAGAAAATAAGTTATAGTATTTTATTTTCTGTGAGCCAAAATCCATCTTTCTAGCAGCCTCTCCTGATTGGCCAGTCTTGCCAGGATGATCAAAACTGCTTTGATGAGGTGATAAGTGGCCTGCATAGAGACAAAGGTTATCTGGTGGGGGGAGATCTGTAGCTGCAGAGAACAGGACAGGAAAGGGGCTAGGTAAATAAACTATTCTCCAAAGAGAGCAAGACAGTAAGGCTGCAAGACTGGCCTAGCCCCGAAACACACAACACCCTGCTCAAGCTCTTTTGTTCAGCACAGTGATTCTAATTATCTTATGGCTCATTGACAAAGACTTTTTAAAAAGTACACTAGAATACTTTATAATTCCTCTCTGTTGACGTCAGCACACCAGCAAGTTTGAAAGCAATCTGATAAAAAATGATCAATTATTGGATGTGTTTGAACTACTATTGAGGTGGAAGCTATGTAAAGGATTAAGAATATGTGTGATGCTAATGACATTTTCTTCATTGTCAACCTTTCTGTCAAGTTTGTGAGTTGTCTGATACTAAGTTAGAAAACAACGATGAGTCCAAAAGGATGAATCAACAAGCATTCACAGAAGATTTCCTACATTACAGGGGTGCAGTTCTTTCACTTTTATGAAACACTCAGGGCCCGATGTAGTTAATCCCAGATTACCGATTCTTAAATACCGAATCATACCGATTCGGTATTTAAGAACTGGCAATCGGGATTTAGGTAATTTTACCAAATTAATTACCAAATCAGTAGGAATCAATGTCAATTACCGAATCGCTAAATACCGATTCGGTAAAATTACCGAATTTGCAAGGGGGACAGGGTGTCACTTTGACACCCTGTTGCACCCCTGATTCTGGCTTGTGTGCCATGTGGCACACATACATGCACAGATGTGCATGTACACAGGAATCCGTTATTTACCATGACATAGTATGTCATGGTAAATAACGAGTTCTTAAGGGCCGGTGGCACTGTTTTCAGTGCCACCTACATCACAAACTTGAGATTCGGTAAATTTACCGATTCGGTAATTTTTCAGAATCGGTAAATATACCGATTCTGTAAATATACCGAATCGGTAAATTTAATGCCCCCTACATCTCAGTCACTAAATACCAGTCGGTCCGTTACCGACCGGTATTTGGCGACCTACATCGGGCCCTAATTTCTCAAGGGGGTTCAATGTGAGCCCTTGACCATACCTGAATATAGAACTATTGAAGCAAAGCAGTTCTAAGGCCTCTTTTCCTTCATTTGACAGAACGTGTTTAATGAGCTTTCCTAGCCACAGGTAGACCCACAGAACAAGAAGAACACTGGAGTTTTTCTTCCAGGAAGTTCACAACTTCATTGTGTTCGTGAAGATAGGGATCATCTTGCTAATTCCAGGTCGTTATGACATAAACCAGTTTCCCTTTATCACGGAGGAGCACATTGTTTCTGGAGATTTGCAACATTATAATTAGAAATGTCAAAATATCATTTATTGGGCATAAAGGGTCTTCCAGAACTTTTGGCGCATCATTATCTTCAACTCATCCACCTTTTGACTTATTTGGAAGACTGAATGGCCTCTGCTCTTTCTCCCACCACTTGCAAAGCATATTTCTGTCTTATCTCATTCACTCCTTTCAAGTGATCAAAGTATCATTCAAGACACTTCAGTTTATTTGGGCAACTTCCTGTATTGATCTTGCCTTTCCACTTTTGAAAAGAATAATTTAATCAAACAGTATAATATTATTTTAAGTAGTCTAACACTACAGTGTCGTGGTTTTGGAAGCATGTTGATGTTATTAAGCATGGGCGGATTTTGCGAATTGGCAATCCGCGAACTTGCGTATTTACGGATTCGCAATCCGCAAAATCCGCGAAATCTCGCGAATTTGCAGATTTTTTTTTGTGTTCGCAAGGGTTTCTGCCAGTTCGCGAGGGTTGTGTACCAGTTCGCAATTGCGAACTTACTTGTCGGCTCGCAACGGCCGCGACTATGTTGTTTCTACGTCTGGTTCATCATCACAGGTTTACAGCACCCTCTGTTTCACCACTGCCACCCTCTGGTACACCCATGCCACCCTCTGGTACATCACTGCCACCCTCCGGTTGGTTTATCACTGTAGATTATGGGGGTGAAAAAAAGCAAGCACACCTGCCCTGCTTCAACTGACATGAATTAATTTGGGGTTGATTAATGTGTCACTGAATTTAAACTTCCAGTCTGGCTGGCACCTGCTTCCTTATCTGTAATTTGCTTTCTGTTGCAGTGCAAGTTTTTATTTCACAGGACCTTTGTGGCCTACTTGTAGCTATTCTCTGAGCCTGCTGTGAGGGTCAGAGCAGGGTCATAGAATAGTTGCAAGTAGGCAACTGAACTCTGAAGGGGTCCCTCAGGAAGCACTACAGGGAATGGTTACTAATGATAAGATTGAACTTTTGCACCTGCTGAGTGCTTTCAGTTTTGTCTGTAATTGCTTTCTGTTGCAGTGTAATTTTTTTAACAGGACCTTTGTTGTATACTTTTAGCTATTCTCTGAGCCTGCTGTGAGGGTCAGAGCAGGGTCATAGAATAGTTGCAAGTAGGCAAATGAACTCTGAAGGGGCCCCTCAGGAAGCGGAAGCACTACAGGGAATGGTTACTAATGATAAGATTGAACTTTTGCACCTGCTGAGTGCTTTCAGTTTTGCAAAAATCCAAATATCCAGCATCATCCACAAAAAGTAATCCTTCCAGGTAAGGATCCAAATCAAAGTGACCAGCACATGAAGAAAGCACTGGGAGGAGCCTGCTGGACAGGAACAGGAAGTTGGAGACTGTGGGGCACTTCCTTCCTCCCACCCCTCCCAAAATGGACTCCTTGCAAAGAAAAAGTGCAGGCAAATGTCAACCTGAGGAATTATTCTGATAAAAATCATAATTTTCAAGGTTTATGCTGCCTGCTGGTGGATTTCTTGTGCGAAATTGCAAATTTTGCAATCTCGCAATTGCGAGATTGTCGCTGCCCGCCGCATCTACGTGTTCGCAAGTGTTTACTCCCGCGAAATTGTATAGTATTCTAGTTGGCAAGTGCGACCAAGCAAAAAATCCGCTTCGCACGGATTTTACGAATTTTCGGCAAGTTCGCGAGAGTTCGCGGATTGCGAATTTGCCGAAAATCCGCAAAATCCGCGAGCGAAATGGATTTTACGCTCATGCTTAGATGTTATGTTTCCTGCCTTCAAATGATCCTGGTCGAGGTTCTGAATTATTCTTTTCAGCATCATTTGTCCATCAATCAATTCAGATTGTCAACATGGAGTTCAAAAAGGTTTAATTTTCTAACTAGGGTGTTCATTGTGAGCTGCTTAGTTGGATGAGATATTTATCATACCTGGTAATTAACAACACTGGGCATGATTCACAAAGGGCAACCTCACTCATGGCAGAGGCCATGGCAGAACCTCCGCACTGCAGTTACTCATTGCAAACGACCCACCATGAGTGCTAGGCCTAACCAATTTTATCAGGGCCTCCACCATGAATGTGAGGCCTCCACCATGAGTAAGGAGGCCTTGTTTTAATGCATTATTTATTGAGTGCAATATGTAGCCAGTAGTGCTCGCATTTCACCCCTACACGCGTGCTAATTAAAAATTCACAACAAATTGGTTTATTCGGATAAAGAATGCCATGCAGCTCTAGTGTAGTTGGTATCAATTCTTTATTCACTCAAAAGCACAGAGGAGCTGCACCAAAACACAATTCGGTGTCCTCGACACCTTGGTCACAACGCTGACCGCTTAAACCAATCCCCTTTAAATACATAGTAAACATAAAGAAACACTAGATGCATAATAAGGTTGTGCCACCTTGTAAAGGACTCTACTCATACCGACTGTTAGTTCACATCGATAGGTGGCAAATAACTTAACATGGTACACCATTTACACATTGCTTTAAAACCATTTGCAGTGTTCAGAAATGCATTAATACGTGTTCATTCCACAAACAGCACACTGTGTACAAGTTTGCTCATTAAAGAAAAGCCATTGCCCACTAGTCGCCATTTTGCAACTGGTAATATCACATCCACTTCATGCCCCGGACTGTCAGGGTCACATTTATATATTCACAATGCCTTAATTCTTCTTTTGAAATCACAAGAATCAGACCACATGTTACTACACACGTATCACTTCGCTTACCTACAGCCCGTTCAACGAATAAGATCCTCAGAGCCTTGGTCACCACTTCAGTGTGTCTAGTATTTAATTAATGCTCTGTGTGTGTAGAACGGCACACCTAACCTTGACCTGAATTCAAACCAACTTTATTTGTGTTTAATCGATGAATAAGTGAGCTGTCTCACTGGGGGAATGCCCCATACCCCTGTTATTAATGCTGTGTTGAGGCCAGGGAACACCCTGGTCTGAGAGACGCTCGAGTATAACCCTTAGGTTTCCACGTTTAAATTTGTCTATACACAAAATTCATCAATGATTCATAAAAACTTTTTTCATATTATCAACATGACGTGTAACACCAATGTTTGTGCAAAAAGAGTATTTATGCAACACAAATATATATATAAAATTATTCCATCTGCTGAAAATAAAAAACAAATGAGAGAACTTTACTCATGAAAAATCAATGTTTCATTATGCTGTATACATATAAAAAATAAATGAATGAACAAAAAGCCCAATGCATTTCGGGTCTACATTCGACCCTTCTTCAGGGGAAGATGTATTACAAACAAATATATAACATATAGCGTATATTCCACTTGGTGTGTTCAGTGATAGTCTTAGGTTTGTTTGCTGGCACTGTGAAAAAATATGTAATATTCTCTCAATCCATTATAATGATGCATTCACTCATTTACAAATAGGGTTTGCACATACTATGTATACCAGTGTCTTTTAAGGGAAAAGCACCCAAGCTGGAGAAAGTGGAGTCCTGTCTAGAGGTCTATGAAAGTAAATAGTCTCAGTTTATAATTGAAAAATGTGTAAAAAAATCATGAATGTTGCCGCCAACTCACGTGATATTCAATTATCAAATTCACTGAAAAATGAAAACAGACTCAGGTCAGAGTCTGTTTTCATTTTTCACTGATACTTCAAATGTAATCTTTGGAGTGTGTATAATGTAAAAGTGGAGAAGTAAAAATGGTGGATTTTGCACACATTTTAAATTATAATTTTCAGCTCAGCAACTTTGTTCTCTCTGCTCCTTATCAGGATGATCCTTCTATATTGAATTTTCTACTGCTAGAGTTAAGCCAGTGATGCCACCTACTTTTCATTTGTTGGGCTTTTAATATGTCACTCAAAGCAGCTCGGGACTCAACATATGGATCACAATCTGCTAGCCAGAGGAAAAAAAAATATTGATCTGCATTAAACAAGTCATTGAGCCACATTGTCTTTCAGGCACATGGAGGGCCGTTCAGGAGTCTGAGTGGGGGGTAACTTTTCACTCAGCTTAACATCATATGTAGCCACTTATAGATACGTTTTGGGTTAGCTAGGTGATTATACCAGTTCTCAATATCAGAATAAATCCTTGGATCATTTCCGCCCACAATGCTCACTATATAAATTAAGTTGAGCCACAGCTCAAGTGAGGTATCGCCCCCTTAGTGGTTATTTGATCGGAAAGTTCTATCAGATACCATATACATTACTTATAAGCTGAGAGTTTCAGAGAATCGATACATTTTAACAAGTGCTCCAAGATTTCCATTGTGATATAGGATGCTCTGTAAAGTGTGATCTGCGGCCAGACTCTCAATTAGCCCATTGAGTCCCAAAAGGCTGAGAAAACATTGGAGGACCAACTTTGCGTAATATATACGAGCAGCTTACTGATACTCACATGACTTTATAAAAAAGGATTTTGGACAAGGCATATCGAAAGTTGTGATCAAAATATTTTATGTTAAGCCGCTTTGTGCAGTGCGCTAATCACCTCTGAGGGTATCCAAGCACTAGAGCTGGTGGGTAGTCGTTAGGCCCCACAGCATTAGTGGAAGAGCCAGAATTCAAGAAGTGAGGAGGAGGCTCTAATATGTTCATGGACAATGTTCCAGATTTTAGGTGCAATGTAGGACAATGAGTGACATTCAATTCTGCTTTTTGGCTACTGGGAGTGTGTGCAATTGAGAGTGTGGCTGAGCATGGGTTTCTGAATGGCTGGTGTAAGTGCCATAGTTTGTTCAGGTATGCTGGTCCAGTGTTGTGCAGTGCTTTATGTGCACAGATGAGCATTTTGAATTGTCTGCTTTTGAATATGGGGAGAAAATGGAGCTCTCTGAGGTGTGGCAAGATGTGAGTACTATGTGTGAGGTTGAGGATGAATCATTCTGCTGTGTTCTGGATGGTGTAGGAGCTCTTTGGAGTTCCCAGCATAGAATGTGTTGAAGTAGTCAAATCTTCTTTTAATGATTGTTTGTGTGATGGTATGTCTGGTGTTCTGGGGGCAACCATTTGAAGATTATGGGTAGCATACATAGGATGTGGAAGCAGGAGGATTTAACTGCATGCTGAGTTTATATTCCTTGAGGATTCCCAGGTTTCTGGTGTGATCGGTGGGTTTTGGCGTGGGTCCGAGCTCTGTTGGCCACTAAGAAGAGTCCCAAGGAGACTTCCTGCTTCAGAAGACCAGTACTTTTGTCTTGTCGAAGTTCAGTTTCATGCATTTGGTTCTCATATATTCTGCTGCATTGATCATGTGGTTGGTGAAGTTAGTTCTAGTGGTGCTTTTGTTTAGGCCTGGTTAAAATTGTAATTATGCCAGAGTAATCCGAGTAATTACAGTAATTATGCATGTTATGTAGAATTGCCCAATTTTGTGCAATTATGCCAGTTGAGTAACTAAGAGTAATTTGAGTCAAAAATCCTACCACATATGAAGGACAAATTATAGAGAGAGAGTGAGTGTCGACTGGTTACTGCTTTTTGTGACCTGTAATATGTAGTGCTATTTTCTTTGCACAAATTGCATAATCTGAGAGAGAGCGAGTGTCGACTGGTTACTGTCTTTTGTGACCTGTAATATGTAGTGCTATTTTCTTTGCACAAATTGCATCCTAGGACTAATTTTAGATGCCAGGATGCATTTTGCACTACGAACATAAAGCTAAATGCTGGATTATAGTTCTCACATAATGATGCATAATTACAAGTAATGTTTTGGTAAGTACAAGTGATTATACTACAGAAAATTACCCAAATTATGTCCAACCCTAGTTGTCTTGTTAGTCTGAGATAGGATGAGTTGGATGTCATCACCGTAGGATATGATGGTTATGCTTTGGGATTTGATGAGGTCAGTGAGCAGAGTTACATACATGTTGAACAAGGTGTTATTGAGAGATGAGCCCTGCAGGACTCTGCAGACCAGGTACTTGGATTGAAATATGTAAGATAGTAGTCTGACTTTATAGTTTATTCCAGTGAGGAAGGAGCCTACCCAGTTGAGGGACTGGCCTTTGATGCAGATACTGTGAAGTTTTATGATGAGTGAATGATGAGAGACCGTGGTAGGCTATGGGGGGGTCAAGCAGGATGAGGGCAGGGGTCTCTCTTTAGTCCAATATGGTTTGTATGTCATCTGTGGCTGCATTGAGTGGAATTTCCTGGTTTTGGTTACCTCTAAATCCTGATTGGGTGTCGGCCAGAAGGTGGTATAGTTGTAGAGTGGTATACCTCATACCCAGAGCCTGGAAATTAGATTCTATTAGTGGGTCTGCAAAACGTATAGTGCTACCCGCTTAAGTAGAATCTCAAAACATGTCCCAGTGCTGCCTCCATAGTCTGAGTGAAATTTTAAACTGTCACGTTGACTGCAGAAAATAACCCTTTTGCCAGTCCCAAACATTCCATAAAAAATAAAGTCCCTCTTACCATCGACCCTGGACAGTACAGAGGTCAGGGTGCAGTGTATTTAAAAAGTAGGAAGTCCACTGCAAGGCCTACATCTCTGTTGTTGCATTTTAAAGTCATTCTTGCAAAGTGCATATTTTTGATTACCATATATTTGACCTTGATTGTTTTGATCTTGTTTGCACAGATAGATATTGGTTACCTTTCTAAAACAGGTGTAGTGTCCTTTTAGTAGTATTTCCACTGTTTTACTGTATGTTATGCAAATGTATCATAAACTTCCTCTGAGATAAGCCTGACTGTTCCTGCCCAGCTACCAAGGTGTGAGCAGGAGTTATTTCAGTAGTGTATCCCCCTTCTCCTGACTAGAAGGAAGGGTCCCTATTTGGACAAAGGTGCAAACCATTGCCAACTAGAGACACCCATTTCTAACACTGGAAAAAAACAAGAGGAGGCAGTTACTATGAGTACACTAAGAAGCCCTAATTACCATGTAATGACATACACGTACAATTTTCATCAGCAGCACGGCAGAGCAGAATAACCAAAATCACAAATTGGAGTTAGAGACACTCCCAAGAAGAGACTCTGAACATACATTGCAGTTACTGGCACTGTTAAGAATTAAAATCAGAACACAGATTGGAGTTACGAGCGCTCCCAAGTATTACACTCGGAACACAAATTGCAGTTACTGGCTCTCTTGAGGATTAAACTTGGAACTCAGATTTAGGTACAAGGTTCAAACAGATATCAAATCTCTGAAGTGCTTTCTGTTGGCACTACTGTTTATCAGAGAAACACAGAGCTAAAGTCTTAAGTTCCTGCAAAATCACAGCTCAAGCATCACAGTTGGAAGGAGTGTCCTGAGCATGAACACACAAGAAGCGCTGGAGGAAATCACGGAGAGGGTAAGGAGGAAAAGTCCTTGAAGATGCTGATACTCGATCCTGCTTTCTACTATAAGAGGAATAGTGCACACTAACTGGGTATCATGTGCTTAGCATTGTTCTTCCACTTCTCTGGAGTTTGAAGAATGTCTCAAGGCTTTGACTCAGGGAGATGAAGGGGAACAAAAGTAACTGTGCAGAAAGAAGAGATGAAGGAGGTGTCAAGGGAGCTGGACACACGGGAACCACTGCTTCAACTTCGAATTGAAGGAGACTAAAGCACTTCTAGGTTCCAACTAGTTTCTTTAGGTTAGTGAGAAGGATGAAAAAAGTACCACAGGAAGAGAGACCATGCCTCCACTCTGCATTGAGTGTGGTTTATATACGCATTTAAAGGCCAAAAAGGAGTAGTTAGTTCACATGTAGCATGTGGAGCACTTTGCAGCCTGGAAGGTTCTCATGGACACTTGAAGGAAATACATGTTAGTACACTAGCTTTGACCTTACAGGAAGGGCAGGTGCAACTTGATGGTTGGAACCAATTAATCAGGAAACAAATGTATTGTTTTTGCTCAAACGTGTATAATGGAAAACAACATCAAGGCCCTAGTAACACATAATTGGGGAAAGCTTGCAGGGACTCAAGAGCACTGGAATCATGGGCCTTAGGGAACATCAGTCATGGTTTCATAGCGTTCCATTAAACTAAGTATGGGCGAAATGCGCAAATTCGCGGTGCGTGAATTCGCGATCCGCAAAATCCGCGAATTCGTGCGAATTGCAGATTTTTTTGCGTGTTCGCGGGGCTTTTTGCGTGTTTGCGGGCTGCTTGCAGCTCATCGACCGTGAAGTTACCCATGCGGTCGTACATGGATGCAGCCATCTTGTTCGCGTTGCGTATTTCCGTTTCCGGTCGCTATTTGCATGCTCGCATTGTGCCCGGGGTGCGATTATGTGTTCACGGGCGTTTTTCCGTGCTCGCGGGGGAAATATTGCGCAAACTTACCCACGCGGTCCTCAATGGGCGCGGCCATCTTGTTTTTCATTCATTGCTATGGTTCTGGGCATGCATTTCCAATCCTCTGCTAATCTTTGCAATCCTTTGTTTCTTTTAACTTTTTTTTAATCTTTTTTTCTCACTCATTATCTAACCCTTTTTTTCTACTTTTGGTTACTTTTAAAGCTACTTTTTTAAACTCTTTTCTTTTCTTTACTTTTTCCCAATTCTTTCCTATTTTTTTTTGCAGCTGTCCAGGACCATGGCAAAGGGAGCCGGGAAGAGTAAGGGGAAGGGTTCCGCACCCCGTACCCGGCTCCCATGCAGGCGCTTAAGGGGGGAAGCAGTTGTAGCCCGGGAGATTTTCAGCGCGGTGGAGGTGGTCACACTGATGTTCTTCGTTCAGCGCCACCTCCCCAAAACCGTCGCGGCAGGCGGCAGGCTCGGTGCCGGGTACGGGCTCCGGGAGCATCGCCAGCTATGGGGGAAGGTGTGCCGGGCCATGTATCGTGAGTCTGGGGTCCGGCGCACCTACAGCCATGCAACACACCGGTGGTTCGACGTCCTGGACCGGGAACACGACCTGCTCGACCTGCTAGGCGTTGAGATCCCTGGGCTTGGTGAGTAGTAGTAGATATTTAATCACTACTCTGTTTTTTCCTGCTCTATGTTATCATATTGAAAATGTTTGTTTTTTCCGAAGAGCAAGAATGCTGCCGATTACATTGCAGGTAAATTATGTTTCAAAAGCTTCTGTGATTGCAGGTGCTGGCCTGCTCACTGGCGGTGCTACTATGCTTACTTGTTTTCAATTTTGTGTTCATTTGGCCTGGGTGATGATTATGTATCAGTGTACTTTACAGAACTGCGTAATGCTAGACATTAGAGACTCAAGTACAGTCCTTCCTTTGTACTCCTGCCACTAAGAAGAGATAGTGGTGGTGATCATGACAGACTGTGTCTTTCACTTTGCGTGCTGCGGAGTGCTGCCTGCCAGTCCTAGTAGAACCTTTTTGTAATTGGTTTAGTGAGTAACATAACTTTCCAAGTAGACGGTCCGCGAATCCAGCAATATCCTATTAGACCACATCAGATAGGTCAATAAATTTAGTGCAATTGTTGTTTATTTCCCCGAAATAATTTGTATTGTTTTTTTGAAATGTTTGATGTGGTTGACAACAATCATCCATGTTTGTGTCTTTCTTTCATGTTGTACATCAGCTTCCCCCAGGGGCAAGGGGACACAGGAGGAGGTAGTGGCGCCGGCGGAGCAGGGACAACAGCAGGAAGACCAGAATCGGTCCGGCGAGGGCTCCTCTGCTGGCCCCAGTAAGTTTTTCTGTTAATATTAATAATTATACTTTTCTATCTTTTACAGCACCTTTTTATTTCCAAACGTTCCTCATTCTATTTTTTACTAAGTCGTCTTTGATCTTTTTGTAGACTGTTTCTAAATTCTTATCCTGCCTCTAGCATGACTCCCTGTGGTACTACTAGATTATTATTAGTCTGTCTGTGTAGCTAACTAAGCTTGCACAGTTGGCAAAAGGTGCTAAACAAAACTACTGTTCTATTCAGCAATAGCTCTATGCACTGAGTGCAGTCCTCTGGGTTGTCCTTACTGTCTATTGAAGTCTTCTAAATGTTTATGCTTTGACAATTCCCAACAATAAAATGTCAATGGCCATCAAGAATAAGATACTAGTTTACTTTTTGATTGGATAGGAGGATAATCCATACTACTACTGTTGCAGGGACTATTCTGCATAAGCAGAACTATGGACAAGAAATAGGGCATTGGTCAAGAATTATAATGGGCGCAGTTAGACTTTCCACATACCTCAGTCATAACAGAAGTTGTACCCCCAATCTCCTTACTGACTAGCTAGTGTGTCAGAGTCATTATTTTAGCTCCCGAATGCAGCGATGATTGATCCCCAATGATTATACAACCCAGGACATAAGACTATGGAGTCAGAGTCCCGACCTCTCTGAGCCACGGACTCATGCTTGCAAATTGCAAACCCTTTCGCTCACTCACTCATGACCGAAAACCACAGAGTCTATGTAAGTTTTAAAGCATTATTAAAAGTAAAAACATTTATTAAAATCAACTTCATCATATAAGATAAACGGTGAAGGATTCAAAACTGAAAAGTGGCTGATTTCACACATTAATTGTGGGAGAGCCCTCACCTGGTTGGAACTTCAAGTCTTCTTTGTGGAGATGAATCGTTGCTGACTCCAAGTGATGATGATCTGATCTTGCTCTTGCTCTTAGAAGGGAAGCTTCTGTCTGTTATGAGAAAAATGGTGCGTGTTAAAAAGCAAGCATTCATCAGTTGTGCCAAAAAGTGTAGCAAGACATGTTACGGCTAAGCATAAATAAAAAAAAGCCTTCCCTGAAGAAAGGGAAATTTGTAGTTTCGAGACTAGAGAGTCACAAATTATTAAATTTGTTTATGTAGTACTATTCACTTTTTTCATTCCTAGAAAAAATAGTAGTGGTGTATATGGCATCTAAGAATATGAAATGTATTTTCTAGGCGGAACATCGGCACAACCATCCACCATTGCCGGGGCCAGCGCGAAGGTGGGCACTCCTGGGGCGGAGGCGGTGGAACAGCCATCAGGAACTGCTGTGGGGGATGCCACTGTAGTGGCGGGCAGTGGTAAGCTATTATATTCCTTACTTATTGAGATTGCAGACTGCAGAGTGTGCTGTCTGCACTGATGTATATGTTGTACAGTACAAGTACACTTTACTGTTAAGAAGACTTACAAATTTAGAAGTAAGTTTTTGTCAACCAGGTAGAAGACATTCACCCTTGACTTCGCATGAGCAATAGCATTAGCGGCAGGAGTTGACGAGTAACCAATGGCCTCCTCTAAATTTGACTTCAACTCAGCTGTGAAAGTTTTATCGAGAAGCCAAGTCAGATCAGAGATGAAGTTGATGGATGGGATGAACGAAAAGGGAAAGAAGGGTGTACAGAAGGACGAGTGAGTTAAAAGTAATGACTGGCAAATAATGATACGTGTTTTAGAATGCTGCCCGAGGTGGCTGGGAATATGATGCATGGCCGGTTGAAGGCTGGAGCAAGGATGGGTGGAAGGAGAAAGGGAAGAGGACTGCCTGGGTGGGTGAAACAGAAGCTGTATGTGTGCGCAATGTATCCTTTGGTTCAAATTCAAATGCTAGTCAAGCACGGATGCATGGCTGGCGGTTTGCAAAATAAAATAAAAAGGTCATTTTCCGTGAGAAAAACTAAGGTTTGTCCAGTTGAGACATTAAGAAGAATGATTGACATTTACTTTGAATGGATGGATGCCTTGATCATGGTACTATCTTACTCATAGATAGCATAGGTGTATGTAGACAGAGTAGACGGTCACTGGATGAAGTAAGTGTTACTTTGAAGAGCATTTAAAACTGCACCCGCACGTCCGTTCCAGTCTAGCAAAGGCAAGGAAAAGAAGATGTAATTTATCAGACTACTACCATGACTAGTAACAGTAGTTTGCAAGCACAGCATATATCCTGCCATTATGGGGGCCACTCACTACCTCTGTTAATAATTTTATTACAACTCTGTCATTCATGTGTGGCCTATCAGTGTTCACTCAATAAAAAACAAAGCATCCCATATGTAAGCAAATATCCTGTGAAGGGATAGATAATCATATTATTTATCTTCTTCATTTTCCTTTTCTAGTAGTCATTGGCACTGCAGGGTGAAAGTTAAATTAATCAAGCGCTGGGATGCCTCCGGGTAGCCATGCGCTATATGCATGCTTCTCACAATCCCAATCACAGAAGCCCTTGTAACAGAGTATGGCCAGTGCACCCGTAAAAGAAAAGTAAGGGCTTCACCACCTGCATGTACTAGAGTGGTACAGTAACGCAAGTCTGTGTCATCATGGCTTGCGTCTGTTTTTCTCGGGTGCAAGTTGACTGCGCTGGCATTATGCCGGCTTCCACAAGTTTACGTACCAATTTCGCTAAACGAGAGAAGAAGAAGACTGGTGTACTGTCTGAGTCTAATGTAGTGAGTCCATATAGCGCTAGTAGAATTCCTGACACTCCCACTAATGTTAGAGCAGAGGCCGACGAAGTGGGAGGTTAGATAGATACAGGCCACAAATGTTATGTACTATGCTTGCAAGTTGCTAGTGCTACTGTGACACAACCTTTTGCTGAATAATTTTGTGTTAATCTTAAAGAGCATTGGTTACAGTATGTTTTTCTTTCTTCATATAGATGCTCCTTCCAAACCAACACGGAAGGAGCTGGCTAGACGGGCCCGGCAAAGGAAGCTGGAGGCGATTGTCACAGAATATCGGCGGCTGGTGGCCCAGAAGGAGGAGGACACGCAGTCGCAGTCCACACCACGACAGCTGCATCCTCCTCCGCGCACCCTGGGTCAGCCAGTCAGCGCAAGCCTCCAGTGGTACGGAGCTGTGGTATCGCAGCCACCCGCCACCACCAAGCAGCCAAAAAATCAGCTGCCCCCCACAGCAGGTGCAAGGCACGCATCCACCGGCTAACCCTCAGGGTGTCCAACCATGAGCAGGAGATGGAGAGAGAGAAAACCCTGCTCAAGAAGAACCTCCGCAGGGAGCAACAGGACCACCTGGCCAAAGGACACCGACGGCGGCAGTAGAGGAGGAGAGACTGTCCCTTGACCCTTTTTTAAAGACTTTTGGGGGGGTGGGAATTGGGAGTTGGTTTTTTTGGGCTTTGGGGACTTTTTATTTCACTGACTTTCTTTGGTGTTAGGGACGGGGGGTGGATCGGGTCTTGCGGGATAGTTTATTTTTGTTAGGGATAAAAATAATTATTTACTTTCAACTTAAACATAGCATACTCGTTTTTACTGTTTTGCGGGGGAGGAGGTGGGGGTAACTGTACGTTTGTTTTCCTGAAACTTAACTGGCTGCTTGATTCAAATTGTCTAAGTAATCGCCCAAATGTTTACAAAGGTAAGTGCCACTCACAGAGTTAGTGAGTTCAATTGTCCTACTACTTTACTAGTACTACCGTCAGTCTCTCCTCTCTCCTCCTATTCCATTATTCTTCCTCCCCCAAATGCTTATCTTACCTGTTATTCATGTTTGAGAATAGGGCTAGGCACAGGGCTCGCTGCATGGCAAATGGCGATGAAGGTAGGCAATCCTGGGTGGATGAAATGGCATCGTTGTGGTGGTAGTAGTGTTGGTACACAGTGGCAGTAGCAGCATATGACAAAAAAGAAATTGAAACCTTGAGTGGCCTGAGCGGAGCATTAGAACAGTACGATAGATAGCACAGTACACAAGGACAGTGCCATAATTTAGCCTAACAAATGCTAAAGTATTTAATTCAAAGTATAACTACTAGTTGCGTGGAGTTTGGCTTTGGCTACTACAAGAAATAGTACTGAAGGTGAAGGACACAGCAGCGTAATCATTCGCCACGTGTAGGAGGAGGATGTTCTTGATGATCAATCCAGTTGATGGCGCACATGAAAATCAGATTTGATTTGCAAATAGTCATGGGTGTGTGTCAAACTGAGTAAGAATATATCCTCAGATTCCTTCACCAGCCTTGAAATTAAATTTCTGTTGCTTTGACCTTATCCTCCCCAGCAAGTGTGTGGAATTATTGTTGTCATTTAGTCACACCTCAATGCAAACCACACAGCCCGGGGGAAGAGGGTTAGGGTTTGAAAATTGGATGGGAATGGGGTTTTTGGGGAAGGTTTTGTGGAGAGTGGGAAAAAAACAGCATGGACAAACAACAAATGAAGATAAACAAATCTTTAGATATGAAGATTTCCATAAATCTTTTAAGGGACATAAAGGAAGTGCATGCACTACTGCATGCATGAAGTTGTTTGCTAAATGGATAGGTTACAGAAACGTAAGTAGTACTTTCTACAATGTACTAACTATGAAGAAACAATGTGACAGTACAGGGCTGCAGTAATTACGCAATTTCACTTGCCTATCTGCCCTCAGAGAGAAGAACCACTTAGTACATTAAATTAGTTTAAAAAATAGCAAAGACAAAAGTATACAATGGCAGGAGGGATGAATTGAAGCAGAGAGCAAACAAATGCACAGAGTCACACTCATAGAAGTTCAAAGCAATAACATTACTTAAAAGATAAGTAAAAATGAAGATGGATACAGTAACTGTATGTTGTTGTAGTTGTCCTGTTGAATTTGAGAAGTTGCATGCATCCAGCCATTCCTCTTTTTCGCGGTACTCCTCCATTCCATCTCACTCTCCGTCGATCAATGTTGGGGACCAGAAGACACCTTGTCCACTGCCTGCCTGGCGGATGCTGAATTGCGGCTCGCTAATGGTAAGCCTGAGTTCATCCTTAAAAGCCGGCCTGTAATTGTTGATGGAAAAATAGGAAGTGATATTAAAACACCACAGAGAAAAAAATAAAAGGTACGCTGTGTAGTGCAAAATAACACTTTCAGTTTCAGAGTCGACAGTATTACAATACATACAGGCATCATTTGGAAAGTGCGTACTCTGAGTCTCCTTTACAAGGATAAAGAAGTGTGGGGGAAATTTGCGGATCTTTTCCCTCAAGCTAGGTGTAAAGTGTAAACTGCGATTTTAGAACAAAATTAGACCTTCCCAGCAGTGCCCCCAGACCCCTCAACCCACCCCCAAAAAAGTAGAACACCCCCAAACAGGCCAAAAGCAAAAATGGAAAATGCCACACTTAGAAAATCTACAGAGGCCTACCTGTAAATCGCTCTAAACGCGCTTGGCAGCTAGACCCTCACCCCCCTTTTCCACCATGGATTTTCTTTAAACCACTTGCAATCAAAATTAGACCTTCCCAGCAGTGCTCTCAGCCCCCCAACCCACCCCCAAAAACCTAGAACCCCCCAAACAGTCCCCCAAAAACACGCAAGTGAGCTAAAAAAAAACAACTTTTTCACCATGGATTTTCTCCAAACCACTTGCATCCCATATTAGACCTTCCCAGCAGTGCCCCCAGACCCCTCAACCCAGTCCTAAAAAAGTAGAACACCCCCAAACAAGCCAAAAGCAAAAATGGAAAATGCCACACTTAGAAAATCTAGAGGCCTACCTGAAAATCGCTCTAAACGCGCTCTGCAGCTTGGCCCTAACCCCCCTTTTCCACCATGGATTTTCTTCAAACCACTTGCAATCAAAATTAGACCTTCCCAGCAGTGCTCCCAGCCCCCCCAACCCACCGCCAAAAACCTAGAACCCCCCAAACAGCCCCCCAAAAACACGCAAGTGAGCTAATAAAGAAAAACTTTTTCACCTTGGATTTTCTCCAAACCACTTGCATCCAATATTAGACCTTCCCAGCAGTGCCCCCAGACCCCTCAACCCACCCCCAAAAAAGTAGAACACCCCCAAATAGGCCAAAAGCAAAAATGAAAAATGCCACACTTAGAAAATCTACAGAGGCCTACCTGAAAATCGCTCCAAACGCGCTCTGCAGCTAGGCCCAGAGTCCCCTTTTCCACCATGGATTTTCTCTAAACCACTTGCAATCAAAATTAGACCTTCCCAGCAGTGCCCCCAGACCCCTCAACCCACCTCCAGAAATGGAGAACACCCCCAAACAGCCCCCCAAAAACACGCAGGAGTGCTATCCTCAGCAAGGCCTACCTTTAAATCGCTCCAAACGCGCTCTGCAGCTAGGCCCTAACCCCCTTTTTCCACCATGGATTTTCTTCAAACCACTTGCAATCAAAATTAGACCTTCCCAGCAGTGCTCCCAGCCCCCCAACCCCACCCCCAAAAACCTAGAACCCCCCAAACAGCCCCCCAAAAACACGCAAGTGAGCTAAAAAAGAAAAACTTTTTCACCATGGATTTTCTCCAAATCCACTTGCATCCAATATTATACCTTCCCAGCAGTGCCCCCAGACCCCTCAACCCACCCCCCAAAAAAGTAGAACACCCCCAAAAAAGCCAAAAGCAAAAATGGAAAATGCCACACTGAAAATCTAGAGGCCTACCTGAAAATCGCTCCAAACGCGCTCTGCAGCTAGGCCCTAACCCCCCTTTTCCACCATGGATTTTCTTCAAACCACTTGCAATCAAAATTAGACCTTCCCGGCAGTGCTCCCAGCCCCCCAACCCACCCCCAAAAAGCCCCCCAAAAACATGCAAGTGAGCTAAAAAAGAAAAACATTTTCACCATGGATTTTCCCCAAACCACTTGCATCCAATATTAGACCTTCCCAGCAGTGCCCCCAGACCCCTCAACCCACCCCCAAAAAAGTAGAACACCCCCAAACAGGCCAAAAGCAAAAATGGAAAATGCCACACTTAGAAAATCTACAGAGGCCTACTGTCAGGACCCAAATCATAGGTTCTGCCCTCTCTGATCCGATTCCAATGAATATGGAACGAGATGTTTGGACCAAAAGAGTGCGCTCCTGGAGACTCAAGATGGCTGCCGCTGTGGCCATGAAGGAGTTCCAGTAGACGCGCTAGTCTTTCTGACCCCGAGCTTCGTGAAGGCAATGTGAAGCGCGAGCTCCGGCGGAAATGCGCACTTCACCGAGAATTATCGCCTTGAGAGGTTTGCTTAGTGTCCCTGAATAATCTTCGTCAGGAAAGTGAAACTCGCTATAGATTCTGAATTCCCTCGCATGTCTAGATACAATTAATCACACTTCGGAACCCGGCGTGTAATTCAAACGCGGGTTGTCGGTGTGTTCAGCAGAGTGAGGAACCTTGTTTCAGCTTCGGTACCCAGCTCTGGAGAAGGCGCGGGTGGCCGAGGCTCCCCTCAGACGAACGGCAGTAAAAGGAGGAGTTATCGAGTGTTTGACTTCTGAAGAGACCTCAGAGGCAAGAGACAGTTTCAAGTCGACGAAAGTCAGCGCTGGAACACAGTCCTGAAAATTAAGCTAAGTGAAATAAACGGATTAATAAAAACTCCATTACAAGCATAACCTGCAGCACTCACCGTGTGTATTCCAAGAGGAAGAGAAATACAGTTGTTGATAAAACCTAGTGAAAGAGAAAAGAGACAACAGCATTAGCAAAGAATGAACAATGTATAATAATACTCAAGGCAATGTAAATACTGTGTAAATATGTTCAGAGAACTCACCCAAGGTCAAGAGTGTGAATAACTCAGTTATCTGTGGAAAGAAAGGACAAGATTAGAACAACAGGAAATAAGAATAACTGAACACACAAGAAATCAGAAACCCCAATAGAAGACATTCTCTCTTATTAGTGAAGTAAGTGCACTTACCCAGTATCCAAAAAATAAGTCAGCCAGAAATCTAGAAATATAATAGGGGAGAACAGAAAAGACACCACACACACGAAGAGGAACTAGGGTCCGGCTGCATAGTGGTGGGTGAGAGAGAGATAATAGAATAGAATCCAATAGAGAGAGCAGGAAGTTAGGATTGTAACCATGTGTTATTGTTTTTAGGTTTCCTTCTACCAGACAGCACCGAGGGTAGCTGATTGAGGAACCATTACCGGACCAGTCTCTTCTCTGTTTATTATTTTATCCAATTCCCCCGTCCCTTGAGATAATGATGGAGGGTTCTATGTAAAGACCCATCAGCATTGTCAAAAGGGTCGGTGGTTCTAGCATCTCTGTTTCTGTGCAGTAGCTGAGAAACAAGAGTAAGTTCTAAGGTTCTGACAGAGTAAAGTGCCCAAGTTGCCTTCGCACCCGAACAGAGATGGCGGAAGGAATTGATGCTCAATCTTTAGGAACAATCCTAGACGCAATACAAAAAGAATTGGGAGCAGTTAGGGAGGAGAATCGAAACCTGAGACAAGAGGTAGTTAGTGCCAGAAAAGAAACAGCAGAATTGGCGCTAAGGTTACGTCAACCCAGTAGTTTTGAGAGGGAGGCCATGAATCCAGTATTAGAGACCACCAATAGGACAACCACACAAGTAATCCACTCCCTCTCCCCAGTTATACCATTAGCTGCTCCAGAGAGATTTAGCGGGGACCCACAGAAGGCGCAAATATTCCTCTCCCAATGCTCATTACACTTCATGTGCCGCCCTTCAATCTTCCCAGACGCGCAGTCTAGAGTGGCCTTCATACTCTCTTATCTAAGTGGGGACGCTGCTTCATGGTCCATGCCATTAGTCACAAGAGATGATCCTTTGTTAAGAAATTTCGAAGATTTCAAACGAGAATTCTTACGAATATTCGACCGACGGAGAATTTCTCAAGTGGTGGATAACGAATTGCTCGACTTGCGACAAGGAAATCGAGACATAATCGCCTATCTGGCTCAGTTCAATAAGTTAGTGGTGGAGACTGATTGGCCAGAGAGCAAGAGAGCGGCGATATTCTATCGTGGACTGAGAGACGAACTAAAAGACACCTTGGCGCAGATTCCTAATCGGCCCACTGAGGTATCGGCACTCATAGATTTGGTATTGGAGATAGATTTCCGCCAGGGGGAGAGACGAGGTGAAAAGAAAAAAGAATTCAAGGTAATGCCCCCACGATTTGACCGGGCTCGGTCAGATGGAGCCAGAACCTCAGAGGCTCATTCGGGAGCCGAACCAATGCAGATCGGAACAATAAGAGGCCCATTGACCAAAGAAGAGAAGGAGAAAAGGAGGGCTAATAATCAATGCATGTACTGTGGATCTGGGAATCATTTTGTTCGAGAGTGCCCAAAGAAGCCTAAGAGTACCTTCAAGCCGAAGGAAAACTAATGGCACCACCTGTGGAAGGAGTTGAACAGGTGGGTGCGATTCAAAAGATAACTCTGCATGAGTATCAAGTAGCAAATACACTGCAGTCAGCTGCTCCGCATTTAGTCATGACTATGGAAGTGAAGTTTGGGCAAACCACCTTAACGGAAATATCGGTCATGATTGATTCGGGAGCTACAGGAAATTTCTGTGATTTGAGATTTGCCGCGAAGGTGGGAATCCAGGCAATCCGAAAGTTGAAGAGCGAGCCTGTTCGGGCAGTGGATGGAACAAATCTTTCTTCGGGTGCAATCGTGAGTCACACGGAGGTAATCCAATTGACGGCCAATGATGGTCATCAGGAAAAGATCCAGTTTAATTTAATCGACGCCCCCCAGTTTCAGTTGATCCTTGGTCTTCCGTGGCTTACAGAGCATAATCCGACCATCAACTGGAGTTCCAGAACTGTAGTGATGGATTCGAGTTATTGTCAGGAGAATTGCTTAAACTCAAAAACCGAAGGAATAAGGAACAACCCAGCCTTGTCCTTGTGTTCTATCGAGAATACAATGTGTGTAAAAACGTTCAGGAGATTCCCGAGGAGTATAAAGAGTTTGCGGATGTGTTTGACGAGGTGGAAGCAGAACAGTTACCTCCACATCGAGTCTACGATTGCAAGATTGAACTGGAGCCGGGATCCAATTTACCATGTAGTCGTGTCTATGCCTTGACAGAGAGGGAGCACCAGCACCTTAAGGAGTATCTGGATAAATACCTTGCCAACGGTTTTATCCGACCGTCCAAGTCTCCTGTCTCTTCTCCTTTATTTTTCGTGCCGAAGACGGAAGGAGAATTGCGGCCGTGCATTGACTACAGAGCCATTAACAAGATAACCAAGAAGAACCGGTACCCACTACCATTGATTTCGGTGCTTTTGGATCAAGTGAAGGGAGCGCAAATCTACGCTAAGCTTGATTTGAGAGGGGCCTATCATCTAGTTCGTATGCGTGAGGGAGACGAGTGGAAGACGGCATTTCGGACTAGGTTTGGGCTTTTCGAATATCAAGTGATGCCCTATGGACTGTGTAATGCTCCTGCAGCTTTTCAGCACTTCATCAACGACGTCCTGAAGGAATTCATAGACCAATGTGCGATAGTGTACATTGATGACATCCTCATTTATTCCTCTGACGTGGAGAAGCATCATGACCAGGTGAAGGAAGTGTTACGGAAACTGCAGGAAAACAAATTGTTTGTGAAATTACAAAAAATGTGCATTCAATGTATCACAGGTGGAGTTCTTGGGATTCGTGTTGTCACCTTCCGGAGTTCTGATGGATCAACGTAAGGTGGAGGCGGTTAGGAGCTGGGAATCTCTGAGAAGTGTAAAAGAAGTCCAAAGTTTCATAGGGTTCGCCAATTTCTACCGAAGATTTATCAGCAAGTTCTCCAGAAAGATTCTTCCCCTCACAAAATTGTTAAGGAAAGGCACCAAGTTTGAGTGGTCAACGGAGGCGGAGGGGGCCTTTCAATCCCTAAAGGAGAACTTCACCACTGCGCCCGTCTTGTTGCATGCTGACCCATCAGAGCCTTTCTATGTCGAGACCGATGCATCAGATTTCGCTGTGGGAGGAGTTTTATCGCAGCGACATAAGACCATAGGCCAGCTACACCCAGTGGCTTATCGATCAAGGAAGTTGACTCAGGCGGAGGTAAACTACACGATCACCGAGAAAGAGTTGTTGGCAATTAAGGACACCTTTAAGGAGTGGAGACACTACTTGATGGGAGCCCGGCACCAAGTAACGGTGTTTACCGACCATCGTAATCTAAAATTTCTGAAAACAGCCAGAACTCTTACCCCACGACAACTAAGATGGTCTTTGTATTTCGCCGACTACGATTTCGTGATCACATTTCGTCCTGGAGCTCAAAATGGAAAGGCAGATGCCTTGTCCAGGATTGGTACTGAATCACAGAAGGCTATCACCGACATTCAACCAATCATTCCCAGTGATAAGATCATAGGAGCCATCCCCTCCATCAAACTACAAGAATCAATTACTGACATCATGACCCCGGAGGCTATGCATAGTTGGGCGGAGGAAGATGCTAGCAGAAAAATCATTCAACGAATGCCTTATCATCAAGACGCCTTGTACATTCCGACCACAGAGTTGCAACAGCAAGTTATGCGGGAATGCCATGATGATAGGTTGGCTGGTCACAAAGGAGAAGCTAAGACTGAAGAGATAATAAAAAGACATAACTGGTGGCCAAAAATGACAACAGATATAGAGAAGTATGTCAAGTCTTGTGAGATTTGCGCGCAGGGGAAGTCTGAACGGCAGGCTCCAAAGGGGTTATTGCAACCCCTACCCACACCTCCCCACCCATGGCATACAGTTACCCTAGACCTTATCACAGATCTACCAATTAGCCAAGGGTACGACACCATCCTAGTGGTGGTGGATGCCTTTTCTAAAATGGCCCACTTTACAGCCTTAAAAGGGGTTCCTTCAGCTAAACAATTAGCCGCCCATTTTAGTTCCCAAATTGTCAAGCTCCATGGGATTCCTAAAATTATCATCTCAGATAGGGGTGCCCAATTTGTGTCCCATTTCTGGAGGGCCTTTATGGAGGGTTTAGGGTCGGAAGTCAGATTCTCCACTAGCTATCACCCAGAAACAGATGGGCAGACTGAAAGGGTGAACCAAGAACTGGAACTGTATTTGCGACTGGTTCTTTTGAAAGAGGAAGGTAATTGGTCGGAATATTTGTGGACAGCAGAGTTCGCCCACAATAATACGAAGAACAATTCGACCGGTTATTCCCCTTTTTTCCTGAACTATGGAAGACACCCAAATGCTTCCATTCGGCAAACAGAAACAGCAGTCCCAGCAGTCAAGGAGATTATGTCGCACCTGCTTCGAGTTCAACAACAAGCTGTAGACAATCTACGAGTAGCCAAGGAAAAGTACAAGAAATATGCGGATCGGAAAAGACGCAAGGGGCCATCATTGACTAAGGGAGACCAGGTTTGGCTGAGCACCAAAAACTTGAGGTTGAAAGGAAACAGGAAGTTTCAACCTCGATTCATCGGCCCTTATTTTGTCGAGGAACAAATCAATCCGGTAACTTATCGACTGAAACTGCCACCAAGGTTCAAGATACATCCAGTCTTCCATGTTTCATTATTAAAGAAGGCCCCTGCAAGCCTGCGACGCAATTCACCCCCGATGCCAATTCAACTGGAAACTGGAACTGAGTACGAAGTAAAAGAAATCCTGGATTCCAAAAGATCCAGAGGAAGACTGTACTACTTGATAGACTGGAAGGGTTATGGTCCAGAGGAACGATCCTGGGAAAGAGTGGAGGATGTAAATGCACCCAGGTTAATTAGATCCTTTCATCAACGATTTCCCTCCAAGCCAGGAAGGGAAGGATCTGCCTTGTTGGGGGGTACTGTCAGGACCCAAATCATAGGTTCTGCCCTCTCTGATCCGATTCCAATGAATATGGAACGAGATGTTTGGACCAAAAGAGTGCGCTCCTGGAGACTCAAGATGGCTGCCGCTGTGGCCATAAAGGAGTTCCAGTAGGCGCGCTAGTCTTTCTGACCCCGAGCTTCGTGAAGGCAATGTGAAGCGCGAGCTCTGGCGGAAATGCGCACTTCACCGAGAATTATCGCCTTGAGAGGTTCGTTTAGTGTCCCTGAATAATCTTCGTCAGGAAAGTGAAACTCGCTATAGATTCTGAATTCCCTCGCATGTCTAGATACAATTAATCACACTTCGGAACCCGGCGTGTAATTCAAACGCGGGTTGTCGGTGTGTTCAGGAGAGTGAGGAACCTTGTTTCAGCTTCGGTACCCAGCTCTGGAGAAGGCGCGGGTGGCCGAGGCTCCCCTCAGACGAACGGCAGTAAAAGGAGGAGTTATCGAGTGTTTGACTTCTGAAGAGACCTCAGAGGCAAGAGACAGTTTCAAGTCGACGAAAGTCAGCGCTGGAACACAGTCCTGAAAATTAAGCTAAGTGAAATAAACGGATTAATAAAAACTCCATTACAAGCATAACCTGCAGCACTCACCGTGTGTATTCCAAGAGGAAGAGAAATACAGTTGTTGATAAAACCTAGTGAAAGAGAATAGAGACAACAGCATTAGCAAAGAATGAACAATGTATAATAATACTCAAGGCAATGTAAATACTGTGTAAATATGTTCAGAGAACTCACCCAAGGTCAAGAGTGTGAATAACTCAGTTATCTGTGGAAAGAAAGGACAAGATTAGAACAACAGGAAATAAGAATAACTGAACACACAAGAAATCAGAAACCCCAATAGAAGACATTCTCTCTTATTAGTGAAGTAAGTGCACTTACCCAGTATCCAAAAAATAAGTCAGCCAGAAATCTAGAAATATATTAATGAACCCATCCTTGTTCTTTTCTATCTCAATAGTGACAACTAATAGGGGAGAACAGAAAAGACACCACACACACGAAGAGGAACTAGGGTCCGGCTGCATAGTGGTGGGTGAGAGAGAGATAATAGAATAGAATCCAATAGAGAGAGCAGGAAGTTAGGATTGTAACCATGTGTTATTGTTTTTAGGTTTCCTTCTACCAGACAGCACCGAGGGTAGCTGATTGAGGAACCATTACCGGACCAGTCTCTTCTCTGTTTATTATTTTATCCAATTCCCCCGTCCCTTGAGATAATGATGGAGGGTTCTATGTAAAGACCCATCAGCATTGTCAAAAGGGTCGGTGGTTCTAGCATCTCTGTTCCTGTGCAGTAGCTGAGAAACAAGAGTAAGTTCTAAGGTTCTGACACCTACCTGAAAATCGCTCCAAACGCGCTCTGAAGCTAGGCCCTAACCCCTCTTTTCCACCAAGGATTTTCTCCAAACCACTTGCAATCAAAATTAGACCTTCCCAGCAGTGCCCCCAGACCTCTCAACCCACCTCCAGAAATGGAGAACACCCCCAAACAGCCCCCCAAAAACACGCAGGAGTGCTATCCTCACCAAGGCCTACCTTTTAAACGCTCCAAACGCGCTCTGCAGCTAGGCCCTAACCCCCCTTTTAAACCATGGATTTTTTTCAAACCACTTGCAATCAAAATTAGACCTTCCCAGCAGTGCTCCCAGCCCCCCAGCCCACCCCCAAAAACCTAGAACCCCCCAAACAGCCCCCCAAAAACACGCAAGTGAGCTAAAAAAGAAAAACGTTTTCACCATGGATTTTCTCCAAACCACTTGCATCCAATATTAGACCTTCCCAGCAGTGCGCCCAGACCCCTCAACCCACCCCCAAAAAAGTAGAACACCCCCAAACAGGCCAAAAGCAAAAATCGAAAATGCCACACTTAGAAAATCTACAGAGGCCTACCTGAAAATTGCTCCAAACGCACTATGTAGCTAGGCTCTAACCCCTCTTTTCCACCAAGGATTTTCTCCAAACCACTTGCATCCAATATTAGACCTTCCCAGCAGTGCCCCCAGATCCCTCAACCCACCCCCAAAAAAGTAGAACACCCCCAAACAAGCCAATAGCAAAAATGGAAAATGCCACACTGAAAATCTAGAGACCTACCTAAAAATCGCTCTAAACTTGCTCTGCAGCTAGGCCCTAACCCCCCTTTTCCACCATGGATTTTCTTCAAACCACTTGCAATCAAAATTAGACCTTCCCGGCAGTGCTCCCAGCCTCCCAACCCACCCCCAAAAAAATAGAACCCCCCCAAACAGCCCCCCAAAAACACGCAAGTGAGCTAAAAAAGAAAAACTTTTTCACCATGGATTTTCTCCAAACCACTTGCATCCAATATTAGACCTTCCCAGCAGTACCCCCAGACCCCTCAACCCACCCCCTAAAAAGTAGAACACCCCCAAACAGGCCAAAAGCAAAAATTGAAAATGCCACACTTAGAAAATCTACAGAGGCCTACCTGAAAATCGCTCCAAACGCGCTCTGCAGCTAGACCCTAACCCCTCTTTTCCACCATGGATTTTCTCCAAACCACTTGCAAGATTCAAAATTAGACCTTGCCAGTAGTGCCCCAGACGCCCCAACCCACCCCCAGCATTGAAGAGCACCCCCAAACAGCCCCCCAAAAACACGCAAGAGTGCTTTCCTCAGCGAGGCCTACCTTTAAATCGCTCCAAACGCGCTCTGCAGCTAGGCCCTAACCCCCCTTTTTCACCATGGATTTTCTCCAAACCACTTGCATCCAATATTAGACCTTCCCAGCAGTTCCCCCAGACCCCTCAACCCACCCCCTAAAAAGTAGAACACCCCCAAACAGGCCAAAAGCAAAAATCGAAAATGCCACACTTAGAAAATCTACAGAGGCCTACCTGAAAATCGCTCCAAACGCGCTCTGCAGCTAGACCCTAACCCCTCTTTTCCACCATGGATTTTCTCCAAACCACTTGCAAGATTCAAAATTAGACCTTCCCAGTAGTGCCCCAGACCCCCCAACCCACCCCCAGAATTGAAGAGCACCCCCAAACAGCCCCCCAAAAACACGCAAGAGTGCTTTCCTCAGCGAGGCCTACCTTTAAATCGCTCCAAACGCGCTCTGCAGCTAGGCCCTAACCCCCCTTTTCTACCATGGATTTCCTCCAAACCACTTGCATCCAATATTAGACCTTCCCAGCAGTGCCCCCAGACCCCCCAACCCACCCCCAGAAATGGATAACACCCCCAAACAGCAACCCAAAAACACGCAGGAGTGCTATCCTTAGCGAGGCCTACCTTTAAATCGCTTCAAACGCGCTCTGCAGCTAGGCCCTAACCCCCCTTTCCCACAATGGATTTTCTTCAAACCACTTGCAATCAAAATAAATTAGACCTTCCCAGCCGTGCTCCCAGACCCCTTAACCCACCCCCACTCATCTAGAACCCCCCCAAGCAGCCCCCCAAAAACATGCAATACTGCTGCCCCCAAAACATGGGAAATCGCAAATCGCGCCTTGACAAAAAAGTGCTATTTTCAGCACTTCCACTACTTCGATCCTCTTGAAACTTACCAGGACACTTGTTCCAGTGATTCCCAAGAATCTCAGCAAGGCAGAACAAAAATGATCCACTGTAAGGTGTACGACTAGTTCACCCAAACACACGCACCCGCAAAACACCTAAAAAGGCCACAATTCGGCCAATTCTGAAAAAACGCCAAACCCCCCTAAAACCTTGCCAACATCATTATGAATGAGCCTGCATCGGGCCCTGAGCCCTAGACTCCGGGAACCCTACCAAATTATTCATTAAACCCAAAAACCCTAGTAAACCGCACTGAACCCTAAACCCTCGATATGCTTTGTCTGTCTGTGTCAAAGAGCCTAGGTATGCTACACCAGGTCGCTTCACTCAGTGGTGCCTGCCTTGACCGTCTGCATGGCCCTGCCGCAAGCATGGGCCAAAAACAAAAATCCGTTCCGCTCGCGAAATGTACTGTTTTTCAGCGGCAAATTCACAATCCGAGAATCTCGCGAAATTGCCGAAAATTCGCAAACTCTTGGGCGTAACAGATTTTTGGGCCATGCTTGCGGCAGGGCCATGCAGACGGTCAAGGCAGGCAGCACTGAGTGAAGCAACCTGATGTAGCATACCTAGGCTCTTTGACACAGACAGACAAAGCATATCTAATTGTATGCAGCAAGCCACATAGCCCCAATTTTACATGAACTGCTGTACTCTGTAATCTGCCTGGCATAACAACACTACACTGTCTCAACCACTCCATACCACGACTAGAGAGACATGTAGTTCTGCTGTAGTAGTTGTTGTAGACTGGTTTACCTGTTTGACACTCACGAATTGGCCATAGTTCTTCCCTAAACCGACGCTGATGATCCATCCATCCCAGTGAGTGACTGTAAAGAAAAAAGATATAATATTTAATCAATCATCATTGTTATTTTCACAAACAGTAAGTCCAAGGACAGTAGATTTGAGTTACATTTAGTGTGTAAAAGATCAAATAATAACAGAAGACATATGATTCATTTCATGCACAACAAACAAACAGCAATTGCTTTCATCAGAGCCAGACAGCCATTGATGACCACTGCATGCCATCTGCTTCTCAATATTCATTACCTGTTCCACTTTTTGCTTGCATCTTCTTCTGAAAGTGAGGGCCCACAGGGCAGCCTCTCCTGTCAATCAATTTCAGAAGTAACTGTCAGCAATCAGCAAGCATGTAGTCAGTAATTCCAGTCCCACTTGAGGGTACTCGTCTAAGAGTACGAAGACAAAGTTTCTTTATTCTGCGTAATCCAGCCATCTGCCTTGAGGGAAATGGATAGGGGGAGTCTGGAGGAGGAGGATAGAGGAGCATGATTGAGTTGTGAACTTGTGAACCTCAGGAATGCAGACTGCGGCACCTTCAAATCAATAAGGAAAGAAGATGAAGACAATGCTGCTGATGGACTTGTTGTGATTAGGTGATTAGAGTTTTGTTGTGGTTATGTTATGTTATGTTATGTTAATTTACACTTATAGAGCGCATTATCACCCAGGGGTATCTAAGCGCTATCAACGGACATACACCACCAACGAGAGACGCAGAGCCACCAGTTCAGAGGGGCCCCCTGGAAAAGCACAGTCTTCAGATTCTTCCTAAAAGGGAGTAAATTAGTTTCCTTCCGAAGTTTAACTGGGAGGCGGTTCCAAGCCTGAGGGATTGTACTAGAAAAGGCTCTACCGCCCATGGAAACAAGGTTAAACAGGGGACAGACCAAATTACATGCATCAGCTTAATGAATGGCCCTACTCGGCGTATAGTTGATCAATCGGTCCTTAATATAGCTGGGGGCTGAGCCATAAATAGCCTCATGTGAAATACAGAGGCTTTTGAATTTGGTTCTCTGGGCAATTGGAAGCCAATGTAGATCCTGAAGTAAGGGCGTGGCCTGGGTTCACCTAGGTTTTTTAAAGATCAGTCTGGCGGCATCGTTCATCACAACCTGAAGCCTAGCCAGAAGGTTTTTAGGTAGGCCATAGTATAACGAGTTGCCGTAATCGAGGCGTGCCAGAATCAGAGCAGAGACCGCCAGCCTGAGAGTGGAGAAAGACAGCAGTGAGGATAGTTTTCGAAGCTGGCGCAGCAAACTAACACATGTACCCACCACCGCCGACACCTGCTGTGTCATGGATAGCTGGGCATCAATTTTGATGCCCAAGCTTTTTACTGCCCCTGCGGCTACTGGAAAAGGCCCTACTTCTGCGGCCAGAATGAATCACTCCACGGATTAGGAGCTGTGGTGACCGCTAGGACTTCAGTTTTGTCAGAGTTTATTTTTAATGAATTATCCGACATCCAGTTGATGGTAAACTTGAGAATGTCTTGCATTCTCAATTGAGCCATGGGTGAATGGTCAATCTGGATCAGGATTTGAGTGTCGACGGGACAATTATAAACCCTGCTGTCCATCAGGTTCAGTGCTGCTATCAGGGGCTGCAAAAAGATGTTAAAAAGCAGAGGTGATAAAGCTGAACCCTGGGGCACTCCACATGTCAGCTTGGTTGGTTTGGACACTAGATCAGCTAGTTGGACTCGCTGGGAGCGTTCTTTAAGGAAAGAGGTCAACCAGGCCAGAACCGAGCCCTGGATCCCTTGAGCTTTGATCCGCGATAGTAGTCGGCCATGATTAACGGTGTCAAACGCCGCAGATAAGTCCAATAGGACCAAGGCACACAGAGTTTTCTTATCAGCCCTGAGTCTCAGGTCATCCAGCACGGAAAGCATAACCAATTCCGTGCTGTGATGAGCTCTGAACCCAGCCTGATTGGGCTCAAGGAGATGATTTCATTTCAGGAAATAGGTGAGAGAATGTAAAACATGCTGTTCTAAAACTTTTGCCAGGAAAGGCAACTGAGAGATTGGCCTAAAGTTCTTTACATTTTTTGGGTCTGCACCCGGTTTCTTTAGACGCTGAACCACCCGTGCTTCCTTGAAGTTAGAAGGGACAAGACCTGTCTCCAAAGAACGGTTCAAAAGGGCAAGCACTTTATCCTCCATACCCGACCATCCTAGCTTAAACATTTTTGGAGGGCAGGGGTCCGCCGGAGAGCCTGATTTCACCCAGCCTACTAAGGTGGACAAGGACTCCTTAGTAAGGGGGGGCACACTAGTCAAAAGATTCGTAATTGGCCTATGGGGAATGGAAGGAGGCTCAATTGAACAAAGAAGGGTAGGGGAATGACTAATTTCTACCATCAAATCCTGTATCTTATCCCAAAAAATGGTTTGAAAATCATTGCAGTCCTTTTGGCAAAAAATCGGGTTTGGCACCCTAACCGTCCTCAAATCGTTTAGGACCTTAAACACTTCTTTCTGCGAATTAACAGCCTCAGTGATTGTCGCCTCATAGAATTCGGCCTTCCTCAAGCGGATGGCTTTTTTATATGCAGCGAACTTCAGTGCATACACAGCGAAAGCACTGGGTTTGTGAGACTTACGCCAGGCTCTCTCGCATCGGTGGAGGGCTCGTTTTTGTTCCCTAAGAGCATTGTTGAACCATAGTGTCCCCTTACCCTTGTCTACTAGTCTGATTTTATGGGCCGGTGCTACTACCTCGATTGTTGACAGCAGGGCAACGCTTTCAATCTCCAGATCATCCTTCATGGGTGGAGAGTTAACAGAATGTAATAAAATAGCTTTCAGGTCAGTCGCTTTGACCTGCTTCCAACTTCGCAAGGTTTTCCATTCCGGTTTAACCTTAGCTCTTCTTGTAACAAGGGGATGTTGGCCTTCAATCAGATAGTGGTCTGACCAAGAGCATGGGGATGTCACTAAGGGACCCATAAATGAGCAGGTTGACCAAACCAGATCCAAAGTGTGGCCCCTCTCATGTGTAGGCCCACCCACCATCTGACTAAGTCCCAGGGATGCTAAAACCTCTTCTAGATATTTTGTCTGACCGTCCTTCAGGGTTATTTCCCAGTGAAAGTTAAAATCCCGAGGACCACCAGTCCTTCATAGCGGGTGCGGAAGTCATGAACCAATTTCAAAAAAGGTTCCATAAACCTAATAGTTGTGTTAGGTGGACGGTAGACTAAGAGGAATACCACGCAATCAGTAGGAGAGCAGAACTTGACTCCTAATACATCAGCGCCTTCAATACATTCGGAGCATAGTGTTTCAGTTTTCAGAGCGTCATTAAAAAGGAAAGCAACACCAACCCCCCTCATATTATCAGGTCGGTTAGCATGAATGGCAATAAAATTAGGAGGCAAAGCCGCCACCAAGTCCGGCATGGAGGAATCGTTAAGCCAGGATTCAGTGACACAGAGGAGGTCCAGGTTGTCCTCTTGCAACAGCGAGAAGACCTCAAGGCAGTGCCTCTGTAATGAGTGAGTATTAAGTAGCGCGAACCTGCACCCTTGGCCATTCGCCTGCTTTGGGGGATTGGCCGGTAAAGGGGCCATTGTTGTATTCCTAGAAGTTGCATGGGGTCTCAGCAGCCCCTCCCGATCGAGTTTCGATATCTCCCTGTGGGTTGCGACCTTCAAAGACAGCAGAGCCTGCTCGGAATATACCAAGGGGGGGCCCGGCCTTGGCGCGGACAGGCGCAGATGGGCTTGCCTTTGGCGAGCCTTCGGCACACCCACGGCACGCCCGCTGCATGCGTCCGCTGCGCGTCAGCGCCGACATTCCCAGACGTAGCAGTCACATGGGAAGGCCCGCCTGCTCCGTCCCCGGAAGTGCGTCACTCCGAGGGGAGACCCGGCTATTGGTCAAGAAGCCCTCCACTCAAGCGGCACAAGCCGTGGTGGACCGGGGCTGATGACCGTAATAACAGCAAAGAGAAGTGCCGAGTACATTATCACACACACTGCACACAGAACAATAACGAATAAAAAAGAGTTTAGCTCCTGAGAGGTTAAAAATGAATGTCAGCGATAATGCAGATCAGCAGAACAGGGAGCTCTAACACAAAGCAGCTAGCGCCTCACCCGGAAAGCGTGTCCGCTGCGCGTCAGCGCCGGCATTCCCAGATGTAGCAGTCACACGGGAAGGCCCGCCTGCTCCGTCCCCGGAAGTGCGTCACTCCAAAGGGGAGACCCGGCTATTGGTCAAGAAACCCTCCAATCAAGCGGCACAAGCCGTGGTGGACCGGGACTGATGACCATAATAACAGCAAAGAGAAGTGCCAAGTACGTTATCACACACACTGCACAAAGAACAATAATGATTAAAAAAGAGTTTAGCTCTTGAGAGGTTAAAAATTAATGTCAGCGATAGTGCAGATCAGCAGAACAGGGAGCTCTAACATAAAGCAGCTAGCGCCTCACTAGGAAAGCGTGTGGTAAAAGTTGTAAAACAAAGAAAGACACACAGGAATAAAAGTGAATAAGGATGAAAAAAAAGGAAGTCATTTTCAGGCGTCGTTGTCAGGGAAGTAGAGCTCGTCCTCAAACTCTATGAATTGAGACGGGAGTAGGTCAGCTAACAGAGAAGAACTTCCGTCACCTAAGTCGGTGTCCTCTTCTTCCTGCGTGCATTCACGTATTTTGTAATCTGGTGGTATAAAGTGCTGATTCATCTTGATCAGTGTTAACGTCTCCACATTTTTGGTTGAGAGGCGGGTCCTTTTTGAAGTTACAATGGCACCAGCAGCACTGAAAACACGTTCAGAAGACACACTTGCGAGTGGGCAAGGCAAATAATTTA
Source organism: Lissotriton helveticus (assembly GCF_964261635.1). Taxonomy (NCBI): domain Eukaryota; kingdom Metazoa; phylum Chordata; class Amphibia; order Caudata; family Salamandridae; genus Lissotriton; species Lissotriton helveticus. Next base: position 54,784,474 of record NC_136063.1, read on the forward strand.
GAGCCAGGTTGGTGACCAGTGGCCATAGAGCCCTTTTCCTATACCAATACAGCAATGAGTTCTGATTAACAAAGACCTCTGTTGGGTCTTCCAGATAGGCCTGCACCATCGACTGAAGGTTCTCCAGTGTTGCTCCACTTTGCGTACCATCTGTGGTCTTTGCATCACTGGAACGAGCAAACCCTTGATGAGTTAGCCAATCCGCTTCCGACAATATTATGGCTGGGCCTGGTGCAGGTGAGGATGATGATACGGTTGCTGGTGTCGTCAACGGCTGTGAGGGAAAGTGACTCCCTTCAGCCACAGATTCAGAAGTGGAACTTGAGGCCGGATGGCCTGCTGATTCAGTTGTTCTTCTGCCGGCTCCTTCAATTGTCTGCCGCTCTTTTTCGAACCGAGTGGCTGACACAGCTAGCCAATGTTTGTACTTCTATTTCATCAAAAGGAATGAATGCTTTGCTGGCCACTGCCTTTTTGTACCGTGGATCCAGAATAGTGGCACAAATGTAATGTTGTTCTGTATGTATGTTTTGAAGCCTTTCATTGGCAACTAGGCGGCTTAATAACCTCTCCGCCAACTGATATGCGTCTTGCTTTTCAGCATCATCTCGGAACGTTGAAGACACCGCCTTCAGTTGGTGCTCTAGCATGCGCAACAATGGGATAGCTTTGCCCAAAGAACAGTCCTCCCTGCTGACTTCACGAGTGAAGACCTCAAAAGGACGAAGCATGTCTGTCAGGCTTGCAACTATCTTCCATTCCTCCAACTCTAGCCTCATGTCTTTCATAGTAGTACCCAGTTTATACATATACTCATTTATTATCCCCCACTGCTCAGACAGATGCTCAAGCATGTAAAAGGTTGAGGTCCAACGTGTTGCCACCTCCTGGATGAGTTCTTTGACTGGCAGTCTACGTTCATATTTAAATGCTCCTCAGCTGCTTCCGGGCCTTAAAAGAATGGCTGACATGTGTGCAGATTCTTCAGCAGGTGGTCAGTAACTTGCTCACTGTGTTTTCTTTTTTCAAGAAATCTTGCACCACGATGTTAATACTGAGCGCCAAACACGGCACTCTGAAATAGTTACCATCTTGCATGACCTTAACTATAGTACTGCTATTATCCGTGGAAACATAACCAAATATGCGATTTCTTGGAGGCAGCCATTCATTGACATTCCTATCAAACTCCTCCAAAAGGTTAGGTGCAGTATGAGTTTTCTCCATGGCAAACATCGCTATTGTTGCATGTTTCCGAGTAGCTTGAAAAACTGTGTCAGTGTCAAAACCTACTTTTAACTTGTCTTTAACCCCTGCAAAAGAGACCCAGTGTGCAGTGATGCACATGTAATCAAGGGCTTGGCAACTGGTCCACATGTCTGTTGTCAGGTGGATAGTGTGAACAGCACTCTTCTGAATAGCTGCGCCAATCACCTCCAGCACATCTTGATGTAGTGCTGGAACAGCAACCCTGGCAAAATAGGTCCGGCTAGGAACCTTCCATTTAGGGCAGACTGTTGCCACAAATTCTAGAAAACCCACCCCTTCCACGAAAGAAAAAGGGAGAAGGTCCAGCACTCGCATTTTAGCCAGCTTTGCGTTATACAGACGTGCCGTTGGGTGGTTTTGTTCAAATGGCGCATCCAACCAAAACCTTCTGCTAATGGTGGTCTGGACCGTTTTACGTGATGATGATGATGCAGACTTCTTCAAACCAGTTAGGCTCTTTGATGTACTTTTTCGCATTGGTGTCTCTCTCAGACTCTTAGTGTGCCTCATACATGTTGCAGGGGTAGAGGGTGTGGGCGCTACCACTGCAGTGCTGCTGCCAGGGGTACTGGGTGTACCAGAAAAAATGTCGGTCGCTTCTTCACTTCCACCCTGCATGATCAGCCCCTCGTCATCATCAGATGCAATATGAATGGATACATTTGGATCTGTTGTACATTTAGCTACCTGGATCTTCTTTAGGTGCGCCTCCCAAATGAGAGTGTGGTGTTTTTGGAGATGACCTCTCTGGGCTCCGGTACCATAGTTGGTACCAAGCTTACCCCGACTAACTACAGTTCTACAAATCGAACAAACGACCATGTTTTCCGCCTTTTGGCTAACACTAAAGAAGTCCCAAACTGGGGACTGGAAATGTCTGCTGATGGTGAAGGCGCTACTTTCAGTTTCAATGCCAGATGAAGTGGAGGATGGGCGTGGCTGAATTTGACTCTGTTGTGCACTTACAGCACCACTACTTGAGGTAATGGAGGTCAAGCTGGATGGAGGTCCCTGCCGGCCCTTCTGAAGAGAAAATATGGAAGCTGTAGGTCGTGTTGGTGTAGTAGTTAAATGCGTTGGTGGTGGTACCAGTGCCACGCCGCCCACATCCCGCTCAGCAGCAATTCAGGAAAGGGTAAAAATGTCTGTCTGCTGCATGCCCGCTGGGGCTGGCGTGACGTCTGTGATGACTGGGCCATCGTCAAACTGTTCATCAGCAGCATACACCACTTCTTGCTAGTCGTCATCATCAGCCATTAGTGAAAGCCTTGCGGGAACCTTCCTTTTAGGCTTAGTTACCTTTGTCGGCTCGTGGCGTGCCTCCCTCTCGAACTGCATTGCCGGGTTCCAATCAAGATGAAGGTCATCAGAAGGAAGGGGGCTTGAAAAAAAACTTGTAGTGGACCTCCTTGACCTTTTTCTTGCTGGGGATCTGGAAGACAATGGATCATCCTCAGGAGGAGTGGCTTCCTCAGATGATACCTCCGCTTGAATCTCGATTTCCTGATGTGCCCCTACTTCTAGAGGAACAAGCATTGTGGGCAGTTGTGCCGCTCTATGCGCCTCTAGTTGCGCCTCTCCTTGCGCCTCTCCTTGCGCCTCTACTTGCGCCTCTCCTTGCGCCTCTACTTGCGCCTCTACTTGTGCCTCTACTTGTGCCTCTACTTGCGCCTCTCCTTGCGCCTCTACCTGCGCATGTACTTGCGCCTCTCCTTGCGTATGTACTTGCGATTGTTTTTCAAATAGCGGAAGGCGCACTCATTGAAGTAAAAGAGAGATATTCTTTAGTCCAAGTGATTAGATTCTTTATTGTGGTAATTATACCAAACAAACCACACAGCCAACGCGTTTTGTTCCGAGGCGGAACTTCGTCAGGGCATGAGTTTGAAATGTCCAATGGACCGGCGAAACGACAGTAGGTGTGAGTGGGCAGGCAGTGAAGTTAGACTCCTGTCCTGTCCCAAAGATAAGTAGATGACGCTCCACGTTGCGAGAAGATCATGTGTACACTGTCTCAAGGTGAATCCAAACAACCAGGTACGGTTCCTGAATTTAAAAAAGATGTCTAATGACACGTGTAACTGCAATCCTGGTGCCCGGATAAGTCCAGGAATGGAGTATAGTCCTTGAGGCAATGACTTGCCAAATACGCTTCAGTTCTGTGTTCGTTGTGCGCGATCTTGAGAAATCGCCAGCGGCACCCAGCGTGATAACCGGGTTGGGGCGATGTACTTGCACTTGTACTAGTTGCAGCTGTGGTTGTTGAACACTCGTCAGCTGAGTTACACCCTGCATTGATTGGGTGCTACTTTCTTGCGATGAGCCAACATCACTGGTCGATGGTGATTGAAAAACCAAAGTGGCTGCCTCTGAAGCACTCATGGACTTGGACCTAACTTGGTGTGGTGGCACTGAGCCCAATGAAGCGGAGGTGCTGCTCCCAGCTTGGTCCCCGGCGGACCCCGCTGCTGCAGGCGTTGTTTTTTCCCCCCGAAAAAAGTGTCTGTGGGCACACCAGTCTCCTTGGTAAGTGGCACCACTTGCTTCTTCTGCTCCTTCTTACTGGCAGTTGCAACTTTCTTTGTAGAGGAGCTACGTCCACCTTTTTTTGGGCCCATCTTCTTCAGACGTCAGAACAGCAGGCCGCAGTTGCACGAGTTGCAGAGTTGTCTGTGGCCACACGTGATGTCACGTGACGTTGTGCTGCACATACCGCTGCAGGACTTCTTCCTGGCACTGGTGGTTCTCTTGGGCACCTAAATCAGTTAAACAACCCAAAAAGTCAAAAAACACACACAAATCAACACAATCCTGCCATCCATGCCCTCAATGATGTTTAAATTCAAGAAGCCCCACACAAAGCATTGGTCCATGCACCACTCACTACCCCTGGGCATAGTGGGTGAGAGCAGGGCAGGCTGGGTGCAGGCCTATGGCTCAAAGCACACTGCCTGGTTTCAAAATGGCCCCTTGTCCCCCAGCCACATGGCCAGGCCCTACCTGGACCAGGCCTCAAAATGGCCCCCACCCACATGGCCAGGCCCCAACAACAACACCCCAAGAAGTAGAAAAACACACAAAAATCAACGTAATCCAATGCCATCCTTGCCCTCAATGATGTTTAAATTAAAGAGGCCCCCCACAAAGTATTGGTCCATGCACCACTCACTACCCCTGGGCATAGTGGGTGAAAGCAGGGCAGGCTGGGTGCAGGCCTATGGCTCAAAGCACACTGCCTGGCTTCAAAATGACCCTTGTCCCCCAGCCACATGGCCAAGCCCTGCCTGGACCAGGCCTCAAAATGGCCCCCACCCACATGGCCAGGCCCCAACAACACCCCACAAAGTCGAAAAAAACACAAAAATCACCTCAATCCAATGCCATCCATGCCCTCAATGATGTTAAAATTCAAGACACCCAACAGAAAGAATAGGTCCATGCTCCACTGAGTACCCCTGGGCATGATGGTTGAAAGCAAGGCAAACTGGGTGCAGGCCTGAGCACACTGCCTGGCTCCAAAATGGACCCTTGAGCCTTGTCCCCCACCACATGGCCAGGCCCTGTTTGCATCATAAAAGTAATGCAAATCAATACAAAATCTTTTTTTATCAATTTTCTCTGCCTTTGCAAGCGTGCTTCACTGGACAGCACACATACAAAGTGGGACAAGCTTTAATGTTAGTCTAAACATAGTATTTTGTACTGATAGAGTAGCCTTCCAGTACAAATCATATACAGGACTCATGCAGAAACCCTTACACTATGGTGCAAAGGTGTGTGCAGCAAACATAGTTTGAGGAATATGCCTCTCATTATTGTTTTTGTCCAGGCAAGCGCCCCTTCCTACACAAACACATCCTTGTATGCAATCATTTTCTGCCAAAAGAGCGCCTTTCCGGTCCTCGGAAGCTTGTTTCCGGTCCAGGGGAGGCAGGCTTGGCAGTTCGGGCAGGACTGTTCCCATGAGGCACAGGGTCAGACTGATTTGCATATAGGCATGTCTGAACTGGCGTGGCAGAGTGGGCTAAAGAACGGTGATGGATCAAACCCAGAACTTTTGACTGGGTTTGAGTGTTTGATTGGTTCGGATGCTCCGTCCATCACCACCCCCTTTTGTACCACCAAAAGAGCGCCAGCACAGATGAAAAGGCAGGAATGTACAATATTTCTGCCCTTATCCTGTCACTCAGTACAGCACAGCAAGGTGGCTTGCTGTGCTGCATTGCATGAATTTTTAGTAATTGGCCACCCAATTCTCAAAGAGGGTCAATGTGAGCCCTTGAGCATACCTGAATACAGAAATATTGGAGCAAAGCATTTCTAAAGCCTCTTTTTCTTCACTTGACAGAAAGGGCCTTATTCCAATGTTGCGCAGAAGGTCATCCGACTGCTCGTCAGTGGCGGTCCACCCGACATCTGCTGTGGTCCAACCGCCGCATTATGATGTGTGTGGTCAGAGGCAGCAGGCAGAGGGACCATCTGACGCTTTCCAACAGATAGTAATTCTTACAATAGGGTGGTACCTGCTCAGTGATTACAATATCCTTTGCCGTCTGCCTGTCAATGACGGTTCAACCGCCATAGAAAAGAAGACGGGATGGGACTTTGGGGGACTTTTCTGGGTTGTTGTTTGACTGTCTGGCTTTGGAGTGACAGGGGCTGGGAATGGCATCCTCTTCAGACAGTAACAGAGAGTCAAGAAACAAACAACAATGTACCTAAATAAAGTAACATAGGAAACAGTTTTTTAAACTATAAGAGTTCCCATCAGTCTACCATCGAGACCGCCCTTCATCATCTGAGATCTCTTATGCATAAATTCTGTCACATGTAAGGGTAAAAAAACCTATGCTGGCAGGTGAACTACACCAGGCATAGGAAAAACCACAATGCTGTTGACAGATGTGAAACAGAATGGCGTGTCTAGACGGGAACTGAGTAGCAGTGCGTGAAAAAAGTGTATATAGTGAAAAGAAAGAGAAAAGACTCTAAAATTAGGTAGTGGTCGGGAAAACAATTTTAATAAGCACCCTCACACTCCTAAATCAATAAAAACAGTGCAATAGTGGTGTAACAAATAGCCACTAGAGATGTAAGGTCGACATGTTTCTGCACACGCATGGAGTCTAGCGATCTCCTGCTGCTTCTTCGGGACCATTAAAGCTACTGCTAGTGAAAAATAACATAAACCATATCACCTGAAAGTGTATGGTTTATGTTATTTTTCACTAGCAGTAGCTTTAATGGTCCCGAAGAAGCAGCAGGAGATCGCTAGACTCCATGCGTGTGCAGAAACATGTCGACCTTACATCTCTAGTGGCTATTTGTTACACCACTATTGCACTGTTTTTATTGATTTAGGAGTGTGAGGGTGCTTATTAAAATTGTTTTCCCGACCACTACCTAATTTTAGAGTCTTTTCTCTTTCTTTTCACTATATACACTTTTTTCACGCACTGCTACTCAGTTCCCGTCTAGACACGCCATTCTGTTTCACATCTGTCAACAGCATTGTGGTTTTTCCTATGCCTGGTGTAGTTCACCTGCCAGCATAGGTTTTTTTACCCTTACATGTGACAGAATTTATGCATAAGAGATCTCAGATGATGAAGGGCGGTCTCGATGGTAGACTGATGGGAACTCTTATAGTTTAAAAAACTGTTTCCTATGTTACTTTATTTAGGTACATTGTTTTTTGTTTCTTGACTCTCTGTTACTTTTAGGTTGGTGTCACTTATGTACAGGGGGCTTAACAGTAGGGTCTATAAACTTACCCCTGGGACCTTCTTTGTGTGTGGCAATCCTCTTCAGACAGCCACTGGGGGGGTTGAGATGTGTCCTGCCTTTCGTGGAAGGGTCAGGGTTGGGCTGAATAGACCTCGGCTGCATTTAGAGTAATGGGAGGAGATTTTCTTGCACCTCAATGGGCCTTGCCTGCCTTGGTCAATGCTGTCTTTACCTCCTGCTAGGAAGCTGGGCCAGACAGGACCAAACTGGTTTGGACTGAGCACAGACACTGCCCAAAAGAACAAATACAAACTGAGTATAAATATAGGGGCCCAGAAGCGAGAACTTTAGAACTCGCTTGGATCAAGGACCCTGCCGAGGAGAAGAGCTGCCAGGAGTACTGCGCCTTTGCTGTTTTGTTGCTTTGCTGAGTTGGCCTGCAGTTGCTGCTTGGGAGAGGTGTGGCGCCGCGGCCAGGGCGACTGACGCTGGAATCTGGGGACCACGGTTCGATCCCCGGCTCCGGCGGCAGGTTAGCCCAGCACCATGTGACTCTGGGCAATAGCTCGCTTAATCTTCCCGACGGCCCCCAGCGCCTAGAGACCCTTACGGGTGATTGTGCGCTTTACAAATGTGGACTTTACTTAAAGGACTGGACTGAACTTTCTACACTTGTTGCTGAGTATCTCCAAGGCTTGGGATAGAGATTGCCTCCTGTTCACGAAGTCTCAGGGACTGCAAAGACTGCGCTTACCACTGGGTACCGCCTCTGGAACCGTGGGTTTCAGTTGCCACAGAGGTGTAAAGCAGCCTACACCATCACGGACACCGCTGTTGGCTCTGCATCCTGAAGGCACTACAGAAGGCATCGCCACACTTTGCACCGCAACCCTGGTTTCACTCACAATGACTACCGCCGCTACCCGGCCGCTGCTTGCACATCGACCTGTGGGCAGCGCACTACATATGCCTCACTTAACTCCGCTGCTCTGGTGTCACCAACAATGTCGCTGCATGCTGACCTCGACACCCGTGACTGGAACATGGTTTGGGGGCACTGCTCAAAAGCCACATGATGCACCGCCCCGTCCCACACCACATTGTGGGCGGATGGACCCCAGCTCCCATTAACTGGCACTGCCGCTTGCTCCTTACCGGTCAGCACCACAATGAGCACTGCCTCACTCTGCTCCGTAGCCTTGGTCTCACTGATGCCGCTGGATGACTGTCACCAAAGGTACTGTTTATGAGTCTGCTGACACCAGCGCCGGTCCACACTGACGCAGTCGGCTGGAATTGTAGGAGTCTGTTGTTTTCATCACAGCCCAAGCCTCAGATGGACCTTCGGGCTCCAAGGAACTGCATTTTAAAGTCATTCTTGCAAAGTGCATATTTTTGATTACTGTATATTTGACCTTTATTGTTTTGATCTTGTTTGCACAGATAGATATTGGTTAACTTTCTAAAACAGGCGTATTGTCCTTTTAGTAGTATTTCCACTGTGTTACTGTATGTTATGTGCAAATGTATACCACACTGTCTATGAGATAAGCCTGACTGCTTGTGCCCAACTAATAAGGGGTGAGATGGGGTTATTTCAGTAGTGTATCCACCTTATCCTGACTAGAAGGAAGGGTCCCAATTTGGACAAAGGTGCAAACAATTGCCAACTAGAGACACCATTTCTAACACTGGAAAAAACAAGAGGACGCAGTTACTATCAGTAAACTAAGATGCCTCAATAACCATGCAATTGCATACACGTACATTTTTCATCAGCAGCACAGCAGAGCAGAATAACCAAAATCACGAATTGGAGTTAGAGACACTCCCAAGAAGAGACTCGGAACATACTTTGCAGTTACTGGCACTGTCAATAATTAAAATCAGTACACAGATTGGAGTTACAGGCACTCCTAAGAATTACACTAGTTCAAGTTCAAGTTCAAGAATTTGTATAGCGCACTACTCACCCAGAGGGTCTCAAGGCGCTTGGGGAGGGGGTTCATTATTTATCGAATAGCCAGGTTTTAAGTTCTTTTCTGAAGGAGATGTGGTTCTGTGTGAGGCGGAGGTGAGTGGGGAGTGAGTTCCAGGATTTGGCCGCTAAGTAGGAGAAGGATCTGCCTTCCATGGTGGACCTTTGGATGCGCGGGACTACGGCGAGGCCTTGATTGGAGGATCTAAGTTGGCGGTTGGGTGTGTAGAAGGATAGTTGAGTGTTGAGGCATTCGGGTCCTAGTTTGTAGAGGGCCTTGTGTGCGTGGGTGAGGAGACGGAATGTTATTCTCTTGTTGACGGGAAGCCAGTGGAGGTCTTTCAGGTGGCCGGTAATGTGATCTTGGCGAGGGATGTCCAAAATGAGTCTCGCCGATGCGTTTTGGATGTGTTGAAATTTTTTCTGTAGTTTGGCTGTAATTCCGGCGTAGAGGGTGTTTCCGTAGTCTAGTCGACTCGTAATCAGTGCGTGGGTGACAGTCTTTCTTGTCTCGGTGGGGATCCAATGGAAGATTTTTTTGAGCATACGGAGTACGTTGAAGCAGGAGGAAGAGACGGCGTTGACTTGTCTGGCCATCGAGAGGGAGGAGTCTAGGATGAAGCCTAGGTTGCGTGCGTGGTCTGTGGGTATGGGTGCGGAGCCCAGGTCCGAAGGCCACCATGAGTCGTCCCAGGCAGAGGGGGATGATCCTAGGAGGAGCACTTCCGTTTTATCTGAGTTAAGTTTTAGGCGGCTGTTTTTCATCCAAATGGCAACTTCTTTCATGCCTTTGTGAAGATTGGTTTTGGCGGTGTTCGGTTCTTTGGTGAGGGAAAGGATCAGGTGGGTGTCGTCAGCGTAGGAGATGATGTTGAGGTTGTGTTGGCGCGCGATGGAGGCGAGTGGACTCATGTAGACGTTGAAGAGGGTGGGACTAAGTGATGATCCTTGTGGTACACCGCAGATGACTTCGGTGGCCTCTGATTTGAATGGGGGGAGGCGTACTCTCTGGGTTCTTCCGGCGAGGAACGAGATGATCCAGTCCAGGGCTTTACCTTTTATGCCAATGTTGCTAAGGCGTTGTATGAGGGTGCTGTGGCAGACAGTGTCGAAGGCGGCGGAGAGGTCGAGTAGAATGAGGGCCACTGTTTCTCCGTTATCCAGTAGTGTTCGGATGTCGTCAGTTGCTGCGATGAGGGCGGTTTCGGTGCTGTGTTGGGCTCGAAAGCCGGATTGTGATGGATCGAGGGAGTTGTTGGATTCCAGGAAGGTGGCGAGTTGGCTATTGACGGCCTTCTCAATGACTTTGGCCGGGAATGGAAGGAGGGATATGGGGCGGTAGTTTATAAGTTCAGAGGGGTCTGCTGTGGGTTTCTTCAGGAGGGCGCTGACTTTGGCATGTTTCCAACTTTCTAGGAAGGTAGCAGAGTTGAAGGAAGAGTTGATGATGTCACGGAGATGGGGTGCGATGATGGAGTCTGCTTTGTTGTAGATGTGGTGGGGACATGGGTCAGTTGGCGAGCCAGAGTGGATGGAATTCATCAGGCGGATGGTGTCTACAGTGGTGATTGGGTTCCAGGCGTGGAGGGGGTTGGAGGGCAGTTTAGGTCCTGAGGGCGGTGGAGAAGGTTGTTCGTTGGAATTGTTTTCGAAGCTGTTATGTATGTCGGCAATTTTGTTGTAGAAGAAGGAGGATAACGAGTCGCAGAGGTCTTGGGAGGGAGTGATGTTGTTTGAGGCTGCGGTGGGGTTGGTGAATTCCTTAACGATGTTGAAGAGCTCTTTGCTGTTATGGGCGTTGTTGTCGAGTCGATCCTTGAATGCTGATTTCTTGGTGGATCGAATCAGCTGGTGGTGTCTGTGGGTGGCTGACTTGAGGGTGGTCATGTTGTCGGTGGTTGGGTTTTTTCTCCAAGTTTTCGTGAGAGTGCGGCATAGCTTCTTGGATTTCTTGAGGTCATCATTGAACCAGGGGGCCTTTTTGTTGTCTTGTTTGGTGTGATGGTTTTTCAAGGGTGCTAATTCGTCAACGCTGTGAGTGATCCATTGTTTGAATTTGATGGCAGCTTGGTTTGGGTCCGATGAGAGGGCGGGTGGGTTCTGGTTGAGCGATGTGAGGAGTTGGTCGGTGGTGATTTTGTTCCATTTTCTCCGGGGGATAGGTTGTGGGGGGTTGTGGGTCGAGGTTCTTTTGTAGCTGAAGTGAACACAACAGTGGTCCGTCCAGTGGAGAGCTGTGGTGTGATCGAAGGAGACGTGTTTGCTGGAGGTGAAGATTGGGTCGAGCGTATGTCCGGCTACATGGGTGGGGGTGTCAACAAGTTGTTTGAGGCCGAGATTGGCCAGGTTGTCCAGAAGGGTGGTGGTGTTGTTGTCGTTTTTCTTTTCCAGGTGGAAGTTGAGGTCTCCTAGTAGAATGTAGTTCTCGGAGGCGAGGGCATGTGGACTGATGAAGTCAGTGATGTCTTCGCTGAATTGTTTATGGGTTCCTGGTGGTCTGTAGATGAGGGTGCCTCTAAGTGTGGTCCTGGGGTCGGTGTGGATCTTGAAGTGGAGGTGTTCGGCGGTTGTGAGGTGATCGACGGAGCTGGTCGTGATTTTGATGGTGTTCTTATGGACGATGGTGATGCCTCCTCCTGTTTGGATGGTGCGGTCTTTTCGGATAATCTTGTAGTTGTCCGGGATGGCTATGGCGATGTCGGGTGTTGATGATGCGTTCATCCATGTTTCAGTAAGGAAGGCGACGTCCGGTGATGTAGTGTCGAGTAGATCCCAGAGTTCAGTGGCGTGTCTGTGGACCGAGCGGGTGTTCAGCAGGATGCACTTCAGGTGGTTAGAGTCGGATCTGTGTTTGGCGTTAGTAGATGTGGTATGGGTCTTGTTGCTGGTGAATTTGCAGGAGTGGCAGGCGAAGGGTCCATGGGTGAGTCCTGGGGCTGCTACGCAGCATAGAGGTGTGCGACCGGGGTTAAGGGCTAGGAGGGTGTTGGCGTCATACGTTATGCCTGAGGAGTGCGCTTTGCGGGGGCTAGGGGGTGTGGCGCTGGGCGCGGTCCAGGCGCGGACGGGCGCAGACGGGCTTACCTTTGGCGCACCTTCGGCGCGCAAGGGGCGCGCCCGCTGCGCGTGAACGCTGCGCGCTAACGCAACTGTCATAAGAGGATGGTGGAGGGGGCGGAGCGAGGGGGGGATCAGCTGGGAGGCGGGAGCGGGGTGGAGACGTCGGGCTGGGAGGCGCAATAACACCAACAAAATGGATGCGAGTAAGAAAGCGAAGCAGGACGACTTTGGGGCACAGCCTCAATAAATCACAACAAATGGTCAAGCAGTACTGGCACAATCAGGCAGCAACAGCGCAGTAAGGCAAGCGAGCAGCACAAAATGAAATTTCAATGTAAATGCAATCAGCAGGATCAGCTAGTCTAGTGCTACGATACCAGCAGCAGGGAGCAGCTTGGGGAGCGACCGCTTCTGAAGCACACAGGACGGTCACAGCGAGAACTTGCGAGGAAAGAGCCTAACCTTTCTGTGGGAGGGGGGGATCAGCTGGGAGGCGGGAGCGGGGTGGAGACGTCGGGCTGGGAGGCGCAATAACACCAACAAAATGGATGCGAGTAAGAAAGCGAAGCAGGACGACTTTGGGGCACAGCCTCAATAAATCACAACAAATGGTCAAGCAGTACTGGCACAATCAGGCAGCAACAGCGCAGTAAGGCAAGCGAGCAGCACAAAATGAAATTTCAATGTAAATGCAATCAGCAGGATCAGCTAGTCTAGTGCTACGATACCAGCAGCAGGGAGCAGCTTTGGGAGCGACCGCTTCTGAAGCACACAGGACGGTCACAGCGAGAACTTGCGAGGAAAGAGCCTAACCTTTCTGTGGGAGGGGGGGATCAGCTGGGAGGCGGGAGCGGGGTGGAGACGTCGGGCTGGGAGGCGCAATAACACCAACAAAATGGATGCGAGTAAGAAAGCGAAGCAGGACGACTTTGGGGCACAGCCTCAATAAATCACAACAAATGGTCAAGCAGTACTGGCACAATCAGGCAGCAACAGCGCAGTAAGGCAAGCGAGCAGCACAAAATGAAATTTCAATGTAAATGCAATCAGCAGGGTCAGCTAGTCTAGCGCTACGATACCAGCAGCAGGGAGCAGCTTAGGGAGCGACCGCTTCTGAAGCACACAGGACGGTCACTCGGAATACAAATTGCAGTTACTGGCTCTCTTGAGGATTAAACGTGGAACACAGATTTAGGTACAAGGTTCATACACATATCAAACTCTCTGAAGTGCTTTCTGTTGGCACTACTCTTCATCAGAGAAACACAGAGCTAAAGTCTTAAGTTCCTGCAAAATCACAGTTCAAGCACCACAGTTGGGAGGAGTGTCCTAGCATGAACACACAAGAAGCGCTGGAGGAAATCATGGAGAGGGCAAGGAGGAAAAGTCTTTATAGATGCTGATACTCGATCCTGCTTTCTACTATAGGAGGAATACTGCACACTAACCTGGTATCACAAGCTTAGTGTTGTTCTTCCACTTCTCTGGAGTTTGAAGAATGTCTCAAGGCTTTGACTCAGGTAGATGCAGGGGCACAAGAATAGCTGTGCCGGAAGAAGAGATGAAGGAGGTGTCAAGGGAGCTGGACACACAGGAACCACTGCTTCAACTTGGAATTGAAGGAGACTAAAGGGCTTCTAGGTTCCAACTAGTTTCTTTAGGTTAGTGAGAAGGGTAAAAAAAGTACCACAGAAAGCGAGACCATGCAACGACTCGGCATTGAGTGTGGTACCTGTTTAAAGGCCCAAAGGGAGTAGTTATTTCACATGTGGCATGTGGAACACTTTGCAGCCTGGAAGGTTCTCATGGACACTTGAAGGAAATACATGTTATTATACTAGCTTTGACCTTACAGGAAGGGCAGGTGCAACTTGATGGTTGGAACCAATTAATCAGGAAACAAATGTATTGTTTTTGCTGAAACGTGCATAATGGAAAACAACACCAAGGCCCTAGTAACAGCGTGTGCAAGATACGCTATTAGTTCACATAATTCTGGGGAAAGCTTGCAGGGACTCAAGAGCACTGGAATCATGGGCCTTAGGGAACATCCGTCATGGTTTCATAGCATTCCATTAAATGCCAAAGTGGTATTACAACATGAGCCTTGTGCGCCAGCCCCCCTTACAGAGAGTTCAGAGAGTTGCCCCACAATTTGCCAATAGAATTTCTGTCTCATCTCAATCACTCCTTTCAGCCAATCAAAATCTCATTCTAGGCGATTTGGTTTATAGGAGCAAATTCCTGTTTGGGTTTTGCCTTTCCACTTCTGAACAGAATAATTTAATCAAACAGTAGATTGTTGTTTTAAGCAGTCAAATACTACAGTGTAGTGGTTTTAGAAGCTATTTGATCGAATGTTTCCTATCTTAAAATTATCCTGGAATATTATCTGATGCATTGTTTTCAGCATCATTTCATTTTGTCAACAATAGGATTTAGTTTGTCAACTTAGAATCCAAAAAGATTTCATTTTCTATCTAAGGCCTTCCTCCTTGTGAGCTGCTCAGTTAGGAGTGGTGTTTATCACACACGATCATTAAGAATACTGGACCCGATTCATAAATCACCACCCCACTCGTGGTGAAGGCCCCACTGTCATGGCGGTGGGCTTCACTCATGGTAGGGGACCCTCACTCTTGGTGGGACCTCCGTACTTTAGTTCCCTATTGTGGAGGGTGGAGGTCACACCATGAGTGCAAGGTCACTTGCATGAGAGAGGGCACCTCACCACAACCACGTAGCCTCCACCATGGGTACAGAGGCCTTTTGTGAATCAACCCCGCTATGTTGATGCATTATTTATTGAGTGCAGTATCCAGCACCCATTATGGGTTTGTACCCTAAAATGGGAAGTCACATGTAAATTGCGAAGCCTACTTCATCACACTCTGCATGTTACAGTATTTTGCGGGCCCTTCTCCTCCCTTTAGAATCCATCAGCTTTGATTTGAAAACATTCAGTGGAGGATGAATCTTTTAACTGTACCTTGTATGCATCAGAAGATACAAAACCCAAAAGTTATAATTGTTATGTATGCAGTAACAAGAGCTACCACTTAATTTAAAAAGTATGAAACATTCTTCAGGAGACTTAAGTGTTAAAGTTCTTTCTTTTGTTCACCTGATTGGGAAATCTTTTTGCTCAAGCTCTTTCCCATGCCCTGAATCATTGCTTTACTGTGACCACTGTCTGTACCCAGAACAGCGGTGGATTCAACTGCATAATCTATTGGACTCATAGCCTCTGGAGATCATTGAATCATTGGTCTCTGAAGACCATCAGAGCCACAAATACTGAGACTATCAAACTTATAACCCCCTAAGGTAACCAGACCAACCTGCCACCGGAGAACATTCCAAGGCCTCTGGAATGTGGAGTCTGAGAGTCCAAACCCTGTGGAAACCATCAGTCCCACAGCCTTTGGAGTCTCAGGGAGACATTTAGCACATCAACCACCTATGTCTTAAGCCATATTTCGTGACATCACTTTCTTCTGGTTCTCTAGGGCAAACATACTATCTCTCTCATGTATAACATTTCTGAATTGTTTTACTTGAACAATGAGGGATGAACTCTTTTTTCAGACTAGCGGGTAAGAACTGTGAATTATTGATAGCACCCTGAAAAAATCCATTCTCAAGGACAATCAGCCCGGAACTGAAAACTATTTTCAAGACCATGTTGTACCTGTTTGCACATTCAGATTACATTTTGTATGCTCTGGGCTGATTGTCATGAGATGTCCCTTGAGCTGGAAAACATCAGGTGATAGAAAATAAATTCAAAATGCATGCTGTAGCACAGTGCTAAGCAGAAAATTATATTCAGTGTCTGCGAGCTCCGGGTGCTAATCTTAATACTTGTAACACAAAAATAAATGTATGTGTGACCCATGTAAACTGCTCACACTAACCCCACTCACGACCCCTTGATAAAATGAAAAACTATTTCAACTCCCCTAACAAATGAGACCCCCATAAACCCTAGTAAAGAATTTTAAATGTAATAGCACCCATCCCTAAACCATTAAAAACACTAATATTTAACTATGAAATGTAATTTTTTTAAAGAATGTATACATGTTTTCACAAAAAAATCTTTTTTGTAAATGAATATTATTTCCAATCTATAACTTAATTAAAAAATTAATGACATTGTAAATAAAAATATGTACATATTGACCTTATGAAATAACTTAATTAAATTAAATGTTGTACCTTCTTTTTAAACATACTCATATATGTGCATACACAAATATTCATTGGAATATTTACATTTTAATTAGTAAAATGTACTTACATGCAAAGAAAATTACAACAATGTAAATCTAGGACAATATTCCTGCAATGGACAATGGTACACACCTTTGATATTAGGCTTTCCTAGTAACTAACATCCGTTATATGAATAATGATGTCATTTGAGATTCCATTGCTGACGTCATAAAATATGTCGTAGAGCATGTCATGAGTTATCTCATATCTGAGGTCATAAGAAGTGCATGGTTTTGGTGCAAGTTATAGTAAGCTATGCTAAATATAACTTGTGATTTTCTGAGACTTTTTTTCTTTTCAAAACGTTAATGTTGTCACTGACATATTCACCTAACTATAATGATACTTTAACCTTTGTTTCTTTCAGTTAATTTCTAGGTTTGTTTATTGTAAAGTGTGAGAAAGTCATAATATTTTGTCCTGATCAACCTCATGTTTTAACTGACACTGATAGTAACTAACTCTGACTGTGCCCTGGGCCCTGCTAAACAGGCCCAGGGTCAGTGTTCTGATTATAAAGGTGTGTGGTAATTAGGTGCAATTACAATCGACACTGACAATCTACCTATATGGTAGGGCATGTAGGTTGAAAGGCCCAGAAGATTTCATGTCCTTAAGTGCGCACTGCTGGGTTGC
The DNA here is from genome assembly GCF_964261635.1 of Lissotriton helveticus. Classification (NCBI taxonomy): domain Eukaryota; kingdom Metazoa; phylum Chordata; class Amphibia; order Caudata; family Salamandridae; genus Lissotriton; species Lissotriton helveticus. Next base: position 54,801,422 of record NC_136063.1, read on the forward strand.
GCGTTGTCATTTCAAAAGTCAGCCCTGCTTGGCAAGCATCTTTTAAACTGTAATTATATGCAAATTCAACCTTGTATTTAAAGGTACTTCCAAATTATGAAACTACATTACTTTTACATACACATCACCTCTGAGGTCTACCCTAGGTGTCCCAACGATAGGGTACAATGGACAACTAAGCCGGGCCTTTTTTAAAGATGTTTTAAATGCCCTTGTGAGGAAAAAAAATCAATTTTCGTTTTTCGTCATTGTAGCATTTTAGCTCAACAGACTAACATCGGAATCATGTAATAAAGAATAACTGTTGACAAGAATGAGCTAAAATATTATTGCGAGGACCTAAAAGATTAGTAATGATAAATACAACAACTTGCCACTGTTGAATGTATTACAAATAGTACAGAAAATAAGTTATAGTATTTTATTTTCTGTGAGCCAAAATCCATCTTTCTAGCATCCTCTCCTTATTGGCCAGTCTTGCCAGGATGATCAAAACTGCTTTGATGAGGTGATAAGTGGCCTGCATAGAACAAAGGTTATCTGGTGGGGGGAGATCTGCAGCTGCAGAGAACAGGACCGGAAAGGGGCTAGGTAAATAAACTGGTCTCCAAAGAGAGCAAGACAGTAAGGCTGCAAGACAGGCCTAGCCCCGAAACACACTACACCCTGCTCAAGCTCTTTAGTTCAATACAGTGATTCTAATTATCTTATGGCTCATTGACAAAGACTTTTTAAAAAGTATACTAGAATACTTTAAAATTCCTCTCTGTTGACGTCAGCATACAAGCAAGTTTGAAAGCAATCTGATAATAAGTAATCAATTATTGAATGTGTTTGAACTACTATTGAGGTGGAAGCTATGTAAAGGATTAAGAATATGTGTGATGCTTATGACACTTTCTTTATTGTCAACCTTTCTGTCAAGTTTGTGAGTTGTCTGATGCTAAGTTAGAAAACAACGATGAGTCCAAAAGGATGAATCAACAAGCATTCACAGAAGATTTCCTACAACACAATGGTGCAGTTGTTTCACTTTTATGAAACACTAATTTCTCAAGGAGGTTCAATGTGAGCCTGTGATCAAACCTGAATATAGAACTATTGAAGCAAAACACTGCTAAGGCCTCTTTTCCTTCATTTGACAGAAAGTGTTTAATCAGCTTTATTAGCCATAGGTAGCTCCACAGAACAAGAAGAACACTGGAGTTTTTCTTCCAGGAAGTTCACAACTTCATTGTGTCCGTGAAGATAGGAATCATCTTGCTAATTCCATGTCGTTATGACATAAACCAGTTTCCCTTTATAGAAGCATTTCACAGGATCAGGTAGTTCATAAATACTTTGACATTGGCCCACACAACAAACACGGAGGAGCACATTGTTTCTGGAGATTTGCAACATTATAATTAGAAATGTCTAAATTTCATTTATTATGCAGAAAGGGTCTCTCAGAACTTTTGGCCCATCATTATCTTCAACCCATCCACCTTTTGACTTATTTGGAAGACGGAATGGCCTCTGCTCTTTCTCCCACCATTTGCAAAGCATATTTCTGTCTTATCTCTTATCTTAAGGCTACCAAGCGAGACATTTAGCACATCAACCACCTATGTCTTAAGCCATATTTCGTGACATCACTTTCTTCTGGTTCTCTAGGGCAAACATACTATCTCTCTCATGTATAACATTTCTGAATTGTTTTACTTGAACAATGAGGGATGAACTCTTTTTTCAGACTAGCGGGTAAGAACTGTAAATTATTGATAGCACCCTGAAAAAAATCCATTCTCAAGGGCAATCAGCCCGGAACTGAAAACTATTTTCAAGACCATGTTGTACCTGTTTGCACATTCAGATTACATTTTGTATGCTCTGGGCTGATTGTCATGAGATGTCCCTTGAGCTGGAAAACATCAGGTGATAGAAAATAAATTCAAAATGCATGCTGTAGCACAGTGCTAAGCAGAACATTATATTCAGTGTCTGCGAGCTCCGGGTGCTAATCTTAATACTTGTAACACAAACATAAATGTGTGTGTGACCCATGTAAACTGCTCACACTAACCCCACTCACGACCCCTTGATAAAATGAAAAACTATTTCAACTCCCCTAACAAATGAGACCCCCATAAACCCTAGTAAAGAATTTTAAATGTAATAGCACCCATCCCTAAACCATTAAAAACACTAATATTTAACTATGAAATGTAATTTTTTTAAAGAATGTATACATGTTTTCACAAACAAATCTTTTTTGTAAATGATTATTATTTCCAATCTATAACTTAATTAAAAAATTGATGACATTGTAAATACAAATATGTACATATTGACCTTATGAAATAACTTAATTAAATTAAATGTTGTACCTTCTTTTTAAACATACTCATATATGTGCATACACAAATATTCATTGGAATATTTACATTTTAATTAGTAAAATGTACTTACAAGCAAAGAAAATTACAACAATGTAAATCTAGGACAATATTCCTGCAATGGACAATGGTACACACCTTTGATATTAGGCTTTCCTAGTAACTAACATCCGTTATATGAATAATTATGTCATTTGAGATTCCATTGCTGACGTCATAAAATATGTCGTAGAGCATGTCATGAGTTATCTCATATCTGAGGTCATAAGAAGTGCATGGTTTTGGTGCAAGTTATAGTAAGCTATGCTAAATATAACTTGTGATTTTCTGAGTCTTTTTTTCTTTTCAAAACGTTAATGTTGTCACTGACATATTCACCTAACTATAATGATACTTTAACCTTTGTTTATTTCAGTTAATTTCTAGGTTTGTTTATTGTAAAGTGTGAGAAAGTCATAATATTTTGTCCTGATCAACCTCATGTTTTAACTGACACTGATAGTAACTAACTCTGACTGTGCCCTGGGCCCTGCTAAACAGGCCCAGGGTCAGTGTTCTGATTATAAAGGTGTGTGGTAATTAGGTGCAATTACAATCGACACTGACAATCTACCTATATGGTAGGGCATGTAGGTTGAAAGGCCCAGAAGATTTCATGTCCTTTAGTGCGCACTGCTGGGTTGCGCGTTGTCATTTCAAAAGTCAGCCCTGCTTGGCAAGCATCTTTTAAACTGTAATTATATGCAAATTCAACCTTGTATTTAAAGGTACTTCCAAATTATGAAACTACATTACTTTTACATACACATCACCTCTAAGGTCTACCCTAGGTGTCCCAACGATAGGGTGCAATGGACAACTAAGCCAGGCCTTTTTTAAAGATGTTTTAAATGCCCTGGTGAGGAAAAAAATTCAATTTTCGTTTTTCGTCATTGTAGCATTTTAGCTCAACAGACTAACATCGGAATCATGTAATAAAGAATAACTGTTGACAAGAATGAGCTAAAATATTATTGCGAGGACCTAAAAGATTAGTAATGATAAATACAACAACTTGCCACTGTTGAATGTATTACAAATAGTACAGAAAATAAGTTATAGTATTTTATTTTCTGTGAGCCAAAATCCATCTTTCTAGCATCCTCTCCTGATTGGCCAGTCTTGCCAGGATGATCAAAACTGCTTTGATGAGGTGGTAAGTGGCCTGCAGAGAACAAAGGTTATCTGGTGGGGGGAGATCTGTAGCTGCAGAGAACAGGACAGGAAAGGGGCTAGGTAAATAAACTGGTCTCCAAAGAGAGCAAGACAGTAAGGCTGCAAGACAGGCCTAGCCCGAAACACACTACACCCTGCTCAAGCTCTTTAGTTCAATACAGTGATTCTAATTATCTTATGGCTCATTGACAAAGACTTTTTAAAAAGTACACTAGAATACTTTATAATTCCTCTCTGTTGACGTCAGCATACAAGCAAGTTTGAAAGCAATCTGATAAAAAATAATCAATTATTGGATGTGTTTGAACTACTATTGAGGTGGAAGCTATGTAAAGGATTAAGAATATGCGTGATGCTTATGACACTTTCTTTATTGTCAACCTTTCTGTCAAGTTTGTGAGTTGTCTGATACTAAGTTAGAAAACAACGATGAGTCCAAAAGGATGAATCAACAAGCATTCACAGAAGATTTCCTACAACACAGGGGTGCAGTTGTTTCACTTTTATGAAACACTAATTTCTCAAGGAGGTTCAATGTGAGCCTGTGATCAAACCTGAATATAGAACTATTGAAGCAAAACACTGCTAAGGCCTCTTTTCCTTCATTTGACAGAAAGTGTTTAATCAGCTTTATTAGCCATAGGTAGCTCCACAGAACAAGAAGAACACTGGAGTTTTTCTTCCAGGAAGTTCACAACTTCATTGTGTCCGTGAAGATAGGAATCCTCTTGCTAATTCCATGTCGTTATGACATAAACCAGTTTCCCTTTATAGAAGCATTTCACAGGATCAGGTAGTTCATAAATACTTTGACATTGGCCCACACAACAATCACGGAGGAGCACATTGTTTCTGGAGATCTGCAACATTATAATTAGAAATGTCTAAATTTCATTTATTGGGCAGAAAGGGTCTCTCAGAACTTTTGGCCCATCATTATCTTCAACCCATCCACCTTTTGACTTATTTGGAAGACAGAATGGCCTCTGCTCTTTCTCCCACCATTTGCAAAGCATATTTCTGTCTTATCTCTTATCTTAAGGCTACCAAGCGCAGTTTATACAGCCAAAAACCTCCATGCCGTCAGAGCTTTGAGATCTACATAAAGAAATATGCAAGCGATCAATTCAGTAATATATAAAAAAACATCATACGAAAAAATACAAAATGATACATATCACAGGTCTACTAGCATAAACCACACAGTCTCCAAAATACGAATTAGTCTTCTAGTTTCAATCACCGATTAATATCAAAAGAGTCTCACCTCCAAGTATATAGATGAGATGTGTTATGAAAAGTTTCTTAACGCCAATAAGCGTCACCGGGCAGGAGACTTTATGATCCGGACACGAAAGGACCACACCGTAAAGAAATGTATCTATATAGAAAAATATGTACATTGGTACATTTCGAGTCTTAACCTACCCACAAAGTTAATTAAGCACAATATTCCTAGAAGTCAAACACAAAAGCGATCTCTAACTAGCACCACGTCATTACTTGGTCAGTCTTTAGAAAACCGACATGAATAAGGGAAAACATTTAATTAGACCATACATGCCATAATACTGCTTTGATAAAAAAAGCATGCTCACCAAAACGGATAGCATATTGAGCCAGGTTCCAATGTGGTACCAGTTGTGAGTCAGTGGAATGCCAACACTGTCTTTGAAAACCGAAAGAAGGGGAAAAAAGGGGAAAAAAGGGACTGTGGAAACTTTATATTGTTTTTATGAATAATGTTTGTATTGATTATGAAGTCTTTTATGATTTAAACAAATCGAAATAAAGACGTTTTGAACTTATCTGATTCACTCCTTTCAAGTGATCAAAGTCTCATTCAAGACACTTCAGTTTATTTGGGCAACTTCCTGTATTGATCTTGCCTTTCCACTTTTGAAAAGAATAATTTAATCAAACAGTATAATATTATTTTAAGTAGTCTAACACTACAGTGTCGTGGTTTTGGAAGCATGTTGATGTTATGTTTCCTGCCTTCAAATGATCCTGGTCGAGGTTCTGAGATTTCAGCATCATTTGTCCATCAATCAATTCAGATTGTCAACATGGAGTTCACAAAGATTTAATTTCCTAACTAGGGTGTTCATTGTGAGCTGCTTAGTTAGATAAGATATTTATCATACCTGGTAATTAACAATACTGGGCATGATTCACAGAGGGCCACCTCACTCATGGCAGAGGCCCCTCAAGCATGGCAGAACCTCCGCACTGCAGTTACTCATTGCAAACGACCCACCATGAGTGCTAGGCCTAACCAAGGAGAGCAGGGCCTCCGCCATGAATGCGAGGCCTCCACCTTGAGTAAGGAGGCCTTGTGTTAATGTATTATTTATTGAGTGCAATATGTAGCCAGTAGTACTCACATTTCACCCCTACACGCGTGCTAATTTAAAATTCACAACAAATTGGTTTATTCGGATAAAGAATGCCACGAAACTCTAGTGTAGTTGGTATCAATGCTTTATTCACTCCAAAGCACAGAGGAGCTGCACCAAAACACAGTTCGGTGTCCTCGACACCTTGGTCACAACGTTGACCGCTTAAACCAATCCCCTTTAAATACATAGTAAACATAAAGAAATGCTAGATGCATAATAAGGTTGTGCCACCTTGTAAAGGACTCTACTCATACCGACTGTTAGTTCACATCGATAGGTGGCAAATAACTTAACATGGTACACCATTTACACATTGCTTTGAAACCATTTGCAGTGTTCAGCAATGCATTAATACGTGTTCATTCCACAAACAGCACACTGTGTACAAGTTTGCTCTTTAAAGAGAAGCCATTGCCCACTAGTCGCCATTTTGCAACTGGTAATATCACATCCACTATATGCCCCGGACTGGCAGGGTCACATTTATATATTCACAATGCCTTAATTCTTCTTTTGAAATCACAAGAATCAGACCACATGTTACTACCGACGTATCACTTCAATTACCTACAGCCCGTTTAACTAATAAGATCCTCAGAGCCTTGGTCATCACTTCAGTGTGTCTAGTATTTAATTAATGCTCTGTGTGTGTAGAACTGCACACCTAACCCTGACCTGAATTCAAACCAACTTTATTTGTGTTTACTCGATGATTAAGTGAGCTGTCTCACTGGGGAAATGCCCCAACCCCCTGTTATTAATGCACTGTCGATGCCAGGTAACACCCTGGTCTGAGCGACGCTTGACTATAACCCTTAGGTTTCCACGTTTAAATTTGTCTATACACAAAATTCATCAATGATTCATAAAAACTTTTTTCATATTATCAACATGACGTGTAACACCAATGTTTGTGCAAAAAGAGTATTTATGCAACACGAATATATATACAATTATTCCATCTGCTTAGAATAAAAAAACAAATGAGAGAACTTTACTCATGAAAAATCAATGTTTCATTATGCTGTATTCATATAAAAAATAAATGAATGAACAAAAAGTCCAATGCATTTCGGGTCTACAGTCGACCCTTCTTCAGGGAGAGATTTATTACAAACAAATATATAACATATAGCGTATATTCCACTTGGTGTGTTCAGTGATAGTCTTAGGTTCGTCTTGCTGGCACTGTGAAAAAATATGTAATATTCTCTCAATCCATTATAATGATGCATTCAATCATTTACAAATAGGGTTTGCACATGCGGGGTACTATGTATACCAGTGTCTTTTAAGGGAAAAGCACCCATGCTGCAGAAAGTGGAGTCCTGTCTAGAGGTCTATGAAAGTAAATAGTGTCAGTTTATAATTGAAAAATGTGTGAAAAAATCATGAATGTTGCCGCCAACTCACGTGATATTCAATTATCAAATTCACTGAAAAATGAAAACAGACTCAGGTCAGGGACGGTCTAAGACCTGGTGGGTTGGAGTTGGGTTTCACAAGGTTCCTGCTGGATTTTGTTTAGCAAGGGGTGAGTTGTTTAAGCTGGGTTATGGATTCATAAGATAGAGACGGCAAAGCTTCAAATGTGCTGATGAAATTCTTGAAAAAACACAGAAGGAAGCATTGATGTGATTATTCAGTGGCTACCCAATCACAACAGGGTAGCTAGGATAATCAAATATTCAGTTGGAATATAAATAGCATAAGATCTGCCACTAAAGTTAGACATATTATATATCTGCACTTAAACTGCATGTACTTTTTTTGCAACCAGCTCAAATACCATTGATGTTGGCCTCATAAGTCTATAAAGGGCCACAACTGGGTGTTGCGCTAACAGCTAAATGTAATCTTTGGAGTGTGTATAATGTAAAACTGGAGAAGTAAAAATGGTGGATTTTGCACACATTTTAAATTATAATTTTCAGCTCAGCATCTTTGTTCTCTCTGCTCCTTATCAGGATGATCCTTCTATATTGAATTTTCTACTGCTAGAGCTAAGCCAGTGATGCCACCTACTTTTCATCTGTTGAGCTTTTAATATGTCACTCAAAGCTGCTCGGGACTCAACATATGGATCACAATCTGCTAGCCAGAGAAAAAAAAAATATTGATCTGCATTAAACAAGTCATTGAGTCACATTGTCTTTTGGACACATGGAGGGCCATTCAGGGGTCTGAGTGGGGGTTAACTTTTCACTCAGCTTAACATCATATGTAGCCACTTATAGATACGTTTTGGGTTAGCTAGGTGATTATACCAGTTCTGAATTCTCACTATATAAATTAAGTTGAGCCACAGCTCAAGTGAGGTTTCGCCCCTCAGTGGTTATTTGATTGGAAAGTTCTATCAGATACCATATACATTACTTATAAGCTGAGAGTTTCAGAGAATTGATACATTTTAACAAGTGCTCCAAGATTTCCATTGTGATATAGGATACTCTGTAAACTGTGATCTGCGGCCAGACTCTCAGTTAGCCCATTGAGCCCCATAAGGCTGAGAAAACATTGGAGGACCAACTTTGGGTAATATATACGAGCAGCTTACTGATACTCATATGACTTTAAAAAAAACGGATTTTGGACAAGGAATATCGAAAGTTCTGATCAAAATATTTTATCTTAAGCCGCTTTGTGCAGTGCGCTAATCACCTCTGAGGGTTTCCAAGCACTATAGCTGGTGGGTAGTCGTTAGGCCCCACAGAATTACTGGAAGAGCCAGGTCTTTGGATTCTTGCAAAATTCAAGAAGTGAGGAGGAGGAGGCTCTGATGTGTTCATGGACAACATTCTCGATTTTAAGTGCAATGTAGGACAATGAGTGACATCCAATTCTGCTTTGTGGCTACTGCGAGTGTGTGCAATTGAGAGTGTGGCTGAGCATGGGTTTCTGATTGGCTGGTGTAAGTGCATACGTTTGTTCAGGTATGCTGGTCCAGTGTTGTGCAGTGCTTTATGTGCACAGATGAGCAGTTTGAATTGTCTGCTTTTGAATATGGGGAGAAAATGGAGCTCTCTGAAGTGTGGCAAGATGTGAGTAGTATGTGTGAGGCTGAGGATGAATCTTTCTGCTGTGTTCTGGATGGTGTAGGAGCTCTTTGGAGATCCCAGCATAGAATGTGTTAAAGTAGTCAAATCTTCTTTTAATGATTGTTTGTGTGATGGTATGTCTGTTGTTCTGGGGGCAACCATTTTAGGATCTGGGGTAGCATACGTAGGATGTGGAAGCAGGAGGAGTTAACTGCATTGACTTTTGTTGTCATGCTGAGTATATCTTCCTCGAGGATTCCCAGGTTTCTGGTGTGATCGGTGGGTTTTGGCGTGGGTCCGAGCTCTGTTGGCCACTAAGAAGAGTCCCAAGGAGACTTTCTGCTTCAGAAGACCTGTACTTTTGTCTTGTCGAAGTTCACTTTCATGCATTTGGTTGTCATATATTCTGCTGCATTGATCATGTGGTTGGTGAAGTTAGTTCTAGTGGTGCTTTTGTTTAGGACTGGGTAAAATTGTAATTATGCCAGAGTAATCGGAGTATTTACAGTAATTATGCATTAGTTAAGTAAAATTGCCAACATTGTGCAATTATGCCAGTTGAGTACCTAAGAGTAATTTGAGTCAAAAATCCTACCACATATGAAGGACAAATGAACTGAGAGAGAGCGAGTGTCGACTGGTTACTGCTTTTTGTGCTATTTTCTTTGCACAAATTGCATCCTAGGGCTAATTTTAGATGCCAGGGTGCATTTTGCTCTACGAACATAAAGCTAAATGCTGGATTATACTTCTCACATAATGATGCATAATTACAAGTAATGTTGTGGTAAGTACAAGTAATTGTACTACAGAAAATTACCCAAATTATGTCCAACCCTAGTTGTCTTGTTAGTCTGAGATAGGATGAGTTGAATGTCATCATCGTGGGATATGATGGTTATGCTTTGGAATTTGGTGAGGTCAGTGAGCAGAGTTACATAAATGTCGAACAAGGTGTTATTGAGAGATGAGCCCGACAGTTCTCTGCAGACCAGGTACTTAGATTGAAATATGTAAGATGGTAGTCTGACTTTATAGTTTATTCCTGTGAGGAAGGAGCCTACCCAGTTGAGGGACTGTCCTTTGATACAGATACTGTCTATTTTTCTGAAGAGTCAATGATGAGAGACTGTAGTAGGCTATGGGGATCACGCAGGATGAGGGCAGAGGTCTCTCATCAGTCCAATATGGTTTGTATGTCTTCTGTGGCTGCATTGAGAGCAGTCTCCTTGTTTTGGTTACCTCTAAATCCTAATTGGGTGTCGGCCAGAAGGTGGTGTAGTTGTAGAGTGGTATACCTCATACCCAGAGCCTGGAAATTAGATTCTATTAGTGGGACTGCAACACGTATAGTGCTACCCACTTAAGTAGAACCTCAAAACATGTCTCAGGGCTGCCTCTATAGTCTGAGTGCCTCTATAGTCTGAGTGCTGTTTTAAACTGTCATGTTTGCCAGGCCCAAACATTCGATAAAAAAAAGTCCCTCTTACCGTAGTCCCTGTACAGTACAGAGGTCAGGGTGCAGTGTATTTAAAAAGTAGGAAGCCCACTGCAAGGCCTACATCTCTGTTTTTGCATTTTAATGTCATTCTTGCAAAGTGCATATGTTTTATTACTGTATATTTGACCTTTATTCTTTTGATCTTGTTTGCACAGATATATATTGGTTACCTTTCAAAACAGGCGTATTGTCCTGTTAGTAGTATTTCCACTGTTTTACTGTATGTTATGTGCAAATGTATCACAAACTGCCTCTGAGAGACGCCTGACTGCTCGTGCCCAGCTACCAAGGGGTGAGCAGGAGTTATTTCAGTAGTGTATCCCCCTTCTCCTGACTAGAAGGAAGGGTCCCTATTTGGACAAAGGTGCAAACCATTGCCAACTAGAGACACCCATTTCTAACACTGGAAAAAACAAGAGGAGGCAGTTACTATGAGTACACTAAGAAGCCTTAATTATCATGCAATGACATACATGTACAATTTCCATCAGCAGCATAGCAGAGCAGAATAACCAAAATCACGAATTGGAGTTAGAGACACTCCCAAGAAGAGACTCTGAACATACATTGCAGTTACTGGCACTGTCAAGATTTAAAATCAGAACACAAATTGGAGTTACGGGCGCTCCCAAGGATTACACTCGGAATACAAATTGCAGTTACTGGCTCTCTTGAGGATTAAACGTGGAACACAGATTTAGGTACAAGGTTCATACACATATCTCTCATAACTCTCTGAAGTGCTTTCTGTTGGCACTACTGTTTATCAGAGAAACACAGAGCTAAAGTCTTAAGTTCCTGCAAAATCACAGTTGAAGCACCACAGTTGGTAGGAGTGCCCTGAGCATGAACACACAAGAAGCGCTGGAGGAAATCACGGAGAGGGCAAGGAGGAAAAGTCTTTGAAGATGCTGATACTCGATCCTGCTTTCTACTATAGGAGGAATACTGCACACTAACCTGGTATCACGTGCTTAGTGTTGTTCTTCCACTTCTCTGGAGTTTGAAGAATGTCTCAAGGCTTTGACTCAGGTAGATGCATCGGCACAAGAGTAGCTGTGCGGGAAGAAGAGATGAAGGAGGTGTCAAGGGAGCTGGACACACAGGAACCACTGCTTCAACTTGGACTTGAAGGAGACTAAAGCGCTTCTAGGTTCCAACTAGTTTCTTTAGGTTAGTGAGAATGGTGGAAAAAAGTACCACAGAAAGCGAGACCATGCAATGACTCGTCATTGAGTGTGGTACCTGTTTAAAGGCCCAAAGGGAGTAGTTTTTTCACATGTGGCATGTGGAACACTTTGCAGCCTGGAAGGTTCTCATGGACACTTGAAGGAAATACATGTTAGTACACTAGCTTTGACCTTACAGGAAGGGCAGGTGCAACTTGATGGTTGGAACCAATTAATCAGGAAACAAATGTATTGTTTTTGCTGAAATGTGCATAATGGAAAACAACACCAAGGCCCTAGTAACAGCTTGTGCAAGATACTCTATCAGTTCACATAATTCTGGGGAAAGCTTGCAGGGACTCAATAGCACTGGAATCATGGGCCTTAGGGAACATCAGTCATGGTTTCATAGCATTCCATTAAATGCCACAGTGGTATTACAACATGAGCCCTGTGCGCCAGCCCCCCTAACAGAGAGTTCAGAGAGTTGCCCCACAACTTGCCAATAGAATTTCTGTCTCATCTCAATCACTCCTTTCAGCCAATCAACATCTCATTCTAGGCGATTTGGTTTATAGGAGCAAATTCCTGTTTGGGTTTTGCCTTTCCACTTCTGAGCAGAATAATTTAATCAAACAATAGATTGTTGTTTTAAGCAGTCAAATACTACAGTGTAATGGTTTTAGAAGCTATTTGAACGAATGTTTCCTATCTTAAAATGATCCTGGAATATTATCTGATGCATTGTTTTCAGCATCATTTCATTTTGTCATCAATGAGATTTAGTTTGTCAACTTAGAATCCAAAAAGATTTAATTTTCTATCTAAGGCCTTCCTCATTGTGAGCTGCTCAGTTAGGAGTGGTGTTTATCACACCTGATAATTAAGAATACTGGACCCGATTCATAAATCACCGCCCCACTCGTGGTGAAGGCCCCACTGTCATGGCGGTGGGCTTCACTCATGGTAGGGGACCCTCACTCTTGGTGGGACCTCCGTACTTTAGTTCCCTATTGTGGAGGGTGGAGGTCACACCATGAGTGCAAGGTCACTTGCATGAGAGAGGGCACCTCACCACAACCACGGAGCCTCCACCATGGGTACAGAGGCCTTTTGTGAATCAACCCCACTATGTTGATGCATTATTTATGGAGTGCAGTATCCAGCACCCAATATGGGTTTGTCCCCTAAAATGGGAATTCACATGTAAATTGCGAAGCCTACTTCATCACACTCTGCATGTTACAGTATTTTGCGGGCCCTTCTCCTCCCTTTAGAATCCATCAGCTTTGATTTGAAAACATTCAGTGGAGGATGAATCTTTTTAACTGTACCTTGTATGCATCAGAAGATAAAAAAACCAAAAGTTATAATTGTTATGTATGCAGTCACAGGAGCTACCACTTAATTTAAAAAGTATGAAACATTCTTCAGGAGACTTAAGTGTTAGAGTTCTTTCTTCTCTTCACCTGATTGGGAAATCTTTTTGCTCAAGCTCTTTCCCATGCCCTGAATCATTGCTTTACTGTGACCACTGTCTGTACCCAGTACAGCTGTGGTTCAACTACATAATCTATTGGACTCATAGCCTCTGGAGATCATTGACTCATTGGTCTCTGAAGACCACCAGAGCCACAAACACTGAGACTATCAAACTCATAACCCCCTAAGGCCACCAGACAAACCTGCCACCGGAGACCATTCCAAGGCCTCTGGAATGTGGAGTCTGAGAGTCCAAAGCCTGTGGAAACCATCAGACCCACAGCCTTTGGAGTCTCAGGGAGACATTTAGCACATCAACCACATATGTCTTAAGCCATATTTCTTGACATCACTTTCTTCTGGTTCTCTAGGGCAAACATACTATCTCTCTCATGTATAACATTTCTGAATTGTTTTACTTGAACAATGAGCGATGAACTCTTTTTTCAGACTAGCAGGTAACAACTGTGAATTATTGATAGCACCCTGAAAAAATCCATTCTCAAGGACAATCAGCCCGGAACTGAAAACTATTTTCAAGACCATGTTGCACCTGTTTGCACATTCAGATTACATTTTGCATGCTCTGGGCTGATTGTCATGAGATGTCCCTTGAGCTGAAAAACATCAGGTGATAGAAAATAAATTCAAAATGCATGCTGTAGAACAGTGCTAAGCAGAAAATTATATTCAGTGTCTGCGAGCTCCGGGTGCTAATCTTAATACTTGTAACACAAAAATAAATGTGTGTGTGACCCATGTAAACCGCTCACACTAACCCCACTCACTACCCCTTGATAAACTGAAAAACTATTTCAACTCCCCTAACAAATGAGACCCCCATAAACCCTAGTAAAGAATTTAAAATGTAATAGCACCCATCCCTAAACCATTAAAAACACTAATATTTAACTATGAAATTTAATTTTTTTAAAGAATGTATACATATTTTCACAAACAAATCTTTTTTGTAAATGATTATTATTTCCAATCTATAACTTAATTAAAAAATTGATGACATTGTAAATAAAAATATTTGCATATTGACCTGATGAAATAACTTAAATAAATTAAATGTTGTACCTTCTTTTTAAACATACTCATATATGTGCATACACAAATATTCATTGGAATATTTACATTTTAATTAGTAAAATGTACTTACATGCAAAGAAAATTACAACAATGTAAATCTAGGAAAATATTCCTGCAATGGACAATGGTACACACCTTTGATATTAGGCTTTCCTAGTAACTAACATCCGTTATATGAGTAATGATGTCATTTGAGATTCCATTGCTGATGTCATAAAATATGTCGTAGAGCTTGTCATGAGTTATCTCTTATCTGAGGTCATAAGAAGTGCATGGTTTTGGTGCAAGTTATAGTAAGCTATGCTAAATATAACTTGTGATTTTCTGAGTCTTTTTTTCTTTTCAAAACGTTAATGTTGTCACTGACATATTCACCTAACTATAATGATACTTTAACCATTGTTTCTTTCAGTGAATTTCTAGGTTTGTTTATTGTAAAGTGCGAGAAAGTCATAATATTTTGTCCTGATCAACCTCATGTTTTAACTGACACTGATAGTAACTAACTCTGTCTGTGCCCTGGGCCCTGCTAAACAGGCCCAGGGCCAGTGTTCTGATTATTAAGGTGTGTGGTAATTAGGTGTAATTACAATCGACACTGACAATCTACCTATATGGTAGGGCATGTAGGTTGAGAGGCCCAGCAGATTTTATGTCCTTAAGTGTGCACTGCTGGGTTGCGCGTTGTCATTTCAAAAGTCAGCCCTGCTTTGCAAACATCTTTTAAACTGTATTTATATGCAAATTTGACTTTGGATTTAAAGGTATGAAACTGCATTACTTTTACATACACATCACCCATAAGGTCTACCCTAGGTGTCCCCATGGCAGAGAACAGGACAAGAAAGGGGCTAGGCAAGACAGTAAGGCTGCAAGACAGGCTTAGCCCCGAAACACACAACACCCTGCTCAAGCTCTTTAGTTCAGTACAGTGCTTCTAATTATCTTATGGCTGATTGACAAAGATTCTTAAAAAAGTACACTAGAATACTTTATAATTCCTCTCAGTTGACGTCAGCATACAAGCAAGTTTGAAAGCAATCTGATAAAAAATGAGCAATTGGATGTGTTTGAACTACTATTTTGGTGGAAGCTATGTGTGATGCTTATGACACTTATTTATTTCTTCATTGTCCACCTTTCTGTCAAGTTTGTGAGTTGTCTGATACTAAGTTAGAAAACAACGATGAATCCAAAAGGATGTATCAACAAGCATTCACAGAAGATTTCCTACAACACAAGGGTGCGGTTGTTTCACTTTTCTGAAACACTAATTTCTCAAGGAGGTTCAATGTGAGCCTGTGACCAAACCTGAATATAGAGCTATTGAAGCAAAGCATTTCTAAGGCCTCTTTTCCTTCATTTGACAGAAAGTGTTTAATGAGCTTTATTAGCCATAGGTAGCGCCACAGAGCAAAAAGAGCATGGGGGGTTTTCTTCCAGGACGTTCCAAACTTCATAAGATAGGGATCATCTTGCTAATTCCATGTCATTATGACATAAACTAGTTTCTCTTTATAGAAGCATTTCACAGGATCAGGCCGTTCATAAATTCTTTGACACTGGCCCACAAAATAATCACGGAGAACATGGTTTCTGGAGATGATTTGAAACATTATAATTAGAAATGTCTAGATTTCATTTATTGGGCCGAAAGGGACTCTCAGAACTTTTGGCCCATCATTATCTTCAACCCATCCACCTTTTGACTTATTTGGAAGACTGAATGGCCTCTACTCTTTCTCCCACCACTTGTCAAGTGTATTTCTGTCTTCTCTCATTCACTCCTTTCAAGCGATCAAAGTCACATTCAAGAGACTTCAGTTTATACTGGCAAATCCCTGTATGGATCTTGCCTTTCCACTTCTGAAAAGAATAATTCAACCAAATAGTATAACATTGTTTAAGTAGTCTAATACTGCAGTGTGGTGGTTTTGGAAGCTCTTTGATTTTATGTTTCCTGCGATTAAATGATCCTGGTATAGGTTCTGAGGCATTCTTTTCAGCATCATGTGGCCATCAATCAGATCAAGTTTGTCAACATGGAGTTCAAAACGATTTCATTTTGTAACTAAGGAGTTCATTGCGAGCTGCTTAGATGGGTGAGATATTTATGACATCTGATAATTAACAATACTTGTACCCTTCGTGCATATCGGGGTGAGGGGCTGGCAACCAATTGAATGTAGGGCGCGGCCGGTGCTGCAAGTAAGGAAGAAGGTGTGTTCTGCCTGTGGTTTGAGCG
Organism: Lissotriton helveticus; assembly: GCF_964261635.1. Classification (NCBI taxonomy): domain Eukaryota; kingdom Metazoa; phylum Chordata; class Amphibia; order Caudata; family Salamandridae; genus Lissotriton; species Lissotriton helveticus. Next base: position 54,817,947 of record NC_136063.1, read on the forward strand.
GAGATATCTCGGAGGAAGACTGCACGTGTGGTTTAGTAGCGGCTTGTGAATGACTGGCACAGTTGCCTGACACGGGTACTGGATCGTGAGTCTGTGTCCAAGTATCTTCTTAAAGTTGAATAGAGGGGATCTGCAGTGTGTGTCTCAGCATCACAGAGTGGTAGATCTGATAAATCCATCTACCTGGGTTCAATGACATTGTCACGATCCAGTACCTGTATCAGCCAACCGTGCCAGTTATTCACAAGCCGCTACTGCACCACACGTGCAGTCTTCCTCCGAGATCTCTCCGCTCAAACCACAGGCAGAGCACACCTTCTTTCTTACTTGCAGCACCGACCACGCCCTACATTCAATTGGTTGCCAGCCCCTCACCCCGATACGCATGAAGGGTACTCGGCTGGGTCCCTTGTGAGTATCTTTCATCCCTTATCACAAAACCGGTGTGTCATACTTTTCACGTAGCTGCGCAACTGCTATTCAGATGTCCCTACACCCATAGGTCCTGAAGAGACCTTGTATTGCGTACAAGGGTTGAAACGCCATCGACAACCTTGCAAAATTAACCAATTCAATTAGCCCTGATTACTGTACACAATGGCTGTGATTATTGTACAATCGCTTATGGTCGTTTTGTTATGGAAACCAAGTCACATTTGTCACTAATTTAACATTTTTATGCTTTATGTTTGGTTCCTACTTTACTGGGGATACCTAACACTATTAAGTTTTTTCTTTTATGTACAAATTGATACATTGTTTGACATATAAAAACAATATTGCAAACACAGTCATCTGTGTCCTTGCTAGCTTTTCTTTCTGACGTCATTGTAACCCTTTATCATTGCGATTGCGCATATTATTATCAAGATAGTCTTCATTGCCCCGCAGGAACCACAGTTTTCTGTTACATACCTAATTACCCTAATTCCTAGCGAGTAGGGTGTCCCTTGTTCTTGTTTTCGACTATGTACCACTTCGGGCATGGACAAGACAAAACATAAACTGCGTGTACTGTTTTACATGTCAGGGTTTTACTTATTCTTACAGTCTCCTAGAAAGGCATATCAAGTTCAGTCATATTTTTGCCATTTGTACAGGCTTTGCACATTGTGCACTTTGTAAAGCCTGGGCTAAGTTTTAGACAGGTTTCTTTGGCTTTGGTGACTTGCTTCTGCCCAGGATGTCCGGCATGGACTTCGCCTTTCTGAATGTGATCGAGGGTCTCTTGGCAATACTGTCATCAATCACCAGATTGTTTCTGATCAAGTGCCAATGCCTGACCATAGCTTTTCTCATCATCTGATGTTTGTAGTTAAGAGTAGTTCTAATTCTAACCACTTGACTGTTGTCTATGCATTTTCTTGGTAAACAGTACATCCACCCATTGCTAATTGGAAACCCTCTCATTTGCATTTTTGAGTGCAGCTACAGGATAACCTCTCTGTTTTAGCCATGACATTATGCTGCCCTGAGTGGTCTTAAATTGATCCTTACTGCTAAGTTTCAAGTCTTTAACAAGGATGCACATATCCAAGAAATCAATTTGTGTACAGCATTTCTCATTAACATTGAGAGACTGTTCCTGTTTATGTGTCAAACATATTTCCTGGCTATCCGTTTATCCCCTTTCCATAGTTTCTATTAGCGGACCCAAAGTATGATCCGCTCAGTCCAATGTCTGAGTTCAGATTAGTTAAGTACCTGCTCCTTCCCCTAGCTCATATGCAGATGTGTATAGGTTGGGGCAAAGCAGGTATCCATCGAAGTCCCCCTCTGTTGTTGAAAGATTTTACCAATAAACAAGATGATATTCCTGCTCAAGTAGAACTCCATCATTTGTAGGATCAACTTTTTGTATTTATATTGTTTGATAGCCCTTGCCTTGAAGAAATTTTGTGTAACGCTCAGACCACCTTTGTGTCTTATGCTCGTGTACAATGATGTCATAGCTAGGGGCATCATGATCATACCCTTCTCCCAAGTGACATAAAAAAAATATTTTAAGAAAATCATTTGTGTTGTTTATATAAGCAGGAACGTTCCAAACTAAGGGCAAGAAGTGATCAATGTAAATCAAGGTATTCTCAAAAAGGCGGCCTGTTCCCGCCACTATGGGCCTCGCTGGTGGTTTCATTTTGGTTTTGTGTATCTTGGGTATCAGGGAGAATGCAGGCACCTCAGGTTCTGTGTTTTTAAGGAAACTCCATTTGTCCCAACTCAAGAATTCAGCATCAATCCATTCTGTCATTTCAAGATGAAAATCATTTTCAACATCTCCAGTTCAGATCTAGAGATCCTTATATAACAGTGAGTTGTAGTTATATCTGTTCCATATACATTCTCTCTACGCCAAAGGCACCACATTTCCCCCTTTTTATGTTCGTCTGACACTTTGACAATATGCAAACACAAAGACAAGGAGAATTCAAACAACTAAAAAAAGGAACATACATATATATTTATTTTCCACAAAAGACGCGGCACTCCAGAGTAAGTTACTCAGTGGTACTTTAATCTACCACACACCAACTCAACCAACGCGTTTTAGCCGTGACTAAGGCCATTCAGGCTGAAACGCGTTGGTTGAGTTGGTGTGTGGTAGATTAAAGTACCACTGAGTAACTTACTCTGGAGTGCCGCGTCTTTTGTGGAAAATAAATGTTTGGGCCAGGATCCAGCCTCAACGCTGAGCACCCGCTGTGGAGCGCTGTATTAGCTAAAATAGATCCCATTGTGGTGAACATATATATATATATGTATGTTCATATATATGTGTGTGCGTGTGCGTGTGTGCGTGTATAGATATGAAAACAAGGGAGCTCCTTCAGAGACCTTTGAGCCTATGAGAGGTGGTGTGCTTGCCAGCGAAGCGTACTGGCCTTCAGATCCAAATAACAAAGCATGGAGTGGAATGCACACACAGTACGCGGTGTTTTTGGAAAATCGGTTCTTATATTCCAGATATCTTACAACGTGTTTTTAGTGCATAGCAGTCTTGTTCTCCTTCTGTGAACAAAACTGCTGTGCAGTCAAAACACGTCATGAGATATCCGGAATAAACCAACCAATTTGCACATATATGTAGGACAGAATATGTGGTATACGTACTAACATGCACCTGTGGTTTACGATATGCGGGTAGTACGAAGCTACAGGTGCATGTTAGAATATTGCAGCATTTGCGTGCAATTGTGAACAACAATATCACACGACATTTCAAGTTGGAGCACAATAACGGCCTGAAGTGCTTGAAATACTTTGTCATAGATGTCTTCTCCAACCTCCGGAGAGGAGGCAACAGAGAAAGGCTGTTGTGACAATTGGAGTCTCGAATGATCCTTGAACTTGATAGCAAAGCACCCAATGGGTTGAACAACACAGTTGATCTTCACAACTTTCTGTAATTATTAGTAATACATTATGGTTGATATTTCGAGAAATAGTTTTGTAGTCATTTTTTAATCAGTTTTTTGGTTTAAATACGGCCCCAATAATCCTACCATCAAGCTCCACGTAGAATGAGACGGCAGAAACCGAACAATAAGAGATTAAAATATTGCCACTGCCAAACTAACCTAATACCCTATATATCTTAGATAATGAAATCCGATCTTAACTTGGCACTAGCACTTTACTATCTATTTATTATGTATAGCACTTTCATTTAGCACATAGCACTTTCATCCTGCTGTATTGCACATATGGCTGGAGCTGCTCAGCACTGTAGCACTTTTCAAACAGATGTGAGCTCGATCTTTGAGTCATTAGTGAAAAAACAGCACAACAATGATAACAATAAAATTCTAAAGAGTTAACAAACTCCAGGCGCAGCAAAAATGTCTCTTGGAAATATACATATATATATTCACTGAAAAAACCATAGGTTTTACACATGTTATAGTTAGGAATTAGCATTTAAAAAACCATGCAAATTCATTGAAAAAGCCATAGGTTTCACACGTTATAGTTAGCTGAACATTTTCCTCATACAAAACCTTTGCAATTCCTCCGTTATAGTTAGCTCAGCTAACTATAACTTGCGCGCCCGCAATGCACTGCTGATGACGTCACATATTACATCACTCATGACATGGTCAGTGACATCACTCATGACATCACTGATGACATCTCAAATGACATCCCTGATGACATCACTGATGACATCATCCAGTGAATGAGTGTCTTTCTGAAATTCTTTTTTATATATGTATATCTAAAGGTCGATGGAAGAATAAATGGGTAAATAAATGTCTAAATGGATGTTTTTTTGTAAAATTGATTGTATAACTGACTTATTAAGTATATCTTACTGAATAGGTGTACTAGCGAGTAATCTTTAAATATTTAAATATCTGTATCAGTGTCTCACTTTGTATATAAGTGGCTGCATGGGTTGGTGAGTAGCTACATGAGTGTGTATATGGGTTATCAGTTGTTTTTTTGAGTGCCAAAATGAGTGTTTGTACGGATGTATGACGTTACAACGCATACTTTTACAACGCATACCTTTACAACGACATTTTTACAATGCAAAAACCATTACAACGCATGTATTTACAACGCAGATACCGTTACAACGCATACCATTACAACGTAAGTATTGGTAAGTATATAATAATTTTTTTAATGTAAATTAATTGAAATTAATATAATTTCATTTAATTTCATTTCATTTAATTAATTTAATTTAAATTTAATTTTACTTTATTTTTACCCTGTACCCCTGTACCCCAAAAACCCAAAACTGACCCTGAACCCTAAAAATATCCCTTTACCCAAAAACCCAAAACTGACCCTGAACCCTAAAAATACCCCTTTACCCAAAAACCAAAAACTGACCCTGAACCCTAAAAAAACCCTTTTACCCAAAAACCCAAAACTGACCCTGAACCCTAAAAATACCCCTTTACCCAAAAACCCAAAACTGACTCTGAACCCTAAAAATACCCCTTCACCCAAAAACCCCAAACTGACCCTGAACCCTAAAAATACCCCTTTACCCAAAAGCCCCAAACTGACCCTGAACCCTAAAAATACCCTTTTACCCAAAACCCCAAAACTGACCCTGAACCCTAAAAATACCCCTTTACCCAAAAACCCAAAACTGACCCTGAACCCTAAAAATACCCCTTTACCCAAAAACCAAAAACTGACCCTGAACCCTAAAAATACCCTTTTACCCAAAAACCCAAAACTGACCCTGAACCCTAAAAATACCCCTTTACCCAAAACCCCAAAACTGACCCTGAACCCTAAAAATACCCCTTTACCCAAAAACCCAAAACTGACCCTGAACCCTAAAAATACCCCGTTACCCCAAAACCCAAAACTGACCCTGAACCCTAAAAATACCCCTTTACCCAAAAACCCAAAACTGACCCTGAACCCTAAAAATACCCCTTTACCCAAAAACCCAAAACTGACCCTGAACCCTAAAAATACCCCTTTACCCAAAAACCCAAAACTGACCCTGAACCCTAAGAATAACCCTTTACCCAAAAACCCAAACATATAACATTTTAAATATAATTATATACTTACCAATACTTACGTTGTAATGGTATGCGTTGTAAAGGTATCTACGTTGTAAAAACATGCGTTGTAATGGTTTTTAAAAGTTTCGTTGTAATGGTAGTGCGTTGTAAAAGTTGCGTTGTAAAGGTTGTTTCCCGTTTGTACGGTTCATTCGGGAGTATTACTTAGCGCACAGATGCATGAATGAGTGACTCACTGTTTGTATGTGTTTTGAAGACAGTATGTGTGCAGGACTGTATGGGTGAATTACTGTGTGTATGGGTGTATTAGTGAGTGAATGACTGTCTCAATAGTATATTTATGAGTAACTACATATGTTTTAAACTAGTATATGTGAGTATTGATCTATATGAGTGAGTATATCTGAGAGCAACAGATTCTAAGACTTCCTGCATAAATAAGTATGTGTTACTATAAGTGATTGTTTAAGAGAGTAAGTATGTCTACGATTCTGTAGAAGTTAGTGTAGTGGTGGATATTTGGCTGTATATGCAAGTAAATGGATATTTGATAGTTTATTTGCATGTGTGAGTATGTGTGTGAGTAACTCTATAGATGAGTGTCGGTGTATAACAGGATATATAGGTGTATGAGTACATATGATGAGTGAGTACATGTATTAATTAATATGTCTTTCTTTTTATACTAATTTCTTATATTTTTAATATACATATTTATATTTATTTTATTTTCTTAATTATATTTCATATTCTTATTATAAAATATTAACAAAACTAAATTGCAAAGTAATTTTTGGATGAATTATTGCTTGACGTCGGTTGCAAGTATAACATAGCTTCAGCAATTCTCTTCGGGCCCTATCCTCACAATGCTGTATCAATCCTTACAGCTGCTTCAAGCATGTGCAAGGTTTTGATGCAGCATAAGCTCAAAAAGTCACTGAATAAAATGTTATACATTTCACTCAGTCACTTTTAGGAGGTCTTGCGGCACCCCCTTCTGCACAAGAAACCCTCTTCTAGTGCAGCACTTTACAATGTAATACACCCTCCGATGAGTCACATTGTTACTACCACACACCATGGCACATCTTTTGCACCACCGCTGTGTCACAAAAATGACATAACGGCTGTGTAAAAGAGGCACAAGGGGATTGTAAATCCACCCCTAAGACATACAAATTCACCCAGGGACTTTCAACAGCAGCGCAAATTGAAACATTGACTTGTAACATATTTATGTACATATGATACATTCAAGTGCTTCGGACATACTACAGTATACTATAGATAAACACCTTATAGATTTATGCTGTAGCAGTTCCTTATAGTTCTGCACTTTCACATTCTCCGTACACTAGTAACATATTCATTCATTCATTCATTCATTCATGAACTACACATTCATTCTGACAAACTTTTACACACTATCATAGAAATATAGTTCTTTCTTTGACCAGTGAAGGTAGTTCTAAAAATAACTGTTTTTTATGTTTTGTATTTTTTTTGTGTTTTCTCAACAAATTCCAAGCGGAACAAAAGAATGAAAAAAAGAACAACTAATGTCGAGGACAGCAATGATCCTGCATCCTGCGTTTCATCAAGTCTATAGACTGTTCCCCATAACACAAAAGTTTATCGCAATAAATGCATAGAATTTTGACTTTAGCAAAGTCAGAATCAATATGTGGGCTTGGACTGCTTGCTGAAAATCCTGCTGCTGCAGTTGATGTGCTTGATGTAGCAGCAGGTGGGTTCTCGTGCATCCTCCGTCTTGCAGCTCGAGCAAAGTTCTTGGGGTACAAATTCTTCACGTGTCGCACCATATTTGCTGTGCCAAAGGTGTATTTTTTACACGGATCACACCTTGAAAGGGTTGTTTCGCAAATTTTACAGGTTACTTTTGGAGCATTAACCTTTTTTTGACCTTCTAGAAAAGTGAAAAACTTCCAAATTAGAGCTTCTTTCCTCTTCTTTCGACGTTCTTCATGAATGAAATCTCCCTCTGAAGAACTGCTGGAAGATGACTCCATTGCTCTTATTATTGTGATCTTCCTTCAATTTGAGAATATTCTCAAAACAAATGCTTCTTTTTAGAAAGTCAAAGTCGAATAATTATAATGGGATGGAACTTTCAACAGTTGCAATAGGAAAAGTTATGAACCAATCAAATCTCTACTTTTTAAGTCACATGGCTTTGCGTACGCTTATAATGCGCTTGCGCAGCTCTTTCAATATGAGTACACATGATGTTCTACCGCGATTTCTGTAATTTAAAAAAAAAGAAATATATGATTATTACAAGTATTAAAAAAAATCATGGTTATCCCAAATGTCTGCCCTTAGTAGGTACATTGCATACATACATGTTTTAAACCAAGTAGAAACATTGCCCCCTTTCGTGTACAGAACGCCGTACATGACGTCACACCGAAGCTTTAATGCGACATGTAACGTCAAAGCATATTCGTACTGTATGCGCTGGTACACGCTGAGTATGATAAGCAGTACAAACTATTGTCCGATCACCTTTCAGTGACAAATCAGAGCTCAGGGCGCGCTAAGGAGAATGATTAGAAGTGCTAACTCATTGCAGATCCGATTCTGGGCCTGCCTCTGCCTACATTATAACACCGCCCCATCTCTCTCTGTTGTTAATTGTTAGTGCACACACTCATACTTGCACATGCGCGGTGCACACCCGCCCACACTACACACATGCCACCACCAAGCATGCTTGCTATCATTTAGCCTGGAAACCAATACATTAGCCAATGGGATGTCCTCCAGGGCCATCATTCTTGCAGACCGCGAAAACGCGACCAGTAACGGCCCAGGGCTTGGTTTGGTCAGCCCCGCGGTTCCCATATAATGCGGGCACTGACGTGAACACGCTCCCTTTTGCCTGCCTCTGCTGTGACAACACACAGACTGTCGAAAACACACCAGACTCAGCGAAACCACAGCCTTTCAAGACACGACAAAAGACGACAAAAACAAAGGTAAGAGAAGACGTCACAACATCAACCTCCACTGTAAATTGTATATGCATATTCCTTCATATGGCTTTCCTGCCCCTCAATGGTTTTAAATTGTACTGACATAATTGAAATATTTCTTTGTAAGTCACGAGGTCCTATACACCTCTAATCTTAAAAATTGTGCGTGCATACATTTCTGTGTCGTATTTTTGTACTACGAGACGTGCTTAGGCCTCTATTATTATTAAGTGTGTGTCCATGACAGTATTTTTTTTTCTGCGTCACGAGGCCGTCCCAGGCCTCTATTAACATATTGATCTTCCTTTGTTTGCTGGAGCTGCAACAGTCTTAACCACAGAATATTAAGAACCCACATTAAAATTCACTTTTGATAGTAGTTACGCAATTCAGTTTACGATGACTAATCAAAATGTCCTTTTGTTTCCTTCAGCAAACATCGTTCAGAAGCAGCCACGGCCTATCGAGCAACAGCAATGGAATTCTCTGCAACGTATTGAATATACTTAGACGTATAGAAGCAGAGCTCAAGTGGAGTGGTGAACTCCGGTGGCCGTACTCTTTATACAAGGTAAGCACAGCAGCCTAGAACTACAAAGCCTTCATAGGAATGCATTCGAAATAAGTCGCCATAACGGGCGTCAGTAAAAGCAGTAGGCACTTCCATATAGACACCACTTGAACGCAGCACTATAACAGAACTGGAATGTACGAGTCACACTGCACATGTAAAATCGTAGAGTTACCACAACTTGTAGGGGCATAGTATCAAGAACGGCAATAAAATTATCGCCGTTTCAGCGGCAAGAAACTGCTGCTAAAGCGGCGATAATGGGCTTGATAAAATGCCCTTATAAATTCCCATAGTAGCCCAGGTTAACACCAGAACCTGCACTGCTATAGAAATTCACAATGTTAACAACAGTATATTATCAAGCCCATTATCGCCGCTTTAGCTGCAGTTTCCTGCCGCTGAAACGGCGATAATGTTATCGCTGTTCTTGATAATATGCCCCGTAATGCTTCAGCTCATTTACTCACATCTACATAATTCTAAACTCTAATTTTCTTTTTTCTTTTGCAGATTAACAATCGGACACCTTTTGGAATCCATTTTACAATTTGTTTATAACATTGTTTAAGTTATTTTTCCAGTTCTAATATAGTTATAATTGAGTTTCGTTTATATTTATTGTTTAATAAAAGTTAATAAAAAAAACACATACTTCTTTTTTTTTGTGGGGGAGGGGTATGACGGCCCACAATAAAAATAATGTTGTAATACTATAGTAAGATAGTCAAGACTAGGATTGATTGAAACCTACTGAGTTCTAACTAACAGATATAATAAAAACAAAGGTGAGAAAGTACTAAAATGGCGGTGGACGGAGTACGTAATCAACGCTTGGCTCCTCGGCACTACCTTTCAAATAAATATATAAAAAATATGACTATTAATACTGTACAAAAGTACAGCAGCGATGACGCACGAACCGGGAAAAGAAAGCAACAGATTTACTAACTGATATAAAGAAAGGTTTGCTTGTTGAACTTGAAGAAAAAGAAAACGTGGGCTTCGAAACGACGCTGAGCATGCAAAGAGAGTACAACTGCTACACCAAAAAAAAGGAAAGCTTTTCATACTATCATAGAAATGAAGGAGCATATTATCAACAAAAGGCGATACATTATCGCCGCGTTTATCGACAGGAAACTGCCGATAAAGCGGCGATAATGTGCTTGATATTAGGCCCTTGTAACTTCCCATAGCAGCCCAGGTTCTGGTGTTAACTTAGGCTCCTATCATTATTCACAAGGGCATATTATCAAGCCCATTATCGCCGCTTTATCGGCAGTTTCCTGCCGATAAAAGCGACGATAATGAATCTCTTTTTGTTGATAATATGGCTCATTGCTCTTTTTTTGACCAGCAAACCTAGGTGCATATTATCAAGGACCGGTGTTACAATTATCGCTGTTTTATTGGCAAGAAAATGCCGATAAAACGGGGATAATGACCATGATAATACAGCCTTGTTATTTCCCATAGAAGCCCATGTTAATACCAGAACATAGACTACTATGACAATTAACAAGGACGTATTATCAAGCCCACCCTCCCAACAGTAATAAAAAACCATAGACACATGTAAATTCCCATAGCAGCCCAAGTTCTGATGTTAACCTGGGCTGCTATGGTTATTCACAAGGGCATATTATCAAGGCCATTATCTCCGCTTTATCGGCAGTTTCCTGCCAATAAAAGCGACAATAATGTATCCCCCTTTGTTGATAATATGGCCCATTGCTCTTTTTTTTGACCAGTAAACTTAGGTGCATATTATCAAGGACCAGTGTTAAAATTATCGCCATTTTATTGGCAGGAAACTGCAGATAAAACAGCGATAATGAGCTTCATAATAGGGCCTTGGTATTTCCCATATAATATGACTATTAATACTGTACAAAAGTACAGCAGCGGATGACACAAACAAACCGGGAAAAGAAAGCAACAGATTTACTAACTGATATAAAGAAAGGTTTGCTTGTTGAACTTGAAGAAAAAGAAAACGTGGGCTTCGAAACGACGCTGAGCATGCGAAGAGAGTACAACTGCTACACCAACAAAAAAGGAAAGCTTTACATACTATCATAGAAATGAAGGAGCATATCCTCAACAAAAGGCGATACATTATCGCCGCTTTTATCGACAGGAAACTGCTGATTAAGCGGCGATAATATGCTTGATAATAGGCCCTTGTAACTTCCCATAGCAGCCTAGGTTCTGGTGTTAACCTGGGCTCCTATGGTTATTCACAAGGGCATATTATCAAGCCCATTATCGCCGCTTTATCGGCAGTTTCCTGGCGATAAAAGCGACGATAATGTATCACCTTTTGTTGATAATATGGCTCATTGTTGACCAGTAAACTTAGGTGCATATTATCAAGGACCGGTGTTACAAATATCACCTTTTTATTGGCAAAAAACTGCTGATAAGAAGGCGATAATGACCATGATAATACGGCCTTGTTATTTCCCATAGAAGCCCATGTTAACATCAAAACATAGGCTTCTATGGCAATTAACAAGGACGTAATATCAAGCCCACCCTCCCAACATTAATAAAAAATCATAGGCCCTTGTAAATTCCCATAGCAGCCCAAGTTCTGATGTTAACCTGGGCTGCTATGGTTATTCACAAGGGCATATTATCAAGCCCATTATCGACGCTTTATCGGCAGTTTCCTGCCAATAAAAGCAACGATAAGGCATCGCCTTTTGTTGATAATATGGCCCATTGCTCTTTTTTTTTAGCAGTAAACTTAGGTGCATATTATCAAGGACCGGTGCTAAAATTATTGCCGTTATATTGGCAGGAAACTGCTGATAAGACGGCGATAATGATCTTCATAATACGACCTTGTTATTTCCAATAGAAGCCCATGTTAACACCAGAAAATAGGCTTCTATGGGAATTTACAAGGACGTATTATCAAGCCTACCCTCCCAACATTAATAAAAAACTCCGGACAATGCAGGTACCCGGAGCTGGAAGGTCATTTTACCTATCACTGCCCCAGAAATGTGGCGTTCCCCGCAACGTGTATGGGGGAAGAGAGAGAGAGAGCTCAAAACATATATATTTTTTAAAAAGACCCGAGGGGTGCCGCTCACCGAGACTGCGGAGAGTAGGACCGTAACCCTCCCCCGCATACTTCAAAATAAAACCAGAGGAGTTCCGTTCCCCAGTGTTCGGGGCACCTTACAAGCCCCCCTTATGCAGAAAAATTGCCTCCGTAATTTGCCCACTTGGGACCTAATGAATAAAGCTGACTTCTCCTTTTTTTTCACCTTTTCCACCACGTACAAGTACTGCACGAGTGCCCAGCCATTTTTTATTTTAACAAAACATAAAAATTGAGCCTAAAGATCATAGGCTCAGAATGTTTCTACCCTGCCACATTTCCTTATTTCTCAACTTTGTTTTACTGGTTTCTTCTGACTCTGCTCTCCCGACAAACAACATGTCTGCCAACACTTCCTGGTTTGGAGTATTACCAGCCAATCAGCATGCAGTTACAGCTCGTAATTGTACGTATTTCCATATACGTATGCCGCGATTGTTCTTTAAAAAAAAAAAAAAATAGAGCCTAAACATCCATGTATGACCCCCTGAGCAAGCCAAGAGGGTCAGAATGTCTCTACCCTAGCCCCTTCTCTTATTTCTCAACTTTGTTTTACTGTTCTTGTGACTCGGTTCTAGTGACGCACAAGATGGCCGCCAACACTTCCTGGTTTCGAGTGTTGACAGACATTTCACAGCCAATCAGCTTGCAGCTCGCGCTCGTAATTGAACAGATTTCAGTACGCGTGCTGAACTCCGTCTCTAGATATCGCTATGATTTTACTTGTAATTTTCTCAGAAACTACTGAACGGATTTACACCATTTAACAAAAAGCACAATCTGCGAACAGAAGATCTACCTTTCTCCCAAATTTTGGGTAATTCCGTGCAGCCGTTCGGGCTGTAGCCCTGGCTAAAGGTCCCTATGAAAAATTGCATGGGGAAAACACGTTTTGGGACCCCCCTATTTTCTCGACCCCCACTTGACGAATCACCCCCAAACGTTCAGGGAAGGAGCAGAACTGAGCAGGCCACTTTCTTGGAGAAATTTACAAAGATTCGTCCACCAGCGCCAAAGTTATTCCAAATAGAATGTTGTGGGTTTCCTATGGAAACTAGGTCTTAACTATAACTACCTACTGGCGACCGCCAGTAGGTAATACATATCATAAGCATACATATATATACATGTATATATATATATATATATATATATATATATATATATACATACATCTATCGGTCAGCAAGACTGCAAAGTCAGCTGAAACGCATTCGAAAGAGGCCGAAATAAAGTGATTTTGAGCCAGCTACACACGGCGTTGTCGTCATCTTTTGTTACTAAGAAGCTGCTTTGGAGAAAATATTAATGGACCTACAGGGGCTGTTCGGTATAGACCTTCTTCTATGGACATAGAAGAAGGTCTATACCGAAACGTGCCTGTTTGTTTGTTTGTGCAAGATTACGGTTAATAAATCCGTTGAACAACCCCTGTGAGTGCTCCTTTCTTCTTGATGGAAGTCTTTTAGGAGGAGAGTAGAGCGGTATTTGGAATACGGGAGCACCCCTGTATTTGCGAGTGCACCGCGCTATTGGTGTCACGGAGCGAGAAATATATACATACATATACATATATATATACATACATACATATATATTCACTGAAAAAAGCATAGGTTTCATGAGTGTTATAGTTAGCTGGACATTTCACTCGTACAAAACTATAGAAATTCCTCTGTTATAGTTAGTTGTGCTAACTATAACTCGCACACCTCCAATGCACTGCTGATGATGTCACATATTACATCATTCATGACATGGTCAGTGACATCCTGATGACATCACTGATTACATCTCAAAATACATCACTGATGACATCATCCAGTGAATGTGGTTTTCTTTGAAATGTAAATATCTATTATATATATATACTAATCTGTATTGTAACTTGAGTGGATATATAACTGTCTGGATGGAGGATTTAGTAGCTGTCTGACTGTTTGAGTGATAATTAAATGTGTCTCACTAAATATATGGGTTAGTAACCAAACTATGTGAATGTGTATATCACTTTCTCTGTTGTTGTATAACCTGCTGGATCAATTGGTCACTAACTACATGAGTGTCTATATAAGTTATTGATTAGTTGGCTGAGTATTTGTAAGGGAGACTGAGTGAATCTGTGGTTGGGTGGGGGAGTTGTAACTCTATGCATAGATGTGTGAGTGGTTCATTGTCTAGGCATATGGGTTCAGGAGTGTTTATGGAAAAAGTTGTTTGGGTGTCTGAGTGTGTTTATTTGTATGTTGTATTCGTTTCCTACGAATAATGGATGGGTTACAAGTTTTCCCTTTTGCCCCAGTGATGAGAAATCAATTCAATCTAATTTACATGTCATCTTGTTTTGCAAATTCCATCATGCACACAGGAAAATTTGGATCTTGCCTACACTGAGGAGCTGGCACCTTAGACAATGCAGGCCGGCATTACTTAGACTTCAAATGCTCGAATCCGAGACTGTCTGCTATTTTGTTCTTAATTTCCTAAAATGTATCATGAAGCATTGGAAAAACTTATAGCAACCATTGTTCAAACAGTATTGTTTAATCACGCCTTGAGGAAATGAAATGGACTGAAAAACCTACCTTTTTTAGTACTTGTATGAATCCCTATTTATGTTCACAAAATGTAAACTGTATTTTTATTTGTTTCTTTTATGGTTTTCACTTGTGAAAAAAAACGAATAAAGAAGTTTATTATTATTATTGTATGTTGGTAGGTGAATATTTGTGCCAGTGGTACATCTCCAATAAATGGAAAAATAAAAGGCATTGTATATGAGAGTTAGTGTATATACATAAGTATGCATAAGAGTCAGTGATTGTGAGAGTAACTGTATGAATGAGTGTATAATTGTAATAGTGATTTTTTAACATAGTAACTATGATTTACTATGTGTATGTATAAATCAGGTGTTGTGTGTGTATAACTGTGTAGGTGAGTAAATGTAAGGGTGATTGATTCTTTTCATGAGTGATTAGCATCACTGCATAATCGACTAGGATGACTGCTGATGTGTCAATGTCTATATTGGTGTATGATACATTTGATAGTGTTAACACTTGATCAGTGACTACATGTATAAGTGATTCTGTGGGTGAGTGGACAGTTGTGTGTGTAGACTTAGGAATCAGTGAGTGCATATGTAGTAACTGGTATGTGTGTGTCAATGCTTTCAAATAGATACTGTATTTTAAAGTGAGTGATCAAAGGTTATACTAGTGTGTGATGAGGTGTATCAGATTGTCACGTGGATGATGTCATCAGTAATATCATTTGAGATGTCATCAGTGATGTCACTGACCATGTCATGAATGATGTAATATGTGACATCATCAGCAGTGCATTGTGGGCGTGCGAGTTATAGTTAGCATAACTAACTATAACGGAGGAATTTCTATGGTTTTGTACGAGTGAAATGTTCAGCTAACTATAACACTCATGAAACCTAGTTTTTCCAGTGAATTTCAAAAGTTTTTAAAATGCTAATTCCTACTTATAATGTCTCTGAAACATATGTTTTTCAGTGAATTTCAAAGGTTTTTTAAATGCTAATTTCTAACTATAACGTCTCTGAAACCTAAGGTTTTTTCAGTGAATTTCATAGGTTTTATAAATGCTAATTTTAAGTGCCTATTTTTATGTACTGAATTTCTACAATTTTGTAACTGTTTATTTATAAATATTTTATTTATTAAACAACATTATATATTTGTCTGAAAATTGCAAAAAAAAGTTAAACACATTTAATTTGTTTTGTATTTTAATATATTTAGATAATTTTCTTTTTTCATCTTTTCTTCAATATTTTTGGGGGAATCGCGCACCCAAAGCATACCTACCGCAGCGTATCCATGTATTCTAGCTGCCATTTTGGAAAAGTAGTGAAGGATCCACATATGGTGAGCGACGAGTGTGCGTTTTTTTTCAGTTACGTCATTTACGTTTAAATGTTACTTGGTGTGCGCAACCGGTATGCGACAGGTCCACGACTCCTTCTCCCACGCATTCGTGACACATTTGTATTACGGTACGTGACGCTTGCACGGTGGCGGGCCTAAGGTGACATCATATACGTGCTGGGTGCGCGACTCCTGCAAAATATTTTATGATCTAAAATGATATGTACGTGTCTTTAATGTACATATTAGGGCAAAAGATTATCTAAGGTATTCATAAAAATAATATATTTCTACTTGTAATAAATGTATATTATTTTTAGTATTAAATCTGTTTATTAACAAATGAGCGCACATACTTTTTAAATATATTTTTGCGAAGTCACGTTGTGACCTGAAAAAAAAAGATTTGATTGGTTCATAACATTTCCCACTGCAACTATTGAAGGACCCCACCCATTTTAATTATTCTGTTTGGAGCAGTTGATGAGAGATATCTCTTCTTCTTCCAGAGCTGGTTTTGGAATTTTTTTGTTTTAAAAAAAAATTGCATTGGAGAAATGGCATCTGGTTCGCAAGTTCCTCATCATTCTTCAGATGAAGATATCTTGGAGGAAGATCCACCCAAGCAGAGGCCTGAATCAGTGGTATGGACATTTTTCACCTTTCCTGTCGGAGAAAAAAAGGTCAAGGCAACAAAAGTCACATCCTTGCTGTGTGACAGGGTCCTGTCGCGAGGCAGTGACAAGAAATACTCCTGTGGAACAGCAAGTATGTATAAACATCTGCGGACCATTCACACGAAGAATCTGGCACGAGAAGAAATGAGGCATGCAGCAAAAAATCCACCACCAGGCATTGCTAGCACCTCCGGAGTGTCAACTTCAGCATCACCAGTAGACATTCGCCCAGGATTTGCTTTTCTGCAGCAGCACTGCACTAAGTGCAAAACCATCATCTGTTATGGTGAACAGTCAGTGGACGCTATTTGTGCATCTCAATGGAACCACACATGCAATTTTTTTTTTTGTTTTGTTTTTGGAATGATGTTGAATTACAAAAGCTAACTGTTTACTAGTTCCTTTTTGTTAATTTTTTTAAAAACACCAAAAAAGTACAAAATAGTTAAAAAACTACAAAAAAAATAGAAAACAAAACACAGAAGGAAAATAAAGTTCAGAACTACCTTATCTGGTTTACAAAAAAGAACTATAATTGCATGGTAATGTCTGAAAGTTTGGTTGACTGTATGTGTAGAGCATGATTGACTGAAAGAATGCATTAGTACTGTATTGTGAATTTATAGGGGCAGATCTATGAGGAAGTCCTGCAGCATGACACTGCAAGCCCTTTAGCTGCACCGCGCTGAAGCACAGGGATGTGACATATTTACATGAATATGTCTCATTTCTGTGCTCCCTCTGCACTAGTACACTAACTGCAGCCATGCAGTGACGCAGGCACCCTTGCATCATGGTGCAAGGATATCTGTGTCTCGGAGAGATAGTTTTTGTGCAGGAAGGGACTACTTCCTGCACAAAAACAATCAATAAAGGCATTTTCCTCCTTCAATGTGTGCTGTGGAATGCAGCATGCATTGAAAGAGGAAAAAACGAGGAGAAAGGAAAACATTTCTCCTTATGGCGCCTCGCTACACCACCTCTAGGGTGGAGCACCATTCACAGGTATCTACAGAATTACACTTTCTCGTAATTCTTGAGACGTGTTAATTCCATGGGTGTTGTGTGGGAACAGACACAGCAACACCCATAGAACGCCCCTTCAACGCAAAGTGCTGCGTTTGAATGGGTCGTATTTTCAAGGAGAGGAAAAGCCATGCAGGGTGGCTTTTCCTCTCCTTGTAAATATGGAGGAGTCCCCATCACCACCACTACGTTACAAAAAGTGACATACTGGTGGCACAGGGGGCTTGTAAATCTGTCCCATAAGTGCTTAGGTATTGGCAGAGTGATACAATAAGAACATAGTGCTGGATGAGTGATTGACAAACTGCATGAGACTGACAGGAGGTATCCTAGGCTGCATGAGTACTACTTCATTATTTATGGAGTATACCAATAGTATCTATCTGCTTAGAGGTTTGTAGGGATTGTGCATAGAATATTGTACATGTACTTGTGGTGGTGCCTAGGTCATTCTATAAGAACATCACTAGTAACTAGAATAATGACAGTGCTGCAAACAGATTGCTCAGTTAATTTATAAGTGTTTAGGTATTGTCTCAATGCCTGACTCATTCTGCAAGTGCATAGACAGGGACTATGTTCCTAGAGGTGACAGCAGGATACATTTATACACGCTTATGTTTCAACAGAGTGATTAGATAAGGACATGCTTCTATCAGGATGATTGTAGGAGTGGACACAGACTCACTGTCTGATTTCAGACAAGCATGAATATTAAATGGACTTTTGCAGGACTGACTCAGTAGTCTGCAAGGGGTTAGGGACCGCATACATTGTGCACATTTGACTATACCACTGCTTGTCTCAATGCCTGAGTCATTCTGAAAGTGCATAGACAGTGACTATGCTCCTAGAGTGCTAGTAGTTTACAGCAGGATACGTTTATACGCGCTTATGTTTCAGAAGAGTGATAAGATCAGAACATGCTTCTATCAGGATGATTGTAGGAGTGGACACAGACTCACAGTGTTCTTCCAGACAAGCATGACTATTACATGGACTTTTGCATGACTGACTCAGTAGTCTGCAAGGGGTTATGTGGCTGCATACATTGTGCACATTTGACTGTACCACTGCTTGTCTCAATGCCTTTAGTCATTCTGCAACTGCATAGACAGTGACTGGGTTCATAGAGTGCTAGTAGTTGACAGCAAGATACATTTATAAGCACTTATGTTTCAGCAGAGTGATTAGATAAGGACATGCTTCTGTGTCAGGAGCCTAAACCCACAAGTGGCTGTAATCTCGCATAAGAGGTATCACTATCCAATGCAGAATCTAAAAGAGAGCTCATGGTCAGGAAGAGTGCGAGCACGGAACTCCAACATGGCCGCAAGGCTGGAGTCGAGGTTCGTGGTCTAGTGTTTTTGGCTGACATCATCAGCCGAGTTCTGGTGAAGCGTGCGCTGGTAAAATTCTGCGCACTTCACCTGAGAGCGTTACTGAGGAGGAACGAATTTCCTGTCTTCTGTGTGAATACTTCAGAAAACCCTTAGTTTAATGATCAGCGTTCACAACGCTTGCCCCAGGATGTGAACGAAGGTGAGTTAATGTCAGTTGAGTTTAAAGACGACCGCGAGTAATTAAACGCGGCTTGTTTCTCAGTCATTAAATCTTACGCGAGTGCCCAAAGAAAATAGGGTGTCCCGAGTATTTCCGTTCCGGGAATTATAGAGAATAAATCCTGAGCCAGAGTTACACGTCGTAGGAGACGACGCAATGACACCTAGACAGAAGGAGTCAGCAAGGTTGGCGCGACAGCTGAATATCGTCAATCAACGCCTGCGGATTAAAAGAGACGATAAGTGGAAAATAATTCAGTTTGTTAATGACATTTAGAGAATTAGCAAGTTAAGAATGTCAATGTAATACTTACCTTGAACTGGGTGGTAAATGAATCAGAATCGCATAGCCATTGCAGGAGAGGAGTCAGTACAGCTTATCTAAAAAGAAAAGAAAAGACAAGAGAATTAGTTAAGAAGCAAATGAGATGAGAATCATAAATACAGAGAAGAAAACAGTATAGAATATAGTAAGTAGGAATACGAAAGACATAATAGATAAGTCCTAGCAAGAGAGAGTACAGAGTAATATTAACAGTTCAATTAAATCCTACAGATAAAACTAGATGGTTGAAAAGACAAGAAACACCTTAGGATAAGGAGAAGGAGGACAGAACAGAAGTGAGTAAAAAGAAAAGAGAAAGGTTAGGAGTCATTAGTTAAGATTAATCGCACATTAATAAGAGAAGAAAGACATTTCTGTATTGCAGGTAAATAAATGCAAGTTCTGCCAACCCCTGCCTAGAAAAGAAGCTTAGAAGAGAGGGCAAGACTCTTGGAAATAAATGGTAGGTGAGAGTTCAGGAGGGAAGTTTCAGGGGTAGGAAGAGTAGAACTAGAGTAAGAGTTATTATGTGTTTCTTATTTCCAGGGTCCTAGTTAAAGGCGGTCTGCAGGTTGGACTGACGAGAGGAACCAGCCAAGAAAGTCTCTTCTCTTGTTGTTTATTATTTTATCCAATTTCCCCCTTCCCTTTTGGGTAACAATTCAGAGACTTGTATTAAACGAGCTCTGGTTTGTTGCTCGAGGGGGATTCGGGAGTCAGCATCTCTGTTCCTGTGCAGCTACAAAGAGTATCCTTTTGGAGTATCTGACAGAGTGAAGTGCCCAAGTTGCACCTTGCACCCGAACAGAGATGGCAGAGGGAATTGACTTGCAAGGTTTAGGAGTAATCTTAGACACAATTCAGAAAGTGTTAAGTGCAGTAAGAGAGGAAAATCAAAATCTTAAGTTAGAGATGGTACATTCCAGAAAAGAAACAGCAGAATTAGCACAGAGAATTAGGCAACCCTTTGGTTCAGGTCAGGATGCTCAAAATCCCCTAGCAGAAAGTTCAAATAGAATGACCACAAGTTATCCATTCCCTGTCCCCGGTTATTCCTTTAGCAGCCCCAGAGCGATTCAGTGGGGATCCCCAAAAGGCGCAAATATTTTTAACCCAATGTTCATTGCATTACATGTGTCGCCCTTCAATATTCCCTGATGCACAATCCAAAGTCGCTTTCGCCTTGGCCTACCTAAGCGGAGATGCTGCGGCTTGGTCCCAGCCACTTATAACCAGAAATGATCCGATCCTGAGGAATTATGAGGATTTTAAACAAGAATTTTTGCGAATCTTTGATAGGAGGAGAATATCTCAAGTGGTCGACAACGAATTACTGGATTTGAAGCAGGGAAATCGAGATCTAGTTTCATATTTGGCACAATTTAACAAACTAGTGATGGAGACAAATTGGCCGGAGAGTAAGCGAGCAACAGTGTTCTACCGTGGATTGAAAGATGAACTAAAAGATGCCTTGGCTGGGATACCTAACCGACCCACTGAAATTTCGGCATTGGTTTATCTTGTGCTAGAAATAGACTTTCGACAGGGAGAAAGGAAAGGTGAAAAGAGAAAAGAATTCCGGTCAATGATTCCAAGATTTGATCGTGTCAGATCAGAAAATAGTCGAGGTAATGAAGGGGCCTCGGGAATTGAACCCATGCAAATCGAACAATACGCGGTCCACTATCGAAAGAAGAGAAGGAGAAAAGGCGAGGTAGTAACCTGTGTATGTATTGTGGAGCGGGGGGTCATTTTGTCAGAAATTGTCCCAAGAAACCCAAGACAAGTTACAAGCCGAAGGAAAACTAGTTGCACCACCTGTTGCCGGAGTTGAACAGGTGGGTGCGATCCTAGAAAAAACTCCCGATCAACACAGAGTGGCCAACACCCTGCCGTCGGCGGCTCCTCATTTGAGTTTATCCATGGAAGTGAGGTTCAGGCATTTAATCCTGACTTGAGTTTCTGTAATGATCTATTCCAGAGTTACGGGGAATTTTTGTGACCTGAAATTTGCACAAAGGGTAGGAATACAGGCAATTATGAAGAATAAATGCGAACCAGTACGAGCTGTGGACGGAACAAATCTATCTTCGGGTCCAATTGTGAGCCATACAGAAGTCATGCATCTAATTTCGAACAATGGTCATGAAGAAAAGATCCAATTTAACTTAATAGACGCTCCTCAATTCGAACTAATTCTTGGTCTGCCTTGGCTCACCGAGCATAATCCGATGATCAATTGGTGTGACAGAACCATAAGAATGGAATCGGAGTATTGTATCGGAAACTGTTTTGGAAATAAAGAAAAATGCAGGTCAACCTGGCTCATTCTCTGTGCCACAATGGAGGATCGGTGTGTGTAATAAATGCGCCAGAAATTCCAGAGGAGTATGCTGATTTCCAAGACGTATTCAACGAGACGGAAGCAGAGCGATTACCTCCACATAGAGTCTACGACTGCAAAATCGAATTAGAACCAGGCTCAAATTTGCCCTGCAGTCGAGTGTACGCACTAACTGAAAAAGAACACAGTCACTTAAAAGAGAATTTGGATAAATACCTTGCTAATGGTTTCATCAGGCCCTCGCAATCCCCGGTCTCGTCGCCTTTATTTTTTGTGCCGAAGAAGGAGGGAGATCTGAGGACTTGCATCGATTAAAGAGCAATCAATCGAATTACTAAAAAGAACAGGTACCCATTGCCTCTTATATCTCTGTTATTGGACCAAGTAAAAGGGGCACAAATATTTACAAAACTTGACCTGAGGGGGGCCTACCACCTGGTCAGAATGAGGGAAGGTGACGAATAGAAGTCTCCAGAGAGTGTCAAGGAAGTTCAAAGCTTCATTAGTTTTGCGAACTTTTACCGACGGTTTATCAATAAATTCTCTCACGAGATCTTACCGCTGACTAAACTACTAAAGAAAGGGATCCAATTTGAATGGACAGAAGAAGCAGAGAAGGCTTTCAGTCCGTTAAAACAAGACTTCACATCGGCGCCAATTATTCAACATGCTGATCCAACTGAACCCTTGTACCTGGAAACCGATGCTTCAGATCAAGCAGTAGGAGGGGTCCTGTCCCAACGAAACAAGGTTACTGGGCAGTTACATCCTGTAGCTTACAGAGCAAGAAAGCTGTCTCCGGCTGAGGGTAACTATACCATCACAGAGAAGGAGTTGTTGGCAATAAAAGACACCTTTAAAGAATGGAGGCATCATCTCATGGGAGCCCAACATCAATTGACAGTATTTACAGATCACCGAAACTTAAAATTTCTAAAGACAGCCAGAATGTTAACTCCAAGGCAGTTGCGATGGTCCCTGTACTTTGCCAATTACGATTTTGTGATTACCTATCGACCGGGAACACAGAACGGAAAGGCGGACGCCTTATCAAGAATTGATACAGAAAACCAAAAGTCGCCATTAAAGAACCAATCTATCATCCCTGAGGAGAAGATACTTGGTGTAACCTCTTCAGTGAGTTTGGAAACAAGTATTTCAGAGGTGATGAGTCCAGAAAGCATGCAGGAATGGATAAAAGAAAAAGAAGGTAGAAGAATTATTAACCAACTTCCTTACTTTCAAGACCAGTTGTACATTCCTACAAAAGAATTGCAGCAGCAAGTTATGCAAGAGTGTCATGACGCAAAGTTAGCGGGGCATAAAGGAGAAGCAAAGACTAAAGAACTAATAACGCGTCACTACTGGTGGCCAGGTATGGCTAAGGACATCGAGGAATACGTCAAAACTTGTGAGATTTGCGCACAGGGAAAATCTGAACGGCAAGCCCAGCAAGGATTGTTACAGCCCTTGCCCACACCACCTTATCCCTGGCACACAGTCACTTTAGACCTCGTAGTAGACTTACCCCTTAGTCAGGGCTATGACACCATATTAGTAGTAGTGGATTCCTTCTCCAAGATGGTACACTTTACAGCGTTACGAGGGCTTCCTTCTGCTAAACAGCTAGCTACACACTTCAGTACAGAAATAGTTAAGATTCATGGAATTCCCAGGATTGTGATTTCTGACAGAGGATCGCAGTTTATTTCACATTTTTGGAAATCCTTTATGGAAAGCTTAGGGACAGAGGTGAGATTCTCTACCAGTTACAATCCTGAGACCGATGGTCAGACAGAGAGAGTGAACTAAGAATTGGAACAATAATTAAGATTGTTCCTTTTGAAACAGGATGGGAACTGGTCAGAATATTTATGGGCAGCAGAGTGTGCTTATAATAATGCCAAGAGTGTGTCCACCGGCTTCTCCCCCTTCCACATAAACTATGGAAGGCATTCGAATTCCACACTTAGACAAACTGAGGTCACAGTCCCCGCTGTAAAAGATGTAGTGTCTCACCTAGAGCAGATTCACCAAAAGGCAACGGAAAGTCTGAAGGTGGCAAAGGAAAAGTATAAGAACTATGCAGACAAAAAGAGACGAGAAGGGCCTGTTTTGGAAAAAGGGGACAGTGTTTGGTTAAGCACTAAGAATCTCAGACTGAAAGGTAATCGAAAGTTCCAGCCCCGATTCATTGGGCCTTACCCAGTAGAGAAAAAGATTAACCAGGTAACTTATCAGCTTATCTTGCCGTCCAGACTAAAGATTCATCCAGTCTTTCATATCTCATTGTTGAAGAAAACTCCAAGTAATTTACGAAAAAACGTACCACCAAAACCTCTTTGTCTAGAAACTGGAACAGAGTATGAGGTAAAATAGATTTTGGACTCAAAATGCTTAAAGGGACAATTGTTCTATTTGGTGGACTGGAAGGGCTATGGTCCTGATGAACGGTGTTGGGAGTAAGCATGGGCGGATCTAGCGGATCTCGCGTACGCGAACTTGCGGATTTACGGATTCGCAATCCGCGAAGATCCGCGAACTCTAGCGGATTTGCGGATTTTCCAGTTTTTTGTGTTTGCGCGCGTTCGCGCCGATTTTGGGACAAGTTCGCAATTGCGAACTTACTTTTCGGCTCGCAACGGCCGCGACTATGTTGTTTCTACGTCTGGTTTATCATCACAGGTTCACAGCACCCTCTGTTTCACCACTGCCACCCTCTGGGACACCCATGCCACCCTCTGGTACATCCTCACTGCCACCCATTAGGTTTATTTATCACTGTAGATTATGGTGGTTGAAAAAAGCAAGCACACCTGCCCTTCTTCAACTGCCATCAATTAATTTGTGTTTCATTAATGTGTCAGTAATTTTGAAAGTTCCAGTCTGGCTGGCACCTGCTTCCTTCCTTATCTGTAATTTGCTTTTTGTTGCAGTGAAATATTTTTTTCACAGGACCTTTATGGTCTACTTGTAGCTATTCTATGAGCCTGCTGTTTGGGTCATAGCAGGGTCATAGAATAGTTGCAAACTCTGGAGGGGCCCATCAGGAAGCACTACCTTGAATGTTACTGCTCATTGCTTTCAGTTTAGCTAAAATCGTTTTTTTCTGCAATTTCGCGCGTTTTTTGGGGCGCGAATCCGTGCGAGATCGATTTCGGAAGCCGCGAATACGTGCAAATACAAAATTGTTTTTTTTGCGACGTGTATGTTCGCGTGATCTTGCGCGTGTTCGCGAGGCGCTTCTAGCTATACGTTTGCCAAGTTACCCTATCGGTCGTACACGGGCACGGCCATCTTGTTTGCGTGACGTATTCCGTTTCCGGCCGCTATGTGTAATCTCGCAAAGTGTGCTGCTCGCTAGTACAATTTCGCGCGTACTCGCAAGGAAAATCTCGCGCGAACTTACCCACGCGGTCGTGAACGGGCGCGGCCATCTTGTTTCTCATTCATTGCTATGGTTCTGGGCATGCTTTCTCTATCCTCTCTCAATCTCTGCCATCCTTTGCTTGTTTGAAGTTTTTTTGATCTAATTTTACTTATTATCTATCCCTCTATTTTTCTAGCTCTATATGTTTGTGTTTTCTGCAGCTTTTAGTTACTTTTAAACTACTTTTTTAAACTCTTTTCTTTTCTTCTTCACTATTCTATTTCTTGTTTATCATTTAACTCTATTTCTGCCCAGACCATGGTAAAGGGAGCCGGGAAGCACCCTGAGAAGGGGAAGGGTCCCGCACCCCGTGCCCGGCTCCCGTGCGGGCGTTTAAGGGGGGAGCAAGTGGTCCCGCGGGAGATCTTCAGCGCGGAGGAAGTGGCGGCACTGATCTTCCACGTCCAGCGCCGCCTCCCCAAGACGATCCTGGGAGGCGGCAAGATCGCGACTGGCTATGGCATCCGGGAGCGTCGCAAGCGGTGGGAGAAGGTGTGCCGGGCCATGTACAAGATCTCTGGGGTCCGGCGCACATATAACCAGGCCACCCACCGCTGGACCGATGTCATGGACCGGGAGCGGGACTTGCTGGACGCGCTCGGCGTAGAGGTCCCCGGGCTTGGTGAGTAGTAGTAGTAGTACATTTACTACTCTGTTTTATCCTGCTCTGTTATTTGCAAATCTTTGTTCTTTACCAAGAGCAATAATGCTGCCGATTACATTGAGGTAAATTATATTTCAAAATCTTCTATGCATTTCAGGTGCACTGCTCTCCTTCTCAGTAGCCTTGCTTGCTACTATGCTTCTTTGTTTTGTATGTTGTGTTCAGAAGCATTTCATTGGCCTGAGAAATTATGTATGAGTGTAGTGTAAAGATAAGAACTGCGTAATGCTAGACAGTAAGGGTCATATTTTCAATTACCAGCGCATCCCTGCAAAGTAGCAGGGATGCGGCAGTAATTGTGTGCCATGCCACCACCACCCATTGGCCCAAAACGTCACAGAAGCCTTACGCATCTGTGCCGTAAAGGCAGCGCATTGCTGGAGTTGCGTGCCAACGATGGCGCAGCTCCAGTAATGCTCTGGGGTACCCTATCTCCCCAATGCTGCATCAAGCCGTACGTCGGCTTCAAGGGCGCAGGGTTTGAGTCATGCATCATTGTCCTAAAAGTGACTGATTGACATCTTGTAGATTTCCCTCAGCCACTTTTAGGATTCGTTCCTGCGCAGGTACGTCCTCCCTTGCGCCGGAACGCCCCCTGATGGCGCAGGGCTTTACAACGTGATGCATCGCCCATATGCCCATATGTGTTTTTTTTTAATATATACGCCGCACCAACACCATGGCGAGTCTTTTGTTCTGCCGCTGCGTCACAAAAGGCACGCAACAATGGAGGAAAATGAGCCGCAACTTCCGCAAGGGACTTCTAAATCAGCCCCAACAGACTGAAGTCCAGTCCTTCCTTTAGACACATGGCTATAAGAAGAAATAGTGGCGGTGGTGGCGGGTGGATTGATAGTTTGAGTATTCACTGATCTGCAAGCAGGATGGACTTTGTCTGTCACTTCGCGTGCTGCGCACTGCTGCCTGCAGTGCCAGGCCTAGGCAAACCTCTTTAGTAGTCTGTTTATTGAGTTACATAGGAACTTTCTAAGTCAACGTTCCGCAAATCAGGCAATACGAATAACGTAGTATACCACATGAGATAGATCCCGTGGAATAGTTGTCTATCTATTTGCTATTTTTCCAAAATATTTTGTTATTGTTCTTTTGAAATGTTTGATTTGGTTGAAAAATCTCATCCATGTTTTCTGGTTTTTCTTTCTTTCATGTTGTACATCAGCTCCCCCCAAGGGCAAGAGGACACAGGAGGAGGGTGCTGAGGATGCAGGCCAGGATCGGGCAGGTGAGGGCTCCTTTGCTGGCCCCAGTAAGTTTACATTTTAATAAACAGTACCTATTTTTTCCTAGCGTTCCTCATTCGATTTTTTCTAAATCGTCTTTGATCTTCTTGTAGACTGGATATAAATTCTTATCCTGCCTCGAATATGACTCCCTGTGGTATTACTAGACTATTCTTATTAGTCTGTCTGTGTAGCTAACTAAGATTGGACATTTAGCAATTCGATTGGACTCCCATTCTATTCAGCAATACCTCTATGCACTGTCTCCTTACTGACTAGATAGTGTGGCAGAGTCATTCAGCTCCCGAAGTCACCGATTATAGATCCCCAATGATCTCTAGATTATCGTACGCAGGACAAGAGAGTAGTACGGAGTCACAGCACAGTCAAGAAGTGTCAGAGGCACTCATGCTTGCAAAAATTCCAAAACCTTTAGCTCATCCCCTC
This sequence comes from Lissotriton helveticus, assembly GCF_964261635.1. Classification (NCBI taxonomy): domain Eukaryota; kingdom Metazoa; phylum Chordata; class Amphibia; order Caudata; family Salamandridae; genus Lissotriton; species Lissotriton helveticus. Next base: position 54,845,751 of record NC_136063.1, read on the forward strand.
TAGTCTGGAGGGACAAAAACCACAGAGTCTATTTAAGTTTAAAAGCTTTATTAAAAGTAAACACATTTATTAAAATCTACTTTGTCATAAAACTATTTAACTGAAAACGGAAAAGTGGTTAGTGCTGACGATTAATTGGACACATTTCTTGTGGTCGAGCCGAGCTCTCACCTGGTTTGAACTTGATCCTGGTCGTGTTCTTAGGAGTCAAGCTTCTGTCTGTTAGGAGAAAAAGTGGTTCGTGTTAAAAATCAAAAGCAAGCATTCATCAGTTGTGCATAAAAGTGCAGCAAGACAACAGCCTTCCCTGGAAAATGGGACATTTTTACTATGGAGTAGACAGTCACAAATTATTACATTGTATTCTGTTTTTTTAACATTTCTCCTAGACCAAATATTATATAGTAGTGAGTGGTGTATTCTAACATTCTTAAATGTACTTTGTAGGTGTAACATCTGGTGACGGGGCCAGCGCGGAGGTGGCTGTGTTGGGCGAGGACTCGGAGCACTCTGGGGAGGAGGCGGTGCAAGAGCCGGCGGACGTTCCTGTGGGGGTTCAAACGGTGGTGGCGGAAACAGGTAAGCTATATATTCCTTACTTATTGAGATTGAAGACTGCATAGTGTGCTTTCTGCACGGGTGTATTACAATTACAAATCAACCAGGTAGTAGCCTCCTCGAAATGTACTTCGACTTAGCTGTGAAGTTTTTGGTGAGAAGAATCCCAATAAGTTCTTAGACGAACGTGATGGATGGGATGAACGAAAAGCGAAAGAAGGGTGTAAGTAAGTGGGACGCGAACTTGTATGATGGCTGGCAAAGAAGAACGATATGTGTTTGCTTGGCCCCCGAGGTGGCTGGGAAGGAAAGAATATGGTATGGTGCATGGCTGGGTCAATGATGAAGCAAGGATGGGTGGAAGGACAGCAGCCTGGGTGGGTGAAACAGAAACTGTATGTGTGCGTATACTTTGACTGAATGGATGCCTGGAGCATGGTATTCTCTGACTCTTAGATAGCACATGTGTATCTAGAGAGAGTAGATGGTCGCCAGGTGAAGTAAGTGTTACCTTGAAGAGCATGTACCACCGCACCCGCACGTCCGTTCCAGTGCAGGGAAGGCAAAGAAAAGAAATTGTAAATGTGTCCAATACTACCATGAATAGTAGCAGTACTTTGTATTGCGTTTGCAATCACAGCATATATCTGGTTATTACGGTGGACACTCCGTACCTCTCTTAATAACTTTAGTTTACTTGTAGTACGTCATTCATGTGTGGGTGTATCACTGTTCACTCAATATTAAGCAAAGCACCTAAAGTCATCTCATATGTCATCAAATACGTCCCATGTGAAGTGATAGATAATCAAATTAGTTAGCTTCTTCATTTTCCTTTTCTAGTACTCATTTGCACTGTAGGGTGAAAGGTAAATTAATTAAGCAGTAGCCCTTGTAACAGAGTATTCTCAGTGCCACCCGTAATAGAAAAGTAATAGCTTCACCACCTGCATGTACTGGACCGGTACAGTAACGCAAGTCTGTCTCACTCATCATGGTGTGCAACTTTTTTTCTCGGGTGCAAGTTCACTGTGCTGTCCATGTCATTCTGCCGGCTTGCATAAGATAACGTACCAATTTCCCTTAACAAGAGAGAAGAAGAAGAATAAGACTGGTGTACTGTCATAGTCGACTGTAATGGAAGTCCATAGTGGTCGTAGAATTTGCTCATTAAACTACCACTAATGTTAGTGCAAGGATGCAGAAGTGGGAGGTTACATAGATACTGTCCTCAATAGTTATGTACTGTGCTTTCAATTTGCTACTTGTACTCTGTGACCCAACTTTCGGCTCAATCACTTTGTGTTATTAATAAGGAGCATTGGTTACAGACTATGTCTTTCTTTCTTTATATAGTTGCTCCTTCCAAATCAACAACACGGAGGGAGCAGGCTAGATTGGCCCGGCAACGGAGGCTGGAGGCCACTGTCGCCGAATATCGGCGGCTTGTGGCCCTGGAGGAGGAGGAGGACACGCAGTCGAGCGGGGCAACAACGACATCCTCGACTGTGACCACTGCATCCTCCTCCGTGACTAAGCCAGCGGGACCGAGCCGGGCTAAGAAAGACGACCGCCACCGCCAAGCAACCGAAATACCAGCTGCCCCCCACAGGAGCTGCAAGGAACGCCAACGCCGCCTACGAGTCCGCATGTCCAACCTGGAGCAGGAGGTCCTGAAGTATAAGAACTTGGTTAAGGGCCTCCGCTCCGAGCTTGCCACCCTCCGCAAGGAGTATGATGCCCATGCCGCATCATGCACCAGCACCCTCCAGTAGTGGAGTGTCCCTTGCCCTTTTTTTATAGACTTTTGGGGGGTGGGATTTGGGAGTTGGGATCGTTTTGGGACGTTTCAAAGACAATCGTTGGGGTCAGGGTGGGTGAGGGAGATTATTTTGTTAGGGCTAAATAAATATATTTTTAAACTTTATCTGACCATACCTGTTTTTTACTGCTTTTCAGTCTGGTGGGTGGGGGGCGGGGGTGTAACAGTAACTTTGTTTTCCTGAACAGTCATAGGACTTTAGTAGTACAACCGTCAATCTCTTGTCTACTCCGAAATAATACTCCATTATACTACCTCCCACCAAACGCTTATCTTACCTGTAATTTGTGTTAGAAATTAGTGCTAGGCCCAGGGCTGGCTCCAGGTGAAATGGGGATTAACGTTGTCAATCCTGGGCGGGTGACATTTCCTCATTGCGGTGGTACTAGTGGTGTGACACAGTGGCAGTTGCATGCCTATGGAAAAAAAGAAAACGAAACCTTGTTTGTCCTCCTTACTGTAGCATTACAACGGTTACGGTACGATCGAGAAAATAGCAGGTGACAGTACACTAGAACAGTGCCATAATGTAGCCTAACAAATGGTAAAGTATTTGCTTGCAAGTATAACTAGTACTTGCGTTGAATTTATTTGACATTGGCTACTACTACTAGAAGATATAGTACTGAAGCTGAGTAAGTCTAGAAGATATCCTCGTATTCCTTCACCAGCCTGTTGCTATGACCTTATCCTCCCCAGCAAGTGTGTGGAATTATTGATGTCATTTTAGTCAGACATCAAGCAAAACAACACAGCCCGGGGGAAGAGGGTTAGGGTTTGTAAAATGGATGGGAAGGGGGGTTTCTTTTTGGGTAGGTTTTGTTGAGAGAAGAAAAAAAAAGCAGAGCATGGACAAACAATAATTGAAGATACAGACAATCTTTGGTTACAAACTAAAGGTAAGCACATGCAGTCACACTCATAGAATAAAAGACAACAATGGATACTGTATCTGTATTGCGTATGTTGTTGGAGTTGTCCTGTTGAATTTGGTAAGTAAGTTGCATGCAGCAAACAATTCCTCTTATTGGCGGCACTCCTCCATTCCAGCTGACGCTTCGTCCATCAATGTGGCTGGTGACCACTGACAGAAGACACCCTGTCCACTGCCTGCCTGGCGGATGTTGACTGAAACCCGGCCTGTAATTATTGAACGGATAACAGGAAGTGCTATTACAATACCACTGATAAATAAATAAAAGGTATGTACGCTGTGTGGTTCAAAAAGTGACACTTTGATTTCCCTAATAGACAGTACAATATTTTTGAAATTGCGTGCTCTGTCTGAGTCACCTTTTTAAGGATCAATAAGTATGGCCAAAATATTATAGCGGATCTTTCCCCTCAAGGTAGGTGTACTGTAAACTGTGTTTTAGAACAAAATTTGACCTTCCCAGCAATGCTCCCACCAAGACCCTTACTAAAGCCAGTCGCAAAAATGTAGAAGAACCCCAATCAGATCTCCAAAAACGATGCCTAGCAGAAAAATGGTTACAAAACGTGCTTTGAAAGTAACAGTAGGCCCAAATACAGACCGTGGATTGTATTCAAACCACTTGCAAGCAAGCAAAAGTATCCATAGCCAGCATGGCTCCAACAGTGCTCTACAACAACAGAACTGCGTTGCAATAGAACCCCCCGAAACACATGCAATCCTGCTGCTAGGGCTAACCCTAACGAACCCTAACTTACAAAAAGTGCCAAAACTGGTGTTTCTTATGGATTTTGTCCAACAAACTTCTAGCCGGTATTAGACCCTCCCAGGAATGCCCCAGGCAAGACCCGCCAACCCACCCGCAAAAAAACACCCGACAACACCCCCAAACAGCGAAAAAGCTAAATCTCATACTTACAATGTCTCTCGGCCTTCGGTCCAAACGCGGCGCTGTGCAGCTAGGTCATCATCATCATCAATCATCATAACTCCTGTTTTCCACCACGGATTTCCTGAAAAGCAAATGCAATCAAGATTAGACTGTCGCAGCAGTGCTTCGACAGAGACCCCAGCCGCAACCCACCCACGAACAGCAGGAAGCCCCCCAAAACGCTACATTGAGCAAGATGTCAGAAGAAATAGCAAAAAAAAAGGCTGTTCCTTATGGATTATGTCTAAAACACTTCTATCCGGTATTAGACCTTCCCAGGAATGCCCCAGGCAAGACCCGCCAACCCACCCGCAAAAAAACACCCGACAACACCCCCAAACAGCGAAAAAGCTAAATCTCATACTTACAATGTCTCTCGGCCTTCGGTCCAAACGCGGCGCTGTGCAGCTAGGTCATCATCATCATCAATCATCATAACTCCTGTTTTCCACCACGGATTTCCTGAAAAGCAAATGCAATCAAGATTAGACTGTCGCAGCAGTGCTTCGACAGAGACCCCGGCCGCAACCCACCCACGAACAGCAGGAAGCCCCCCAAAACGCTACATTGAGCAAGATATCAGAAGAAATAGCAAAAAAAAGGCTGTTCCTTATGGATTTTGTCCAAAACACTTCTATCCGGTATTAGACCTTCCCAGGAATGCCCCAGGCAAGACCCGCCAACCCACCCGCAAAAAAACACCCGACAACACCCCCAAACAGCGAAAAAGCTAAATCTCATACTTACAATGTCTCTCGGCCTTCGGTCCAAACGCGGCGCTGTGCAGCTAGGTCATCATCATCATCAATCATCATAACTCCTGTTTTCCACCACGGATTTCCTGAAAAGCAAATGCAATCAAGATTAGACTGTCGCAGCAGTGCTTCGACAGAGACCCCGGCCGCAACCCACCCACGAACAGCAGGAAGCCCCCCAAAACGCTACATTGAGCAAGATGTCAGAAGAAATAGCAAAAAAAAAGGCTGTTCCTTATGGATTTTGTCCAAAACACTTCTATCCGGTATTAGACCTTCCCAGGAATGCCCCAGGCAAGACCCGCCAACCCACCCGCAAAAAAACACCCGACTACACCCCCAAACAGCGAAAAAGCTAAATCTCATACTTACAATATCTCTCGGCCTTCGGTCCAAATGCGGCGCTGTTCAGCTAGGTCATCATCATCAATCATCATAACTCCTGTTTTCCACCACGGATTTCCTGAAAAGCAAATGCAATCAAGATTAGACTGTCGCAGGCTCGCAGCAGTGCTTCGACAGACACCAAAAATTACCCACAAACACCCATAACCCCGCCAAAGAGCACCTCAAAGGCAAGCAAGTCAGCAAAAACGGCAAGAAATTTCCACCTCATATTTGGTCCAAAACACTTTTGTCCATTATTAGAGCTTCACAGCAATCGGCCCAAATCCGTCAACTCACCCGCAAAGAAGTACAACACCCCCACAAGTGCTGAGTCTTTCTTCATTGGGCGTAATCCAGCACTCTGCTTGGAGGGAAATCGCAGTCTGGAGGAGGAGGATAGAGGAGCATGTTCTTCAGAACTTGTGAACCTGAGGAATGTAGACTGCGGCACCTTCAAATCAATAAGCAAACAAGTGAAGACAGTTCTGATGATGGTCTTGTTTTTGGGATTAGGTGATTAAAGTTTGAATTAAATTAACTGTGCAAAACAAAGAAAGAGAGACACAAAGCACACAGGAATAAAAGTGAAAAGGACGAAAAAGAAAGTTCTTGATTGATTGTCTCATTTTCAGGGCTCGGTGTCAGGGAATAAGAACAAGATTTCGTCATCATACTCTGCGAATTCAGGCTGGATGAGGTCAGTGCCACCGAACAGAGAACAAATCCCCTCATCTACGTTGCCGTCCTCCTCGTCTTCATGCGGCGTGCTTTCTCGTACTTTGTAATCTGGTGGTATGAGGTGCTGATTCATCTTGATCATTGTCAGCCGCTCCACATTTTTGGGCGAGAGGCGGCTCCGTTTGGGAGTTACAATGCCACCAGCAGCACTGAAAACACGTTCAGAAGACACACTTGCGAGTGGGCAAGACAAATAGTTTATAGCCAGGTTGAAGAGCTGTGGCCACAATTGTTTTTTGCCATGCCAATACTGCAATGGCTCATCATTAAGAAAGACCTCTGTTGAGTCATTCAGATAGTCCTGCACCATCGACTCAAGGTCATCAACGGTTCCTCCACTTTGCTTACTTTTTGCTGTGGCTGTGACATTTTTTCGAGAACCATACCCAAGCAAACTTAGCCAATCCTCTACAACAGCCACTGTTTTTGTTGTGTGTGGTGCAGATGATCCAGTTGCCGGTGTCTTTAACGGCTGAGAGGTCACTTGTGCCCCAGCCACAGGTGCAGAAGTGGATTCTTGTGACTGGGGATGGCCTGCTGATGCTGATGCTGATGTACTGGCTTCTCCTTCAATAACCTGCCGTTCTTTTTCATACCTCTTGGCTGACCAGGCTAACCAATGTTTGTACTTTTGAACATCTGCATCAGCAAAAGGAAAGAATGCTTCGCCTGCCAGCGCCTTTTTGTAGCGTGGATCCAGAATAGTAGCACAAATGTAATGCTGATCTGACTTGATCTTTTCAAGACGTTCATCACCACGTAGGCGCTCTAATAATTTCTCAGACAAAATAAAATGGTCTTTTTTTTTTCATCTTTTTCAAACTCAGAAGACACCGCCATCAGTTGGTGCTCCAGCATGCACAACAATGGGATAGCTTTTCCCAAATTACAGTCCTCCTGGCTGACTGCACGCGTGAAGAACTCAAAAGGACGAAGCATGTCTGTCAGGCTTTTAACTATGTCCCATTGCGCCGCACTCATCCGCAGGTCCTCCTTCTGAGATGTACCCTCTGTGAAGAAATAGTGATCGAGTACCGTATACTGCTCATACAGACGCTCAAGCATGTAGAAGGTTGAGTTCCAACGTGTTGCCACCTCCTGGATGAGTGCTTTCACTGGCATTCCACGTATAAATAGCAGTCTCCGCAGATGCTTCCGGGCCTTAAAAGAATGGCTGAAATGGTTGCACATTTTGCGGCAGGTGGCCATTACCTCGAACGCTGTACTCTGTTTATCCATCAAGAATTTTTGAACTACCAGGTTGATACAGTGCGCCAAACACGGCACTCTAACATGGTCACCCTTCAACATGGCCTTAACTACATTGGCGCCATTATCCGTGGAAACATAACCAATCTTGAGTTTTAGGGGGGATAGCATTTTCAACACCTTTTTCTTAAACTCTTCCAAAAGGTTTTCTGCTGTGTGACTTTTCTCCAAGCCAAACATGGCTAGTGTTGCATGTTTCCGAGCAGCTTTGAAAACTTTGTCCGGGTCAACACCTGCGTTTAGCTTTGCTATAACACCTGAAAAAGAAACCCAGTGTGCAGTGATGCACATGTAATCAGCGCCTGCGCCACTGGTCCACATGTCTGTTGTCAGATGTATTGTGTGAACAGCACTCTTCTGCAAAGCTGCCCCAATCGCCTCCAGCACATCTTCATGTAGTGCTGGAACCGCAACTCTGGCAAAATAGAACCGGCTCGGAACCTTCCATTTAGGGCAGAGCGTTGCCACTAATTCAAGAAAACCTACCGCTTCTACAAAAGAAAAAGGTAGAAGGTCCACAGCTAGCATTTTAGCCAGCTTAGTGTTATACAGACGCGTCAGTGGGTGGTTGCGTTCATATGGCACGTCTGAATTAAGCATTGTTCTAATGTTGCCCTGGACCAAGCATTTACGGGCTGATAATGACTTCGTTGACCCAATTTTGCTCGCTGGTGAACTTTTGTGCGTTGGTGTCTCACTCGCTCCAACACTCTTAGTGTGCCTCACATTGGGTGTGCTGCTGACAGGGGTACTGGGTGTAAGGGAAGTGTTTAACACGTCTTCTTCCTGCTCGTCATCATCAGATGAAACATCAACGTTTCCTTGAATTTGGCCTTTCTTGATCGCATCTAGGTGCGCAAACCATTTGACAGTGTGCTGTCTCCTAAGATGACCTCTCTGGCCTCCGGTACCATAGTTGGTACCTGGCTTACCACGAATAACTGCTTGCTTACAAATGGTACAAATGGCAAACTTTGGATTTTTTGGACAAACAGTAAAGAAGTCCCAAACTGGGGACTTGAAGTGTCTGTGGGACATGGAGGAGGCGGCGATACTGGTGGTGGTGGTCATGAAGCTAATGCCAGATGAAGTGGAGGATGTGGATTGCCCAACTTTTGTACGTTTTGCACTTTCACCGCCACTAATTAAGGTCGAGGTTGACGGAGGTCTCTTCTTGCCAGAAAGAAATATGGAAGCGGGACGAGTTGGTGTACTACTTAACTCCAATGCTTGTGGTGTTTCCACTGCCTCCTCATCGACAACATCATCATCATCATCACGCTCAGCAGCTCTTCGGGCTAGGGTCAAAATGTCTGTTTGCTGCATGCCCGCTGGGGCTGCAGTGACCTTTATGATGACTGGGTCGTCGTTGGCAGAGTCTTCATCAGCAGCAGTATCCGCCACTTCTTGTTGAGACTCATCACACTCCATAACTCTGAGACTTTGGACGAGCTTCCTTTTACGCTTAACTACCTTTGTTGGATCATGGTGTGCCTCACTCTCAGACGGCTGTGGTGCTGGTTCCCAAGTTTGATCCGTATCATCAGAAGGAGGTGTGCTTGAAGAGGATGTAGACACCACCCTTGATCTCTTCCTTGCTAGGGGTGTGGAAGACAATGAAGGATCATCAGGAGGAGTGGCTTCCTCAAATGATACCTCGCCTTGATTGTCGATTTCCTGATGTGCCCCTATTTCGGGAGGAACAACTATTGTGGGCACTTGTTGTGACCCTCCATGCACCTCTGCTTGCGCATCTCCTTGCGCTGCCTCTCCTTCCACATGTACTTGGGCTTGTACTTGCACATGTGATTGTTGTTGCGGCTGTGGTTGTTCAACACTCGTCAGATGAGCTACAACAACCTGTGTTGATTGAGGGACATTGCTGCTGCTTTCTTGCGATGAGCCAACATCACTGGTCGATGGTGATTGAAGAACTATACTGGCTGCCTCTGCAGCACTCAAGGGCTTGGACTTAAGTTGGCGTGGTGGTGATGGTGGCACTGAGCCCAATGGAGCGGGGGTGCTGCTGCCAGCTTGGTCCCCAGCAGATCCCGCTGCTGCTGCTGCAGGCATACTTTTTTTTTTACTCCCAAAAAAAGGGGCGGGCGGCACACCAGTGTCCTTGGTAACTTGCTTCTTCTGCTCCTTACTGGCACCTTTCTTGCTAGAGGAGCTACGGGTTACTTTTTTTGGGGCCATCTTCTTCAGAGCAGGTCAGCAGGCAGCAGTTGCACGAGTTGCAGAGGGTTCTGTGTCCAGACGTGACGTCGCGTGACGTTATGCTGCACACACCGCTGCAGGACTTCTTCCTGGCACTGGTGGTTCTCTTGAGTCTTCTTGTGCACCTAAAAGCAATGGAAGACAGAGGAACATCAGTTCAGTTATACACCCCAAAAAATCGACAAAACACAGAAAAATGAGCACAATCCCATGCCATCCATGATGTTTACATTGAAGACACCCCACAGAAAGACTAGGGACATGCAAGTATGCAACACTCACTACCCCTGGGTATAATGGATGAAAAGTAGGCAAAATAAGTGCAGGCCTCAGACACTGCCTCTCCTCAAAATGGCCCCCTTACACCCCAAGCACATGTTGCCTGTACCAGCCAGCACTCAAGATGGCCACCACCACCACCCACATGGCCAGTCCACATCAACAGTACACCCCCAAAAAACAGAAAAACAGCCAGAAATCACCACAATCCAATGCCATCCATGATGTTTACATCAAAGAGAGTGAGACCACACCACAGGCACACTCAGTCCATGCACCACCACCACCCCTGGGCAAGCAAAAGGCCACACCAGCAGCCCCTCAAAAACGACAAAAAACAATAAAATAAGCACAATCCCAGCCCATCCATGGCCTCAATTATGTTTAAATTCAAGAAGACACCCCACAGAAAGACTAGGCCCATGCAACACTCACCACCCCTGGGCAAAGGGCCACACCAGCAGGCCCAAAAAAACGACAAAAAACAATAAAATCTGCACAATCCCAGCCCATCCATGGCCTCAATAGAGTTTAAATTCAAGAAGACACCCCTCAGAAACACTAGGCCCATGCAACACTCACTACCCCTGGGCATAAGGGATGAAAAGTAGGCAAAATAAGTGCAGGCCTCAGACACTGCCTCTCCTCAAAATGGCCCCCTTACACCCCAAGCACATGTTGCCTGTACCAGCCAGCACTCAAGATGGCCACCACCACCACCCACATGGCCAGTCCACATCAACAGTACACCCCCAAAAAACAGAAAAACAGCCAGACATCACCACAATCCAATGCCATCCATGATGTTTACATCAAAGAGAGTGAGACCACACCACAGGCACACTCAGTCCATGCACCACCACCACCCCTGGGCAAAGGGCCCCACCAGCAGGCCCAAAAAAACGACAAAAATCAGCACAATCCCAGCCCATCCATGGCCTCAATGGTGTTTAAATTCAACAAAACAGTTGTATCATGCACCCATAACCAACCCTGGTCCTACTGGATACTGTGGCTACCCACAATATAATTTATTTAATTTTCTGAAAAAGTTCCAAAATTGTACTTGCAGCAACTGTAATGCCCCAAACAAACTTACTTGTGAAAGTTGATTTCTAATCCAAAAGTGATCCAAAGACAGTCAAAAAGGCCTCAAATCCAAATATCCAGCAGCACCCACAAAAAGTAATCCTTCCAGCTCCAGATCCAAATGAAAGTGACCAGGAGATGGACAAAGCACTGGGAGGAGCCTGCTGGACAGGAACAGGAAGTTGGAGACTGTGGGGCACTTCCTTCCCCCCCCCCCCCCAAAATGGACTCCTTGCAAAAAGAAAGGCCATGCAAATGTCAACCTGAGGAGTGATTCTGATAAAAATCATCATTTTCTGAAGGTTTATCCTGTTTGCTGGTGATTTTCTTGTGCGAAATTGCAAAATCTCTACTTCGCAAGTGCGAGATTGTTCCTTTCCGCCGCAACTACGTGTTCGCAATTGCGAACTCTCGCGAGATGTGCTGTGCAAGGTGGCAAGCCGCGATTACGTATTCGCGGGAGCCAAACTCCCGCGGGAACACGCAGCAAGATCCAAAATGGCGCAGCACTCTCAAAATATGATCGAGAAAAACAACTCGGCAAACGCTAAATGACGGAAAGTGAACGCCGTGCACCACGCCGCGCGCCGCAACCAAGCAAAGATTTTCGACAAATTCGCGAGCGTTCGCGGATTGCGAATTTGCCGAAAATCCGAAAAATCCGCGAGCGGAGCGGATTTTACGCCCATGCTTAGTTGGGAGCGAGAGGAGGACGTTCATGCTCCAAGATTAATCAAGGCTTTTCATCAACGATTCCCTTCAAAGCCAAGACGGAGAGGATCTACCTTGTTGGGGGGTACTGTCAGGAGCCTAAACCCACAAGTGGCTTTAATCTCGCATAAGAGGTATCACTATCCAATGCAGAATCTAAAAGAGAGCTCATGGTCAGGAAGAGTGCGAGCACGGAACTCCAACATGGCCGCAAGGCTGGAGTCGAGGTTCGTGGTCTAGTGTTTTTGGCTAACATCATCAGCCGAGTTCTGGTGAAGCGCGCGCTGGTAAAATTCTGCGCACTTCACCTGAGAGTGTTACTGAGGAGGAACGAATTTCCTGTCTTCTGTGTGAATACTTCAGAAAACCCTTAGTTTAATGATCAGCGTTCACGTCGCTTGCCCCTGGATGTGACCGAAGTCGAGTTAATGTCAGTTGAGTTTAAAGACGACCGCGAGTAATTAAACGCGGCTCGTTTCTCAGTCATTAAATCTTACGCGAGTGCCCAAAGGAAATAGCGTGTCCCGAGTATTTCCGTTCCGGGAATTATAGAGAATAAATCCTGAGCCAGAGTTACACGTCGTAGGAGACGACGCAACGACACATAGACAGAAGGAGTCAGCAAGGTTGGCGCGACAGCTGAATATCATCAATCAACGCCTGCGGATTAAAAGAGACGATAAGTGGAAAAGAATTCAGTTTGTTAATGACATTTAGCGAATTAGCAAGTTAAGAATGTCAATGTAATACTTACCTTGAACTGGGTGGCAAATAAATCAGAATCGCATAGCCATTGCAGGAGAGGAGTCAGTACAGCTTATCTAAAAAGAAAAGAAAAGACAAGAGAATTAGTTAAGAAGCAAATGAGATGAGAATCATAAATTCAGAGAAGAAAACAGTATAAAATGCAGTAAGTAGGAATACAAAAGACATAATAGATAAGTCCTAGCAAGAGAGAGTACAGAGTAATAATAACAGTTCAATTAAATCCTACAGATAAAACTAGACGGTTGAAAAGACAAGAAACACATTAGGATAAGGAGAAGGAGGACAGAACAGAAGTGAGTAAAAAGAAAAGAGAAAGGTTAGGAGTCATTAGTTAAGATTAATCGCACATTAATAAGAGCAGCAACACATTTCTGTATTGCAGGTAAATAAATGCGAGTTCTGCCAACCCCTGCCTAGAAAAGAAGCTTAGAAGAGAGGGCAAGACTCTTGGAAATAAATGGTAGGTGAGAGTTCAGGAGGGAAGTTTCAGGGGTGGGAAGAGTAGAACTAGAGTGAGAGTTAATTGTGTTTCTTATTTCCAGGGTCCTAGTTAAAGGCGGTCTGCAGGTCGGACTGACGAGAGGAACCAGCCAAGAAAGTCTCTTCTCTTGTTGTTTATTATTTTATCCAATTTCCCCCTTCCCTTTTGGGTAACAATTCAGAGACTTGTATTAAACGGGCTCTGGTTTGTTGCTCGAGGGGGATTCGGGAGTCAGCATCTCTGTTCCTGTGCAGCTACAAAGAGTATCCTTTTGGAGTATCTGACATTCTGTCAGAATGATTGTAGGAGAGGACGCAGACTCACAGTGTTATCCCAGACAAGCATGAATATTACCTGGACTTTTGCAGGACTGACTCAGTAGTCTGCAAGGGGTTAAGGGACTGCATACATTGTGCACATTTCACTGTACCACTGCTTGTCTCAATGCCTGAGTCATTCTGCAAGTGCATAGACAGTGACTGGGTCCTAGAGTGCTAGTAGTTGACAGCAAGATTCATTTATAAGCGCTTATGTTTCAGCAGAGTGAGTAGCTTAGAACATTTTTCTGTTGGGATGATTGTAGGAGTGGACACAGACTCACAGTGTGATTCCAGACAAGCATGACTATTACCTGGACTTTTGCAGGACTGACTCAGAAGTCTGCAAGGGGTTAAGGGACCGCATACATTGTGCCCATTTCACTGTCCCACTGCTTGTCTCAATACCTGAGTCATTCTGCAAGTGCATAGACAGTGACTGAGTTCCTAGAGTGCAAGAAGTTGATAACACAATAAGTTTATAAGCTCTTAAGTTTCAGCAGAGTGATTAGATAAGAGCATGCTTCTGTTGGGATGAGTATAGGAGTGGACACAGACTCACAGTGTGATTCCAGACAAGCATGACTATTACCTGGACTTTTGCAGGACTGACTCAGTAGTCTGCAAGGAGTTAAGGGACCGCATACATTGTGCACATTTGACTGTACCACTGCTTGTCTCAATGCCTTTAGTCATTCTGCAACTGCATAGACAGTGACTGGGTTCCTAGAGTGCTAGTAGTTGACAGGAAGATACATTTGTAAGTACTTATGTTTCAGCAGAGAGATTAGATAAGGACATGCTTCTGTCAGAATGATTGTAGGAGTGGACGCAGACTCGCAGTGTGATTCCAGACACATTTGACTATACCACTGCTTGTCTCAATGCCTGAGTCATTCTGAAAGTGCATAGACAGTGACTATGTTGCTAGAGTGCTAGTAGTTTACAGCAGGATACGTTTATACGCGCTTATGTTTCAGAAGAGTGATAAGATCAGAACATGCTTCTATCAGGATGATTTTAGGAGTGGACACAGACTCACAGTGTGCTTCCAGACAAGCATGACTATTACATGGACTTTTGCAGGACTGACTCAGTTGTCTGCAATGGGTTAAGGGGCTGCATACATTGTGCACATTTGACTGTAACACTGCTTGTCTCAATGCCTTTAGTCATTCTGCAACTACATAGACAGTGACTGGGTTCCTAGAGTGCTAGTAGTTGACAGCAGGATATGTTTATAAGAACTTATGTTTCAGCATAGGGATCAGATAAGGACATGCTTCTGTCAGGCAGGATGATTGTAGGAGTGGAAGAGTAGAACTAGAGTAAGAGTTAATTGTGTTTCTTATTTCCAGGGTCCTAGTTAAAGGCGGTCTGCAGGTCGGACTGACGAGAGGAACCAGCCAAGAAAGTCTCTTCTCTTGTTGTTTATTATTTTATCCAATTTCCCCCTTCCCTTTTGGGTAACAATTCAGAGACTTGTATTAAACAGGCTCTGGTTTGTTGCTCGAGGGGGATTCGGGAGTCAGCATCTCTGTTCCTGTGCAGCTACAAAGAGTATCCTTTTGGAGTATCTGACATTCTGTCAGAATGATTGTAGGAGAGGACGCAGACTCACAGTGTTATCCCAGACAAGCATGAATATTGCCTGGACTTTTGCAGGACTGACTCAGTAGTCTGCAAGGGGTTAAGGGACTGCATACATTGTTCACATTTCACTGTACCACTGCTTGTCTCAATGCCTGAGTCATTCTGCAAGTACATGGACAGTGACTGGGTCCTAGAGTGTTAGTAGTTGACAGCAAGATACATTTATAAGTGCTTATGTTTCAGCAGAGTGATTAGATAAGAACATTTTTCTGTTGGGATGATTGTAGGAGTGGACACAGACTCACAGTGTGATTCCAGATAAGCATGACTATTACCTGGACTTTTGCAGGACTGACTCAGAAGTCTGCAAGGGGTTAAGGGACCGCATGCATTGTGCATATTTCACTGTCCCACTGCTTGTCTCAATGCCTGAGTCATTCTGCAAGTGCATAGACAGTGACTGAGTTCCTAGAGTGCAAGAAGTTGATAACACAATAAGTTTATAAGCTCTTAAGTTTCAGCAGAGTGATTAGATAAGAGCATGCTTCTGTTGGGATGATTATAGGAGTGGACACAGACTCACAGTGTGATTCCAGACAAGCATGACTATTACCTGGACTTTTGCAGGACTGACTCAGTAGTCTGCAAGGAGTTAAGCGACCGCATACATTGTGCACATTTGACTGTACCACTGCTTGTCTCAATGCCTTTAGTCATTCTGCAACTGCATAGACAGTGACTGGGTTCCTAGAGAGCTAGTAGTTGACAGCAGGATATGTTTATAAGAACTTATGTTTCAGCATAGGGATCAGATAAGGACATGCTTCTGTCAGGCAGGATGATTGTAGGAGTGGACAGAGCTGCTTTGGAGCCATACAAACAAGTCAGCAGTGCTGCTTTAGAGCCAGAGAACCAGGTCAGCATAGCTGCTTTAGAGCCATAGCACCTGGTCAGCAGAGCTGCTGTAAAGCCAGAGAAACCAGGTCAGCAGAGCTGCTTTAGAGCCAGAGAAGCAGGTCAGCAGAGCTGCTCTAGAACCAGAGCTCCAGATCAGCAGACCTGCCCTAGAGCCAGAGACCCAGGTCAGGAGAGCTGCTCTAGCAGGGCTGGACAAATCATAAAAAATGCTCTAGACCTGCAGGTCAGGTACACTACAAAATCTCCTTGACCTAACTTAAATGAACTTGACCTCAAACTCTGACAACTGAGCAAATGTGACAAGTTAACAAGATTTACTTTGTGAGCAATAAAGATACCTTTAAATCTTGCTATCTTGTCACATTTCCTCTGCTTTCACTCTCTACTACTCACTACCTACTACTCTCTCTCTACTACTCTCTACTTCTCACTCTACTACTCCATCTCTACTTCTCTCTACTACTCTCTCTTTGCCACTCACTCTCTACTACTCACTCTCTACTACTCACTCTCTACTACACACTCTCTACTACTACTCACTTTCTACTACTCTACTACTTACTCTCTACTACTCTCTACTACTCAGTCTCCACTACTCTCTACTACTCAGTCTCTACCACTCTCTACTACTCACTCTACTACTCACTCTCTACTACTCTCTACTATTCACTCTCTATTACTCACTCTCCACTACTCACACTACTACTCTCTACTACTCACCCGCTGCTACTCTCTCTACTACTCTCTATTACTCCCTACTACTCACTCTATACTCTCTATTACTCACTCTATACTCTATACTCCCTATTACTCACTCTCTACTCTCTAGCTCTCTCTACCTCTCTCTCTACTACTCTCTCCTCTCTACCTCTCTACCTCTACCTCTCTACCTCTACCTCTCTACCTCTACCTCTCTACCTCTACACCTCTACCTCTCTAGCCTCTCTACCACTCTCTGCCTCTCTCTACACGCACATATATGCATATATAAATGCATATATGTGTGTATATATATATTACCTACTGGCAATAGCCAGTAGGTATATATAGTTAGGATTTTTTTCCTATGGGATTTTTGAAAATTCTATGTCGAATAACTTTGGCGTTTGAGGACAGAATTGGCTGAAATTTTCAGGAAAATGGAACATTTTGTTTCTGAGCAGCCCCTGAAAATTTGGGGGAGTTTCGTCAAGGGGGGGCCGAGAAAAAAGGGGGGTCCCAAAACGTGTTTTTCCCATGCAATTTTCCATAGGGCGGTTGGCCTCACTTTTAGCCTGAACGGCTGAATGGATTTACACCAAACTTGGCAAAATTGTAGGGACTGGTAGCCCGATGTGCCTTTGCTATGTCTCAAGATATAGGCTCCAGTGGTTTTTACGAAAATTAACTTTGAAAAATATATATTGGGCTACATTGGGCTATATATATGTTGGAGCCCAAATGTAGCCCAATGTAGCCCAATGTAGCCCAAAGATGGCCACCAGAGACAAAAAAAAACAAATGTAGCCCAAATATCAGCCAGATGTAGCCCAACTATAGCCCAATGACAGAATGTCCCAGAGTGTTCTAAAGAACAACTAGAGTGCTAACAGTCCTACTTATTACAAAGGTATGGCACACCTGAAGCCATCTTGATTGGAATAAAGTGGTAACTCCTAAAACATTTAATTTAAAAAGGAACAAAATGAGGGGGTTCATTTTGCCATAGAAAGTATGATTAGCGAATATATGACGAAATCCCGCATACCATCAGTCCGCAAAAAAAATTCCGCATGTACTATTAGGCCGCAAATTAAAATAACGAAAACTTTTAGAACGAATATGCCTTTAGCAAACACTAAACAACTAAACTACCCTAAACCCTAAAACACTACCCCCAGCATGACCCTACACTACACAAACAGTACAACACTACCCTAAACCCTAAAACACTACCCCCAGCATGACCCTACACTACACAAACACTACAACACTACCCTAAACCCTAAAACACTACCCCCAGCATGACCCTACACTACGCAAACACTACAACACTACCCAAAACCCTAAAACACTATACCCCAGCATGACCCTACACTACGCAAACACTACAACACTACCCTAAACCCTAAAACACTACCCCCAGCATGACCCTACACTACGCAAACACTACAACACAACCCTAAACCCTAAAACACTGCCCCCAGCATAACCCTACACTACGCAAACACTACAACACAACCCTAAACCCTAAAACACTACCCCCAGCATGACCCTACACTACGCAAACACTACAACACTACCCTAAACCCTAAAACACTACCCCCAGCATGACCCTACACTACGCAAACACTACAACACTACCCAAAACCCTAAAACACTACACCCCAGCATGACCCTACACTACGCAAACACTACAACACTACCCTAAACCCTAAAACACTACCCCCAGCATGACCCTACACTACGCAAACACTACAACACTACCCAAAACTCTAAAACACTACCCCCAGCATGACCCTACACTACGCAAACACTACAACACTACCCTAAACCCTAAAACACTACCCCCAGCATGACCCTACACTACGCAAACACTACAACACTACCCTAAACCCTAAAACACTACCCCCAGCATGACCCTACACTACGCAAACACTACAACACTACCCAAAACCCTAAAACACTACCCCCAGCATGACCCTACACTACGCAAACACTACAACACTACCCAAAACCCTAAAACACTACCCCCAGCATGACCCTACACTACGCAAACACTACAACACTACCCAAAACCCTAAAACACTACCCCCAGCATGACCCTACACTACGCAAACACTACAACACTACCCAAAACCCTAAAACACTACCCCCCAGCATGACCCTACACTACGCAAACACTACAACACTACCCAAAACCCTAAAACACTACCCCCAGCATGACCCTACACTACGCAAACACTACAACACTACCCAAAACCCTAAAACACTACCCCCAGCATGACCCTACACTACGCAAACACTACAACACTACCCAAAACCCTAAAACACTACACCCCAGCATGACCCTACACTACGCAAACACTACAACACTACCCAAAACCCTAAAACACTACACCCCAGCATGATCCTACACTACGCAAACACTACAACACTACCCAAAACCCTAAAACACTACCCCCAGCATGACCCTACACTACGCAAACACTACAACACTACCCTAAACCCTAAAACACTACCCCCAGTATGACCCTACACTACGCAAACACTACAACACTACCCAAAACTCTAAAACACTACCCCCAGCATGACCCTACACTACGCAAACACTACAACACTACCCTAAACCCTAAAACACTACCCCCAGCATGACCCTACACTACGCAAACACTACAACACTACCCTAAACCCTAAAACACTACCCCCAGCATGACCCTACACTACGCAAACACTACAACACTACCCAAAACCCTAAAACACTACCCCCAGCATGACCCTACACTACGCAAACACTACAACACTACCCAAAACCCTAAAACACTACCCCCAGCATGACCCTACACTACGCAAACACTACAACACTACCCAAAACCCTAAAACACTACCCCCAGCATGACCCTACACTACGCAAACACTACAACACTACCCAAAACCCTAAAACACTACCCCCCAGCATGACCCTACACTACGCAAACACTACAACACTACCCAAAACCCTAAAACACTACCCCCAGCATGACCCTACACTACGCAAACACTACAACACTACCCAAAACCCTAAAACACTACCCCCAGCATGACCCTACACTACGCAAACACTACAACACTACCCAAAACCCTAAAACACTACACCCCAGCATGACCCTACACTACGCAAACACTACAACACTACCCAAAACCCTAAAACACTACACCCCAGCATGATCCTACACTACGCAAACACTACAACACTACCCAAAACCCTAAAACACTACCCCCAGCATGACCCTACACTACGCAAACACTACAACACTACCCTAAACCCTAAAATACTACACCCCAGCATGACCCTACACTACGCAAACACTACAACACTACCCAAAACCCTAAAACACTACCCCCAGCATGACCCTACACTACGCAAACACTACAACACTATCCTAAACCCTAAAACACTACGCCCAGCATGACCCTACACTACGCAAACACTACAACACTACCCTAAACCCTAAAACACTAGCCCCAGCATGACCCTACACTACGCAAACACTACAACACAACCCTAAACCCTAAAACACTACCCCCAGCATGACCCTACACTACGCAAACACTACAACACTACCCTAAACCCTAAAACACTACCCCCAGCATGACCCTACACTACGCAAACACTACAACACAACCCTAAACCCTAAAACACTACCCCCAGCATGACCCTACACTAAACAACCACCACAACTCTACACTACACTAACACAACACTACACTACACAACACTACACTACACTGCACAATCACTAACCCACGAAAAAATTAACACAAACCCACTTACCTCTCTCGTCATCGTGGTTTTCACAACGCAAATGCATTTACCATACATGCCTTTAAAACGTAATTCTTTGTAAAGGCATGCGCGATAAATGCACATGCGTTTTGAAAAAATGCGGGATAATGGTATGCGAGGTCAATGACCTTGCGGGATAATGGTATGCGGACTGAAAGTCTGCGGGATAAAAAATGCGGGAAAATGGCTGCAAAGCATGATTAGCAGCAGACTTCCCTGGTGAGCACTAGCTTTACTACAGTGATCTAATGAGCAACTAGAGTGCTAACATTCAGAATTTATGGCAAATGTGTGACACATCTGAATGCCTTCTTGATAGAACCAAAGTAAACAAGCATTGAAAATGCAATAGATCTCGCCCTCGTTTAAGTTAAAGCCATTCTGTTTGTAATGAGGTGGCTTTTTAGCTTTGCTTTTATTAGTGTTTTTAAAACTTTCATGTAAATAACATGCATATGTATGCATACATGTATATGTATGCATGCATTTATATTTATATAGATATGCAGATTATATATGTTTATATATGTATATTACCTACTGGCGATAGCCAGTGGGTATATATAGTTAGGATTTTTTCTCTATGGGATTTCTGAAAATTCTATGTCTAATAACTTTGGCGTTTGTGGACGGAATTGGCTGAAATTTTCATGAAAATGGCACATTTTGTTTCTGAGCAGCCCCTGAAAATTTGGGGGGGTTTCGTCAAGGGGGGGCCGAGAAAAAAGGGGGGTCCCAAACCACGTTTTTCCCATTCATTTTTCCATAGGGCGGTTGGACTCACTTTTAGCTCGAACGGCTTAATAGATTTCCATGAAACTTGGCAAAATTGTAGATATGGTTTGCCCGACGTGCCTTTGCTATGTCTCAATATATGTGCTCCAGTGGATTTTGAGAAATTAACGTTTAAAAAAAAATATATATCTGTGATAGCGCTCCGGTTAGCGCCCCGGTTCGCGTACCTGACGCGTAACGGAACTTCGCGAAACGAAGCTGATTGGCTCTCCGGTGTCTGTCAACATTCTAAACAGTCCGGAGCGGCCGCCATCTTGTCTCTCGGTACGATCGAGAGACAAGATGTGGTGAAAAACGAAGGGGGAAATGAAGGAAAGGGGGCAAGGTAGACCACTCCTGACCCCCTAGGATTGATGAGGGGGATATTAAAGTGCCCCGCGGGGCAAAAAATATATATTTTTTTTTTTTGCGATTTTACGCCGTAGAGGCGCGTCCCGGTACGCGAACCGGGCAGCTCACCGGGCAGCTAACCGGCAGCGTAGCTGTCAACATTGTAAACAGTCCGGAGCGGCCGCCATCTTGTCTCTCGGTAGGTTCGAGAGACAAGATGTGGTGAAAAAAGAAGGGGGAAATGAAGGAAAGGGGGCAAGGTAAACCCCTCCTGACCCCCTAGGATTGATGAGGGGGATATTAAAGTCCCCCGCGATTTTTCGCGGTAGAGGCGCTTCCCGGTACGCGAACCGGGCAGCTAACCGGCAGCGTAACGGGAGTCCGCCATCTTGTGTTTTTGGAGCGTCCGGTTCGCGTACCGGGTAGCGTCCCGGTAAGCGTAACAAGGGGAAAACCAAGAGAAACAGTAAAAAAAAAATTAAGGGAATAGATTTCCAGCAAACTTGGCAAAATTGTAGGGACTGTTTGTTTGATGTGCCTTTGCAAGGCCTCAAGATATGTGCACGTGTGGATTTTGTCTAATTAAGGTTAAAAAAAATATATATATCTGTAAGCGTGCTCCGGCACGCTTACGTTACGGGTTTTGTTTGCGCTGCAGAGCCGATACGTCACGGTTATGCGACGCGTCATGAGGCGTCTCACGTGGCTACGTGATACGTCACGTAATAAAGAATATATTTTACAGCTATAGATATTAGCTTTTAAAAAAACAATGAAATTCACTGAAAAAACCATAGGTTATAGACCATATATAGTTAGGAATTTGCATTTACAAAACCTTGAAAATTCACTGAAAAAACCATAGGTTAGAGACCATATATAGTTAGCTGGACATTTTATTGACATAAAACCAATGAAATTCCATATATAGTTAGTTGCACTAACTATATATCGCGCACCCGCAATCCACTGCTGATGATGTCACATATTACATCATTCATGACATGGTCAGTGACATCACTGATGACATCTCAAATGACATCACTGATGACATCATGACACACCAATACCAGTTACTACATACGCACTCACTGATTCCTACGTCTACACACACATTCACTCATTCACCCATACAATCACTCATACATACAGTCACTCATTATTACAACACTATCATATGCACTCATACACCTAGTCAGTCCTGTGAAGAATCAATCACACTTCGATTTCCTCATCTATACAGTTAAACACAGAACACCATACTTTTCACACATATACTAACACATACTTACTCTCTTATACAATCACTGATACAAGTACACATTGATATGCACAGAGTCACACACCTCCCAGCCAGCCACACACACACTCAGTCTTCCATACATCCACTCATTCTTCAATATGTAAAACATATTTAAACTTTACAAAAACACACAGACACTAGATGATGTCATCAATGATGTCATTTGAGATGTCATCAGTGATGTCATCAGTGATGTCATTTGAGATGTCATCAGTGATGTCATCAGTGATGTCACTGACCATGTCATGAATGATGTAATATGTGACATCATCAGCAGTGGATTGCGGGTGCGCGATATATAGTTAGTGCAACTAACTATATATGGAATTTCATTGGTTTTATGTCAATAAAATGTCCAGCTAACTATATATGGTCTCTAACCTATGGTTTTTTCAGTGAATATATATATATATATATATATATATTACCTACTGGCGGTCGCCAGTAGGTATATATAGTTAGGATTTTTTCTCTATGGGTTTTTTGAAAATTCTATGTCTAATAACTTTGGCGTTTGTGGACGGAATTGGCTGAAATTTTCAGGAAAATGGCACATTTTGTTTCTGAGCAGCCCCTGAAAATTTTGGGGGGGTTCGTCAAGGGGGGGCCGAGAAAAAAGGGGGGTCCCAAAACGTGTTTTTCCCATGTTAATTTCCATAGGGCGGTTGGCCTCACTTTTAGCCCGAACGGCTGAATGGATTTGCACGAAACTTGGCAAAATTGTAGGGACTGGTAGCCCGATGTGCCTTTTGTAGGTCTCAATATATGTGCTCCAGTGGATTTTGAGAAATTAACGTTTAAAAAAAGATATATATCTGTAACAGCGGACTGGGCAGCGGCCCAGGACGCGTACTTTTCGCGCAACGGAGCTTTGTGAAGCGAAGCTGATTGGTTCTCCGGCGTCTGTCAACATTCCAAACAGTCTGTAGCGGCCACCATCTTGTCTCTCGGTAGGATCGAGAGACAAGAGGAGGCCAAAGCGAAGGGGCAAATGACCATAAGGGGGCATAGTACATTGTCGCTGACCCCCTAGGTTTGATGTGGAGGTTTTAAAAGGGCCCCGCGGGGCAAAAAAAAATAAAAATAATAATAATCGAACAGCTGAATGGATTTGCACGAAACTTGGCAAAATTGTAGGGACTGGTAGCCCGATGTGCCTTTGCTAGATCTCAATATATGTGCTCCAGTGGATTTTGAGAAATTAACGTTCAAAAAAAGATATATATCTGTAACACCGCACCACTTCGCGTACTTTTCGCGTTACGGAGCTTTGCGAAGCGAAGCTGATTGGCTCTCCGGTGTCTGTAAACATTCCAAACAGTCCGTAGCGGCCGCCATCTTGTCTCTCGGTAGGATCGAACAGCTGAATGGATTTGCACGAAACTTGGCAAAATTGTAGGGACTGGTAGCCCGATGTGCCTTTGCTAGGTCTCAATATATGTGCTTCAGTGCATTTTGAGAAATTAACGTTCAAAAACAAGATATATATCTGTAACAGCGCTCCGCTTCGCGGAGATAAAATTATATGTGTATTACCTAGCTGTTGCTAACACTAGTTAGCGACGGCTAGTAGAAGATAGCGACCATCTTGGGCCCCACTTTGCATGTGAGTGATATTTATCACTAATGACATGCAAAGTGGGCATGCCAAGATGTTAGCGACTGGAAACAGTCACTAACATCGCTATCTCCTATTATCAACTTTTGGAAATATTCGAGATAAGCGCGAATATCTCCAAAAGCTACCACCTGCCCTGAGCAGTTCTTAGCCATGTTATCCAATGGGAGGTGGATAACATGGCTAAGAGCATTAGCTCGGTAATGCATGAATATCGCTGAGTTTTCAGCGATATTAATGCATTGCGGTCGTTTTTTATCGTATTTCCGATAAACCTTGATAATAGCAAGGTTTATCTGCGATAATTTCTGACGGTAAAAAAATCGTTGCTAAGCATCGTTAGGGATAAATATCGCTTAACTTTGGTAATATGCCCCAACGTCTGTTAACGTTCGATTCGAAGGAAATCAGGAAGTGTTGAAAAACATTGTCTGCGCCTTCTTGTCTTTTTTCAAATGCCACACTTTTGTCGTGCACGGCAGCCATTTTAGATGCCTTGACCAGACCCACTCTGTGCACGCTGTCGATCCTTAGCATGGCTCCCCACCCTCGCAAGCATCTCCCCCAGGCAGTGGTCACCCCCGCTCTCTGTCTTATGCATGGGTAATAAACCTCCCCCCATCTGCGCTGCTCTTCCCTGAGAATCACACCCTGTGCCCGCCCGACACCTCCCTTTCGCCCTATTCACTACCGCACCCTCTGACACTCCTTTTCCTCTGTGTCCGATTGTCCAGGCTGGTCCTAGGGTATCAGCTAGCCCTGCAGATGTAGTTTATGGCCACAGCTGTAAAGAATCACCCCTCTTCAAAGGAGTTATAGTAGATCAAGGCCCACACTGGATGAGATCCGTCACAGCAGAAGCGTTGCTATTATCTGAAAACCATCCTGTATTGTGATTGGGGAGGGGACCGAGCCTGAAGCGGAAGATTCCAGGGATGACTCTTTGTACATCAAAGTTTTTACAATTATGTGTCACATTAAATATATATAGCACTCCGACAAAGTAGTAAGATTATAAAACTTTAATAATTTATAAATATATACAAGAAAACAAAAATAGTAATAACATATAAAAATTTTTAGGGAAAAACAACGAAGTAGCGGTCGGCTGTGCGAATAGTCCCAACGCAGCACAACGTCCAGATTTCCGGCGTGGGGCGTCGCGGGGGGTGGGTCATCAGTAGCAAACTGTTGTGCGAATAGTTCCAAGGCAGCAGAACGCGCCGAAATCTAGATGACACGAAAGTGATGTCTAGTAAGTTGCCACCCAGCAAATAACGGCATGGGGCGTCGCGGGGGGTGGGTCATCAGTAGCAAACTGTTGCGCGAATAGTTCCAAGGCAGCAGAACGATGGCACCAAGGTGATGTCCAGTAAGTTGCCGCACTGGTTTTGGTATCCTACAATGCTGCTCCGAATAACGGCGTGGGGCGCCCCGGGGGAGGCGGCGTGAACGGGCCTCTCCAGGTGGAGTCTCGTCTGCTGTAGTGGGGCGCCCCTTTACCGTTTCAGTTGCCATTCCGTCCGTTTTTGGTCCACTGTGTCAAAAGCCGCAATTCAGCTGAGTTGCGCCCACTCTTGCGGTGCAGCGATAGGCGGCTGTCACAGGACTCTCAAAATGGCGGCAGGCTGTTTCCTTTTTGGGCCTGGTCCACTGAAATGGCCCTGGGACACCTTGGAAATCGGACGCTTGTCTGCTAGGTCTTGGACCCCATTCTCGAAAGCGTCCCCTCCGCCTTGAGAATTCATCAAAAGTTTTGGGGGCTCCGACTCCTGCAGGCTTCTGGTGGGGAGCGGCTGCCATGATTGCTCGCGGAATGACCACGACTGAGCTACGAGATGGTGGTGCTCTCATGCTGACGCCAGCTTCAGTCTGAAACATCCAGAAACAAGGTGCGGCTTTCATCGTTTGGGGAAAAAAAAAAGTTTTCATCCAATGAAAAGTGTTGTTTTTAGGTCACATGATCAAGCCTTCCATCATTAGGAAACCAAAAGTAAAATGAACCAATGAAAAGTTTTATAAACAAGTCACATGACCTGTTATGCGGCATAGGGTGTAAAATGCGGAGAAAATACGTTGGCACGTGAGGCGGCGTCAGTAGCGGACCGATGTGCGAATAGGCCGAAGGCAATACAACGCGCCAAGATCCGGATGGCACCGAGGTGGTGTCCAGCAAGTTGCAGCACTGGTGTGGCCATCCTACAATGCTGAAAGTCGGCGTCGGGCGCCCCGTTGGCCTGTGAGTTTGCGTCAGTAGCGGACCGATGTGCGAATAGGCCGAAGGCAGCACAACGCGCCAAGATCCGGATGGCACCGAGGTGGTGTCTAGTAAGTTGCTGCACTGGTGTGGCCATCCAACAATGCTGAAAGTCGGCGTGGGGCGCCCCGTTGGCCTGTGAGTTTGCGTCAGTAGCGGACCGATGTGCGAATAGGCCGAAGGCAGCACAACGCGCCAAGATCCGGATGGCACCGAGGTGGTGTCTAGTAAGTTGCCGCACTGGTGTGGCCATCCTACAATGCTGAAAGTCGGCGTGGGGCGCCCCGTTGGCCTGTGAGTTTGCGTCAGTAGCGGACCGATGTGCGAATAGGCCGAAGGCAGCACAACGCGCCAAGATCCGGATGGCACCGAGGTGGTGTCTAGTAAGTGGCCGCACTGGTGTGGCCATCCTACAATGCTGAAAGTCGGCGTGGGGTGCCCCGTTGGCCTGTGAGATGGCGTCAGTAGCGGACCGATGTGTGAATGGGGCCGAAGGCAGCGCAACAATATTTTCGGAATAGAAGACACCACTAGGCGCTGAGATGCCAAGATCCGGATGGCACCGAGGTGGTGTGTAGCAAGTTGCCGCACTGGTGTGGCCATCCTACAATGCTGAAAGTCGGCGTGGGGCGCCCCGTTGTCCTGTGAGTTTGCGTCAGTAGCGGACCGATGTGCGAATAGGCCGAAGGCAGCACAACGCGCCAAGATACGGATGGCACCGAGGTGGTGTCTAGTAAGTTGTCGCACTTCTGTGGCCATCCTACAATGTTGAAAGTCGGCGTGGGGCGCCCCGTTGGCCTGTGAGATGGTGTCAGTAGCGGACTGATGTGTGAATGGGGCCAAAGGCAGCGCAACAATATTTTCTACTATATTTCCGGAGTAGAAGACACCACAAGGCGCTGAGATGCCAAGATCCGGATGGCACCGAGGTGGTGTGTAGCAAGTTGCCGCACTGGTGTGGCCATCCTACAATGCTGAAAGTCGGCGTGGGGCGCCCCGTTGGCCTGTGAGTTTGCGTCAGTAGCGGACCGATGTGCGAATAGGCCGAAGGCAGCACAACGCGCCAAGATCCGGATGGCACCGAGGTGGTGTCTAGTAAGTTGTCGCACTTCTGTGGCCATCCTACAATGTTGAAAGTCGGCGTGGGGCGCCCCGTTGGCCTGTGAGATGGTGTCAGTAGCGGACTGATGTGTGAATGGGGCCAAAGGCAGCGCAACAATATTTTCTGATTTGAAGACACCACAAGGCGCTGAGATGCCAAGATCCGGATGGCACCGAGGTGGTGTCTAGCAAGTTGTGGCACTGGTGTGGCCATCGTACAATGGTAAAAGTCGGCGTGGGGCACCCTGTTGGCCTGTGAGATGGTGTCAGTAGCGGACTGATGTGTGAATGGGGCCAAAGGCAGCGCAACAATATTTTCTACTATATTTTCGGAGTAGAAGACACCACAAGGCGCTGAGATGCCAAGATCCGGATGGCACCGAGGTGATGTCTAAGTTGCGGACCGATGTGCGAATGGGGCCAATGGTAGCGTAACAAGATTTTCTGTATGGAAGATACCACTAGGCGTTGAGATGCCAAGATTCGGATGGCACCGAGGTGATGTCTAGCAAGTTGTGCCACTGGTGTGGCCATCGTACAATGGTAAAAGTCGGCGTGGGGCGCCCTATTGGCCTGTGAGATGGTGTCAGTAGCGGACTGATGTGCGAATGGGGCCAAAGGCAGCGCAACAATATTTTCTGACTGACACCACAAGGCGCTGAGATGCCAAGATCCGGATGGCACCGAGGTGATGTCTAAGTTGCGGACTGATGTGCGAATGGGGCCAAAGGCAGCGTAACAATATTTTCTGTATGGAAGATACCACTAGGCGTTGAGATGCCAAGATTCGGATGGCACCGAGGTGATGTCTAGCAAGTTGGTGTGGTCATCCTACAATGCTGAAACTCGGCGTGGGTCACCCCATTAGCCTGTGAGATGGCGTCAGTAGCGGACCGATGTGCGAATAGGCCGAAGGCAGCACAACGCGCCAAGATCCGGATGTCACCGTGGTGGTTTCATAGTTGAGAGGCACTTCATCTGCAGTGGGGCGCCGAGATCCGGATGGCACCGAGGTGATGTCTAGCAAGTTGCTGTACTGGTGTGGTCATCCTACAATGCTGAAATGTAGTGGGGCGCCCATTTACCGTTTCAGTTGCCATTCAGCTGAGTTTCGGCTGCTCTTGATGTTATAGCGACAGGCGGCTGCAAGAGGACTCTCAAAATGGCGGCCTGTTCTTTGGATTTGGGCCTGGTCCACTAAAATGGCCCTGGGACACCTTAGAACTCGGACGCTCGATTTTCTTTTCCTTTCCTGTACATGCAAAAAAAGGTAAATGCCCGGTACGTTACACGCTTCATCTGCCACGATGAACTCTCCAGAGGAACCGGAAAAAAATATAGTTGTGGTAACTATACCATGCATCGTCATATGGAGAGGTGGCACCAATTAATTATAGTGCTGCATAAAAGAGAGATTTGGAGGAGAACCCCTGACCTGCTAGTACATTCATCAAAGAAGTGGCACTGAGAGCTTCAGAGGCAAGGGAAATGGTCCCAAATATTTAGAAGAACTTTGGAAAGATTAAAATGACATGTTTAGATTGTGGTAAATTAATTTCATGTGGACAGATGAGTGTTACTCTAATAAATACAGCATATGAACATCATCATAGTCGATGGTTGGTAGAGACATTTTGACTATATCCTGGACCTGCCCGTCCTCGCCCAAAATGGCGCCGGAATAAATGGGACTCGTAACTCCTTGTTGTGTACTGGTTGCAGAACCTTGAAATCACGAGATACGTATGCAGTTTTGAAGCACATGGCGGGCGGGGACGAGAATTGATTGAATATTTCGACATCCCTATTGATATTAAGTTCTGATGTGTTATTGATTACTGTACTGTTGAAAATTCAAATTAACGTCACCCATGGTACTTGCCCGCAAATGTATATCTAGATAATTTTATTGTAACTGGCCCTGTCGTATTTTAATTATAAAATGTACGTCCACCGATTCCGTAACTGTTAGACACCTTAGTTCTTGCAACCTAATGGCCCGCCCGTTACGTTCCTCTACAGTGTAAATGTCTATTCATCATATACGATTACAGTTTGCTCCGTGGCAGGCCCACGTGGTTATAGGCTCGTATTTGTATAATGAAATTTTCACAATAAAGGTTTTTAAAAGAAAACATGGTAGTAGTATATACATTGGTAAAGTTTTTAATAATAGTCACTGTTTTAGAATCATTAAAAGGCAAGTGAAATAAAGCAGACCAATTACATGAAGGGTAAAAGGTATAATACGAAGGAACGCAGTAAAGATAAATGGTCAAGGGCTGTTGTGTTTTCTATTCCTGCAACATAAAGTGATCGATAAGAATCTCATATTCAGGCGTATCGGCGACTAAGACAGCAGGTCGACCCTCTTTTGCTCAACGGCTCCGTCATGGGACGAAGAAACGCTCTTTTTCTCGAAAAATGAATATATTTTACTTGCAGGACAGTTGTAAAATTTCCGGGAAAGTACATTAGCCTGGAACATTATAACATATATTTAAGAAAAAATAATGTTCGGAAGTAATTAAAAGCGTAATTTTTAGGTGATATGACCAAGGCTTTCATCATTAGAATAAGAAAAGTAAAATGAACCAATGAAAAGTTTTATTAACAAGTCACATGACTTGTTATGCTTACGTTACGCGCTGCGCGCCCCGGATGACTTCCGGATGCGCTAACGCGGCGCGTCATATGACGCATTACGCGACAACGCAGGTCCAGAATATAGTCAAAATGTCTCCACCAACCAGCGGTCGAAACACAACCCCTTTCAGCAGGCTAAATAGTTCTGTTAAATGACAACAGAAGGGACAGGGAACAAGAACCATCAGTCAAAGAGGGGAGGGCTAGTTCTTGTCTACCGGGTTACATTGGGGCGCTACCGGAACTGATCGAATTGGTAGTCTACAGTGTTTCTGGATGTTTCAGACTGAAGCTGGGGTTAGCATGAGAGCACCACCATTTCGTAGCTCCGTTGTGGCCATTCCGCAACCAATCATGGCAGCCGCTCTTTATCGTTATTTTGGGCGGGGTGGGTGGCGGAGCCGAGCTGTTTTGCAGCCATCATTGTGTGGAGTTCAGTTCATCTCACTAGTTTTGTATTTGTCATGAGGGGTTGTTCCTAATGTTTCTATTTTAGTGAGGTCAAAAAGAGATCCCATTAGTGGCCTACTGATTTTACTCGATTCCTTTTCTTTTTTTTACACGATTTTTCGTTATCTGCTAAGACTAAACAGAGTATTGCGACTCTGTGTTTGTTTGTAAATAGAGAATGAACCAAAGAGAACTAATTCTAAAACAGTAAATACTTGGATAACAATCAATCAAATGGAGAGAGAAGCAGGCACGACGGATTACAACGGGGGCAAAGGCCTGCGTTAACTACCTTTCACTATCTGCAAAGAGAGAGTACTCCTAATAGAAATGAGGGGGGGGGGCACCATTCAAAGC
The DNA here is from genome assembly GCF_964261635.1 of Lissotriton helveticus. Classification (NCBI taxonomy): domain Eukaryota; kingdom Metazoa; phylum Chordata; class Amphibia; order Caudata; family Salamandridae; genus Lissotriton; species Lissotriton helveticus. Next base: position 54,876,903 of record NC_136063.1, read on the forward strand.
AGATCAGTGTGCATAAACACGAAAATGTTTTCACTTACCACGTACTTGACATTCGACAGCTTATGATATTTGCTATTAAAAAACCATTGAAATTCACTGAAAAAACCATAGGTTATAGACCATATATAGTTAGGAATTAGCATTTACAAAACCTTGAAAATTCACTGAAAAAACCATAGGTTATAGACCATATATAGTTAGGAATTAGCATTTAAAAAACCTTATTTTACTCACACAAAACCATTGAAATTCCATATATAGTTAGTTGCACTAACTATATATCGCGCACCCGCAATCCACTGCTGATGATGTCACATATTACATCATTCATGACATGGTCAGTGACATCACTGATGACATCACTGATGACATCTCAAATGACATCACTGATGACATCACTGATGACATCTCATTTGACATCAATGACCACATCACTGATGATATCATTCATGTGACAATACAATGCATCTCCTCACATTTTAATATAACCTCTGTTTCACCCAGTGTTAAATACAGAGTATAATTTTTGAAACCATTGACACACCAATACTAGTTACTACATACGCACTCACTGATTCCTACGTCTACACACACATTCACTCATTCACCCATACAATCATTCATACATACAATCACTCATCTTTACAACACTATCATATGCAGTCATACACCTATACAGACACTCACACTCTGCCACTCATCCATGGAGTTACTCACACACCTAGTCAGTCCTGTAAAGAATCAATCACACTTCCATTTTCTTGTCTATACAGTTAAACATAGAGCACCTTACATTTTCAAACATATACTAACACATACTTACTTTCTTATACAATCATTGATACAAGTACACATTGATCTGCACAGAGTCACACACCTCCCAGCCAGCCACACACACACTCAGTCTCCCATACAAATACTTGGATAATCAATCAATAACCCATATAGTTAATCATATAGCTACTGATCAACACATGCAGCAGTTTACAGAACAACAGACATAATGATGCACAAATTAAGACAGTTTAGTCACTAACCCATGCACTCAGTGAGACACATTTAATCACTGACTCATACATTCAGTCATGCACCTACTAAATCCTTCGTCCAGACACTTATACATCTACTCATTCTTCAATATGTAAAACATATTTAAACTTTACAGAAACACACAGTCACTGGATGATGTCATCAGTGATGTCATCAGTGATGTCATTTGAGATGTCATCAGTGATGTCATCAGTGATGTCACTGACCATGTCATGAATGATGTAATATGTGACATCATCAGCAGTGGATTGCGGGTGCGCGATATATAGTTAGTGCAACTAACTATATATGGAATTTCAATGGTTTTGTGTGAGTAAAATAAGGTTTTTTAAATGCTAATTCCTAACTATATATGGTCTATAACCTATGGTTTTTTCAGTGAATATATATATACTTACATATATAAACATATATATATAATCTGCATATCTATATAAATACAAATATAAATGCATTATACATATACATTTACATATACATATATGCATACATATGCATGTTATGCACATGAAAGTTTGAAAAACACTAATAAAAGCTAAGCTAAAAAGCCACCTAATTACAAACAGAATTGCTTTAACTTAAACGAGGGCGAGACCTATTGCTTTTTCAATGCTTGTTTACTTTGGTTCCATCAAGAGGCCATTCAGATGTGTCACACATTTGCCATGAATTCTGAATGTTAGCACTGTAGCTGCTCATTAGATCACTGTAGTAAAGCTACTGCTCTTCGGAGAATTTTGCTGCTGGTATTCAAAGTGCAAGTTTCAGTCTGCATGTTAGAATTTTTTTAATGAAATAGAAGAGGATTTAAGAATTCAAAATGTGCCCTAAATTTTCTTTCTGCAGCACTAATCATAATTTTTATGGCAAAATGAAACCCCTCATGTTGATCCTTTGCAAATTAAATGTTTTAAGTGTTACCACTTTATTCTAATCAAGATGGCTTCAGGTGTTCCATACTTTTGTCATAAGTGAGACTGTTAGCACTCTAGTTGTTCTTTAGAACACTCTTGGACATTCTGTCATTGGGCTTTACTTGGGCTACATCTGGTTGATATTTGTGCTACATGTAGGCTCTTTTGTCTCTTGGCCGTCTTGGGAGACTTAATTTATTATGAAGTTTTCTAATTTCCTCATTTACTACAGTCTCCTCAGTAGGAAATACTTTCAGTTTTTTACTTTGGTTCCATCAAGAAGGCATTCAGATTTGTCACACATTTGCCATAAATTCTGAATGTTAGCACTCTAGTTGTTCTTCAGAACACTCTGGGAAGCTGCAGTAGAACACAAAGGAATCAACTGACAGTCTCTGCCCTTGGTGGATGTGCATGTTTTACTGAGAATGTCAGACTTCATTCTCACATGATTGAGAAAGATAATGTGAATTTACAGAAAATTGGCTCTTTGTTTAGCTTATAGATCACCTTCCAAACCTCTGTGGGAAAAGCATGAGAAAATAGTTTTCTCTCAAACATGATTCATGATATCCCAGCAGCAGGCTCTTTCACATGGTAAAATCACCCTAGAACACACCACAATTCCTAAAATGCAATGCTTTTTAATGAGGTGCTATCATGTATATTGGTCCCAAGATGGCTGCCAACACTTCTTGGATGAAGTACTGACAGCCAATCAGATGTCACGATGAGATGTGTGGTTAGGGTCCGCCCAGATATATATGTACGTTTTTCCTTTAATATCTAAAAAACTACTAAACAGATTTACACCATTTAACAAAAAGGCACCAGTCTGAACCAAGGGTTACCTCTTTGCTAAATTTGTTGTAATTCCGTTTAGCAGTTCAGGCTGTAGCTGCGATTAAAGGTTCCTATGGAAAATTGCATGGGGAAAACACGTTTTGGGACCCCCCTTTTTCTCAGCCCCCGCTTGATGAATCACCCCGAGACTTTTAGGATTGGAGCGGACCAGAGCGGTGCACCAGTTTTGAAAATTTCACGAAGATTCGTCAACCGGCGCCAAAGTTATTCCAAATAGAATGTTGCAGATTTCCTATAGAAAACACGTCCTAACTATAACTACCTACGGTTGACTGCCAGTAGGTAATATATAACCATAGGTTTAAGGCCTGTTATAGTTAGACATTAGCATTTAAAAAACATTAGAAATTCACTGAAAAAAACATGGGTGTCATGGACTTTATAGTTAGTTTGACATTTCACTCGAACAAAACCAGACAAATTTGTGCCCTATAGTTATAGTTATAGCCCCCACTATGCACTGCTGATGACGTCACATATTACATCATTCATGACATGGTCAGTGACATCACTGATGACATCACTGATGGCATCATCTATGTGACAATCTGATGCACCTCCTCACACTCTAATATAACCTTTGATACACCCACTGTAAAATACAGACTACCATTTTCGAAACCATCGACACACCAATGCCAGTTACTACATACACACTCACTGATTCCTAGGTCTACACACACATCCACTCATTCACCCATACACCCATACACTCACTCAATCATGCAGTCACTCATCAATAAAACACAATCACATGCACTCATACATCTATACAGACACTCACACACCACCACTCATCCATGGAGTTACTCACACACCTAGTCAGTCATGCAAAGAATAATTCACACTCCCATTTACTCACCTATACAGTTATGGACACACCACCTCACTTATTCATACAGATACACAGGTATACTTACTTTCTTATATAATCACTGATACAAGTACACACTTATCCATACAGAAACTGTCACAATTACTGACTCTCATGTATAGTCGTGTATATACTCCAACTCTCACATACACTGCCTTTTATATATGTAGTTACTTGGACATTTACTACTGAGATATCCATTCACTCACCAACACATCCATACACACAGTCACCCACCCATACATCTGTTTCCACATGCACTCTTGAACCCATACACCTAGTGAATCTACCACTTACACATCTATGCACAGAGTCACATACCTCCCACCCACCCACAAACTTACACTAGCCCATATAGACGCTCATGTAGCTACTGACCAACCCATGCAGCAGCTTACACAACAGACAGACTAATTCAAATTCAAATTCACACAGTTTAGTCACTAACCTATGCTTCAGTCAGACACATTTAATCACTCACTTATACAGTCAGTCACGCACCTACTGTGGCACTGGACTGCAGTGCCACAGTGCCCAAAGCATCTAACACCAGCAAAAACACATGAGCTAACAGCACTAATGGAAGGGAGGCCCACGCCAATAGTGCCCGGTCCAATACCCTGGCATATATATAAAACATATTTAAACTTTAAAGAAACACACAGTCACAGTGAATTTCAAAGGTTTTTTCAATGCTAATTTCTAATTATAACATACCAGTCACATTTCCAGAGTGGTGGAGAAAGGTGAGCGTGGCCTCCGAAATACCTCTTAGCAATCCCACTGTGTGGGATTTACTAGAGGTACCAGGAGGAGTAGTTAGCCCCCAATGTCAACCTTGGGGACCAACTATCCTTTTGATTACCACCAGTAAGTCCCACACAGCAGGATTGCTAAATTCTTATATCAGGCCCCGGCCCCTCCCTGCACCACAGTGCAAACGTGCCCCCTAGCACATTGTAATTCGGGGGATTAAGTCTCCTTGAATCCTGAGGGTGCATGGGGGCCTACTAGACCACCAGGAACCTCCAGTAAGTGCCACAGGGCTGCATTGCAGAGAGGTGGTCCGAGGCCACGCCCCCTTTTACACCTCTCTGCGGCTACAAGGCACTCACGTCTTGGCATACCCTGCCAACTTAGGGTGGACAAAGCAAACACAAGGAGATGATGGACGGAGCTCTGAAACTTTTTATACACTCACCCCCAGTCACAGATCTGGGTTGAATCCATAATGGTTCTTTAGCTCACTTTGCCACCTCAGTTCAGACACAGCTATTTGCAAATCAGGCTTGACCCTGTGCCTCATAAGAACAGTCCAGCCCGAAATGCCAAGCCATGTCTTCCCTGAACTGGAAACAAACATCCTGGGACGAGCTAACAGCCCTCATACCCCAGCCAGCATGAATCCAGTGGCAAAGTGAGCAAGGAACCCACGTCTGCGCATACCCTGCCAACTTAGGGCGAAAAAAGCAAGCACAAGGAGATGATTGACGGAGCGCTGAAACTTTTTTGTGAAAGGGACTGCCAAAGGGCCGTGCAAGAGGAACAAAGCTATAGGATGCTTTAGGGGCATGGCGCTATGCAATGCAGCAGGACAACGGCACAACAGCAAGCACCACTGTGGAGCCAGAGCAGAAACCCATTCACTGATACACAAGTAAAAAGGGTTAGTCACTAATACGAGGGGGAAAGAATCCACTCACCGCTGCATGGGGGCACAGAGACATACACTGTTCCAGGCAGTGAGCACACAGCCATATGTTACTAAATGAGCATAGAACAAAATGTGTGGGGGATGTTAGGGCTACTGATCATCAATATGGAGGCGTACTGAGAGAGCTTCGTGCAGAACAGCAAGGGCCCTAGTATCAGAATGACGCTGCACTGTAATAGAAATGTGAAGAGAGAAAGAGGGGTTGAATGTAAAGAAAATGAGACATTAAGAGAGCCATGCACTCAATTAAAGGATGTGGGGCATCAGGACAGATGTGCACTGAAAAGGCAGTGCGAGGAAAGTGTCAGGTACTTACTCACTAGGATGGATGTGTGCTGGGACGAGGAGAGACAGCTGATACTCCACGTTTCAGGAAACAGGTGCTCTTGGAAACCAATGGAATAACAGGGACATCTAAAATTAGCATAAAGACCCGCCTTTGGCACAGTAAGAAGAGCTTCAGGGCACCTTCTGTCATGGAAGAGGAATATTGGGAGATCAGTGTGAAGAAAAAGGGTTACCAGATACCAGGACATGGTGACACTGAGGCAAATGTGTGACAAAATTCAAGGGAACCCAGTTGCAGAATGAGGTGCACTAGTAGACCAGCATGTGTGATACAAAATGATAAAGAAATGTACTCCTAAATATGTGCCCATTTTATTTTTATCACTTAGACTTGGTCAAAATAATATCAAATTTAAATTGTGGCTCATTGGTCCCTCACTTATGTAGGATCATTAGCATTTCACCATTTTACCACTGTCTCTCTTAAATGTGTTCATACGAGGAAGCGCTGGGCCCCAACGTCATTATAATGCAATCATGTTGTTGAAACGTCATCCACCCTTCATTGCTGATTCTCGCAAATGAATATATGTGGCACCGTAACAAACATCGATGTGGGTCATCCCAGCAAGCAATTTTATTTAATTTTTATTTCTCCATATTAAACATTGTCTTTTGCATATCGTACTGACAAAAAACCTTTCCGAAAAATGGAGTAACATCTTACTTCGTTAATCTCCCTCCCTCTATTGTGCAGGTCCCTACTTCAGATGAACTCGCCTTCTCTCACTGCCCCTAAACAATGATGACTCTTGTAAGGAGCTTCTTCCTGTCACTCGCCAGCAGCCAAATCATATTCAGAGATCCGCTGCAGTGCACTTTCATTGTGCCAAGTCCTTCCCTGTGGCGCTCTTCCATGCCACAGCCATACTCAAAACCCTGCTTAACTTCCTCGCTGCTGTAGTGGTGCCACGCATTGTGAATTCATTGGTGGAACTCGGTGCTGATGCCAACCAGACATCTTGTACTGGCAGACCAGAATATTTCACTACATCTTTTTGAGTGCGCTTTTCTCAAAGACTTTAAGCAGGGGTGGCCTTAGGCATGTGCAAGCTGTGCACCTGCACAGGGCCACCAAACCTCAGGGGCCACCATGCCAATCCTCTGAGGATGGATACATATTTGCGTGGCTGCCCCTGACAGGGATTTGACAGCCTCCGGCTGTGTTCCACTTCCTTCCTGAGCTCTGGAGGACTCCACCCCGCCCGGACCCCCTCTTCCGGGGCCCCCTACCTACACTACCTGCCCAGGGCCGCCATGAGCCTAGAGCCGCCCCTGCTTTAAGGTGCTTTCGCACAATAATCCACGATCCACAACTTTGTAGTTAGAAAAAAAGGCCACTTTATTAAGACAGGTGCAAAGTAAATTTTCTCCAATCACATTTTGCCATTATGTGATAAAACCATTCCCCAAGCTTATCTTAACCTATCAACAAAAACATAGCCTCCAATGTTGACCCCAAGCAACAGGAGAACTGACTCCTGTTGAAAGGTCCCCCTCATTCTCATTTCCTTTCCACGTGACTGTGTACCCCACCTCCTCCCTTGGTGGATGGACAATCCCGCTCAAGGCTGCCTACCCCCCAGGCAAATTCCGCCATCCAGGAAAACCGAAAAGAGTTTTCCTGCCCCACCAAGGAGAAAATTATGTCAGACTGTGTGATCACCATATATTCGAGCAATCAAATCCCTTAAATTCCAGCAAATAGTATGCTTGCCCCATCTGTGACAAATGCACCCCATCCTCATGAAAAAGATGCCCCTCAGTGCTTTGTATATGAAGGTGAGATAGAACATTTATTCCAATGCCCTCACAGTAAAGTCTCATGGCTCTATTAGGCTTTCGTCTCACCTTCTCCAAAGCTGCGTGGTTTCTTGTTCCTCTCCTGTGCAGCCTCGTTATGAATTCTTTCCAAATCACCATAGAGCCCTCCCAGTTAGATTTGATGACAGCCAGATCCAGTTTCATTATTTTTATAAGAGTCAGACCAGATAACTCGACTAGATCATTCTCGACATGGGAAACAAACCCCCCCCCCCACGCATTCCCCCTTTGCCCTTCCATACCACCTCATGGCTAACACTTGTAAGTCCAAGCGATCTCCCACAAATGGAGTGGAGTGGTGTGGCTCACTGGTTAGAGGCGGCAGACCGGGAAGCATAGAATGGCCCAGGACCAAGGTTCAATTCCTGACGCGGCAGTGTGGACCAGGGTCAGCGGACTCGATAATTCTCGCCTCGGTGCCTACTCTAACCAGGGATCACACTCGGCAACTCTGGGCATTAAGCTTGCCTCATCTCTACAACGGCCCCCCACAGACGCCGGGGATGCCTGGTTTCACCTTGGAGATACCCAGAAGGGACCATCTCACAGGGAAAGCTAGGACGGGTTCCCCAGCGGTCTTCAGCGCCGGGACGCTTACGGGCAGCTGTGCGCTTTACAAGTCCCACACATTTACATTTACATTTACAAATCTGTTTCTCAGAATAAACAGCAGCCCACTTTACGAAGGAGTGTCCTACTATCCATGTTGTATTTTTCAAACTTACAAGCCCTGGTATCTGACCTAGGCAGAAAAACAAACATTACCAAAGGAACACAAGTAATGCATTGAAAATCATTTCCGAACATATTTTTCGCAACATTTGGATTTCCACCTCCTAATATTACGTTTGTCTGACCAAGACCACCCCAATCTCGCAGCCTCCATTGCTGCCCCAATACGAAAGGAGTGTGTGCCAAAATGTAGTGGATCTCCCCATGCTAATGAGCACCTTCCTCATCACAGCCAACAGCTGAGCTATGGAAATCTGACTCCCATGCTCATGGCAACATATAATTCCTGGTGTGAAAAAACTGAAAGCTTTGAACACCTCCCATTCCACAACAGGGCAACATAGCCCCACCCCACTTCTGTCTTTGAAACCCTCAACCAGATTCTCAACCTGTACTCTTCTTTTTTTATTTTTTTATTTTTTTTGTTTAAGAGATTTTATTAAGTTTTCAGATATAGAAGATTAGGAAACAATAGGTACAATAAAATGGAGGAGAAAAAAACCCATACTAAAGTATAAATAGCTTAATTAAGATAATACAATTAGGCAATAAACGAATGTGGAAAGTAGAAATATTATAAGTAAAAAGAAGAGAAAAGAGAGAAAGAGAAGAGAGAAAAAGGAAAAGAAAGAGAGAGACAGAGAGAAAAGAAGGTGGAGGAGTAACCAAAATAGTGTAGTATATTGATTTGTGAAGAAAAGGAAAAAACGGAGAATTACTTAATAGAAGGGTGAGAGGAAAGATATGTAGAGAAACGAAGCCAAAGAAGATCAGATTTAATTTTTTGAGAAACAGAAGAAGAAGAAACGGAAGCAATCCTGTGTTCATCGCATGCACAATTCCGCAAGCTTAGTAGAGAAATGTTTGAATTATCTTTCCAGGCCGAAAGAATAACTTTAAGAGCTAATGCAATAAAAAGATCAAATAATTTAGAAACAGAAGATAATACATTAACATCAGGTGACAAGGAACCTAGAAAAATATTTTGTAACGTTAAAATAGAATCAAAGTGAAAAACTGACATGCAGATATTCCAAACAGATTTCCAAAAAGATAAAACATTAGAACATTCATACAATTGGTGCATTAACGTGCCCGTTTCAGTGGAACATGACCAACAGTTTGGAGAAGAGGTAGATGAGATACTAACAGGAGTAACAATAGCTCTTTGATAAATAAAATACAAAGATTGGGTTATATGGGCAGCAGCACAGGTTTTAAAGAGTTTGGACCACAGTTTATCCCAGGTGTTTATAGGAAAAGAAACAGACAAACCAGCTTCCCATGCAAGTTCATTTTGAGATTTAGGTCTTTCAATAACATTTGATAACAATAAATTATATACAAAAGCGGCTTTAGGTCTGTGGGTCAAAAATAAGGGGTATAGAGGAGTAGAGAGGGATATAGATGGTGCGTGAGGTGGAAGGGAGAGAGTAGAGAGGTGAGATTGTATGGCATTAACAATAATATGGTATTCAGCAAGAGAGGAGTCAGGTAATTGATAAAAAGTTTGTAAAGCATGAAAGGGAACAATAAAGTAGTTGTGAAGAAATTGATGAACAAAAATAATACCCAACCTCTACTCTTCTATAACAACTTCATCACTGCTTAAGCCCCCTTTATGTCGCAAACCTAGTAATTCAGATGCTCTGAATGCCCCAAAAAATAACCATACAAAACATAACCTAAACTTAGAATACTCAAACTCATTGTAACAACAAGAAGGCAACTGTAACAACATCATTTGCAATAAATCAAATGTCACCAGCTAACATAAAGGCTTGCTACAAGCCAGTTCCATACCTAAACCTCTAAGCACCCTTTTCACTAACACCCCCCCCCCACCGGGTCCCTCCCCCACCGCAACTGCCCATGAAAAGAAATCCCAGCCAGATTACCAGAAATAGTAGTGTGTGAAAAACCTTTATCTATCAGGTGTAACACAAAACCTAATAAAATCTGTTCATCATTCACCATACTCCCAGGTGCAGCAAACGTGTTACCATAGCTTAATAACTTGCTCCAGGCTTGGGCACACGCAGCTTGCCTGCCATCCGCCTTTGTCTTTGTGCGGCTTGCTCCTTTGGTCCTGGAATTAATTTGGAGCCCTTTGAAGCGGAAACCTCTGCCGCCTACCTGCTTTGCTGCCTGTTTGCCTGTTTGCCGGGGAGTATCTTCAGGAGTCCAGCGTGCCTTGTCGGTCCTCTTCCCGCCTCCCGCTGCCCAGCTCTGGTGTCATCTGAGCTCTGTAGGCGAGCGGAGCGCGGTCTGAGGGGGACTGGCTGAACTACATTTCCCATCAGCCAAAGCGGCGCACGCCGCGCCATCCACGCGCCAGGAGGCGTACAAATTGCGCGTCACCCCGGTCGAGGGGTGGGAAGCCCTTTGAAGCGGAAACCTCTGCCGCCTACCTGCTTTGCTGCCTATTTGCCTGTTTGCCGGGGAGTATCTTCAGGAGTCCAGCGTGCCTTGTCGGTCCTCTTCCCGCCTCCCGCTGCCCAGCTCTGGTGTCATCTGAGCTCTGTAGGCGAGCGGAGCGCGGTCTGAGGGGGACTGGCTGAACTACATTTCCCATCAGCCAAAGCGGCGCACGCCGCGCCATCCACGCGCCAGGAGGCGTACAAATTGCGCGTCACCCCGGTCGAGGGGTGGGAAGCCCTTTGAAGCGGAAACCTCTGCCGCCTACCTGCTTTGCTGCCTATTTGCCTGTTTGCCGGGGAGTATCTTCAGGAGTCCGGCGTGCCTTGTCGGTCCTCTTCCCGCCTCCCGCTGCCCAGCTCTGGTGTCATCTGAGCTCTGTAGGCGAGCGGAGCGCGGTCTGAGGGGGACTGGCTGAACTACATTTCCCATCAGCCAAAGCGGCGCACGCCGCGCCATCCACGCGCCAGGAGGCGTACAAATTGCGCGTCACCCCGGTCGAGGGGTGGGAAGCCCTTTGAAGCGGAAACCTCTGCCGCCTACCTGCTTTGCTGCCTATTTGCCTGTTTGCCGGGGAGTATCTTCAGGAGTCCAGCGTGCCTTGTCGGTCCTCTTCCCGCCTCCCGCTGCCCAGCTCTGGTGTCATCTGAGCTCTGTAGGCGAGCGGAGCGCGGTCTGAGGGGGACTGGCTGAACTACATTTCCCATCAGCCAAAGCGGCGCACGCCGCGCCATCCACGCGCCAGGAGGCGTACAAATTGCGCGTCACCCCGGTCGAGGGGTGGGAAGCCCTTTGAAGCGGAAACCTCTGCCGCCTACCTGCTTTGCTGCCTATTTGCCTGTTTGCCGGGGAGTATCTTCAGGAGTCCAGCGTGCCTTGTCGGTCCTCTTCCCGCCTCCCGCTGCCCAGCTCTGGTGTCATCTGAGCTCTGTAGGCGAGCGGAGCGCGGTCTGAGGGGGACTGGCTGAACTACATTTCCCATCAGCCAAAGCGGCGCACGCCGCGCCATCCACGCGCCAGGAGGCGTACAAATTGCGCGTCACCCCGGTCGAGGGGTGGGAAGCCCTTTGAAGCGGAAACCTCTGCCGCCTACCTGCTTTGCTGCCTATTTGCCTGTTTGCCGGGGAGTATCTTCAGGAGTCCAGCGTGCCTTGTCGGTCCTCTTCCCGCCTCCCGCTGCCCAGCTCTGGTGTCATCTGAGCTCTGTAGGCGAGTGGAGCGCGGTCTGAGGGGGACTGGCTGAACTACATTTCCCATCAGCCAAAGCGGCGCACGCCGCGCCATCCACGCGCCAGGAGGCGTACAAATTGCGCGTCACCCCCGTCTCGCGGGACGCCGGGCGAAGCCCGGGCCAAGGCCGGGCCCGTTTTAGCCCGTTCTAGACAGTGAGAGACTGGACTGGGCCACCTCTCTTACTTCCATCTTTTAGACTGAACTTTGGCAAGGTAAAACTCACCTATATCCACAGTGTATTATAGTCTATAACTGTTATATAAACCCACAGGGCCTCGCTGTTTATTATTGTTTGCTCATTATGTCCAAGCAAAAAACGCCTGCCACCCCGGCTAATACAATGCACAACTACCTGGTCCAGGTAGTGTCAAAAATTAATACCAATCGGAGGTCCTCCTTGGGCATTGAGGATTCGCCACCTTGTGCTCAATTCAATCAATCAGGGGTAACTCAGTCTGCCGCTGACGATCTCATTTTCCCCGATCTTATTGAGGTTCCAAATGAGCAACCACCCATTGATGTATCCATGGCCCCTACTGACCAACAACTTGACCCTTTTACAGACCTAATTAATCTAGAAGACCAAGATAAATCTGTAACAATTGAGGAGTTTGTTATAGAGAGCAACACTCCCCCCACACCGGTTCCCGCTCCAAGAGCTAAAAAAGGGATTACCAAGGCACCTCCTAGAAGAGGTGGCCTACGCTCTTGTAAAAATAAACCCGCAACCCCCCCTAGACGAACAAAGAAAAGGATAGAGGATGGGATAAGGGAAGAGGAGTACGAAAATGAAGAAGGGGAGGATACCCTCTTAATTAAGCTTATGGGTACATTAGAGTCTAAACTATTAGGTTTAATGAAACCCCTCATATCAAAAGTTGACCAATTAGCTAATAAGGTCAACAAGCTGGAGTCCCTGTTAAGGAAAACCAACGAGGGGGTGGGGGAAATATCAAACCTAGTAGTAACTAAATTTGAACAACTGGAGACGGCGGGGAAATCACTTGGGGTGAACATGAATATTGGCCTACAAGCTCCCTCTGAGCAAGTCCAACAAATTAGCCCCATGCTCGATAACACTCCTGATATGGTCCTAGTTCCAGATGCAGCCCAATTAATGGGCAATACTATCCCTGAGATTCTGAATCCAGAAACTGCCCCAGTTGAACTAATAGTTGAGGCCTCGCCCCTTATTTTAGTACTAGCAAACACACCCTTGCTGAAAACTGGACAGATTGAGTCACCAGATTTCTTAAGAAATAAGGCCCTTCAGTGGCTTAGTAGTAATATGCATATAACTCCCTGGGGCAAGGAAAAACTATCTGACGATCTGCTTACAGCAAGAAGGGTTAGGTGGATAGGTACTAAGGCGAAGAAATTCCAAGGGGATTGTGTGGTCTTGAACTTTAAGGGACCTGAAGTCCTGCCTGATGTCCTACGGAACATCCTCCCCCCACAACGTAGGACAGCTGAAATAGTTCCATTGACACTGGATTTTTTCTATAGCAGAAGAGGTATAGTAGCCAAACCGAGCATATTAAGAACAAAATGGACAGTTGTGGGAAATAGAATTGCTAGGTCCAATCCAGTATGTGAGTGGGGGTTAAATTTGGACAACCAATATTCTGTGTTAACTGATTTAAATGAGTGTGATTGACTCGCATGTGCCTCCTCCGCCACCCTAGATATGCACCTGGCCCAAAGATATGTTAAGACTCCCATGCTAGACGAGCCTACAATAGTCCCAGATGTATTTCGGACCACCGTCCTAGAGGAAGTAAATAGGGTTCAGGTGGGACAGAAAAGGCTATTGGAAGAAATTGAGATGTCACCAACATTGAGTAATAATGTGATACCGGGAATAGATCCTACAGAAACAGTAAAAGCCCCTGATATTGATCATGCTCACACCCTAAAGGCCAAACCGAAATTATCAATTGTCTCATGGAACATAGCTGGAATTTCTAATAAACAAAACATCCCAGACTGGGTCGACTTTACTAACTATTACGACATTGTCATGTTCCAAGAAACTTGGTCGCTTACACCAATTTTCAGGCAAGGGTATTTGAATTTTTACGTCCCGGCTTTAAGAAATCGAGTGGGACGTCCCTCGGGGGGCCTGTTAATTTGGGTACGCCAAACTTTGAATTGTTCGGTTAAACAAAGGTCTATACCCTCTAATGACATTTTGGCACTTGATATCACCTGGCAAAATGGTCAGCAATTAGCCCTGTTTAATCTCTATTCGAGGGGAGTTGCCAGGGGTAAATCATCAGAGACCCTAACGTGCCTTGAGAACCATATTGAATTGCTGCCAGACCCCACCCATATATTAATAGGCGGGGATTTTAATACCACCTTTGAACCCTTGGGTGAGGAGGATAAGATCCTGGCCGAAGATGAGGATACCAAGTGGGGAATCCCCCAACTAGATATCCCAGCAATTAGGAAATGGAGCACGGTAGCAATCCAACTGAAAAGTTTTTGTCTTTCTAGAGGACTTAGAGCAGTCAATGGGCGAGCATTGTCAGATCCCAGGGGGAATAATACCTTTGATAATGGCCGATCAGCCAGTAGGATAGATTATATACTCCTGGATGTAAGGGCTTGGGACAAATTGGTAGATATGGAAGTGAAGGATAAGATTGAAAGTGATCATAATCCATTGTGTCTGACGCTACATACCTACCATGACAAACCCGAGCATCCTATAGAGGATCACATGGTTACACGGGACCTTGTAAGCTCAAATAACACTCGATATTTGAAGTGGAGCATGCTCCTAGAAGATATTCCTAAACTGGAAACCCTTAGGAAAGTAGTGGTGGGCGAAGTTGCTAAGATTAAGTCTCATTATGGACAGACCGATTTTATTGACTATATGATGGCTGCCCATGAGATACTCTTCTCTAGAATCCAAAGCTTTTTGCTTAAAAAAATATCTACAAATAAAATAAAGAAAGCCCAAGAAACTAGAGGGTGGTATGATAAGAGCTGTAGGGCAGCACGAGATAATCTTAGCAGGGAACTAAGATCAGGAAGGCCAGAAGTAGTAAGGCTGGCAAGAGACCAGTATAGGCAGGTTCAAAAACTAGCAAAGAAGCGTTGGGACGAGGATTGCTGGCGTGAACTAAAGGAGGTTTGTGCCTCCAAGGATTCCAAGCGCTTCTGGGCTTCAGTAAAATGGGCAAAGGGTGGCATAGCACCCCAGCCTGCTAATAATGTCGCAAAAAACAGTTGGATAGAATACTTCCGACCACAGTATGCCCGTAACCCCATGTTTAATAACGTTAGTCCACCTCCGCAAGTCTACTATAAAGTACCTTTATTTGTTGAGAGGGATGTGAGTGATGTATTGGACTGTGTAGCAGGGGGGAAAGCACCAGGCATGGATGGAATTCCGGCCGATATTTTTTTATCTGATCGGAAGTCATGGTGCAGCTACTTTACAATGTTGGCTAATGCAGTGGCTATGGGAGGGAGAGTGCCTGCCTCATGGAAGGGAGCCGAAATAATCCCTATATATAAGAAAGGTGACCGATCCCAGGCTAAAAATTACAGACCCATTAGCCTGATTGATACAGCACAAAAGCTAATGGGTCGACTACTGCAAAATAAACTGCAACAATGGATCGACGAAAACAACATTCTGTCATCTTATCAAGCTGGGTTCAGGCCCCTAACTAGCAGCGTCGACCAAGTCCTCCATTTTCTAACAATCTATTGGAGAAATGTTATCCTGAAGAAGGGGACATTGTATGCAGTTTTTGTAGATTTAAAAGCCGCTTTCGACCTGGTCCCCAGGGAAAAACTCTGGCAGACCTTGGCGGACGCAGGCTTAAACCAGGAATTGCTTACACTCCTCGTTCGCCTGCACGAAAATAATTTTGCAAGGATACGATGGGGCAAACAAGGAGATGTAACTGATCCCTTTCCGGTTGAACGTGGGGTGAGACAAGGGTGTGTCCTAGCGCCAACCCTCTTCTCTATTTATATAAATGGTATTGTTGAACACCTAGAGAAGATTGCTAGTGACGCCCCTGTAATTGCCGGCTCCCGTGTGCCAGTCCTCATGTTTGCGGATGATACACTTTTACTTTCCCGCACCCCTAGTGGGTTACAAAAAGTAGTTGATGCCTTTGGTGTATATTGTGATGAGAGGGGCCTAGAATTAAATACTACTAAAACGAAATTCATGTGCCTCAATTTGCAGTCCTCTTTTAAGGGTGTAATAAAATACAAAGGAACACCATTAGAAAGAGTGGACTCCTTCTCATACCTAGGTATCACTCTGCAAGAAAACATGAGCTGGAAGCAACACATAACTACAACCCTACTAAAATTTAGACAACTAGCAGGTGCCATCTCATTAAAACATCGTACCTCATTGACAAAGCCGGTAAACTGCGTGATGGAAATATATTCCATGAAAGTCCTGGGGGCTTGTTTATATGGATCGGAACTATGGGGTTTTTCAAACCTGAGTGAATTGGGCCGAGCAGAAAATAGGTTTCTAAGAGGGATCACAATGGTCCCCCAAAGTACGCCAACAATCCCGTTAAAACTAGACCTGGGAAGGAAATCTGTTGAGGATGTAGCGAGGCTCCGGCCCCTCCTATATTGGAGACGAGTTATGGTGACCCCAGAATTAAACCATTATGCAGCAGCATTGAGGGATGTCATCAAATTTGATCGTTTCCATATTATCCCATGGTTAAGGGAGTTGCGGGGGCTCCTTACAAAATTGAAATTGGACTATTTATGGGACAACAATGACCTAGCTTGCTTTCCTACTAAGGAAAAGCTAAAAGAGCTATACTGGGAAATGGTATATTGTACAATGTTTAGTGGCAGTACAAGCGTAAATTTAACATCTCGCTTTTTAAATGCAAAAATGTATCCCTCCTATGAGCCTTTTTGGGACCTTATTGAAAAACCATACGACAGAAAACTTTACTTTCAATTCCGCATTGGTACACTACCTTTGAATGCGTTTAAGAGGCATTGGTCCCCGGCATGGG
The DNA here is from genome assembly GCF_964261635.1 of Lissotriton helveticus. Classification (NCBI taxonomy): domain Eukaryota; kingdom Metazoa; phylum Chordata; class Amphibia; order Caudata; family Salamandridae; genus Lissotriton; species Lissotriton helveticus. The sequence goes on from NC_136063.1 coordinate 54,893,898, forward strand.
ATGAGAATTGTCACCATTGTAAAGAAGAAACTGAACATATCGCCCATTTCTTGTTTTGTTGTCCACTGTATTTGCCCCCTAGACGTAAGTGGTTAAATCCGGTGTGCTCAAAGTTGGGTACCCGAAGCCATTCCGAAGCCCTTAGGATACTCGAAACAGATTGTTCAACATTGCTTGTGGTTGGTGTAGCAAAATTTTTGGCTTGGTCATGGCTAATCCGTACTCGATCATTAACGGCTATTGCATTACAATGAAATTATGTATATCCTTAAATCCTGTTTTTGCGACATGGGACTATTGTCCTTTGTTTTCTAATGTAAAGGAATTTTAATTTTTTAAATATGTAATAATGTGTGTAATTCTGATGTACTTTTTATTATGTCTTATTCGGCATTTAATGTTTAATATGTATTTTTAGAAGTATTTTTATATCTAGTATTTATTGTATAGGGTTAGGTGAATGCTTTTATGACAAATGTCGAATAAAGCTTTATAAATTGAAAATTGCTTCTTTTCGTAGAGGCCGCTACTAATTTCTCTACCAATTTGATAATTCCCATTCCCCACAAGCCCAGACATATATTGGGATCTGAGTCTTGTTGGGTTCTGCCCCAGGCGTCAGCTTGTGAAATTTCGCCCACTGAAAAGGAGACAGAGCGTCCGCTATACAATGATTGACTCCTGGGATATGTCTCGCTTTACAAACAACATTCAGCTGCAGACATTTAAGCATACAGGCACGTAGCAACCTAAGAACTCTAAAATCTTTGGCCTTTTGTTTATTGATCAATTCAACCACAGCTAAATTGTCTACATTAAACAATACTGGACTATTCTGGAATTCCCCTCCCCATACATACAATGCCACAAGGAGAGGAAAAAACTCTAAGAAGGCGATACTGCGACCCTGTTGTAACTAATGCACTGGCCAACTCTCAGTGCACCAACACCCAGAATGTGCCAACCCCTTTCGCACCAGACACGTCCGAGTAAATCTGGATTTGCCAAATCATGTCTTCATCAGCAAAAAACAAAGACACTCCATTGAAATCTGTCAGAAAAGTCAACCAGATATGCAGATCGGCCCTAGTGGCTGCTGAAATGCACACTCTGTGATTAGGGAGATAGGCCCATGACATGGACATACCCAACCTCCTTCAGAAAGTTCTCCCAGCCCTGACCACCCTACACGCAAAATTTAGATAGCCCAACAATGTTTGCACCTTCCTGAGCTCCAACTTGCGCTCATCAATCACAGATGACAAAAATGCTGAAATCTCCTGTACTTTCTCCGCTGGTAATCTTGCTAACATCTCCATAGTGTCAATTTCAATTCCCAAGAAAGTCAGTTTTGTATTAGGACCTTCAGTTTTGTCACACCCAGCTCCTGAGCCATAGACTGGAAAAGTGTGCAAAGCCTTTTGACATTGTCCTGTGTTCTGAACTGCAATGAACATGAAGTTGTCTAAATAATGACAAATGAGGTCATGACAACTAATGCAAGTAAAACGCCACTGCAGAAAAGTGCTGAAGGTTTCAAATAGTGCACGAAACAGAACACCCCATAGGAAGAACTTTATCTTCATAGAATACCCCTTGAAAATGCATGCCTAACAGCTCAAAATCGGAAGGATGAATGGGTAACAGACGAAAATCAGACTGTATGTCACTTTTTGCTAATTGTGCAGGTCTCCCCGCTGACCTGACCAACCTCAGCGCATCATCCACGGAGGCGTAGGACACACTAGAATCCACTGGAGATAGGAAGTCATTAACAGAGGAGCCCTCAGGCCAGGAGAGGTGGTGAATCAAACAGAACTCCCAGCTTTCTTTTTAGGCACCACCCCCAGAGGAGAGACGATCAAATTGTGCATTGGACAACTAACAAAAGGACCCACCACTCTGCCTGCCTCCACCTCCGACTGTAACTTCTGTTGGACCATCTTTGGAAACTCCTTAGCTGACTTAAGATTGTCAGACCACCTGCTCTGACGGGGACCCTTGTAGCATATCTTAAAACCGTCTTTGAAATCCCAAAATAATCTGGTGGCAGCCTCGGTGTCTGGATAGGTTTCCAGACAGTTAGCCAAGATCACCAACCTAATTGGCGTGTGAGCGCTTTGGTACAAATTTGAAAGCCTGAACTCTTCCCCTCTGCCCCCTTCCTTGATCACCCCATCGCTGACCTGCAAAACATTGTGGGAGGGGATGTTTGCCGTGAATCAGCAAAATGTAACAGTGGGTCACAGAAAAGAATAAACTAAGTAGCTGAAACAACAGGAGAAAGAACCAAAGAATGGTGAATCTAAATCAAAATTATTAAGTGACTAAGTGATATTACACTAAACGACTGGGTACTATTTCCATGTGAAAAAATACCCATCAGTTGTCGATCGATACCGCCCTATTCATCATCTGGGATCCTTCACACCATGAAGGTAAGATTTTGTACCCATTACTGATAAGCAAGGTGTATATAACTCATCTGTCCAGCGAGGCCCAGTGAACTCTATAGTGTATCTGGGTGTAAGGGGACAACTGTAGAGCAGTGCACAAAAAACGTGAAACTAATAATAAATGAAAGAAAGTGTGCTTTAATGACTAAAATTGGATAGTGAGGAGGTTAAGACCCTTTAATAAACACCTCTTCACTCCCAAACCAATAAAAGAGTGCGACAGTAGTAGTCTCAGCAAATAACTACCACTTAGAGTGTAAGGTCAACATGTTTCTGCAGACTCAATGGAATAGTATCCAAAAGGGCCAAAAGGTATCCTGCTGCTCTCATCAGGACCATGATCGCTAATGCTCAATTTTAGTGAAAAATAAAAAATTTTTTATCACCTGGGTATCATCTAGTTCATCATTCTCCTGGCTTTATGGTCCCCAGGACATCAAGTGAACAGGAAACACACAATCAGATACATAGAAAGATAAACACACAACAGTTAGTATAGGTTTGATTAATAGATCCGTAATTTTTATATCAAGTGATCCAATTCTAGGCAGATTGTATACCTATCTGGTGTCTAGTGAGGCACAAATACTGTCAAAATTAGTAGAGTATAGACTCTCAATTACCTAGATGGCAGGAGAGAAAGACTCCACCTCACCTGGCCACAGCGCAGGTAATTGGAGCACCGCTCCTGTGAACAAGAGTGTTAAAAGAAGGGATTAATGTGACGCGTCAATACAAACTGGTTTCATAAAACTGCTCAAAGCAACAGAACAAAGGGGTGGGTAGAGGGTAGTGTCCACGTGTACTTGACACGCGTTAACTTCAACTCCTGTATTTTGGACTCTGTCAATAAAAGGCTATAACGATTTTTAGTGGTGGGGATGTTTGCCAACACATTGGGAACACTCATGCTTGTACCTGCAGCATTGCCTACTGCAAAAACCTCTGTTGAAGTTCCAACAGGCCCCGAAAACAGGTGTCTGACCCCTGCCACTAAACCCTGCCCCAGGCTGGGTGGGACGATATTTAAAGGGCCGATAAGATACCGGCAACCCACTTGCAGTATGCGTGGTAGCAGGCGGCTGCGAAGACGCCATCCATTGTAACCACAACTCTGAGTCCACATCACCCCAGGGTCTGTCATTAAAAACGCTCATACGAGCTCCAAACTCCACATCATATAACAACCAAGCATAACCCCAAAGGCCCTACAGTCGCTCTCCCTGGTGAGGGAAACTGGGGCTGCGAGCGACAGAGGAATTGTAGTTAAGGAATAGCCGACCTGTGTTCTGAAAATCGGCGCATTGTAGCGTTTTTTAATTTCTTTTAAAATTGTCTCATTTTTTCTCTGGGGGTTTTAGCATAAGGGGAATTTATTTTATCAGGCACTCTGACACCTCTAACACATCTGACTTACTCTTTTCCTTCAGCCCAGCGGAGGCGCCATCTTGAGTGGGGCAGGTGGGGACAGTGCTCAAGTCGGGCCGTCCTTCCCGCCCTTCTGGTGTATTTAACGGAGCCCTTTGCAGCGCTCGGTGCCCTACAGTCGCTCTCCCTGGTGAGGGAAACTGGGGCTGCGAGCGACACAGGAATTGTAGTTAAGGAATTGCCGACCTGTGTTCTGAAAATCGGCGCATTGTAGCGTTTTTTAATTTCTTTTAAAATTGTCTCATTTTTTCTCTGGGGGTTTTAGCATAAGGGGAATTTATTTTATCAGGCACTCTGACACCTCTAACACATCTGACTTACTCTTTTCCTTCAGCCCAGCGGTGGGCGCCATCTTGAGTGGGGCAGGTGGGGACAGTGCTCAAGTCGGGCCGTCCTTCCCGCCCTTCTTCCTCCCTATAAAATGTGCAAGCCAACCAGACGGCGCAGCGGGCTGGCGCAGCGGGTGCGCCGGATGCGCGCCGAAGCCGCGCCTAAGCCAAGCCCGTCTGCGCCCGTCCGCGACCAGACGGGACCAGGGGCCACCCCCCCTGCTCCACTCCCCAAAAACCCCAGGCTTTACTATACTAGCCTTGCCTTGCGCTCTCTTCGTCCTCCTATTAACAACACTTGCCCTTGTCTTCGGGCTATGGACGCCCCTACTTCCTGCCTGGTTTGCTCTTTGACTCTCACTTCTGACACAGCATCTACCCATACTCCCAGTTCTACATTCTGGAATCCCTCCTCATATCAAGTCACTTCCCCCTCCATGCGTCATTCCACCGGCTACACCTTTATGAGCTTGAACTGCAGGTCCCTGCCTAAACATAAGAGGGACATCTTTGATCTTCTGGTTTCCGATAGTCCGGCGGCCCTGTTCTTAACAGAGACATGGCTGACCGACTCTTCGGGACCCGACATTGCCACAGCTCTCCCTAATAATTACACCTATGTGAGCCGCAACAGATCAGGCAAGGAGGGCGGTGGCATTGCCATTATATATAAACGGATTTATTCATGCAAGTGGGAGGACGCACTCATACCTAATTGCGAAGCTGGATGTTTTAAACTATTATTGAATCCTCACTTCACCCTTTCAGGTGTTTTACTTTATCGTCCTCCTGGCGCTGCTGGCGCCTGGGCCTCTTCCTTATCGGAAAAGATAGCCCCTTTACTGATGCAATCCTCGAATTTTCTTCTTCTTGGCGATCTTAATATCCACTTTAACAATACACTCTGTCCTATCGGTACACATCTGCTTCAAGATTTGGCCGCTCTTAATCTACATCTTCATAATGCTGGTCCCACACATAAAGCGGGTAACCTTCTTGACCCCATTTTTTCGAATCTTGACGTCCTTACCTGCCTCCCTTCCAAACCCATTACCTGGTCCGACCACTACATTGTAGAATTTAACATCTTGACTAGTGTTACTGTCAATCCACCAGTCCATATTCAGACCCTTAGACCGAATAGGAACTGGAAAAAACTCAATCTGCTACAATTGAATCGCCAGCTTGCCACCACCCTTCCCTCCCTACCCAATAATATTACTACCAAAGATGAAAGTCTAATTAGTACATGGCTGTCGTCAGCCATAGACACCTGTCTTCCGGCTCAAATTAGAAAACAAAATTTTACCCATCCCCTTGCCCCCTGGTTCACGGATCAACTTAAATGTGCTAAATCCAAGTGCAAGAAACTCGAACGAAGATGGAGATCTGAATATTCCCCTAATGCTAAAGAAATTTATAAAACGGAACTTCGACATTACCACGCCCTGTGCAAAAGCGCCAGGGCAAACTATGTTAACACCTCTATTTTATCAGCCCAAAACCGCCCTAAAGCTCTTTTTAGAGCAGTCCAAGAACTCTCTGGACAATCTAATTTGCCAAAAGCCCCATGTTTGGACCCAGATTAATGCAACGCACTTGCTGTTTTTTTCAGGGAGAAAATAGACCGCATCTATGCTGGTTTTGATGCCCCCTCACGAGCATCGGACAACCCCCCAATTATAGACCCTCTCACCACCCTCTCCCAGGTTACCACTACTCTTGTCCATCACTCTCCCATTGACAAATGGGACCCGATTTCTTTAGAACTCTTTTTTGAACTCATGGCAAAAATCAAATCTGGCTCCCCACTAGATGCCTTGCCCCCTCAAATTCTAAGCACCCTTGACACCCCCGTCCTTTCACCCATCCTAGCTCTCCTGAACGCATCTCTGTCTGAAGCCACTGTTCCTGCAGTTTGGAAACACGCCATGGTGGTTCCCCTTCTAAAGAAAACTAACGCTGATCCCAATAACCCTGCTAATTTTAGGCCCATATCCCTACTCCCCTGCTTGTCCAAGGTATTAGAAAAACACATTAACCTCTGCCTCTCCTCTTATATTGAGAATACGAAATTCCTACACCCGTCCCAATCTGGCTTCAGGGCTGGATTCTCTACTGAATCCACCCTCCTAGGTGTCACGGAGGCAATCAAACAGCAGGTGGACAGAGGGGAGACGGTGGCGCTTATCCTGTTGGATTTAAGTGCTGCGTTCGACACCGTCTCCCATGACATCCTCCTCTCCACCTTAAAGGCTGCCGGTATCCGTGGCACAGCTCTTGCCTGGATTGCTAGTTTTCTGTCTGCACGCACCTTTCAGGTCTTCTCTTCCACTTCTGCCTCCACTGCCCTCCCGTCCCCACACGGTGTACCCCAGGGTTCGATCTTAAGTCCCCTCTTTTTCAATATTTATGTCAGTCCTCTTGCCTCCTTGGCAGAACAATCTGGTCTCTCCATATTTTCATACGCCGATGACACCCAAATCATTTTTTCTCTCTCTTCTAATAAACACGCCACCACTTCATCTCTGCGATCTGGGCTCACTAATATTGCCAATTGGATGCAGACCAATAAACTAAAACTAAACGGCGACAAAACCGAACTTCTTTTATTCGGTCCTGACAGCTCTCTGTGGGGCCCCAAACACTGGCCTCAGCAAATGGGTCCCCTGCCGATTCCAGCCACCAAAGCACGTAACCTAGGAGTTACATTTGACAACCAATTGTCCATGAAGCAGCACGTGGTGAAAGTCTCGGCCACCTGTACTAATATCATGCGGTGGCTGAGAAAAATAGCATGGATGCTTCCTCCAGACACACAACGTACAGTGGTCCAGGCCTTAATAACCTCCAGGTTAGACTACGGCAACGTACTCCTTCTTGGAGCTAGCAAGGAGGTAATACGCACACTACAGGTGGTGCAAAACATGGCAGTTCGCCTGCTCTGCAACTTGCCCAGAACCGCCTCTGCCACGGTTTCCCTGCGCAGCCTTCATTGGCTGCGCATTGAATCAAGAGCAAAATTCAAAGCCCTCTGCTATATGCACCGAATTAAAACAGGCAATTCTCCCCCCTACCTTTCTAATTTAGTTCACCCTTACTGCCCAGTGCGCACCCTTAGATCGTCTTCTCTTGGCACCTTTTCCGTACCTCGTTTCAAACGCACTAGAGCGGGCGGTCGTTCCTTTTCCTATTTGGCGCCTTCATTATGGAATACTCTCCCCATTTCCCTACGCTTTGAAACTTGTTACCTGAAATTCAGGAAAGGCCTGAAAACCTGGCTTTTTTCTGCCTAATCGCCTTCATTTTGGCCTCCCTGCTTCTCTTCCTCTGTTAGCGCCGGGAAACCCCTGGGTATCTGTGCGCTTTATAAACTCAAATATAATAATAATAATAATAATAACTCTGAGCCTTCCCTATGATATCCATTTACTTGAACATCGCTACCGCTCTATCCTGATGTTTTTCACAATAAATGCTAGTGTAAATGAGAAAGGCAGATGTCCAGTTCTCAATGGATTTGGGGACCATAGGTCTTCTGGCCAATTCCCATTCTTCCTCCTTTGAGCCTTCTTTGGTATGAATATCCCGATGTAACAACTTAAAGACATCCACAGATTCATGACGTCATATCCTGCTCTTGGTCTTCTCCGATATATGCGAGCTTAATGGCATACCAATCCCCATGTAAGGTAACTTCTTGTGTATATTTTTATCCTCTTCTACTGTCTCTTTGTCATCTTTTCCCACTGAATTGGTCTCCTGAACATCTTTGTCAGAGTCGTTCCCCACCCTTACCTCCTGACAATTACCTTGCTGCACAGCCCCAGTCAGAACCTTGTCCAAAACCTTCTCCCCCCCAACTCCAAAGGACCTGGTGAATTTCTGTGGTTGACCCCCTTCTTGTTGCCAAAATGTCCTCCACCCTGCCTTACCTTTTGGCAACTGAGCTGCTCTCTTGCGGAAGGCCTGAGGGTCATCCTATTGGTGACTGATGGTTGTAGAATCCTGTAGCATTGCTCGGTCTGCACTTGACTTCTGCAAAAGGCTAAGAACACTGTTTTGCCCCAAGGTACCCATCTGAACCCCCACAAAATTCAAAGACTTCTCCCCCCCCATCCCCACAATCCCCTTCTCTCAATTCCCCTTCTTCCAGGTCGTCGCTGTCTGCATCCACTACCAATTGTTCACCACATCCACCATAATGTGCCCCACTTCCCCCCGGGATTTCGCCATCACCAACCCCGCCATGGTAAAAAGGCCTATGAATATCTTTTGCAGCAGTTGATTTGCCTGCATGCGAACGGAAATCAGCTCCAGATCTCCCTTCCTCTAGAAAACCCCCTGACGGAGCCGCAGCATGCTCTGTCCGCAACTTCCTTTTGCCAGCCGCTTTCCTCTTTGAAACTGGCACCTTGCCTTTCAAGCCGCTCAAGCCTGGCTGTTCCTTAACGCCCGATGCACCCCCCATGCTCCCGCTCTCAACACCATGAACCTTTCCGGACGAACTGCCATTCCCCACCCATACCCACTGACCCCCTTTGTCTCCTGCACAGCCTTCTGGAATGGCCCTCCCAAGCGCAAACCCTGTTGGTCTTCCACCCTGGCTGGGCTGGTAAACTGCTGAGCCTCCTGGCCTCTAATAGCCTCATGGGGATACAGGGGCCCTGTATCCTGTGAATGCTGTTGCCAAAGAGGCAGCTGCAATGCCTCTGTGCCACCCTGCACCCTTGCCTGTATCGATGAGTCCCCACCACTTGGGTCCTGTCCTACAAGGAATGCACTGGAGGTTAAGTTGACATTCCTTTGCGGCAGCAATCCTGTCAGCCCAACTGAGGGAGCTTCCGTGGGCAAAATTGTGGGGTATATACATGATAAATTTGGGGCAAGGCTCAAAACATAAGTCTGCCCATGTACATTGAAGAGTTGAGCTCCCCCATGCCACACCAATCCAGTGTGAGCTGCACTCGGGGAATGAGCTTCGTCCTGCAACTGGCAGTGCGAAACAGCCGCTGTCTCAGCACTCTTCACCCGCCTCCCCCTCCCGCTATTAACCACATATCCAGCAACTCGAGCCAGGGCGCCTCCCCGCAGCCACCCGGCTTGGCTTAAAGCCCACCCCCTCCTCCCGCCCACTTTCGCACGCCGCCCGCCTACATGAAAAAGGGCCGTCGCACATACCTGTGCACTCTCTGAAGCCGCCTCGTGGGAATCAACAGGCTCCTCAAGCCCGACAGCGACTACCGCCTCAGGCACCAATGGCATGGTCACCGAGCACTCTTCCTCCTCCACGGGCTGTCGGGACAGGCAGGCAGCCACTGCTAAGGAGACTCCCCGCGCTGACTTACGTTTGGAGCACGTAAGCCCCACCCATGCCGTGCCCGGGACTCCCGGCTGAAGCAGGTCATCTCTGTCAGCCGCGCAGATCACCCGGACAGCCTCCTGCACCTCCGACGACGACGCCATCTCGCAAACCAGGCAATAAAGGTCAGTGATGCAGGACTCAGGGCAGGCAGAAACGACAAAGAACTGCAATCCCTTCCTCCCACCTCCCTTGGGCACAATGAGCTTCCCGCCCCGCCAGCCTTCTATTAGTGAACTGCCCTCCTCGCGCCTCCTGCCCCCTAATTGCCCCTGCCTTCGCACCTGGGTGGCCGCTCCCTTGTGCGAAAATACCAAGGGGGAGACCGGCTCGTGCCTAGCTTCCCCTGGGTCCCCCCTGTCATCTACAGTTGAGATTAGCAAATTCCTCTTCGTCATAGACACGGGCAATGAGTGGGCTTAAGAGAGAAGTTTGGTTAGCCACAAGAGAAGCAAGTTGAGAAATGACCCAGTCAGGGCTCATCATCCCCAAAGGAAGCACATTGACAAGAAACCTCACAAAAACACAGTTGTTTCCTGCGCAATGAATTCCAGTCATCTCCTCTGTAATGTTTGATTGCATAGCCCCTAAATAAAACCATTCATGGTAAGGTATTGCCTCCCTTAAACGTGCATGTAAGACAAGCATACACTTAGAGTGCGCGCGTCCTACTCTGAGCGAGAAAGTATTCTAATTCTTAAATGTGACCTCTGACTGTGACAGCCACCCTCAGCTTGGAAAGGAGGCCATTCTTTGCTGACCAGACAAATTGGGCCTGTCTATCAAGGGGGTCATCCTGGCTGGCCTGCATGTACCCATTAATGCTTGTTTGAGCTTTCTACCATAGTTGCTTACACTGCCTGTGTCCATTAATGCTTGTTTGAGCTTTCTACCAAAGTTGCTCACACTGTTCGTGTCCATAACCACCTGTTAGAGCTCCAATGCCACGGGAGCCCTGAGGGGACAGTTTTGTTTATAATTAAACTAAATTGTTCAAGCAATTGACCGCGCAGTAAAGGAATTGTTGGGTAAAAAGCGCACACACTAGCACCTTGTGGATTCTTCCAGGAAGGGCAGCACTGCATTTTTTTTTTACATGCAAGTGTCGTTTTTGCGGTTTCTTCGCATTTTAAGTGTCTGACACATGGGTAGCTAGGAGACTTCAAAAGTGGAGCAGCGCATCCTTCAACTAAATGCAAAGCGTAAACGTGCGTTGTGGCTTGTTTTTGCCTAGGTCGAAAAAGAGTAGTCCACTGCTAAAACTAATTATTGATGAGACAGCCGTTGTGTTTTTAGATTATTGCAGGCACTAATTCACTAATCTCTGACATAATTACTGGCTTATTTGAAGTAGGGGTATAGCATCCACCACAAGTATTTTTAGCAACCCCCTTGAAGTACAATTTCATTAGCATACATTTGCATTGTGATTTTTGGAGAACCAAAACTGGGAGGCATGGTGTACTTATTTCCCAAACGGAGGACAGCGTGTTATTAACAATTTTGATATTCCCCAAAAAATAAATCTTACAATGTAAGAAAGAGAGGAAAGCTATGAGAGATCTCTAGCACACCGCGTGATGGTCTTCAAGAGAGAGTTCCGACTAAACGACGGCAACAGGCGAGGTTCCATCTTGTTCCTCTTTTTATTTGAGGCATAATTCAGGCATTGCTTGGAGAGTGCATCCTGATTGCGGCACCAGTGATTCAAATCTATATCTGAGTGCTGACTGAGTGCATGATCTGGTCTGTATGAGGGATTTATGAGGGAGTTTAAGGTTTTTTAAGGTAAACACGACTGAGTCTCCTGAACCGGCACACCTAATACACCAATGAAACATGCTTATCTCAACCACCCCACCCCCATAGCCTCACGCTGCAGCCTGAAGGGACATTAGCGGACCTACCACCAAAGCATCCTTACTTCAGGCCCCCTTCTAACACCCCCCTCCACCCCCACGCACTCTTGTTTCAGAAGCCCCACTCGTTGTGCCTGAGGCTAAACCGATCGGCAGCCGCAGCTCAGACACGGTGGACACTATCATCAGGTTGTGAGCAGCCGCGGGCCGTGGAGGGAGTTACGGTGGGGCAGGGAGGCGGGGAGGGGGAGGGGCAGGGTGGAGGGACCTAAAAACTGGCATATGGATAATTGCAGGTAAGTAAACAATTTAATTAATAAAACGAAATTTGTAGCGCGCACAGCATCGCATTTTGCGATGCAGTGCTCGCTACGAAATTCGTTTTAATAATTAAGTTGTGTACTTACCTGCAATTATCCATATGCGGGTTTTTAGGTCCCTCCACCCTGCCCCTCCCCCTCCCCGCCTCCCTGCCCCACCGTAACTCCCTCCACGGCCCGCGGCTGGTTGTGAGTATATTACAACTCACAGCAGTGCCCCAACCCTCGCCACCCTCTACAAACCCCCAGGATGGCAGGGAAGGAGAAATGTTGCGAACTGTGGTGCAAAGCATAATTAGTGGGATTCGCTAACCTGAAAGTTTATGATGCCCGGTGAGATGGGAGGGCGTGATGAATCATTCTGCAGGGGACGCCAGTTCACGTGACACGTCGTGACGAGGGCACGCTTTGCTCCAAAGTATGTTTCCACTAAGCATGAGCGCAAAATCCGCTCCGATCGCGGATTTTGCGGATTTTCGGTAAATCCGCGATCCGCGAACTCTCGCGAATTTACCGAGAATCCGCAATCCGCGATCGGAGCGGATTTTGCGGTCAAAAGTTCAAGCCTAACATCATTTACGATGGCGCCGGCAAGCTGCCAGCGCCATCCTCAAATGGTTACTTAATTAGCTTCGACAGGAAGCTCTAACAGATAAGATAAAGCAGGGGCTCGAGCGCCTGCTTTATTTTATCAGTTGGAGCTTCCTGTTGAAGCTAATTAAGTAACTTTTGCAGGATGGCGCTGGCAGCTTGCCGGCGCCATCGTAAATTATTTACATGGTGTGTCTTCTTGAATAAATATGTGCCCTAGTTGAAGCTTAAATTCAGTGACTCATTCATTAGCCCAAAAATAATCGTGAGCGTTGTGGAGGCTGGGCAGGTGTGCCTTGTTCCCAAATATACCATGGGAAATCCGCTGTGATGCTGGCCAGAGGCATTTGCATCTTTGGCTTTCACGTGCGCAATCCCCCTGCTGTTCCTGTGACCAGGGGCTTCTGTCTCTTAATCTGCTGCTCTGATCGGTCTCTGACCTTTTGTATACACACAAGGGGCATGTGCGCTCGCATGGAAGCCCCGTCCGTTTGGCCCCACCCACACACTCGAGGTGTGCACCCGCCCGTCTTCCCGCCATTTACCCACTATGATGGACATTTCACTGAAGGGACCCCTGCGCACTTCGGCGCGATTGCATAGTAGTAACACACACTTGGTCGCTGGAACTAGTTGAAGCGCAAATGCAGTGACTCATTCATCAGCCCAAAAAAAATCGTGAGCGTTGGGAGGCTGGGCAGATGTGCCTTCTTCCCAAATATACCATCGGAAATCCGCTGTGATGCTGGCCAGAGGCATTTGCATCTTTGGCTTTCACGTGCGCAATCCCCGTGCTGTTTCTGTGACCAGGGGCTTCTGTCTCTTAATCTGCTGCTCTGATCGGTCTCTGACCTTTTGTATACACACAAGAGGCATGTGCGCTCGCATGGAAGCCCCGTCCGTTTGGCCCCGCCCACACACTCGAGGAAGCCCCGCCCCCAAATCCGCCGATCCGTGAATCCGCAAATTCGTGAATCGTGGATCCGCAAAATCCGCCCATGCTTAGTTTCCACTCCTGAGCCCCGGGGTGGATATTAAGGGGCACAAAAACACCTAATTGGGAGGCGATGATTTTGGGCTGGGGGGATATACAAGCAATGAGGTGAAGGAATGAGAAAACTTGGGTTGGGAGGCACAATGCAGCTACTAAGGAAGTGGAGGGTGCGAATTTAGGGTTTAATCCGCTTGCAAAAAAAGGAGAATACAAGGTCATGCGTGAAATCACCCAGGCAAAGCAGCTCAAAGAAAGACAGGGTATAGTCAGTTCTTTTTTATGCACCTTTGGGTCAGCATGTGCAGAAGAAATGCAGGACACCGACCTCAGTAAAGAGAGATGGACAGCAACATACGCACAGCAGAGGATATGTGGCGCGACATAGAACACAGGGATTTCTCTGAGGCGAGAAACCATCTTCAGCTAGCCTTGAAAGCCACCAAACTCTCTTAACGCTGGGATGCACAACTCGGTCACCCCAACTTCAGAAAATTAATCTAGAAAAATGTAAAATTACTCTCCTTACTAGAGGACAAGGCGAGTTTCTCAAAAAGATCTCACGCATGGATGACTCTCAACTCCTACAAATCATTAACTCCACAAACATACTTTATCCCAAAGCCATAAAAATGAACTTTTTAAGGTACAGACTGGGGATTCTTCCATGTACTGAGCACCTACCAGCAAGGCTGAGGACAAATGGACAAAATACTTGCAGGCTGTCTAACATCAACAATGGCGACATCCTTCACGTAATATGTCTATGTGAAGAGCTGTACCAAGCACGACAACAGTTCCTTAAAGAACCATTTAAGTAGAAAGGCACCCGCACCAGAAGGCAAGCGTTGCTGGACTGCTTAAACCTGTTAAATGGCAAACTAAATTGCAGATTTGTAAAATTTCTGATGGTGGCTGAATGGAGAACACCATAAATATCAAAAAATGCTTTACAAAACCCGCCGACCCAAGCTGACCAGTAGACGGGCAAAAGGACTTAGCAGAACCTTATCAAGGATGACCACCAGCAGCAGAGGGACACATGTTGCAACAAGCAGAGTCCATGTGGAAAACACGATAAATGGTTAAGCTGGGCGAGAGCAAGGGAAAACTGAGATACGTACTTTCCAGCATCCAGCGAATTATTGTTTGTCCCTAATCAGCACAATTGAACTATCAATTTAAACTGTAATGAATATTTCACTCTTTGGCTTTTATTGGTTTTAAACATGGATGTTTTATGAATTTTGGAATAGTTTTTATTGCAATGGTTTTAACTAACTATCCAAAAATAAAATAAACTTAAACTTAAACACAGCAGAGGACATTAGTATGCATACCATTATGATAGTGGAACACCCTCCCTGCGTTTTGGGAACACGGCGTTTTGCATTTTCCTCACTGCGAGTAGACGCTTCTCTTTTCACTTCCAGTCCCTTTGCAGAAATAATCCAAGCAAATGGATCTGCGTATGGTGTGCCCTGCAACACCAAGCCAGAAATTTGACACAAAACAGTCCAGTAGCCCGAGCGTTGTCAATAATAATAGAATGAAATGTCTGTTTTCAGTCCATTGGCAGCCAGAAGGTTTTTCCCCCAAGTCCTGTCCATAAAAAAACAGTTGTCAAAATCTGCTATTGTTTTTAATCTCTACATTGGGTAGTAGGCGATTTTTTGTCTCGGTGTGAAGTGGATTTCGCCAAAGAGGTTGAAATGCCGGTTAGTTGGGAGGTGAGGGGTTGCTGTTTACCCGAAGAAAATTAAGCTGCAGGCAGTTTCCAGGTATCTCTGCACACCTTTGAATACTGCAGACAGTTGGTGGAGTATCACCTCCTCCCTGCCTTCAGCCCTCTGAGAGAGGACAACTGAGTTTAGCACTTTTCTCTCTGTTCTGCACCTTTTCCTCTCCTCTTTTTTTATCGGAATGGCAGGGCTGCTGCTTCTTAAACATCCCACAAATTACCAGTTCCTTGTCCAATAGCCATTCCCAACGAAATGCCTTCAAAAATAAAACTCCAGTGGGGTAAACGCATGAAAGGTTGGAACTGGAAGCTTGTTTTTGCAGGGAAATGCAAGTGTCACCTAAAACAGATGGGAGGGAAGCACAGGTGCAAAAGACAGAAGCAAAACCAGGTTTTCTGACACACACACTGTGCTGACAACCAAAGTCACGCCGACCCCGATAAATGTCGGATCTTCACTTACCTTGAAAATTGGTCAGCGGTGCAGGGGCAGTTCTTTTTACACAGCCGAACTCTACCAGGGAATCCTTTAAAAAACCCATAAGGGATGCAGTGACCATAACACGCCTCGCGTCCTCGTCTGCGGCAAAGGAGGTAAAAGTGGGTCTGTGAGTAAAGAGACCTGATTGCCTATGCGCTTCATTTTTTAAAATATTTTCGGCGGGATACGCAACCCCAACGCGAATTCTGTCAAAACCTGTTTTTAAAATGCTTATTTTGGCCCTGGAGGTCCATGTGGGACCTCCAGAGCAGGCCTAGGGGGTCAGGGCGTTTCTACTCTGCCCCCTTTTCTTGTTATTTAAAGTTTTTCTACTGTTTTCTTGTGACTTGGTACTACCGAGTCACAAGATGGCAGCCAACACTTCCTGGTTTGGAGTGTTGGCAGCCAATTAAAATGAAGCTTGTGGTTGGGAGGGTTCACAAACCCTCCTTGGCCACAGATATCATAACTTTTATTTCTTTAATTTCTCAGGAACACCTGAATAGATTTACACCGTTTAAAAGAAAATCGCTTTCTGAGCCAAAACCTACCTTTTTGCCAAATTTTGTGTCTATTATGCAGTTTCCGGCTGTAGCTTTGTCTTAAGTTCCTATGGAAATTCACATGGAAAAAACGCTTGACGAATTACACCGAAACTTTCAAGACAGGAGTTGACCGGAGCGCCCCACTAGTTTTGAAAATTTCGTGAAGATTCATCAAACGGCGCTAAGGTTATTGGTAAATCAAAAAACGCTTTTCTTATATATATATATATATATTCACTGAAAAAACCATAGGTTATAGACCATATATAGTTAGGAATTAGCATTTAAAAAAACCTTATTTTACTCACACAAAACCATTGAAATTCCATATATAGTTAGTTGTACTAACTATATATTGCGCACCCGCAATCCACTGCTGATCATGTCACATATTACATCATTCATGACATGGTCAGTGACATCACTGATGACATCACTGATGACATCTCAAATGACATCACTGATGACATCACTGATGACAACATCCAGTGACTGTATGTTTCTGTAAAGTTAAAATATGTCTTACATATTGAAGAATGAGTGGATGTATAAGTGTCTGGATGAAGGATTTAGTAGGTGCATGATTGACTGTATGAGTGAGTGAATACATGTGTGTCACTGAGTGCATGAGTTAGTGACTAAACTGTCTTAATTTGTGCATCATTATGTCTGTTGTTCTGTAAACAGCTGCATGTGTTGATCAGTAGCTATATGAGTAAGTATATGGGTTATTGATTGGTTGCCCAAGTATTTGTATGGGAGACTGAGTGTGTGTGTGTGAAGGCTGGGAGGTGTATGACTCTGTGCATAGATGTGTTAGCAGTTAATTCAATAGATGGATGGGTTCAAAAGTGCATGTGGAAACACCTGTATGGGCGTTTGACTGAGTGCATTGGTGAGTGAATGGATATCTCAGTGCTACATGTCAAAGTAAGTACATATGTAAAACACAGTACATGTGACAGTTGACATATATAAATAACTGTGCATAAGAGTCAGTGAATGTGTGAGTGGCTGTATGGATCATTGTGTACTTGTATCAGGCAATGTAAAAGAGAGTAAATATGTGTTAGTATATGTTTGAATAAGTAAGGTGTGTATAACTGTATAGTTGAGGAAATGGAGGTGTGATTGATTCTTTGCATGACTGACTTAGTGTCTGAGTAACTCCATGGATGAGTGACAGTCTGTGAGTGTCTGTTTACACTGAGTGTATCTAAGGTTATATTAGAGTCTGAAGAGGTTCATCGTATTATCACATGAATGATGTCATCAGTGATGTGATCAGTAATGACAAATGAGATGTCATCAGTGATGTCATCAGTGATGTCATTTGAGATGTCATCAGTGATGTCATCAGTGATGTCATCAGTGATGTCACTGACCATGTCATGAATGATGTAATATGTGACATGATCAGCAGTGGATTGCGGGTGCGCGATATATAGTTAGTACAACTAACTATATATGGAATTTCAATGGTTTTGTGTGAGTAAAATAAGGTTTTTTAAATGCTAATTCCTAACTATATATGGTCTATAACCTATGGTTTTTTCAGTGAATTTCAATGTTTTTTTAATAGCAAATAACTCAAGCTTTAAAATGTATTTTTCTTTAAATCAAAAAATATATTTTACATGTTTTTAATACTTTTTTTTTTAATTATATTTTTTGTTTCGCTCCCGGTACGCGAACCGGTTAGCTTCCCGTTAGCGCAATTGGTGCCGCGACCCGGTCCGCGAACCGGTAAACGTTCCGTTTGCGCAACTGCTGAGTTAGAAAACAACATCGTGACGCGTCGCGTCAGCGTGACGTATCGCGTTGTCGCGTAATACGTCATATGACGCGCCAAGGTAGCATACCCGGAAGCGAACTGGTACGCGAACCGAGGCGCGAAGCGCTGCTTCCCGGAAGCGATCCGGGACGCGGCCCAAAGCGCATAACGTAAACACAACAAGTCATGTGACTCGGTAATAACACTTTTCATTGGTTCATTTCACTTTTGGTTTCCTAATGATGTAAGACTAGGTCATGTGACCTAAAAGTAACACTTTTCAATGGTTTAGAACTATTGTTTTTCCAAATGATGAAAACCCCTCCTTCTTTCCTCACTCTGACTTTCATCTTTGTGAGAGAAAGACCCTTTGTGATTAGTGAGCAATGGCTTCATTAGTAGCTTCAGCTGGTGCTTCCCCACCACCTCCACCACATCCAAAGAAGAGAGGACCACCTGCTGAAGTTATTATTCAGCAAGAGGAGGAAGAAGAGGAAGAAGAGGAAGAGCAGCAAGAGAGGCAATTTTTGCGTGAGGAGCCCAGGAGGTCTCATGTGAAAGTAAATTATATTTGGCAATTTTTTAGTTATCCCCAGGGCCAAAAAAAAGTCAATGCACGGTACGTAACTTGCCTTATATGTAAAGAAAGCCTATCCAGAGGCACCGAGAAAAAGTACAGTTACGGCAATTACACGATGCATCGCCATATGAGTAGGTGGCATCCTAACAACTACAGTGCTGCACAGTTACGTGACCAGCAAGATAATCCTCCTTCTATGGCCAGAAGATCAGTTGTGCCGGAAGTGACGGGACCAGAGGCGAGGGAGTTGGTCCCAAATATTCAGATGAAATTTGGGGAAGTGAAACAAGTGTGCGTGCATTGCAATGGGTTCATTTGCTACAGAGAAAGTAGCATCACTCTGATCAACAGAGCTATCGACAATCATGATTGTCCGAAACGCCCCAGACAATAAATTCTTTTTTTTTGTTGCTCCTGTTGAGCCCTTTACAATGAATCGTTTTCGTTTCCCCCCCGCAAAAAAACCCAAAAAAAATATAAAACTGTTCAGAAAATACAAAAAAAGTAAAAAAATGTTCAGAAAAATAATAAAAAAAATATAAAACAACAAAAACAATAAAAAAAAGTTCTTTTCAGAACTACCTCCCTGTTATAAAAAAATTGGTAGAATATTTGGAACTCTGCCAACCTCTATTTCTTTTGGTTCGCTTCCTCGTTTGCTCTCCGGTACGCGAACCGGGAGCGAACCAAAAAAAAAAAAAAAAAAAGAAGAGTAATTATAAGGGAAGGAAACAGACAGTTATGTTAAAAGAAAGACAGCTATAGGGAGTAAAGTAGAGATACTGTTTAATAGATCTATTTACTGAAGAAAAGATTTAAGAGAGTATAATTGTGAAAAACAAAATAGATAAGTAAGTGAGAAAAAAAAGAGAGTAGAAAAAGAGAGTAGAAGAATAACAAACAAGAGTTTCTTAGAGAATGTGAATGAATAATCAAATTAAGATTAAAACATCGGAATAACAGAGAAAAAACACAATGCAGAAAAGAAGAAGTAACAGAAAAGGAATGATTGAAACAGCAAAGAAATGTAAATAACATAGGGGCATATTATCAACATAGGCGATAAAATTTTTGCTGCTTTTATCAGCAGAAATCTGACACTAAAGACGCTTTTGCGGCAGTTTTCTGCCAATAATTACTGCTTTTATCGGCAGAAAACTGCCGCTAAAGCCGCTTTTCCAGAAGAAAACTGCTGCTAAAGCCACTTTTGCGGCAGTTTTCTGCCGATAAAAACACTGATAAATGTATTGCCTGTGTTGATAATATGCCCCTTACTGTGCTCGAACTACAGAGAGAAAGCATAATGAACAAGTAGTGAAAGAGTGGTCAGTCAGAAACAGTGAGAGTAATAGACACAGAGTGAGTGAACAAGAGTGACGAAGTATGAGAAGAGAGGGACTGACAAAAATAGTGGAAGGAGTAGAGTAAGTAAGTAATAGAGAAAGGATTGAGGGAAGTAGCAAAGGCAGGAAAGTGAGGGTTAAAGAAATGAAGTAGTGAAACTAATAGAAGTTAAATGTGATAGAAATGTAACGAAAAGAGTACAAAACATTTACCTTATAATTGTCGTTAACTTAGTCACTTGTAATTTTTATACTTTCAATCTGTGAGAGAGAGAACAAACATTTGAAAAATATTAAAACATGTATTTAAAAATTAGAAAAGACAAGGGAAAAGATTGAAGGACAAACAGTTTTTCAATAACTTTGACACTTACAGAAGCCTCTGCTTCTCCATGCCCCTACACAGTCCTAAAAATATACATTTTAAACTAACAGTATCTGGATGCAGATGAAGTGAGGCCTATCTTGCAATATGGTGCATCTTTTGCACTGCTGCTGTCTCACAACAGTGATGCAATGGCAGCGCAAAAGAGGTGCAAAGCCATCATAAAATTGCCCTTAACATTTTAAATAATTGTTTCAGGATGCCAATAAGATGTGTCCTATCCAGAGGTTTGTTTCAGGTGAGGCCTACTCAGGGTTCCAAATGAAATTTCGAATTGTTGAAGAGTACAGAGGAGATAATACATGTGAAGGCCTACCAATGAAGTAAGTCATGTACACTTCACTCTTGAACAAAAGCCAGACCTCTTTTGTGTCTGTGGACAGACCTAAACTTAATCTGCACAATGTCATTTGTAAACTTAGGAAACACAGGTGATATAATTGAAAAATGTGGAGTTTCTTTTCCTCATTTCACAATCACATCACCTGTGTTTCCTTTGCTTAGGTATCTCATAGTGCAGATGTAGTCCAGCATATGAAACAGTACCCAGAAATGCACACTGCATGCAAGAACTTTGACACTTACAAAAGCTTCAGCTTCCGCATGCCCCCTACACAGTGCTAATTATATACATTTTAAACTGATGGTATCTTGCTGGAGATGAACTGAAACCTATCTTGCAACATGGTGCATCTTTTACACAAAAGTGACCCACAGCGGAGCAAAAGAGGCGCACGGCCATCATAAATCTGACCCTAACATTTTAAATGATTGTTTCAAGATGCCGATAAGGTGTAACCTATCCACAGATTTGTTTCAGGTAAGTCCTACTCAGAGTTGCAGATGAAATTTAGGTTAGTTGAAGAATACAGAGGAGATAATACATGTGCAGGCCTATCAACGAAGTGAGTCATGTCCACTGCACTCTTGAACAAATGTCAGACCTCCTCTGTCTCCAGGAACAGGCCTAAACCTCATCTACACAATGTGATGTGTAATGTTAGGAAACACAGGTAATATAATTGAAAAACGTGCAATTTTTTTTTGCTCATTCCACAATCATATCACCTGTGTTTCCTTTGCTTAGACTACTTTTCCACAATGAGATACCTATCATATGAAAGACTACGTAGAATATGAGCACTGTATGCAACAACTTTGACACTTACAGAAGCCTCTCCTTCTCCATGCCTCCTACACAGTTCTACATGTACATCATAAATGCAAACAGTACAGAATTAATTATACATGTTAAATGGTTTATTTTTGCTGTTCTCAGAATGTATCAAATTTCACTAAAAACAGTGACTTGAAGGTATTCATCATATAACAGCGGGGGGAAAAAAAACACAATCAAAATGATTGTGCTTAAAAAACCCATACAACATAACAAATCAGAATTCAGAACTCCTTAAAGTTAACTTACTTTCCATGACGTCGAAGGATGTCCTATGAACAGCTTACACTCTGTTGTGCTGTTATTACTTTCAGCCCGCCACTTTCTGAAAGAAAACCTCCATCGTTTTGAAATATATGTTACATACAATAAATGACTTCTCGCTCTCTAGCACATGTTTCCACAAGGCCAAATCATGTCAGAGCCATTTATAACTCTTGGAATTCTTGTAAGCCAATCCCGTCATGTTGTATTTCCGCAACTTTCAGAATTAAAATGTTGAAGATCATTTTCACCATCCTGGACTACTAATATCTTACCCTTCTTGCTCACTCATGTTCTACATTTCCTATGACACTGATACTGCTTACTATGAAGCAGACTTACACTACCTCTATGACTACTACAATTATTTAATTCTCTACATCACTTTTAATCACAAAGCAATATAAAACAGTAGACAGCATTGCAGACTTACATTCCCTCTACTCCATGTTTTGATTGGCTGCTTGAATTAGCTTATAAAAAGAAATAGTTTTTCTGAACTCATTCAAAGTGCAGTTATTTTTCCATGACGTCCAGTGTTATGGTAAGAAGTTATGTCTCTGTACTACACTTATCCTCAAGGCCAAATCGTGTAGGAGCCATTAGAACTTCTTGAAATTCCTCAGAGCACATCCCAAGATTCTTTCCCTAAAATTTTGGTTTTAAAAACACCAGGTAAGAATTTTTAAGGTCATACGGCAATTTTTTTTTGAAAATTAAAACAGAATCGTTGCAGAATGACCAGCCATTTCTAGACTTTAAATAAGCTGTGTAATGTCGTGATGTTATTGAAGGACCGTCATGATATATAATTGCTGCAGTTACAAAAGTCCTTCCTGATATTGACAACTGTGAAGCTACAAATTTTTTTATTAAAGTTGTCAATTTTGTTCCATCAGGCCTACATCGTTGGAACATTAAAATGACATACTGGCCATATGTTCGTATAAATAATATTGACATCATTTCAGATTTACATTGGCTACACTCCATGTTGTGATCAGCTGCTTTTACTAGCTTATTAAAAGAGACTGATTTACTGTCTGGCAAAGTTAAATATATAAATCTTTCTGAGTCTACACTAGTAGTACTTGATACCCTACAGTTCTCGCAGTCATGCTGCCATTGATAAGAAAGCCCAAACAGGTGATCTACATCTACACCTTCAGCATGCAATACATCAAGCATATACATCAAAAACTCCTGACAATCTTGCTGAATATTTTGAGAGAATTGTGTTTGGCCTGAACATCTGTCTAACAGATTTCGAATTTCAGACACACTTTCTATTTTTGTTCTATCAGTGCTACATTTCTCTAACACAGAATTTAACAAACTGCATAATCTTTGATCAGAATTGACCACAATCTCTTCTTTTACATTTTCTAGAGAAAACAAAACATTAACCACTACATTAGCATGGCAGTTGACACAAGAAGTGTTTTCAAATTGAAAACCAACAACATCTTCAACAGAATCCTTTTTGTTTCTGCTTATAATTTCAGGTTCATCGACTTTTCGTCTTTTTGCTACAACCTCCCCAGTATTGGTCACATTTCTTCGTTTCCGGCCTACCACACGTTTCTCAAACAAAGGATATTGAGGCAAATGTGGCGCATACTCTCTTCTCAACCTATTGTATTCCTTAACACAATCTAGATCCGCACAAATGTTTGTGACATCACACTCAATCAAGTACAATCCCGATAAAGTTCCAACTCTTGACAATGCCACATATGCCATACCCTCCTTGAACACAGAACTGCCAATATTCACCAATGCACTGTCTACACTTAAACCTTGCGATTTATGGATTGTCACCGCATATGCCAAGCAAACAGGAAACTGCTTACGGCGAACATATAAGTCTTTTACAAGCAAAAATCTAGCAGAACAACGACCAATTAGCTGTACTTCCTTAATGCCATCAAATTTAATTTTTAAAAATTCAATTCCATCTCTATTTCTGTATTTCACAAAATCAACAACATTACCCATTGATCCATTTACCAGACCTCTTTCAACATGTAATTTCCTTCTTAAAATTATACGGCAGTTCAAGCACACATTCAGAGTCTTTTCAAAACCTGCAGTTTTAGATATAGTCTTCTCTAATGAATCCAATTTTGATTTCAAATTCTCAGACAAAATAATTGTTGATCCCATATGCTCTACTCTGTCAATAGCTTCCAGTTTCACAATCTCTTGCTTTTCTAAATTCAACATTTTGTTGTTGAAGATGGCACATTCTGCAAGAGTTGGCATCAAACATATTCCAGATTTCTTCTCAGTCATTTTCTGAAAAATATTCTCAGGCACAACATCTTGTTCTGGATATAAATTTGACAGTAATCGTGCATGTAAAGCTTCTTTCCCATGCTCGGTCACTTTTCCTATTCTAACATCTTGTAGAATATTCTTGTAAACTTCATCCTTCGCCTGACGCATATTTTCATGCAGTTCAGCATAATTGAAGTTTAACAATATATTGACGTTGCCAATGCTCCCTAGGCACTTCCTGGTATCTTCATGCGTGAGCATTTTGAACACAGGTTGCCCTTTCACTGGTGTCAGCTGCAGAAGATCTCCGAAAACAATGATGTGTTTGCCACCAAATAACACATCATACTCTGTTTTGAGAACTTCTTGCATTCTCAAATGCACAAAGGCAAGCATGACATTGGAAACCATGCTTACTTCGTCAATGATAAGAAGTTTCATTTTCCTCAAGATTCTTGAAACTTCACAACAAGCATCTCCAGATAGCTTGTGATATTGTAATTTGTTGTCATGCTCCACTGGCAGCATCAGTAAACGATGTAAAGTAATCCCTTTAATGTTATGTGCTGCCAGTCCAGTTGGAGCGGTGACAACACAAGACTGCGATGACTCAGTCCTTTCCTGCAAATAACATGAAATTGCTTTAATAAGGAAACTTTTTCCAGTTCCCGCTTCTCCACTCACGTAGAGTCGGACAGGCTTCAACGACGTACATGAGCACTCTTTCTTCTCATGACTTAATCCATTATCAATTTGCATGGTAACTTCGTCATATATTTTCCTCTGCTCAACGTTGAGTTGTCTTTCCAACTCTTCTAAGTTAACCGCATCCTCCTGAGCATGTGGCATGGCTCTTTCCACTTTATTCATAGCAGTGGCAGCTTCATTTTCGATAACAGGTCCTCCTAGTGGATCCTGACTCAATGAAGCAGAACTCTGACTGTCCTGAGAACTGTCTCTGGCAATCTCGGCTGCAATCGTTGCTTCCTGCTCAATTTCCGCATTCAACATTTCTACATATTTGGGAAAAGCAGGACATTCTATGGTCTCCTTGGCGGCAGTGAAAGAGTCTTCGTAACAGAGGAAATCTCCAAGCAGTTCCTCTTCTGCACGCCAAGGCTTGAAAAGTTGCAAAAGTGCTAAATAGAAAAACTCCTTTTTTTCAGGAGATTCGCCACTCAATTTTCGATGGTTTACCAAGTGGCATTTTCTTTGCTTGACCAGACATCCCTCACTTCCAATTACAGCATACACTCCTTTCTCAGTATCTTCTTTGATGTTCCTCTTGAATATGTAATTTTGAAGAACCTCATACAGACAAACATTCTCGAGGTGACTGCTTCGATTTGGATAATATGTATCCAACATGTTGCTCTTCAAAATGTCGGTACTGTTTGGCTCCTATTCCGCCAAATACTCAATTTCCCGCACAGGTTTCAGATCTCGATTACGCGTTGCAGCAAGACCAAGACTCGCCCAAACGATACTCCTAGATTTGGCATAGAGACTTGCTGAAGACAACCGGTCAGAACATTCGTAAGCTCCGATTTCTCGATGCGACAACATCTTCAGACTGAAACTGTACAACTTCTTACTGAGGCTCTTTTCATGGGAAATGTCCTCACACATATCCTTCAATTCTGTCTTCTCTTTTTTGGTGATGTAAGATGTCACATACCGAGCCACAGCCATACAGTTATCAGCCACAAACTGTATATCCATGTTAGCATTCCACATGGACAAAATCACCGGGTTGTAGTCGTTGATGTACTTGGACTCTTCGTTCCTCTTCAAATTGTATGTGTTTTTAGGTGATTTCTTCATCACATTATGTCGCAGCGAAGACATTAAACTGTTTACTCTTCCTTTAGATATCACCGGTCGTGGAAAGCCGAAACGACATTTGGTGTAGAACTTGTCCTTGTTTCGGAATTTACGACGACAGTACTTTCCACAACGATGGCTTTGGAAACGTAGAACTTTTTCTCTTAGGCTTTTCTTCTCCTTTGCGTTTGGAACAGCACACGTAGAATACTGTTGTATGAAACTCATCACTGAGTCTTCTGGATCCGTTCCAAATTTAGGTGCATCCTTGATCCACAACAGCATATGTATGTGAGGAGCACCTCTTGCTTGGTACTCCTTTCTCCAGAAGAAATCCAACACCTCTCCAAGAGGTGGATTCTTCTTATTCATGATGAAACACATCATAGCTTCAAATCTATGATTGAAGTACCGGCATACATTGACTGGATCCAAAGAGCACAGTTCTCAGGGTGTCTTGAATTTGATGTTTTCGATGTTTCCATTTGCCTCTCGTAGAAATTCAAGTAAGTCTTCCCAGCCATACTCGGCACAGCTCAGAGTGAGGAACCATGTGGAAGTTCCTAAGTTCCTCAGCATACATTTTAAATCACCATGACGACGGTACCAGTACTCATTAGTACCACGCTGACACGCCATGAGATTAATCAGGTGAGAATCCAAAATAATGTCTTGGACATTGACTTTATCCATAAAGTCACTTGCCGAGATGTTTTGCATGTATATACCACTTTTCAAGATGTGGTTCACTGCATATGACAGTCCAGACAGATCGCTTTCAAACAGGAGATGAAACAAATAGGGAATACATTGTCGAAACCTAGCATCTCCTGCATACAATCGCAAAGTCCGGTATTCAGAAGCAGGAATTTGATGAGGTCGCTCATCATATCTTCCTCCCTGACCTGTTGGAAAAAGCTGTGGGAAACACCGAGCTTCCAAACTTTCCTCCCAAACACTAATGGGACTCCCTTTGGCTTGTTTCATTTGAAACAACTCAATAGCATTCCCCATGACTTCCTTGGAATGCAAAGGATGAACACTATAATGTTCATATATTTCTTCACTAGTAGAGGGTTCTACTTTCTCAATTTGACCAGCACACAAATCGCTATCCTCTTCCTCACTTACTTCCTCTTCTGCAACATAAACATTCTTATAGTACTTATTATTTTTTTTCAAATACAATGTTGCCTTTTTGACTTTCCTAACATCCACTAAATCTTGCCATATTTTCTTATTCTTTGTCGGAACCCCATTAACTAAGATAACCAGAGGTTCCTCTTCCACTTTTTCTACTCCAATTGTGTTAATGTTTTTCTTCAAATCTAGAGGCAAATAAACAACTCTTCCCTTTAATCCTCTCAGTAAATCTGATGGAGGCAATTTCCCTGTCTTTGGCTCCATTCTTACAATAGCCTGAAAGGGATGGATACTTTGAATCAAAATAGATTCATAAGTATTTAAATCCTTTAATTCAGAAGGAATCTCAACCAATTCCAGATTATTATGAACTGCTCTAGCAGGCATCTGGTTTTGATTTAATTTGTTACAACAATAAGTACACACACGTTGATCCGATCCCAAATCAAAACAATTTTCTACCATCAAGTATGTTGTGAAATCCTTCCATTCACTATTATTTTCCCTTTCACTTTTTGCATATAAATACACTAACTTAGTCTGATTCTTATAATAGGTGCGTCGACAACACACACAAGTGAAATTAGGCCTCTCACTTGATTTCACCTGAAACGTCGCAATTTCCCTCTGAAAATTATCTGTACTGGAAACCTGTACTCTATCTTCCACATTACCCTCTTCTTCTTGGTCAATTTCAACATTCTCCTCTTTACTTCCAAAGTAACAAAACTCAATTTCTGCACAAATATTCTTCACATCTACTTCTGAACCATGCAAAAGAGCATCGCATAATTGTTTAAGCATAATTGCTGGACTCTTAGCATAATACAACATTCTAACTAATTTCCTCACTTTATTATGATGCACTGCTAGCATCCTGAAATGATGAAAAACACTCTGGCATACTCTTCTGGAAAGACAAGCCAGTGAATGACCATGCAAACCTGTCGCTTCTCTCACTCTGCAAGGATCTAATTCTTGCAACAACTTCATTTTCTGCTTCAAACTTTTCTTATTAAATGTCCGTGCAAAATCACAAAGCAAATTGATGGAATCCTGTCGCACACTGCAAATACTACTACACTTCCAGGTGTACACAGGACCCTTAGGACGTCTTCCTAAAACCTCATTACCTAACACCTCTTCTGTCTCTGTTGTCACAAGTTTTTCTTTTTCAACTGGACAACCATCTTTCACTTCATAAGCTCGACCACTGGTGTCAACTGCATGCACCAAATCATTATCCTGGAAATAACTCTTCTCATTAAAAAATGCCTCACAACTTGAACTATGCATCCATTCTCCGGAAAAAACTTCACAAAAATTACTACGATTAACTATTCTCTTCCATCTACTATTTCTTTTGAAATCATAAATTGCCTTGTTTAGCTTCCTAATTCTATTGATTATCAAAATAAATAACTTTCGTTTAATTTCAAATGCCTGATCAATAACTTTCTCAACTTTTTTTTTCTCTTATAAAAAACCACTTTCTGTTGACCTTTCTTAATATTTTTTAACAAATTGCCAATTATCCTGTTGCGGAACATTCGTTTACGAATGTCCCTAAACTGTTGTTTCCTTCTACTATCATGCACAGAGTTATCTCTTGCTCTAGCAGTAACATTTTTGATTGGCCTTTCCTTTCCGTTTAAAATGCTTCTCTTTTTCTGGACTGAAACATTTTCTGTAGTAATATTTTTTTTACTACAAATATTTCTTATAAATGTTTTTGTGCTCTTACCCGGTGCTTTCTTGGTGACTTGACAAGTTTTTTTGTTAGAGGACTGCTGCATTATATCATGTACCTGCTGTCTTTGACGTTTTGCAGCCTTTCTAAGTCTTTCTTTAGTTGGCATGCTGAAATCTTGAAATGATCTGCAGTTGAATCTGTGGTAAAATATAATAAAAAATGTTTTCAACCACTATTCCCAAACAGTAAATCAATAACAGTCATCAAAAACTTAACACACTACTTGACATTTTTTAGTGCTTGGCAAATTTAGAATACAGAAATAGCAGAAAAGAAATGGAATTCATATTAATTTTACCTGTGCTGTTTTATATGTGAATCTGATCTAATTTTATGAGCATATTTTAATATTTTATTGAAGACACTACACATAACCTGTTTTTGAAGGTGGCTTTATTTTTAAATGAAACGGTTTACATTTTTACTTTTCATTTATTATAAATTTTTAAAAATAAATGTTTATAGTTCCATAGGCTCAAGCACGTCAGCTTCCCACCCTATGTCATACAATTCTGACAAATCTGCATCCTCATCATGTTCTTCTTCATCCTCAGGATTTAAATCATCCAAGGGATCTACTTCCACTGATGTTTCAATTACGAGTTCAATTATGAGGTCGAGATCAACTGATTGCTGATTGTCGCTCATGTTGATGTTGTCGTTATCTTTAAAGAAAGAGAACAACAATGAGATGTTGCAGAGTAAGGCACAAATCTCAGAGACTATAATAGTAAAATTGTTTAACAAGAGTAACATTTTGCAGCTATTATTTAGCCATGACCAGCGATGCTGAGGAGGTAAGGCCTATGTCCAAGTTTTCAGTGAACAGGACTCATCTCTTCTTAACCTTGGATAAGCCTCAACAACTCTGTGTCCTCTGCTCATACTTAAATGTAAAGTGGCAGATTTATGTTAACTGACGCATCCCCAGGGATGCACCGCAAAAGCAGTACATTGCAGGAATCACGTCGTAAGCGCAACATGTCTACTGCAATGCACAGGAGCAAGCCACACATTGCATGGTGCATCACTCCTTATGCCTGTTTCAAACAGGCGTAATGATTTCATTCAGCAATGCTATAAAGCTGAGTCAGTGAAATCTTCTAAATTTCACTGTGTTAGTTTTACAGGGCTTTCTTGCAAATTAATGCATACCTTGCAACAAAACACCTATATGAAAACTGACACAGGTTTCATGTGGCACAGGACTTTACAGCATGACACATCTGCCTAGATGCATCAATTTTTAAATATGTCGCCACATAGCAAATCTTTTGCACCGCCGCTGCGTCACAAAAGTGACGCACAGCGGCACAAAAGAGGCACACGGCTATCATAAATCTGTCCCTAACATGTTAAATGATTGATTCAGGATGACGATAAGGTGTGGCCTATCCAGAGGTTTGTTTAAGGTGAGGCCTACTCAGGGTTGCAGATTAAATAGAGATGGGGCACCCCTGAGCCTTGCTGGAGCTGCATGGCACTTGCGATGCAGCTCCAGCAATGCGCCACCTTTACGGCACAGATGCGTCACGCATCTGTGCCGTTTTTGCCCCATGGTGCGCCGCATTGTAAATGCAGCGCACCATGGGTGGCGGAACAGCGGCGCAGGATGACTGGCACATCCCTGGGGATGCACCAGTCATCATAAATCTATCCCTAAGCTTCTTATCTTGTTGGAGATGAAGTGAGGCCTGTCTTCCAACATGGTGCATCTTTTGCATCACTGCTGCATCGGTTTCATGTGGCACGTTTTTTTTTACAGCATGACACATCTGCCTAGATGCATCAATTTGTAATTTTGTCGCCACATAGCAAATCTTTTGCACGCCCACTGCGTCACAAAAGTGACGCACAGTGGCGCAAAAGAGGCATACACCTATCATAAATCTGTCCCTAGCATTTTAAATGATTAATTCAGGATGACGATAAGGTGTGGCCTATCCAGAGGTTTGTTTAAGGTGAGGCCTACCTACATTCATGGGGAAATGAATTAAAATGTCCTTAAGACACATGAAAGCATTTTTTTAAAGCCTTTGTAGCATTTTTGGGTCACTTTTAACATGGGTATGTAACTTAAACAATCAAAATCTAAATTTGCCAAGCACAGGTGGGAGCATATTTACAAGGAATTTGCACCACGGGGAAAGGTCTTACATTAAAATGGAAAAATGACATCAGAGACACTCAAATGCCTTATAAAGAAGCATACACCATTATGTCCTTGTCATAAATGTTAAAAGCATTCCTTTTCCTCAAAAACGATTTTCAAGTCTTAATTTGAAAACACTGCACATGGGGAAATGACTTAAAATGTCCTTAAGACACATGAAAGCGTTTTTTGATTGCCTTTGCAGCATTTTAGGGTCACTTTTAACATGGCTATGTAACTCAAACATTCAAAATCTAAATTTGCCAAGCACAGGTGGGAGCATATTTACAAGGAATTTGCACCACGGGGAAAGGTCTTACATTAAAATGGGAAAAATAACATCAGAGACACTCCAATGCCTTATAAAGAAGCAGACACCATTGTGTCCTTGTCATAAATGTTAAAAGCATTCCTTTACCTCAAAAACGATTTTCAAGTCATAATTTGAAAACACTGCACATGGGGAAATGACTGAAAATGTCCTTAAGACACATGGAAGCGTTTTTTGATTGCCTTTGCAGCATTTTAGGGTCACTTTTAACATGGCTATGTAACTCAAACATTCAAAATCTAAATTTGCCAAGCACAGGTGGGTGCATATTTACAAGGAATTTGCACCACGGGGAAAGGTCTTACATTAAAATGGGAAAAATAACATTAGAGACACTCAAATGCCTTATAAAGAAGCATACACCATTATGTCCTTGTCATAAATGTTAAAAGCATTCCTTTTCCTCAAAAACGATTTTCAAGTCATAATTTGAAAACACTGCACAGCTCCTATGCACAAAAACACCCTGTCAGTACTAATACTTCACATTTTCTCCAATTACAATTTCTCAAAGAAACAAAATCTATTTGTAAAACACTTGAGGCAAAGCAACATTTTAAAAACACAACTTTCTTCATAATTTTCTCCTTAAAGCACACTATTCTCTATCTAAATTAAATAAATCTTTTCTCACCTTAGCAAATACTTTATGAGTTTCAAAACAGTCTCAGAAACACACCACTTTGTCTTTAGCAGAGCAAAAGGTATGCACTCCAGAGTCTGCAGCTATCAAAAGCACAGAAATGCTGTAATTCTTCACACATATCTCTCATGTCACCCAATCAAAACTCTTCCCTCACTTTTTTCAAATCAAAACCCTTCCCCCCTCTGCCCTCTCTGCCTTTTTTGCATAGCAACCACCTCTTGGAAGACCTCTGGTGTTTGCAAGTTCACACAACAATGTTTCAATTGAACTCTGAACTCTCAGTGCACCTGCATATCCAGTGCAATCTTTCATTTAATGATTTTTTCTTGACCATTCAAAATACATCTTTCAAAGAACTCATCCATGCACCCTAACTTTCTGTTTTCAGCAATCAAAATCCACCAATCACTGTTACTGCTTCATTAACACAGAAACTCCACAGTTTTTTTCATTTTAAACTCTTAGTTTTTCAACTGCCATTTCATTGCCACACTTCATCTGACTGCAGCAGAACCTTCTCTCACCATGTTTTCTGTCTGGATTGTTGGACATAGTTACATCTACTGGGCTCAGAGGTATGCTGATAACAGAAATTTACCTAACCTCAATTTACAAGATGTGGAAATTAAGTGGTTTGGCCACAGAGGATTAAAATGTCACCAATTGATACCATTGGTGAAAACCTTTATGCATTTGCCAAAACCTGACCTGTTAATTGTGCACTGTGGAGGTAATGACTTGGGCACTTTGACTGGGGTAGGTCTGGAAATGCTTTTAAAGGACACCTTTGAGCAATTAATGGCACTTTTTCCTCAGACTGCCTTGGTATATTCAAATATATGCCAAAGACAGAAATGGAGGTGGTCGAACCAATTTTGTCCACAAATTGAGAAGTCGAGGAAGCATGTAAACGAATCTGTTTCAGCTTACATGAGAGACCATGGAATGGGCTCCGTGTACAACAATAACTTGCGCTACTACATGCAAGATATCTACAGAGGAGATGGAGTTCACTTCTCAGATGAGGGCAACAGAATTTTCATTCTGAATTTAAGACTGTGCATTGGTACCTACTTATAAGTACCTAAATGTACCATAAACCCAAAAGCTCTTCTCAGAGCTACCCTACATCTGATCACTCACAATTATTATTTTACTCTAACTTTTTTCACTAATTTTCAACAAAGTACGCTCCCCGGGGCGCTACCCGGTACGCGAACCGGAAGCTAACCTCGCAAATTTTTTTTAAAAAATGTTTTTTTTCCGCACATATTGGCCTCCTCAGCCACCCTCAGAAAACCTAGGGGGTCAAGATAAGTCTACCGTGCCCCCTTCTACCCATTCTGAACAGTTGCCCTCCATCTTGTATCTTCTTTCGACCGAAACACAAAATGGTGGACTCCCGTAACGCTTTAGGTTCGCGTACCGGGGCGCTCGCCAGTTCGCGTACCGGGGCGCTCCCCGGGAAGCGCTCCATCAGAAAAGGTGGGAAAGTAATTTACAGAAAAACGACTGGAGACACTTTCACCAAATATAGATTAGCTCATACTACATACCAATCCCTATCATTTTCACAAATTTGATTGAAATTCCATTTAGCCATTTAGCCTGTAGACCTCTCTAAATACCGTGAGGTAAATTACTTCACAAAACACATCTGAAGTGTTGGAATTGACAACCAATGAAAATGTTACTTTCATTTTCTACTTTTTTTACCTGACATTTGATTGGTTATGTACCTGAATATATATAAAGGAAGAGAAGGAAACACGGCCATTTTGACTACTACTTCCTGGTGTACATTTCAATTGGATTTTCACTAATCACTTCAACTTCTTTGTAAAGGTAAGTTGTCATTTTAAAAACTGAAGTATATTGTGCACTATCAGTTAATATGGTAAACTTTTTCTGATAGTTATATACTATCCCTCTGTAGTAATTATAGATTTAGATAGACTTCTCTGTTATAGTTATGGATGGAGTTAGGTTTCTCTTGTATAATTATGAATTTACTTACGTTAAATCACATACACTTTTTTATATTCCTACTTCCACTCTGATACTATACACTGCCCAAAGATAAATTCACTGATAAAAACTGCCTATCTAAAATTAATCCCAACAGTGCCCTATCTCTACTAATATATAATTTTTTTATCCAAATTTCAGGCAACATGGAAGGCGAACAGAAAGTTTCATTTCAAATTGTCCTGCAAGAGAGCAGCCAAGAATTAATTGATCCAAATTATATAGAATGTATGGATGAAACTTGGGACCAAGAACTACTGCAATGTGTGCAAGCAGTAGATGACCTCCTTCAAAATGAGGACATTTTACACCCTCAGAGATTACAAGCTATGTTCAATGAAAATAAGGACATTTCAGACAGTGAAATGTTAGAAATGTTATTAAATTTTGAAACACAATCACAATAATAAATAATTGCTTAAAAAATAAATAAAATAAAAAATAATCAACAAAACCAACAATCAATTAACATACAGTATTTGAAAAGTCTATCATTCTTTTTTCCTTATAGTACGCTCCCCAGAACGCTTCCCGGTTCGCGGACCGGGCGCTCCCCACGCAAAAAAACCAAAAAAATATGTTTTTGTTTTTTTGCCCTGCGGGGACCTTTTAAACCCTCCACATCAAACCTAGGGGGTCAGGGAGGATCTACTATGTCCCCTTATGTTAATTTCCCCCTTTGTTTTGGCCTCCTCTTGTCTCTCGATCCTACCGAGAGACAAGATGGCGGCCGCTCCGGACTGTTTAGAATGTTGACAGACACCGGAGAGCCAATCAGCTTCGCTACGCGAAGTACCGTTACGCGTCAAGTACGCGAACCGGAGCGCTGCCCGGAGCGCGCTTACAGATATATATCTTTTTTGGAACGTTAATTTCTCAAAATCCACTGGAGCACATATATTGAGACCTAGCAAAGGCACATCGGGCTAACAGTCCCTACAATTTTGCCAAGTTTCGTGCAAATCCATTCAGCCGTTCGGCCTAAAAGTGAGGCCAACCGCCCTATGGAATTAACATGGGAAAAACACGTTTTGGGACCCCCCTTTTTTCTCGGCCACCCCTTGACGAAACCCCCCCAAATTTTCAGAGGCTGCTCAGAAACAAAATGTTCCATTTTCCTGCAAATGTCAGCCAATTCCGTTCACAAACGCCAAAGTTATTAGACGTAGAATTTTCAAAAATCCCATAGAGAAAAAATCCTAACTATATATACCTACTGGCGACCGCCAGTGGGTAATATATATATTCGAACACTTTCACTCCAGTTTAGGCTGAAAACAGGCCAGCACACAGATCTCCGATTTTAGTATTTTATTACAACCCCGTCACCCTTAAAAAAAAAATATATATATATATATATATATATATTCACTGAAAAAACAATAGGTTTCAGACATGTTATAGTTAGTTGCTTATTTCACTCATACAAAACCATAGAAATTCCCCTGTTATAGTTAGTTCAACTATTACTCGCGCCCCGCAATGTACTACTGATGAAGTCATATATTACTTCATTCATGACATGGTCAGTGACATCACTGATGACATCACTGATGACATCTCAAATGACATCACTGTTGACATCACTGATGACATCATCCAGTGACTGTGTGTTTCTGTAAAGTTTAAATTTGTTTTATCTATATGCCAAGCTGTATTGAAGAATGAGTGGGTGTATAAGTGTCTGTATAAAGGATTTAGTAGGTACATGACTGACTGTATAAATGAGTGATTACATGTGTCTCACTGAATGCATGGGTTAGTTACTAAACTGTGTGAATGTCTGTATCAGTCTGTCTGTTGTTGTGTAATCCGGCTGCATGGGTTACTCAGTAGCTACATAAGTATCTCTATGGGTTATTGATTGGTTGCCTGAGTATATTTGTATGGGAGAGTGAATGAGTGTGTGGCTGGGTGAGAGGTATCTGACTCTGTGCATAGATGTGTGAGTGGTTGATTCACTGGATGTATGGGTTCAAAGGTGCATGTGGAAACAGCAGTGGGTGAGTGTGTGTATGAGTCTGTTGGTAACTGAATGGATGTCTCTTAACATGGGAAAAACACGTTTTGGGACCCCCCTTTTTTCTCAGCCACCCCTTGACGAAACCCCCCCAAATTTTCGGAGGCTGCTCAGAAACAAAATGTTCCATTTTCCTGAAAATTTCAGCCAATTCCGTCCACAAACGCCAAAGTTATTAGACGTAGAATTTTCAAAAATCCCATAGAGAAAAAATCCTAACTATATATACCTACTGGCGACCGCCAGTAGGTAATATATATATTCGAACACTTTCACTCCAGTTTAGGCTGAAAACAGGCCCGCACACAGATCTCTGATTTTAGTATTTTATTACAACCCCGTCACCCTTAAAAAAAAATATATATATATATATATATATATATATCGTCACACGCTCCCAAACAATAGTGTCCAGAAAAAACGACCAGCACACCGGTATCGTGATAAAGTCTATATTTGTTTCCAAACCCCCCAGCACCCCCGACAGACGCGTTTCGCTCAAGGCTTCGTCAGTGTCGTCAGTGTACAAACAGTTCACCATTTTTAAACAGTCCGCCCTTTCTAGTTCATAGACATAGAAAATTATACAACTTAGTTTCGTGGCGGCCATCTTGCAGTGTGTATATACAATCTTTTCTACTGTTCTCTTGAAAATGGCGATAAATAAAGTGCTATGTGCAAATTTTAAAACCAAGTTTGACAATTGACAAAATGTTTTCATGACTGACACATATATTCGTGCTATTTAGCTTTGTGATACTAGCATTATTATTTACATAATTTTATAGACATCCTACTTGTTGTGTAGGGGTGTATCCCCAATTATATACAAGCCATTCCTGTGTGCAAATCAAGTATATTTACAAGTTATCATATTCCTAAACCCATTACAGACTGTGTGTGTATGTACATTGTGTATATACATGTCGTAAAGCCAAAATTGAACTGGGCAGGTTACTTGTGGTTGTGCCCTGTATGGGCTAATGATTCGCCACACCTGGCAGACAAGATATGCTAGTATCACTATAATCTGTTATATCTCTCATCCAAATGGCATTTCAGGGAGAATGTACGTTTTAACAAGGCTGCAGTATCATATAATTTACATTTGGTCAAGGAGTCTCATCACAATATACTGAGATACTAGTTCTTCTTGCGGATCGGGAGATTCTCATAGGTGTACCCACATTTCTGCGTCATTATTAAGACCCCATGGTGTCATAGTTTTAGGGTCTAGAATGTACCTCGATTCCAGTATCCGGAGGGCTTTTTCTCTATTTCCCCCTCGTTCCGTTCTAGGGACCTGATCTATGCAGTAGTAGGAGAGTAAATCTCTATTACTCTGATGTTGTTCTGCAAAAAGACGGGCCATCGGGTAGGTTTTATCATTGTTCGCGATGGCCCTCATATGCTCTAAGATCCTCATTTTCGCAGGTTTTATGGTGCTACCTACGTACCTTTTACGACAGGGGCAGACCAGACAGTAAACTGTGTATTCTGAATTACAGTTCAGATGTTTGGAAATCTTTCTGTCCGCTCTGTCCTCACCCGATCTGCATGGATACTCCTTGATCTTTTTACTGAATTTGCACGCCTTGCAGCGTAGGCAAGGAAAAAAACAAACAACCTTGTTGTGTGTCTGATTCGCTGTTTCAGGGGAGTAGTGGCTGTGAACTAGATGGTCCGAAAGAGACTGGCATCTCCTATATGTTACCATGGGTCTATCTGGTAAGAACTTTTTCAGGATGTTATCAGTGTGTAATATGTGCCAGTTTTTCTTAAAGGTTTGGACCAGTTCTCCAGATTTGTTGTTAAACGTTATCATTCTGACCAGCTCATTATCTTTCCTTGACTCCTTAACCAACAGGAGGTCCCTCCTGTCTACATTTTCTGCCTTTGCATTTGCTTGCTCTAGGATGTTACGCGAGTATCCCCTCGCTTGAAACCTATCGCTGGCTTCCTCCCGGGCTTTTTTGAAATCATCTGTTCCAGAGCAATTTCTTTTGAGTCTAAGGTATTCACCATACGTTACATTCCTTACCAGACTCCTAGGGTGGTGGCTGGCCGCATGTAGAATGGCATTGCCGGCCGTTGGCTTTCTCTAAAGTCTAGTGTGGAGATGGTCTTTTTCCACAAACACCTCTAGGTCAAGGTAACATACACTCTGATCACTTATGGTGTAGGTGAACTGTAAATTCAGCTCATTATTGTTTAGAGATGGCACATACCCCTCAGCCGAGGCCCTGTCTCCCCTCCAAACAATAAACAAGTCATCGATATATCTGGTCCACATCAATATGTTTTCACACCATCTTTCATTACTGCCTTCCCATGCCTCGTGCTTCTCCCACCAGCCCACGAATAGATTCGCGTAGCTGGGGGAAAAGCACGAGCCCATAGAGGTCCCCCTGATCTGCTTGTACAGTTGGCCTGCAAAAAGGAAGTAGTTATTAAACAAACAGAACCTCATCATGCATAGGATCATGTCACTGTGTGTTCGATATTTCGGTTGTTTTTTCTCTAAAAACCACTTTGTCGCACTCAGACCTTGTTCATGATCTATGCATGTATACAGGTTAACGACATCCATTGTTATTAATAGCATGTCTTTGTCCCAGGAGACATTGTCCATGATGCGGAGAAAGTCCTGTGTGTCTCTTACATAAGAGGGCAGGTCCTTAACAATCGGTGCCAAGAAAATGTCTATGAAGCGCGATGTGTTCTCCAAAAGGCTGCCGATCGCCGAGACTATCGGACTCCCTGGTGGTCTTTTGGCATTTTTATGGATTTTTGGCAAATGGTAAAATGTGAGCAGCATGGGGGAATCACAGTACAAAAAGTCAAATTCATCGGGGCTTAGCATGCCCTCTTCCTTCCACTGTTTTAATAGATTTTCATATTCTGCGATAGATTTGACATATTCCTCTCTTTTTACTGTGATATAGCACTCTTTGTCTCTCAATTGTCTCTGTGCCTCCTGTTCGTAATGTTCCTTACTAAAAATGACAATGTTCCCGCCCTTATCTGAGGGCTTGATCTCAATTGTCTTATCATCACGTAAGGACTTGATAGCTGCCCATTCCCTCCTTGATATATTGGAGGACTTTATATCCATTTTATTGTTTGCCATCTTTTCCAAATCTGCTGTTATCGCTTCATTGAACACGTCAATAGCATCATGGGGTATGTTCGGTAGTTTTCTTGATTTTTGTTTCAAGTTGCTCGGGTCTCTGACTTGGTCCGGAAACAGTTCACTTGGTGTGCTTGTCTCTTGTTCTTGATTTTGTAAGTCTTGTGTCGATGTGAGCAAGACTTCCAAGAGATTATCTTCATCTGTTATAGCTGTTGCTTTAGAAATATTTGCAGGAACTTTTTCAGGAATTTGTAAGAAGATTTTTCTGAACTTTAGCTTCCTTATATATTTAAACAAGTCTATTTTGGCATCCACCAGATTGAACTCGCTTGTCGGACAGAAACATAAACCTTTTTTCAATACGTTAATCTCATCCTTCGTCAAAATCCTTTTGGATATATTGATGACATTATTATCCTCTTTCGCAGTTACTTCCTTTTGCGATTGGAAACACTCCGTGTCACCATCGGGGTGGTGATGTTTTGCGAACCTCCCCTTGTGCCTCCTCCCCCGCCTCGTCCTCCTCTTTGACTTTGTTGAGGTGGCTGATTTTTCTGTTGTGGTCTTTGGCGGGTTTCCTTCATTACCCGATATTCGTCTAAAAAAGGTTTGCCTGTCTCCTTTCCTTTAGTTGTCTGGGCTGCATTTTGTTCCCCATCTGAGGTTTCCACTTCTGATTCCTCAGTGTCCAAGCCTGTTGTCTGTTCACTGCCCTGAGCCAATCTTTTACGTGTGGCGTAAAATTTCCGTGCATACGTGAGAATTCTACCCGATAAGTAATCTTCTTCATCTCTCTGGAATTTGGTTTGCTTCCTTTTGCGTATTTCCATCTCATAGCTTTTAATTCTTTTGCTCATCGCTGTACGTAACTCCTCCCAGGTTTTGGTAAATTTATCTTTTGCAATCTCAGCCTCGAGGTCTGCTATGTCTTTCAGACACTTTTCACGGTCACTCCATGCGTATTTTGTAAGCATCCTGACCATCCCCTTAGCGGACTCCGCTGTGTATTCTGCCCAATCTCTCAGAAGGGCCGGGTCCGGGTTCTCATAATTGGGGATTGTGTAAATGCGCAGGCCTCGGGGAACTCTGTTGCAGTCTAAGTATTTTTGCAGGGAGGTGCCCTCCCACCATTTCCTCACTTCTCGTTCCTGAAGTCTTTCTAGCCTCAAAAACAAACTTTTGAGGTTGGTGGTTTCCTCAGTCTGTAAGCCAGTATTAATTATCTTTGCTGGTTTGTCTCTCCCAGACATGAACATCATGTTGGCAGCAGCCTCCCTCTCCCCTGTGAGTTCTCCCATTGTTGCCATGACGAGAAAAAGAAATGTGCAGTCTTTTAAATTAACAGTTCGGGGTGCGGTGGTATCCCACACTTAACTTTAGGGGGTTTGGAAAAAAAAAAAATATATATATATATTACCTACTGGCGGTCGCCAGTAGGTATATATAGTTAGGATTTTTTCTCTATGGGTTTTTTGAAAATTCTATGTCTAATAACTTTGGCGTTTGTGGACGGAATCGGCTGAAATTTTCAGGAAAATGGCACATTTTGTTTCTGAGCAGCCCTTGAAAATTTGGGGGGGGTTCGTCCAGTGGGGGCCGAGAAAAAAGGGGGGTCCCAAAACGTGTTTTTAACATTGAGTTTTCCATAGGGCGGTTGGCCTCACTTTTAGCCCGAACGGCTGAATGGATTTGCACGAAACTTGGCAAAATTGTAGGGACTGGTAGCCCGATGTGCCTTTTGTAGGTCTCAATATATGTGCTCCAGTGGATTTTGAGAAATTAACGTTTAAAAAAAGATATATATCTGTAACAGCGGACCGGTTAGCGCTCTGGTTCGCGGACTTTTCGCGCAACGGAGCTTTGTGAAGCGAAGCTGATTGGTTCTCCGGCGTCTGTCAACATTCCAAACAGTCCGTAGCGGCCGCCATCTTGTCTCTCGGTAGGATCGAGAGACAAGAGGAGGTCAAAACAAAGGGGGAAATAACTATAAGGGGGCATAGTAGATCCTCGCTGACCCCCTAGGTTTGATGTGGAGGTTTTAAAAGGGCCCCGCGGGGCAAAAAAAAAACAAAATAATAATAATCGAACGGCTGAATGGATTTGCACGAAACTTGGCAAAATATTAGGGACTGGTAGCCCGATGTGCCTTTGCTAGGTCTCAATATATGTGCTCCAGTGGATTTTGAGAAATTAACGTTGAAAAAAAGATATATATCTGTAACAGCGCTCCGCTTCGCGTACTTTTCGCGTTACGGAGCTTTGCGAAGCTGATTGGTTCTCCGGCGTCTGTCAACATTCCAAACAGTCCGTAGCGGCCGCCATCTTGTCCCTCGGTAGGATTGAGAGACAAGAGGAGGCCAAAGCGAAGGGGGAAATGACCATAAGGGGGCATAGTAGATCCTTCCTGACCTCTTAGGTTTGATGTACCATTTTGCCAAGTTTGGTGTAATTCCGTTCAGCCATTCAGGCTGTAGACGTATGTAAATGTCCTATGGAAAATTGCATGGGGAAAACACATTTGAAAGTGTTGAAATTTAGAACCAATTAAAATGTTACTTTGGTTTTGTATTTGTGTGTGATGAAAGTTAATTGGTTATGTATATATGTCAAATGAGAGGAAACCACAGCCATTTTGTGATACTACTGTCTGAGGTACATTTGTGAGGAATTTTTGGTGGTGAATTTCTGGTGTTTGATTTACACAGTACTAACACTTCTGCTACTTTTAAAAAGGTGAGTTGTTAATTTGTAAGGGGAACTATGTTGTACACTTGAAGATAATTTGAAAAATGTTTTCTGTTATTTATTTGCAGTCCTTCTGTTATACTAAA
The DNA here is from genome assembly GCF_964261635.1 of Lissotriton helveticus. Classification (NCBI taxonomy): domain Eukaryota; kingdom Metazoa; phylum Chordata; class Amphibia; order Caudata; family Salamandridae; genus Lissotriton; species Lissotriton helveticus. Next base: position 54,935,665 of record NC_136063.1, read on the forward strand.
TACTTGATGAAGTTAGTTTTATATTATGTATTACTAAAAACGATAAATGAAAGTGATTATTTTTTTCTGCAATTTACAGCAAGCAATTTCAAAATAAAATGGCTCACAATGAAGAGACCGTGGCAATTTCTTTTGAATTGTCCACTACATTGATTGAAATTGAGAGCACCAATAATGAAATATTGTCACAAGGAGGACATGACTTGTATGATTCCATTAGATTGATTGAAATGGACAGCACCAAGAATGAAATATTGTCACAAGGAGATGACTTGAATGATTCCACTACATTGATTGAAATTGAGAGCACCAATAATGAAATATTGTCACAAGGAGGAGATGGCTTGTATGATTCCATTAGATTGATTGAAATGGACAGCACCAATAATGAAATATTGTCACAAGGAGGAGATGACTTGAATGATTCCACTACATTGATTGAAATTGAGAGCACCAATAATGAAATATTGTCACGAGGAGATGACTTGAATGATTCCACTACATTGATTGAAATGGACAGCACCAATAATGAAATATTGTCAGAAGGAGGAGATGACTTGAATGATTTTTTTGATCAATCTCTTGATGGCGAATTTATCGAGTGTTTGGAGACCATAGAGTTACAAGAATCATCATTGCAGACTTTTAATGAGGAGATTCCAGATGAGATGATTGAAGAGGAAATTACTGATGAGGACATGTTACTAGTTGTTTCAAATTTAGAAAATTCTGAAGAATAAATTTATATTTAGAAATCAAAAATTGTTTGAGACATTATTTATTTTTATTTTTAATTTATGAGGTTGTAGCGACGTGATTGTAGTATAAAATGAGACTTATAGTATAGAGTGCAACATTTTTATGTTACATGGTAAGTTTACTCATATTTACTTCCCTTCTGCCACTATATTATCTCCAATGTGTATTTGACATGTCTTCTTCATCTCCGGCCTCCTTTCTCTCACTGTGTGTCTCCGATGCATCTTATCGCTGGTATTTTGTGTAATTACAGAAGAGAGTAAAATAAAATAGTTCGGAACGTGAAAAGGGGGCAAAGTAGAGTACTCCTCACCCCCTAGGCCTTTTTAGGCGGTCCCAAAAGGATCAGTTTCTGCTTTCCTGAGAGATTATGGTATGAGTTCCATATACCACAATAACTTGCATTACAACATGCAAGATATCTATCTCCTATTACCAACTTTTGGAGATATTCGCGCTAAGCGCGAATATCTCCAAAAAGTAACACCTGCCCTGAGCAGTTCTTAGCCATGTTATCCAATGGGAGGTGGATAACATGGCTAAGAGTATTAGCTCGGTAATGCATGAATATCGCTGAGTTTTTAGCGATATTCATGCATTGCGGCCGTTTATTATCGCATTTGCGATAAACCTTGATAATAGTAAGGTTTATCTTCGATAATTTCTGACGATGCTTAGTGGTAAAAAATTGGTTGGTAAGCATCGTTAGCGATAAATATCGCTTAACTTTGGTAATATGCCCCAACGTCTGTTAACGTTCGATTCGAAGGAAATGAGGAAGTGTTGAAAAACATTGTCTGCGCCATCTTGCCTTTTTTGAAATGCCACACTTTTGTCGTGCACGGCAGCCATTTTAGATGTCTTGACCAGACCCACTCTCTGCACGCTGTCGATTCGTAGCATGGCTCCTCACCCTCGTAAGCATCTCCCCCAGGCACTGGTCACCACCGCTCTCTGTCTTATGCATGGGCAATAAACCTTCCCCCATCTGCGCTGCTCTTCCCTGAGAATCACACTCTGTGCCCGCCCGACACCTCCCTTTCGCCCTATTCACTACCGCACCCTCTGACACTCCTCTTCCTCTGTGTCCGAATGTCCAGGCCGGTCCTAGGCTATCAGCTAGCCCTGCAGATGTAGTTTATGGCCCCAGCTGTAAAGAATCACCCCTCTTCAAAGGAGTTATAGTAGATCAAGGCCCACACCCGATGTGATCCGTCACAGCACACGCGTTCCTACTATCTGAAAACCATCCTGTATTGTGATTGGGGAGGGGACCGAGCCTGAAGCGGAAGATTCCAGGAATGACTCTTTGTACATCAAAGTTTTTACAATTATGTGTCACATTAAAAATATATAGCACTCCAACAAAGTAGTAGGAATATAAAACTTTAATAACATATAAATATATACAACAAAACAAAAACAGTAAAAACATTTAAACAACGAAGAGACCGTGGCAATTTCTTTTTAATTATCCAATAGATTTATTGAAATTGACAGCACCAATAATGAAATATTCTTGTCAGTAGCGGTCTGTTGTGCGAATAGTTCCAAGGCAGCAGAACGCGCTGAAATCTAGATGGCACGAAAGTGATGTCTAGTAAGTTGCCGCCCAGCAAAAAACGGCGTGGGGCGCCGCGGGGGTGAGTGAGTCCAGTAGGCACCACAGCTATTCTTACCGGCATTGCAGAATTACTGCTGGGGACAATGCCTGTGCTGTAGCAGGGTCACAGCAGAAACAAAAAGGATTCTGTTGAAGATGTTGTTGGTTTTCAATTTGAAAACAGTTCTGGTGTCAACTGCTATGCTAATGTAGTGGTTAATGTTTTGTTTTCTCTAGAAAATGTAAAAGAGGGGGAGGCAGTCCAAAGTTCCGTTAAAAGGGCAAAGGAAAGGATCGGTGGTTTGAACTATCAGTCAAAAAGGGGAGGGGGTGCAATAATTTTTCCTACCGGGTCACACTGTGCTTTCACCGGAAGTAAGGTCTGCAGGATTGTAGTAATTCAAAGTGAGGCTGGCGCCAGCATGGGAGCGCCGACGTCCCGCGGATACAGTTTCGTCACTCCACGGGCGATCATGGCAGTCATTCCCCATCGGGGGTCGGAGACTCCCGCGGCTCCTCTAGAATCTTCAAGGTCGTGGAGGACTACGGTGGTGGAGTCAACCAGTGACCGGGCCATTTCTTTATGTTGGGCCCGCTCTTGCCAGGTCGACCGCCATTTTGAGAGTTCGGCAGCTACTGGCGATCGCGGGGTCACATGAGCGGACGGGCTCCACCCTGCCGGGCGAGACGTTGCAGCATGGCCACAGTGGAAGAACCGTTATCTAGGTCGTTCCGAAACTGTGCAGCACTGTAGTTGTTAGGATGCCACCGCCTGGAGCGCTGAGGGTGCAGCTGGGAAGCCTCCACCTGGGGAGGCGGGAGAGGCCTGTTCGCACCGTCTCTCCCTCCCAGTGCACCCCACGGCGTCTCGCTTGAGATTTGTTATGGCCGGACCAGGCGATGAGGACGAGGGGGGGGTCGGAGGCATGTGCAAGACATCCCCCTCCAGTGTTGTCGCAGCCATTATAAAAGAAAGAAGTGTCCCGTCCGTCTTCGGGCCGGGCTTCCGGTGGATGTCGGCCGGACGCCCCTGGCTCTGGCCCCATGAACGGGTTTCTTGGTTTATCGGCTGCAGCCGGATCCCGTCGGCCTCGGCCCCCCGACCGTTGGTGGTCGGACCGGAAGAGCATGTGGCGGGACTACCTGCAACTCTCAAGGGCCACCGCGGCCGGACTGGGAGAGAGAGGGGAGGGTCGAGGAGACATTCCCCCCCCCTGCAACTGTTCAGCGTTGTAAAGGCAATCCCCTGGCCGGGTCCCGCTGGTCTCGGCCTCTCCTCCGGCTACACCCTACGTTAGGATCTCCTGGCCGAGGCGTGGCAGCAGGACCTGCCTTATATGGGCTGCTCCCGGCTGGGCGTAGCCGGAACCCTGCCCCACCTTGGAAGTTTCCAGAGTGGGGGTGGATGTTCTACTGACTTGCATTTTCCCTAGTCTATCGATTTTTTTGGCGTGGCAGGCGGTGGGACAGCGAGGGGTGATTTGGTTTCTCTTACTGTTTTTCTGGTCTCTCACCACTGGCATATTTTAACGTTTTCTTGTTTCTAGGACATTAATAGGTTTTATCATTACGTTATGTTATCATTTCTTTGTTCGTTGTTTAATAAAAGTTCATGTTCATCAGTGGCCTACTGATTTTCGTTTTCCTATTTTTTTCTTTCCAGGTTGTTTCATGGTAAAGTTTCTGTTAACAGGATACAGTGATCACTTCGTTATTATTGCATATGTCCTTTTCACTAGGGGTGCTCTCTGGTCGGGCCAGATGACGTATCTCTAGTAAATGGTCCGGGTGAAAAAGGTGCATCAATCAGTGGGGAGTAGATAGGCATGACAGATTACAACGGGGGAGAACGGTCCGCATTACGTACCCTTTCACTACTTGCAAAGATTTTCCTACGTTTATTTGCAAACAGGGAATACCTCCAAAAAGAACTAATTCCCAAACAGTCAATGTTCGGACAATCAATCAATCAATGAGGAATGAAATAGGTACGACGTGTTAAAGGCTTGCGTTACCTACCCTTCACTATCTGCAAAGGGAGATAGAATATTCCTATTCTTCCTCGTTTGCAGGTAGAGAAGATCGTTAAGAGAATTAACTTCGAACAATTCAATGCTCGATTGAAACAATCAACAAGGGGTACTGTGAACACAAATGAACGCCGCTTATATACATACGCATTGCTATTTTCAACAGGTTGTTCCTAATGTTTCTATTTTAGCGAGGTCAAAAGAGATCCCATTAGTGGCCTACTGATTTTGCTCGATTCCTTTTGTTTTTTTACACGATTTTTCGCTATCTGCAAAGACTAAACAGAGTATTGCGACTCTGTGCTTGTTTGTAAATAGAGAATGAACCAAAGAGAACAATCAATCAAATGGAGAGAGAAGCAGGCACGACGGATTACAAAGGGGGAAAGGGCTGCGTTAACTACCCTTCACTATCTGCAAAGAGAGAGTACTCCTAATAGAAATGAGGGGTGGGGGGCAGCAATCAAAGCAGATCAGTGTGCATAAACACGAAAAAAAAAATTCTTACCACGTACTTGACATTCGACAGCTTATGATATTTGCTATTAAAAAACCATTGAAATTCACTGAAAAAACCATAGGTTATAGACCATATATAGTTAGGAATTAGCATTTACAAAACCTTGAAAATTCACTGAAAAAACCATAGGTTATAGACCATATATAGTTAGGAATTAGCATTTAAAAAACCTTATTTTACTCACACAAAACCATTGAAATTCCATATATAGTTAGTTGCACTAACTATATATTGCGCACCCGCAATCCACTGCTGATGATGTCACATATTACATCATTCATGACATGGTCAGTGACATCACTGATGACATCACTGATGACATCTCAAATGACATCACTGATGACATCTCACTTGACATCAATGATCACATCACTGATGATATCATTCATGTGACAATACAATGCATCTCCTCACATTTTAATATAACCTCTGTTTCACCCAGTGTTAAAAACAGAGTATAATTTTTGAAACCATTGACACACCAATACTAGTTACTACATACGTACTCACTGATTCCTACGTCTACACACACATTCACTCATTCACCCATACAATCATTCATACATACAATCACTCATGTTTACAACACAATCATATGCACTCATACACCTATACAGACACTCACACTCTGCCACTCATCCATGGAGTTACTCACACACCTAGTCAGTCCTGTAAAGAATCAATCACACTTCCATTTTCTACTCTATACAGTTAAACATAGAGCACCTTACGTTTTCAACCATATACTAACACATACTTACTCTCTTATACAATCATTGATACAAGTACACATTGATCTGTACAGAGTCACACACCTCCCATCCAGCCACACACACACTCAGTCTCCCATGCAAATACTTGGGCAATCAATCAATAACCCATATAGTTACTCATATAGCTACTGATCAACACATGCAGCAGTTTACAGAACAACAGACATAATGATGCACAAATTAAGACAGTTTAGTCACTAACCCATGCACTCAGTGAGACACATTTAATCACTCACTCATACATTCAGTCATGCACCTACTAAATCCTTCGTCCAGACACTTATACATCCACTCATTCTTCAATATGTAAGACATATTTTAACTTTACAGAAACATAGTCACTGGATGTTGTCATCAGTGATGTCATCAGTGATGTCATTTGAGATGTCATCAGTGATGTCATCAGTGATGTCACTGACCATGTCATGAATGATGTAATATGTGACATCATCAGCAGTGGATTGCGGGTGCGCAATATATAGTTAGTGCAACTAACTATATATGGAATTTCAATGGTTTTGTGTGAGTAAAATAAGGTTTTTTAAATGCTAATTCCTAACTATATATGGTCTATAACCTATGGTTTTTTCAGTGAATATATATATATATATATATATATATATATATATTACCTACTGGCGGTCGCCAGTAGGTATATATAGTTAGGATTTTTTCTCTATGGGTTTTTTGAAAATTCTATGTCTAATAACTTTGGCGTTTGTGGACGGAATCGGCTGAAATTTTCAGGAAAATGGCACATTTTGTTTCTGAGCAGCCCTTGAAAATTTGGGGGGGGTTCGTCCAGTGGGGGCCGAGAAAAAAGGGGGGTCCCAAAACGTGTTTTTAACATTGAGTTTTCCATAGGGCGGTTGGCCTCACTTTTAGCCCGAACGGCTGAATGGATTTGCACGAAACTTGGCAAAATTGTAGGGACTGGTAGCCCGATGTGCCTTTTGTAGGTCTCAATATATGTGCTCCAGTGGATTTTGAGAAATTAACGTTTAAAAAAAGATATATATCTGTAACAGCGGACCGGTTAGCGCTCTGGTTCGCGGACTTTTCGCGCAACGGAGCTTTGTGAAGCGAAGCTGATTGGTTCTCCGGCGTCTGTCAACATTCCAAACAGTCCGTAGCGGCCGCCATCTTGTCTCTCGGTAGGATCGAGAGACAAGAGGAGGTCAAAACAAAGGGGGAAATAACTATAAGGGGGCATAGTAGATCCTCGCTGACCCCCTAGGTTTGATGTGGAGGTTTTAAAAGGGCCCCGCGGGGCAAAAAAAAAACAAAATAATAATAATCGAACGGCTGAATGGATTTGCACGAAACTTGGCAAAATATTAGGGACTGGTAGCCCGATGTGCCTTTGCTAGGTCTCAATATATGTGCTCCAGTGGATTTTGAGAAATTAACGTTGAAAAAAAGATATATATCTGTAACAGCGCTCCGCTTCGCGTACTTTTCGCGTTACGGAGCTTTGCGAAGCTGATTGGTTCTCCGGCGTCTGTCAACATTCCAAACAGTCCGTAGCGGCCGCCATCTTGTCCCTCGGTAGGATTGAGGGACAAGAGGAGGCCAAAGCGAAGGGGGAAATGACCATAAGGGGGCATAGTAGATCCTTCCTGACCTCTTAGGTTTGATGTACCATTTTGCCAAGTTTGGTGTAATTCCGTTCAGCCATTCAGGCTGTAGACGTATGTAAATGTCCTATGGAAAATTGCATGGGGAAAACACATTTGAAAGTGTTGAAATTTAGAACCAATTAAAATGTTACTTTGGTTTTGTATTTGTGTGTGATGAAAGTTAATTGGTTATGTATATATGTCAAATGAGAGGAAACCACAGCCATTTTGTGATACTACTGTCTGAGGTACATTTGTGAGGAATTTTTGGTGGTGAATTTCTGGTGTTTGATTTACACAGTACTAACACTTCTGCTACTTTTAAAAAGGTGAGTTGTTAATTTGTAAGGGGAACTATGTTGTACACTTGAAGATAATTTGAAAAATGTTTTCTGTTATTTATTTGCAGTCCTTCTGTTATACTAAATACTTGATGAAGTTAGTTTTATATTATGTATTACTAAAAACGATAAATGAAAGTGATTATTTTTTTCTGCAATTTACAGCAAGCAATTTCAAAATAAAATGGCTCACAATGAAGAGACCGTGGCAATTTCTTTTGAATTGTCCACTACATTGATTGAAATTGAGAGCACCAATAATGAAATATTGTCACAAGGAGGACATGACTTGTATGATTCCATTAGATTGATTGAAATGGACAGCACCAAGAATGAAATATTGTCACAAGGAGATGACTTGAATGATTCCACTACATTGATTGAAATTGAGAGCACCAATAATGAAATATTGTCACAAGGAGGAGATGGCTTGTATGATTCCATTAGATTGATTGAAATGGACAGCACCAATAATGAAATATTGTCACAAGGAGGAGATGACTTGAATGATTCCACTACATTGATTGAAATTGAGAGCACCAATAATGAAATATTGTCACGAGGAGATGACTTGAATGATTCCACTACATTGATTGAAATGGACAGCACCAATAATGAAATATTGTCAGAAGGAGGAGATGACTTGAATGATTTTTTTGATCAATCTCTTGATGGCGAATTTATCGAGTGTTTGGAGACCATAGAGTTACAAGAATCATCATTGCAGACTTTTAATGAGGAGATTCCAGATGAGATGATTGAAGAGGAAATTACTGATGAGGACATGTTACTAGTTGTTTCAAATTTAGAAAATTCTGAAGAATAAATTTATATTTAGAAATCAAAAATTGTTTGAGACATTATTTATTTTTATTTTTAATTTATGAGGTTGTAGCGAAGTGATTGTAGTATAAAATGAGACTTATAGTATAGAGTGCAACATTTTTATGTTACATGGTAAGTTTACTCATATTTACTTCCCTTCTGCCACTATATTATCTCCAATGTGTATTTGACATGTCTTCTTCATCTCCGGCCTCCTTTCTCTCAGTGTGTGTCTCCGATGCATCTTATCGCTGGTATTTTGTGTAATTACAGAAGAGAGTAAAATAAAATAGTTCGGAACGTGAAAAGGGGGCAAAGTAGAGTACTCCTCACCCCCTAGGCCTTTTTAGGCGGTCCCAAAAGGATCAGTTTCTGCTTTCCTGAGAGATTATGGTATGAGTTCCATATACCACAATAACTTGCATTACAACATGCAAGATATCTATCTCCTATTACCAACTTTTGGAGATATTCGCGCTAAGCGCGAATATCTCCAAAAAGTAACACCTGCCCTGAGCAGTTCTTAGCCATGTTATCCAATGGGAGGTGGATAACATGGCTAACAGTATTAGCTCGGTAATGCATGAATATCGCTGAGTTTTTAGCGATATTCATGCATTGCGGCCGTTTATTATCGCATTTGCGATAAACCTTGATAATAGTAAGGTTTATCTTCGATAATTTCTGACGATGCTTAGTGGTAAAAAATTGGTTGGTAAGCATCGTTAGCGATAAATATCGCTTAACTTTGGTAATATGCCCCAACGTCTGTTAACGTTCGATTGGAAGGAAATGAGGAAGTGTTGAAAAACATTGTCTGCGCCATCTTGCCTTTTTTGAAATGCCACACTTTTGTCGTGCACGGCAGCCATTTTAGATGTCTTGACCAGACCCACTCTCTGCACGCTGTCGATTCGTAGCATGGCTCCTCACCCTCGTAAGCATCTCCCCCAGGCACTGGTCACCACCGCTCTCTGTCTTATGCATGGGCAATAAACCTTCCCCCATCTGCGCTGCTCTTCCCTGAGAATCACACTCTGTGCCCGCCCGACACCTCCCTTTCGCCCTATTCACTACCGCACCCTCTGACACTCCTCTTCCTCTGTGTCCAAATGTCCAGGCCGGTCCTAGGCTATCAGCTAGCCCTGCAGATGTAGTTTATGGCCCCAGCTGTAAAGAATCACCCCTCTTCAAAGGAGTTATAGTAGATCAAGGCCCACACCCGATGTGATCCGTCACAGCACACGCGTTCCTACTATCTGAAAACCATCCTGTATTGTGATTGGGGAGGGGACCGAGCCTGAAGCGGAAGATTCCAGGAATGACTCTTTGTACATCAAAGTTTTTACAATTATGTGTCACATTAAAAATATATAGCACTCCAACAAAGTAGTAGGAATATAAAACTTTAATAACATATAAATATATACAACAAAACAAAAACAGTAAAAACATTTAAACAACGAAGAGACCGTGGCAATTTCTTTTTAATTATCCAATAGATTTATTGAAATTGACAGCACCAATAATGAAATATTCTTGTCAGTAGCGGTCTGTTGTGCGAATAGTTCCAAGGCAGCAGAACGCGCTGAAATCTAGATGGCACGAAAGTGATGTCTAGTAAGTTGCCGCCCAGCAAAAAACGGCGTGGGGCGCCGCGGGGGTGAGTGAGTCCAGTAGGCACCACAGCTATTCTTACCGGCATTGCAGAATTACTGCTGGGGACAATGCCTGTGCTGTAGCAGGGTCACAGCAGAAACAAAAAGGATTCTGTTGAAGATGTTGTTGGTTTTCAATTTGAAAACAGTTCTGGTGTCAACTGCTATGCTAATGTAGTGGTTAATGTTTTGTTTTCTCTAGAAAATGTAAAAGAGGGGGAGGCAGTCCAAAGTTCCGTTAAAAGGGCAAAGGAAAGGATCGGTGGTTTGAACTATCAGTCAAAAAGGGGAGGGGGTGCAATAATTTTTCCTACCGGGTCACACTGTGCTTTCACCGGAAGTGAGGTCTGCAGGATTGTAGTAATTCAAAGTGAGGCTGGCGCCAGCATGGGAGCGCCGACGTCCCGCGGATACAGTTTCGTCACTCCACGGGCGATCATGGCAGTCATTCCCCATCGGGGGTCGGAGACTCCCGCGGCTCCTCTAGAATCTTCAAGGTCGTGGAGGACTACGGTGGTGGAGTCAACCAGTGACCGGGCCATTTCTTTATGTTGGGCCCGCTCTTGCCAGGTCGACCGCCATTTTGAGAGTTCGGCAGCTACCGGCGATCGCGGGGTCACATGAGCGGACGGGCTCCACCCTGCCGGGCGAGACGTTGCAGCATGGCCACAGTGGAAGAACCGTTATCTAGGTCGTTCCGAAACTGTGCAGCACTGTAGTTGTTAGGATGCCACCGCCTGGAGCGCTGAGGGTGCAGCTGGGAAGCCTCCACCTGGGGAGGCGGGAGAGGCCTGTTCGCACCGTCTCTCCCTCCCAGTGCACCCCACGGCGTCTCGCTTGAGATTTGTTATGGCCGGACCAGGCGATGAGGACGAGGGGGGGGTCGGAGGCATGTGCAAGACATCCCCCTCCAGTGTTGTCGCAGCCATTATAAAAGAAAGAAGTGTCCCGTCCGTCTTCGGGCCGGGCTTCCGGTGGATGTCGGCCGGACGCCCCTGGCTCTGGCCCCATGAACGGGTTTCTTGGTTTATCGGCTGCAGCCGGATCCCGTCGGCCTCGGCCCCCCGACCGTTGGTGGTCGGACCGGAAGAGCATGTGGCGGGACTACCTGCAACTCTCAAGGGCCACCGCGGCCGGACTGGGAGAGAGAGGGGAGGGTCGAGGATACATTCCCCCCCCCTGCAACTGTTCAGCGTTGTAAAGGCAATCCCCTGGCCGGGTCCCGCTGGTCTCGGCCTCTCCTCCGGCTACACCCTACGTTAGGATCTCCTGGCCGAGGCGTGGCAGCAGGACCTGCCTTATATGGGCTGCTCCCGGCTGGGCGTAGCCGGAACCCTGCCCCACCTTGGAAGTTTCCAGAGTGGGGGTGGATGTTCTACTGACTTGCATTTTCCCTAGTCTATCGATTTTTTTGGCGTGGCAGGCGGTGGGACAGCGAGGGGTGATTTGGTTTCTCTTACTGTTTTTCTGGTCTCTCACCACTGGCATATTTTAACGTTTTCTTGTTTCTAGGACATTAATAGGTTTTATCATTACGTTATGTTATCGTTTCTTTGTTCGTTGTTTAATAAAAGTTCATGTTCATCAGTGGCCTACTGATTTTCGTTTTCCTATTTTTTTCTTTCCAGGTTGTTTCATGGTAAAGTTTCTGTTAACAGGATACAGTGATCACTTCGTTATTATTGCATATGTCCTTTTCACTAGGGGTGCTCTCTGGTCGGGCCAGATGACGTATCTCTAGTAAATGGTCCGGGTGAAAAAGGTGCATCAATCAGTGGGGAGTAGATAGGCATGACAGATTACAACGGGGGAGAACGGTCCGCATTACGTACCCTTTCACTACTTGCAAAGATTTTCCTACGTTTATTTGCAAACAGGGAATACCTCCAAAAAGAACTAATTCCCAAACAGTCAATGTTCGGACAATCAATCAATCAATGAGGAATGAAATAGGTACGACGTGTTAAAGGCTTGCGTTACCTACCCTTCACTATCTGCAAAGGGAGATAGAATATTCCTATTCTTCCTCGTTTGCAGGTAGAGAAGATCGTTAAGAGAATTAACTTCGAACAATTCAATGCTCGATTGAAACAATCAACAAAGGGTACTGTGAACACAAATGAACGCCGCTTATATACATACGCATTGCTATTTTCAACAGGTTGTTCCTAATGTTTCTATTTTAGCGAGGTCAAAAGAGATCCCATTAGTGGCCTACTGATTTTGCTCGATTCCTTTTGTTTTTTTACACGATTTTTCGCTATCTGCAAAGACTAAACAGAGTATTGCGACTCTGTGCTTGTTTGTAAATAGAGAATGAACCAAAGAGAACAATCAATCAAATGGAGAGAGAAGCAGGCACGACGGATTACAAAGGGGGAAAGGGCTGCGTTAACTACCCTTCACTATCTGCAAAGAGAGAGTACTCCTAATAGAAATGAGGGGTGGGGGGCAGCAATCAAAGCAGATCAGTGTGCATAAACACGAAAAAAAAAATTCTTACCACGTACTTGACATTCGACAGCTTATGATATTTGCTATTAAAAAACCATTGAAATTCACTGAAAAAACCATAGGTTATAGACCATATATAGTTAGGAATTAGCATTTACAAAACCTTGAAAATTCACTGAAAAAACCATAGGTTATAGACCATATATAGTTAGGAATTAGCATTTAAAAAACCTTATTTTACTCACACAAAACCATTGAAATTCCATATATAGTTAGTTGCACTAACTATATATTGCGCACCCGCAATCCACTGCTGATGATGTCACATATTACATCATTCATGACATGGTTAGTGACATCACTGATGACATCACTGATGACATCTCAAATGACATCACTGATGACATCACTGATGACAACATCCAGTGACTATGTTTCTGTAAAGTTAAAATATGTCTTACATATTGAAGAATGAGTGGATGTATAAGTGTCTGGACGAAGGATTTAGTAGGTGCATGACTGAATGTATGAGTGAGTGATTAAATGTGTCTCACTGAGTGCATGGGTTAGTGACTAAACTGTCTTAATTTGTGCATCATTATGTCTGTTGTTCTGTAAACTGCTGCATGTGTTGATCAGTAGCTATATGAGTAACTATATGGGTTATTGATTGATTGCCCAAGTATTTGCATGGGAGACTGAGTGTGTGTGTGGCTGGATGGGAGGTGTGTGACTCTGTACAGATCAATGTGTACTTGTATCAATGATTGTATAAGAGAGTAAGTATGTGTTAGTATATGGTTGAAAACGTAAGGTGCTCTATGTTTAACTGTATAGAGTAGAAAATGGAAGTGTGATTGATTCTTTACAGGACTGACTAGGTGTGTGAGTAACTCCATGGATGAGTGGCAGAGTGTGAGTGTCTGTATAGGTGTATGAGTGCATATGATTGTGTTGTAAACATGAGTGATTGTATGTATGAATGATTGTATGGGTGAATGAGTGAATGTGTGTGTAGACGTAGGAATCAGTGAGTACGTATGTAGTAACTAGTATTGGTGTGTCAATGGTTTCAAAAATTATACTCTGTTTTTAACACTGGGTGAAACAGAGGTTATATTAAAATGTGAGGAGATGCATTGTATTGTCACATGAATGATATCATCAGTGATGTGGTCATTGATGTCAAATGAGATGTCATCAGTGATGTCATCAGTGATGTCATTTGAGATGTCATCAGTGATGTCATCAGTGATGTCACTAACCATGTCATGAATGATGTAATATGTGACATCATCAGCAGTGGATTGCGGGTGCGCAATATATAGTTAGTGCAACTAACTATATATGGAATTTCAATGGTTTTGTGTGAGTAAAATAAGGTTTTTTAAATGCTAATTCCTAACTATATATGGTCTATAACCTATGGTTTTTTCAGTGAATTTTCAAGGTTTTGTAAATGCTAATTCCTAACTATATATGGTCTATAACCTATGGTTTTTTCAGTGAATATATATATATATATTCACTGAAAAAACCATAGGTTTCAGACATGTTATAGTTAGTTGCTTATTTCACTGGTACAAAACCATAGAAATTCCCCTGTTATAGTTAGTTCAACTATTACTCGCGCCCCGCAATGTACTACTGATGAAGTCATATATTACTTCATTCATGACATGGTCAGTGACATCACTGATGACATCACTGATGACATCTCAAATGACATCACTGTTGACATCACTGATGACATCATCCAGTGACTGTGTGTTTCTGTAAAGTTTAAATTTGTTTTATCTATATGCCAAGCTGTATTGAAGAATGAGTGGGTGTATAAGTGTCTGTATAAAGGATTTAGTAGGTACATGACTGACTGTATAAATGAGTGATTACATGTGTCTCACTGAATGCATGGGTTAGTTACTAAACTGTGTGAATGTCTGTATCAGTCTGTCTGTTGTTGTGTAATCCGGCTGCATGGGTTACTCAGTAGCTACATAAGTATCTCTATGGGTTATTGATTGGTTGCCTGAGTATATTTGTATGGGAGAGTGAATGAGTGTGTGGCTGGGTGAGAGGTATCTGACTCTGTGCATAGATGTGTGAGTGGTTGATTCACTGGATGTATGGGTTCAAAGGTGCATGTGGAAACAGCTGTACGGGTGGGTGAGTGTGTGTATGAGTCTGTTGGTAACTGAATGGATGTCTCAGTGGTACATGAGCAAGTAACTACATATGTAAAATACAGTGAATGTGAGAGTTGAAGTATATAAATAACTATACATGAGAGTCAGTGATTGTGGAAGTGGCTGTATACATGAATGTGTACTTGTATCAGGGATTACATAAGAGACTAAGCATGCATTAGTTTCTGTATAAATACTCAAGGTGGTGAGTGTATAACTGTATAGGTGAGTAAATGGGAGTGTGATTGATTCTTTGCATGACTGACTAGGTGTGTGAACATCTCCATGGGTGAATGGGAGTGTATGAGTGTTTATAGAGATGTATGAGTGCATATGATAGTGTTGTATTTCTGAATGACGGCATGTTTGAGGGACTGTATGGGTGAATGAGTGGATGTGTCTCTAGACCTAGAAATAATGAGTGAATATGTAGTAACTGGTATTGTTGTGTCAATGGTTTTGAAAATGATACTCGATATTTTAGAGTGGATGTATCAAATGTTATATTAGAGTGTGAGGAGGTGCATCGGATTTTTACGTGGATGATGTCATCAGTGATGTCATTTGAGATGTCATCAGTGATGTCATCAGTGATGTCACTGACCATGTCATGAATTATGTAATATGTGACGTCATCCGAAGTGCATTGTGGGGGCGCAAGTTATAGGGGAATTTCTATGGTTTTGTACGAGTGAAATGTGCAACTAACAATAACATGTCTGAAACCTATGCTTTTTTCAGTGAATTTCAAAGGTTTTTTAAATGCTAGTTTGTAACTATAAAGTTCCAGAAACCTATGTTTTTTTTAGTGAATTTTGAAGGTTTTTAAAATGATAATTTATTACTATAACGTCCCCGAAACCTATTGTTTTTTCAGGGAATTTTGAAGTTTGTTCAATGCCATGACCTGCCACAAATGCAGAGGCTCATGGAGGACATGCTGTGGATGGAGCCGTAAAGGATGGCACCCACCATGGAACACGAAATGTAGCTGGGTTCTACCATGCCCTTCAGGTCCTCATCATGGCGCTGCTGCCACAAGGCATGGCGCAGATGAATGCTGCTGCTCCCACACCCTTCACATCTCTGCCCCCTGGTGTGTTAGTGCCTCACAGTGCAGCAGGCGTATCCACTGTGCCCCCAGAAGTGTCAGTGGTACACAGTGTGGAAAACAATACACCTTTGTCTACTCATGTGTTAGTGGCACACCGTCCCGCAGCTGGTACAGAAAAACCCACAGGTGGGGCAGTGCACTCATACGAGGATGAAGACCCGGATGGGTTTGAGATCAGAAGAAGGCACTACCATTAATTTCCACCACCTGGCCTGTTTATCCTTGGTGCCACACATAGCCCCACGACCTTCCATTGCCCCACATTATACTCTGATGCACTTACCTTGGTCCGCGACATGGTCTGCCATATCCTCTTCAATGACCAATGACACAGCGACCTCACTGGGGACTGTACCTTTCCAGTTCTGCTGTAACTGTCATCCCCGGATGGAGTCTGGTTCACCCTCCACGAGCCCATATTGTGAAGTGTGCTTGTCCTGTTCCTCTACCGCTCCGGCTGCTAAACTCCACTGGATGTGCAATAAACATCCAGTGATGCACTGCTGTGTTATGTCATACCTAATTTATGTATGAATATGTGGAAGAATGTAGAGACAGTGATTCACCTTACGATAATGATGCCCATCTAATGGGATGCCAGTCACAGTATGCAACATAGCCTATTGTGTTTCTGGTGCCGTGAAAACTAAAATGGGAACACACGCATTAGTCACTTCTTTGTCCGGACATGTACTAAACCACGCCCAGAGTCATTGTGGCTATCCCTGCCCTGTTCCGTCGTACACCACACCACTCTGATTACGTTCCGACGTTGGTACCACATACCTACCTGTCGCAGGCGTACTCGCTGTTGGTGTGTAGGTCAGTGGTCTAGTTGTCAATATGTCACAGCCACTCCCTGAGGGCAGGTTAGCACACACACCACACCAATCCGGCACATGCATCACAGGCCATGTGAGCACGCAAATATAATTGACCGGCAACATCACATCCTTTATTGCCGGTGGTTTCTGGAAGGTGGACGCTCCTTGGATCTGAATCATAAAGAGTCCATGAAAAGTTGCGCAGAGGGTTAGTCGCACCCTGAGCTGCATAGCTGTCACGGGTTTAACATCACATGGCACGGACTTGAGTTGCACAAGGTTACTGCCACCCTAACATGATGTGGCCGTCAGTGGCCTACTACCACGTGGCATGGACTTGAGTTGCTTGAAAAAAGAGGGGGGTGGGACCGGGAGCCGATATTTATGCAGGTCCTGCACACGTGGCTCAGAGGAGAAAGTGACAACAAGGAGTGTGCAATTCCTAAAGTGAGGGTGGGAGGGGGAGGGGAAAAGACAGGTCTTTTTTCATGTGTCCCTCAAACACCCCGAGAGATGTCATGCTTCATCATTGGGCCTTGTTCCTCGTCGGGCCGGCGCTGCAATGCACAACGGGCTCACCGTAAGCGGGGCTCTTTGTCGGAGATCTTTTAAGAAGGCGCTGTAGGGTGCGTGTGGGTAAAGGGACCGTGGAGGTTTGGTGAACATGAAGTCAGATTTAAATTAAGTCAGGATCAGTCCTATTCTCAAAGAACTTTAATGATTAGGTAGATCCTGCCTAAATAAAATGGAATGGACGCCCGGTCTGAATGTGATGATCCTAACGGGCAGTCACTGAGGTGGGGTCGACATGTTCCATGCCTAGTTGTTCCTAAAGAATCATGAGGCACTTCTTCAGGACCTATGTGAAAATGTAGTGCACAACTAATAACAGGCTATAGTTTATTTAGAAGGTAGCCTGGTGCAGGGCCCTAGTAGTTCTGTACTGGGCGGTTGGAGACGTGTGGGAATAAAAGACAAAAGACAAAGGGTATATTATAGAACAGGGGGGATTACCAACAAAACAAAATTCAACATATTTTTAAATGTTTAAAAAAAGGAACAACCTAATGTACAATGGAGTTTGGGACTCATGGGGAGCTCTGAGGCGACCTTCTTTTATAGGATTTCCAAGGAGGCGTCAGGTGCCTGTGGTACATAGTAAAGGTACACAGGGGGGTGGGCTGTGCAGTGATGTGAATAGTCAGGGGTCAACATTTTTTAAATAAAAAAAAAAAAAAGGAACACCTCATTGTACAATGGAGTTAGGGACTCATGGAGAACTCTGAGGCGCCCTTCTTTTCCAAGGTGGCGTCAGGTGCCTGTGGTAGATAGTAAAGGTACACAGGGGGTGGGCTGTGCAGTTATGCGAGTAGTCAGCCATTAGGAGCTAATGGTTGAGAAGGGTTAGTTCAGGTTCATAAGGCGTAGACCTCTCTTTAACTATTACCATCGAGGCTGTAGAGCAATTGACAACGTTGTGTGCATACTCGTCTCTCGTGGTGTATTGTTAAATGCTGAGCCGGTTTGGTCATATCAGTCAATTAACGTGGGCCAGTGCGGAAGGAACAACGCGTGGGCCCAATCCGTGATAAGGGACTGGGCTATTGTCAAATTTTTAGCAGGCCCCCGGTTATGGTAATATCTGTGGAGGAGGTTGAGGCTACTGGGGGGATGAGGCGAGGACCGATCGCCATAAGAACATGTGTGGCCAAAAATGAGCATGCACTAAATGGGTCCGCATTGGTGGAATGCTTTAACGAGATTGGATATGTGGCCAAAATTCACACCAAAAAGCGAGCATGCATTGAATGGGTCCGCATTGGTGGAAGTGCTTTTTTCGAGGGCATGCGGACAACAAACATACATTTAGGAAACATTTAATGCATGGGAAAATTTACATTGTGAAGGAAACCACTGGACTCTGCTGGCCACAGCTAGACTCTCTGCTCCATCAGCTGAAGCCCTAAACTCGTACTTAGATACCAACTTTTTAGAAAATAACCCATACATGCTACCACACCCCTAGCAGCCCCGCTACTCGCAGACATACATTATCACCCAATATAGCGTCCTTAACATGCCATCATTGATCGCATACAGAGCACCTTTGTGGCTATAACTAGCTGTCACAATATATGCACTACTATTTGCATACAATGTCAAGTCTCCTTATGAGCACCACAGCTCAGATCTCAATAAAGTTTTGTTTTCAGTACCAAGATGGCGGATTCGGTTCACTTACTATGCATCCCAGCGCAAGCCCTTCTTTAACTCCACTTCCGGGTAGACACATCACAGGGACTCAGAGTGAGGGTAGGAAACAAGCAAGCTGTTGCCACCAAGCCATGAGTATGACACCTAACTCCAGCTCTCCGATAAGCCTATGGGAACACTGCTACGTTTATGCTTTCCACTAAACTCAGCTTTCTCTTGAATTTTTAAGGAGTGGAGCAACAATGTGCTCTCTTACACCCCCGTCGCGCTGTAGAACGTGTACTGTGGGTGAGTGGAAAATCTGCATAACCAAATTCTGGTTATTTCCGTCAAAATGTATATGTTCCCATGCATTAAATGTTTCCTAAATGTATGTGTGTTGTCCGCATGCCCGATCTTGAAAAAAGCACTTCCACCGATGCGGACCCATTTAGTGCATGCTCGCTTTTGTTTGGCCACATGTCCAATCTCCTTAAAGCATTCCACCAATACCCATTCAGTGCATGCTCATTTTTGGCCACACATGTTCTGACGGCGATCGGTCCTCGCCTCATCCCCCCACGAGCCTCGACCTCCCCCACAGCTATTACTGTAACCGGGGGGCTGCTAACCTTTGACAATAGCCCAGTCCCTTATCACGGGTTGAGCCCACGTGTCGTCTCTTCCGCACTGGCCCACGTTAACAGACTGATATGACCAAACTGGATGAGCAATTAACAATAAGCCAAGAGAGACGAGTATGCACACAACGATGTCAATTGCACTACGGCTCCGATGATAATGGTTAAAGAGGGTTCTACGCCTTATGAACCTGAACTAACCATTCTCAACCACTAGCTCCTAATGGCTGACTATTCACATCACTGAACAGCCCACCCCCCTGTGTACCTTTACTATCTACCACAGGCACCTGACACCTCCTTGGAAATCCTATAAAAGAAGGGCACCTCAGAGCTCCCCATGAGTTCCAAACTCCATTGTACATTAGGTTGTTCCTTTTTTAAAACATTTCAAAAAATGTTTAATGTTTTTTTTGGTTGGTAATCCCCCCCTGTTCTATAATATACCCTTTGTCTTTTGTCTTTTATTCCCACAGGTCTCCAACCGCCCAGTACAGAACTACTATGGCCCGCACCAGGCTACCTTCTAAATAAATTGTTGCCTGTTATTAGTTGTGCACTACATTTTCACATAGGTCCTGAAGAAGTGCCACATGATTCTTTAGGAACAACTAGGCATGAAAGATGTCGAACCCACCACAGTGACTGCCAATTAAGAAGATCACATTCCCACAGGGCGTCCATTCCATTTTATTTAGACAGGATCTACCTAAATCAAGAGTTCTTTGAGAATAGGACTGACCCTGACTTATTTTAGATCTCACTTCACATGCACCAAACCTCCACTGTCCCCTTACCCACACGCACCCTACGGCTTCTTCTCAAAAGATTTTCATCAAAGAGTCCCGTTTATGGTGAGCCCGACGGGCATTGCAGCGCCGGCCGTACGAGGAGCAAGGCCCAATGATGAAGCATGACACCTCTCGGGGTGTGTGAGGGCAACATGAAAAAAGACCTGTCTTTTCCCCTCCCCCTCCCACCATCACTTTAGCAACTGCACACTCCTGTCGACACATGGACTTGAGTTGCACAGGGTTAGTGCCACCCAAAGCTGATGTGGCCATCAGGGGCCTACTACCACGTGGTGTGTACTTGAGATGCACAGGGTTAGTGCCACCAAAAGCTGATGTGGCCGTCAGGGGCCTACCACCACGTGGCGTGGACTTGCGTTGCATAGGGTTAGCGGCACGAGAAGCTGATGTGGTCTCCGCCATTGATGACTCAGGACTCAGCAACATATATGGGATCTGCTGGCTGCGGAGCATGTCCACTTAATGTGCACCAAGCCATGATGGCGGGACAGGGCCCCGGAGCTTTCACGGGTACGTGGAGTGCCCACTGGTAGACAGTCTGGTGGCAGCAGGTATTTATTTGGTCATGGATACGAAGGGGCAGCGGTGTCTCTCTCTCTCTCTAACTCACTCTCTTCCTTCCTTTCCATCTATCTCTCTCACTCTCTCTCCCTTTCACCCTTTGTCCCTCCCTTCTTTCCTTCCCTCTCTTTTTCTCTCTGGCTTTTTTTTCTTTCTCTCTTTCTCTGTGTCTCACTCCTTTGATATGCGCATTACACACATCCTTATTTTGTGCTTTTTTTCCAGGCTGTGTCGTCGACATTGATGCACCCGACAGGAGTCTTCCGCTTTGTTGTATTGTGTTCAGTTTGTTAAATTTCAATAAAGTTTTTGGTTGTTACTTAAGTGCTGTGTGACTTTTTCTCGTTCTTATTACTGTTATTTGGTGGTGTCCACCATGGTGTTAAATTTGGGGGCAGTTATCACGGAAAGACCGGTGATGTCTGCAGTTTTTAACAGCTTCTAAATAGTGTGTTAGATTTATATCAACTTTAGTTGCATTAAAAAGCTGATAATGAGATGCAGAGTAGGTGTTCCCATGCAAAAACACACAATCAATCAATCAATCAATCATTCATGTCTTAAGCGCACTATATACCCGCGAGGGTGTCAAGGTGCTGGGGGAGGAGGTTGGGGCCGCTACTGATCGAACAGCCAGGTCTTTAGTATCCTCCTGAAGGTCAGCAGGTCTTGGGTCTGTCGTAGGCTCAGTGGGAGGGTGTTCCATTTCTTGACGGCGAGGTGGGAGAAGGACCCCCGCCAGTGGTTGTTCTTCGGATATGCAGGACGGTGGCGAATGAGAGGTCGGTGGAGCGTAGCTGGCGGTTGGGGGTGTAGAAGGAGAGCGTCTGTTGAGGAAGGCTGGGCCGGTCTTGTGGAGCACCTTGTGTGCGTGGATGAGGAGCTTGAAGGATATCCTCTTGTTGATGGGGAGCCAGTGCAGGTTTCTCAGGTGGGGGTGATGTGGCCGTGTCGTGGTACATCGAGGATCAGTCGAGCCGAGGCGTTTTGGATGCGTTGTAGTCGATTGATGAGCATGGTCGGGGCTCCCGCGTAGAGGGCGTTTCCGTAGTTGAGTCTGCTGCTGACTAAAATCCTGTATTGAATTGCACTGTGGTAGTGGGTACATTTACAGTGTACACACAAAATCAATAAAGAAATTTCATTGAATTTATATTGATTGGGAATAGTGGGTCAGGAGCTGGATCTTGAAGGGGTACACTGCCCAGTTTGTTTATTTTTCTGTACACGAAAAAACCACATCACAACTTTCACAACGAAAGGCAAAAACTGCAATGCAAAACAAATTCCTGCGATAAGCTGCGTTAGCACCAGGGATTTTACACTTGCTTCTGCTGATGTTAAGCAGGACGACTACCTGCAGCATAAAAGGGAACACAACCAAGTGCCAGACCGGACCACCCACAGGTGCCATACAGTCAACGAGCATGATACACGGATACTCATGAGGGCCACAACACTCATTGCAACAACCCCAGGACCACCAACGCCCCCCGAACTCACATCTGGGCAAGTGTGTCCGTGTGGTCATTGTGTTAGCATAACGGGCACGGGCCCTGCAACATCACAGTGTACTGTCTTCAGCGGATGTTACCATGTCACCTCAGAGTTAGCAGTGAGCCTGGACATATAGCTATGCACGCATCCTCCTCCATGCAAAAGCGGCGTATGCTGGTCCGGTGTACACAGGTCAGCGCAGGGGTGTGCCTACCCGGCAAGGGGAACGGGGTGTCTCGGACATGTTCTTGAGCAGGAAGTGGGGTAAGTGTGCCTCTGTGCTCTGGTGTGGCTGCCACAAGGGCCACAGCAGTCGATGTTGTAAAGTGGCATGCACCACCTCCAAAGGGCAGTGTCATGGTGTGGTTTGAATGCTGCAGGACATGCGTGAATAGGCATTACAATGGTGTACCGTTGGAGTGCACAGGATACAGCAGCGCAGCGCACAAAAGTATGGGGGTTGTGGGAGAGAGGAGCAGCTGTTTGCAACGTAACACACAGTGAACCCGCCCATGTGCCACATGCTGGGCATCTTATCCATGATAACCAGGGTTGCAGACATCCCACAACACCCACGACCGGCCTCTCTACACATCCTCTAAGAATGCAGCTGGAGAAGTTACTGTAGGGATGAAAGGTTCTTTGGCTGAGCTATCTTGCGCTAGCAAATCTGCCTCTCCGAGGAGGAACTTTGTTGGAAATGGGATCCCCGGCTGGCCAGGGCTTTCGCCAAAGTCAGTCAGAGACCACCACTCCCAAGTCAGGGCAAGGGAGTTACACGCCAAGATAACCCCTACTCACCCTCTAGGTAACGTGGCGCGAGCAGCAAGGCTAAACTTGGAGGCGATGTAGGCTAAGTATTTGCGCACGCACCCCAGCAACAACAACCAAAGGCCCACCACAAAGGAAACTCCACACAAGGTTATATAAAAATAGCCTTTGTATTACACCAAAACACATTAGATAAAACACACTTTACAATGTGCCAGAGGCACGGGCAGAATTTACAAGGGATTATTTACAAGACAGGGCCACCTGGACCACTGTCAGGAATCAGCACTTTTAGAAGTAACAATACAATACTTGTAGGCCTGTAAGAGGAAAGCACATGATGCAATGCATAACATTCATTCAGAGGTGCATAGAAAGTACAATTGCGCCAAACTCACGTAAGTCACCACCTGTGACTGTCCCTAGGCCCTCTGGCCTTGTTGGGGCTAGGACGCCCTGTGTCCAAAGTGTCAGGGTCCTAAACGTGGCAGCTGCCCACAAAGTGCTGGGCAGCTGGGTGAAGATGGGGCAACACTATGGAGCCTTGTGGGCTCAAGCACACTGGTGGGCAAAAGGAAATGCCCCCTGGAGCCTCCTCTGGGCTCTAAACACACATGGCACCCAAAGAGCCTCTCTAGGCTCTAAACAAATGTGGGCTGTGAGCCTCTCGCAGGGCTCTAAAAACAACAATGCCCTTGGGTGCTGGGGAGCCTCGCAGGCTCTGCAGAACAAATGCCCCAAGAGCCCCTTGGACTCTGTAAAAATGCGGCCACTGGTGGAGCCTTCAGGGCTCAAAACAAACTATGCCCCCTTCTGGAGCCCTCGTGGCTCAAAGAAATGCCCCCAGGAGCCTCGGGGCTCCCCAAAGAAATGCAGCAGCGTTGGAGCGGCCCTCTGCCAATCGGGGCCGCTCGACGAACAAAGGACCCTGTCCCCGCACTCACCGGTATCTCGCTGGTGCTGCGGGGGCAGGAACACTGCCGGCTCTCCTCCTCTGCAGCTCGGGGCTCCTCTTCCTCGGAGCCTCGCTGGCGGCGCCTCTCTCCTCGCTGCCTGGTTGCGGAGGCGGGACTTCCGGTCGGCCTCTCAGGGGCCGCGCTGCGATTGGCCGGTCGGCCAGAACACTTCCGGGTCGTCGCGGGCAGCGCGGCGGCCCGTTCCAGGTAGGCAGGCGGGCTCCCAGTACCCGAGGAGTGGGCTCCCTCGAGGTATTTACAAATCCAAGTACGGGGCAATGCCGGGTAGGCACCGGCGCTCAAATTAAAAGTCAAGCGAGGTGGCACTCGCTAATGCCGCAAATCGGCAAAATCAGGCGGGCAGATGCCGGGTAGGCACCGGCTGCATACAGCGCGCTCCCAAGTGCTTAGGGGCCACAGAAAGCGCGCCTAGCACTAAAAATAGAAGCAAAGCGCTATTGAGCGCTGGGGCACCAGGAAAGCGCGCCTAGCGCTATAAATCAAATAAGAGCGCCTCCAGGCACTCTAAGCCAAAAGCCAAAGCTCCAGCAGGGACTGGAGGCAGGCAGAGGGGCAGGGCAGGGCCAGAGCCAGCACACTGGGTCTCCAGGCAGGGAGACAAGCCAAGTGGCGGTCCTCTTGGCCCCAGCAGCAGCAGCAGCCCCCTCTGGCAAGGATCCAAAAGTAGAACAACTTCTGTGGGGACACAGCCCCATTTTTATACACCATTTCCCTTTGTCTGAAGGTGCAGGGTGGGGGCGGAACCAGTCGCAGCTGGTTCTTGAGTACTCTGGTGGCCCAACCACCCATTCTATTCACTGGCAGGGCTTGGGTCATTAGACACACCACAGGGGGGCGGAGCCAGCATTGTGTGGGGAAAACCCAGCCCATCCAGGACACAGGTACACTCCTCCCACACATTACTCATGCAGATCTCCCACTCACCACCGGGCAGACCCATCCAGACTTCCTGGAGCCTGGCATGCCAGCCAGCTCCAGCCAATCACACGCCAGCACCCTCACAGCACACGTACAGCCATGTCTAGAAATGGCGCTTCTCTACTAGACACATACATGCTGCATACACCATCTCGCAGCATTCACTCTCACGAGTTCACACATACCAGACTCAAGCCTGTACACCCCACGCATCAGGAACTACCAGGGACACATACATTCCCCATGCATTCCTATGGGCGGGCAGGCCTAGCTCAGCACATGCACTCAGAGTGCGCACGCACTTTCCACTGGGACACAGTGAAAGTGCGCAGAATCCCAAAAATCACCATTGCCAGGTCACCATTTCACGCAAAAAGTCTAGGGGTGAACCTGCCCTAAGGGCCAAGGTCCAACATAACCCCCTTCCAGCCAAAACGCAGGGGAGACCAATCACCACCGTGATGGACTTCCCTGCTTGGGGCGATAGAACACGGACGCAGGCCCGCAACTGCAGGGACACCCTCCTGTTCTACGCCATGGTGAACCCATGGGATTCCTTCTAGAACCACTATCCGGACCAACTGGGCTACCCCACTGGTACTCCCGAGCTGTCCGCGGCCAGGACCAGGCCCTGGGCCACCCAGGTGCCACTGGTCCTTGCCAATTCGCAGAGCGGGGGGTAGTAACCCCTGGCACATAGCGGCCATTTTCCACTCTTCCTGTCTGCAAGACAGGACTAGACTGCCACTGGTTCTCCAGCCTAGGGCCTACAACCTCAGGCGGACCAGGAGTCTCAGGGAAGGCTCTCCTCCCCTTACCTCTTCTCCTAGGGTTCCTCCTCCTCCGGCGAGGGGTACACCTAGAACGCCATTCCAACCCAGGGCTTATCCACTCAGGTTGCACCGGGGTCAGAGGGGGGCTCTCCCACCCTCTGCACCCCCTTCCAGAGGTCTGCCCTCTCCCACCTGGAGAAGTTCCTCTGGAAGAAGAACCGGTCAGGACACTGGTTACAGTCATCCTACCCTTCAGGTCAGGCTGATCCTGAACCTGGCCTTCCAACCTCTGGTCTAAAACCTTCGGTGGAACAATTGCCTGGCACTCCAGGACTTCTGGGGACTTACACTCCATCCCCCTGAGGCTAACAAATGAGACATATGTTACGTGACTGTCTGTCTGGCGCAGATCTCCCGCCCTCTGTCCACCTGACAGTGCGTGACGATCCCCCAGACCAGAAGTGGTGTTACCATGGTCACTACACGGGAACCTAGCCCAACTGGGTAGTCCCTGACCCACTGGTCCTTCCACTGGGGAACTCCCCCAATCACTCCTCACCCTGGACTCCTGTACCCTCCCTACCGGAGCGGTACTGCCAGACTCTAGAACCATAGGAGCTCTGGTTACAGACGCTCCAGGTCCTCTACTCACTAGGAGATCTTCCTCAAGTGGACTAACAGGACAGCCTAGGTCCCCAACCTGGTGTTCCCTACAGAAACCATCCAAGTCCTGAGGCAGGGCTTCGGGCGTCCGGGGAACCTCGGTCTCCCCCTCACTCCTGCTCCACTGAGCCAGGCAGTGAGCCCCTACACCCTCCTCGCTATCCTGGGACCTAGCTGGGCTACATTGAGCCTCCTCCACCACGCTGGGCTGGAAGATACCTGAACCACTACTTTTGGAGTCACTCCCTAATGACTCTAGAGAACCTTTAGCACTCTCCCAGCGGTCTGCTTCATCTGCAAGCTCACTTGGACTAAGGGATTCAGACTTCAACAGGTGCTGGCGCAACTCTGGACAAACAACATTGAGCAACTGCTCTTTGAGAAACATATTCAGTACTCCGTCTCTCTCATCATCCGAGCTAGCCTCCAGCCAATCCCACATTGCATCAGAACAGTCATCCATAAAAAAACCCCAACTCTGATGAGGCAGTTTCCTACTGCCCCTGAACTTCAACCTTAACTCCTCCTCTTGGGAACAAGGGACCATACGTTGGGCACGGGGTATGGGACTGTCTGCACTGAAGTCTAAATAGCTGCCACCACTGGACTCAGCCCTCCCTGGGGAATCCAGAAAATTAAAACTGTGCGCAGGGGATAGTCTATCCTCCAGAGCTACTTTGCCTCTGGTGGAGGCCCTCTCAGCCTCCTCTATCCTTTCCTGCGCTAAGACCATCTCAGTCTCTAGCTGTTGCTTCCTAAGCTCCAGCTGCGCCATAGCCTGGGCATGCTCCAACCTGAGCTTTTCTAAAGCCAGCTGGTGCTCCCTTTCTCTCCTCCTATCTTCCAGCTCCTCTGGGGACAGGGAAAGGGATGAGGCGCTGCCTCCTACACTGGACCCAGCAAGGGACTCCCTATCTATGGGGTCCTCACTCTCTACTGGCATCCAGGTGCTGTCATCTTCTTCCTCCTCTTCTGAATCTTCAGGGCTCCCCACAGACCCACCACCCTCCTGGTGTGGGGCCCGGGCCCTTTCCTCACTGCGCTCAAGATCCCATTGATCCTCTTGCCATTTGACCATGCATCTCCTAAGTGCATACCATCCTGACTGATCCGCCCCTATGCCTCTCTCTTCACAGAACTTTCTCAGCTCCCACACACCGTATGTGGCTAGATCATTGAAATCAAAAACCAGCTCCATTCTGGCAGACGTTCTAGAGAAGAGATCACACAGGGAACCTAGGGGTCTGAGCTAACACAGGAGTACACAATTCACCAAGGTATCAGCAAGCTCTCTACCCCAGAGAACTCACACTCACTTGCCTAGTGCCACACACCATTCATCCACACACAACCCTCCCCTCGGACTGGTAAGGCAGTTTCTACCACCCCTGATTCCTCAACCTGACCACAAGTGACACAGGTACCGACTCTGGGCGCAGGGTAGGGGACAAATGTACTGACACAATTGCACAATGATACCTTCAGGAGAAGAAAATATGAAACTTCCAAAAACAACAATCCCCTAAAATGTGGTCATCTAAAATGCAGAGTTTTGTGGTGCAGCCAGCCGCTACCAAGGTACAAGGCAAACACAAATCCTTATCCCACCGCTTGCCGCCAATGTTGGAAATGGGATCCCCGGCTGGCCAGGGCTTTCGCCAAAGTCAGTCAGAGACCACCACTCCCAAGTCAGGGCAAGGGAGTTACACGCCAAGATAACCCCTACTCACCCTCTAGGTAACGTGGCGCGAGCAGCAAGGCTAAACTTGGAGGCGATGTAGGCTAAGTATTTGCGCACGCACCCCAGCAACAACAACCAAAGGCCCACCACAAAGGAAACTCCACACAAGGTTATATAAAAATAGCCTTTGTATTACACCAAAACACATTAGATAAAACACACTTTACAATGTGCCAGAGGCACGGGCAGAATTTACAAGGGATTATTTACAAGACAGGGCCACCTGGACCACTGTCAGGAATCAGCACTTTTAGAAGTAACAATACAATACTTGTAGGCCTGTAAGAGGAAAGCACATGATGCAATGCATAACATTCATTCAGAGGTGCATAGAAAGTACAATTGCGCCAAACTCACGTAAGTCACCACCTGTGACTGTCCCTAGGCCCTCTGGCCTTGTTGGGGCTAGGACGCCCTGTGTCCAAAGTGTCAGGGTCCTAAACGTGGCAGCTGCCCACAAAGTGCTGGGCAGCTGGGTGAAGATGGGGCAACACTATGGAGCCTTGTGGGCTCAAGCACACTGGTGGGCAAAAGGAAATGCCCCCTGGAGCCTCCTCTGGGCTCTAAACACACATGGCACCCAAAGAGCCTCTCTAGGCTCTAAACAAATGTGGGCTGTGAGCCTCTCGCAGGGCTCTAAAACCAACAATGCCCTTGGGTGCTGGGGAGCCTCGCAGGCTCTGCAGAACAAATGCCCCAAGAGCCCCTTGGACTCTGTAAAAATGCGGCCACTGGTGGAGCCTTCAGGGCTCAAAACAAACTATGCCCCCTTCTGGAGCCCTCGTGGCTCAAAGAAATGCCCCCAGGAGCCTCGGGGCTCCCCAAAGAAATGCAGCAGCGTTGGAGCGGCCCTCTGCCAATCGGGGCCGCTCGACGAACAAAGGACCCTGTCCCCGCACTCACCGGTATCTCGCTGGTGCTGCGGGGGCAGGAACACTGCCGGCTCTCCTCCTCTGCAGCGCGGGGCTCCTCTTCCTCGGAGCCTCGCTGGCGGCGCCTCTCTCCTCGCTGCCTGGTTGCGGAGGCGGGACTTCCGGTCGGCCTCTCAGGGGCCGCGCTGCGATTGGCCGGTCGGCCAGAACACTTCCGGGTCGTCGCGGGCAGCGCGGCGGCCCGTTCCAGGTAGGCAGGCGGGCTCCCAGTACCCGAGGAGTGGGCTCCCTCGAGGTATTTACAAATCCAAGTACGGGGCAATGCCGGGTAGGCACCGGCGCTCAAATTAAAAGTCAAGCGAGGTGGCACTCGCTAATGCCGCAAATCGGCAAAATCAGGCGGGCAGATGCCGGGTAGGCACCGGCTGCATACAGCGCGCTCCCAAGTGCTTAGGGGCCACAGAAAGCGCGCCTAGCACTAAAAATAGAAGCAAAGCGCTATTGAGCGCTGGGGCACCAGGAAAGCGCGCCTAGCGCTATAAATCAAATAAGAGCGCCTCCAGGCACTCTAAGCCAAAAGCCAAAGCTCCAGCAGGGACTGGAGGCAGGCAGAGGGGCAGGGCAGGGCCAGAGCCAGCACACTGGGTCTCCAGGCAGGGAGACAAGCCAAGTGGCGGTCCTCTTGGCCCCAGCAGCAGCAGCAGCCCCCTCTGGCAAGGATCCAAAAGTAGAACAACTTCTGTGGGGACACAGCCCCATTTTTATACACCATTTCCCTTTGTCTGAAGGTGCAGGGTGGGGGCGGAACCAGTCGCAGCTGGTTCTTGAGTACTCTGGTGGCCCAACCACCCATTCTATTCACTGGCAGGGCTTGGGTCATTAGACACACCACAGGGGGGCGGAGCCAGCATTGTGTGGGGAAAACCCAGCCCATCCAGGACACAGGTACACTCCTCCCACACATTACTCATGCAGATCTCCCACTCACCACCGGGCAGACCCATCCAGACTTCCTGGAGCCTGGCATGCCAGCCAGCTCCAGCCAATCACACGCCAGCACCCTCACAGCACACGTACAGCCATGTCTAGAAATGGCGCTTCTCTACTAGACACATACATGCTGCATACACCATCTCGCAGCATTCACTCTCACGAGTTCACACATACCAGACTCAAGCCTGTACACCCCACGCATCAGGAACTACCAGGGACACATACATTCCCCATGCATTCCTATGGGCGGGCAGGCCTAGCTCAGCACATGCACTCAGAGTGCGCACGCACTTTCCACTGGGACACAGTGAAAGTGCGCAGAATCCCAAAAATCACCATTGCCAGGTCACCATTTCACGCAAAAAGTCTAGGGGTGAACCTGCCCTAAGGGCCAAGGTCCAACAAACTTGCAAGTAGCCCGCACCACCGACAGATACGATAATATTTGCATTCGTCTCCCACACTACGCACTACCCGATTTGAGAACGAGTACACTTCCCACACTCAAAAGTCCTTCGTCATAGTTAGATTGCGTGAAATGGCCTTCACACGTACTCCCACCACACCCCTGCCCTGCACCCATTCCACACAGACCCGGCTCATTGCACCAAGCTGTGCCATTTCATTCACAAGACTGGCAAATGGCAAGCCAGAGCAGCTACAAGCAGGGCCACTGACGCAATGGCATGGCATCACGAACACATGGTCGACTCCATTCACGTCCACCTATACCTAGCACGTCTTCTGCATGTCCTGGGTGCACTGCCAAATCACTTAGCGGCTCAGCTTCCGCTTTGCGAACGTCACCTGCGTTCAACCTGTGTTTCAATGTCACACCACACGTGCCTACCTGAGTGGTGTATGGACGTGTGCCTCTCCATTGTGTGGGTCGCTGACATGGATTATGATGGGTGTGTGCACCCCCTGTTGGCCCACGAGCAGGAGTGTCATAGTGATGCCCGTTTATGGCATGCATGGCATGCATGGATGTTTGGCGTGCATGTTGGGACTGGGCCTGGGAGATTGCATGTGTCATAGTATGCGAGGAGCAAATTGACCCATTCCCCGATTCTGCTTTGGTGCACATTGGGTACAGTGATTGGAGTCAGCACATCTGTCCTGGTCACCTGATGGATTACGTTGACGACATGTCAAATATTGTGGCCACCCATCACTTATTAGAGATAGTGGCTTACGCAGCTGCACTTGCGTTCATGTACAAGTGACAAGATACCTGCAACCAGTGTTCCCTTTAGGCTGCGCGCATTCGTGCCCACGCACCAGTGCTACCACAAGCGCACAGTGTCTCCTCTGAAGCGCGCACACTTCAATCAATAAATCAGACAATTTATATAGCGCGCTACTCACCCGGTAGGGTCTCAAGGCGCTGGGAGGGGTGGTCCGTTACTGCTTGAAAAGCCAGGTCTTGAGTTGCTTCCTAAAGGAGAGATTGTCGTGGGTCAGCTGTAGGTGGATGGGGAGGGAGTTCCATGTCTTGCCGCCAGGTAGGAGAAGGATCTTCCTCTGGTGTTGGCTTTGAGAATGCGTGGTACTGTGGCGAGGGCGAGGCTGGTCGATGTGCAGCTGGCGGGTGGGCGTGTAGAAAGTGAGGCGGTTGTTAAGGTACTTGGGGCCCAGGTCGTGGAGGGCCTTGTGTGCGTGGGTGAGGAGTCTGAACGTGATCCTCTTGCTGACGGGGAGCCAGTGCAGGTCTCTCAGGTGGCCGGAGATGTGGTTGTTGTGGGGGATGTTCAGGATGAGTCGTGCGGAGGCGTTCTGTATGCGCTGGAGTCTTTTCTGTAGTTTGGCAGTGGTTCCGGCGTAGAGGGTGTTCCCGTAGTCCAGTCGGCTGGTGACGAGTGCCTGGGTGACCGTCTTCCTGGTTTCGGTGGGGATCCATCGGAAGATCTTACGGAGCATGCGCAGGGTGTTGAAGCATGATGACGAGACGGCGTTGACTTGTCTGGTCATCGAGAGGGAGGAGTCCAGGATGAAGCCCAGGTTACGTGCGTGGTCTGTTGGCTTGGGGGTGGTGCCCAGGGCAGGGGGCCACCAGGAGTCATCCCAGGCAGAGGGAGATGATCCCAGGATAAGGACTTCCGTCTTGTCTGAGTTCAGTTTCAGGCAGCTGTTCTTCATCCACTCGGCGACGTCTTTCATTCCTTCGTGTAGGCTGGCTCTGGCGGTGGCGGGGTCGTTGGTGAGGGAGAGGATCAGCTGGGTGTCGTTGGCGTAGGAGATGATGTTGAGGCCGTGTTTGCGTGCGATGGCTGCGAGAGGGCTCATGTAGACGTTGAAGAGGGTTGGGCTGAGTGATGATCCTTGTGGTACGCCGCAGATGACTTCGGTGGCCTTGGATCTGAACGGGGGAACAGAAGCAAAAGGGGGTGGGCAGCAGGGGAGCAGCGGCAGGGAGCGGGGAGCAGGGTTAGAGCAGCGGGAAAACAAGGTGGCAGAGCGGGCGAAACCAGACAGCAGGGGCACAATACCGAAAGAAACAGGCTGAGAATGGCACAAGGGGAGAACGTAAAACAGAGAAGGGAACCTCAGCCTCAAGGGCAGCGGCAAGCACGCGGAGTTAGCATGGAGGACCGGGCGCACTCAGGGGGAGCCGCGGGGTGGGTGGAGCGACCGTCCCTGGCCAAGGTCAGGTCAGGTCACAGAAAGACAGGACAGGATATCATATACACATCCCATCACACAAGAGACCTTTCCCGCTACAGATTTAAAAAACACGAGCAGCACGGAAAATGGTCTTTTGCTTGTTGTGGGATATGATATAGCAGCAACATTGGGCTGAGGGTCACACCAAGTTCAGCAGCAAGTAACTCCGGCACTGCCACTTGCTGCATTCCATTCAGTAATTGGAGAGTGGCTTTAATTGTATGTCTTTTTTAAATATGTTAGCGATCATGCTGCTATCTCATTTACATGAGCACTGATTTATTTAAAAGGCCCCACAACAGCAGTGCTGCATGGAAGCATGACGCGCTTTCACCATCCCTAAATATATTTAAAAAAACACACAATCTGCATTGCTCCGCATTCGACTGGCAGAGAGTGTCTTTTTTAAATTTTATTATTTGTCTACTCATGGCTTGTGGTTTACGAGTGGAGCGGACAGCGATGCTCCTGTAGCCATTGCTGCCAAGGTTTCCGTTCAGTTATGTGTGACTTTTTCATGGCTCTGTAAATGTGTGACATTTCAATTCCGTATCTACGACACTCTGACACTTTATCATGAGTAGAACAATGCATTAATGTAAAACATAGTCATTTAGTTAATGCCAGAAATTAACCTTTTGTTGTATTTAATGATCAAAAAAGTGTCGTAAAACAGCTGCAATGTTCCTACTTGCTGAATTCAGCATTTGGGGTTCCCCAGGGTTCGACACTCAGCCCCATACTATTTAACTTATACATCAGTCCCCTTGCCACCTTAGCTGGAAAATCTGGGTTGACGATCTACTCATACGCTGACGACACCCAGATTGTTTACTCACTTTCGGCGAATGCACACTCCAACCCGTCCTCACTCCATTCGGGCCTTATTAACATTGCCAATTGGATGTTTGAGAACAAACTAAAACTCAATGGAGGAAAGACTGAACTACTCCTGTTTGGGAAACATACTACCCTATGGGGCCCACAACATTGGCCTTCTCAGATGGGACCTACACCCACCCCCTCCAAAACCACTCGCAACTTGGGCATCATCTTTGATGAACAACTGTCCATGAAACAACAGGTGATCAGAGTGGCAGCCACTTGTATCACCATACTCAAGTGGCTCAAGAAAATCAGGTGGATGCTCCCCCAGAACACACTAAAAACAGTAGTCCAAGCTCGAATTACATCTAGACTGGAATACGGCAACATCTTATATCTGGGGGCTTGCAAAGAAGTTACTAAGAAACTTCATCTTCAAACAATTAGTGCCTCGCCCATGTAAACATCCTTATTCTGCGTAGACCGGGTAGGGATATAAATTATCACTCCTACCTTGGATATGTCCAATAACATAAACAAAAAGGGTCTGGATGTATTCTATACAATTATAAAAATAAATCACACAGGACCAAATCATTCACCCACAGAAAAGTTGTGGAAATAGAGAGAGTACCTCACGGTAGAACAACCCGAGGGGGTTCCCGGTCAGTGATTCCCGGTATACCCACTTCTCATCATCGGCGACTCTCTCTATTTGTGAAAAGACAAACGTGCACTCAACAGTAAAGTAGTGCGGACGTGAGAATAGTGAAGAAATGGAGAAAAAGCACAAATAGTGATCAACATGAAAAAGTGTACAGATACACGTAACGAAACCCCAAACAAACCACACCAAAAACGAATAAATTGGGTAGTGGTGCTTTGCTTGCTGATACCGTTTTATTCTGATGCAGCAAAGCACTACCAATTAAAATTGGTTACTTATATACCAACGCAGATTATATCCTCAAGCCGACATGTTTCATCGCTCCTTCTTGTGGCGATTTCATCAGGGCAATTGAGGGGTTTGTTATTCTCAAGCTTTTCACATAAAAATGGACCTGTGTGAAACAAAGACACGCTCAGGGCGTGATTCAAGTACCTCATCCAAGGGGCACTACTGATGCAGCGTATATAGACACACAGTTTAAGACTGCTTTACCTGGAGTGCGCTATGTCAGCACGTACCAGCGTCACTCCTCAGGACTCTGTGCCAAATGTTCACGTGTTCGTGACCGTGACCTGGACAATTCACAGTCACCTATTTGAGTTAAAAAAACATCAACAACAGTATTTTCAGAATCCCCACAGGTATGCGCATGCAGACCATGTCTATCACAAACCAGAACTTTATGCCCTTTCATGCACACACCAGCGTATTCCATCTAAGAAACTTCAAACAGTGCAAAACGAAGCAGTGAGGCTGATATGCATGATACCAAAAAAAGCACCAACTTCATCTGGTCTTCGGAGTCTCCATTGGCTCCGTATCGAACAACGAGCAAAATGTAAAGCTCTATGTTTCATGCATAGAATCAAGTCTGGCAAGGCCCCAGCCTATCTCAGC
Organism: Lissotriton helveticus; assembly: GCF_964261635.1. NCBI lineage: Eukaryota > Metazoa > Chordata > Amphibia > Caudata > Salamandridae > Lissotriton > Lissotriton helveticus. Next base: position 54,970,839 of record NC_136063.1, read on the forward strand.
TCTCTTGTCCATCAATATGTCCCTCCAAGAACCCTCCTTTCCTCAACCCAACACAAGTTCCAGATAACCAGGATCAATCGAGTTAGACAGGGTGGTCGCTCTTTCTCCTATCTGGCCCCCTCCCTATGGAACTCCCTTCCAATTCAGCTCCGCACGACCGATTGTTACCTTCAATTTCGTAAGAACCTAAAAACATGGTTGTTCAACCAATAAGTTCGTTATCAACAGCTCACTAGTCCCCTTTTTGTTTATACGCTCATTTTGTCCTCAGCGCCGGGAGACCTTAGGGTAGCTGTGCGCTCTATAAAAAATAAATATAATAATATATGGCTGTAGAAACAATTCTGATGCCACGATAAACAAGTCATCTGTTGGTAATATCTTTGTTTATTTAAGCAGTGTGCTTGGGAAATTTGAAAGCGTTTTTCCAGGACACAGCAAACAACAGCGAAGAGAGGTGATTTTTTACTGTATCAGTAGCTGGTTTTGTGTGATGGGCCTGATCAATCGAACCATATTAACTGCACTACAAATACGTTTATAGGTGTGTGGTGGTAGTAATCAGAGAGCAGAACATTTTTAATACAAACTCTAAATGCTCTCTTTCACTGCAGGGCACTAGTGTACTATTCTGTCTCGAAGCTGCTATTTGTTCTCGTTTTGCATTGTCAAGTTAAATAAACAATTGTGCTTATTTCCACATCTGAGGTAGGCACTAAATGATGTTTACTTGCATATGCTTACTGTTCATGCCAAGGTTGTCTTGCCAATTTTGAATTTATTCTGCATTGAAATACCAATAGACTGTGATTCCTATAGAAGTTTCTAGATGCTAACCTAAGGTCGGCCCGAGTACAGCAACCTGCAGGGCCGGACTGGGAACCACTACCGGCCCAGGCAAAGTGCTTGGCCGCCCCCACTCCCCACCTGGGGGGGTTCGAGGTGCCGCCGAGCTCTTTGCCGGGGCCGGTTTTCGGCCGATTTTGGTACAGGGCCGATTTTGCACCTATGCTGCAGAAACGGCCCTGAGACAAGAACGGCACCCAGGGGCCCAAAACCGCCCCTCACCCGTATGGCGCACCGGGGGATTGCCCGGTGCCCGCTATGGCCAGTCCGGCCCTGGCAACCTGCAAAGGGGTGTTTGACCCGCTGGTGATAATAGGTGCTTTATTTACCTCACAGGTTAGATCACATCACCGCGCCTGACATGCATGTTCAGTTGATCTAACTTAGGATCCTTTTGTTCGTTGCAGCCCATAAATTGTAATCCTTTCTATAATAGCACAGTGAGTTATGAAGGACACGTGGCTCCCGCACCTTGTAACCCTCACTGTTTTATGTAAAACATATTTTACAAACACATGATATATTGTCAATGTGTAATTTGTATGTGTGAACAAAAGCAGACAACGTGCGGGCACTTCCGAATGTGCCCTGGTGTCAGAAATGTACACCAGGATGAGTACAACATTGTTCTGTGAATTCCGGGGGGAGTGGGACAGGAACGTGGCGCTCTGCTGAGAGCAGCCAGTTGTGCAGCAGGGTAGACGGCGCTATACTGGAGTCTTACGTCTGTTCGAGCCCTGCCTGTACCACCGAGCACCTGCCCATTTTAAGCACTTGAAAAAAGGCAAGGTTAGTTGTTGTTTTGTCACTACCATTATCTTTGAATGTCAAGATTACATGCATCTCCAAGCTTTAGCCTCTCTGCATATAGTACTGGCTGCTACCGAACAGAGGTTGGTGGGGCGGGAGGGAAGGGATGTTAAGGTGGGGAATAAAAAGCACATTCCTGAATAAGGCCGGCCCCCGCCTCTCCTCTCTCCTCTTTTCCGCAGCAGGAAGCAAACAGCCTCGCAGAATCCCCTAGCCAATCAGGGCACTGCCTTGTGATTGGTCTTAGCACCACGGTTCGGCATTCAGAGAGGGACTGGGAGGCTGTGCATGGTCTCCACCTAGGCTGTAAAATACATAATGTGGAGAGTATACAAAGTGCAGGTGGTAATAACGGAACGCTATTATTGCTTAATTTTTTGTATTGAACTTGCAGCTGAAGCATTGAGGCAATGCTCCTCCGCCTTAATGGAGGAGCAGCCACTGGCTACATACCACAGAGAGTGATGGTGTGAGGCCAATAGCATGAACTCTATCCAGGTGGAAAAGCAGTATTAGGCAGTGTCTGTGATCTACTAGAAGTAATACTGAGAACGGGCTTTGTGTTGGCTCACTTCAACCAGTGGTGTTTATGGGGCTTTCTTGGCTTGCCATTTCTTGTATGGACCGTCCATCAAGACAGTGGCATGTGTATCTAAGCTGTAAAATCTGTCTTAAGACCCCTCACATGGTGCTGTACATGTGGAAATGCAATTTCTTTTCAGTTAAGTAAACTTTTGGAGTGCTATTTGCACTGATATTTGTGACTGCACTTGCATGCATTGTCAGGTACTTGGCGCACATAGACTTGGCTGCAGTGCACAGTGAGCATACATTGCCGCACACAGAGGTAAAAAATTTGAGGGAAAATTGCCTGCAACCACAACTTGATGTGCCACATTGCACGTGTCCCTCCGCATCATTGCACGTTGTGCATCTGGTCACATGTCCCAAGACAACAGTGGACATGGCTGCATTGGCGTAGACTCATGTCCGAGGCGCGGACAACCAAATCTACTTGACACGAACGTGTGTTGGTGATGAACTACCCGAAGGTGAACATGGACGTTTTCCTACGTTCCTTATTCAGGCATGCTGCTGCATTTGTCTGCATATCGTGGCACTATTCTTGGCCGTAGTCACACGCACTTTTTTATAAAGTTTTCACATTTTCACCTGTCTCCAAATGTGTTGTGTCTTCATGTGTATGCCAATGTGTGGGTCACGGACTCTCTGGCTGCGTGCCATATGTGAATTGCTACACCATCCAGACTGTGGGTTTGTACTTATTAGTTCTCATGTGCTTGTTTCAAACTGACGCTTTTGGATGTTTATCCGCCACAGGCGAGTGCATTTGTGTCATGTGTTCGATTGTACAAATGTTTGTGTTTGGACAACATTTTATTGGATGTTGTTGTGCTCTGCTTCCTATGTGTGTGTGCTGAATTCTGTGTGAGATGTCCATTCATGTGAGCTTTTGTTCATCCTTCTCCCTTTCAGGCAGTGTGGTTTTCACGTCTGTCCTTGATTCTTTTAAATTGCAAAACTTCTCTCTAATGGTTATTTTTGAATTTTCCATACAAACCTTTTTTTTAATATTCAAGGACACATAGAAGTCAGAAGTGCAACATACTATATCAACACACTTTCTAGAACATTCTACAACACGTTCAGGTTAAAAGTTCATCTATTTTTTATTTTAACCTAACAATATTTTTTTGACACATTTTCTCGAATATTTAACGGCACGTGCAAGTTAAATGTTCACGGTTGTTTTAAGTTCGAACAATGCCTTCTAAATGCAAGTTTTTGTTTATTATACACAATGGTTCTGTCGTGTATGCAACCTGATTGCTTCAAAGTGTAAATGAATCATTCAAGATGTACGTTACTTATTGCTTGCTTCAATCAAGACTCTACAGAAAACAATGAATGCAAATCCAAACCAAAAACAGGGTAACATTAGATTTTTATATATGAATCATTCGCATTCATAAATACCCTTTGTCCATACATGAAGAATAATTGAAGAATCAAGTACATTTTGCTAAACGGCACATCAAATAAAGTGAGCGTGTTTTTAAGTACGTAGTGACATGTTGTGAACTGGTGACATAAGATTAGTGACTTATATACAGGTGAATGAGGGGGAAAAAAGGGAGAGAAGATTGTTTGGCCAGTTTAGTAATCAATTGTAGTTATTCCAGTATGCCACTTCCGATGGCTTCTGTTTACTGAATACTCTCAGCTGGACTAATGTATTTAAATCGTTGATGTTTCGATCCTATGAAAGCCCAATTCATGGATCAGGTGCGGATCTTCTTCAGGGCTTGTCTTGGGGCAGGAGGGGGGGAAGATGGGATGTGCCGCCTGTTGGTTACATTAATTTGTCATCAGGTAAGGATTTGCGTGAAGTTAATTAAAATTGATTAAAAACAATGAGCACCAACAATTAGTTCTGCACTCACCTCTGGGACCCCTTGTGAGTTGGACCCAGGCAAGGTAATGTGCAATAGTCTCAGATTGTGTTAAGGAGTCTGGCTGTCTTGAGGATGGAATCTGTTGAGCAAATGGGTTTTGTAATTAATATCCCATTCCGCTTCTCGTGTCTTAAATGGCAACTTATTTAACTAAGACAAATGGGTATTCTGTGCAGAAGCCCATTACACCTTTCAACTATGAGAACTCACATACCCAGAAAATGGAAGCTCGACGGTCCCTGTGTTCCCTTAAATTAATTGAGGAGTAGTTAATTCCAGCTGCATAGTTCAAGCGATTTGAAAATGAAGAAAAAGGGTAGTGGTAAGTCGTGTCTTGCCATACGCTTCTCCAATCCGAATATGGCACGGGCAGTATGCGCCGCCAAACGCAGGGAATGTAGTCAGTTCCCTGACAAGGTATGGTGCTAGTGGGGATTGGCTCACCTGGAACTCAGATCAATATCTATTTGAAACGGCCCCGTATGTGATCGATTCCTTTCTCGCTGTCTGCGTGCCGTCAGATTGTTATCTAGGCAACCCATCTGAATAAGTGCCTGTACAAACTGGTTTTCGATCCTTGAAGACGTTGCACCATCAGGGCGTCATCTTGTAACTAACCAATGTATTGCACACGCTCGCAAGGGTGCTGGCCCTGCTGACGTCAGGATGCAACTGACGCTGGACGTCCCTCGTTGCCAGGAAGCCTCGTATGATTAGGTCCAAAGCCGCACGTCGAGGTGTAGTGGAATCAACGTGCCATCGTCAAGATTGGCTGAGTAAAACCAACAACCAATTCAGTCTACACTAACGTGTTTGTGTGGATCGTTTCAGTAAGTCCGGGATAGAGCAACTCCCTGATTTAGATTACTCGTGAGTCAAATTACATTTCAATTATATTATACCGACAACATTCCGAACCCCCAATGATGGAGCATCCGCTATAAAAAGTCGGTTGGCTGCACCATACGCTTATAGCATATTTCTGCTCATTTCGGGAGTGTAGTTAACCAACATATTGTATTGTATTGTGTATTGTGGCATACTTATATAGCGCAACCTGTCACCACCAAGGGCATCCTGGCGCTTTGACCCGTACTCAATGAAAACAGTAGCTCAGCCTATCCTGGGAAAAAGATGAGTTTTTAGAGCCTTTCTAAAAGATAAAAGATCTCCAAGGCTTCTCAAGGATATAGGCAGAGAGTTCCAGAGTTTGGCTGCCGCTACTCTGAAAGAGCGGCCCCCCATCCTCACTCTCTGGAATCGTGGGACTACCAGTAGCCTGGAAGACGAGGAGCGTAAAGCTCTAGATGGACAATACCAGGCAAACATTCGCCGCAAAGGAATGGGGCCCAGGTCATGAATAGCCCTAAACACAATACACGCTGCTTTATAGCGCACCCGTAGATGAACTGGCAGCCAATGAAGTTCTTGCAGTGCTGCCGTAGAAGAACTGTGATAGGGGCGAGAAAGGGCGAGTTTAGCAGCGATATTTTGCACCCTTTGCAACTTGCCCAAGAGTGTTACCAGGGCCTCCAGAAGTAGTGCGTTGCAATAGTCAAGTCGACTTAGGATGGTACAACGCACTACTTCTGGTCTGGCTTGCGCAGGGAGGAGAGGAAGGACCTTGCGCAGCATACGAATCAGCATCATACATGTTGAAGAGATCTTATTCACATGTAGATCCAACTGCAGGTTAGGCCCAAAAGTGACGCCTAAATTGCGCGCTGATTGTGCCGCAGACACCGTCTCTGAGAAGGACGGAGGCCAGAAGTCTACTGGGAGGTCGCGAGGAACTCGATCAGTGGAACAGTGTAAAACCTCCGTCTTTGTTCCGTTGAACTGTAACGAGTTCAACCGGAGCCATTCCGCTGTCGCCTGCATGCACCGATGAAAGGTCTCCAGTGTGACTGCATCCTGTCCCTCCAGAGAGAAGACCAGCTGGGTATCATCTGCATAATTAAATGCAGAGATACCGAAGGTTTTAATGAGCTGGACTAGGGGGCGGAGGTAGACATTAAAGAGTATGGGGCTGATGGCCGAGCCCTGAGGTACTCCTTGTCCCACTCTCCGCTCCTCTGAACTGAAGGGGGGTAACGAAACCCGTTGCTGACGGCAGTCCAAGTAGGAGATTAACCAATCCCTGGCCTTGTCCCTGACCCCGCATTCCTCCAGTCTAGAAATCAGGGTGGGATGGCTGACCGTGTCGAACGCGGCCGACATGTCGAGCAGCACCAAGAATGCTGCCCGACCACTGTCGACTCGCGCCCGCAGATTGTCTAACACGGTCACCAGCGCGGATTCCGTCCCATGCGCTGGGCGGAAGCCGAATTGCGTCTCATCCAACCAGCTGTTCCCTTCTAGGAAACATAGGGGTATGCTAGACACCTACACTCATCCTTATGATTCAGTTTGCATCAATGTGCAATGGGGATATTTTAGGCAGTCTGGACAGTGGATCGTCCTGATTATAGGTACTCAAGGGGTTTGTGATGGCATGTAATGAGTTACATTTTCTATTTTAAGATTACTCCTTATACTGTCAGAGATGGTAAATCATAACAGTTGGACATGTGAACATCATGCAGAGAAAGTAATCATACAATTTTGCGCAATTCGAACTCGCTGCTCGCTCTGAGAGGCATGCTGTAGTAGGGGATGATGTTGAAGTGGTGTGGAAGCCCCGCCCATTCTCCTCCCATACTTTTCATTGGCTGGTGGCATTGTCTTTTGTAAACGCTGGCTATTACTAGGCTTTCAGAAGAGGCCCACAGTGAGCAGCGGTTGATGGAGCGGTGGGGGATCCACTCCACACCTGCCCTGTAATAGGACAAATGGTTGGAGCCATCACCATGGAATAATTGGGTACAGCCTTTTTTGCTTTGAACCCCATGGGAGTGGTCTAAAAATGTTGAATAACTGGACCTTAACCCCCAACACCCCACCGAGGTGTGTAAAGGTGGAACTGGGAGTGTCTGGAGCCTTGTACAAGGCTTGTTGTGCACCAGCAATTCCACTTTTAAGTCTAGTCCTCCTTAACATGGGTCTGCATACCTCCTAAATGTAAAAGGTGAACAATCAAGATGTGAAATGGTCAGCTTACTTCCAACACAGAGTCAGTTGGACTCTGACTTCTGGCTGCAAAACTTGGCCTGAAGCTTTGTTGGAGGTCCATCAAGTCAAAGAGCCTTTTCTTTTCCGGTGCCTCCAGGCTCTATGGCAACAAGCCGCCTGGGAGAAGTCACTCTGTGAGTGATCTGGTGCCGGGTGACCTCTGACCAAACAGATGCTGTTGCTGGTCTGTGGCCTCTCTAGTACAACTGAAAATGGAATGCTGGGATTCATAGATAGCTCATGTCTATGTGTAAGAGGTGCAGTCTTTTCGCCAAGGTGATTTGGGTAGCGCTCTTGTAGGGCAGTAAGAACACCTTCTGGAACTGGCTTGGTCTAGGCAGGGTGAGAACATAAGGTCCTTCTGTCTCCAGTCCTGGCATGTAAATTCAGAATCAGACAAATACATGTGGGGGCATATTTATGTAGGAGATGCAAAGCCCTTGCACCACGCAATGGGGAGAAAATGGAACGCAACTCCTAAGTTTGATTTCTCAAGCAACGCATGGCTACTTTTTGCAGACCTACATGGCTTGATAAATCCAGAGTAACACAACACAGCACAGTACAAATAGCTGTGTTGAGTTACTCTGCCTCAGGGAGGCATTTCATGGGTGGAAGGAGGGTGTTCCGGTGCATATACCAATGGATTTTGGTGATTCCCAGATTTACCATCAGTGATAGACCTGGGAATACGTCAAAATGCTCACCTCCCAGGTGAGGTTTTACAAGCAGAAATATCAGTATTTCTCCCCATTACTTCCTCTTTCTATGCGTAGAAGGAGGACAGTGCCTCACAGGATTCTTTTTGTGCAGAAAGGTGCTCCTTCCAGCACTATAGCAATGCTGCTTACAATGCAGGAACCCTTGCACAATAGTGCAAGGGTGCCTGTGTTGGCGCTAGACAGCCAAAAGCACACCAGCATAAGCAAAGGACAGGGATGTGTTGGATTATGTTAAATACATTGCATCCATGCCCTTTCCTGTTCATGCAGCGTAGCAAGATGGCTTGCAGTGCTGCGCTGCATGAAAGCTACATAGATATTCCCCTAGGTTTTACAGTGACACCCCAAAGGCAAGCCCTTCTGTGCCCATTGATGCCTGGATGACGCCAGGATCCCAAGTCCTTTTATTACAGGCAGGGTTTGCAAAATATGTTATTCAGCCCTTCAGCTGCATGCTCTAAGACTAAACAAAATTCGGCTAGCTTCTTTTGCATAGGCACTCCGTACTAAGTCTAAAGGCCAGCAGAGACAGCAGATTAGCATTGAGAAACAGAGTTTCGAAAGGCACTTAAAACCTGGATTTTTAAACTACAGGACACCCACGCTAGAGCACTAGTGTGAAAGTCGGACCTGTGGACATAAGCAGCCTGACATTGTGGCCAATCAGTGTGGCTCAGGAGGGATTTCCCACCTCCAGTGCCAAAGTGCATGTATTTTAATGCTGGGTAGTTATGAGAAAACAAGGGTACCCCGTAAAGTGAACCAGGGGTTAAATATTAATAATACATACAGTGGTTCAGGGTGGCCTGAGAAGGTCCAGTAACACAAGGTTAGGTATTATTTAGAAAGAAGAATAAATCAATTCTGGGAGCTCGCTTCATAGGGCAATAGAAAAATATGTAATCATAATACTTATCTTTTAGATAATAACAGGTGCTCACATAAGTGACAATGGTGCGTATTGTGACTGAGTGAGAGTGACAGTACATAACATATCACACATAACAAACATCGAAATCCAAGACAGTATGTACAAGTGGAAGGATTTTCAACAGAAGGTCGACGGCGTTTCGATCTAATGTAACTTTAGATCATCATCAGGACTGTGTGAGCTTCCTGAAACTGAATTAGAGAAATTTGTTTAAGGACTTGACCCTAATGGACAGTAACTAGTTAGTCTGCTCCCGGTGAGAGTTCCATAACCCAAGAGGCTAGGAACTGCGCATCACATGCAATATGGGTGTAAGATGCTGAGGTGACTATGTAATGTAATGTAATGTAATGTAATGTAATGCGTTTTTTATACCGTGCAATTGTCGCACCAAGGAGCATCTAGGCGCCACTGAATGACTCAGAGATGTATAAACCGGTCAGGAGCTGCACCAAAACACATTTCGGTGTCCTCGACACCTTGGTCACAACGCTGACTGCTTAAACCAATCCCCTTTCAATACATAGTAAACATAAAGAAATGCTAGATGCATACTTAGGTTGTGCCATTTTGTAAAGGACTCTACTCATACCGACTGTTAGTTCACATCGATAGGTGGGAAATAACTTAACATGGTACACCATTTACACATTGCTTTAAAACCATTTGCAGTGTTCAGTAATGCATTATATATGTGTTCATTCCACAAACATAGCACACTGTGTACAAGTTTGCTCATTAAAGAAAAGCCATTGTGTTGTGTCCTCCAAGGCACAGTAATACAACAGGACACAGTTAATTAGACTGTTGAGTTTATTTGTGGGATCAACGTGTCACCGCTCCTCTCCTGACAGAAGAGAGGCACCACCTGACTCTTCATAGAACTAAGGCACAGAGTATCTCAATGACAACACATGGTATTCTGTATGGAATATCAACAAGCATATCTAAGCACAACATATTACCCACTAGTCGCCATTTTGCAACTGGTAATATCACATCCACTATATGCCCCGGACTGGCAGGGTCACATTTATATATTCACAATGCCTTAATTCTTCTTTTGAAATCACAAGAATCAGACCACATGTTACTACCGACGTATCACTTCAATTACCTACAGCCCGTTTAACTAATAAGATCCTCGGAGCCTTGGTCATCACTTCAGTGTGTCTAGTATTTAATTAATGCTCTGTGTGTGTAGAACTGCACACCTAACCCTGACCTGAATTCAAACCAACTTTATTTGTGTTTACTCGATGATTAAGTGAGCTGTCTCACTGGGGGAATGCCCCAACCCCCTGTTATTAATGCACTGCCGAGGCCAGGTAACACCCTGGTCTGAGCGACGCTCGACTATAACCCTTAGGTTTCCACGTTTAAATTTGTCTATACACAAAATTCATCAATGATTCATAAAAACTTTTTTCATATTATCAACATGACGTGTAACACCAATGTTTGTGCAAAAAGAGTATTTATGCAACACGAATATATATACAATTATTCCATCTGCTTAGAATAAAAAAACAAATGAGAGAACTTTACTCATGAAAAATCAATGTTTCATTATGCTGTATTCATATCAAAAATAAATGAATGAACAAAAAGTCCAATGCATTTCGGGTCTACAGTCGACCCTTCTTCAGGGAAAGATTTATTACAAACAAATATATAACATATAGCGTATATTCCACTTGGTGTATTCGGTGATAGTCTTAGGTTCGTCTTGCTGGCACTGTGAAAAAATATGTAATATTCTCTCAATCCATTATAATGATGCATTCAATCATTTACAAATAGGGTTTGCACATGCGGGGTACTATGTATACCAGTGTCTTTTAAGGGAAAAGCACCCATGCTGGAGAAAGTGGAGTCCTGTCTAGAGGTCTACAAAAGTAAATAGTGTCAGTTTATAATTGAAACATTTGTGAAAAAATCATGAATGTTGCCGCCAACTCACGTGATATTCAATTATCAAATTCACTGAAAAATGAAAACAGACTCAGGTCAGGGACGGTCTAAGACCTGGTGGGTTGGAGTTGGGTTTCACAAGGTACCTGCTGGATTTTGTTTAGCAAGGGGTGAGTTGTTTAAGCTGGGTTATGGATTCATAAGATAGAGACGGCAAAGCTTCAAATGTGCTGATGAAATTCTTGAAAAAACACAGAAGGAAGCATTGATGTGATTATTCAGTGGCTACCCAATCACAACAGGGTAGCTAGGATAATCAAATATTCAGTTGGAATATAAATAGCCTAAGATCTGCCACTAAAGTTAGACATATTATATATCTGCACTTAAACTGCATGTACTTTTTTGCAACCAGCTCAAATACCATTGATGTTGGCCTCATAAGTCTACAAAGGGCCACAACTGGGTGTTGCGCTAACAGCTAAATGTAATCTTTGGAGTGTGTATAATGTAAAACTGGAGAAGTAAAAATGGTGGATTTTGCACACATTTTAAATTATAATTTTCAGCTCAGCATCTTTGTTCTCTCTGCTCCTTATCAGGATGATCCTTCTATATTGAATTTTCTACTGCTAGAGCTAAGCCAGTGATGCCACCTACTTTTCATCTGTTGAGCTTTTAATATGTCACTCAAAGCTGCTCGGGACTCAACATATGGATCACAATCTGCTAGCCAGAGGAAAAAAAAAATATTGATCTGCATTAAACAAGTCATTGAGTCACATTGTCTTTTGGACACATGGAGGGCCATTCAGGGGTCTGAGTGGGGGTTAACTTTTCACTCAGCTAAACATCATATGTAGCCATTTATAGATACGTTTTGGGTTAGCTAGGTGATTATACCAGTTCTGAATTCTCACTATATAAATTAAGTTGAGCCACAGCTCAAGTGAGGTTTCGCCCCTCAGTGGTTATTTGATCGGAAAGTTCTATCAGATACCATATACATTACTTATAAGCTGAGAGTCTCAGAGAATTGATACATTTTAACAAGTGCTCCAAGTTTTCCATTGTGATATAGGATACTCTGTAAACTGTGATCTGCGGCCAGACTCTAAGTTAGCCAATAGAGCCCCATAAGGCTGAGAAAACATTGGAGGACCAACTTTGGGTAATATATACGAGCAGCTTACTGATACTCATATGACTTTAAAAAAAAGGATTTTCGACAAGGAATATCGAAAGTTCTGATCAAAATATTTTATCTTAAGCCGCTTTGTGCAGTGCGCTAATCACCTCTGAGGGTTTCCAAGCACTATAGCTGGTGGGTAGTCGTTAGGCCCCACAGAATTACTGGAAGAGCCAGGTCTTTGGATTCTTGCAAAATTCAAGAAGTGAGGAGGAGGAGGCTCTGATGTGTTCATGGACAACGTTCCAGATTTTAAGTGCAATGTAGGACAATGAGTGACATCCAATTCTGCTTTGTGGCTACTGGGAGTGTGTGCAATTGAGAGTGTGGCTGAGCATGGGTTTCTGATTGGCTGGTGTAAGTGCATACATTTGTTCAGGTATGCTGGTCCAGTGTTGTGCAGTGCTTTATGTGCACAGATGAGCAGTTTGAATTGTCTGCTTTTGAATATGGGGAGAAAATGGTGCTCTCTGAAATGTGGCAAGATGTGAGTAGTATGTGTGAGGCTGAGGATGAATCTTTCTGCTGTGTTCTGGATGGTGTAGGAGCTCTTTGGAGATCCCAGCATAGAATGTGTTAAAGTAGTCAAATCTTCTTTTAATGATTGTTTGTGTGATGGTATGTCTGTTGTTCTGGGGGTAACCATTTGAAGATCATGGGTAGCATACGTAGGATGTGGAAGCAGGAGGAGTTAACTGCATTGACTTTTGTTGTCATGCTGAGTATATCTTCCTCGAGGATTCCCAGGTTTCTGGTGTGATCGGCGGGTTTTGGCGTGGGTCCGAGCTCTGTTGGCCACTAAGAAGAGTCCCAAGGAGACTTCCTGCTTCAGAAGACCTGTACTTTTGTCTTGTCGAAGTTCACTTTCATGCATTTGGTTGTCATATATTCTGCTGCATTGATCATGTGGTTGGTGAAGTTAGTTCTAGTGGTGCTTTTGTTTAGGACTGGGTAAAATTGTAATTATGCCAGAGTAATTGGATTATTTACAGTAATTATGCATTAGTTAATTAAAATTGCCAACATTGTGCAATTATGCCAGTTCAGTACCTAAGAGTAATTTGAGTCAAAAATCCTACCACATATGAAGGACAAATGAACTGAGAGAGAGCGAGTGTCGACTGGTTACTGCTTTTTGTGCTATTTCCTTTGCACAAATTGCATCCTAGGGCTAATTTTAGATGCCAGGGTGCATTTTGCTCTACGAACATAAAGCTAAATGCTGGATTATACTTCTCACATGATGATGCATAATTACAAGTAATGTTGTGGTAAGTACAAGTAATTGTACTACAGAAAATTACCCAAATTATGTCCAACCCTAGTTGTCTTGTTAGTCTGAGATAGGATGAGTTGCATGTCATCATCGTGGGATATGATGGTTATGCTTTGGGATTTGATGAGGTCAGTGAGCAGAGTTACATAAATGTCGAACAAGGTGTTATTGAGAGATGAGCCCGACAGTACTCTGCAGACCAAGTACTTGATGAGAGATGAGCCCGAGTTAACTGTATTGACTTTCGTTGTCATACTGAGTTTATCTTCCTCGAGGATTCCCAGGTTTCTGGTGTGATCGGTGGGTTTTGCGTGGGTCCGAGCTCTGTTGGCCAGTAAGAAGAGTCTCAAGGAGCCTTCCTGCTTCATAAGACCAGTACTTTTGTCTTGTCGAAGTTCAGTTTCCTGCATTTGGTTCTCACAAATTCTGCTACATTGATCATGTGGTTGGTGAAGTTAGTTCTGGTGGTGTTTTTGTTTAGGCCTGGGTAAAATTGTAATTATTCCAGAGTAATCAGAGTAATTACAGTAATTATGCATTAGTTATGTAAAATTGCCAAAATTGTGCAATTATGCCAGTTGAGTACCTAAGAGTAATTTGAGTCAAAAATCCTACCACATATGAAGGACAAATGAACTGAGAGAGAGCGAGTGTCGACTGGTTACTGCTTTTCGTGACCTGTAATATGTAGTGCTATTTTCTTTGCACAAGTTGCATCCTTGGGCTAATTTTAGATGCCAGGGTGCATTTTGCACTACGAACATAAAGCTAAATGCTGGATTATACTTCTCACATAATGATGTATAATTACGGTAATGTTGTGGTCAGTACAAGTAATTTAGCTACAGAAAATTACCCAAGTTATGTCCAACCCTAGTTGTCTTGTTAGTCTGTGATAGGATGAGTTGGATGTCATCACCGTAGGATATGATGGTTATGATTTGGGATTTGATGAGGTCAGTGAGCAGAGTTACATAAATGTTGAACGAGGTGTTATTGAGAGATGAGCCTGACAGTACTCTGCAGACCAAGTACTTGGATAGAAATATGTAAGATGGTAGTCTGACTTTATAGTTTATTCCTGTGAGGAAGGAGCCTACCCAGTTGAGAGCCAGTCCTTTGATGCGGATACCGTGAAGTTTTATGAAGAGTGAATGATGAGACCGTAGTAGGCTATGGGGGGTCAAGCAGGATGAGGGCAGGGGTCTCTCTTCAGTCAAATATGGTTTGTATGTCAGCTGTGGCTGCAATGAGTGCAGTTTCCTTGTTTTGGTTACCTCTAAATCCTGATTGGATGTCGGCCAGAAGGTGGTGTAGTTGTAGAGTGGTATACCACATACCCAGAGCCTGGAAATTAGATGCTATTAGTGGGTCTGCAACACGTATAGTGCTACCCGCTAAAGTAGAACCACAAAACATGTCTCAGGGCTGCCTCTATAGTCTGAGTGCTGTTTTAAACTGTCATGTTGACTGCATAAAATAACCCTTTTGCCAGGCCCAAACATTCGATAAAAAAAGTCCCTCTTACCGTAGTCCCTGGACAGTACAGAGGTCAGGGTGCAGTGTATTTAAAAAGTAGGAAGTCCACTGCAAGGCCTACATCTCTGTTTTTGCATTTTAAAGTCATTCTTGCAAAGTGCATATGTTTTATTACTGTATATTTGACCTTTATTCTTTTGATCTTGTTTGCACAGATATATATTGGTTACCTTTCAAAACAGGCGTATTGTCCTGTTAGTAGTATTTCCACTGTTTTACTGTATGTTATGTGCAAATGTATCACAAACTGCCTCTGAGAGACGCCTGACTGCTCGTGCCCAGCTACCAAGGGGTGAGCAGGAGTTATTTCAGTAGTGTATCCCCCTTCTCCTGACTAGAAGGAAGGGTCCCTATTTGGACAAAGGTGCAAACCATTGCCAACTAGAGACACCCATTTATAACACTGGAAAAAACAAGAGGAGGCAGTTACTATGAGTACACTAAGAAGCCTTAATTATCATGCAATGACATACACGTACAATTTTCATCAGCAGCACAGCAGAGCAGAATAACCAAAATCACGAATTGGAGTTAGAGACACTCCCAAGAAGAGACTCTGAACATACATTGCAGTTACTGGCACTGTCAAGATTTAAAATCAGAACACAGATTGGAGTTACGGGCGCTCCCAAGGATTACACTCGGAATACAAATTGCAGTTACTGGCTCTCTTGAGGATTAAACGTGGAACACAGATTTAGGTACAAGGTTCATACACATATCTCTCATAACTCTCTGAAGTGCTTTCTGTTGGCAATACTGTTTATCAGAGAAACACAGAGCTCAAGTCTTAAGTTCCTGCAAAATCACAGTTCAAGCACCACAGTTGGTAGGAGTGTCCTGAGCATGAACACACAAGAAGCGCTGAAGGAACTCACGGAGAGGGCAAGAAGGAAAAGTCTTTGAAGATGCTGATACTCGATCCTGCTTTCTACTATAGGAGGAATACTGCACACTAACCTGGTATCACGTGCTTAGTGTTTTTCTTCCACTTCTCTGGAGTTTGAAGAATGTCTCAAGGCCTTTGACTCAGGTAGATGCAGGGGCACAAGAGTAGCTGTGCGGGAAGAAGAGATGAAGGAGGTGTCAAGGGAGCTGGACACACAGGAACCACTGCTTCAACTTGGACTTGAAGGAGACTAAAATTCTTACTAGGTTCCAACTAGTTTCTTTAGGTTAGTGAGAATGGTGAAAAAAGTACCACAGAAAGCGAGACCATGCAATGACTCGTCATTGAGTGTTTTACCTGTTTAAAGGCCCAAAGGGAGTAGTTATTTCACATGTGGCATGTGGAACACTTTGCAGCCTGGAAGGTTCTCATGGACACTTGAAGGAAATACATGTTAGTACACTAGCTTTGACCTTACAGGAAAGGCAGGTGCAACTTGATGGTTGGAACCAATTAATCAGGAAACAATTGTATTGTTTTTGCTGAAACGTGCATAATGGAAAACAACACCAAGTCCCTAGTAACAGCTTGTGCAAGATACTCTATTAGTTCACATAATTCTGGGGAAAGCTTGCAGGGACTCAATAGCACTGGAATCATGGGCCTTAGGGAACATCAGTCATGGTTTCATAGCATTCCATTAAATGCCACAGTGGTATTACAACATGAGCCCTGTGCGCCAGCCCCCCTAACAGAGAGTTCAGAGAGTTGCCCCACAACTTGCCAATATAATTTCTGTCTCATCTCAATCACTCCTTTCAGCCAATCAACATCTCATTCTAGGCGATTTGGTTTATAGGAGCAAATTCCTGTTTGGGTTTTGCCTTTCCACTTCTGAACAGAATCATTTAATCAAACAATAAATTGTTGTTTTAAGCAGTCAAATACTACAGTGTAATGGTTTTAGAAGCTATTTGATCGAATGTTTCCTATCTTAAAATGATCCTGGAATATTATCTGATGCATTGTTTTCAGCATCATTTCATTTTGTCATCAATGAGATTTAGTTTGTCAACTTAGAATCCAAAAAGATTTAGTTTTCTATCTAAGGCCTTCCTCATTGTGAGCTGCTCAGTTAGGAGTGGTGTTTATCACACCTGATAATTAAGAATACTGGACCCGATTCATAAATCACCGCCCCACTCGTGGTGAAGGCCCCACTGTCATGGCGGTGGGCTTCACTCATGGTAGGGGACCCTCACTCTTGGTGGGACCTCCGTACTTTAGTTCCCTATTGTGGAGGGTGGAGGTCACACCATGAGTGCAAGGTCACTTGCATGAGAGAGGGTACCTCACCACAACCACGTAGCCTCCACCATTGGTACAGAGGCCTTTTGTGAATCAACCCCGCTATGTTGATGCATTATTTATTGAGTGCAGTATCCAGCACCCATTATGGGTTTGTACCCTAAAATGGGAAGTCACATGTAAATTGCGAAGCCTACTTCATCACACTCTGCATGTTACAGTATTTTGCGGGCCCTTCTCCTCCCTTTAGAATCCATCAGCTTTGATTTGAAAACATTCAGTGGAGGATGAATCTTTTAACTGTACCTTGTATGCATCAGAAGATACAAAACCCAAAAGTTATAATTGTTATGTATGCATTAACAAGAGCTACCACTTAATTTAAAAAGTATGAAACATTCTTCAGGAGACTTAAGTGTTAAAGTTCTTTCTTTTGTTCACCTGATTGGGAAATCTTTTTGCTCAAGCTCTTTCCCATGCCCTGAATCATTGCTTTACTGTGACCACCGTCTGTACCCAGAACAGCGGTGGATTCAACTACATAATCTATTGGACTCATAGCCTCTGGAGATCATTGAATCATTGGTCTCTGAAGACCATCAGAGCCACAAATACTGAGACTATCAACCTTATAACCCCCTAAGGTAACCAGACCAACCTGCCACCGGAGAACATTCCAAGGCCTCTGGAATGTGGAGTCTGAGAGTCCAAACCCTGTGGAAACCATCAGTCCCACAGCCTTTGGAGTCTCAGGGAGACATTTAGCACATCAACCACCTATGTCTTAAGCCATATTTCGTGACATCACTTTCTTCTGGTTCTCTAGGGCAAACATACTATCTCTCTCATGTATAACATTTCTGAATTGTTTTACTTGAACAATGAGGGATGAACTCTTTTTTCAGACTAGCGGGTAAGAACTGTGAATTATTGATAGCACCCTGAAAAAAATCCATTCTCAAGGACAATCAGCCCGGAACTGAAAACTATTTTCAAGACCATGTTGTACCTGTTTGCACATTCAGATTACATTTTGTATGCTCTGGGCTGATTGTCATGAGATGTCCCTTGAGCTGGAAAACATCAGGTGATAGAAAATAAATTCAAAATGCATGCTGTAGCACAGTGCTAAGCAGAAAATTATATTCAGTGTCTGCGAGCTCCGGGTGCTAATCTTAGTACTTGTAACACAAACATAAATGTGTGTGTGACCCATGTAAACTGCTCACACTAACCCCATGACCTCATGAAATAACTTAATTAAATTAAATGTTGTACCTTCTTTTTAAACATACTCATATATGTGCATACACAAATATTCATTGGAATATTTACATTTTAATTAGTAAAATGTACTTACATGCAAAGAAAATTACAACAATGTAAATCTAGGACAATATTCCTGCAATGGACAATGGTACACACCTTTGATATTAGGCTTTCCTAGTAACTAACATCCGTTATATGAATAATGATGTCATTTGAGATTCCATTGCTGACGTCATAAAATATGTCGTAGAGCATGTCATGAGTTATCTCATATCTGAGGTCATAAGAAGTGCATGGTTTTGGTGCAAATTATAGTAAGCTATGCTATATATAACTTGTGATTTTCTGAGTCTTTTTTTCTTTTCAAAACGTTAATGTTGTCACTGACATATTCACCTAACTATAATGATACTTTAACCTTTGTTTCTTTCAGTTAATTTCTAGGTTTGTTTATTGTAAAGTATGAGAAAGTCATAATATTTTGTCCTGATCAACCTCATGTTTTAACTGACACTGATAGTAACTAACTCTGACTGTGCCCTGGGCCCTGCTAAACAGGCCCAGGGTCAGTGTTCTGATTATTAAGGTGTGTGGTAATTAGGTGCAATTACAATCGACACTGACAATCTACCTATATGGTAGGGCATGTAGGTTGAAAGGCCCAGAAGATTTCATGTCCTTAAGTGCGCACTGCTGGGTTGCGCGTTGTCATTTCAAAAGTCAGCCCTGCTTTGCAAGCATCTTTTAAACTGTAATTATATGCAAATTCAACCTTGTATTTAAAGGTACCTCCAAATTATGAAACTACATTACTTTTACATACACATCACCTCTAAGGTCTACCCTAGGTGTCCCAACGATAGGGTACAATGGACAACTAAGCCGGGCCTTTTTTAAAGATGTTTTAAATGCCCTTGTGAGGAAAAAAGTTCAATTTTCGTTTTTCGTCATTGTAGCATTTTAGCTCAACAGACTAACATCGGAATAATGTAATAAAGAATAACTGTTGACAAGAATGAGCTAAAATATTATTGCGAGGACCTAAAAGATTAGTAATGATAAATACAACAACTTGCCACTGTTGAATGTATTACAAATAGTACAGAAAATAAGTTATAGTATTTTATTTTCTGTGAGCCAAAATCCATCTTTCTAGCATCCTCTCCTGATTGGCCAGTCTTGCCAGGATGATCAAAACTGCTTTGATGAGGTGATAAGTGGCCTGCATAGAACAAAGGTTATCTGGTGGGGGGAGATCTGCAGCTTCAGAGAACAGGACCGGAAAGGGGCTAGGTAAATAAACTGGTCTCCAAAGAGAGCAAGACAGTAAGGCTGCAAGACAGGCCTAGCCCCGAAACACACTACACCCTGCTCAAGCTCTTTAGTTCAATACAGTGATTCTAATTATCTTATGGCTCATTGACAAAGACTTTTTAAAAAGTACACTAGAATACTTCATAATTCCTCTCTGTTGACGTCTGCATACAAGCAAGTTTGAAAGCAATCTGATAAAAAATAATCAATTATTGGATGTGTTTGAACTACTATTGAGGTGGAAGCTATGTAAAGGATTAAGAATATGTGTGATGCTTATGACACTTTCTTTATTGTCAACCTTTCTGTCAAGTTTGTGAGTTGTCTGATACTAAGTTAGAAAACAACGATGAGTCCAAAAGGATGAATCAACAAGCATTCACAGAAGATTTCCTACAACACAGGGGTGCAGTTGTTTCACTTTTATGAAACACTAATTTCTCAAGGAGGTTCAATGTGAGCCTGTGATCAAACCTGAATATAGAACTATTGAAGCAAAACACTGCTAAGGCCTCTTTTCCTTCATTTGACAGGAAGTGTTTAATCAGCTTTATTAGCCATAGGTAGCTCCACAGAACAAGAAGAACACTGGAGTTTTTCTTCCAGGAAGTTCACAACTTCATTGTGTCTGTGAAGATAGGAATCATCTTGCTAATTCCATGTCGTTATGACATAAACCAGTTTCCCTTTATAGAAGCATTTCACAGGATCAGGTAGTTCATAAATACTTTGACATTGGCCCACACAACAATCACGGAGGAGCACATTGTTTCTGGAGATTTGCAACATTATAATTAGAAATGTCTAAATTTCATGTATTGGGCAGAAAGGGTCTCTCAGAACTTTTGGCCCATCATTATCTTCAACCCATCCACCTTTTGACTTATTTGGAAGACAGAATGGCCTCTGCTCTTTCTCCCACCATTTGCAAAGCATATTTCTGTCTTATCTCTTATCTTAAGGCTACCAAGCGCAGTTTATACAGCCAAAAACCTCCATGCCGTCAGAGCTTTGAGATCTACATAAAGAAATATGCAAGCGATCAATTCAGTAATATATAAAAAAACATCATACGAAAAAATACAAAATGATACATATCACAGGTCTACTAGCATAAACCACACAGTCTCCAAAATACGAATTAGTCTTCTAGTTTCAATCACCGATTAATATCAAAAGAGTCTCACCTCCAAGTATATAGATGAGATGTGTTATGAAAAGTTTCTTAACGCCAATAAGCGTCACCGGGCAGGAGACTTTATGATCCGGACACGAAAGGACCACACCGTAAAGAAATGTATCTATATAGAAAAATATGTACATTGGTACATTTCGAGTCTTAACCTACCCACAAAGTTAATTAAGCACAATATTCCTAGAAGTCAAACACAAAAGCGATCTCTAACTAGCACCACGTAATTACTTGGTCAGTCTTTAGAAAACCGACATGAATAAGGGAAAACATTTAATTAGACCATACATGCCATAATACTGCTTTGATAAAAAAAGCATGCTCACCAAAACGGATAGCATATTGAGCCAGGTTCCAATGTGGTACCAGTTGTGAGTCAGTGGAATGCCAACACTGTCTTTGAAAACCGAAAGAAGGGGAAAAAAGGGGAAAAAAGGGACTGTGGAAACTTTATATTGTTTTTATGAATAATGTTTGTATTGATTATGAAGTCTTTTATGATTTAAACAAATCGAAATAAAGACGTTTTGAACTTATCTGATTCACTCCTTTCAAGTGATCAAAGTCTCATTCAAGACACTTCAGTTTATTTGGGCAACTTCCTGTATTGATCTTGCCTTTCCACGTTTGAAAAGAATAATTTAATCAAACAGTATAATATTATTTTAAGTAGTCTAACACTACAGTGTTGTGGTTTTGGAAGCATGTTGATGTTATGTTTCCTGCCTTCAAATGATCCTGGTCGAGGTTCTGAGATTTCAGCATCATTTGTCCATCAATCAATTCAGATTGTCAACATGGAGTTCACAAAGATTTAATTTCCTAACTAGGGTGTTCATTGTGAGCTGCTTAGTTAGATAAGATATTTATCATACCTGGTAATTAACAATACTGGGCATGATTCACAGAGGGCCACCTCACTCATGGCAGAGGCCCCTCAAGCATGGCAGAACCTCCGCACTGCAGTTACTCATTGCAAACGACCCACCATGAGTGCTAGGCCTAACCAAGGAGAGCAGGGCCTCCGCCATGAATGCGAGGCCTCCACCTTGAGTAAGGAGGCCTTGTGTTAATGTATTATTTATTGAGTGCAATATGTAGCCAGTAGTACTCACATTTCACCCCTACACGCGTGCTAATTTAAAATTCACAACAAATTGGTTTATTCGGATAAAGAATGCCACGAAACTCTAGTGTAGTTGGTATCAATGCTTTATTCACTCCAAAGCACAGAGGAGCTGCACCAAAACACAGTTCGGTGTCCTCGACACCTTGGTCACAACGTTGACCGCTTAAACCAATCCCCTTTAAATACATAGTAAACATAAAGAAATGCTAGATGTATAATAAGGTTGTGCCACCTTGTAAAGGACTCTACTCATACCGACTGTTAGTTCACATCGATAGGTGGCAAATAACTTAACATGGTACACCATTTACACATTGCTTTGAAACCATTTGCAGTGTTCAGCAATGCATTAATACGTGTTCATTCCACAAACAGCACACTGTGTACAAGTTTGCTCTTTAAAGAGAAGCCATTGCCCACTAGTCGCCATTTTGCAACTGGTAATATCACATCCACTATATGCCCCGGACTGGCAGGGTCACATTTATATATTCACAATGCCTTAATTCTTCTTTTGAAATCACAAGAATCAGACCACATGTTACTACCGACGTATCACTTCAATTACCTACAGCCCGTTTAACTAATAAGATCCTCGGAGCCTTGGTCATCACTTCAGTGTGTCTAGTATTTAATTAATGCTCTGTGTGTGTAGAACTGCACACCTAACCCTGACCTGAATTCAAACCAACTTTATTTGTGTTTACTCGATGATTAAGTGAGCTGTCTCACTGGGGGAATGCCCCAACCCCCTGTTATTAATGCACTGCCGAGGCCAGGTAACACCCTGGTCTGAGCGACGCTCGACTATAACCCTTAGGTTTCCACGTTTAAATTTGTCTATACACAAAATTCATCAATGATTCATAAAAACTTTTTTCATATTATCAACATGACGTGTAACACCAATGTTTGTGCAAAAAGAGTATTTATGCAACACGAATATATATACAATTATTCCATCTGCTTAGAATAAAAAAACAAATGAGAGAACTTTACTCATGAAAAATCAATGTTTCATTATGCTGTATTCATATCAAAAATAAATGAATGAACAAAAAGTCCAATGCATTTCGGGTCTACAGTCGACCCTTCTTCAGGGAAAGATTTATTACAAACAAATATATAACATATAGCGTATATTCCACTTGGTGTATTCGGTGATAGTCTTAGGTTCGTCTTGCTGGCACTGTGAAAAAATATGTAATATTCTCTCAATCCATTATAATGATGCATTCAATCATTTACAAATAGGGTTTGCACATGCGGGGTACTATGTATACCAGTGTCTTTTAAGGGAAAAGCACCCATGCTGGAGAAAGTGGAGTCCTGTCTAGAGGTCTACAAAAGTAAATAGTGTCAGTTTATAATTGAAACATTTGTGAAAAAATCATGAATGTTGCCGCCAACTCACGTGATATTCAATTATCAAATTCACTGAAAAATGAAAACAGACTCAGGTCAGGGACGGTCTAAGACCTGGTGGGTTGGAGTTGGGTTTCACAAGGTACCTGCTGGATTTTGTTTAGCAAGGGGTGAGTTGTTTAAGCTGGGTTATGGATTCATAAGATAGAGAAGGCAAAGCTTCAAATGTGCTGATGAAATTCTTGAAAAAACACAGAAGGAAGCATTGATGTGATTATTCAGTGGCTACCCAATCACAACAGGGTAGCTAGGATAATCAAATATTCAGTTGGAATATAAATAGCCTAAGATCTGCCACTAAAGTTAGACATATTATATATCTGCACTTAAACTGCATGTACTTTTTTGCAACCAGCTCAAATACCATTGATGTTGGCCTCATAAGTCTACAAAGGGCCACAACTGGGTGTTGCGCTAACAGCTAAATGTAATCTTTGGAGTGTGTATAATGTAAAACTGGAGAAGTAAAAATGGTGGATTTTGCACACATTTTAAATTATAATTTTCAGCTCAGCATCTTTGTTCTCTCTGCTCCTTATCAGGATGATCCTTCTATATTGAATTTTCTACTGCTAGAGCTAAGCCAGTGATGCCACCTACTTTTCATCTGTTGAGCTTTTAATATGTCACTCAAAGCTGCTCGGGACTCAACATATGGATCACAATCTGCTAGCCAGAGGAAAAAAAAAATATTGATCTGCATTAAACAAGTCATTGAGTCACATTGTCTTTTGGACACATGGAGGGCCATTCAGGGGTCTGAGTGGGGGTTAACTTTTCACTCAGCTAAACATCATATGTAGCCATTTATAGATACGTTTTGGGTTAGCTAGGTGATTATACCAGTTCTGAATTCTCACTATATAAATTAAGTTGAGCCACAGCTCAAGTGAGGTTTCGCCCCTCAGTGGTTATTTGATCGGAAAGTTCTATCAGATACCATATACATTACTTATAAGCTGAGAGTCTCAGAGAATTGATACATTTTAACAAGTGCTCCAAGTTTTCCATTGTGATATAGGATACTCTGTAAACTGTGATCTGCGGCCAGACTCTAAGTTAGCCAATAGAGCCCCATAAGGCTGAGAAAACATTGGAGGACCAACTTTGGGTAATATATACGAGCAGCTTACTGATACTCATATGACTTTTTAAAAAAGGATTTTGGACAAGGAATATCGAAAGTTCTGATCAAAATATTTTATCTTAAGCCGCTTTGTGCAGTGCGCTAATCACCTCTGAGGGTTTCCAAGCACTATAGCTGGTGGGTAGTCGTTAGGCCCCACAGAATTACTGGAAGAGCCAGGTCTTTGGATTCTTGCAAAATTCAAGAAGTGAGGAGGAGGAGGCTCTGATGTGTTCATGGACAACGTTCCAGATTTTAAGTGCAATGTAGGACAATGAGTGACATCCAATTCTGCTTTGTGGCTACTGGGAGTGTGTGCAATTGAGAGTGTGGCTGAGCATGGGTTTCTGATTGGCTGGTGTAAGTGCATACATTTGTTCAGGTATGCTGGTCCAGTGTTGTGCAGTGCTTTATGTGCACAGATGAGCAGTATGAATTGTCTGCTTTTGAATATGGGGAGAAAATGGAGCTCTCTGAAGTGTGGCAAGATGTGAGTAGTATGTGTGAGGCTGAGGATGAATCTTTCTGCTGTGTTCTGGATGGTGTAGGAGCTCTTTGGAGATCCCAGCATAGAATGTGTTAAAGTAGTCAAATCTTCTTTTAATGATTGTTTGTGTGATGGTATGTCTGTTGTTCTGGGGGTAACCATTTGAAGATCATGGGTAGCATACGTAGGATGTGGAAGCAGGAGGAGTTAACTGCATTGACTTTTGTTGTCATGCTGAGTATATCTTCCTCGAGGATTCCCAGGTTTCTGGTGTGATCGGCGGGTTTTGGCGTGGGTCCGAGCTCTGTTGGCCACTAAGAAGAGTCCCAAGGAGACTTCCTGCTTCAGAAGACCTGTACTTTTGTCTTGTCGAAGTTCACTTTCATGCATTTGGTTGTCATATATTCTGCTGCATTGATCATGTGGTTGGTGAAGTTAGTTCTAGTGGTGCTTTTGTTTAGGACTGGGTAAAATTGTAATTATGCCAGAGTAATTGGATTATTTACAGTAATTATGCATTAGTTAATTAAAATTGCCAACATTGTGCAATTATGCCAGTTCAGTACCTAAGAGTAATTTGAGTCAAAAATCCTACCACATATGAAGGACAAATGAACTGAGAGAGAGCGAGTGTCGACTGGTTACTGCTTTTTGTGCTATTTCCTTTGCACAAATTGCATCCTAGGGCTAATTTTAGATGCCAGGGTGCATTTTGCTCTACGAACATAAAGCTAAATGCTGGATTATACTTCTCACATGATGATGCATAATTACAAGTAATGTTGTGGTAAGTACAAGTAATTGTACTACAGAAAATTACCCAAATTATGTCCAACCCTAGTTGTCTTGTTAGTCTGAGATAGGATGAGTTGCATGTCATCATCGTGGGATATGATGGTTATGCTTTGGGATTTGATGAGGTCAGTGAGCAGAGTTACATAAATGTCGAACAAGGTGTTATTGAGAGATGAGCCCGACAGTACTCTGCAGACCAAGTACTTGATGAGAGATGAGCCCGAGTTAACTGTATTGACTTTCGTTGTCATACTGAGTTTATCTTCCTCGAGGATTCCCAGGTTTCTGGTGTGATCGGTGGGTTTTGCGTGGGTCCGAGCTCTGTTGGCCAGTAAGAAGAGTCTCAAGGAGCCTTCCTGCTTCATAAGACCAGTACTTTTGTCTTGTCGAAGTTCAGTTTCCTGCATTTGGTTCTCACAAATTCTGCTACATTGATCATGTGGTTGGTGAAGTTAGTTCTGGTGGTGTTTTTGTTTAGGCCTGGGTAAAATTGTAATTATTCCAGAGTAATCAGAGTAATTACAGTAATTATGCATTAGTTATGTAAAGTTGCCAAAATTGTGCAATTATGCCAGTTGAGTACCTAAGAGTAATTTGAGTCAAAAATCCTACCACATATGAAGGACAAATGAACTGAGAGAGAGCGAGTGTCGACTGGTTACTGCTTTTCGTGACCTGTAATATGTAGTGCTATTTTCTTTGCACAAGTTGCATCCTTGGGCTAATTTTAGATGCCAGGGTGCATTTTGCACTACGAACATAAAGCTAAATGCTGGATTATACTTCTCACATAATGATGTATAATTACGGTAATGTTGTGGTCAGTACAAGTAATTTAGCTACAGAAAATTACCCAAGTTATGTCCAACCCTAGTTGTCTTGTTAGTCTGTGATAGGATGAGTTGGATGTCATCACCGTAGGATATGATGGTTATGATTTGGGATTTGATGAGGTCAGTGAGCAGAGTTACATAAATGTTGAACGAGGTGTTATTGAGAGATGAGCCCGACAGTACTCTGCAGACCAAGTACTTGGATAGAAATATGTAAGATGGTAGTCTGACTTTATAGTTTATTCCTGTGAGGAAGGAGCCTACCCAGTTGAGAGCCAGTCCTTTGATGCGGATACCGTGAAGTTTTATGAAGAGTGAATGATGAGACCGTAGTAGGCTATGGGGGGTCAAGCAGGATGAGGGCAGGGGTCTCTCTTCAGTCAAATATGGTTTGTATGTCAGCTGTGGCTGCAATGAGTGCAGTTTCCTTGTTTTGGTTACCTCTAAATCCTGATTGGATGTCGGCCAGAAGGTGGTGTAGTTGTAGAGTGGTATACCACATACCCAGAGCCTGGAAATTAGATGCTATTAGTGGGTCTGCAACACGTATAGTGCTACCCGCTAAAGTAGAACCACAAAACATGTCTCAGGGCTGCCTCTATAGTCTGAGTGCTGTTTTAAACTGTCATGTTGACTGCATAAAATAACCCTTTTGCCAGGCCCAAACATTCGATAAAAAAAGTCCCTCTTACCGTAGTCCCTGGACAGTACAGAGGTCAGGGTGCAGTGTATTTAAAAAGTAGGAAGTCCACTGCAAGGCCTACATCTCTGTTTTTGCATTTTAAAGTCATTCTTGCAAAGTGCATATGTTTTATTACTGTATATTTGACCTTTATTCTTTTGATCTTGTTTGCACAGATATATATTGGTTACCTTTCAAAACAGGCGTATTGTCCTGTTAGTAGTATTTCCACTGTTTTACTGTATGTTATGTGCAAATGTATCACAAACTGCCTCTGAGAGACGCCTGACTGCTCGTGCCCAGCTACCAAGGGGTGAGCAGGAGTTATTTCAGTAGTGTATCCCCCTTCTCCTGACTAGAAGGAAGGGTCCCTATTTGGACAAAGGTGCAAACCATTGCCAACTAGAGACACCCATTTATAACACTGGAAAAAACAAGAGGAGGCAGTTACTATGAGTACACTAAGAAGCCTTAATTATCATGCAATGACATACACGTACAATTTTCATCAGCAGCACAGCAGAGCAGAATAACCAAAATCACGAATTGGAGTTAGAGACACTCCCAAGAAGAGACTCTGAACATACATTGCAGTTACTGGCACTGTCAAGATTTAAAATCAGAACACAGATTGGAGTTACGGGCGCTCCCAAGGATTACACTCGGAATACAAATTGCAGTTACTGGCTCTCTTGAGGATTAAACGTGGAACACAGATTTAGGTACAAGGTTCATACACATATCTCTCATAACTCTCTGAAGTGCTTTCTGTTGGCAATACTGTTTATCAGAGAAACACAGAGCTCAAGTCTTAAGTTCCTGCAAAATCACAGTTCAAGCACCACAGTTGGTAGGAGTGTCCTGAGCATGAACACACAAGAAGCGCTGAAGGAACTCACGGAGAGGGCAAGAAGGAAAAGTCTTTGAAGATGCTGATACTCGATCCTGCTTTCTACTATAGGAGGAATACTGCACACTAACCTGGTATCACGTGCTTAGTGTTTTTCTTCCACTTCTCTGGAGTTTGAAGAATGTCTCAAGGCCTTTGACTCAGGTAGATGCAGGGGCACAAGAGTAGCTGTGCGGGAAGAAGAGATGAAGGAGGTGTCAAGGGAGCTGGACACACAGGAACCACTGCTTCAACTTGGACTTGAAGGAGACTAAAATTCTTACTAGGTTCCAACTAGTTTCTTTAGGTTAGTGAGAATGGTGAAAAAAGTACCACAGAAAGCGAGACCATGCAATGACTCGTCATTGAGTGTTTTACCTGTTTAAAGGCCCAAAGGGAGTAGTTATTTCACATGTGGCATGTGGAACACTTTGCAGCCTGGAAGGTTCTCATGGACACTTGAAGGAAATACATGTTAGTACACTAGCTTTGACCTTACAGGAAAGGCAGGTGCAACTTGATGGTTGGAACCAATTAATCAGGAAACAATTGTATTGTTTTTGCTGAAACGTGCATAATGGAAAACAACACCAAGTCCCTAGTAACAGCTTATGCAAGATACTCTATTAGTTCACATAATTCTGGGGAAAGCTTGCAGGGACTCAATAGCACTGGAATCATGGGCCTTAGGGAACATCAGTCATGGTTTCATAGCATTCCATTAAATGCCACAGTGGTATTACAACATGAGCCCTGTGCGCCAGCCCCCCTAACAGAGAGTTCAGAGAGTTGCCCCACAACTTGCCAATAGAATTTCTGTCTCATCTCAATCACTCCTTTCAGCCAATCAACATCTCATTCTAGGCGATTTGGTTTATAGGAGCAAATTCCTGTTTGGGTTTTGCCTTTCCACTTCTGAACAGAATCATTTAATCAAACAATAAATTGTTGTTTTAAGCAGTCAAATACTACAGTGTAATGGTTTTAGAAGCTATTTGATCGAATGTTTCCTATCTTAAAATGATCCTGGAATATTATCTGATGCATTGTTTTCAGCATCATTTCATTTTGTCATCAATGAGATTTAGTTTGTCAACTTAGAATCCAAAAAGATTTAGTTTTCTATCTAAGGCCTTCCTCATTGTGAGCTGCTCAGTTAGGAGTGGTGTTTATCACACCTGATAATTAAGAATACTGGACCCGATTCATAAATCACCGCCCCACTCGTGGTGAAGGCCCCACTGTCATGGCGGTGGGCTTCACTCATGGTAGGGGACCCTCACTCTTGGTGGGACCTCCGTACTTTAGTTCCCTATTGTGGAGGGTGGAGGTCACACCATGAGTGCAAGGTCACTTGCATGAGAGAGGGCACCTCACCACAACCATGGAGCCTCCACCATGGGTACAGAGGCCTTTTGTGAATCAACCCCACTATGTTGATGCATTATTTATGGGGTGCAGTATCCAGCACCCAATATGGGTTTGTCCCCTAAAATGGGAAGTCACATGTAAATTGATAAGCCTACTTCATCACACTCTGCATGTTACAGTATTTTGCGGGCCCTTCTCCTCCCTTTAGAATCCATCAGCTTTGATTTGAAAACATTCAGTGGAGGATGAATCTTTTTAACTGTACCTTGTATGCATCAGAAGATAAAAAACCCAAAAGTTATCATTGTTATGTATGCAGTCACAGGAGCTACCACTTAATTTAAAAAGTATGAAACATTCTTCAGGAGACTTAAGTGTTAGAGTTCTTTCTTCTCTTCACCTGATTGGGAAATCTTTTTGCTCAAGCTCTTTCCCATGCCCTGAATCATTGCTTTACTGTGACCACTGTCTGTACCCAGTACAGCTGTGGATTCAACTACATAATCTATTGGACTCATAGCCTCTGGAGATCATTGAATCTTTGGTCTCTGAAGGCCACCAGAGCCACAAACACTGAGACTATCAAACTTATAACCCCCTAAGGCCACCAGACCAACCTGCCACCGGAGACCATTCCAAGGCCTCTGGAATGTGGAGTCTGAGAGTCCAAAGCCTGTGGAAACCATCAGACCCACAGCCTTTGGAGTCTCAGGGAGACATTTAGCACATCAACCACATATGTCTTAAGCCATATTTCTTGACATCACTTTCTTCTGGTTCTCTAGGGCAAACATACTATCTCTCTCATGTATAACATTTCTGAATTGTTTTACTTGAACAATGAGCGATGAATTCTTTTTTCAGACTAGCGGGTGAGAACTGTGAATTATTGAGAGCACCCTGAAAAAATCCATTCTCAAGGACAATCAGCCCGGAACTGAAAACTATTTTCAAGACCATGTTGTACCTGTTTGCACATTCAGATTACATTTTGTATGCTCTGGGCTGATTGTCATGAGATGTCCCTTGAGCTGGAAAACATCAGGTGATAGAAAATAAATTCAAAATGCATGCTGTAGCACAGTGCTAAGCAGAAAATTATATTCAGTGTCTGCGAGCTCCGGGTGCTAATCTTAATACTTGTAACACAAAAATAAATGTGTGTGTGACCCATGTAAACTGCTCACAGTAACCCCACTCACTACCCGTTGATAAACTGAAAAACTATTTCAACTCCCCTAACAAATGAGACCCCCATAAACCCTAGTAAAGAATTTAAAATGTAATAGCACCCATCCCTAAACCATTAAAAACACTAATATTTAACTATGAACTGTAATTTTGTTAAAGAATGTATACATAGTTTCACAAACACATTTTTTTTGTAAATGATTATTATTTCCAATCTATAACTTAATAAAAAAATTTATGACATTGTAAATAAAAATATTTACATATTGACCTGATGAAATAACTTAAATAAATTAAATTTTGTACCTTCTTTTTAAACATACTCATATATGTGCATACACAAATATTCATTGGAATATTTACATTTTAATTAGTAAAATGTACTTACATGCAAAGAAAATTACAACAATGTAAATCTAGGAAAATATTCCTGCAATGGACAATGGTACACACCTTTGATATTAGGCTTTCCTAGTAACTAACATCCGTTATATGAGTAATGATGTCATTTGAGATTCCATTGCTGATGTCATAAAATATGTCGTAGAGCTTGTCATGAGTTATCTCTTATCTGAGGTCATAAGAAGTGCATGGTTTTGGTGCAAGTTATAGTAAGCTATGCTAAATATAACTTGTGATTTTCTGAGTCTTTTTTTCTTTTCAAAACGTTAATGTTGTCACTGACATATTCACCTAACTATAATGATACTTTAACCATTGTTTCTTTCAGTGAATTTCTAGGTTTGTTTATTGTAAAGTGCGAGAAAGTCATAATATTTTGTCCTGATCAACCTCATGTTTTAACTGACACTGATAGTAACTAACACTGTCTGTTCCCTGGGCCCTGCTAAACAGGCCCAGGGCCAGTGTTCTGATTATTAAGGTGTGTGGTAATTAGGTGTAATTACAATCGACACTGACAATCTACCTATATGGTAGGGCATGTAGGTTGAGAGGCCCAGCAGATGGATGTATGACGTTACAACGCATACTTTTACAACGACTACCGTTACCACGCAATTTTTACAACGCAGGAACCATTACAACGAAGTACCATTACAACGCTGGTATTTACAACGCAGGAGCCTTTACAACGCATACCATTACAACGTAAATATTAGTAAGTATATAATATTTTTTAAATGTAAATTAATTAAATTTAATTTAATTTAATTTAATTAATTTAATTAATTTAATTAATTTAATTTAATTTAATTTATTTTAATTTATGTAATTTAATTTAATGTAATTTATTTAATGTAAATAATTTAATTTAATTAATTAAATTTAATTTAATGTAATTTAATATAATTAATTAATTTTAATTAATTTAAATTTAATTTAATTAATTTAATGTAATTTAATATAATTAATTTAATTAATTTAATTTAATTAATTTAATATAATTATTTTAATTAATTTAATTTAATTTATTATAACTAATTTAATTAATTTAATAAATTTAATGTAATTTAATGTAATTTAATATATTTAATTTAATTTAATTTAATTAATTTAATTAATTTAATTAATTTAATTTAATTAATTTAATTAATTTAATTCATTTTAATTAATTTAGTTTAATTTAATTAATTTAATTTATCCTGTACCCCTTCACCCAAAAACCCCAAACTGACCCTGAACCCTAAAAATACCCCTTGACCCAAAAACTGAAAACTGACCCTGAACCCTAAAAATACCCCTTTACCCAAAAACTGAAAACTGACCCTGAACCCTAAAAATACCCTTTTACCCAAAAACTGAAAACTGACCCTGAACCCTAAAAATACCCCTTTCCCCAAAACTGAAAACTGACCCTGAACCCTAAAAATACCCCTTTACCCAAAAACTGAAAACTGACCCTGAACCCTAAAAATACCCCTTTAACCAAAAACTGAAAACTGACCCTGAACCCTAAAAATACCCTTTTACCCAAAAACTGAAAACTGACCCTGAACCCTAAAAATACCCCTTTACCCAAAAACTGAAAACTGACCCTGAACCCTAAAAATACCCCTTTACCCAAAAACTGAAAACTGACCCTGAACCCTAAAAATACCCCTTTACCCAAAAACTGAAAACTGACCCTGAACCCTAAAAATACCCCTTTACCCAAAAACTTAAAACTGACCCTGAACCCTAAAAATACCCCTTTACCCAAAAACTGAAAACTGACCCTGAACCCTAAAAATACCCCTTTACCCAAAAACTATAATACTATACAAACTATATACTTACCAATACTTACGTGGTAATGGTATGCGTTGTAAAGGTACCTGTGTTGTAAAAACATGCGTTGTAAAAACATGCGTTGTAATAGTTTTTGCGTTGTAAAAATCTCGTTGTAATGGTAGTTCGTTGTAAAAGTTGCGTTGTAAAGGTTGTTTCCCCAGCAGATTTTATGTCCTTAAGTGTGCACTGCTGGGTTGCGCATTGTCATTTCAAAAGTCAGCCCTGCTTTGCAAACATCTTTTAAACTGTAATTATATGCAAATTTGACTTTGGATTTAAAGGTATGAAACTGCATTACTTTTACATACACATCACCCATAAGGTCTACCCTAGGTGTCCCCATGGCAGAGAACAGGACAAGAAAGGGGCTAGGCAAGACAATAAGGCTGCAAGACAGGCTTAGCCGCGAAACACACAACACCCTGCTCAAGCTCTTTAGTTCAGTACAGTGCTTCTAATTATCTTATGGCTGATTGACAAAGACTCTTAAAAAAGTACACTAGAATACTTTATAATTCCTCTCTGTTGACGTCAGCATACAAGCAAGTTTGAAAGCAATCTGATAAAAAATGAGCAATTGGATGTGTTTGAACTACTATTTTGGTGGAAGCTATGTGTGATGCTTATGACCCTTATTTATTTCTTCATTGTCAACCTTTCTGTCAAGTTTGTGAGTTGTCTGATACTAAGTTAGAAAACAACGATGAATCCAAAAGGATGTATCAACAAGCATTCACAGAAGATTTCCTACAACACAGGGGTGCAGTTGTTTCACTTTTATGAAACACTAATTTCTCAAGGAGGTTCAATGTGAGCCTGTGACCAAACCTGAATATAGAACTATTGAAGCAAAGCATTTCTAAGGCCTCTTTTCCTTCATTTGACAGAAAGTGTTTAATGAGCTTTATTAGCCATAGGTAGCTCCACAGAGCGAAAAGAGCATGGGGGGTTTTCTTCCAGGACGTTCCAAACTTCATAAGATAGGGATCATCTTGCTAATTCCATGTCGTTATGACATAAACTAGTTTCTCTTTATAGAAGCATTTCACAGGATCAGGCAGTTCATAAATTCTTTGACACTGGCCCACAAAATAATCACGGAGAACATGGTTTCTGGAGATGATTTGAAACATTATAATTAGAAATGTCTAAATTTCATTTATTGGGCCGAAAGGGACTCTCAGAACTTTTGGCCCATCATTATCTTCAACACATCCACCTTTTGACCTATTTGGAAGACTGAATGGCCTCTACTCTTTCTCCCACCACTTGTCAAGTGTATTTCTGTCTTCTCTCATTCACTCCTTTCAAGCGATCAAAGTCTCATTCAAGACACTTCAGTTCATACTGGCAAATCCCTGTATGGATCTTGCCTTTCCACTTCTGAAAAGAATAATTAAACCAAACAGTATAACATTGTTTAAGTAGTCTAATACTGCAGTGTGGTGGTTTTGGAAGCTCTTTGATCTTATGTTTCCTGCGATTAAATGATCCTGGTATAGGTTCTGAGGCATTCTTTTCAGCATCATGTGGCCATCAATCAGATCAAGTTTGTCAACATGGAGTTCAAAACGATTTCATTTTGTAACTAAGGAGTTCATTGCGAGCTACTTAGATGGGTGAGATATTTATGACATCTGATAATTAACAATACTTGTACCCTTCGTGCATATCGGGGTGAGGGGCTGGCAACCAATTGAATGTAGGGCGCGGCCGGTGCTGCAAGTAAGGAAGAAGGTGTGTTCTGCCTGTGGTTTGAGCGGAGATATCTCGGAGGAAGACTGCACGTGTGGTTTAGTAGCGGCTTGTGAATGACTGGCACAGTTGCCTGACACGGGTACTGGATCGTGACTCAGTGTCCAAGTATCTTCTTTAAGTTGAATAGAGGGGATCTGTAGTGTGTGTCTCAGCATCACAGAGCGGTAGATCTGATAAATCCATCTACCTGGGTTCATTGACATTGTCACGATCCAGTGCCTGTGTCAGCCAACCATGCCAGTTATTCACAAGCCGCTACTGCACCATACGTGCAGTCTTCCTCCGAGATCTCTCAGCTCAAAC
This sequence comes from Lissotriton helveticus, assembly GCF_964261635.1. Lineage (NCBI taxonomy): Eukaryota > Metazoa > Chordata > Amphibia > Caudata > Salamandridae > Lissotriton > Lissotriton helveticus. The sequence goes on from NC_136063.1 coordinate 55,005,847, forward strand.
CACAGGCGGAGCACACCTTCTTCCTTACCCAGCAGCACCAACCGCGCCCTACATCCAATTGGTTCCAGCCCCTCACCTCGATACGCATGAAGGGTACTCGGCTGGGTCCCTTGTGAGTATCTTTCATCCCTTATCACAAAACCGGTGTGTCATACTTTTCACGTAGCTGCGCAACTGCTATTCAGATGTCCCTACACCCATAGGTCCTGAAGAGACCCTGAATTGCGTAGAAGGGTCAAAACGCCATCGACAACCTAGCAAAATTAACCAATTCAATTAGCCCTGATTACTGTACACAATGGCTGTGATTATTGTACAATCGCTTATGGTCGTTTTGTTATGGAAACCAAGTCACATTTGTCACTAATTTAAAATTTGTATGCTTTATGTTTGGTTCCAACTTTACTGGGGATACCTAACACTATTAAGTTTTTTCTTTTATGTACAAATAGATACATTTTTTGACATATAAAAACAATATTGCAAATACAGTCATCTGTGTCCTTGCTAGCTTTTCTTTCTGACGTCATTGTAACCCTTTATCATTGCGATTGCGCATATTATTATCAAGATAGTCTTCATTGCCCCGCAGGAACCACAGTTTTCTGTTACATACCTAATTACCCTAATTCCTAGCGAGTAGGGTCTCCCTTGTTCTTGTTTTCGACTATGTACCACTTCGGGCATGGACAAGACAAAACATAAACTGCGTGTACTGTTTTACATGTCAGGGTTTTACTTATTCTTACAGTCTCCTAGAAAGGCATATCAAGTTCAGTCATATTTTTGCCATTTGTACAGGCTTTGCACATTGTGCACTTTGTAAAGCCTGGGCTAAGTTTTAGACAGATTTCTTTGGCTTTGGTGACTTGCTTCTGCCCAGGATGTCCTGCATGGACTTCGCCTTTCTGAATGTGATCGAGGGTCTCTTGGCAATACTGTCATCAATCACCAGATTGTTTCTGATCAAGTGCCAATGCCTGACCATAGCTTTTCTCATCATCTGATGTTTGTAGTTAAGAGTAGTTCTAATTCTAACCACTTGACTGTTGTCTATGCATTTTCTTGGTAAACAGTACATCTACCCATTGCTAATTGGAAACTCTTTCATTTACATTTTTGAGTGCAGCTTCAGGATAACCTCTCAGTTTTAGCCATGACATACTGCTGCCCTGAGTGGTCTTAAAATGATCCTCACTGCTACATATGTGCCTTGCCCTTAGCAGCTCCAGAACGGGATATTGCTCTTCAGGGTGTCTGGATGGAAGCTATTTGTGTGTACATTTCTGTTTCCTGCTGTGGGTTTTCTGAACACCGTGGGAGTAAGTTTCAAGTCTTTGACAAGGATGCACATATCCAAGAAATCAATTTGTGTACAGCATTTCTCATTAACATTGAGAGACTGTTCCTGTTTACGTGTCAAACATATTTCCTGGCTATCCGTTTATCCCCTTTCCATAGTATCTATTAGCGGACCCAAAGTATGATCCGCTCTGTCCAATGTCTGAGTTCAGATCGGTTAAGTACCTGCTCCTTCCCCTAGCTCATATGCAGATGTGTATAGGTTAGGGCAAAGCAGGTATCCATCGAAGTCCCCCTCTGTTGTTGAAAGATTTTACCAATAAACAAGATGATATTCCTGCTCAAGTAGAACTCCATCATTTGTAGGATCAACTTTTTGTATTTATATTGTTTGATAGCCCTCGCCTTGAAGACATTTTGTGTAACGCTCAGACCATCTTTGTGTCTTATGCTCGTGTACAATGATGTCATAGCTAGGGGCATCATGAGCATACCCTTCTCCCAAGTGACATAAAAAATTATTTTAAGAAAATCATTTGTGTTGTTTATATAAGCAGTAAGGTTCCAAACTAAGGGCAAGAAGTGATCAATGTAAATCAAGGTATTCTGAAAAAGGCGGCCTTTTCCCGGCACTATGGGCCTCGCTGGTGGTTTCATTTTGGTTTTGTGTATCTTGGGTATCAGGGAGAATGCAGGCACCTCAGGTTCTGTGTTTTTAAGGAAACTCCATTTGTCCCAACTCAAGAATTCAGCATCAATCCATTCTGTCATTTGAAGATGAAAATCATTTTCAACCTCTCCAGTTCAGATCTAGAGATCCTTATATAACAGTGAGTTGTAGTTATACCTGTTCCATATACATTCTCTCTACGCCAAAGGCACCACATTTCCCCCTTTTTATGTTCGTCCGACACTTTGACAATATGCAAACACAAAGACAAGGAGAATTCAAACAACTAAAAAAGGAACATACATATATATATATTTTCCACAAAAGACGCGGCACTCCAGAGTAAGTTACTCAGTGGTACTTTAATCTACCACACACCAACTCAACCAACGCGTTTCAGCCGTGACTAAGGCCATTCAGGCTGAAACGCGGTGGTTGAGTTGGTGTGTGGTAGATTAAAGTACCACTGAGTAACTTACTCTGGAGTGCCGCGTCTTTTGTGGAAAATAAATGTTTGGGCCAGGATCCAGCCTCAACGCTGAGCACCCGCTGTGGAGCGCTGTATTAGCTAAAATAGATCCCATTGTGGTGAACATATATATATATATGTATGTTCATATATATGTGTGTGCGTGTGCGTGTGTGCGTGTATAGATATGAAAACGAGGGAGCTCCTTCAGAGACCTTTGAGCCTATGAGAGGTGGTGTGCTTGCCAGCGAAGCGTACTGGCCTTCAGATCCAAATAACAAAGCATGGAGTGGAATGCACACACAGTACGCGGTGTTTTTGGAAAATCGGTTCTTATATTCCAGATATCTTACAACGTGTTTTTAGTGCATAGCAGTCTTGTTCTCCTTCTGTGAACAAAACTGCTGTGCAGTCAAAACACGTCATGAGATATCCGGAATAAACCAACTAATTTGCACATATATGTAGGACAGAATATGTGGTATACGTACTAACATGCACCTGTGGTTTACGATATGCGGGTAGTACGAAGCTACAGGTGCATGTTAGAATATTGCAGCATTTGCGTGCAATTGTGAACAACAATATCACACGACATTTCAAGTTGGAGCACAATAACGGCCTGAAGTGCTTGAAATACTTTGTCATAGATGTCTTCTCCAACCTCCGGAGAGGAGGCAACAGAGAAAGGCTGTTGTGACAATTGGAGTCTCGAATGATCCTTGAACTTGATAGCAAAGCACCCAATGGGTTGAACAACACAGTTGATCTTCACAACTTTCTGTAATTATTAGTAATACATTATGGTTGATATTTCGAGAAATAGTTTTGTAGTCATTTTTTAATCAGTTTTTTGGTTTAAATACGGCCCCAATAATCCTACCATCAAGCTCCACGTAGAATGAGACGGCAGAAACCGAACAATAAGAGATTAAAATATTGCCACTGCCAAACTAACCTAATACCCTATATATCTTAGATAATGAAATCCGATCTTAACTTGGCACTAGCACTTTACTATCTATTTATTATGTATAGCACTTTCATTTAGCACATAGCACTTTCATCCTGCTGTATTGCACATATGGCTGGAGCTGCTCAGCACTGTAGCACTTTTCAAACAGATGTGAGCTCGATCTTTGAGTCATTAGTGAAAAAACAGCACAACAATGATAACAATAAAATTCTAAAGAGTTAACAAACTCCAGGCGCAGCAAAAATGTCTCTTGGAAATATACATATATATATTCACTGAAAAAACCATAGGTTTTACACATGTTATAGTTAGGAATTAGCATTTAAAAAACCATGCAAATTCATTGAAAAAGCCATAGGTTTCACACGTTATAGTTAGCTGAACATTTTCCTCATACAAAACCTTTGCAATTCCTCCGTTATAGTTAGCTCAGCTAACTATAACTTGCGCGCCCGCAATGCACTGCTGATGACGTCACATATTACATCACTCATGACATGGTCAGTGACATCACTCATGACATCACTGATGACATCTCAAATGACATCCCTGATGACATCACTGATGACATCATCCAGTGAATGAGTGTCTTTCTGAAATTCTTTTTTATATATGTATATCTAAAGGTCGATGGAAGAATAAATGGGTAAATAAATGTCTAAATGGATGTTTTTTTGTAAAATTGATTGTATAACTGACTTATTAAGTATATCTTACTGAATAGGTGTACTAGCGAGTAATCTTTAAATATTTAAATATCTGTATCAGTGTCTCACTTTGTATATAAGTGGCTGCATGGGTTGGTGAGTAGCTACATGAGTGTGTATATGGGTTATCAGTTGTTTTTTTGAGTGCCAAAATGAGTGTTTGTACGGATGTATGACGTTACAACGCATACTTTTACAACGCATACCTTTACAACGACATTTTTACAATGCAAAAACCATTACAACGCATGTATTTACAACGCAGATACCTTTACAACGCATACCATTACAACGTAAGTATTGGTAAGTATATAATAAATTTTTTAATGTAAATTAATTGAAATTAATATAATTTCATTTAATTTCATTTCATTTAATTAATTTAATTTAAATTTAATTTTACTTTATTTTTACCCTGTACCCCTGTACCCCAAAAACCCAAAACTGACCCTGAACCCTAAAAATATCCCTTTACCCAAAAACCCAAAACTGACCCTGAACCCTAAAAATACCCCTTTACCCAAAAACCAAAAACTGACCCTGAACCCTAAAAAAACCCTTTTACCCAAAAACCCAAAACTGACCCTGAACCCTAAAAATACCCCTTTACCCAAAAACCCAAAACTGACTCTGAACCCTAAAAATACCCCTTCACCCAAAAACCCCAAACTGACCCTGAACCCTAAAAATACCCCTTTACCCAAAAACCCCAAACTGACCCTGAACCCTAAAAATACCCTTTTACCCAAAACCCCAAAACTGACCCTGAACCCTAAAAATACCCCTTTACCCAAAAACCCAAAACTGACCCTGAACCCTAAAAATACCCCTTTACCCAAAAACCAAAAACTGACCCTGAACCCTAAAAATACCCTTTTACCCAAAAACCCAAAACTGACCCTGAACCCTAAAAATACCCCTTTACCCAAAACCCCAAAACTGACCCTGAACCCTAAAAATACCCCTTTACCCAAAAACCCAAAACTGACCCTGAACCCTAAAAATACCCCGTTACCCCAAAACCCAAAACTGACCCTGAACCCTAAAAATACCCCTTTACCCAAAAACCCAAAACTGACCCTGAACCCTAAAAATACCCCTTTACCCAAAAATCCAAAACTGACCCTGAACCCTAAAAATACCCCTTTACCCAAAAACCCAAAACTGACCCTGAACCCTAAGAATAACCCTTTACCCAAAAACCCAAACATATAACATTTTAAATATAATTATATACTTACCAATACTTACGTTGTAATGGTATGCGTTGTAAAGGTATCTACGTTGTAAAAACATGCGTTGTAATGGTTTTTAAAAGTTTCGTTGTAATGGTAGTGCGTTGTAAAAGTTGCGTTGTAAAGGTTGTTTCCCGTTTGTATGGTTCATTCGGGAGTATTACTTAGCGCACAGATGCATGAATGAGTGACTCACTGTTTGTATGTGTTTTGAAGACAGTATGTGTGCAGGACTGTATGGGTGAATTACTGTGTGTATGGGTGTATTAGTGAGTGAATGACTGTCTCAATAGTATATTTATGAGTAACTACATATGTTTTAAACTAGTATATGTGAGTATTGATCTATATGAGTGAGTATATCTGAGAGCAACAGATTCTAAGACTTCCTGCATAAATAAGTATGTGTTACTATAAGTGATTGTTTAAGAGAGTAAGTATGTCTACGATTCTGTAGAAGTTAGTGTAGTGGTGGATATTTGGCTGTATATGCAAGTAAATGGATATTTGATAGTTTATTTGCATGTGTGAGTATGTGTGTGAGTAACTCTATAGATGAGTGTCGGTGTATAACAGGATATATAGGTGTATGAGTACATATGATGAGTGAGTACATGTATTAATTAATATGTCTTTCTTTTTATACTAATTTCTTATATTTTTAATATACATATTTATATTTATTTTATTTTCTTAATTATATTTCATATTCTTATTATAAAATATTAACAAAACTAAATTGCAAAGTAATTTTTGGATGAATTATTGCTTGACGTCGGTTGCAAGTATAACATAGCTTCAGCAATTCTCTTCGGGCCCTATCCTCACAATGCTGTATCAATCCTTACAGCTGCTTCAAGCATGTGCAAGGTTTTGATGCAGCATAAGCTCAAAAAGTCACTGAATAAAATGTTATACATTTCACTCAGTCACTTTTAGGAGGTCTTGCGGCACCCCCTTCTGCACAAGAAACCCTCTTCTAGTGCAGCGCTTTACAATGTAATACACCCTCCGATGAGTCACATTGTTACTACCACACACCATGGCACATCTTTTGCACCACCGCTGTGTCACAAAAATGACATAACGGCTGTGTAAAAGAGGCACAAGGGGATTGTAAATCCACCCCTAAGACATACAAATTCACCCAGGGACTTTCAACAGCAGCGCAAATTGAAACATTGACTTGTAACATATTTATGTACATATGATACATTCAAGTGCTTCGGACATACTACAGTATACTATAGATAAACACCTTATAGATTTATGCTGTAGCAGTTCCTTATAGTTCTGCACTTTCACATTCTCCATACACTAGTAACATATTCATTCATTCATTCATTCATTCATGAACTACACATTCATTCTGACAAACTTTTACACACTATCATAGAAATATAGTTCTTTCTTTGACCAGTGAAGGTAGTTCTAAAAATAACAGTTTTTTATGTTTTGTATTTTTTTTGTGTTTTCTCAACAAATTCCAAGCGGAACAAAAGAATGAAAAAAAGAACAACTAATGTCGAAGACAGCAATGATCCTGCATCCTGCGTTTCATCAAGTCTATAGACTGTTCCCCATAACACAAAAGTTTATCGCAATAAATGCATAGAATTTTGACTTTAGCAAACTCAGAATCAATATGTGGGCTTGGACTGCTTGCTGAAAATCCTGCTGCTGCAGTTGATGTGCTTGGTGTAGCAGCAGGTGGGTTCTCGTGCATCCTCCGTCTTGCAGCTCGAGCAAAGTTCTTGGGGTACAAATTCTTCACGTGTCGCACCATATTTGCTGTGCCAAAGGTGTATTTTTTACACGGATCACACCTTGAAAGGGTTGTTTCGCAAATTTTAGAGGTTACTTTTGGAGCATTAACCTTTTTTTGACCTTCTAGAAAAGTGAAAAACTTCCAAATTAGAGCTTCTTTCCTCTTCTTTCGACGTTCTTCATGAATGAAATCTCCCTCTGAAGAACTGCTGGAAGATGACTCCATTGCTCTTATTATTGTGATCTTCCTTCAATTTGAGAATATTCTCAAAACAAATGCTTCTTTTTAGAAAGTCAAAGTCGAATAATTATAATGGGATGGAACTTTCAACAGTTGCAATAGGAAAAGTTATGAACCAATCAAATCTCTACTTTTTAAGTCACATGGCTTTGCGTACGCTTATAATGCGCTTGCGCAGCTCTTTCAATATGAGTACACATGATGTTCTACCGCGATTTCTGTAATTTAAAAAAAAAGAAATATATGATTATTACAAGTATTTAAAAAAATCATGGTTATCCCAAATGTCTGCCCTTAGTAGGTACATTGCATACATACATGTTTTAAACCAAGTAGAAACATTGCCCCCTTTCGTGTACAGAACGCCGTACATGACGTCACACCGAGGCTTTAATGCGACATTTAACGTCAAAGCATATTCGTACTGTATGCGCTGGTACACGCTGAGTATGATAAGCAGTACAAACTATTGTCCGATCACCTTTCAGTGACAAATCAGAGCTCAGGGCGCGCTAAGGAGAATGATTAGAAGTGCTAACTCATTGCAGATCCGATTCTGGGCCTGCCTCTGCGTACATTATAACACCGCCCCATCTCTCTCTGTTGTTAATTGTTAGTGCACACACTCATACTTGCACATGCGCGGTGCACACCCGCCCACACTACACACATGCCACCACCAAGCATGCTTGCTATCATTTAGCCTGGAAACCAATACATTAGCCAATGGGATGTCCCCCAGGGCCATCATTCTTGCAGACCGCGAAAACGCGACCAGTAACGGCCCAGGGCTTGGTTTGGTCAGCCCCGCGGTTCCCATATAATGCGGGCACTGACGTGAACACGCTCCCTTTTGCCTGCCTCTGCTGTGACAACACACAGACTGTCGAAAACACACCAGACTCAGCGAAACCACAGCCTTTCAAGACACGACAAAAGACGACAAAAACAAAGGTAAGAGAAGACGTCACAACATCAACCTCCACTGTAAATTGTATATGCATATTCCTTCATATGGCTTTCCTGCCCCTCAATGGTTTTAAATTGTACTGACATAATTGAAATATTTCTTTGTAAGTCACGAGGTCCTATACACCTCTAATCTTAAAAATTGTGCGTGCATACATTTCTGTGTCGTATTTTTGTACTACGAGACGTGCTTAGGCCTCTATTATTATTAAGTGTGTGTCCATGACAGTATTTTTTTTTCTGCGTCACGAGGCCGTCCCAGGCCTCTATTAACATATTGATCTTCCTTTGTTTGCTGAAGCTGCAACAGTCTTAACCACAGAATATTAAGAACCCACATTAAAATTCACTTTTGATAGTAGTTACGCAATTCAGTTTACGATGACTAATCAAAATGTCCTTTTGTTTCCTTCAGCAAACATCGTTCAGAAGCAGCCACGGCCTATCGAGCAACAGCAATGGAATTCTCTGCAACGTATTGAATATACTTAGACGTATAGAAGCAGAGCTCAAGTGGAGTGGTGAACTCCGGTGGCCGTACTCTTTATACAAGGTAAGCACAGCAGCCTAGAACTACAAAGCCTTCATAGGAATGCATTCGAAATAAGTCGCCATAACGGGCGTCAGTAAAAGCAGTAGGCACTTCCATATAGACACCACTTGAACGCAGCACTATAACAGAACTGGAATGTACGAATCACACTGCACATGTAAAACCGTAGAGTTACCACAACTTGTAGGGGCATAGTATCAAGAACGGCAATAAAATTATCGCCGTTTCAGCGGCAAGAAACTGCTGCTAAAGCGGCGATAATGGGCTTGATAAAATGCCCTTATAAATTCCCATAGTAGCCCAGGTTAACACCAGAACCTGCACTGCTATAGAAATTCACAACAGTATATTATCAAGCCCATTATCGCCGCTTTAGCTGCAGTTTCCTGCCGCTGAAACGGCGATAATGTTATCGCTGTTCTTGATAATATGCCCCGTAATGCTTCAGCTCATTTACTCACATCTACATAATTCTAAACTCTAATTTTCTTTTTTCTTTTGCAGATTAACAATCGGACACCTTTTGGAATCCATTTTACAATTTGTTTATAACATTGTTTAAGTTATTTTTCCAGTTCTAATATAGTTCTAATTGAGTTTAGTTTATATTTATTGTTTAATAAAAGTTAATAAAAAAAACACATACTTCTTTTATTTTGTGGGGGAGGGGTATGACGGCCCACAATAAAAATAATGTTGTAATACGATAGTAAGATAGTCAAGACTAGGATTGATTGAAACCTACTGAGTTCTAACTAACAGATATAATAAAAACAAAGGTGAGAAAGTACTAAAATGGCGGTGGACGGAGTACGTAATCAACGCTTGGCTCCTCGGCACTACCTTTCAAATAAATATATAAAAAATATGACTATTAATACTGTACAAAAGTACAGCAGCGATGACGCACGAACCGGGAAAAGAAAGCAACAGATTTACTAACTGATATAAAGAAAGGTTTGCTTGTTGAACTTGAAGAAAAAGAAAACGTGGGCTTCGAAACGACGCTGAGCATGCAAAGAGAGTACAACTGCTACACCAAAAAAAAGGAAAGCTTTTCATACTATCATAGAAATGAAGGAGCATATTATCAACAAAAGGCGATACATTATCGCCGCGTTTATCGACAGGAAACTGCCGATAAAGCGGCGATAATGTGCTTGATATGAGGCCCTTGTAACTTCCCATAGCAGCCCAGGTTCTGGTGTTAACTTAGGCTCCTATCGTTATTCACAAGGGCATATTATCAAGCCCATTATCGCCGCTTTATCGGCAGTTTCCTGCCGATAAAAGCGACGATAATGAATCTCTTTTTGTTGATAATATGGCTCATTGCTCTTTTTTTGACCAGCAAACCTAGGTGCATATTATCAAGGACCGGTGTTACAATTATCGCTGTTTTATTGGCAAGAAAATGCCGATAAAACGGGGATAATGACCATGATAATACAGCCTTGTTATTTCCCATAGAAGCCCATGTTAACACCAGAACATAGACTACTATGACAATTAACAGGGACGTATTATCAAGCCCACCCTCCCAACAGTAATAAAAAACCATAGACACATGTAAATTCCCATAGCAGCCCAAGTTCTGATGTTAACCTGGGCTGCTATGGTTATTCACAAGGGCATATTATCAAGGCCATTATCTCCGCTTTATCGGCAGTTTCCTGCCAATAAAAGCGACAATAATGTATCCCCCTTTGTTGATAATATGGCCCATTGCTCTTTTTTTTGACCAGTAAACTTAGGTGCATATTATCAAGGACCAGTGTTAAAATTATCGCCATTTTATTGGCAGGAAACTGCAGATAAAACAGCGATAATGAGCTTCATAATAGGGCCTTGGTATTTCCCATATAATATGACTATTAATACTGTACAAAAGTACAGCAGCGGATGACACAAACAAACCGGGAAAAGAAAGCAACAGATTTACTAACTGATATAAAGAAAGGTTTGCTTGTTGAACTTGAAGAAAAAGAAAACGTGGGCTTCGAAACGACGCTGAGCATGCGAAGAGAGTACAACTGCTACACCAACAAAAAAGGAAAGCTTTACATACTATCATAGAAATGAAGGAGCATATCCTCAACAAAAGGCGATACATTATCGCCGCTTTTATCGACAGGAAACTGCTGATTAAGCGGCGATAATATGCTTGATAATAGGCCCTTGTAACTTCCCATAGCAGCCTAGGTTCTGGTGTTAACCTGGGCTCCTATGGTTATTCACAAGGGCATATTATCAAGCCCATTATCGCCGCTTTATCGGCAGTTTCCTGGCGATAAAAGCGACGATAATGTATCACCTTTTGTTGATAATATGGCTCATTGCTCTTTTGTTGACCAGTAAACTTAGGTGCATATTATCAAGGACCGGTGTTACAAATATCACCTTTTTATTGGCAAAAAACTGCTGATAAGAAGGCGATAATGACCATGATAATACGGCCTTGTTATTTCCCATAGAAGCCCATGTTAACATCAAAACATAGGCTTCTATGGCAATTAACAAGGACGTATTATCAAGCCCACCCTCCCAACATTATTAAAAAATCATAGGCCCTTGTAAATTCCCATAGCAGCCCAAGTTCTGATGTTAACCTGGGCTGCTATGGTTATTCACAAGGGCATATTATCAAGCCCATTATCGACGCTTTATCGGCAGTTTCCTGCCAATAAAAGCAACGATAAGGCATCGCCTTTTGTTGATAATATGGCCCATTGCTCTTTTTTTTTAGCAGTAAACTTAGGTGCATATTATCAAGGACCGGTGCTAAAATTATTGCCGTTATATTGGCAGGAAACTGCTGATAAGACGGCGATAATGATCTTCATAATACGACCTTGTTATTTCCAATAGAAGCCCATGTTAACACCAGAAAATAGGCTTCTATGGGAATTTACAAGGACGTATTATCAAGCCTACCCTCCCAACATTAATAAAAAACTCCGGACAATGCAGGTACCCGGAGCTGGAAGGTCATTTTACCTATCACTGCCCCAGAAATGTGGCGTTCCCCGCAACGTGTATGGGGGAAGAGAGAGAGAGAGCTCTAAACATATATATTTTTTAAAAAGACCCGAGGGGTGCCGCTCACCGAGACTGCGGAGAGTAGGACCGTAACCCTCCCCCGCATACTTCAAAATAAAACCAGAGGAGTTCCGTTCCCCAGTGCTCGGGGCACCTTACAAGCCCCCCTTATGCAGAAAAATTGCCTCCGTAATTTGCCCACTTGGGACCTAATGAATAAAGCTGACTTCTCCTTTTTTTTCACCTTTTCCACCACGTACAAGTACTGCACGAGTGCCCAGCCATTTTTTATTTTAACAAAACATAAAAATTGAGCCTAAAGATCATAGGCTCAGAATGTTTCTACCCTGCCACATTTCCTTATTTCTCAACTTTGTTTTACTGGTTTCTTCTGACTCTGCTCTCCCGACAAACAACATGTCTGCCAACACTTCCTGGTTTGGAGTATTACCAGCCAATCAGCATGCAGTTACAGCTCGTAATTGTACGTATTTCCATATACGTATGCCGCGATTGTTCTTTAAAAAAAAAAAGAATAGAGCCTAAACATCCATGTATGACCCCCTGAGCAAGCCAAGAGGGTCAGAATGTCTCTACCCTAGCCCCTTCTCTTATTTCTCAACTTTGTTTTACTGTTCTTGTGACTCGGTTCTAGTGACGCACAAGATGGCCGCCAACACTTCCTGGTTTCGAGTGTTGACAGACATTTCACAGCCAATCAGCTTGCAGCTCGCGCTCGTAATTGAACAGATTTCAGTACGCGTGCTGAACTCCGTCTCTAGATATCGCTATGATTTTACTTGTAATTTTCTCAGAAACTACTGAACGGATTTACACCATTTAACAAAAAGCACAATCTGCGAACAGAAGATCTACCTTTCTCCCAAATTTTGTGTAATTCCGTGCAGCTGTTCGGGCTGTAGCCCTGGCTAAAGGTCCCTATGAAAAATTGCATGGGGAAAACACGTTTTGGGACCCCCCTATTTTCTCGACCCCCCCTTGACGAATCACCCCCAAACGTTCAGGGAAGGAGCAGAACTGAGCAGGCCACTTTCTTGGAGAAATTTACAAAGATTCGTCCACCAGCGCCAAAGTTATTCCAAATAGAATGTTGTGGGTTTCCTATGGAAACTAGGTCTTAACTATAACTACCTACTGGCGACCGCCAGTAGGTAATACATATCATAAGCATACATATATATACATGTATATATATATATATATATATATATATATACATACATCTATCGGTCAGCAAGACTGCAAAGTCAGCTGAAACGCATTCGAAAGAGGCCGAAATAAAGTGATTTTGAGCCAGCTACACACGGCGTTGTCGTCATCTTTTGTTACTAAGAAGCTGCTTTGGAGAAAATATTAATGGACCTACAGGGGCTGTTCGGTATAGACCTTCTTCTATGGACATAGAAGAAGGTCTATACCGAAACGTGCCTGTTTGTTTGTTTGTGCAAGATTACGGTTAATAAATCCGTTGAACAACCCCTGTGAGTGCTCCTTTCTTCTTGATGGAAGTCTTTTAGGAGGAGAGTAGAGCGGTATTTGGAATACGGGAGCACCCCTGTATTTGGAGCACCTACCGGCGAGTGCACCGCGCTATTGGTGTCACGGAGCGAGAAATATATACATACATATACATATATATATACATACATACATATATATTCACTGAAAAAAGCATAGGTTTCATGAGTGTTATAGTTAGCTGGACATTTCACTCGTACAAAACTATAGAAATTCCTCTGTTATAGTTAGTTGTGCTAACTATAACTCGCACACCTCCAATGCACTGCTGATGATGTCACATATTACATCATTCATGACATGGTCAGTGACATCCTGATGACATCACTGATTACATCTCAAAATACATCACTGATGACATCATCCAGTGAATGTGGTTTTCTTTGAAATGTAAATATCTATTATATATATATACTAATCTGTATTGTAACTTGAGTGGATATATAACTGTCTGGATGGAGGATTTAGTAGCTGTCTGACTGTTTGAGTGATAATTAAATGTGTCTCACTAAATATATGGGTTAGTAACCAAACTATGTGAATGTGTATATCACTTTCTCTGTTGTTGTATAACCTGCTGGATCAATTGGTCACTAACTACATGAGTGTCTATATAAGTTATTGATTAGTTGGCTGAGTATTTGTAAGGGAGACTGAGTGAATCTGTGGTTGGGTGGGGGAGTTGTAACTCTATGCATAGATGTGTGAGTGGTTCATTGTCTAGGCATATGGGTTCAGGAGTGTTTATGGAAAAAGTTGTTTGGGTGTCTGAGTGTGTTTATTTGTATGTTGTATTCGTTTCCTACGAATAATGGATGGGTTACAAGTTTTCCCTTTTGCCCCAGTGATGAGAAATCAATTCAATCTAATTTACATGTCATCTTGTTTTGCAAATTCCATCATGCACACAGGAAAATTTGGATCTTGCCTACACTGAGGAGCTGGCACCTTAGACAATGCAGGCCGGCATTACTTAGACTTCAAATGCTCGAATCCGAGACTGTCTGCTATTTTGTTCTTAATTTCCTAAAATGTATCATGAAGCATTGGAAAAACTTATAGCAACCATTGTTCAAACAGTATTGTTTAATCACGCCTTGAGGAAATGAAATGGACTGAAAAACCTACCTTTTTTAGTACTTGTATGAATCCCTATTTATGTTCACAAAATGTAAACTGTATTTTTATTTGTTTCTTTTATGGTTTTCACTTGTGAAAAAAACCGAATAAAGAAGTTTATTATTATTATTGTATGTTGGTAGGTGAATATTTGTGCCAGTGGTACATCTCCAATAAATGGAAAAATAAAAGGCATTGTATATGAGAGTTAGTGTATATACATAAGTATGCATAAGAGTCAGTGATTGTGAGAGTAACTGTATGAATGAGTGTATAATTGTAATAGTGATTTTTTAACATAGTAACTATGATTTACTATGTGTATGTATAAATCAGGTGTTGTGTGTGTATAACTGTGTAGGTGAGTAAATGTAAGGGTGATTGATTCTTTTCATGAGTGATTAGCATCACTGCATAATCGACTAGGATGACTGCTGATGTGTCAATGTCTATATTGGTGTATGATACATTTGATAGTGTTAACACTTGATCAGTGACTACATGTATAAGTGATTCTGTGGGTGAGTGGACAGTTGTGTGTGTAGACTTAGGAATCAGTGAGTGCATATGTAGTAACTGGTATGTGTGTGTCAATGCTTTCAAATAGATACTGTATTTTAAAGTGAGTGATCAAAGGTTATACTAGTGTGTGATGAGGTGTATCAGATTGTCACGTGGATGATGTCATCAGTAATATCATTTGAGATGTCATCAGTGATGTCACTGACCATGTCATGAATGATGTAATATGTGACATCATCAGCAGTGCATTGTGGGCGTGCGAGTTATAGTTAGCATAACTAACTATAACGGAGGAATTTCTATGGTTTTGTACGAGTGAAATGTTCAGCTAACTATAACACTCATGAAACCTAGTTTTTCCAGTGAATTTCAAAAGTTTTTAAAATGCTAATTCCTACTTATAATGTCTCTGAAACATATGTTTTTCAGTGAATTTCAAAGGTTTTTTAAATGCTAATTTCTAACTATAACGTCTCTGAAACCTAAGGTTTTTTCAGTGAATTTCATAGGTTTTATAAATGCTAATTTTAAGTGCCTATTTTTATGTACTGAATTTCTACAATTTTGTAACTTTATTTATAAATATTTTATTTATTAAACAACATTATATATTTGTCTGAAAATTGCAAAAAAAAGTTAAACACATTTAATTTGTTTTGTATTTTAATATATTTAGATAATTTTCTTTTTTCATCTTTTCTTCAATATTTTTGGGGGAATCGCGCACCCAAAGCATACCTACCGCAGCGTATCCATGTATTCTAGCTGCCATTTTGGAAAAGTAGTGAAGGATCCACATATGGTGAGCGACGAGTGTGCGTTTTTTTTCAGTTACGTCATATACGTTTAAATGTTACTTGGTGTGCGCAACCGGTATGCGACAGGTCCACGACTCCTGCTCCCACGCATTCGTGACACATTTGTATTACGGTACGTGACGCTTGCACGGTGGCGGGCCTAAGGTGACATCATATACGTGCTGGGTGCGCGACTCCTGCAAAATATTTTATGATCTAAAATGATATGTACGTGTCTTTAATGTACATATTAGGGCAAAAGATTATCTAAGGTATTCATAAAAATAATATATTTCTACTTGTAATAAATGTATATTATTTTTAGTATTAAATCTGTTTATTAACAAATGAGCGCACATACTTTTTAAATATATTTTTGCGAAGTCACGTTGTGACCTGAAAAAAAAAGATTTGATTGGTTCATAACATTTCCCACTGCAACTATTGAAGGACCCCACCCATTTTAATTATTCTGTTTGGAGCAGTTGATGAGAGATATCTCTTCTTCTTCCAGAGCTGGTTTTGGAATATTTTTTGTTTTAAAAAAAAATTGCATTGGAGAAATGGCATCTGGTTCGCAAGTTCCTCATCATTCTTCAGATGAAGATATCTTGGAGGAAGATCCACCCAAGCAGAGGCCTGAATCAGTGGTATGGACATTTTTCACCTTTCCTGTCGGAGAAAAAAAGGTCAAGGCAACAAAAGTCACATCCTTGCTGTGTGACAGGGTCCTGTCGCGAGGCAGTGACAAGAAATACTCCTGTGGAACAGCAAGTATGTATAACCATCTGCGGACCATTCACACGAAGAATCTGGCACGAGAAGAAATGAGGCATGCAGCAAAAAATCCACCACCAGGCATTGCTAGCACCTCCGGAGTGTCAACTTCAGCATCACCAGTAGACATTCGCCCAGGATTTGCTTTTCTGCAGCAGCACTGCACTAAGTGCAAAACCATCATCTGTTATGGTGAACAGTCAGTGGACGCTATTTGTGCATCTCAATGGAACCACACATGCAATTTTTTTTTTGTTTTGTTTTTGGAATGATGTTGAATTACAAAAGCTAACTGTTTACTAGTTCCTTTTTTGTTAAATTTTTTAAAAACACCAAAAAAGTACAAAATAGTTAAAAAACTACAAAAAAAATAGAAAACAAAACACAGAAGGAAAATAAAGTTCAGAACTACCTTATCTGGTTTACAAAAAAGAACTATAATTGCATGGTAATGTCTGAAAGTTTGGTTGACTGTATGTGTAGAGCATGATTGACTGAAAGAATGCATTAGTACTGTATTGTGAATTTATAGGGGCAGATCTATGAGGAAGTCCTGCAGCATGACACTGCAAGCCCTTTAGCTGCACCGCGCTGAAGCACAGGGATGTGACATATTTACATGAATATGTCTCATTTCTGTGCTCCCTCTGCACTAGTACACTAACTGCAGCCATGCAGTGACGCAGGCACCCTTGCATCATGGTGCAAGGATATCTGTGTCTCGGAGAGATAGTTTTTGTGCAGGAAGGGACTACTTCCTGCACAAAAACAATCAATAAAGGCATTTTCCTCCTTCAATGTGTGCTGTGGAATGCAGCATGCATTGAAAGAGGAAAAAACGAGGAGAAAGGAAAACATTTCTCCTTATGGCGCCTCGCTACACCACCTCTAGGGTGGAGCACCATTCACAGGTATCTACAGAATTACACTTTCTCGTAATTCTTGAGACGTGTTAATTCCATGGGTGTTGTGTGGGAACAGACACAGCAACACCCATAGAACGCCCCTTCAACGCAAAGTGCTGCGTTTGAATGGGTCGTATTTTCAAGGAGAGGAAAAGCCATGCAGGGTGGCTTTTCCTCTCCTTGTAAATATGGAGGAGTCCCCATCACCACCACTACGTTACAAAAAGTGACATACTGGTGGCACAGGGGGCTTGTAAATCTGTCCCATAAGTGCTTAGGTATTGGCAGAGTGATACAATAAGAACATAGTGCTGGATGAGTGATTGACAAACTGCATGAGACTGACAGGAGGTATCCTAGGCTGCATGAGTACTACTTCATTATTTATGGAGTATACCAATAGTATGTATCTGCTTAGAGGTTTGTAGGGATTGTGCATAGAATATTGTACATGTACTTGTGGTGGTGCCTAGGTCATTCTATAAGAACATCACTAGTAACTAGAATAATGACAGTGCTGCAAACAGATTGCTCAGTTAATTTATAAGTGTTTAGGTATTGTCTCAATGCCTGACTCATTCTGCAAGTGCATAGACAGGGACTATGTTCCTAGAGGTGACAGCAGGATACATTTATACACGCTTATGTTTCAACAGAGTGATTAGATAAGGACATGCTTCTATCAGGATGATTGTAGGAGTGGACACAGACTCACTGTCTGATTTCAGACAAGCATGAATATTAAATGGACTTTTGCAGGACTGACTCAGTAGTCTGCAAGGGGTTAGGGACCGCATACATTGTGCACATTTGACTATACCACTGCTTGTCTCAATGCCTGAGTCATTCTGAAAGTGCATAGACAGTGACTATGCTCCTAGAGTGCTAGTAGTTTACAGCAGGATACGTTTATACGCGCTTATGTTTCAGAAGAGTGATACGATCAGAACATGCTTCTATCAGGATGATTGTAGGAGTGGACACAGACTCACAGTGTTCTTCCAGACAAGCATGACTATTACATGGACTTTTGCATGACTGACTCAGTAGTCTGCAAGGGGTTATGTGGCTGCATACATTGTGCACATTTGACTGTACCACTGCTTGTCTCAATGCCTTTAGTCATTCTGCAACTGCATAGACAGTGACTGGGTTCATAGAGTGCTAGTAGTTGACAGCAAGATACATTTATAAGCACTTATGTTTCAGCAGAGTGATTAGATAAGGACATGCTTCTGTGTCAGGAGCCTAAACCCACAAGTGGCTGTAATCTCGCATAAGAGGTATCACTATCCAATGCAGAATCTAAAAGAGAGCTCATGGTCAGGAAGAGTGCGAGCACGGAACTCCAACATGGCCGCAAGGCTGGAGTCGAGGTTCGTGGTCTAGTGTTTTTGGCTGACATCATCAGCCGAGTTCTGGTGAAGCGTGCGCTGGTAAAATTCTGCGCACTTCACCTGAGAGCGTTATTGAGGAGGAACGAATTTCCTGTCTTCTGTGTGAACACTTCAGAAAACCCTTAGTTTAATGATCAGCGTTCACAACGCTTGCCCCAGGATGTGAACGAAGGTGAGTTAATGTCAGTTGAGTTTAAAGACGACCGCGAGTAATTAAACGCGGCTTGTTTCTCAGTCATTAAATCTTACGCGAGTGCCCAAAGGAAATAGGGTGTCCCGAGTATTTCCGTTCCGGGAATTATAGAGAATAAATCCTGAGCCAGAGTTACACGTCGTAGGAGACGATGCAATGACACCTAGACAGAAGGAGTCAGCAAGGTTGGCGCGACAGCTGAATATCGTCAATCAACGCCTGCGGATTAAAAGAGACGATAAGTGGAAAATAATTCAGTTTGTTAATGACATTTAGAGAATTAGCAAGTTAAGAATGTCAATGTAATACTTACCTTGAACTGGGTGGCAAATGAATCAGAATCGCATAGCCATTGCAGGAGAGGAGTCAGTACAGCTTATCTAAAAAGAAAAGAAAAGACAAGAGAATTAGTTAAGAAGCAAATGAGATGAGAATCATAAATACAGAGAAGAAAACAGTATAGAATATAGTAAGTAGCAATACGAAAGACATAATAGATAAGTCCTAGCAAGAGAGAGTACAGAGTAATATTAACAGTTCAATTAAATCCTACAGATAAAACTAGATGGTTGAAAAGACAAGAAACACCTTAGGATAAGGAGAAGGAGGACAGAACAGAAGTGAGTAAAAAGAAAAGAGAAAGGTTAGGAGTCATTAGTTAAGATTAATCGCACATTAATAAGAGAAGAAAGACATTTCTGTATTGCAGGTAAATAAATGCAAGTTCTGCCAACCCCTGCCTAGAAAAGAAGCTTAGAAGAGAGGGCAAGACTCTTGGAAATAAATGGTAGGTGAGAGTTCAGGAGGGAAGTTTCAGGGGTAGGAAGAGTAGAACTAGAGTAAGAGTTATTATGTGTTTCTTATTTCCAGGGTCCTAGTTAAAGGCGGTCTGCAGGTTGGACTGACGAGAGGAACCAGCCAAGAAAGTCTCTTCTCTTGTTGTTTATTATTTTATCCAATTTCCCCCTTCCCTTTTGGGTAACAATTCAGAGACTTGTATTAAACGGGCTCTGGTTTGTTGCTCGAGGGGGATTCGGGAGTCAGCATCTCTGTTCCTGTGCAGCTACAAAGAGTATCCTTTTGGAGTATCTGACAGAGTGAAGTGCCCAAGTTGCACCTTGCACCCGAACAGAGATGGCAGAGGGAATTGACTTGCAAGGTTTAGGAGTAATCTTAGACACAATTCAGAAAGTGTTAAGTGCAGTAAGAGAGGAAAATCAAAATCTTAAGTTAGAGATGGTACATTCCAGAAAAGAAACAGCAGAATTAGCACAGAGAATTAGGCAACCCTTTGGTTCAGGTCAGGATGCTCAAAATCCCCTAGCAGAAAGTTCAAATAGAATGACCACAAGTTATCCATTCCCTGTCCCCGGTTATTCCTTTAGCAGCCCCAGAGCGATTCAGTGGGGATCCCCAAAAGGCGCAAATATTTTTAACCCAATGTTCATTGCATTACATGTGTCGCCCTTCAATATTCCCTGATGCGCAATCCAAAGTCGCTTTCGCCTTGGCCTACCTAAGCGGAGATGCTGCGGCTTGGTCCCAGCCACTTATAACCAGAAATGATCCGATCCTGAGGAATTATGAGGATTTTAAACAAGAATTTTTGCGAATCTTTGATAGGAGGAGAATATCTCAAGTGGTCGACAACGAATTACTGGATTTGAAGCAGGGAAATCGAGATCTAGTTTCATATTTGGCACAATTTAACAAACTAGTGATGGAGACAAATTGGCCGGAGAGTAAGCGAGCAACAGTGTTCTACCGTGGATTGAAAGATGAACTAAAAGATGCCTTGGCTGGGATACCTAACCGACCCACTGAAATTTCGGCATTGGTTTATCTTGTGCTAGAAATAGACTTTCGACAGGGAGAAAGGAAAGGTGAAAAGAGAAAAGAATTCCGGTCAATGATTCCAAGATTTGATCGTGTCAGATCAGAAAATAGTCGAGGTAATGAAGGGGCCTCGGGAATTGAACCCATGCAAATCGAACAATACGCGGTCCACTATCGAAAGAAGAGAAGGAGAAAAGGCGAGGTAGTAACCTGTGTATGTATTGTGGAGCGGGGGGTCATTTTGTCAGAAATTGTCCCAAGAAACCCAAGACAAGTTACAAGCCGAAGGAAAACTAGTTGCACCACCTGTTGCCGGAGTTGAACAGGTGGGTGCGATCCTAGAAAAAACTCCCGATCAACACAGAGTGGCCAACACCCTGCCGTCGGCGGCTCCTCATTTGAGTTTATCCATGGAAGTGAGGTTCAGGCATTTAATCCTGACTTGAGTTTCTGTAATGATCTATTCCAGAGTTACGGGGAATTTTTGTGACCTGAAATTTGCACAAAGGGTAGGAATACAGGCAATTATGAAGAATAAATGCGAACCAGTACGAGCTGTGGACGGAACAAATCTATCTTCGGGTCCAATTGTGAGCCATACAGAAGTCATGCATCTAATTTCGAACAATGGTCATGAAGAAAAGATCCAATTTAACTTAATAGACGCTCCTCAATTCGAACTAATTCTTGGTCTGCCTTGGCTCACCGAGCATAATCCGATGATCAATTGGTGTGACAGAACCATAAGAATGGAATCGGAGTATTGTATCGGAAACTGTTTTGGAAATAAAGAAAAATGCAGGTCAACCTGGCTCATTCTCTGTGCCACAATGGAGGATCGGTGTGTGTAATAAATGCGCCAGAAATTCCAGAGGAGTATGCTGATTTCCAAGACGTATTCAACGAGACGGAAGCAGAGCGATTACCTCCACATAGAGTCTACGACTGCAAAATCGAATTAGAACCAGGCTCAAATTTACCCTGCAGTCGAGTGTACGCACTAACTGAAAAAGAACACAGTCACTTAAAAGAGAATTTGGATAAATACCTTGCTAATGGTTTCATCAGGCCCTCGCAATCCCCGGTCTCGTCGCCTTTATTTTTTGTGCCGAAGAAGGAGGGAGATCTGAGGACTTGCATCGATTAAAGAGCAATCAATCGAATTACTAAAAAGAACAGGTACCCATTGCCTCTTATATCTCTGTTATTGGACCAAGTAAAAGGGGCACAGATATTTACAAAACTTGACCTGAGGGGGGCCTACCACCTGGTCAGAATGAGGGAAGGTGACGAATAGAAGTCTCCAGAGAGTGTCAAGGAAGTTCAAAGCTTCATTAGTTTTGCGAACTTTTACCGACGGTTTATCAATAAATTCTCTCACGAGATCTTACCGCTGACTAAACTACTAAAGAAAGGGATCCAATTTGAATGGACAGAAGAAGCAGAGAAGGCTTTCAGTCCGTTAAAACAAGACTTCACATCGGCGCCAATTATTCAACATGCTGATCCAACTGAACCCTTGTACCTGGAAACCGATGCTTCAGATCAAGCAGTAGGAGGGGTCCTGTCCCAACGAAACAAGGTTACTGGGCAGTTACATCCTGTAGCTTACAGAGCAAGAAAGCTGTCTCCGGCTGAGGGTAACTATACCATCACAGAGAAGGAGTTGTTGGCAATAAAAGACACCTTTAAAGAATGGAGGCATCATCTCATGGGAGCCCAACATCAATTGACAGTATTTACAGATCACCGAAACTTAAAATTTCTAAAGACAGCCAGAATGTTAACTCCAAGGCAGTTGCGATGGTCCCTGTACTTTGCCAATTACGATTTTGTGATTACCTATCGACCGGGAACACAGAACGGAAAGGCGGACGCCTTATCAAGAATTGATACAGAAAACCAAAAGTCGCCATTAAAGAACCAATCTATCATCCCTGAGGAGAAGATACTTGGTGTAACCTCTTCAGTGAGTTTGGAAACAAGTATTTCAGAGGTGATGAGTCCAGAAAGCATGCAGGAATGGATAAAAGAAAAAGAAGGTAGAAGAATTATTAACCAACTTCCTTACTTTCAAGACCAGTTGTACATTCCTACAAAAGAATTGCAGCAGCAAGTTATGCAAGAGTGTCATGACGCAAAGTTAGCGGGGCATAAAGGAGAAGCAAAGACTAAAGAACTAATAACGCGTCACTACTGGTGGCCAGGTATGGCTAAGGACATCGAGGAATACGTCAAAACTTGTGAGATTTGCGCACAGGGAAAATCTGAACGGCAAGCCCAGCAAGGATTGTTACAGCCCTTGCCCACACCACCTTATCCCTGGCACACAGTCACTTTAGACCTCGTAGTAGACTTACCCCTTAGTCAGGGCTATGACACCATATTAGTAGTAGTGGATTCCTTCTCCAAGATGGTACACTTTACAGCGTTACGAGGGCTTCCTTCTGCTAAACAGCTAGCTACACACTTCAGTACAGAAATAGTTAAGATTCATGGAATTCCCAGGATTGTGATTTCTGACAGAGGATCGCAGTTTATTTCACATTTTTGGAAATCCTTTATGGAAAGCTTAGGGACAGAGGTGAGATTCTCTACCAGTTACAATCCTGAGACCGATGGTCAGACAGAGAGAGTGAACTAAGAATTGGAACAATAATTAAGATTGTTCCTTTTGAAACAGGATGGGAACTGGTCAGAATATTTATGGGCAGCAGAGTTTGCTTATAATAATGCCAAGAGTGTGTCCACCGGCTTCTCCCCCTTCCACATAAACTATGGAAGGCATTCGAATTCCACACTTAGACAAACTGAGGTCACAGTCCCCGCTGTAAAAGATGTAGTGTCTCACCTAG
Organism: Lissotriton helveticus; assembly: GCF_964261635.1. Classification (NCBI taxonomy): domain Eukaryota; kingdom Metazoa; phylum Chordata; class Amphibia; order Caudata; family Salamandridae; genus Lissotriton; species Lissotriton helveticus. Next base: position 55,029,715 of record NC_136063.1, read on the forward strand.
AGCAGATTCACCAAAAGGCAACGGAAAGTCTGAAGGTGGCAAAGGAAAAGTATAAGAACTATGCAGACAAAAAGAGACGAGAAGGGCCTGTTTTGGAAAAAGGGGACAGTGTTTGGTTAAGCACTAAGAATCTCAGACTGAAAGGTAATCGAAAGTTCCAGCCCCGATTCATTGGGCCTTACCCAGTAGAGAAAAAGATTAACCAGGTAACTTATCAGCTTATCTTGCCGTCCAGACTAAAGATTCATCCAGTCTTTCATATCTCATTGTTGAAGAAAACTCCAAGTAATTTACGAAAAAACGTACCACCAAAACCTCTTTGTCTAGAAACTGGAACAGAGTATGAGGTAAAATAGATTTTGGACTCAAAATGCTTAAAGGGACAATTGTTCTATTTGGTGGACTGGAAGGGCTATGGTCCTGATGAACGGTGTTGGGAGTAAGCATGGGCGGATCTAGCGGATCTCGCGTACGCGAACTTGCGGATTTACGGATTCGCAATCCGCGAAGATCCGCGAACTCTAGCGGATTTGCGGATTTTCCAGTTTTTTGTGTTTGCGCGCGTTCGCGCCGATTTTGGGACAAGTTCGCAATTGCGAACTTACTTTTCGGCTCGCAACGGCCGCGACTATGTTGTTTCTACGTCTGGTTTATCATCACAGGTTCACAGCACCCTCTGTTTCACCACTGCCACCCTCTGGGACACCCATGCCACCCTCTGGTACATCCTCACTGCCACCCATTAGGTTTATTTATCACTGTAGATTATGGTGGTTGAAAAAAGCAAGCACACCTGCCCTTCTTCAACTGCCATCAATTAATTTGTGTTTCATTAATGTGTCAGTAATTTTGAAAGTTCCAGTCTGGCTGGCACCTGCTTCCTTCCTTATCTGTAATTTGCTTTTTGTTGCAGTGAAATTTTTTTTTCACAGGACCTTTATGGTCTACTTGTAGCTATTCTATGAGCCTGCTGTTTGGGTCATAGCAGGGTCATAGAATAGTTGCAAACTCTGGAGGGGCCCATCAGGAAGCACTACCTTGAATGTTACTAATGTTAAGTTTGAACTTTTGCACCTGCTCATTGCTTTCAGTTTAGCTAAAATCGTTTTTTTCTGCAATTTCGCGCGTTTTTTGGGGCGCGAATCCGTGCGAGATCGATTTCGGAAGCCGCGAATACGTGCGAATACAAAATTGTTTTTTTTGCGACGTGTATGTTCGCGTGATCTTGCGCGTGTTCGCGAGGCGCTTCTAGCTATACGTTTGCCAAGTTACCCTATCGGTCGTACACGGGCACGGCCATCTTGTTTGCGTGACGTATTCCGTTTCCGGCCGCTATGTGTAATCTCGCAAAGTGTGCTGCTCGCTAGTACAATTTCGCGCGTACTCGCAAGGAAAATCTCGCGCGAACTTACCCACGCGGTCGTGAACGGGCGCGGCCATCTTGTTTCTCATTCATTGCTATGGTTCTGGGCATGCTTTCTCTATCCTCTCTCAATCTCTGCCATCCTTTGCTTGTTTGAAGTTTTTTTGATCTAATTTTACTTATTATCTATCCCTCTATTTTTCTAGCTCTATATTTTTGTGTTTTCTGCAGCTTTTAGTTACTTTTAAACTACTTTTTTAAACTCTTTTCTTTTCTTCTTCACTATTCTATTTCTTGTTTATCATTTAACTCTATTTCTGCCCAGACCATGGTAAAGGGAGCCGGGAAGCACCCTGAGAAGGGGAAGGGTCCCGCACCCCGTGCCCGGCTCCCGTGCGGGCGTTTAAGGGGGGAGCAAGTGGTCCCGCGGGAGATCTTCAGCGCGGAGGAAGTGGCGGCACTGATCTTCCACGTCCAGCGCCGCCTCCCCAAGACGATCCTGGGAGGCGGCAAGATCGCGACTGGCTATGGCATCCGGGAGCATCGCAAGCGGTGGGAGAAGGTGTGCCGGGCCATGTACAAGATCTCTGGGGTCCGGCGCACATATAACCAGGCCACCCACCGCTGGACCGATGTCATGGACCGGGAGCGGGACTTGCTGGACGCGCTCGGCGTAGAGGTCCCCGGGCTTGGTGAGTAGTAGTAGTAGTACATTTACTACTCTGTTTTATCCTGCTCTGTTATTTGCAAATCTTTGTTCTTTACCAAGAGCAATAATGCTGCCGATTACATTGAGGTAAATTATATTTCAAAATCTTCTATGCATTTCAGGTGCACTGCTCTCCTTCTCAGTAGCCTTGCTTGCTACTATGCTTCTTTGTTTTGTATGTTGTGTTCAGAAGCATTTCATTGGCCTGAGAAATTATGTATGAGTGTAGTGTAAAGATAAGAACTGCGTAATGCTAGACAGTAAGGGTCATATTTTCAATTACCAGCGCATCCCTGCAAAGTAGCAGGGATGCGGCAGTAATTGTGTGCCATGCCACCACCACCCATTGGCCCAAAACGTCACAGAAGCCTTACGCATCTGTGCCGTAAAGGCAGCGCATTGCTGGAGTTGCGTGCCAACGATGGCGCAGCTCCAGTAATGCTCTGGGGTACCCTATCTCCCCAATGCTGCATCAAGCCGTACGTCGGCTTCAAGCGCGCAGGGTTTGAGTCATGCATCATTGTCCTAAAAGTGACTGATTGACATCTTGTAGATTTCCCTCAGCCACTTTTAGGATTCGTTCCTGCGCAGGTACGTCCTCCCTTGCGCCGGAACGCCCCCTGATGGCGCAGGGCTTTACAACGTGATGCATCGCCCATATGCCCATATGTGGTTTTTTTTAATATATACGCCGCACCAACACCATGGCGAGTCTTTTGTTCTGCCGCTGCGTCACAAAAGGCACGCAACAATGGAGGAAAATGAGCCGCAACTTCCGCAAGGGACTTCTAAATCAGCCCCAACAGACTGAAGTCCAGTCCTTCCTTTAGACACATGGCTATAAGAAGAAATAGTGGCGGTGGTGGCGGGTGGATTGATAGTTTGAGTATTCACTGATCTGCAAGCAGGATGGACTTTGTCTGTCACTTCGCGTGATGCGCACTGCTGCCTGCAGTGCCAGGCCTAGGCAAACCTCTTTAGTAGTCTGTTTATTGAGTTACATAGGAACTTTCTAAGTCAACGTTCCGCAAATCAGGCAATACGAATAACGTAGTATACCACATGAGATAGATCCCGTGGAATAGTTGTCTATCTATTTGCTATTTTTCCAAAATATTTTGTTATTGTTCTTTTGAAATGTTTGATTTGGTTGAAAAATCTCATCCATGTTTTCTGGTTTTTCTTTCTTTCATGTTGTACATCAGCTCCCCCCAAGGGCAAGAGGACACAGGAGGAGGGTGCTGAGGATGCAGGCCAGGATCGGGCAGGCGAGGGCTCCTTTGCTGGCCCCAGTAAGTTTACATTTTAATAAACAGTACCTATTTTTTCCTAGCGTTCCTCATTCGATTTTTTCTAAATCGTCTTTGATCTTCTTGTAGACTGGATATAAATTCTTATCCTGCCTCGAATATGACTCCCTGTGGTATTACTAGACTATTCTTATTAGTCTGTCTGTGTAGCTAACTAAGATTGGACATTTAGCAATTCGATTGGACTCCCATTCTATTCAGCAATACCTCTATGCACTGTCTCCTTACTGACTAGATAGTGTGGCAGAGTCATTCAGCTCCCGAAGTCACCGATTATAGATCCCCAATGATCTCTAGATTATCGTACGCAGGACAAGAGAGTAGTACGGAGTCACAGCACAGTCAAGAAGTGTCAGAGGCACTCATGCTTGCAAAAATTCCAAAACCTTTAGCTCATCCCCTCTAGTCTGGAGGAACAAAAACCACAGAGTCTATTTAAGTTTAAAAGCTTTATTAAAAGTAAACACATTTATTAAAATCTACTTTGTCATAAAACTATTTAACTGAAAACGGAAAAGTGGTTAGTGCTGACGATTAATTGGACACATTTCTTGTGGTCGAGCCGAGCTCTCACCTGGTTTGAACTTGATCCTGGTCGTGTTCTTAGGAGTCAAGCTTCTGTCTGTTAGGAGAAAAAGTGGTTCGTGTTAAAAATCAAAAGCAAGCATTCATCAGTTGTGCATAAAAGTGCAGCAAGACAACAGCCTTCCCTGGAAAATGGGACATTTTTACTATGGAGTAGACAGTCACAAATTATTACATTGTATTCTGTTTTTTTAACATTTCTCCTAGACCAAATATTATATAGTAGTGAGTGGTGTATTCTAACATTCTTAAATGTACTTTTTAGGTGTAACATCTGGTGACGGGGCCAGCGCGGAGGTGGCTGTGTTGGGCGAGGACTCGGAGCACTCTGGGGAGGAGGCGGTGCAAGAGCCGGCGGACGTTCCTGTGGGGGTTCAAACGGTGGTGGCGGAAACAGGTAAGCTATATATTCCTTACTTATTGAGATTGAAGACTGCATAGTGTGCTTTCTGCACGGGTGTATTACAATTACAAATCAACCAGGTAGTAGCCTCCTCGAAATGTACTTCGACTTAGCTGTGAAGTTTTTGGTGAGAAGAATCCCAATAAGTTCTTAGACGAACGTGATGGATGGGATGAACGAAAAGCGAAAGAAGGGTGTAAGTAAGTGGGACGCGAACTTGTATGATGGCTGGCAAAGAAGAACGATATGTGTTTGCTTGGCCCCCGAGGTGGCTGGGAAGGAAAGAATATGGTATGGTGCATGGCTGGGTCAATGATGAAGCAAGGATGGGTGGAAGGACAGCAGCCTGGGTGGGTGAAACAGAAACTGTATGTGTGCGTATACTTTGACTGAATGGATGCCTGGAGCATGGTATTCTCTGACTCTTAGATAGCACATGTGTATCTAGAGAGAGTAGATGGTCGCCAGGTGAAGTAAGTGTTACCTTGAAGAGCATGTACCACCGCACCCGCACGTCCGTTCCAGTGCAGGGAAGGCAAAGAAAAGAAATTGTAAATGTGTCCAATACTACCATGAATAGTAGCAGTACTTTGTATTGCGTTTGCAATCACAGCATATATCTGGTTATTACGGTGGACACTCCGTACCTCTCTTAATAACTTTAGTTTACTTGTAGTACGTCATTCATGTGTGGGTGTATCACTGTTCACTCAATATTAAGCAAAGCACCTAAAGTCATCTCATATGTCATCAAATACGTCCCATGTGAAGTGATAGATAATCAAATTAGTTAGCTTCTTCATTTTCCTTTTCTAGTACTCATTTGCACTGTAGGGTGAAAGGTAAATTAATTAAGCAGTAGCCCTTGTAACAGAGTATTCTCAGTGCCACCCGTAATAGAAAAGTAATAGCTTCACCACCTGCATGTACTGGACCGGTACAGTAACGCAAGTCTGTCTCACTCATCATGGTGTGCAACTTTTTTTCTCGGGTGCAAGTTCACTGTGCTGTCCATGTCATTCTGCCGGCTTGCATAAGATAACGTACCAATTTCCCTTAACAAGAGAGAAGAAGAAGAATAAGACTGGTGTACTGTCATAGTCGACTGTAATGGAAGTCCATAGTGGTCGTAGAATTTGTTCATTAAACTACCACTAATGTTAGTGCAAGGATGCAGAAGTGGGAGGTTACATAGATACTGTCCTCAATAGTTATGTACTGTGCTTTCAATTTGCTACTTGTACTCTGTGACCCAACTTTCGGCTCAATCACTTTGTGTTATTAATAAGGAGCATTGGTTACAGACTATGTCTTTCTTTCTTTATATAGTTGCTCCTTCCAAATCAACAACACGGAGGGAGCAGGCTAGATTGGCCCGGCAACGGAGGCTGGAGGCCACTGTCGCCGAATATCGGCGGCTTGTGGCCCTGGAGGAGGAGGAGGACACGCAGTCGAGCGGGGCAACAACGACATCCTCGACTGTGACCACTGCATCCTCCTCCGTGACTAAGCCAGCGGGACCGAGCCGGGCTAAGAAAGACGACCGCCACCGCCAAGCAACCGAAATACCAGCTGCCCCCCACAGGAGCTGCAAGGAACGCCAACGCCGCCTACGAGTCCGCATGTCCAACCTGGAGCAGGAGGTCCTGAAGTATAAGAACTTGGTTAAGGGCCTCCGCTCCGAGCTTGCCACCCTCCGCAAGGAGTATGATGCCCATGCCGCATCATGCACCAGCACCAGCACCCTCCAGTAGTGGAGTGTCCCTTGCCCTTTTTTTTATAGACTTTTGGGGGGTGGGATTTGGGAGTTGGGATCGTTTTGGGACGTTTCAAAGACAATCGTTGGGGTCAGGGTGGGTGAGGGAGATTATTTTGTTAGGGCTAAATAAATATATTTTTAAACTTTATCTGACCATACCTGTTTTTTACTGCTTTTCAGTCTGGTGGGTGGGGGGCGGGGGTGTAACAGTAACTTTGTTTTCCTGAACTGTCGTAGGACTTTAGTAGTACAACCGTCAATCTATGGAGAAGTGTGGCTCACTGGTTAGAGGCGGCATACCCGTAAGCAGAGAATGGCCCGGGACCAGGGTTCGATTCCCGACGCGGCAGGGTCGTGGACCAAGGTCAGCGGACTCGATAATTCTCGCCTCGGTGCCTACTCTAGTCAGAGACCACACGCGGCAACTCTGGGCATCAGCTTGCCTCATCTTCGCAATGGCCCCCCCAGATCGCCGGGGATGCTTGGTCGCACCTTAGAGATACCCATCTGGGACCATCTCTCAGGGTGAGCCAGGACGGGTTCCCCAGCGGTCGAAGCGTGGAGATACTCCTCCGGGAGTCGATTCCTAGCGCTATATAAACCCACAATTAAATTAAATTAAAATTAATTAATTAAAATTAAATTAATCTCTTGTCTACTCCGAAATAATACTCCATTATACTACCTCCCACCAAACGCTTATCTTACCTGTAATTTGTGTTAGAAATTAGTGCTAGGCCCAGGGCTGGCTCCAGGTGAAATGGGGATTAACGTTGTCAATCCTGGGCGGGTGACATTTCCTCATTGCGGTGGTACTAGTGGTGTGACACAGTGGCAGTTGCATGCCTATGGAAAAAAAGAAAACGAAACCTTGTTTGTCCTCCTTACTGTAGCATTACAACGGTTACGGTACGATCGAGAAAATAGCAGGTGACAGTACACTAGAACAGTGCCATAATGTAGCCTAACAAATGGTAAAGTATTTGCTTGCAAGTATAACTAGTACTTGCGTTGAATTTATTTGACATTGGCTACTACTACTAGAAGATATAGTACTGAAGCTGAGTAAGTCTAGAAGATATCCTCGTATTCCTTCACCAGCCTGTTGCTATGACCTTATCCTCCCCAGCAAGTGTGTGGAATTATTGATGTCATTTTAGTCAGACATCAAGCAAAACAACACAGCCCGGGGGAAGAGGGTTAGGGTTTGTAAAATGGATGGGAAGGGGGGTTTCTTTTTGGGTAGGTTTTGTTGAGAGAAGAAAAAAAAAGCAGAGCATGGACAAACAATAATTGAAGATACAGACAATCTTTGGTTACAAACTAAAGGTAAGCACATGCAGTCACACTCATAGAATAAAAGACAACAATGGATACTGTATCTGTATTGCGTATGTTGTTGGAGTTGTCCTGTTGAATTTGGTAAGTAAGTTGCATGCAGCAAACAATTCCTCTTATTGGCGGCACTCCTCCATTCCAGCTGACGCTTCGTCCATCAATGTGGCTGGTGACCACTGACAGAAGACACCCTGTCCACTGCCTGCCTGGCGGATGTTGACTGAAACCCGGCCTGTAATTATTGAACGGAAAACAGGAAGTGCTATTACAATACCACTGATAAATAAATAAAAGGTATGTACGCTGTGTGGTTCAAAAAGTGACACTTTGATTTCCCTAATAGACAGTACAATATTTTTGAAATTGCGTGCTCTGTCTGAGTCACCTTTTTAAGGATCAATAAGTATGGCCAAAATATTATAGCGGATCTTTCCCCTCAAGGTAGGTGTACTGTAAACTGTGTTTTAGAACAAAATTTGACCTTCCCAGCAATGCTCCCACCAAGACCCTTACTAAAGCCAGTCGCAAAAATGTAGAAGAACCCCAATCAGATCTCCAAAAACGATGCCTAGCAGAAAAATGGTTACAAAACGTGCTTTGAAAGTAACAGTAGGCCCAAATACAGACCGTGGATTGTATTCAAACCACTTGCAAGCAAGCAAAAGTATCCATAGCCAGCATCGCTCCAACAGTGCTCTACAACAACAGAACTGCGTTGCAATAGAACCCCCCGAAACACATGCAATCCTGCTGCTAGGGCTAACCCTAACGAACCCTAACTTACAAAAAGTGCCAAAACTGGTGTTTCCTTATGGATTTTGTCCAACAAACTTCTAGCCGGTATTAGACCCTCCCAGGAATGCCCCAGGCAAGACCCGCCAACCCACCCGCAAAAAAACACCCGACAACACCCCCAAACAGCGAAAAAGCGAAATCTCATACTTACAATGTCTCTCGGCCTTCGGTCCAAACGCGGCGCTGTGCAGCTAGGTCATCATCATCATCAATCATCATAACTCCTGTTTTCCACCACGGATTTCCTGAAAAGCAAATGCAATCAAGATTAGACTGTCGCAGCAGTGCTTCGACAGAGACCCCGGCCGCAACCCACCCACGAACAGCAGGAAGCCCCCCAAAACGCTACATTGAGCAAGATGTCAGAAGAAATAGCAAAAAAAAAGGCTGTTCCTTATGGATTATGTCTAAAACACTTCTATCCGGTATTAGACCTTCCCAGGAATGCCCCAGGCAAGACCCGCCAACCCACCCGCAAAAAAACACCCGACAACACCCCCAAACAGCGAAAAAGCTAAATCTCATACTTACAATGTCTCTCGGCCTTCGGTCCAAACGCGGCGCTGTGCAGCTAGGTCATCATCATCATCAATCATCATAACTCCTGTTTTCCACCACGGATTTCCTGAAAAGCAAATGCAATCAAGATTAGACTGTCGCAGCAGTGCTTCGACAGAGACCCCGGCCGCAACCCACCCACGAACAGCAGGAAGCCCCCCAAAACGCTACATTGAGCAAGATGTCAGAAGAAATAGCAAAAAAAAAGGCTGTTCCTTATGGATTTTGTCCAAAACACTTCTATCCGGTATTAGACCTTCCCAGGAATGCCCCAGGCAAGACCCGCCAACCCACCCGCAAAAAAACACCCGACAACACCCCCAAACAGCGAAAAAGCTAAATCTCATACTTACAATGTCTCTCGGCCTTCGGTCCAAACGCGGCGCTGTGCAGCTAGGTCATCATCATCATCAATCATCATAACTCCTGTTTTCCACCACGGATTTCCTGAAAAGCAAATGCAATCAAGATTAGACTGTCGCAGCAGTGCTTCGACAGAGACCCCGGCCGCAACCCACCCACGAACAGCAGGAAGCCCCCCAAAACGCTACATTGAGCAAGATGTCAGAAGAAATAGCAAAAAAAAAGGCTGTTCCTTATGGATTTTGTCCAAAACACTTCTATCCGGTATTAGACCTTCCCAGGAATGCCCCAGGCAAGACCCGCCAACCCACCCGCAAAAAAACACCCGACAACACCCCCAAACAGCGAAAAAGCTAAATCTCATACTTACAATATCTCTCGGCCTTCGGTCCAAATGCGGCGCTGTTCAGCTAGGTCATCATCATCAATCATCATAACTCCTGTTTTCCACCACGGATTTCCTGAAAAGCAAATGCAATCAAGATTAGACTGTCGCAGGCTCGCAGCAGTGCTTCGACAGACACCAAAAATTACCCACAAACACCCATAACCCCGCCAAAGAGCACCTCAAAGGCAAGCAAGTCAGCAAAAACGGCAAGAAATTTCCACCTCATATTTGGTCCAAAACACTTTTGTCCATTATTAGAGCTTCACAGCAATGGGCCCAAATCCGTCAACTCACCCGCAAAGAAGTACAACACCCCCACAAGTGCTGAGTCTTTCTTCATTGGGCGTAATCCAGCACTCTGCTTGGAGGGAAATCGCAGTCTGGAGGAGGAGGATAGAGGGGCATGTTCTTCAGAACTTGTGAACCTGAGGAATGTAGACTGCGGCACCTTCAAATCAATAAGCAAACAAGTGAAGACAGTTCTGATGATGGTCTTGTTTTTGGGATTAGGTGATTAAAGTTTGAATTAAATTAACTGTGCAAAACAAAGAAAGAGAGACACAAAGCACACAGGAATAAAAGTGAAAAGGACGAAAAAGAAAGTTCTTGATTGATTGTCTCATTTTCAGGGCTCGGTGTCAGGGAATAAGAACAAGATTTCGTCATCATACTCTGCGAATTCAGGCTGGATGAGGTCAGTGCCACCGAACAGAGAACAAATCCCCTCATCTACGTTGCCGTCCTCCTCGTCTTCATGCGGCGTGCTTTCTCGTACTTTGTAATCTGGTGGTATGAGGTGCTGATTCATCTTGATCATTGTCAGCCGCTCCACATTTTTGGGCGAGAGGCGGCTCCGTTTGGGAGTTACAATGCCACCAGCAGCACTGAAAACACGTTCAGAAGACACACTTGCGAGTGGGCAAGACAAATAGTTTATAGCCAGGTTGAAGAGCTGTGGCCACAATTGTTTTTTGCCATGCCAATACTGCAATGGCTCATCATTAAGAAAGACCTCTGTTGAGTCATTCAGATAGTCCTGCACCATCGACTCAAGGTCATCAACGGTTCCTCCACTTTGCTTACTTTTTGCTGTGGCTGTGACATTTTTTCGAGAACCATACCCAAGCAAACTTAGCCAATCCTCTACAACAGCCACTGTTTTTGTTGTGTGTGGTGCAGATGATCCAGTTGCCGGTGTCTTTAACGGCTGAGAGGTCACTTGTGCCCCAGCCACAGGTGCAGAAGTGGATTCTTGTGACTGGGGATGGCCTGCTGATGCTGATGCTGATGTACTGGCTTCTCCTTCAATAAACTGCCGTTCTTTTTCATACCTCTTGGCTGACCAGGCTAACCAATGTTTGTACTTTTGAACATCTGCATCAGCAAAAGGAAAGAATGCTTCGCCTGCCAGCGCCTTTTTGTAGCGTGGATCCAGAATAGTAGCACAAATGTAATGCTGATCTGACTTGATCTTTTCAAGACGTTCATCACCACGTAGGCGCTCTAATAATTTCTCAGACAAAATAAAATGGTCTTTTTTTTTTCATCTTTTTCAAACTCAGAAGACACCGCCATCAGTTGGTGCTCCAGCATGCACAACAATGGGATAGCTTTTCCCAAATTACAGTCCTCCTGGCTGACTGCACGCGTGAAGAACTCAAAAGGACGAAGCATGTCTGTCAGGCTTTTAACTATGTCCCATTGCGCCGCACTCATCCGCAGGTCCTCCTTCTGAGATGTACCCTCTGTGAAGAAATAGTGATCGAGTACCGTATACTGCTCATACAGACGCTCAAGCATGTAGAAGGTTGAGTTCCAACGTGTTGCCACCTCCTGGATGAGTGCTTTCACTGGCATTCCACGTATAAATAGCAGTCTCCGCAGATGCTTCCGGGCCTTAAAAGAATGGCTGAAATGGTTGCACATTTTGCGGCAGGTGGCCATTACCTCGAACGCTGTACTCTGTTTATCCATCAAGAATTTTTGAACTACCAGGTTGATACAGTGCGCCAAACACGGCACTCTAACATGGTCACCCTTCAACATGGCCTTAACTACATTGGCGCCATTATCCGTGGAAACATAACCAATCTTGAGTTTTAGGGGGGATAGCATTTTCAACACCTTTTTCTTAAACTCTTCCAAAAGGTTTTCTGCTGTGTGACTTTTCTCCAAGCCAAACATGGCTAGTGTTGCATGTTTCCGAGCAGCTTTGAAAACTTTGTCCGGGTCAACACCTGCGTTTAGCTTTGCTATAACACCTGAAAAAGAAACCCAGTGTGCAGTGATGCACATGTAATCAGCGCCTGCGCCACTGGTCCACATGTCTGTTGTCAGATGTATTGTGTGAACAGCACTCTTCTGCAAAGCTGCCCCAATCGCCTCCAGCACATCTTCATGTAGTGCTGGAACCGCAACTCTGGCAAAATAGAACCGGCTTGGAACCTTCCATTTAGGGCAGAGCGTTGCCACTAATTCAAGAAAATCTACCGCTTCTACAAAAGAAAAAGGTAGAAGGTCCACAGCTAGCATTTTAGCCAGCTTAGTGTTATACAGACGCGTCAGTGGGTGGTTGCGTTCATATGGCACGTCTGAATTAAGCATTGTTCTAATGTTGCCCTGGACCAAGCATTTACGGGCTGATAATGACTTCGTTGACCCAATTTTGCTCGCTGGTGAACTTGTGTGCGTTGGTGTCTCACTCGCTCCAACACTCTTAGTGTGCCTCACATTGGGTGTGCTGCTGACAGGGGTACTGGGTGTAAGGGAAGTGTTTAACACGTCTTCTTCCTGCTCGTCATCATCGGATGAAACATCAACGTTTCCTTGAATTTGGCCTTTCTTGATCGCATCTAGGTGCGCAAACCATTTGACAGTGTGCTGTCTCCTAAGATGACCTCTCTGGCCTCCGGTACCATAGTTGGTACCTGGCTTACCACGAATAACTGCTTGCTTACAAATGGTACAAATGGCAAACTTTGGATTTTTTGGACAAACAGTAAAGACGTCCCAAACTGGGGACTTGAAGTGTCTGTGGGACATGGAGGAGGCGGCGATACTGGTGGTGGTGGTCATGAAGCTAATGCCAGGTGAAGTGGAGGATGTGGATTGCCCAACTTTTGTACGTTTTGCACTTTCACCGCCACTAATTAAGGTCGAGGTTGACGGAGGTCTCTTCTTGCCAGAAAGAAATATGGAAGCGGGACGAGTTGGTGTACTACTTAACTCCAATGATTGTGGTGTTTCCACTGCCTCCTCATCGACAACATCATCATCATCATCACGCTCAGCAGCTCTTCGGGCTAGGGTCAAAATGTCTGTTTGCTGCATGCCCGCTGGGGCTGCAGTGACCTTTATGATGACTGGGTCGTCGTTGGCAGAGTCTTCATCAGCAGCAGTATCCGCCACTTCTTGTTGAGACTCATCACACTCCATAACTCTGAGACTTTGGACGAGCTTCCTTTTACGCTTAACTACCTTTGTTGGATCATGGTGTGCCTCACTCTCAGACGGCTGTGGTGCTGGTTCCCAAGTTTGATCCGTATCATCAGAAGGAGGTGTGCTTGAAGAGGATGTAGACACCACCCTTGATCTCTTCCTTGCTAGGGGTGTGGAAGACAATGAAGGATCATCAGGAGGAGTGGCTTCCTCAAATGATACCTCGCCTTGATTGTCGATTTCCTGATGTGCCCCTACTTCGGGAGGAACAACTATTGTGGGCACTTGTTGTGACCCTCCATGCACCTCTGCTTGCGCATCTCCTTGCGCTGCCTCTCCTTCCACATGTACTTGGGCTTGTACTTGCACATGTGATTGTTGTTGCGGCTGTGGTTGTTCAACACTCGTCAGATGAGCTACAGCAACCTGTGTTGATTGAGGGACATTGCTGCTGCTTTCTTGCGATGAGCCAACATCACTGGTCGATGGTGATTGAAGAACTATACTGGCTGCCTCTGCAGCACTCAAGGGCTTGGACTTAAGTTGGCGTGGTGGTGATGGTGGCACTGAGCCCAATGGAGCGGGGGTGCTGCTGCCAGCTTGGTCCCCAGCAGATCCCGCTGCTGCTGCTGCAGGCATACTTTTTTTTTTACTCCCAAAAAAAGGGGCGGGCGGCACACCAGTGTCCTTGGTAACTTGCTTCTTCTGCTCCTTACTTGCACCTTTCTTGCTAGAGGAGCTACGGGTTACTTTTTTTGGGGCCATCTTCTTCAGAGCAGGTCAGCAGGCAGCAGTTGCACGAGTTGCAGAGGGTTCTGTGTCCAGACGTGACGTCGCGTGACGTTATGCTGCACACACCGCTGCAGGACTTCTTCCTGGCACTGGTGGTTCTCTTGAGTCTTCTTGTGCACCTAAAAGCAATGGAAGACAGAGGAACATCAGTTCAGTTATACACCCCAAAAAATCGACAAAACACAGAAAAATGAGCACAATCCCATGCCATCCATGATGTTTACATTGAAGACACCCCACAGAAAGACTAGGGACATGCAAGTATGCAACACTCACTACCCCTGGGCATAATGGATGAAAAGTAGGCAAAATAAGTGCAGGCCTCAGACACTGCCTCTCCTCAAAATGGCCCCCTTACACCCCAAGCACATGTTGCCTGTACCAGCCAGCACTCAAGATGGCCACCACCACCACCCACATGGCCAGTCCACATCAACAGTACACCCCCAAAAAACAGAAAAACAGCCAGAAATCACCACAATCCAATGCCATCCATGATGTTTACATCAAAGAGAGTGAGACCACACCACAGGCACACTCAGTCCATGCACCACCACCACCCCTGGGCAAGCAAAAGGCCACACCAGCAGCCCCCCAAAAACGACAAAAAACAATAAAATAAGCACAATCCCAGCCCATCCATGGCCTCAATTATGTTTAAATTCAAGAAGACACCCCACAGAAAGACTAGGCCCATGCAACACTCACCACCCCTGGGCAAAGGGCCACACCAGCAGGCCCAAAAAAACGACAAAAAACAATAAAATCTGCACAATCCCAGCCCATCCATGGCCTCAATAGAGTTTAAATTCAGGAAGACACCCCTCAGAAACACTAGGCCCATGCAACACTCACTACCCCTGGGCATAAGGGATGAAAAGTAGGCAAAATAAGTGCAGGCCTCAGACACTGCCTCTCCTCAAAATGGCCCCCTTACACCCCAAGCACATGTTGCCTGTACCAGCCAGCACTCAAGATGGCCACCACCACCACCCACAAGGCCAGTCCACATCAACAGTACACCCCCAAAAAACAGAAAAACAGCCAGACATCACCACAATCCAATGCCATCCATGATGTTTACATCAAAGAGAGTGAGACCACACCACAGGCACACTCAGTCCATGCACCACCACCACCCCTGGGCAAAGGGCCCCACCAGCAGGCCCAAAAAAACGACAAAAATCAGCACAATCCCAGCCCATCCATGGCCTCAATGGTGTTTAAATTCAACAAAACAGTTGTATCATGCACCCATAACCAACCCTGGTCCTACTGGATACTGTGGCTACCCACAATATAATTTATTTAATTTTCTGAAAAAGTTCCAAAATTGTACTTGCAGCAACTGTAATGCCCCAAACAAACTTACTTGTGAAAGTTGATTTCTAATCCAAAAGTGATCCAAAGACAGTCAAAAAGGCCTCAAATCCAAATATCCAGCAGCACCCACAAAAAGTAATCCTTCCAGCTCCAGATCCAAATGAAAGTGACCAGGAGATGGACAAAGCACTGGGAGGAGCCTGCTGGACAGGAACAGGAAGTTGGAGACTGTGGGGCACTTCCTTCCCCCCCCCCCCCCCAAAATGGACTCCTTGCAAAAAGAAAGGCCATGCAAATGTCAACCTGAGGAGTGATTCTGATAAAAATCATCATTTTCTGAAGGTTTATCCTGTTTGCTGGTGATTTTCTTGTGCGAAATTGCAAAATCTCTACTTCGCAAGTGCGAGATTGTTCCTTTCCGCCGCAACTACGTGTTCGCAATTGCGAACTCTCGCGAGATGTGCTGTGCAAGGTGGCAAGCCGCGATTACGTATTCGCGGGAGCCAAACTCCCGCGGGAACACGCAGCAAGATCCAAAATGGCGCAGCACTCTCAAAATATGATCGAGAAAAACAACTCGGCAAACGCTAAATGACGGAAAGTGAACGCCGTGCACCACGCCGCGCGCCGCAACCAAGCAAAGATTTTCGACAAATTCGCGAGCGTTCGCGGATTGCGAATTTGCCGAAAATCCGAAAAATCCACGAGCGGAGCGGATTTTACGCCCATGCTTAGTTGGGAGCGAGAGGAGGACGTTCATGCTCCAAGATTAATCAAGGCTTTTCATCAACGATTCCCTTCAAAGCCAAGACGGAGAGGATCTACCTTGTTGGGGGGTACTGTCAGGAGCCTAAACCCACAAGTGGCTTTAATCTCGCATAAGAGGTATCACTATCCAATGCAGAATCTAAAAGAGAGCTCATGGTCAGGAAGAGTGCGAGCACGGAACTCCAACATGGCCGCAAGGCTGGAGTCGAGGTTCGTGGTCTAGTGTTTTTGGCTAACATCATCAGCCGAGTTCTGGTGAAGCGCGCGCTGGTAAAATTCTGCGCACTTCACCTGAGAGTGTTACTGAGGAGGAACGAATTTCCTGTCTTCTGTGTGAATACTTCAGAAAACCCTTAGTTTAATGATCAGCGTTCACGTCGCTTGCCCCTGGATGTGACCGAAGTCGAGTTAATGTCAGTTGAGTTTAAAGACGACCGCGAGTAATTAAACGCGGCTCGTTTCTCAGTCATTAAATCTTACGCGAGGAGACGACGCAACGACACATAGACAGAAGGAGTCAGCAAGGTTGGCGCGACAGCTGAATATCATCAATCAACGCCTGCGGATTAAAAGAGACGATAAGTGGAAAAGAATTCAGTTTGTTAATGACATTTAGCGAATTAGCAAGTTAAGAATGTCAATGTAATACTTACCTTGAACTGGGTGGCAAATAAATCAGAATCGCATAGCCATTGCAGGAGAGGAGTCAGTACAGCTTATCTAAAAAGAAAAGAAAAGACAAGAGAATTAGTTAAGAAGCAAATGAGATGAGAATCATAAATTCAGAGAAGAAAACAGTATAAAATGCAGTAAGTAGGAATACAAAAGACATAATAGATAAGTCCTAGCAAGAGAGAGTACAGAGTAATAATAACAGTTCAATTAAATCCTACAGATAAAACTAGACGGTTGAAAAGACAAGAAACACATTAGGATAAGGAGAAGGAGGACAGAACAGAAGTGAGTAAAAAGAAAAGAGAAAGGTTAGGAGTCATTAGTTAAGATTAATCGCACATTAATAAGAGCAGCAACACATTTCTGTATTGCAGGTAAATAAATGCGAGTTCTGCCAACCCCTGCCTAGAAAAGAAGCTTAGAAGAGAGGGCAAGACTCTTGGAAATAAATGGTAGGTGAGAGTTCAGGAGGGAAGTTTCAGGGGTAGGAAGAGTAGAACTAGAGTGAGAGTTAATTGTGTTTCTTATTTCCAGGGTCCTAGTTAAAGGCGGTCTGCAGGTCGGACTGACGAGAGGAACCAGCCAAGAAAGTCTCTTCTCTTGTTGTTTATTATTTTATCCAATTTCCCCCTTCCCTTTTGGGTAACAATTCAGAGACTTGTATTAAACGGGCTCTGGTTTGTTGCTCGAGGGGGATTCGGGAGTCAGCATCTCTGTTCCTGTGCAGCTACAAAGAGTATCCTTTTGGAGTATCTGACATTCTGTCAGAATGATTGTAGGAGAGGACGCAGACTCACAGTGTTATCCCAGACAAGCATGAATATTACCTGGACTTTTGCAGGACTGACTCAGTAGTCTGCAAGGGGTTAAGGGACTGCATACATTGTGCACATTTCACTGTACCACTGCTTGTCTCAATGCCTGAGTCATTCTGCAAGTGCATAGACAGTGACTGGGTCCTAGAGTGCTAGTAGTTGACAGCAAGATTCATTTATAAGTGCTTATGTTTCAGCAGAGTGAGTAGCTTAGAACATTTTTCTGTTGGGATGATTGTAGGAGTGGACACAGACTCACAGTGTGATTCCAGACAAGCATGACTATTACCTGGACTTTTGCAGGACTGACTCAGAAGTCTGCAAGGGGTTAAGGGACCGCATACATTGTGCCCATTTCACTGTCCCACTGCTTGTCTCAATACCTGAGTCATTCTGCAAGTGCATAGACAGTGACTGAGTTCCTAGAGTGCAAGAAGTTGATAACACAATAAGTTTATAAGCTCTTAAGTTTCAGCAGAGTGATTAGATAAGAGCATGCTTCTGTTGGGATGAGTATAGGAGTGGACACAGACTCACAGTGTGATTCCAGACAAGCATGACTATTACCTGGACTTTTGCAGGACTGACTCAGTAGTCTGCAAGGAGTTAAGGGACCGCATACATTGTGCACATTTGACTGTACCACTGCTTGTCTCAATGCCTTTAGTCATTCTGCAACTGCATAGACAGTGACTGGGTTCCTAGAGTGCTAGTAGTTGACAGCAAGATACATTTGTAAGTACTTATGTTTCAGCAGAGAGATTAGATAAGGACATGCTTCTGTCAGAATGATTGTAGGAGTGGACGCAGACTCGCAGTGTGATTCCAGACACATTTGACTATACCACTGCTTGTCTCAATGCCTGAGTCATTCTGAAAGTGCATAGACAGTGACTATGTTCCTAGAGTGCTAGTAGTTTACAGCAGGATACGTTTATACGCGCTTATGTTTCAGAAGAGTGATAAGATCAGAACATGCTTCTATCAGGATGATTTTAGGAGTGGACACAGACTCACAGTGTGCTTCCAGACAAGCATGACTATTACATGGACTTTTGCAGGACTGACTCAGTTGTCTGCAATGGGTTAAGGGGCTGCATACATTGTGCACATTTGACTGTAACACTGCTTGTCTCAATGCCTTTAGTCATTCTGCAACTACATAGACAGTGACTGGGTTCCTAGAGTGCTAGTAGTTGACAGCAGGATATGTTTATAAGAACTTATGTTTCAGCATAGGGATCAGATAAGGACATGCTTCTGTCAGGCAGGATGATTGTAGGAGTGGAAGAGTAGAACTAGAGTAAGAGTTAATTGTGTTTCTTATTTCCAGGGTCCTAGTAAAGGCGGTCTGCAGGTCGGACTGACGAGAGGAACCAGCCAAGAAAGTCTCTTCTCTTGTTGTTTATTATTTTATCCAATTTCCCCCTTCCCTTTTGGGTAACAATTCAGAGACTTGTATTAAACAGGCTCTGGTTTGTTGCTCGAGGGGGATTCTGGAGTCAGCATCTCTGTTCCTGTGCAGCTACAAAGAGTATCCTTTTGGAGTATCTGACATTCTGTCAGAATGATTGTAGGAGAGGACGCAGACTCACAGTGTTATCCCAGACAAGCATGAATATTGCCTGGACTTTTGCAGGACTGACTCAGTAGTCTGCAAGGGGTTAAGGGACTGCATACATTGTTCACATTTCACTGTACCACTGCTTGTCTCAATGCCTGAGTCATTCTGCAAGTACATGGACAGTGACTGGGTCCTAGAGTGTTAGTAGTTGACAGCAAGATACATTTATAAGTGCTTATGTTTCAGCAGAGTGATTAGATAAGAACATTTTTCTGTTGGGATGATTGTAGGAGTGGACACAGACTCACAGTGTGATTCCAGACAAGCATGACTATTACCTGGACTTTTGCAGGACTGACTCAGAAGTCTGCAAGGGGTTAAGGGACCGCATGCATTGTGCATATTTCACTGTCCCACTGCTTGTCTCAATGCCTGAGTCATTCTGCAAGTGCATAGACAGTGACTGAGTTCCTAGAGTGCAAGAAGTTGATAACACAATAAGTTTATAAGCTCTTAAGTTTTAGCAGAGTGATTAGATAAGAGCATGCTTCTGTTGGGATGATTATAGGAGTGGACACAGACTCACAGTGTGATTCCAGACAAGCATGACTATTACCTGGACTTTTGCAGGACTGACTCAGTAGTCTGCAAGGAGTTAAGCGACCGCATACATTGTGCACATTTGACTGTACCACTGCTTGTCTCAATGCCTTTAGTCATTCTGCAACTGCATAGACAGTGACTGGGTTCCTAGAGAGCTAGTAGTTGACAGCAGGATATGTTTATAAGAACTTATGTTTCAGCATAGGGATCAGATAAGGACATGCTTCTGTCAGGCAGGATGATTGTAGGAGTGGACAGAGCTGCTTTGGAGCCATACAAACAAGTCAGCAGTGCTGCTTTAGAGCCAGAGAACCAGGTCAGCATAGCTGCTTTAGAGCCATAGCACCTGGTCAGCAGAGCTGCTGTAAAGCCAGAGAAACCAGGTCAGCAGAGCTGCTTTAGAGCCAGAGAAGCAGGTCAGCAGAGCTGCTCTAGAACCAGAGCTCCAGATCAGCAGACCTGCCCTAGAGCCAGAGACCCAGGTCAGGAGAGCTGCTCTAGCAGGGCTGGACAAATCATAAAAAATGCTCTAGACCTGCAGGTCAGGTACACTACAAAATCTCCTTGACCTAACTTAAATGAACTTGACCTCAAACTCTGACAACTGAGCAAATGTGACAAGTTAACAAGATTTACTTTGTGAGCAATAAAGATACCTTTAAATCTTGCTATCTTGTCACATTTCCTCTGCTTTCAGAGGCAGAGATCAAGTGTCAAGTTTGTATTCCTACTCGCCAGAAAGGGCGAGTAGGACCTAAAACTAGCTCGTCCTTAATCAATCTCACTCGCAAATGCGAGCGGTCGAGTGAATTTTTCGAGCCCTGTCTAGAGGCCGAGAACCAGGTCAGCAGAGCTGCTGTAGAGCTGCTGTAGAGCTGCTGTAGAGCCAGAGAAACCAGGTCAGCGGAGCTGCTTTAGAAGGAGAGAACCAGGTCAGCAGAACTGCTTTAGAGCCAGAGAACCAGGTCAGCAGAGCTCTTTAGAGGGAGAGAACCAGGTCAGCAGAGCTCTTTAGAGGGAGAGAACCAGGTCAGCAGAGCTGCTTTAAAGCCAGAGGACCAGGTCAGCAGAGCTGCTCTAGAGCCAGAGAACCAGGTTGACAGAGCTGCTTTAGAGCCAGAGAACCAGGTCAGCAGAGCTGCTTTAGAGGGAGAGAACCAGGTCAGCAGAGCTGCTCTAAAGGCAGAGAAGCAGGTCAGCAGAGCTGCTTTAGAGGGAGAGAACCAGGTCAGCAGTGCTGCTTTAGAGCCAGAGAACCAGGTCATCAGAGCTGCTCTAGATCCTGAGAAACCATGTCAGCAGAGCTGCTTTAGTGGGAGACACCAAGGTCAGCAGAGCTGCTCTAGAGCCAGAAAACCAGGTCAGCAGAGCTGCTCTAGAGCCAGAAAACCAGGTCAGCAGAGCTGTTTTAGAGCCATAGAACCAGGTCAGCAGAGCTGCTCTAGAGCCTAAGAACCAGGTCAGCAGAGCTGCTTTAGTGGGAGAGAACCAGTTCAGCAGAGCTGCTTTAGAGCCAGAAAACCAGGTCAGCAGAGCTGCTCTAGAGCCAGATAACCAGGTCAGCAGAGCTCCCTCTACTACTCTCTCTCTACTATTCACTCTCTACTACTCGCTCTCTACTACTCTCTACTACAAACTCTCCACTACTCACTCTCCAACACTTGCTCTCCACTACTCACTCTCTACTACTCAATCTACTACTCACTCTCTATTATTCTACTACTCTCTACTACTCTCTCTACTACTCACTCTCTACTACTCTCTCTACTACTCACTTACTACTACTCTCTACTACTCACTCTCTACTACACACTCTCTACTACTTGCTCTAACTACTCGCTCTCTACTACTCTCTACTACTAACTCTACTACTCACTCTCTACTACTCTCTACTACACACTCTACTACTCATTCTCTACTACTCACTCTCCACTACTCCACTACTTTCTACTACTCACTCTCTACTACTCCACTACGTTCTACTACTCATTCTCCACTATTCTCTCTCTGCTATTCTCTCTCTACTACTCACTCTCTACTACTCACTCTCTACTACTTACTCTCTACTACTCTACTACTCACTCACTACTACTCTCTCTACTACTCTTCACTACTACTCGCTCTCTACTACGCCACTACTTTCTACTACTCACTCTCTACTACTCACTCTCTACTGCTCTCTGCTATTCTCTCTCTACTACTCACTCTCTACTACTCACTCTCTACTACACTCTCTCTACCACTCTTCTCTACTACTCACTCTCTACTACTCTCTACTACTCACTCTACAACTCACTCTCTACTACTCACTCTCTACTACTCACTACCTACTACTCTCTCTCTACTACTCTCTACTACTCACTCTACTACTCCATCTCTACTTCTCTCTCTTTGCTACTCACTCTCTACTACTCACTCTCTACTACTCACTCTCTACTACTACTCACTTTCTACTACTCTACTACTTACTCTCTACTACTCTCTACTACTCAGTCTCCACTACTCTCAACTACTCAGTCTCTACTACTCTCTACTACTCACTCTCTACTACACTCTCTACTACTTGCTCTCTACTAATCTCTACTACTCACTCTACTACTCACTCTCTACTACTCTCTACTACACACTCTACTACTCATTCTCAACTACTCTCTACTACTCACTCTCCACTACTCCACGACTTTCTACTACTCACTCTCTACTACTCCACTACGTTCTACTACTCACTCTCTACTACTCTACTACTCTCTACTATTCTCTCTCTACTATTCTCTCTCTACTACTCACTCTCTTCTACTCACTCGCTACTACTTACTCTCTACTACTCTACTACTCACTCTCTACAACTCTCTCTCTACTACTCTTCTCTAGTACTCGCTCTCTACTACTCCACTACTTTCTACTACTCACTCTCTACTACTCACTCTCTACTACTCTCTACTATTCTCTCTCTACTACTCAGTCTACTACTCACTCTCTACTACTCACTCTCTACTACTCTACTACTCACTCTCTACTACACTCTCTCTACTACTCTTCTCTACTACTCTTCTCTACTACTCTCTACTACTCACTCTACTACTCACTCTCTACTACTCACTCTCTACTACTCACTACCTACTACTCTCTCTCTACTACTCTCTACTTCTCACTCTACTACTCCATCTCTACTTCTCTCTACTACTCTCTCTTTGCCACTCACTCTCTACTACTCACTCTCTACTACTCACTCTCTACTACACACTCTCTACTACTACTCACTTTCTACTACTCTACTACTTACTCTCTACTACTCTCTACTACTCAGTCTCCACTACTCTCTACTACTCAGTCTCTACCACTCTCTACTACTCACTCTACTACTCACTCTCTACTACTCTCTACTATTCACTCTCTATTACTCACTCTCTACTACTCACACTACTACTCTCTACTACTCACCCGCTGCTACTCTCTCTACTACTCTCTATTACTCCCTACTACTCACTCTATACTCTCTATTACTCACTCTATACTCTATACTCCCTATTACTCACTCTCTACTCTCTAGCTCTCTCTACCTCTCTCTCTACTACTCTCTCCTCTCTACCTCTCTACCTCTACCTCTCTACCTCTACCTCTCTACCTCTACCTCTCTACCTCTACACCTCTACCTCTCTAGCCTCTCTACCACTCTCTGCCTCTCTCTACACGCACATATATGCATATATAAATGCATATATGTGTGTATATATATATATATATATATATATATATTACCTACTGGCGGTCGCCAGTAGGTATATATAGTTAGGATTTTTTCTCTATGGGTTTTTTGAAAATTCTATGTCTAATAACTTTGGCGTTTGTGGACGGAATTGGCTGAAATTTTCAGGAAAATGGCACATTTTGTTTCTGAGCAGCCCCTGAAAATTTTGGGGGGGTTCGTCAAGGGGGGGCCGAGAAAAAAGGGGGGTCCCAAAACGCGTTTTTCCCATGTTAATTTCCATAGGGCGGTTGGCCTCACTTTTAGCCCGAACGGCTGAATGGATTTGCACGAAACTTGGCAAAATTGTAGGGACTGGTAGCCCGATGTGCCTTTTGTAGGTCTCAATATATGTGCTCCAGTGGATTTTGAGAAATTAACGTTTAAAAAAAGATATATATCTGTAACAGCGGACTGGGCAGCGGCCCAGGACGCTTACTTTTCGCGCAACGGAGCTTTGTGAAGCGAAGCTGATTGGTTCTCCGGCGTCTGTCAACATTCCAAACAGTCTGTAACGGCCGCCATCTTGTCTCTCGGTAGGATCGAGAGACAAGAGGAGGCCAAAGCGAAGGGGCAAATGACCATAAGGGGGCATAGTACATTGTCGCTGACCCCCTAGGTTTGATGTGGAGGTTTTAAAAGGGCCCCGCGGGGCAAAAAATAATAAAAATAATAATAATCGAACAGCTGAATGGATTTGCACGAAACTTGGCAAAATTGTAGGGACTGGTAGCCCGATGTGCCTTTGCTAGATCTCAATATATGTGCTCCAGTGGATTTTGAGAAATTAACGTTCAAAAAAAGATATATATCTGTAACACCGCACCGCTTCGCGTACTTTTCGCGTTACGGAGCTTTGCGAAGCGAAGCTGATTGGCTCTCCGGTGTCTGTAAACATTCCAAACAGTCCGTAGCGGCCGCCATCTTGTCTCTCGGTAGGATCGAACAGCTGAATGGATTTGCACGAAACTTGGCAAAATTGTAGGGACTGGTAGCCCGATGTGCCTTTGCTAGGTCTCAATATATGTGCTTCAGTGCATTTTGAGAAATTAACGTTCAAAGACAAGATATATATCTGTAACAGCGCTCCGCTTCGCGGAGATAAAATTATATGTGTATTACCTAGCTGTTGCTAACACTAGTTAGCGACGGCTAGTAGAAGATAGCGACCATCTTGGGCCCCACTTTGCATGTGAGTGATATTTATCACTAATGACATGCAAAGTGGGCATGCCAAGATGTTAGCGACTGGAAACAGTCGCTAACATCGCTATCTCCTATTATCAACTTTTGGAAATATTCGAGATAAGCGCGAATATCTCCAAAAGCTACCACCTGCCCTGAGCAGTTCTTAGCCATGTTATCCAATGGGAGGTGGATAACATGGCTAAGAGCATTAGCTCGGTAATGCATGAATATCGCTGAGTTTTCAGCGATATTAATGCATTGCGGTCGTTTTTTATCGTATTTCCGATAAACCTTGATAATAGCAAGGTTTATCTGCGATAATTTCTGACGGTAAAAAAATCGTTGCTAAGCAACGTTAGGGATAAATATCGCTTAACTTTGGTAATATGCCCCAACGTCTGTTAACGTTCGATTCGAAGGAAATCAGGAAGTGTTGAAAAACATTGTCTGCGCCTTCTTGTCTTTTTTCAAATGCCACACTTTTGTCGTGCACGGCAGCCATTTTAGATGCCTTGACCAGACCCACTCTGTGCACGCTGTCGATCCTTAGCATGGCTCCCCACCCTCGCAAGCATCTCCCCCAGGCAGTGGTCACCCCCGCTCTCTGTCTTATGCATGGGTAATAAACCTCCCCCCATCTGCGCTGCTCTTCCCTGAGAATCACACCCTGTGCCCGCCCGACACCTCCCTTTCGCCCTATTCACTACCGCACCCTCTGACACTCCTTTTCCTCTGTGTCCGATTGTCCAGGCTGGTCCTAGGGTATCAGCTAGCCCTGCAGATGTAGTTTATGGCCACAGCTGTAAAGAATCACCCCTCTTCAAAGGAGTTATAGTAGATCAAGGCCCACACTGGATGAGATCCGTCACAGCAGAAGCGTTGCTATTATCTGAAAACCATCCTGTATTGTGATTGGGGAGGGGACCGAGCCTGAAGCGGAAGATTCCAGGGATGACTCTTTGTACATCAAAGTTTTTACAATTATGTGTCACATTAAATATATATAGCACTCCGACAAAGTAGTAAGATTATAAAACTTTAATAATTTATAAATATATACAAGAAAACAAAAATAGTAATAACATATAAACATTTTTAGGGAAAAACAACGAAGTAGCGGTCGGCTGTGCGAATAGTCCCAACGCAGCACAACGTCCAGATTTCCGGCGTGGGGCGTCGCGGGGGGTGGGTCATCAGTAGCAAACTGTTGTGCGAATAGTTCCAAGGCAGCAGAACGCGCCGAAATCTAGATGACACGAAAGTGATGTCTAGTAAGTCGCCACCCAGCAAATAACGGCATGGGGCGTCGCGGGGGGTGGGTCATCAGTAGCAAACTGTTGCGCGAATAGTTCCAAGGCAGCAGAACGATGGCACCAAGGTGATGTCCAGTAAGTTGCCGCACTGGTTTTGGTATCCTACAATGCTGCTCCGAATAACGGCGTGGGGCGCCCCGGGGGAGGCGGCGTGAACGGGCCTCTCCAGGTGGAGTCTCGTCTGCTGTAGTGGGGCGCCCCTTTACCGTTTCAGTTGCCATTCCGTCCGTTTTTGGTCCACTGTGTCAAAAGCCGCAATTCAGCTGAGTTGCGCCCACTCTTGCGGTGCAGCGATAGGCGGCTGTCACAGGACTCTCAAAATGGCGGCAGGCTGTTTCCTTTTTGGGCCTGGTCCACTGAAATGGCCCTGGGACACCTTGGAAATCGGACGCTTGTCTGCTAGGTCTTGGACCCCATTCTCGAAAGCGTCCCCTCCGCCTTGAGAATTCATCAAAAGTTTTGGGGG
This sequence comes from Lissotriton helveticus, assembly GCF_964261635.1. NCBI lineage: Eukaryota > Metazoa > Chordata > Amphibia > Caudata > Salamandridae > Lissotriton > Lissotriton helveticus. The sequence goes on from NC_136063.1 coordinate 55,055,976, forward strand.
CTCCGACTCCTGCAGGCTTCTGGTGGGGAGCGGCTGCCATGATTGCTCGCGGAATGACCACGACTGAGCTACGAGATGGTGGTGCTCTCATGCTGACGCCAGCTTCAGTCTGAAACATCCAGAAACAAGGTGCGGCTTTCATCGTTTGGGGAAAAAAAAAAGTTTTCATCCAATGAAAAGTGTTGTTTTTAGGTCACATGATCAAGCCTTCCATCATTAGGAAACCAAAAGTAAAATGAACCAATGAAAAGTTTTATAAACAAGTCACATGACCTGTTATGCGGCATAGGGTGTAAAATGCGGAGAAAATACGTTGGCACGTGAGGCGGCGTCAGTAGCGGACCGATGTGCGAATAGGCCGAAGGCAATACAACGCGCCAAGATCCGGATGGCACCGAGGTGGTGTCCAGCAAGTTGCAGCACTGGTGTGGCCATCCTACAATGCTGAAAGTCGGCGTGGGGCGCCCCGTTGGCCTGTGAGTTTGCGTCAGTAGCGGACCGATGTGCGAATAGGCCGAAGGCAGCACAACGCGCCAAGATCCGGATGGCACCGAGGTGGTGTCTAGTAAGTTGCCGCACTGGTGTGGCCATCCAACAATGCTGAAAGTCGGCGTGGGGCGCCCCGTTGGCCTGTGAGTTTGCGTCAGTAGCGGACCGATGTGCGAATAGGCCGAAGGCAGCACAACGCGCCAAGATCCGGATGGCACCGAGGTGGTGTCTAGTAAGTTGCCGCACTGGTGTGGCCATCCTACAATGCTGAAAGTCGGCGTGGGGCGCCCCGTTGGCCTGTGAGTTTGCGTCAGTAGCGGACCGATGTGCGAATAGGCCGAAGGCAGCACAACGCGCCAAGATCCGGATGGCACCGAGGTGGTGTCTAGTAAGTTGCCGCACTGGTGTGGCCATCCTACAATGCTGAAAGTCGGCGTGGGGCGCCCCGTTGGCCTGTGAGTTTGCGTCAGTAGCGGACCGATGTGCGAATAGGCCGAAGGCAGCACAACGCGCCAAGATCCGGATGGCACCGAGGTGGTGTCTAGTAAGTGGCCGCACTGGTGTGGCCATCCTACAATGCTGAAAGTCGGCGTGGGGCGCCCCGTTGGCCTGTGAGATGGCGTCAGTAGCGGACCGATGTGTGAATGGGGCCGAAGGCAGCGCAACAATATTTTCGGAATAGAAGACACCACTAGGCGCTGAGATGCCAAGATCCGGATGGCACCGAGGTGGTGTGTAGCAAGTTGCCGCACTGGTGTGGCCATCCTACAATGCTGAAAGTCGGCGTGGGGCGCCCCGTTGTCCTGTGAGTTTGCGTCAGTAGCGGACCGATGTGCGAATGGGGCCGAAGGCAGCGCAACAATATTTTCGGAATAGAAGACACCACTAGGCGCTGAGATGCCAAGATCCGGATGGCACCGAGGTGGTGTCTAGTAAGTTGTCGCACTTCTGTGGCCATCCTACAATGTTGAAAGTCGGCGTGGGGCGCCCCGTTGGCCTGTGAGATGGTGTCAGTAGCGGACTGATGTGTGAATGGGGCCAAAGGCAGCGCAACAATATTTTCTACTATATTTCCGGAGTAGAAGACACCACAAGGCGCTGAGATGCCAAGATCCGGATGGCACCGAGGTGGTGTGTAGCAAGTTGCCGCACTGGTGTGGCCATCCTACAATGCTGAAAGTCGGCGTGGGGCGCCCCGTTGGCCTGTGAGTTTGCGTCAGTAGCGGACCGATGTGCGAATAGGCCGAAGGCAGCACAACGCGCCAAGATCCGGATGGCACCGAGGTGGTGTCTAGTAAGTTGTCGCACTTCTGTGGCCATCCTACAATGTTGAAAGTCGGCGTGGGGCGCCCCGTTGGCCTGTGAGATGGTGTCAGTAGCGGAATGATGTGTGAATGGGGCCAAAGGCAGCGCAACAATATTTTCTGATTTGAAGACACCACAAGGCGCTGAGATGCTAAGATCCGGATGGCACCGAGGTGGTGTCTAGCAAGTTGTGGCACTGGTGTGGCCATCGTACAATGGTAAAAGTCGGCGTGGGGCGCCCTGTTGGCCTGTGAGATGGTGTCAGTAGCGGACTGATGTGTGAATGGGGCCAAAGGCAGCGCAAGAATATTTTCTACTATATTTTCGGAGTAGAAGACACCACAAGGCGCTGAGATGCCAAGATCCGGATGGCACCGAGGTGATGTCTAAGTTGCGGACCGATGTGCGAATGGGGCCAAAGGTAGCGTAACAAGATTTTCTGTATGGAAGATACCACTAGGCGTTGAGATGCCAAGATTCGGATGGCACCGAGGTGATGTCTAGCAAGTTGTGCCACTGGTGTGGCCATCGTACAATGGTAAAAGTCGGCGTGGGGCGCCCTATTGGCCTGTGAGATGGTGTCAGTAGCGGACTGATGTGCGAATGGGGCCAAAGGCAGCGCAACAATATTTTCTGACTGACACCACAAGGCGCTGAGATGCCAAGATCCGGATGGCACCGAGGTGATGTCTAAGTTGCGGACTGATGTGCGAATGGGGCCAAAGGCAGCGTAACAATATTTTCTGTATGGAAGATACCACTAGGCGTTGAGATGCCAAGATTCGGATGGCACCGAGGTGATGTCTAGCAAGTTGGTGTGGTCATCCTACAATGCTGAAACTCGGCGTGGGTCACCCCATTAGCCTGTGAGATGGCGTCAGTAGCGGACCGATGTGCGAATAGGCCGAAGGCAGCACAACGCGCCAAGATCCGGATGTCACCGTGGTGGTTTCATAGTTGAGAGGCACTTCATCTGCAGTGGGGCGCCGAGATCCGGATGGCACCGAGGTGATGTCTAGCAAGTTGCTGTACTGGTGTGGTCATCCTACAATGCTGAAATGTAGTGGGGCGCCCATTTACCGTTTCAGTTGCCATTCAGCTGAGTTTCGGCTGCTCTTGATGTTATAGCGACAGGCGGCTGCAAGAGGACTCTCAAAATGGCGGCCTGTTCTTTGGATTTGGGCCTGGTCCACTAAAATGGCCCTGGGACACCTTAGAACTCGGACGCTCGATTTTCTTTTCCTTTCCTGTACATGCAAAAAAAGGTAAATGCCCGGTACGTTACACGCTTCATCTGCCACGATGAACTCTCCAGAGGAACCGGAAAAAAATATAGTTGTGGTAACTATACCATGCATCGTCATATGGAGAGGTGGCACCAATTAATTATAGTGCTGCATAAAAGAGAGATTTGGAGGAGAACCCCTGACCTGCTAGTACATTCATCAAAGAAGTGGCACTGAGAGCTTCAGAGGCAAGGGAAATGGTCCCAAATATTTAGAAGAACTTTGGAAAGATTAAAATGACATGTTTAGATTGTGGTAAATTAATTTCATGTGGACAGATGAGTGTTACTCTAATAAATACAGCATATGAACATCATCATAGTCGATGGTTGGTAGAGACATTTTGACTATATCCTGGACCTGCCCGTCCTCGCCCAAAATGGCGCCGGAATAAATGGGACTCGTAACTCCTTGTTGTGTACTGGTTGCAGAACCTTGAAATCACGAGATACGTATGCAGTTTTGAAGCACATGGCGGGCGGGGACGAGAATTGATTGAATATTTCGACATCCCTATTGATATTAAGTTCTGATGTGTTATTGATTACTGTACTGTTGAAAATTCGAATTAACGTCACCCATGGTACTTGCCCGCAAATGTATATCTAGATAATTTTATTGTAACTGGCCCTGTCGTATTTTAATTATAAAATGTACGTCCACCGATTCCGTAACTGTTAGACACCTTAGTTCTTGCAACCTAATGGCCCGCCCGTTACGTTCCTCTACAGTGTAAATGTCTATTCATCATATACGATTACAGTTTGCTCCGTGGCAGGCCCACGTGGTTATAGGCTCGTATTTGTATAATGAAATTTTCACAATAAAGGTTTTTAAAAGAAAACATGGTAGTAGTATATACATTGGTAAAGTTTTTAATAATAGTCACTGTTTTAGAATCATTAAAAGGCAAGTGAAATAAAGCAGACCAATTACATGAAGGGTAAAAGGTATAATACGAAGGAACGCAGTAAAGATAAATGGTCAAGGGCTGTTGTGTTTTCTATTCCTGCAACATAAAGTGATTGATAAGAATCTCATATTCAGGCGTATCGGCGACTAAGACAGCAGGTCGACCCTCTTTTGCTCAACGGCTCCGTCATGGGACGAAGAAACGCTCTTTTTCTCGAAAAAAGAATATATTTTACTTGCAGGACAGTTGTAAAATTTCCGGGAAAGTACATTAGCCTGGAACATTATAACATATATTTAAGAAAAAATAATGTTCGGAAGTAATTAAAAGCGTAATTTTTAGGTGATATGACCAAGGCTTTCATCATTAGAATAAGAAAAGTAAAATGAACCAATGAAAAGTTTTATTAACAAGTCACATGACTTGTTATGCTTACGTTACGCGCTGCGCGCCCCGGATGACTTCCGGATGCGCTAACGCGGCGCGTCATATGACGCATTACGCGACAACGCAGGTCCAGAATATAGTCAAAATGTCTCCACCAACCAGCGGTCGAAACACAACCCCTTTCAGCAGGCTAAATAGTTCTGTTAAATGACAACAGAAGGGACAGGGAACAAGAACCATCAGTCAAAGAGGGGAGGGCTAGTTCTTGTCTACCGGGTTACATTGGGGCGCTACCGGAACTGATCGAATTGGTAGTCTACAGTGTTTCTGGATGTTTCAGACTGAAGCTGGGGTTAGCATGAGAGCACCACCATTTCGTAGCTCCGTTGTGGCCATTCCACAACCAATCATGGCAGCCGCTCTTTATCGTTATTTTGGGCGGGGTGGGTGGCGGAGCCGAGCTGTTTTGCAGCCATCATTGTGTGGAGTTCAGTTCATCTCACTAGTTTTGTATTTGTCATGAGGGGTTGTTCCTAATGTTTCTATTTTAGTGAGGTCAAAAAGAGATCCCATTAGTGGCCTACTGATTTTACTCGATTCCTTTTCTTTTTTTTACACGATTTTTCGTTATCTGCAAAGACTAAACAGAGTATTGCGACTCTGTGTTTGTTTGTAAATAGAGAATGAACCAAAGAGAACTAATTCTAAAACAGTAAATACTTGGATAACAATCAATCAAATGGAGAGAGAAGCAGGCACGACGGATTACAACGGGGGAAAAGGCCTGCGTTAACTACCTTTCACTATCTGCAAAGAGAGAGTACTCCTAATAGAAATGAGGGGGGGGGGGCACCATTCAAAGCAGATCAGTGTGCATAAACACGAAAATGTTTTCACTTACCACGTACTTGACATTCGACAGCTTATGATATTTGCTATTAAAAAACCATTGAAATTCACTGAAAAAACCATAGGTTATAGACCATATATAGTTAGGAATTAGCATTTACAAAACCTTGAAAATTCACTGAAAAAACCATAGGTTATAGACCATATATAGTTAGGAATTAGCATTTAAAAAACCTTATTTTACTCACACAAAACCATTGAAATTCCATATATAGTTAGTTGCACTAACTATATATCGCGCACCCGCAATCCACTGCTGATGATGTCACATATTACATCATTCATGACATGGTCAGTGACATCACTGATGACATCACTGATGACATCTCAAATGACATCACTGATGACATCACTGATGACATCTCATTTGACATCAATGACCACATCACTGATGATATCATTCATGTGACAATACAATGCATCTCCTCACATTTTAATATAACCTCTGTTTCACCCAGTGTTAAATACAGAGTATAATTTTTGAAACCATTGACACACCAATACTAGTTACTACATACGCACTCACTGATTCCTACGTCTACACACACATTCACTCATTCACCCATACAATCATTCATACATACAATCACTCATCTTTACAACACTATCATATGCAGTCATACACCTATACAGACACTCACACTCTGCCACTCATCCATGGAGTTACTCACACACCTAGTCAGTCCTGTAAAGAATCAATCACACTTCCATTTTCTTGTCTATACAGTTAAACATAGAGCACCTTACATTTTCAAACATATACTAACACATACTTACTTTCTTATACAATCATTGATACAAGTACACATTGATCTGCACAGAGTCACACACCTCCCAGCCAGCCACACACACACTCAGTCTCCCATACAAATACTTGGATAATCAATCAATAACCCATATAGTTAATCATATAGCTACTGATCAACACATGCAGCAGTTTACAGAACAACAGACATAATGATGCACAAATTAAGACAGTTTAGTCACTAACCCATGCACTCAGTGAGACACATTTAATCACTGACTCATACATTCAGTCATGCACCTACTAAATCCTTCGTCCAGACACTTATACATCTACTCATTCTTCAATATGTAAAACATATTTAAACTTTACAGAAACACACAGTCACTGGATGATGTCATCAGTGATGTCATCAGTGATGTCATTTGAGATGTCATCAGTGATGTCATCAGTGATGTCACTGACCATGTCATGAATGATGTAATATGTGACATCATCAGCAGTGGATTGCGGGTGCGCGATATATAGTTAGTGCAACTAACTATATATGGAATTTCAATGGTTTTGTGTGAGTAAAATAAGGTTTTTTAAATGCTAATTCCTAACTATATATGGTCTATAACCTATGTTTTTTTCAGTGAATATATATATACTTACATATATAAACATATATATAATCTGCATATCTATATAAATACAAATATAAATGCATTATACATATACATTTACATATTACCTACTGGCGGTCGCCAGTAGGTATATATAGTTAGGATTTTTTCTCTATGGGTTTTTTGAAAATTCTATGTCTAATAACTTTGGCGTTTGTGGACGGAATTGGCTGAAATTTTCAGGAAAATGGCACATTTTGTTTCTGAGCAGCCTTTGAAAATTTGGGGGGGGTTCGTCCAGTGGGGGCCGAGAAAAAAGGGGGGTCCCAAAACGTGTTTTTAACATTGAGTTTTCCATAGGGCGGTTGGCCTCACTTTTAGCCCGAACGGCTGAATGGATTTGCACGAAACTTGGCAAAATTGTAGGGACTGGTAGCCCGATGTGCCTTTTGTAGGTCTCAATATATGTGCTCCAGTGGATTTTGAGAAATTAACGTTTAAAAAAAGATATATATCTGTAACAGCGGACCGGTTAGCGCTCTGGTTCGCGGACTTTTCGCGCAACGGAGCTTTGTGAAGCGAAGCTGATTGGTTCTCCGGCGTCTGTCAACATTCCAAACAGTCCGTAGCGGCCGCCATCTTGTCTCTCGGTAGGATCGAGAGACAAGAGGAGGTCAAAACAAAGGGGGAAATAACTATAAGGGGGCATAGTAGATCCTCGCTGACCCCCTAGGTTTGATGTGGAGGTTTTAAAAGGGCCCCGCGGGGAAAAAAAAAATAATAAAAATAATAATTGAACGGCTGAATGGATTTGCACGAAACTTGGCAAAATATTAGGGACTGGTAGCCCGATGTGCCTTTGCTAGGTCTCAATATATGTGCTCCAGTGGATTTTGAGAAATTAACGTTCAAAAAAAGATATATATCTGTAACAGCGCTCCGCTTCGCGTAACGGAGGTTTGCGAAGCTGATTGGTCATTCTGTCACTGGGCTATAGTTGGGCTACATCTGGCTGATATTTGGGCTACATTTGTTTTTTTGTGTGTCTGGCGGCCATCTTTGGGCTACATTGGGCTACATTGGGCTTCATTGGGCTACATTCGGCTAATTAGCAAATAGCTCATCGCAAACTAGGAATGGTAAAGAATCGCTATTTATTCCTTAAAGTTCGCTATTTAGGAAATGCAAATAACTTTGATGATACATATGGCGGTTCATCTCTAACAAGATAAGAAGCATAGGGATAGATTTATGATGACTGGCGCATCACCAGGGATGTGTTAGTCATTCTGTGCCGCTGTTCCGTCACCTATGGTGTGCTGCATTTACAATGCGGCGCATCACGGGGCAAAAACAGCACAGATGCGTGATGTATCTGTGCCGTAAAGGTGGCGCATTGCTGGAGTTGTATCGCAAGTGTGATGAAGGTCCAGCAAGGGTCGGGGGTGCCCCTGTCGCAGGGTTTCTGTTCTCACACAGAACTGTGGACAGAGGATTGGAACCTCGGCGAATTAGGGTGTCCCAAAACTCACGTTAGTAATCAAAAACTATTTAGCAAGCTAGGTACAGTGTCACATTGGATATAACAAACTCTCAATGTTTAGACAATCCAGAATATGAACTTATAGTACCTCAGGATACGTGGAACTCATGAACAGTCGGTCGTTATATATTTCTTAGAAACCAGAACATGGAGTTAAGAAGAACACATGTGTATTTGAAATGTTTATTTACTAATGCCGTCTTCTCAGGCGTAGTACCTTAGATAATAAAAGTACACATATTATCAGTAGCAAAATTACCAGCATAGTTACTAGTACATAAAAAGTGAATGGTGATAGTATGTTAACATGCTGTAAATGAATAAGAGTTAGCAACACTTATAAGCAGCCGCGGGCCGTGGAGGGAGTTACGGTGAGGCAGGGAGGCGGGGAGGGGGAGAAGCAGGGTGGAGAATACAAGTACACATATTATCAGTAGCAAAATTACCAGCATAGTTACTAGTACATAAAAAGCGAATGGTGACAGTATGTTAACATGCTGTAAATGAATAAGAGTTAGCAACACTTATAAGCAGCCGCGGGCCGTGGAGGGAGTTACGGTGGGGCAGGGAGGCGGGGAGGGGGAGGGGCAAGGTAGAGAGGGCTCCACCCTGCTTCTCCCCCTCCCCGCCTCCCTGCCTCACCGTAACTCCCTCCACGGCCCGCGGCTGCTTATATCTCACCCTCCCTAATACACATATTATATTATTTGCTAAGAAGGTCTCTTTGTGTTGGTTTAGGGCGTGCCCATACTTTAGTGTCTTAGATTTGAAGGAATCACATCAGCATACACCAGCTCTCTCTTCATGTGAACCGCATCAACTGTTGTGTATGTGTGTTCGGCAAAGCAATATAAAACCCGCCTCATGCCCAGAATTGGCAGAAGTTGCACTTATGTTATGAGTATGAAGTCGTGGAGATCAGACCTCATAACAATTCTGTACCGTGTTGTTCTTGAAACTTTAGCACTCGCTGTACAGATATAGTTTAACAAGTAAAGCAGATAGTAGACCAATAACATATTATTCTCATGTAAACCACGATGAACTACTAGGTGGAAAGCTAAAGCAACAACTAAATGTCGTGTGCAGAAGTTGCAAAAAAGGAAAAATGGCGTTTAAACCGGTAATGAGCCCATGCTAACTTAACACGGTGTAAAGATATCCAGGACCTAGATGACACCTCCTCATGATCCGGAAACGAACTGAATAAGATAATAGAAGTGCCATCTCATGAGAGCAGATTGCAAGTTTATATGTGGACGGTCCGCAAGGTAAAGCATTAAAAACTAGGAAAATTCAATGCTAAAGAAAAATAAAACAGCCAAGTACTTTATCGAGTCTTAAGCCAATAGGCAAGGTAAATAATAAAAACTTGACAATTAAGTCAATGAATTGTCAATGAAATGCTAGTACTCAGCATATGAAACATGAAAAAGGTCTATGACATAACTGTGTATGCAAAATAAGCTGCAACAGCCTCCAACAGGAAGTCACCGTCTTCATCCGAAAACAGTTCAGCCATCCAATTTAAAAGCGGAAAAGAACATACGTGCTCTCCCAGCACCGGATCCTCTATCACCATCAGAGGACAGCTCGGTGGGTTTTCAAGAAAGCTGTGTTCCAAGAAAGACTGTGCTGCCGCCAGTAAATTCCAGGGACCAAGTAGTCCATGCATCAATGCCACAGCCATAATCCTTTCGCCAGGACAAATCAACTCGTGAGTAATGATAGGAGTCATCAGCTGATTAAAGTCGACGTCAGGAGAAACCGGTCTGCAGAGACACAAATCAATGGCCCAATCGAAATCACAGGTCAGGCAGTGAAATACAGGCTGGACACAGGTGAAGTAGGAGAACCGAAAAGATAATCCATATGCCGTGCTTAATATCGCCAACGGCATTGTGCCATAATATTCTAGCATGCGATTGCGGAACAGTGTCAGCAGCTGCAGGGTCGGAGGTTGCATAGGAGGGACATCCATATTTAAAAATGTAAAAAAGCACAAGAGCGTCCGCTGGTAATGCAAGTAAAAATGCAATCCACGAACCAGAGTGGAGAAAATGGAATGAAAGGGAGCAGGGATGACTCCAAAGATTTTCTCAAATGAAGTCACGAGACCACTGGTAACAACTTTAAAAAAGTGTGCCAGGGATTTTGTGGAGGATGCGTTAAAGATAGTCGGAAACATGTTGCTGAAATTGAAAGGCAAACCTGTGTACGGGTGTTCGCTATGTGAAGTACGAAAGTTTCACGGGCCGAACTCAAGGCCACCTCTCTCTGAGACAAAAGAGCTCTTATTCTTGTCATGCCGTTGAAACGTGTCCCAAGGTTGGTATTTGTGGCCAGATTGAAAACTCCCTATGTTCATGTGTGGGAGGAAATAGAACATTTCTGCAGCAAATAACCCGTTCACTTACTGTTACGATAAAAGGAATACTTTTAATTAACTCAGAACAATCTTCATTATTGAGCATCAAATAACTACCATTTTCCAACAACTTGAACGTGGGGATGATAGCAGGAACTGGCGTGCCTTGCATCACGCAAGCCATATTTGGTCGGTGTTTGTTGCATGAATCGTGTAACTGTATGTGCCTACACATTAGTGAATGATCTGGCGTCTCAGTGCATTCCTCTCCATTCAGATAAACTTCTTGATCATCTTTGAAACATCTGTATGTGTATGGAAGCGACCAGACCTCATGAACAAAAGCACTACCTAAAGGTTCATAAAGACCTATTGGTATATATTTCATACAATTTGAAAACTTATATAAAGCAAAAGGCAGCGTTATTAAACCGTCGATAAGGCATGTTGCCAAAAAACCCGCAATCCTCTGCTGATGATGTCACTGAGCATGTCATGAATGATGTAATATGTGACATCATCAGTAGTGGATTATGGGTAATAGTATCTCTAGTTTACTCCCCTATAGCTGTCTTTCTTTTAACATAAGTGTGTGTTTCCTTCCCTTATACTTACTGTTTTTGGTTCGCTTCCAGTTCGCGTACCAGCGAGCGAACTAGGAAGCGAACTAAGAGAAATAGAGGTTGGCACAGTTCCAAATATTGTACCAATTTTTTAATAACGGGGAGGTAGTTCTGAAAAGAACTTTTTTTTTTATTTTTCTGAACATTTTTTTACTGTAAGGTTCCCGATTCGCGAAGCGGGAACGAAGAAAAAAAAATATTTAAAAAAATAATTATTCATAAACATATAAAATATATTTTTGGATTTAAAGAAGAATAAATTTTACAGCTACAGATATTAGCTGTTAAAAAACCAATGAAATTCACTGAAAAAACCATAGGTTATAGACCATATATAGTTAGGAATTAGCATTTACAAAACCTTGAAAATTCACTGAAAAAACCATAGGTTATAGACCATATATAGTTAGGAATTAGCATTTACTAAACCTTATTTTACTCACACAAAACCATTGAAATTCCATATATAGTTAGTTGCACTAACTATATATCGCGCACCCGCAATCCACTGCTGATGATGTCACATATTACATCATTCATGACATGGTCAGTGACATCACTGATGACATCACTGATGACATCTCAAATGACATCACTGATGACATCACTGATGACATCTCATTTGACATCAATGACCACATCACTGATGATATCATTCATGTGACAATACAATGCATCTCCTCACATTTTAATATAACCTCTGTTTCACCCAGTGTTAAAAAGAGAGTATAATTTTTGAAACCATTGACACACCAATACTAGTTACTACATACGCACTCACTGATTGCTACGTCTACACACACCTTCACTCATTCACCCATACAATCATTCATACATACAATCACTCATCTTTACAACACTATCATATGCACTCATACACCTATACAGACACTCACAGTCTGCCACGCATCCATGGAGTTACTCACACACCTAGTCAGTCCTGTAAAGAATCAATGACACTTCCATTTTCTTGTCTATACAGTTAAACATAGAGCACCTTACATTTTCAAACATATACTAACACATACTTACCTTCTTATACAATCATTGATACAAGTACAGATTGATCTGCACAGAGTCACACACCTCCCAGCTAGCCACACACACACTCAGTCTCCCATACAAATACTTGGGCAATCAATCAATAACCCATATAGTTACTCATATAGCTACTGATCAACACATGCAGCAGTTTACAGAACAACAGACATAATGATGCACAAATTAAGACAGTTTAGTCACTAACCCATGCAGTCAGTGAGACACATTTAATCACTCACTCATACAGTCAGTCATGCACCTACTAAATCCTTCGTCCAGACACTTACACATCCACTCATTCTTCAATATGTAAGACATATTTAAACTTTATAGAAACAAAAAATCACTGGATGTTGTTATCAGTGATGTCATCAGTGATGTCATTTGAGATGTCATCAGTGATGTCATCAGTGATGTCACTGACCATGTCATGAATGATGTAATATGTGACATCATCAGCAGTGGATTGCGGGTGCGCGATATATAGTTAGTGCAACTAACTATATATGGAATTTCAATGGTTTTGTGTGAGTAAAATAAGGTTTAGTAAATGCTAATTCCTAACTATATATGGTCTATAACCTATGGTTTTTTCAGTGAATACATATATGCATACATATGCATGTTATGCACATGAAAGTTTGAAAAACACTAATAAAAGCTAAGCTAAAAAGCCACCTAATTACAAACAGAATTGCTTTAACTTAAACGAGGGCGAGACCTATTGCTTTTTCAATGCTTGTTTACTTTGGTTCCATCAAGAGGCCATTCAGATGTGTCACACATTTGCCATGAATTCTGAATGTTAGCACTGTAGCTGCTCATTAGATCACTGTAGTAAAGCTACTGCTCTTCGGAGAATTTTGCTGCTGGTATTCAAAGTGCAAGTTTCAGTCTGCATGTTAGAATTTTTTTAATGAAATAGAAGAGGATTTAAGAATTCAAAATGTGCCCTAAATTTTCTTTCTGCAGCACTAATCATAATTTTTATGGCAAAATGAAACCCCTCATGTTAATCCTTTGCAAATTAAATGTTTTAAGTGTTACCACTTTATTCTAATCAAGATGGCTTCAGGTGTTCCATACTTTTGTCATAAGTGAGACTGTTAGCACTCTAGTTGTTCTTTAGAACACTCTTGGACATTCTGTCATTGTGCTTTACTTGGGCTACATCTGGTTGATATTTGTGCTACATGTAGGCTCTTTTGTCTCTTGGCCGTCTTGGGAGACTTAATTTATTATGAAGTTTTCTAATTTCCTCATTTACTACAGTCTCCTCAGTAGGAAATACTTTCAGTTTTTTACTTTGGTTCCATCAAGAAGGCATTCAGATTTGTCACACATTTGCCATAAATTCTGAATGTTAGCACTCTAGTTGTTCTTCAGAACACTCTGGGAAGCTGCAGTAGAACACAAAGGAATCAACTGACAGTCTCTGCCCTTGGTGGATGTGCATGTTTTACTGAGAATGTCAGACTTCATTCTCACATGATTGAGAAAGATAATGTGAATTTACAGAAAATTGGCTCTTTGTTTAGCTTATAGATCACCTTCCAAACCTCTGTGGGAAAAGCATGAGAAAATAGTTTTCTCTCAAACATGATTCATGATATCCCAGCAGCAGGCTCTTTCACATGGTAAAATCACCCTAGAACACACCACAATTCCTAAAATGCAATGCTTTTTAATGAGGTGCTATCATGTATATTGGTCCCAAGATGGCTGCCAACACTTCTTGGATGAAGTACTGACAGCCAATCAGATGTCACGATGAGATGTGTGGTTAGGGTCCGCCCAGATATATATGTACGTTTTTCCTTTAATATCTAAAAAACTACTAAACAGATTTACACCATTTAACAAAAAGGCACCAGTCTGAACCAAGGGTTACCTCTTTGCTAAATTTGTTGTAATTCCGTTTAGCAGTTCAGGCTGTAGCTGCGATTAAAGGTTCCTATGGAAAATTGCATGGGGAAAACACGTTTTGGGAACCCCCTTTTTCTCAGCCCCCGCTTGATGAATCACCCCGAGACTTTTAGGATTGGAGCGGACCAGAGCGGTGCACCAGTTTTGAAAATTTCACGAAGATTCGTCAACCGGCGCCAAAGTTATTCCAAATAGAATGTTGCAGATTTCCTATAGAAAACACTTCCTAACTATAACTACCTACGGTTGACTGCCAGTAGGTAATATATAACCATAGGTTTAAGGCATGTTATAGTTAGACATTAGCATTTAAAAAACATTAGAAATTCACTGAAAAAAACATGGGTGTCATGGACTTTATAGTTAGTTTGACATTTCACTCGAACAAAACCAGACAAATTTGTGCCCTATAGTTATAGTTATAGCCCCCACTATGCACTGCTGATGACGTCACATATTACATCATTCATGACATGGTCAGTGACATCACTGATGACATCACTGATGGCATCATCTATGTGACAATCTGATGCACCTCCTCACACTCTAATATAACCTTTGATACACCCACTGTAAAATACAGACTACCATTTTCGAAACCATCGACACACCAATGCCAGTTACTACATACACACTCACTGATTCCTAGGTCTACACACACATCCACTCATTCACCCATACACCCATACACTCACTCAATCATGCAGTCACTCATCAATAAAACACAATCACATGCACTCATACATCTATACAGACACTCACACACCACCACTCATCCATGGAGTTGCTCACACACCTAGTCAGTCATGCAAAGAATAATTCACACTCCCATTTACTCACCTATACAGTTATGGACACACCACCTCACTTATTCATACAGATACACAGGTATACTTACTTTCTTATATAATCACTGATACAAGTACACACTTATCCATACAGAAACTGTCACAATTACTGACTCTCATGTATAGTCGTGTATATACTCCAACTCTCACATACACTGCCTTTTATATATGTAGTTACTTGGACATTTACTACTGAGATATCCATTCACTCACCAACACATCCATACACACAGTCACCCACCCATACATCTGTTTCCACATGCACTCTTGAACCCATACACCTAGTGAATCTACCACTTACACATCTATGCACAGAGTCACATACCTCCCACCCACCCACAAACTTACACTAGCCCATATAGACGCTCATGTAGCTACTGACCAACCCATGCAGCAGCTTACACAACAGACAGACTAATTCAAATTCAAATTCACACAGTTTAGTCACTAACCTATGCTTCAGTCAGACACATTTAATCACTCACTTATACAGTCAGTCACGCACCTACTGTGGCACTGGACTGCAGTGCCACAGTGCCCAAAGCATCTAACACCAGCAAAAACACATGAGCTAACAGCACTAATGGAAGGGAGGCCCACGCCAATAGTGCCCGGTCCAATACCCTGGCATATATATAAAACATATTTAAACTTTAAAGAAACACACAGTCACAGTGAATTTCAAAGGTTTTTTCAATGCTAATTTCTAACTATAACATACCAGTCACATTTCCAGAGTGGTGGAGAAAGGTGAGCGTGGCCTCCGAAATACCTCTTAGCAATCCCACTGTGTGGGATTTACTAGAGGTACCAGGAGGAGTAGTTAGCCCCCAATGTCAACCTTGGGGACCAACTATCCTTTTGATTACCACCAGTAAGTCCCACACAGCAGGATTGCTAAATTCTTATATCAGGCCCCGGCCCCTCCCTGCACCACAGTGCAAACGTGCCCCCTAGCACATTGTAATTCGGGGGATTAAGTCTCCTTGAATCCTGAGGGTGCATGGGGGCCTACTAGACCACCAGGAACCTCCAGTAAGTGCCACAGGGCTGCATTGCAGAGAGGTGGTCCGAGGCCACGCCCCCTTTTACACCTCTCTGCGGCTACAAGGCACTCACGTCTTGGCATACCCTGCCAACTTAGGGTGGACAAAGCAAACACAAGGAGATGATGGACGGAGCTCTGAAACTTTTTATACACTCACCCCCAGTCACAGATCTGGGTTGAATCCATAATGGTTCTTTAGCTCACTTTGCCACCTCAGTTCAGACACAGCTATTTGCAAATCAGGCTTGACCCTGTGCCTCATAAGAACAGTCCAGCCCGAAATGCCAAGCCATGTCTTCCCTGAACTGGAAACAAACATCCTGGGACGAGCTAACAGCCCTCATACCCCAGCCAGCATGAATCCAGTGGCAAAGTGAGCAAGGAACCCACGTCTGCGCATACCCTGCCAACTTAGGGCGAAAAAAGCAAGCACAAGGAGATGATTGACGGAGCGCTGAAACTTTTTTGTGAAAGGGACTGCCAAAGGGCCGTGCAAGAGGAACAAAGCTATAGGATGCTTTAGGGGCATGGCGCTATGCAATGCAGCAGGACAACGGCACAACAGCAAGCACCACTGTGGAGCCAGAGCAGAAACCCATTCACTGATACACAAGTAAAAAGGGTTAGTCACTAATACGAGGGGGAAATAATCCACTCACCTCTGCATGGGGGCACAGAGACATGCACTGTTCCAGGCAGTGAGTACACAGCCATATGTTACTAAATGAGCATAGAACAAAATGTGTGGGGGATGTTAGGGCTACTGATCATCAATATGGAGGCGTACTGAGAGAGCTTTGTGCAGAACAGCTAGGGCCCTAGTATCAGAAAGAGGCTGCACTGTAATAGAAATGTGAAGAGAGAAAGAGGGGTTGAATGTACAGAAAATGAGACATTAAGAGAGCCATGCACTCAATTAAAGGACGTGGGGCATCAGGACATATGTGCACTGAAAAGGCAGTGCGAGGAAAGTGTCAGGTACTTACTCACTAGGATGGATGTGTGCTGGGACGAGGAGAGACAGCTGGAACTCCACTTTTCAGGAAACAGGTGCTCTTGGAAACCAATGGAATAACAGGGACATCTAAAATTAGCATAAAGACTGCCTTTGGCACAGTAAGAAGAGCTTCAGGGCACCTTCTGTCATGGAAGAGGAATATTGGGAGATCAGTGTGAAGAAAAAGGGTTACCAGATACCAGGACATGGTGACACTGAGGCAAATGTGTGACAAAATTCAAGGGAACCCAGTTGCAGAATGAGGTGCACTAGTAGACCAGCATGTGTGATACAAAATGATAAAGAAATGTACTCCTAAATATGTGCCCATTTTATTTTTATCACTTAGACTTGGTCAAAATAATATCAAATTTAAATTGTAGCTCATTGGTCCCTCACTTATGTAGGGTCATTTGCATTTCACTCTTTTACCACTGTCTCTCTTAAATGTGTTCATACGAGGAAGCGCTGGGCCCCAAAGTCATTATAATGCAATCATGTTGTTGAAACGTCATCCACCCTTTATTGCTGATTCTCGCAAATGAATATATGTGGCACCGTAACAAACATCGATGTGGGTCATCCCAGCAAGCAATTTTATTTAATTTTTATTTCTCCAAATTAAACATTGTCTTTTGCATATCGTACTGACAAAAAACCTTTCCGAAAAATAGAGTAACGTCATACCTCGTTAATCTCCCTCCCTCTATTGTGCAGGTCCCTACTTCAGATAAACTCGCCTTCTCTCACTGCCCCTAAACAATGATGACTCTTGTAAGGAGCTTCTTCCTGTCACTCGCCAGCAGCCAAATCATATTCAGAGATCAGCTGCAGTGCACTTTCATTGTGCCAAGTCCTTCCCTGTGGCGCTCTTCCATGCCACAGCCATACTCAAAACCCTGCTTAACTTCCTGGCTGCTGTAGTGGTGCCACACATTGTGAATTCTTTGAAAAAGGTATTGGTGGAACTCGGTGCTGATGCCAACCAGACATCTTGTACTGGCAGACCAGAATATTTCACTACATCTTTTTGAGTGCGCTTTGCTCAGCGACTTTAAGCAGGGGCGGCCTTAGGCATGTGCAAGCTGTGCCCCTGCACGGGCCACCAAACCTCAGGGGCCACCATGCCAATCCTCTGAGGATGGATACATATTTGCGTGGCTGCCCCTGACAGGGATTTGACAGCCTCCGGCTGTGTTCCACTTCCTTCCTGAGCTCTGGGGGACTCCACCCCACCCGGACACCCTCTTCCGGGGACCCCTACCTACACTACCTGCCCAGGACCGCCATGAGCCTAGAGCCGCCCCTGCTTTAAGGTGCTTTCGCACAATAATCCACAATCCATATCTTTTTAGTTAGAAAAAAAGGCCACTTTATTAAGACAGGTGCAAAGTAAATTTTCTCCAAGCACATTTTGCCATTATGTGATAAAACCATTCCCTAAGCTTATCTTAACCTATCAACAAAAACATAACCCCCAATGTTGACCCCAAGCAACAGGAGAACTGACTCCTGTTGAAAGGTCCCCCTCATTCTCATTTCCTTTCCACGTGACTGTGTACCCCACCTCCTCCCTTGGTGGATGGACAATCCCGCTCAAGGCTGCCTACCCCCCAGCAAATTCCGCCATCCAGGAAAACCGAAAAGAGTTTTCCTGCCCCACCAAGAAGAAAATTATGTCAGACTGTGTGATCACCATATATTCGAGCAATCAAATCCCTTAAATTCCAGCAAATAGTATGCTTGCCCCATCTGGGACAAATGCACCTCATCCTCATGAAAAAGATGCCCCTCAGTGCTTTGTATATGAAGGTGAGATAGAACATTTATTCCAATGCCCTCACAGTAAAGTCTCATGGCTCTATTAAGCTCTCGTCTCACCTTCTCCAAAGCTGCGTGGTTTCTTGTTCCTTTCCAGTGCAGCCTCGTTATGAATTCAGTCCAAATCACCATAGTGCCCTCCCAGTTAGACTTGATGACAGCCTGATCCAGTTTCATTATTTTTATTAGAGTCAGACCAGATAACTCGACTAGATAATTCTCGCCATGGGAAACAACCCCTCCCCCAACGCATTACACCTTTACCCTTCCATACCACCTCATGTAACACTTGAAAGTCCAAACGATCTCCCACAAATCTGTTTCTCAGAATAAACAGCAGCCCACTTTACAAAGGAGTTTCCTACTATCCATGTTGCATTTTTCAAACTTACAAGCCCTGGTATCTGACCTAGGTAGAAAAACAAACATTACCAAAGGAACAAAAGTGATGCATTGAAAATCATTTCCGAACATATTTTTCGCAACATTTGGATTTCCACCTCCCAATCTTACGTTTGTCTGACCAAGACCACCCCAATCTCGCAGCCTCCATTGCTGCCCCAATACGAAAGGAGTGTGTGGCAAAACGTAGTGGATTCTCCCCCAAGCTAATGAGCACCTTCCTCATCACAGCCAACAGCTGAGCTATGGAAATCTGACTTCCATGCTCATGGCAACATATAATTCCTGGTGCGAAAAAACTGGAAGCTTTGAAAACCTCCCATTCCCCAACAGGGCAACATAGCCCCACCTCGCTCCTGTCTTTGAAACCCTCAACCAGATTCTCAACCTGTACTCTTCTTTTTTTTTTTTTTTTTTTTTTTTGTTTAAGAGATTTTTATTAAGTTTTCAGATATATAAGATTAGGAAACAATGGGTACAATAAAATGAAGGAGAAAAAAAGCCATAATAAAGTATACATAGCTTAATTAAGATAATACAATTAGGCAATAAACAAATGTGGAAAGTAGAAATAGTATAAGTAAAAAGAAGAGGAAAGGGAGAAAGAGAAGAGAGAAAAAGGAAAAGAAAGAGAGAGACAGAGAGAAAGGAAGGTGGAGGAGTTACCAAAATGGTGTAGTATATTGATTTGTGAAGGAAAGGAAAAAACTGAGAATTAATTAATAGAAGGGTGAGAGGAAAGATATGTAGAGAAAGGAAGCCAAAGAAGATCAGATTTAATTTTTTGAGAAACAGAAGAAGAAACGGAAGCAATCCTGTGTTCATCGCATACAGAATTCCGCAAGCTTAGTAGAGAAATGTTTGAGTTATCTTTCCAGGCCGAAAGAATAACTTTAAAAGCTACTGCAATAAAAAGATCAAATAATTTAGAAACAGAAGATAATACATTAACATCAGGTGACAAGGAACCTAGAAAAACATTTTGTAACGTTAAAATAGAATCAAAGTGAAAAACTGACATGCAGATATTCCAAACAGATTTCCAAAAAGATAAAACATTAGAACATTCATACAATTGGTGCATTAACGTGCCCGTTTCAGTGGAACATGGCCAACAGTTTGGAGAAGAGGTAGATGAGATACTAACAGGAGTAACAACAGCTCTTTGATAAATAAAATAGAAAGATTGGGTTATACGGGCAGCAGCAGAAGTTTTAAAGCGTTTGGACCACAGTTTATCCCAGGTGTTTATAGGAAAAGAAACAGACAAATCAGCTTCCCATGCAAGTTCATTTTGAGATTTAGGTCTTTCAATAACATTTTATAACAATAAATTATATACAAAAGCGGCTTTAGGTCTTTGGGTCAAAAATAAGGGGTATAGAGGAGTAGAGAGGGATATAGATGGTGCGTGAGGTGGAAGGGAGAGAGTAGAGAGGTGAGATTGTATGGCATTAACAATAATATGGTATTCAGCAAGAGAGGAGTCAGGTAATTGATAACAAGTTTGTAAAGCATGAAAGGGAACAATAGAGTAGTTGTGAAGAAATTGATGAACAAAAATAATACCCAACCTCTACTCTTCAATAACAACTTCATCACTGCTTAAGCCCCCTTTATGTCGCAAACCTAGTAATTCAGATGCTCTGAATGCCCCAAAAAATAACCATACAAAACATAACCTAAACTTAGAATACTCAAACTCATTGTAACAACAAGAAGGCAACTGTAACAACATCATTTGCAATAAATCAAATGTCACCAGCTAACATAAAGGCTTGCTACAAGCCAGTTCCATACCTAAACCTCTAAGCACCCTTTTCACTAACACCCCCCCCCCACCGGGTCCCTCCCCCACCGCAACTGCCCATGAAAAGAAATCCCAGCCAGATTACCAGAAATAGTAGTGTGTGAAAAACCTTTATCTATCAGGTGTAACACAAAACCTAATAAAATCTGTTCATCATTCACCATACTCCCAGGTGCAGCAAACGTGTTACCATAGCTTAATAACTTGCTCCAGGCTTGCTGAAAGCTTCTTTTCGTAGAGGCCGCTACTAATTTCTCTACCAATTTGATAATTCCCATTCCCCACAAGCCCAGACATATATTGGGATCTGAGTCTTGTTGGGTTCTGCCCCAGGCGTCAGCTTGTGAAATTTCGCCCACTGAAAAGGAGACAGAGCGTCCGCTATACAATGATTGACTCCTGGGATATGTCTCGCTTTACAAACAACATTCAGCTGCAGACATTTAAGCATACAGGCACGTAGCAACCTAAGAACTCTAAAATCTTTGGCCTTTTGTTTATTGATCAATTCAACCACAGCTAAATTGTCTACATTAAACAATACTGGACTATTCTGGAATTCCCCTCCCCATACATACAATGCCACAAGGAGAGGAAAAAACTCTAAGAAGGCGATACTGCGACCCTGTTGTAACTAATGCACTGGCCAACTCTCAGTGCACCAACACCCAGAATGTGCCAACCCCTTTCGCACCAGACACGTCCGAGTAAATCTGGATTTGCCAAATCATGTCTTCATCAGCAAAAAACAAAGACACTCCATTGAAATCTGTCAGAAAAGTCAACCAGATATGCAGATCGGCCCTAGTGGCTGCTGAAATGCACACTCTGTGATTAGGGAGATAGGCCCATGACATGGACATACCCAACCTCCTTCAGAAAGTTCTCCCAGCCCTGACCACCCTACACGCAAAATTTAGATAGCCCAACAATGTTTGCACCTTCCTGAGCTCCAACTTGCGCTCATCAATCACAGATGACAAAAATGCTGAAATCTCCTGTACTTTCTCCGCTGGTAATCTTGCTAACATCTCCATAGTGTCAATTTCAATTCCCAAGAAAGTCAGTTTTGTATTAGGACCTTCAGTTTTGTCACACCCAGCTCCTGAGCCATAGACTGGAAAAGTGTGCAAAGCCTTTTGACATTGTCCTGTGTTCTGAACTGCAATGAACATGAAGTTGTCTAAATAATGACAAATGAGGTCATGACAACTAATGCAAGTAAAACGCCACTGCAGAAAAGTGCTGAAGGTTTCAAATAGTGCACGAAACAGAACACCCCATAGGAAGAACTTTATCTTCATAGAATACCCCTTGAAAATGCATGCCTAACAGCTCAAAATCGGAAGGATGAATGGGTAACAGACGAAAATCAGACTGTATGTCACTTTTTGCTAATTGTGCAGGTCTCCCCGCTGACCTGACCAACCTCAGCGCATCATCCACGGAGGCGTAGGACACACTAGAATCCACTGGAGATAGGAAGTCATTAACAGAGGAGCCCTCAGGCCAGGAGAGGTGGTGAATCAAACAGAACTCCCAGCTTTCTTTTTAGGCACCACCCCCAGAGGAGAGACGATCAAATTGTGCATTGGACAACTAACAAAAGGACCCACCACTCTGCCTGCCTCCACCTCCGACTGTAACTTCTGTTGGACCATCTTTGGAAACTCCTTAGCTGACTTAAGATTGTCAGACCACCTGCTCTGACGGGGACCCTTGTAGCATATCTTAAAACCGTCTTTGAAATCCCAAAATAATCTGGTGGCAGCCTCGGTGTCTGGATAGGTTTCCAGACAGTTAGCCAAGATCACCAACCTAATTGGCGTGTGAGCGCTTTGGTACAAATTTGAAAGCCTGAACTCTTCCCCTCTGCCCCCTTCCTTGATCACCCCATCGCTGACCTGCAAAACATTGTGGGAGGGGATGTTTGCCGTGAATCAGCAAAATGTAACAGTGGGTCACAGAAAAGAATAAACTAAGTAGCTGAAACAACAGGAGAAAGAACCAAAGAATGGTGAATCTAAATCAAAATTATTAAGTGACTAAGTGATATTACACTAAACGACTGGGTACTATTTCCATGTGAAAAAATACCCATCAGTTGTCGATCGATACCGCCCTATTCATCATCTGGGATCCTTCACACCATGAAGGTAAGATTTTGTACCCATTACTGATAAGCAAGGTGTATATAACTCATCTGTCCAGCGAGGCCCAGTGAACTCTATAGTGTATCTGGGTGTAAGGGGACAACTGTAGAGCAGTGCACAAAAAACGTGAAACTAATAATAAATGAAAGAAAGTGTGCTTTAATGACTAAAATTGGATAGTGAGGAGGTTAAGACCCTTTAATAAACACCTCTTCACTCCCAAACCAATAAAAGAGTGCGACAGTAGTAGTCTCAGCAAATAACTACCACTTAGAGTGTAAGGTCAACATGTTTCTGCAGACTCAATGGAATAGTATCCAAAAGGGCCAAAAGGTATCCTGCTGCTCTCATCAGGACCATGATCGCTAATGCTCAATTTTAGTGAAAAATAAAAAATTTTTTATCACCTGGGTATCATCTAGTTCATCATTCTCCTGGCTTTATGGTCCCCAGGACATCAAGTGAACAGGAAACACACAATCAGATACATAGAAAGATAAACACACAACAGTTAGTATAGGTTTGATTAATAGATCCGTAATTTTTATATCAAGTGATCCAATTCTAGGCAGATTGTATACCTATCTGGTGTCTAGTGAGGCACAAATACTGTCAAAATTAGTAGAGTATAGACTCTCAATTACCTAGATGGCAGGAGAGAAAGACTCCACCTCACCTGGCCACAGCGCAGGTAATTGGAGCACCGCTCCTGTGAACAAGAGTGTTAAAAGAAGGGATTAATGTGACGCGTCAATACAAACTGGTTTCATAAAACTGCTCAAAGCAACAGAACAAAGGGGTGGGTAGAGGGTAGTGTCCACGTGTACTTGACACGCGTTAACTTCAACTCCTGTATTTTGGACTCTGTCAATAAAAGGCTATAACGATTTTTAGTGGTGGGGATGTTTGCCAACACATTGGGAACACTCATGCTTGTACCTGCAGCATTGCCTACTGCAAAAACCTCTGTTGAAGTTCCAACAGGCCCCGAAAACAGGTGTCTGACCCCTGCCACTAAACCCTGCCCCAGGCTGGGTGGGACGATATTTAAAGGGCCGATAAGATACCGGCAACCCACTTGCAGTATGCGTGGTAGCAGGCGGCTGCGAAGACGCCATCCATTGTAACCACAACTCTGAGTCCACATCACCCCAGGGTCTGTCATTAAAAACGCTCATACGAGCTCCAAACTCCACATCATATAACAACCAAGCATAACCCCAAAGGCCCTACAGTCGCTCTCCCTGGTGAGGGAAACTGGGGCTGCGAGCGACAGAGGAATTGTAGTTAAGGAATAGCCGACCTGTGTTCTGAAAATCGGCGCATTGTAGCGTTTTTTAATTTCTTTTAAAATTGTCTCATTTTTTCTCTGGGGGTTTTAGCATAAGGGGAATTTATTTTATCAGGCACTCTGACACCTCTAACACATCTGACTTACTCTTTTCCTTCAGCCCAGCGGTGGGCGCCATCTTGAGTGGGGCAGGTGGGGACAGTGCTCAAGTCGGGCCGTCCTTCCCGCCCTTCTGGTGTATTTAACGGAGCCCTTTGCAGCGCTCGGTGCCCTACAGTCGCTCTCCCTGGTGAGGGAAACTGGGGCTGCGAGCGACACAGGAATTGTAGTTAAGGAATTGCCGACCTGTGTTCTGAAAATCGGCGCATTGTAGCGTTTTTTAATTTCTTTTAAAATTGTCTCATTTTTTCTCTGGGGGTTTTAGCATAAGGGGAATTTATTTTATCAGGCACTCTGACACCTCTAACACATCTGACTTACTCTTTTCCTTCAGCCCAGCGGTGGGCGCCATCTTGAGTGGGGCAGGTGGGGACAGTGCTCAAGTCGGGCCGTCCTTCCCGCCCTTCTTCCTCCCTATAAAATGTGCAAGCCAACCAGACGGCGCAGCGGGCTGGCGCAGCGGGTGCGCCGGATGCGCGCCGAAGCCGCGCCTAAGCCAAGCCCGTCTGTGCCCGTCCGCGACCAGACGGGACCAGGGGCCACCCCCCCTGCTCCACTCCCCAAAAACCCCAGGCTTTACTATACTAGCCTTGCCTTGCGCTCTCTTCGTCCTCCTATTAACAACACTTGCCCTTGTCTTCGGGCTATGGACGCCCCTACTTCCTGCCTGGTTTGCTCTTTGACTCTCACTTCTGACACAGCATCTACCCATACTCCCAGTTCTACATTCTGGAATCCCTCCTCATATCAAGTCACTTCCCCCTCCATGCGTCATTCCACCGGCTACACCTTTATGAGCTTGAACTGCAGGTCCCTGCCTAAACATAAGAGGGACATCTTTGATCTTCTGGTTTCCGATAGTCCGGCGGCCCTGTTCTTAACAGAGACATGGCTGACCGACTCTTCGGGACCCGACATTGCCACAGCTCTCCCTAATAATTACACCTATGTGAGCCGCAACAGATCAGGCAAGGAGGGCGGTGGCATTGCCATTATATATAAACGGATTTATTCATGCAAGTGGGAGGACGCACTCATACCTAATTGCGAAGCTGGATGTTTTAAACTATTATTGAATCCTCACTTCACCCTTTCAGGTGTTTTACTTTATCGTCCTCCTGGCGCTGCTGGCGCCTGGGCCTCTTCCTTATCGGAAAAGATAGCCCCTTTACTGATGCAATCCTCGAATTTTCTTCTTCTTGGCGATCTTAATATCCACTTTAACAATACACTCTGTCCTATCGGTACACATCTGCTTCAAGATTTGGCCGCTCTTAATCTACATCTTCATAATGCTGGTCCCACACATAAAGCGGGTAACCTTCTTGACCCCATTTTTTCGAATCTTGACGTCCTTACCTGCCTCCCTTCCAAACCCATTACCTGGTCCGACCACTACATTGTAGAATTTAACATCTTGACTAGTGTTACTGTCAATCCACCAGTCCATATTCAGACCCTTAGACCGAATAGGAACTGGAAAAAACTCAATCTGCTACAATTGAATCGCCAGCTTGCCACCACCCTTCCCTCCCTACCCAATAATATTACTACCAAAGATGAAAGTCTAATTAGTACATGGCTGTCGTCAGCCATAGACACCTGTCTTCCGGCTCAAATTAGAAAACAAAATTTTACCCATCCCCTTGCCCCCTGGTTCACGGATCAACTTAAATGTGCTAAATCCAAGTGCAAGAAACTCGAACGAAGATGGAGATCTGAATATTCCCCTAATGCTAAAGAAATTTATAAAACGGAACTTCGACATTACCACGCCCTGTGCAAAAGCGCCAGGGCAAACTATGTTAACACCTCTATTTTATCAGCCCAAAACCGCCCTAAAGCTCTTTTTAGAGCAGTCCAAGAACTCTCTGGACAATCTAATTTGCCAAAAGCCCCATGTTTGGACCCAGATTAATGCAACGCACTTGCTGTTTTTTTCAGGGAGAAAATAGACCGCATCTATGCTGGTTTTGATGCCCCCTCACGAGCATCGGACAACCCCCCAATTATAGACCCTCTCACCACCCTCTCCCAGGTTACCACTACTCTTGTCCATCACTCTCCCATTGACAAATGGGACCCGATTTCTTTAGAACTCTTTTTTGAACTCATGGCAAAAATCAAATCTGGCTCCCCACTAGATGCCTTGCCCCCTCAAATTCTAAGCACCCTTGACACCCCCGTCCTTTCACCCATCCTAGCTCTCCTGAACGCATCTCTGTCTGAAGCCACTGTTCCTGCAGTTTGGAAACACGCCATGGTGGTTCCCCTTCTAAAGAAAACTAACGCTGATCCCAATAACCCTGCTAATTTTAGGCCCATATCCCTACTCCCCTGCTTGTCCAAGGTATTAGAAAAACACATTAACCTCTGCCTCTCCTCTTATATTGAGAATACGAAATTCCTACACCCGTCCCAATCTGGCTTCAGGGCTGGATTCTCTACTGAATCCACCCTCCTAGGTGTCACGGAGGCAATCAAACAGCAGGTGGACAGAGGGGAGACGGTGGCGCTTATCCTGTTGGATTTAAGTGCTGCGTTCGACACCGTCTCCCATGACATCCTCCTCTCCACCTTAAAGGCTGCCGGTATCCGTGGCACAGCTCTTGCCTGGATTGCTAGTTTTCTGTCTGCACGCACCTTTCAGGTCTTCTCTTCCACTTCTGCCTCCACTGCCCTCCCGTCCCCACACGGTGTACCCCAGGGTTCGATCTTAAGTCCCCTCTTTTTCAATATTTATGTCAGTCCTCTTGCCTCCTTGGCAGAACAATCTGGTCTCTCCATATTTTCATACGCCGATGACACCCAAATCATTTTTTCTCTCTCTTCTAATAAACACGCCACCACTTCATCTCTGCGATCTGGGCTCACTAATATTGCCAATTGGATGCAGACCAATAAACTAAAACTAAACGGCGACAAAACCGAACTTCTTTTATTCGGTCCTGACAGCTCTCTGTGGGGCCCCAAACACTGGCCTCAGCAAATGGGTCCCCTGCCGATTCCAGCCACCAAAGCACGTAACCTAGGAGTTACATTTGACAACCAATTGTCCATGAAGCAGCACGTGGTGAAAGTCTCGGCCACCTGTACTAATATCATGCGGTGGCTGAGAAAAATAGCATGGATGCTTCCTCCAGACACACAACGTACAGTGGTCCAGGCCTTAATAACCTCCAGGTTAGACTACGGCAACGTACTCCTTCTTGGAGCTAGCAAGGAGGTAATACGCAAACTACAGGTGGTGCAAAACATGGCAGTTCGCCTGCTCTGCAACTTGCCCAGAACCGCCTCTGCCACGGTTTCCCTGCGCAGCCTTCATTGGCTGCGCATTGAATCAAGAGCAAAATTCAAAGCCCTCTGCTATATGCACCGAATTAAAACAGGCAATTCTCCCCCCTACCTTTCTAATTTAGTTCACCCTTACTGCCCAGTGCGCACCCTTAGATCGTCTTCTCTTGGCACCTTTTCCGTACCTCGTTTCAAACGCACTAGAGCGGGCGGTCGTTCCTTTTCCTATTTGGCGCCTTCATTATGGAATACTCTCCCCATTTCCCTACGCTTTGAAACTTGTTACCTGAAATTCAGGAAAGGCCTGAAAACCTGGCTTTTTTCTGCCTAATCGCCTTCATTTTGGCCTCCCTGCTTCTCTTCCTCTGTTAGCGCCGGGAAACCCCTGGGTATCTGTGCGCTTTATAAACTCAAATATAATAATAATAATAATAATAACTCTGAGCCTTCCCTATGATATCCATTTACTTGAACATCGCTACCGCTCTATCCTGATGTTTTTCACAATAAATGCTAGTGTAAATGAGAAAGGCAGATGTCCAGTTCTCAATGGATTTGGGGACCATAGGTCTTCTGGCCAATTCCCATTCTTCCTCCTTTGAGCCTTCTTTGGTATGAATATCCCGATGTAACAACTTAAAGACATCCACAGATTCATGACGTCATATCCTGCTCTTGGTCTTCTCCGATATATGCGAGCTTAATGGCATACCAATCCCCATGTAAGGTAACTTCTTGTGTATATTTTTATCCTCTTCTACTGTCTCTTTGTCATCTTTTCCCACTGAATTGGTCTCCTGAACATCTTTGTCAGAGTCGTTCCCCACCCTTACCTCCTGACAATTACCTTGCTGCACAGCCCCAGTCAGAACCTTGTCCAAAACCTTCTCCCCCCCAACTCCAAAGGACCTGGTGAATTTCTGTGGTTGACCCCCTTCTTGTTGCCAAAATGTCCTCCACCCTGCCTTACCTTTTGGCAACTGAGCTGCTCTCTTGCGGAAGGCCTGAGGGTCATCCTATTGGTGACTGATGGTTGTAGAATCCTGTAGCATTGCTCGGTCTGCACTTGACTTCTGCAAAAGGCTAAGAACACTGTTTTGCCCCAAGGTACCCATCTGAACCCCCACAAAATTCAAAGACTTCTCCCCCCCCATCCCCACAATCCCCTTCTCTCAATTCCCCTTCTTCCAGGTCGTCGCTGTCTGCATCCACTACCAATTGTTCACCACATCCACCATAATGTGCCCCACTTCCCCCCGGGATTTCGCCATCACCAACCCCGCCATGGTAAAAAGGCCTATGAATATCTTTTGCAGCAGTTGATTTGCCTGCATGCGAACGGAAATCAGCTCCAGATCTCCCTTCCTCTAGAAAACCCCCTGACGGAGCCGCAGCATGCTCTGTCCGCAACTTCCTTTTGCCAGCCGCTTTCCTCTTTGAAACTGGCACCTTGCCTTTCAAGCCGCTCAAGCTTGGCTGTTCCTTAACGCCCGATGCACCCCCCATGCTCCCGCTCTCAACACCATGAACCTTTCCGGACGAACTGCCATTCCCCACCCATACCCACTGACCCCCTTTGTCTCCTGCACAGCCTTCTGGAATGGCCCTCCCAAGCGCAAACCCTGTTGGTCTTCCACCCTGGCTGGGCTGGTAAACTGCTGAGCCTCCTGGCCTCTAATAGCCTCATGGGGATACAGGGGCCCTGTATCCTGTGAATGCTGTTGCCAAAGAGGCAGCTGCAATGCCTCTGTGCCACCCTGCACCCTTGCCTGTATCGATGAGTCCCCACCACTTGGGTCCTGTCCTACAAGGAATGCACTGGAGGTTAAGTTGACATTCCTTTGCGGCAGCAATCCTGTCAGCCCAACTGAGGGAGCTTCCGTGGGCAAAATTGTGGGGTATATACATGATAAATTTGGGGCAAGGCTCAAAACATAAGTCTGCCCATGTACATTGAAGAGTTGAGCTCCCCCATGCCACACCAATCCAGTGTGAGCTGCACTCGGGGAATGAGCTTCGTCCTGCAACTGGCAGTGCGAAACAGCCGCTGTCTCAGCACTCTTCACCCGCCTCCCCCTCCCGCTATTAACCACATATCCAGCAACTCGAGCCAGGGCGCCTCCCCGCAGCCACCCGGCTTGGCTTAAAGCCCACCCCCTCCTCCCGCCCACTTTCGCACGCCGCCCGCCTACATGAAAAAGGGCCGTCGCACATACCTGTGCACTCTCTGAAGCCGCCTCGTGGGAATCAACAGGCTCCTCCAGCCCGACAGCGACTACCGCCTCAGGCACCAATGGCATGGTCACCGAGCACTCTTCCTCCTCCACGGGCTGTCGGGACAGGCAGGCAGCCACTGCTAAGGAGACTCCCCGCGCTGACTTACGTTTGGAGCACGTAAGCCCCACCCATGCCGTGCCCGGGACTCCCGGCTGAAGCAGGTCATCTCTGTCAGCCGCGCAGATCACCCGGACAGCCTCCTGCACCTCCGACGACGACGCCATCTCGCAAACCAGGCAATAAAGGTCAGTGATGCAGGACTCAGGGCAGGCAGAAACGACAAAGAACTGCAATCCCTTCCTCCCACCTCCCTTGGGCACAATGAGCTTCCCGCCCCGCCAGCCTTCTATTAGTGAACTGCCCTCCTCGCGCCTCCTGCCCCCTAATTGCCCCTGCCTTCGCACCTGGGTGGCCGCTCCCTTGTGCGAAAATACCAAGGGGGAGACCGGCTCGTGCCTAGCTTCCCCTGGGTCCCCCCTGTCATCTACAGTTGAGATTAGCAAATTCCTCTTCGTCATAGACACGGGCAATGAGTGGGCTTAAGAGAGAAGTTTGGTTAGCCACAAGAGAAGCAAGTTGAGAAATGACCCAGTCAGGGCTCATCATCCCCAAAGGAAGCACATTGACAAGAAACCTCACAAAAACACAGTTGTTTCCTGCGCAATGAATTCCAGTCATCTCCTCTGTAATGTTTGATTGCATAGCCCCTAAATAAAACCATTCATGGTAAGGTATTGCCTCCCTTAAACGTGCATGTAAGACAAGCATACACTTAGAGTGCGCGCGTCCTACTCTGAGCGAGAAAGTATTCTAATTCTTAAATGTGACCTCTGACTGTGACAGCCACCCTCAGCTTGGAAAGGAGGCCATTCTTTGCTGACCAGACAAATTGGGCCTGTCTATCAAGGGGGTCATCCTGGCTGGCCTGCATGTACCCATTAATGCTTGTTTGAGCTTTCTACCATAGTTGCTTACACTGCCTGTGTCCATTAATGCTTGTTTGAGCTTTCTACCAAAGTTGCTCACACTGTTCGTGTCCATAACCACCTGTTAGAGCTCCAATGCCACGGGAGCCCTGAGGGGACAGTTTTGTTTATAATTAAACTAAATTGTTCAAGCAATTGACCGCGCAGTAAAGGAATTGTTGGGTAAAAAGCGCACACACTAGCACCTTGTGGATTCTTCCAGGAAGGGCAGCACTGCATTTTTTTTTTACATGCAAGTGTCGTTTTTGCGGTTTCTTCGCATTTTAAGTGTCTGACACATGGGTAGCTAGGAGACTTCACAAGTGGAGCAGCGCATCCTTCAACTAAATGCAAAGCGTAAACGTGCGTTGTGGCTTGTTTTTGCCTAGGTCGAAAAAGAGTAGTCCACTGCTAAAACTAATTATTGATGAGACAGCCGTTGTGTTTTTAGATTATTGCAGGCACTAATTCACTAATCTCTGACATAATTACTGGCTTATTTGAAGTAGGGGTATAGCATCCACCACAAGTATTTTTAGCAACCCCCTTGAAGTACAATTTCATTAGCATACATTTGCATTGTGATTTTTGGAGAACCAAAACTGGGAGGCATGGTGTACTTATTTCCCAAACGGAGGACAGCGTGTTATTAACAATTTTGATATTCCCCAAAAAATAAATCTTACAATGTAAGAAAGAGAGGAAAGCTATGAGAGATCTCTAGCACACCGCGTGATGGTCTTCAAGAGAGAGTTCCGACTAAACGACGGCAACAGGCGAGGTTCCATCTTGTTCCTCTTTTTATTTGAGGCATAATTCAGGCATTGCTTGGAGAGTGCATCCTGATTGCGGCACCAGTGATTCAAATCTATATCTGAGTGCTGACTGAGTGCATGATCTGGTCTGTATGAGGGATTTATGAGGGAGTTTAAGGTTTTTTAAGGTAAACACGACTGAGTCTCCTGAACCGGCACACCTAATACACCAATGAAACATGCTTATCTCAACCACCCCACCCCCATAGCCTCACGCTGCAGCCTGAAGGGACATTAGCGGACCTACCACCAAAGCATCCTTACTTCAGGCCCCCTTCTAACACCCCCCTCCACCCCCACGCACTCTTGTTTCAGAAGCCCCACTCGTTGTGCCTGAGGCTAAACCGATCGGCAGCCGCAGCTCAGACACGGTGGACACTATCATCAGGTTGTGAGCAGCCGCGGGCCGTGGAGGGAGTTACGGTGGGGCAGGGAGGCGGGGAGGGGGAGGGGCAGGGTGGAGGGACCTAAAAACTGGCATATGGATAATTGCAGGTAAGTAAACAATTTAATTAATAAAACGAAATTCGTAGCGCGCACAGCATCGCATTTTGCGATGCAGTGCTCGCTACGAAATTCGTTTTAATAATTAAGTTGTGTACTTACCTGCAATTATCCATATGCGGGTTTTTAGGTCCCTCCACCCTGCCCCTCCCCCTCCCCGCCTCCCTGCCCCACCGTAACTCCCTCCACGGCCCGCGGCTGGTTGTGAGTATATTACAACTCACAGCAGTGCCCCAACCCTCGCCACCCTCTACAAACCCCCAGGATGGCAGGGAAGGAGAAATGTTGCGAACTGTGGTGCAAAGCATAATTAGTGGGATTCGCTAACCTGAAAGTTTATGATGCCCGGTGAGATGGGAGGGCGTGATGAATCATTCTGCAGGGGACGCCAGTTCACGTGACACGTCGTGACGAGGGCACGCTTTGCTCCAAAGTATGTTTCCACTAAGCATGAGCGCAAAATCCGCTCCGATCGCGGATTTTGCGGATTTTCGGTAAATCCGCGATCCGCGAACTCTCGCGAATTTACCGAGAATCCGCAATCCGCGATCGGAGCGGATTTTGCGGTCAAAAGTTCAAGCCTAACATCATTTACGATGGCGCCGGCAAGCTGCCAGCGCCATCCTCAAATGGTTACTTAATTAGCTTCGACAGGAAGCTCTAACAGATAAGATAAAGCAGGGGCTCGAGCGCCTGCTTTATTTTATCAGTTGGAGCTTCCTGTTGAAGCTAATTAAGTAACTTTTGCAGGATGGCGCTGGCAGCTTGCCGGCGCCATCGTAAATTATTTACATGGTGTGTCTTCTTGAATAAATATGTGCCCTAGTTGAAGCTTAAATTCAGTGACTCATTCATTAGCCCAAAAATAATCGTGAGCGTTGTGGAGGCTGGGCAGGTGTGCCTTGTTCCCAAATATACCATGGGAAATCCGCTGTGATGCTGGCCAGAGGCATTTGCATCTTTGGCTTTCACGTGCGCAATCCCCCTGCTGTTCCTGTGACCAGGGGCTTCTGTCTCTTAATCTGCTGCTCTGATCGGTCTCTGACCTTTTGTATACACACAAGGGGCATGTGCGCTCGCATGGAAGCCCCGTCCGTTTGGCCCCACCCACACACTCGAGGTGTGCACCCGCCCGTCTTCCCGCCATTTACCCACTATGATGGACATTTCACTGAAGGGACCCCTGCGCACTTCGGCGCGATTGCATAGTAGTAACACACACTTGGTCGCTGGAACTAGTTGAAGCGCAAATGCAGTGACTCATTCATCAGCCCAAAAAAAATCGTGAGCGTTGGGAGGCTGGGCAGATGTGCCTTCTTCCCAAATATACCATCGGAAATCCGCTGTGATGCTGGCCAGAGGCATTTGCATCTTTGGCTTTCACGTGCGCAATCCCCGTGCTGTTTCTGTGACCAGGGGCTTCTGTCTCTTAATCTGCTGCTCTGATCGGTCTCTGACCTTTTGTATACACACAAGAGGCATGTGCGCTCGCATGGAAGCCCCGTCCGTTTGGCCCCGCCCACACACTCGAGGAAGCCCCGCCCCCAAATCCGCCGATCCGTGAATCCGCAAATTCGTGAATCGTGGATCCGCAAAATCCGCCCATGCTTAGTTTCCACTCCTGAGCCCCGGGGTGGATATTAAGGGGCACAAAAACACCTAATTGGGAGGCGATGATTTTGGGCTGGGGGGATATACAAGCAATGAGGTGAAGGAATGAGAAAACTTGGGTTGGGAGGCACAATGCAGCTACTAAGGAAGTGGAGGGTGCGAATTTAGGGTTTAATCCGCTTGCAAAAAAAGGAGAATACAAGGTCATGCGTGAAATCACCCAGGCAAAGCAGCTCAAAGAAAGACAGGGTATAGTCAGTTCTTTTTTATGCACCTTTGGGTCAGCATGTGCAGAAGAAATGCAGGACACCGACCTCAGTAAAGAGAGATGGACAGCAACATACGCACAGCAGAGGATATGTGGCGCGACATAGAACACAGGGATTTCTCTGAGGCGAGAAACCATCTTCAGCTAGCCTTGAAAGCCACCAAACTCTCTTAACGCTGGGATGCACAACTCGGTCACCCCAACTTCAGAAAATTAATCTAGAAAAATGTAAAATTACTCTCCTTACTAGAGGACAAGGCGAGTTTCTCAAAAAGATCTCACGCATGGATGACTCTCAACTCCTACAAATCATTAACTCCACAAACATACTTTATCCCAAAGCCATAAAAATGAACTTTTTAAGGTACAGACTGGGGATTCTTCCATGTACTGAGCACCTACCAGCAAGGCTGAGGACAAATGGACAAAATACTTGCAGGCTGTCTAACATCAACAATGGCGACATCCTTCACGTAATATGTCTATGTGAAGAGCTGTACCAAGCACGACAACAGTTCCTTAAAGAACCATTTAAGTAGAAAGGCACCCGCACCAGAAGGCAAGCGTTGCTGGACTGCTTAAACCTGTTAAATGGCAAACTAAATTGCAGATTTGTAAAATTTCTGATGGTGGCTGAACGGAGAACACCATAAATATCAAAAAATGCTTTACAAAACCCGCCGACCCAAGCTGACCAGTAGACGGGCAAAAGGACTTAGCAGAACCTTATCAAGGATGACCACCAGCAGCAGAGGGACACATGTTGCAACAAGCAGAGTCCATGTGGAAAACACGATAAATGGTTAAGCTGGGCGAGAGCAAGGGAAAACTGAGATACGTACTTTCCAGCATCCAGCGAATTATTGTTTGTCCCTAATCAGCACAATTGAACTATCAATTTAAACTGTAATGAATATTTCACTCTTTGGCTTTTATTGGTTTTAAACATGGATGTTTTATGAATTTTGGAATAGTTTTTATTGCAATGGTTTTAACTAACTATCCAAAAATAAAATAAACTTAAACTTAAACACAGCAGAGGACATTAGTATGCATACCATTATGATAGTGGAACACCCTCCCTGCGTTTTGGGAACACGGCGTTTTGCATTTTCCTCACTGCGAGTAGACGCTTCTCTTTTCACTTCCAGTCCCTTTGCAGAAATAATCCAAGCAAATGGATCTGCGTATGGTGTGCCCTGCAACACCAAGCCAGAAATTTGACACAAAACAGTCCAGTAGCCCGAGCGTTGTCAATAATAATAGAATGAAATGTCTGTTTTCAGTCCATTGGCAGCCAGAAGGTTTTTCCCCCAAGTCCTGTCCATAAAAAAACAGTTGTCAAAATCTGCTATTGTTTTTAATCTCTACATTGGGTAGTAGGCGATTTTTTGTCTCGGTGTGAAGTGGATTTCGCCAAAGAGGTTGAAATGCCGGTTAGTTGGGAGGTGAGGGGTTGCTGTTTACCCGAAGAAAATGAAGCTGCAGCAGTTTCCAGGTATCTCTGCACACCTTTGAATACTGCAGACAGTTGGTGGAGTATCACCTCCTCCCTGCCTTCAGCCCTCTGAGAGAGGACAACTGAGTTTAGCACTTTTCTCTCTGTTCTGCACCTTTTCCTCTCCTCTTTTTTTATCGGAATGGCAGGGCTGCTGCTTCTTAAACATCCCACAAATTACCAGTTCCTTGTCCAATAGCCATTCCCAACGAAATGCCTTCAAAAATAAAACTCCAGTGGGGTAAACGCATGAAAGGTTGGAACTGGAAGCTTGTTTTTGCAGGGAAATGCAAGTGTCACCTAAAACAGATGGGAGGGAAGCACAGGTGCAAAAGACAGAAGCAAAACCAGGTTTTCTGACACACACACTGTGCTGACAACCAAAGTCACGCCGACCCCGATAAATGTCGGATCTTCACTTACCTTGAAAATTGGTCAGCGGTGCAGGGGCAGTTCTTTTTACACAGCCGAACTCTACCAGGGAATCCTTTAAAAAACCCATAAGGGATGCAGTGACCATAACACGCCTCGCGTCCTCGTCTGCGGCAAAGGAGGTAAAAGTGGGTCTGTGAGTAAAGAGACCTGATTGCCTATGCGCTTCATTTTTTAAAATATTTTCGGCGGGATACGCAACCCCAACGCGAATTCTGTCAAAACCTGTTTTTAAAATGCTTATTTTGGCCCTGGAGGTCCATGTGGGACCTCCAGAGCAGGCCTAGGGGGTCAGGGCGTTTCTACTCTGCCCCCTTTTCTTGTTATTTAAAGTTTTTCTACTGTTTTCTTGTGACTTGGTACTACCGAGTCACAAGATGGCAGCCAACACTTCCTGGTTTGGAGTGTTGGCAGCCAATTAAAATGAAGCTTGTGGTTGGGAGGGTTCACAAACCCTCCTTGGCCACAGATATCATAACTTTTATTTCTTTAATTTCTCAGGAACACCTGAATAGATTTACACCGTTTAAAAGAAAATCGCTTTCTGAGCCAAAACCTACCTTTTTGCCAAATTTTGTGTCTATTATGCAGTTTCTGGCTGTAGCTTTGTCTTAAGTTCCTATGGAAATTCACATGGAAAAAACGCTTGACGAATTACACCGAAACTTTCAAGACAGGAGTTGACCGGAGCGCCCCACTAGTTTTGAAAATTTC
This sequence comes from Lissotriton helveticus, assembly GCF_964261635.1. Lineage (NCBI taxonomy): Eukaryota > Metazoa > Chordata > Amphibia > Caudata > Salamandridae > Lissotriton > Lissotriton helveticus. Next base: position 55,093,026 of record NC_136063.1, read on the forward strand.
GTGAAGATTCATCAAACGGCGCTAAGGTTATTGGTAAATCAAAAAACGCTTTTCTTATATATATATATATATATTCACTGAAAAAACCATAGGTTATAGACCATATATAGTTAGGAATTAGCATTTAAAAAAACCTTATTTTACTCACACAAAACCATTGAAATTCCATATATAGTTAGTTGTACTAACTATATATTGCGCACCCGCAATCCACTGCTGATCATGTCACATATTACATCATTCATGACATGGTCAGTGACATCACTGATGACATCACTGATGACATCTCAAATGACATCACTGATGACATCACTGATGACAACATCCAGTGACTGTATGTTTCTGTAAAGTTAAAATATGTCTTACATATTGAAGAATGAGTGGATGTATAAGTGTCTGGATGAAGGATTTAGTAGGTGCATGATTGACTGTATGAGTGAGTGAATACATGTGTGTCACTGAGTGCATGAGTTAGTGACTAAACTGTCTTAATTTGTGCATCATTATGTCTGTTGTTCTGTAAACAGCTGCATGTGTTGATCAGTAGCTATATGAGTAAGTATATGGGTTATTGATTGGTTGCCCAAGTATTTGTATGGGAGACTGAGTGTGTGTGTGTGAAGGCTGGGAGGTGTATGACTCTGTGCATAGATGTGTTAGCAGTTAATTCAATAGATGGATGGGTTCAAAAGTGCATGTGGAAACACCTGTATGGGCGGTTGACTGAGTGCATTGGTGAGTGAATGGATATCTCAGTGCTACATGTCAAAGTAAGTACATATGTAAAACACAGTACATGTGACAGTTGACATATATAAATAACTGTGCATAAGAGTCAGTGAATGTGTGAGTGGCTGTATGGATCATTGTGTACTTGTATCAGGCAATGTAAAAGAGAGTAAATATGTGTTAGTATATGTTTGAATAAGTAAGGTGTGTATAACTGTATAGTTGAGGAAATGGAGGTGTGATTGATTCTTTGCATGACTGACTTAGTGTCTGAGTAACTCCATGGATGAGTGACAGTCTGTGAGTGTCTGTTTACACTGAGTGTATCTAAGGTTATATTAGAGTCTGAAGAGGTTCATCGTATTATCACATGAATGATGTCATCAGTGATGTGATCAGTAATGACAAATGAGATGTCATCAGTGATGTCATCAGTGATGTCATTTGAGATGTCATCAGTGATGTCATCAGTGATGTCATCAGTGATGTCACTGACCATGTCATGAATGATGTAATATGTGACATGATCAGCAGTGGATTGCGGGTGCGCGATATATAGTTAGTACAACTAACTATATATGGAATTTCAATGGTTTTGTGTGAGTAAAATAAGGTTTTTTAAATGCTAATTCCTAACTATATATGGTCTATAACCTATGGTTTTTTCAGTGAATTTCAATGTTTTTTTAATAGCAAATAACTCAAGCTTTAAAATGTATTTTTCTTTAAATCAAAAAATATATTTTACATGTTTTTAATACTTTTTTTTTTAATTATATTTTTTGTTTCGCTCCCGGTACGCGAACCGGTTAGCTTCCCGTTAGCGCAATTGGTGCCGCGACCCGGTCCGCGAACCGGTAAACGTTCCGTTTGCGCAACTGCTGAGTTAGAAAACAACATCGTGACGCGTCGCGTCAGCGTGACGTATCGCGTTGTCGCGTAATACGTCATATGACGCGCCAAGGTAGCATACCCGGAAGCGAACTGGTACGCGAACCGAGGCGCGAAGCGCTGCTTCCCGGAAGCGATCCGGGACGCGGCCCAAAGCGCATAACGTAAACACAACAAGTCATGTGACTCGGTAATAACACTTTTCATTGGTTCATTTCACTTTTGGTTTCCTAATGATGTAAGACTAGGTCATGTGACCTAAAAGTAACACTTTTCAATGGTTTAGAACTATTGTTTTTCCAAATGATGAAAACCCCTCCTTCTTTCCTCACTCTGACTTTCATCTTTGTGAGAGAAAGACCCTTTGTGATTAGTGAGCAATGGCTTCATTAGTAGCTTCAGCTGGTGCTTCCCCACCACCTCCACCACATCCAAAGAAGAGAGGACCACCTGCTGAAGTTATTATTCAGCAAGAGGAGGAAGAAGAGGAAGAAGAGGAAGAGCAGCAAGAGAGGCAATTTTTGCGTGAGGAGCCCAGGAGGTCTCATGTGAAAGTAAATTATATTTGGCAATTTTTTAGTTATCCCCAGGGCCAAAAAAAAGTCAATGCACGGTACGTAACTTGCCTTATATGTAAAGAAAGCCTATCCAGAGGCACCGAGAAAAAGTACAGTTACGGCAATTACACGATGCATCGCCATATGAGTAGGTGGCATCCTAACAACTACAGTGCTGCACAGTTACGTGACCAGCAAGATAATCCTCCTTCTATGGCCAGAAGATCAGTTGTGCCGGAAGTGACGGGACCAGAGGCGAGGGAGTTGGTCCCAAATATTCAGATGAAATTTGGGGAAGTGAAACAAGTGTGCGTGCATTGCAATGGGTTCATTTGCTACAGAGAAAGTAGCATCACTCTGATCAACAGAGCTATCGACAATCATGATTGTCCGAAACGCCCCAGACAATAAATTCTTTTTTTTTTGTTGCTCCTGTTGAGCCCTTTACAATGAATCGTTTTCGTTTCCCCCCCGCAAAAAAACCCCAAAAAAATATAAAACTGTTCAGAAAATACAAAAAAAGTAAAAAAATGTTCAGAAAAATAATAAAAAAAATATAAAACAACAAAAACAATAAAAAAAAGTTCTTTTCAGAACTACCTCCCTGTTATAAAAAAATTGGTAGAATATTTGGAACTCTGCCAACCTCTATTTCTTTTGGTTCGCTTCCCCGTTTGCTCTCCGGTACGCGAACCGGGAGCGAACCAAAAAAAAAAAAAAAAAAAGAAGAGTAATTATAAGGGAAGGAAACAGACAGTTATGTTAAAAGAAAGACAGCTATAGGGAGTAAAGTAGAGATACTGTTTAATAGATCTATTTACTGAAGAAAAGATTTAAGAGAGTATAATTGTGAAAAACAAAATAGATAAGTAAGTGAGAAAAAAAAGAGAGTAGAAAAAGAGAGTAGAAGAATAACAAACAAGAGTTTCTTAGAGAATGTGAATGAATAATCAAATTAAGATTAAAACATCGGAATAACAGAGAAAAAACACAATGCAGAAAAGAAGAAGTAACAGAAAAGGAATGATTGAAACAGCAAAGAAATGTAAATAACATAGGGGCATATTATCAACATAGGCGATAACATTTTTGCTGCTTTTATCAGCAGAAATCTGACACTAAAGACGCTTTTGCGGCAGTTTTCTGCCAATAATTACTGCTTTTATCGGCAGAAAACTGCCGCTAAAGCCGCTTTTCCAGAAGAAAACTGCTGCTAAAGCCACTTTTGCGGCAGTTTTCTGCCGATAAAAACACTGATAAATGTATTGCCTGTGTTGATAATATGCCCCTTACTGTGCTCGAACTACAGAGAGAAAGCATAATGAACAAGTAGTGAAAGAGTGGTCAGTCAGAAACAGTGAGAGTAATAGACACAGAGTGAGTGAACAAGAGTGACGAAGTATGAGAAGAGAGGGACTGACAAAAATAGTGGAAGGAGTAGAGTAAGTAAGTAATAGAGAAAGGATTGAGGGAAGTAGCAAAGGCAGGAAAGTGAGGGTTAAAGAAATGAAGTAGTGAAACTAATAGAAGTTAAATGTGATAGAAATGTAACGAAAAGAGTACAAAACATTTACCTTATAATTGTCGTTAACTTAGTCACTTGTAATTTTTATACTTTCAATCTGTGAGAGAGAGAACAAACATTTGAAAAATATTAAAACATGTATTTAAAAATTAGAAAAGACAAGGGAAAAGATTGAAGGACAAACAGTTTTTCAATAACTTTGACACTTACAGAAGCCTCTGCTTCTCCATGCCCCTACACAGTCCTAAAAATATACATTTTAAACTAACAGTATCTGGATGCAGATGAAGTGAGGCCTATCTTGCAATATGGTGCATCTTTTGCACTGCTGCTGTCTCACAACAGTGATGCAATGGCAGCGCAAAAGAGGTGCAAAGCCATCATAAAATTGCCCTTAACATTTTAAATAATTGTTTCAGGATGCCAATAAGATGTGTCCTATCCAGAGGTTTGTTTCAGGTGAGGCCTACTCAGGGTTCCAAATGAAATTTCGAATTGTTGAAGAGTACAGAGGAGATAATACATGTGAAGGCCTACCAATGAAGTAAGTCATGTACACTTCACTCTTGAACAAAAGCCAGACCTCTTTTGTGTCTGTGGACAGACCTAAACTTAATCTGCACAATGTCATTTGTAAACTTAGGAAACACAGGTGATATAATTGAAAAATGTGGAGTTTCTTTTCCTCATTTCACAATCACATCACCTGTGTTTCCTTTGCTTAGGTATCTCATAGTGCAGATGTAGTCCAGCATATGAAACAGTACCCAGAAATGCACACTGCATGCAAGAACTTTGACACTTACAAAAGCTTCAGCTTCCACATGCCCCCTACACAGTGCTAATTATATACATTTTAAACTGATGGTATCTTGCTGGAGATGAACTGAAACCTATCTTGCAACATGGTGCATCTTTTACACAAAAGTGACCCACAGCGGAGCAAAAGAGGCGCACGGCCATCATAAATCTGACCCTAACATTTTAAATGATTGTTTCAAGATGCCGATAAGGTGTAACCTATCCACAGATTTGTTTCAGGTAAGTCCTACTCAGAGTTGCAGATGAAATTTAGGTTAGTTGAAGAATACAGAGGAGATAATACATGTGCAGGCCTATCAACGAAGTGAGTCATGTCCACTGCACTCTTGAACAAATGTCAGACCTCCTCTGTCTCCAGGAACAGGCCTAAACCTCATCTACACAATGTGATGTGTAATGTTAGGAAACACAGGTAATATAATTGAAAAACGTGCAATTTTTTTTTGCTCATTCCACAATCATATCACCTGTGTTTCCTTTGCTTAGACTACTTTTCCACAATGAGATACCTATCATATGAAAGACTACGTAGAATATGAGCACTGTATGCAACAACTTTAACACTTACAGAAGCCTCTCCTTCTCCATGCCTCCTACACAGTTCTACATGTACATCATAAATGCAAACAGTACAGAATTAATTATACATGTTAAATGGTTTATTTTTGCTGTTCTCAGAATGTATCAAATTTCACTAAAAACAGTGACTTGAAGGTATTCATCATATAACAGCGGGGGGAAAAAAAACACAATCAAAATGATTGTGCTTAAAAAACCCATACAACATAACAAATCAGAATTCAGAACTCCTTAAAGTTAACTTACTTTCCATGACGTCGAAGGATGTCCTATGAACAGCTTACACTCTGTTGTGCTGTTATTACTTTCAGCCCGCCACTTTCTGAAAGAAAACCTCCATCGTTTTGAAAAATATGTTACATACAATAAATGACTTCTCGCTCTCTAGCACATGTTTCCACAAGGCCAAATCATGTCAGAGCCATTTATAACTCTTGGAATTCTTGTAAGCCAATCCCGTCATGTTGTATTTCCGCAACTTTCAGAATTAAAATGTTGAAGATCATTTTCACCATCCTGGACTACTAATATCTTACCCTTCTTGCTCACTCATGTTCTACATTTCCTATGACACTGATACTGCTTACTATGAAGCAGACTTACACTACCTCTATGACTACTACAATTATTTAATTCTCTACATCACTTTTAATCACAAAGCAATATAAAACAGTAGACAGCATTGCAGACTTACATTCCCTCTACTCCATGTTTTGATTGGCTGCTTGAATTAGCTTATAAAAAGAAATAGTTTTTCTGAACTCATTCAAAGTGCAGTTATTTTTCCATGACGTCCAGTGTTATGGTAAGAAGTTATGTCTCTGTACTACACTTATCCTCAAGGCCAAATCGTGTAGGAGCCATTAGAACTTCTTGAAATTCCTCAGAGCACATCCCAAGATTCTTTCCCTAAAATTTTGGTTTTAAAAACACCAGGTAAGAATTTTTAAGGTCATACGGCAATTTTTTTTTGAAAATTAAAACAGAATCGTTGCAGAATGACCAGCCATTTCTAGACTTTAAATAAGCTGTGTAATGTCGTGATGTTATTGAAGGACCGTCATGATATATAATTGCTGCAGTTACAAAAGTCCTTCCTGATATTGACAACTGTGAAGCTACAAATTTTTTTATTAAAGTTGTCAATTTTGTTCCATCAGGCCTACATCGTTGGAACATTAAAATGACATACTGGCCATATGTTCGTATAAATAATATTGACATCATTTCAGATTTACATTGGCTACACTCCATGTTGTGATCAGCTGCTTTTACTAGCTTATTAAAAGAGACTGATTTACTGTCTGGCAAAGTTAAATATATAAATCTTTCTGAGTCTACACTAGTAGTACTTGATACCCTACAGTTCTCGCAGTCATGCTGCCATTGATAAGAAAGCCCAAACAGGTGATCTACATCTACACCTTCAGCATGCAATACATCAAGCATATACATCAAAAACTCCTGACAATCTTGCTGAATATTTTGAGAGAATTGTGTTTGGCCTGAACATCTGTCTAACAGATTTCGAATTTCAGACACACTTTCTATTTTTGTTCTATCAGTGCTACATTTCTCTAACACAGAATTTAACAAACTGCATAATCTTTGATCAGAATTGACCACAATCTCTTCTTTTACATTTTCTAGAGAAAACAAAACATTAACCACTACATTAGCATGGCAGTTGACACAAGAAGTGTTTTCAAATTGAAAACCAACAACATCTTCAACAGAATCCTTTTTGTTTCTGCTTATAATTTCAGGTTCATCGACTTTTCGTCTTTTTGCTACAACCTCCCCAGTATTGGTCACATTTCTTCGTTTCCGGCCTACCACACGTTTCTCAAACAAAGGATATTGAGGCAAATGTGGCGCATACTCTCTTCTCAACCTATTGTATTCCTTAACACAATCTAGATCCGCACAAATGTTTGTGACATCACACTCAATCAAGTACAATCCCGATAAAGTTCCAACTCTTGACAATGCCACATATGCCATACCCTCCTTGAACACAGAACTGCCAATATTCACCAATGCACTGTCTACACTTAAACCTTGCGATTTATGGATTGTCACCGCATATGCCAAGCAAACAGGAAACTGCTTACGGCGAACATATAAGTCTTTTACAAGCAAAAATCTAGCAGAACAACGACCAATTAGCTGTACTTCCTTAATGCCATCAAATTTAATTTTTAAAAATTCAATTCCATCTCTATTTCTGTATTTCACAAAATCAACAACATTACCCATTGATCCATTTACCAGACCTCTTTCAACATGTAAATTCCTTCTTAAAATTATACGGCAGTTCAAGCACACATTCAGAGTCTTTTCAAAACCTGCAGTTTTAGATATAGTCTTCTCTAATGAATCCAATTTTGATTTCAAATTCTCAGACAAAATAATTGTTGATCCCATATGCTCTACTCTGTCAATAGCTTCCAGTTTCACAATCTCTTGCTTTTCTAAATTCAACATTTTGTTGTTGAAGATGGCACATTCTGCAAGAGTTGGCATCAAACATATTCCAGATTTCTTCTCAGTCATTTTCTGAAAAATATTCTCAGGCACAACATCTTGTTCTGGATATAAATTTGACAGTAATCGTGCATGTAAAGCTTCTTTCCCATGCTCGGTCACTTTTCCTATTCTAACATCTTGTAGAATATTCTTGTAAACTTCATCCTTCGCCTGACGCATATTTTCATGCAGTTCAGCATAATTGAAGTTTAACAATATATTGACGTTGCCAATGCTCCCTAGGCACTTCCTGGTATCTTCATGCGTGAGCATTTTGAACACAGGTTGCCCTTTCACTGGTGTCAGCTGCAGAAGATCTCCGAAAACAATGATGTGGTTGCCACCAAATAACACATCATACTCTGTTTTGAGAACTTCTTGCATTCTCAAATGCACAAAGGCAAGCATGACATTGGAAACCATGCTTACTTCGTCAATGATAAGAAGTTTCATTTTCCTCAAGATTCTTGAAACTTCACAACAAGCATCTCCAGATAGCTTGTGATATTGTAATTTGTTGTCATGCTCCACTGGCAGCATCAGTAAACGATGTAAAGTAATCCCTTTAATGTTATGTGCTGCCAGTCCAGTTGGAGCGGTGACAACACAAGACTGCGATGACTCAGTCCTTTCCTGCAAATAACATGAAATTGCTTTAATAAGGAAACTTTTTCCAGTTCCCGCTTCTCCACTCACGTAGAGTCGGACAGGCTTCAACGACGTACATGAGCACTCTTTCTTCTCATGACTTAATCCATTATCAATTTGCATGGTAACTTCGTCATATATTTTCCTCTGCTCAACGTTGAGTTGTCTTTCCAACTCTTCTAAGTTAACCGCATCCTCCTGAGCATGTGGCATGGCTCTTTCCACTTTATTCATAGCAGTGGCAGCTTCATTTTCGATAACAGGTCCTCCTAGTGGATCCTGACTCAATGAAGCAGAACTCTGACTGTCCTGAGAACTGTCTCTGGCAATCTCGGCTGCAATCGTTGCTTCCTGCTCAATTTCCGCATTCAACATTTCTACATATTTGGGAAAAGCAGGACATTCTATGGTCTCCTTGGCGGCAGTGAAAGAGTCTTCGTAACAGAGGAAATCTCCAAGCAGTTCCTCTTCTGCACGCCAAGGCTTGAAAAGTTGCAAAAGTGCTAAATAGAAAAACTCCTTTTTTTCAGGAGATTCGCCACTCAATTTTCGATGGTTTACCAAGTGGCATTTTCTTTGCTTGACCAGACATCCCTCACTTCCAATTACAGCATACACTCCTTTCTCAGTATCTTCTTTGATGTTCCTCTTGAATATGTAATTTTGAAGAACCTCATACAGACAAACATTCTCGAGGTGACTGCTTCGATTTGGATAATATGTATCCAACATGTTGCTCTTCAAAATGTCGGTACTGTTTGGCTCCTATTCCGCCAAATACTCAATTTCCCGCACAGGTTTCAGATCTCGATTACGCGTTGCAGCAAGACCAAGACTCGCCCAAACGATACTCCTAGATTTGGCATAGAGACTTGCTGAAGACAACCGGTCAGAACATTCGTAAGCTCCGATTTCTCGATGCGACAACATCTTCAGACTGAAACTGTACAACTTCTTACTGAGGCTCTTTTCATGGGAAATGTCCTCACACATATCCTTCAATTCTGTCTTCTCTTTTTTGGTGATGTAAGATGTCACATACCGAGCCACAGCCATACAGTTATCAGCCACAAACTGTATATCCATGTTAGCATTCCACATGGACAAAATCACCGGGTTGTAGTCGTTGATGTACTTGGACTCTTCGTTCCTCTTCAAATTGTATGTGTTTTTAGGTGATTTCTTCATCACATTATGTCGCAGCGAAGACATTAAACTGTTTACTCTTCCTTTAGATATCACCGGTCGTGGAAAGCCGAAACGACATTTGGTGTAGAACTTGTCCTTGTTTCGGAATTTACGACGACAGTACTTTCCACAACGATGGCTTTGGAAACATAGAACTTTTTCTCTTAGGCTTTTCTTCTCCTTTGCGTTTGGAACAGCACACGTAGAATACTGTTGTATGAAACTCATCACTGAGTCTTCTGGATCCGTTCCAAATTTAGGTGCATCCTTGATCCACAACAGCATATGTATGTGAGGAGCACCTCTTGCTTGGTACTCCTTTCTCCAGAAGAAATCCAACACCTCTCCAAGAGGTGGATTCTTCTTATTCATGATGAAAGACATCATAGCTTCAAATCTATGATTGAAGTACCGGCATACATTGACTGGATCCAAAGAGCACAGTTCTCAGGGTGTCTTGAATTTGATGTTTTCGATGTTTCCATTTGCCTCTCGTAGAAATTCAAGTAAGTCTTCCCAGCCATACTCGGCACAGCTCAGAGTGAGGAACCATGTGGAAGTTCCTAAGTTCCTCAGCATACATTTTAAATCACCATGACGACGGTACCAGTACTCATTAGTACCACGCTGACACGCCATGAGATTAATCAGGTGAGAATCCAAAATAATGTCTTGGACATTGACTTTATCCATAAAGTCACTTGCCGAGATGTTTTGCATGTATATACCACTTTTCAAGATGTGGTTCACTGCATATGACAGTCCAGACAGATCGCTTTCAAACAGGAGATGAAACAAATAGGGAATACATTGTCGAAACCTAGCATCTCCTGCATACAATCGCAAAGTCCGGTATTCAGAAGCAGGAATTTGATGAGGTCGCTCATCATATCTTCCTCCCTGACCTGTTGGAAAAAGCTGTGGGAAACACCGAGCTTCCAAACTTTCCTCCCAAACACTAATGGGACTCCCTTTGGCTTGTTTCATTTGAAACAACTCAATAGCATTCCCCATGACTTCCTTGGAATGCAAAGGATGAACACTATAATGTTCATATATTTCTTCACTAGTAGAGGGTTCTACTTTCTCAATTTGACCAGCACACAAATCGCTATCCTCTTCCTCACTTACTTCCTCTTCTGCAACATAAACATTCTTATAGTACTTATTATTTTTTTTCAAATACAATGTTGCCTTTTTGACTTTCCTAACATCCACTAAATCTTGCCATATTTTCTTATTCTTTGTCGGAACCCCATTAACTAAGATAACCAGAGGTTCCTCTTCCACTTTTTCTACTCCAATTGTGTTAATGTTTTTCTTCAAATCTAGAGGCAAATAAACAACTCTTCCCTTTAATCCTCTCAGTAAATCTGATGGAGGCAATTTCCCTGTCTTTGGCTCCATTCTTACAATAGCCTGAAAGGGATGGATACTTTGAATCAAAATAGATTCATAAGTATTTAAATCCTTTAATTCAGAAGGAATCTCAACCAATTCCAGATTATTATGAACTGCTCTAGCAGGCATCTGGTTTTGATTTAATTTGTTACAACAATAAGTACACACACGTTGATCCGATCCCAAATCAAAACAATTTTCTACCATCAAGTATGTTGTGAAATCCTTCCATTCACTATTATTTTCCCTTTCACTTTTTGCATATAAATACACTAACTTAGTCTGATTCTTATAATAAGTGCGTCGACAACACACACAAGTGAAATTAGGCCTCTCACTTGATTTCACCTGAAACGTCGCAATTTCCCTCTGAAAATTATCTGTACTGGAAACCTGTACTCTATCTTCCACATTACCCTCTTCTTCTTGGTCAATTTCAACATTCTCCTCTTTACTTCCAAAGTAACAAAACTCAATTTCTGCACAAATATTCTTCACATCTACTTCTGAACCATGCAAAAGAGCATCGCATAATTGTTTAAGCATAATTGCTGGACTCTTAGCATAATACAACATTCTAACTAATTTCCTCACTTTATTATGATGCACTGCTAGCATCCTGAAATGATGAAAAACACTCTGGCATACTCTTCTGGAAAGACAAGCCAGTGAATGACCATGCAAACCTGTCACTTCTCTCACTCTGCAAGGATCTAATTCTTGCAACAACTTCATTTTCTGCTTCAAACTTTTCTTATTAAATGTCCGTGCAAAATCACAAAGCAAATTGATGGAATCCTGTCGCACACTGCAAATACTACTACACTTCCAGGTGTACACAGGACCCTTAGGACGTCTTCCTAAAACCTCATTACCTAACACCTCTTCTGTCTCTGTTGTCACAAGTTTTTCTTTTTCAACTGGACAACCATCTTTCACTTCATAAGCTCGACCACTGGTGTCAACTGCATGCACCAAATCATTATCCTGGAAATAACTCTTCTCATTAAAAAATGCCTCACAACTTGAACTATGCATCCATTCTCCGGAAAAAACTTCACAAAAATTACTACGATTAACTATTCTCTTCCATCTACTATTTCTTTTGAAATCATAAATTGCCTTGTTTAGCTTCCTAATTCTATTGATTATCAAAATAAATAACTTTCGTTTAATTTCAAATGCCTGATCAATAACTTTCTCAACTTTTTTTTTCTCTTATAAAAAACCACTTTCTGTTGACCTTTCTTAATATTTTTTAACAAATTGCCAATTATCCTGTTGCGGAACATTCGTTTACGAATGTCCCTAAACTGTTGTTTCCTTCTACTATCATGCACAGAGTTATCTCTTGCTCTAGCAGTAACATTTTTGATTGGCCTTTCCTTTCCGTTTAAAATGCTTCTCTTTTTCTGGACTGAAACATTTTCTGTAGTAATATTTTTTTTACTACAAATATTTCTTATAAATGTTTTTGTGCTCTTACCCGGTGCTTTCTTGGTGACTTGACAAGTTTTTTTGTTAGAGGACTGCTGCATTATATCATGTACCTGCTGTCTTTGACGTTTTGCAGCCTTTCTAAGTCTTTCTTTAGTTGGCATGCTGAAATCTTGAAATGATCTGCAGTTGAATCTGTGGTAAAATATAATAAAAAATGTTTTCAACCACTATTCCCAAACAGTAAATCAATAACAGTCATCAAAAACTTAACACACTACTTGACATTTTTTAGTGCTTGGCAAATTTAGAATACAGAAATAGCAGAAAAGAAATGGAATTCATATTAATTTTACCTGTGCTGTTTTATATGTGAATCTGATCTAATTTTATGAGCATATTTTAATATTTTATTGAAGACACTACACATAACCTGTTTTTGAAGGTGGCTTTATTTTTAAATGAAACGGTTTACATTTTTACTTTTCATTTATTATAAATTTTTAAAAATAAATGTTTATAGTTCCATAGGCTCAAGCACGTCAGCTTCCCACCCTATGTCATACAATTCTGACAAATCTGCATCCTCATCATGTTCTTCTTCATCCTCAGGATTTAAATCATCCAAGGGATCTACTTCCACTGATGTTTCAATTACGAGTTCAATTATGAGGTCGAGATCAACTGATTGCTGATTGTCGCTCATGTTGATGTTGTCGTTATCTTTAAAGAAAGAGAACAACAATGAGATGTTGCAGAGTAAGGCACAAATCTCAGAGACTATAATAGTAAAATTGTTTAACAAGAGTAACATTTTGCAGCTATTATTTAGCCATGACCAGCGATGCTGAGGAGGTAAGGCCTATGTCCAAGTTTTCAGTGAACAGGACTCATCTCTTCTTAACCTTGGATAAGCCTCAACAACTCTGTGTCCCCTGCTCATACTTAAATGTAAAGTGGCAGATTTATGTTAACTGACGCATCCCCAGGGATGCACCGCAAAAGCAGTACATTGCAGGAATCACGTCGTAAGCGCAACATGTCTACTGCAATGCACAGGAGCAAGCCACACATTGCATGGTGCATCACTCCTTATGCCTGTTTCAAACAGGCGTAATGATTTCATTCAGCAATGCTATAAAGCTGAGTCAGTGAAATCTTCTAAATTTCACTGTGTTAGTTTTACAGGGCTTTCTTGCAAATTAATGCATACCTTGCAACAAAACACCTATATGAAAACTGACACAGGTTTCATGTGGCACAGGACTTTACAGCATGACACATCTGCCTAGATGCATCAATTTTTAAATATGTCGCCACATAGCAAATCTTTTGCACCGCCGCTGCGTCACAAAAGTGACGCACAGCGGCACAAAAGAGGCACACGGCTATCATAAATCTGTCCCTAACATGTTAAATGATTGATTCAGGATGACGATAAGGTGTGGCCTATCCAGAGGTTTGTTTAAGGTGAGGCCTACTCAGGGTTGCAGATTAAATAGAGATGGGGCACCCCTGAGCCTTGCTGGAGCTGCATGGCACTTGCGATGCAGCTCCAGCAATGCGCCACCTTTACGGCACAGATGCGTCACGCATCTGTGCCGTTTTTGCCCCATGGTGCGCCGCATTGTAAATGCAGCGCACCATGGGTGGCGGAACAGCGGCGCAGGATGACTGGCACATCCCTGGGGATGCACCAGTCATCATAAATCTATCCCTAAGCTTCTTATCTTGTTGGAGATGAAGTGAGGCCTGTCTTCCAACATGGTGCATCTTTTGCATCACTGCTGCATCGGTTTCATGTGGCACGTTTTTTTTACAGCATGACACATCTGCCTAGATGCATCAATTTGTAATTTTGTCGCCACATAGCAAATCTTTTGCACCGCCACTGCGTCACAAAAGTGACGCACAGTGGCGCAAAAGAGGCATACACCTATCATAAATCTGTCCCTAGCATTTTAAATGATTAATTCAGGATGACGATAAGGTGTGGCCTATCCAGAGGTTTGTTTAAGGTGAGGCCTACCTACATTCATGGGGAAATGAATTAAAATGTCCTTAAGACACATGAAAGCATTTTTTTAAAGCCTTTGTAGCATTTTTGGGTCACTTTTAACATGGGTATGTAACTTAAACAATCAAAATCTAAATTTGCCAAGCACAGGTGGGAGCATATTTACAAGGAATTTGCACCACGGGGAAAGGTCTTACATTAAAATGGAAAAATGACATCAGAGACACTCAAATGCCTTATAAAGAAGCATACACCATTATGTCCTTGTCATAAATGTTAAAAGCATTCCTTTTCCTCAAAAACGATTTTCAAGTCTTAATTTGAAAACACTGCACATGGGGAAATGACTTAAAATGTCCTTAAGACACATGAAAGCGTTTTTTGATTGCCTTTGCAGCATTTTAGGGTCACTTTTAACATGGCTATGTAACTCAAACATTCAAAATCTAAATTTGCCAAGCACAGGTGGGAGCATATTTACAAGGAATTTGCACCACGGGGAAAGGTCTTACATTAAAATGGGAAAAATAACATCAGAGACACTCCAATGCCTTATAAAGAAGCAGACACCATTGTGTCCTTGTCATAAATGTTAAAAGCATTCCTTTACCTCAAAAACGATTTTCAAGTCATAATTTGAAAACACTGCACATGGGGAAATGACTGAAAATGTCCTTAAGACACATGGAAGCGTTTTTTGATTGCCTTTGCAGCATTTTAGGGTCACTTTTAACATGGCTATGTAACTCAAACATTCAAAATCTAAATTTGCCAAGCACAGGTGGGTGCATATTTACAAGGAATTTGCACCACGGGGAAAGGTCTTACATTAAAATGGGAAAAATAACATTAGAGACACTCAAATGCCTTATAAAGAAGCATACACCATTATGTCCTTGTCATAAATGTTAAAAGCATTCCTTTTCCTCAAAAACGATTTTCAAGTCATAATTTGAAAACACTGCACAGCTCCTATGCACAAAAACACCCTGTCAGTACTAATACTTCACATTTTCTCCAATTACAATTTCTCAAAGAAACAAAATCTATTTGTAAAACACTTGAGGCAAAGCAACATTTTAAAAACACAACTTTCTTCATAATTTTCTCCTTAAAGCACACTATTCTCTATCTAAATTAAATAAATCTTTTCTCACCTTAGCAAATACTTTATGAGTTTCAAAACAGTCTCAGAAACACACCACTTTGTCTTTAGCAGAGCAAAAGGTATGCACTCCAGAGTCTGCAGCTATCAAAAGCACAGAAATGCTGTAATTCTTCACACATATCTCTCATGTCACCCAATCAAAACTCTTCCCTCACTTTTTTCAAATCAAAACCCTTCCCCCCTCTGCCCTCTCTGCCTTTTTTGCATAGCAACCACCTCTTGGAAGACCTCTGGTGTTTGCAAGTTCACACAACAATGTTTCAATTGAACTCTGAACTCTCAGTGCACCTGCATATCCAGTGCAATCTTTCATTTAATGATTTTTTCTTGACCATTCAAAATACATCTTTCAAAGAACTCATCCATGCACCCTAACTTTCTGTTTTCAGCAATCAAAATCCACCAATCACTGTTACTGCTTCATTAACACAGAAACTCCACAGTTTTTTTCATTTTAAACTCTTAGTTTTTCAACTGCCATTTCATTGCCACACTTCATCTGACTGCAGCAGAACCTTCTCTCACCATGTTTTCTGTCTGGATTGTTGGACATAGTTACATCTACTGGGCTCAGAGGTATGCTGATAACAGAAATTTACCTAACCTCAATTTACAAGATGTGGAAATTAAGTGGTTTGGCCACAGAGGATTAAAATGTCACCAATTGATACCATTGGTGAAAACCTTTATGCATTTGCCAAAACCTGACCTGTTAATTGTGCACTGTGGAGGTAATGACTTGGGCACTTTGACTGGGGTAGGTCTGGAAATGCTTTTAAAGGACACCTTTGAGCAATTAATGGCACTTTTTCCTCAGACTGCCTTGGTATATTCAAATATATGCCAAAGACAGAAATGGAGGTGGTCGAACCAATTTTGTCCACAAATTGAGAAGTCGAGGAAGCATGTAAACGAATCTGTTTCAGCTTACATGAGAGACCATGGAATGGGCTCCGTGTACAACAATAACTTGCGCTACTACATGCAAGATATCTACAGAGGAGATGGAGTTCACTTCTCAGATGAGGGCAACAGAATTTTCATTCTGAATTTAAGACTGTGCATTGGTACCTACTTATAAGTACCTAAATGTACCATAAACCCAAAAGCTCTTCTCAGAGCTACCCTACATCTGATCACTCACAATTATTATTTTACTCTAACTTTTTTCACTAATTTTCAACAAAGTACGCTCCCCGGGGCGCTACCCGGTACGCGAACCGGAAGCTAACCTCGCAAATTTTTTTTAAAAAATGTTTTTTTTTCGCACATATTGGCCTCCTCAGCCACCCTCAGAAAACCTAGGGGGTCAAGATAAGTCTACCGTGCCCCCTTCTACCCATTCTGAACAGTTGCCCTCCATCTTGTATCTTCTTTCGACCGAAACACAAAATGGTGGACTCCCGTAACGCTTTAGGTTCGCGTACCGGGGCGCTCGCCAGTTCGCGTACCGGGGCGCTCCCCGGGAAGCGCTCCATCAGAAAAGGTGGGAAAGTAATTTACAGAAAAACGACTGGAGACACTTTCACCAAATATAGATTAGCTCATACTACATACCAATCCCTATCATTTTCACAAATTTGATTGAAATTCCATTTAGCCATTTAGCCTGTAGACCTCTCTAAATACCGTGAGGTAAATTACTTCACAAAACACATCTGAAGTGTTGGAATTGACAACCAATGAAAATGTTACTTTCATTTTCTACTTTTTTTACCTGACATTTGATTGGTTATGTACCTGAATATATATAAAGGAAGAGAAGGAAACACGGCCATTTTGACTACTACTTCCTGGTGTACATTTCAATTGGATTTTCACTAATCACTTCAACTTCTTTGTAAAGGTAAGTTGTCATTTTAAAAACTGAAGTATATTGTGCACTATCAGTTAATATGGTAAACTTTTTCTGATAGTTATATACTATCCCTCTGTAGTAATTATAGATTTAGATAGACTTCTCTGTTATAGTTATGGATGGAGTTAGGTTTCTCTTGTATAATTATGAATTTACTTACGTTAAATCACATACACTTTTTTATATTCCTACTTCCACTCTGATACTATACACTGCCCAAAGATAAATTCACTGATAAAAACTGCCTATCTAAAATTAATCCCAACAGTGCCCTATCTCTACTAATATATAATTTTTTTATCCAAATTTCAGGCAACATGGAAGGCGAACAGAAAGTTTCATTTCAAATTGTCCTGCAAGAGAGCAGCCAAGAATTAATTGATCCAAATTATATAGAATTTATGGATGAAACTTGGGACCAAGAACTACTGCAATGTGTGCAAGCAGTAGATGACCTCCTTCAAAATGAGGACATTTTACACCCTCAGAGATTACAAGCTATGTTCAATGAAAATAAGGACATTTCAGACAGTGAAATGTTAGAAATGTTATTAAATTTTGAAACACAATCACAATAATAAATAATTGATTAAAAAATAAATAAAATAAAAAATAATCAACAAAACCAACAATCAATTAACATACAGTATTTGAAAAGTCTATCATTCTTTTTTCCTTATAGTACGCTCCCCAGAACGCTTCCCGGTTCGCGGACCGGGCGCTCCCCACGCAAAAAAAACAAAAAAATATGTTTTTGTTTTTTTGCCCTGCGGGGACCTTTTAAACCCTCCACATCAAACCTAGGGGGTCAGGGAGGATCTACTATGTCCCCTTATGTTAATTTCCCCCTTTGTTTTGGCCTCCTCTTGTCTCTCGATCCTACCGAGAGACAAGATGGCGGCCGCTCCGGACTGTTTAGAATGTTGACAGACACCGGAGAGCCAATCAGCTTCGCTACGCGAAGTTCCGTTACGCGTCAAGTACGCGAACCGGAGCGCTGCCCGGAGCGCGCTTACAGATATATATCTTTTTTGGAACGTTAATTTCTCAAAATCCACTGGAGCACATATATTGAGACCTAGCAAAGGCACATCGGGCTAACAGTCCCTACAATTTTGCCAAGTTTCGTGCAAATCCATTCAGCCGTTCGGCCTAAAAGTGAGGCCAACCGCCCTATGGAATTAACATGGGAAAAACACGTTTTGGGACCCCCCTTTTTTCTCGGCCACCCCTTGACGAAACCCCCCCAAATTTTTAGAGGCTGCTCAGAAACAAAATGTTCCATTTTCCTGCAAATGTCAGCCAATTCCGTTCACAAACGCCAAAGTTATTAGACGTAGAATTTTCAAAAATCCCATAGAGAAAAAATCCTAACTATATATACCTACTGGCGACCGCCAGTAGGTAATATATATATTCGAACACTTTCACTCCAGTTTAGGCTGAAAACAGGCCAGCACACAGATCTCCGATTTTAGTATTTTATTACAACCCCGTCACCCTTAAAAAAAATATATATATATATATATATATATATATTCACTGAAAAAACAATAGGTTTCAGACATGTTATAGTTAGTTGCTTATTTCACTCATACAAAACCATAGAAATTCCCCTGTTATAGTTAGTTCAACTATTACTCGCGCCCCGCAATGTACTACTGATGAAGTCATATATTACTTCATTCATGACATGGTCAGTGACATCACTGATGACATCACTGATGACATCTCAAATGACATCACTGTTGACATCACTGATGACATCATCCAGTGACTGTGTGTTTCTGTAAAGTTTAAATTTGTTTTATCTATATGCCAAGCTGTATTGAAGAATGAGTGGGTGTATAAGTGTCTGTATAAAGGATTTAGTAGGTACATGACTGACTGTATAAATGAGTGATTACATGTGTCTCACTGAATGCATGGGTTAGTTACTAAACTGTGTGAATGTCTGTATCAGTCTGTCTGTTGTTGTGTAATCCGGCTGCATGGGTTACTCAGTAGCTACATAAGTATCTCTATGGGTTATTGATTGGTTGCCTGAGTATATTTGTATGGGAGAGTGAATGAGTGTGTGGCTGGGTGAGAGGTATCTGACTCTGTGCATAGATGTGTGAGTGGTTGATTCACTGGATGTATGGGTTCAAAGGTGCATGTGGAAACAGCAGTGGGTGAGTGTGTGTATGAGTCTGTTGGTAACTGAATGGATGTCTCTTAACATGGGAAAAACACGTTTTGGGACCCCCCTTTTTTCTCAGCCACCCCTTGACGAAACCCCCCCAAATTTTCGGAGGCTGCTCAGAAACAAAATGTTCCATTTTCCTGAAAATTTCAGCCAATTCCGTCCACAAACGCCAAAGTTATTAGACGTAGAATTTTCAAAAATCCCATAGAGAAAAAATCCTAACTATATATACCTACTGGCGACCGCCAGTAGGTAATATATATATTCGAACACTTTCACTCCAGTTTAGGCTGAAAACAGGCCCGCACACAGATCTCTGATTTTAGTATTTTATTACAACCCCGTCACCCTTAAAAAAAAAGTATATATATATATATATATATATATATCGTCACACGCTCCCAAACAATAGTGTCCAGAAAAAACGACCAGCACACCGGTATCGTGATAAAGTCTATATTTGTTTCCAAACCCCCCAGCACCCCCGACAGACGCGTTTCGCTCAAGGCTTCGTCAGTGTCGTCAGTGTACAAACAGTTCACCATTTTTAAACAGTCCGCCCTTTCTAGTTCATAGACATAGAAAATTATACAACTTAGTTTCGTGGCGGCCATCTTGCAGTGTGTATATACAATCTTTTCTACTGTTCTCTTGAAAATGGCGATAAATAAAGTGCTATGTGCAAATTTTAAAACCAAGTTTGACAATTGACAAAATGTTTTCATGACTGACACATATATTCGTGCTATTTAGCTTTGTGATACTAGCATTATTATTTACATAATTTTATAGACATCCTACTTGTTGTGTAGGGGTGTATCCCCAATTATATACAAGCCATTCCTGTGTGCAAATCAAGTATATTTACAAGTTATCATATTCCTAAACCCATTACAGACTGTGTGTGTATGTACATTGTGTATATACATGTCGTAAAGCCAAAATTGAACTGGGCAGGTTACTTGTGGTTGTGCCCTGTATGGGCTAATGATTCGCCACACCTGGCAGACAAGATATGCTAGTATCAATATAATCTGTTATATCTCTCATCCAAATGGCATTTCAGGGAGAATGTACGTTTTAACAAGGCTGCAGTATCATATAATTTACATTTGGTCAAGGAGTCTCATCACAATATACTGAGATACTAGTTCTTCTTGCGGATCGGGAGATTCTCATAGGTGTACCCACATTTCTGCGTCATTATTAAGACCCCATGGTGTCATAGTTTTAGGGTCTCGAATGTACCTCGATTCCAGTATCCGGAGGGCTTTTTCTCTATTTCCCCCTCGTTCCGTTCTAGGGACCTGATCTATGCAGTAGTAGGAGAGTAAATCTCTATTACTCTGATGTTGTTCTGCAAAATGACGGGCCATCGGGTAGGTTTTATCATTGTTCGCGATGGCCCTCATATGCTCTAAGATCCTCATTTTCGCAGGTTTTATGGTGCTACCTACGTACCTTTTACGACAGGGGCAGACCAGACAGTAAACTGTGTATTCTGAATTACAGTTCAGATGTTTGGAAATCTTTCTGTCCGCTCTGTCCTCACCCGATCTGCATGGATACTCCTTGATCTTTTTACTGAATTTGCACGCCTTGCAGCGTAGGCAAGGAAAAAAACAAACAACCTTGTTGTGTGTCTGATTCGCTGTTTCAGGGGAGTAGTGGCTGTGAACTAGATGGTCCGAAAGAGACTGGCATCTCCTATATGTTACCATGGGTCTATCTGGTAAGAACTTTTTCAGGATGTTATCAGTGTGTAATATGTGCCAGTTTTTCTTAAAGGTTTGGACCAGTTCTCCAGATTTGTTGTTAAACGTTATCATTCTGACCAGCTCATTATCTTTCCTTGACTCCTTAACCAACAGGAGGTCCCTCCTGTCTACATTTTCTGCCTTTGCATTTGCTTGCTCTAGGATGTTACGCGAGTATCCCCTCGCTTGAAACCTATCGCTGGCTTCCTCCCGGGCTTTTTTGAAATCATCTGTTCCAGAGCAATTTCTTTTGAGTCTAAGGTATTCACCATACGTTACATTCCTTACCAGACTCCTAGGGTGGTGGCTGGCCGCATGTAGAATGGCATTGCCGGCCGTTGGCTTTCTCTAAAGTCTAGTGTGGAGATGGTCTTTTTCCACAAACACCTCTAGGTCAAGGTAACATACACTCTGATCACTTATGGTGTAGGTGAACTGTAAATTCAGCTCATTATTGTTTAGAGATGACACATACCCCTCAGCCGAGGCCCTGTCTCCCCTCCAAACAATAAACAAGTCATCGATATATCTGGTCCACATCAATATGTTTTCACACCATCTTTCATTACTGCCTTCCCATGCCTCGTGCTTCTCCCACCAGCCCACGAATAGATTCGCGTAGCTGGGGGAAAAGCACGAGCCCATAGAGGTCCCCCTGATCTGCTTGTACAGTTGGCCTGCAAAAAGGAAGTAGTTATTAAACAAACAGAACCTCATCATGCATAGGATCATGTCACTGTGTGTTCGATATTTCGGTTGTTTTTTCTCTAAAAACCACTTTGTCGCACTCAGACCTTGTTCATGATCTATGCATGTATACAGGTTAACGACATCCATTGTTATTAATAGCATGTCTTTGTCCCAGGAGACATTGTCCATGATGCGGAGAAAGTCCTGTGTGTCTCTTACATAAGAGGGCAGGTCCTTAACAATCGGTGCCAAGAAAATGTCTATGAAGCGCGATGTGTTCTCCAAAAGGCTGCCGATCGCCGAGACTATCGGACTCCCTGGTGGTCTTTTGGCATTTTTATGGATTTTTGGCAAATGGTAAAATGTGAGCAGCATGGGGGAATCACAGTACAAAAAGTCAAATTCATCGGGGCTTAGCATGCCCTCTTCCTTCCACTGTTTTAATAGATTTTCATATTCTGCGATAGATTTGACATATTCCTCTCTTTTTACTGTGATATAGCACTCTTTGTCTCTCAATTGTCTCTGTGCCTCCTGTTCGTAATGTTCCTTACTAAAAATGACAATGTTCCCGCCCTTATCTGAGGGCTTGATCTCAATTGTCTTATCATCACGTAAGGACTTGATAGCTGCCCATTCCCTCCTTGATATATTGGAGGACTTTATATCCATTTTATTGTTTGCCATCTTTTCCAAATCTGCTGTTATCGCTTCATTGAACACGTCAATAGCATCATGGGGTATGTTCGGTAGTTTTCTTGATTTTTGTTTCAAGTTGCTCGGGTCTCTGACTTGGTCCGGAAACAGTTCACTTGGTGTGCTTGTCTCTTGTTCTTGATTTTGTAAGTCTTGTGTCGATGTGAGCAAGACTTCCAAGAGATTATCTTCATCTGTTATAGCTGTTGCTTTAGAAATATTTGCAGGAACTTTTTCAGGAATTTGTAAGAAGATTTTTCTGAACTTTAGCTTCCTTATATATTTAAACAAGTCTATTTTGGCATCCACCAGATTGAACTCGCTTGTCGGACAGAAACATAAACCTTTTTTCAATACGTTAATCTCATCCTTCGTCAAAATCCTTTTGGATATATTGATGACATTATTATCCTCTTTCGCAGTTACTTCCTTTTGCGATTGGAAACACTCCGTGTCACCATCGGGGTGGTGATGTTTTGCGAACCTCCCCTTGTGCCTCCTCCCCCGCCTCGTCCTCCTCTTTGACTTTGTTGAGGTGGCTGATTTTTCTGTTGTGGTCTTTGGCGGGTTTCCTTCATTACCCGATATTCGTCTAAAAAAGGTTTGCCTGTCTCCTTTCCTTTAGTTGTCTGGGCTGCATTTTGTTCCCCATCTGAGGTTTCCACTTCTGATTCCTCAGTGTCCAAGCCTGTTGTCTGTTCACTGCCCTGAGCCAATCTTTTACGTGTGGCGTAAAATTTCCGTGCATACGTGAGAATTCTACCCGATAAGTAATCTTCTTCATCTCTCTGGAATTTGGTTTGCTTCCTTTTGCGTATTTCCATCTCATAGCTTTTAATTCTTTTGCTCATCGCTGTACGTAACTCCTCCCAGGTTTTGGTAAATTTATCTTTTGCAATCTCAGCCTCGAGGTCTGCTATGTCTTTCAGACACTTTTCACGGTCACTCCATGCGTATTTTGTAAGCATCCTGACCATCCCCTTAGCGGACTCCGCTGTGTATTCTGCCCAATCTCTCAGAAGGGCCGGGTCCGGGTTCTCATAATTGGGGATTGTGTAAATGCGCAGGCCTCGGGGAACTCTGTTGCAGTCTAAGTATTTTTGCAGGGAGGTGCCCTCCCACCATTTCCTCACTTCTCGTTCCTGAAGTCTTTCTAGCCTCAAAAACAAACTTTTGAGGTTGGTGGTTTCCTCAGTCTGTAAGCCAGTATTAATTATCTTTGCTGGTTTGTCTCTCCCAGACATGAACATCATGTTGGCAGCAGCCTCCCTCTCCCCTGTGAGTTCTCCCATTGTTGCCATGACGAGAAAAAGAAATGTGCAGTCTTTTAAATTAACAGTTCGGGGTGCGGTGGTATCCCACACTTAACTTTAGGGGGTTTGGAAAAAAAAAAAATATATATATATATATTACCTACTGGCGGTCGCCAGTAGGTATATATAGTTAGGATTTTTTCTCTATGGGTTTTTTGAAAATTCTATGTCTAATAACTTTGGCGTTTGTGGACGGAATCGGCTGAAATTTTCAGGAAAATGGCACATTTTGTTTCTGAGCAGCCCTTGAAAATTTGGGGGGGGTTCGTCCAGTGGGGGCCGAGAAAAAAGGGGGGTCCCAAAACGTGTTTTTAACATTGAGTTTTCCATAGGGCGGTTGGCCTCACTTTTAGCCCGAACGGCTGAATGGATTTGCACGAAACTTGGCAAAATTGTAGGGACTGGTAGTCCGATGTGCCTTTTGTAGGTCTCAATATATGTGCTCCAGTGGATTTTGAGAAATTAACGTTTAAAAAAAGATATATATCTGTAACAGCGGACCGGTTAGCGCTCTGGTTCGCGGACTTTTCGCGCAACGGAGCTTTGTGAAGCGAAGCTGATTGGTTCTCCGGCGTCTGTCAACATTCCAAACAGTCCGTAGCGGCCGCCATCTTGTCTCTCGGTAGGATCGAGAGACAAGAGGAGGTCAAAACAAAGGAGGAAATAACTATAAGGGGGCATAGTAGATCCTCGCTGACCCCCTAGGTTTGATGTGGAGGTTTTAAAAGGGCCCCGCGGGGCAAAAAAAAAACAAAATAATAATAATCGAACGGCTGAATGGATTTGCACGAAACTTGGCAAAATATTAGGGACTGGTAGCCCGATGTGCCTTTGCTAGGTCTCAATATATGTGCTCCAGTGGATTTTGAGAAATTAAGGTTGAAAAAAAGATATATATCTGTAACAGCGCTCCGCTTCGCGTACTTTTCGCGTTACGGAGCTTTGCGAAGCTGATTGGTTCTCCGGCGTCTGTCAACATTCCAAACAGTCCGTAGCGGCCGCCATCTTGTCCCTCGGTAGGATTGAGAGACAAGAGGAGGCCAAAGCGAAGGGGGAAATGACCATAAGGGGGCATAGTAGATCCTTCCTGACCTCTTAGGTTTGATGTACCATTTTGCCAAGTTTGGTGTAATTCCGTTCAGCCATTCAGGCTGTAGACGTATGTAAATGTCCTATGGAAAATTGCATGGGGAAAACACATTTGAAAGTGTTGAAATTTAGAACCAATTAAAATGTTACTTTGGTTTTGTATTTGTGTGTGATGAAAGTTAATTGGTTATGTATATATGTCAAATGAGAGGAAACCACAGCCATTTTGTGATACTACTGTCTGAGGTACATTTGTGAGGAATTTTTGGTGGTGAATTTCTGGTGTTTGATTTACACAGTACTAACACTTCTGCTACTTTTAAAAAGGTGAGTTGTTAATTTGTAAGGGGAACTATGTTGTACACTTGAAGATAATTTGAAAAATGTTTTCTGTTATTTATTTGCAGTCCTTCTGTTATACTAAATACTTGATGAAGTTAGTTTTATATTATGTATTACTAAAAACGATAAATGAAAGTGATTATTTTTTTCTGCAATTTACAGCAAGCAATTTCAAAATAAAATGGCTCACAATGAAGAGACCGTGGCAATTTCTTTTGAATTGTCCACTACATTGATTGAAATTGAGAGCACCAATAATGAAATATTGTCACAAGGAGGACATGACTTGTATGATTCCATTAGATTGATTGAAATGGACAGCACCAAGAATGAAATATTGTCACAAGGAGATGACTTGAATGATTCCACTACATTGATTGAAATTGAGAGCACCAATAATGAAATATTGTCACAAGGAGGAGATGGCTTGTATGATTCCATTAGATTGATTGAAATGGACAGCACCAATAATGAAATATTGTCACAAGGAGGAGATGACTTGAATGATTCCACTACATTGATTGAAATTGAGAGCACCAATAATGAAATATTGTCACGAGGAGATGACTTGAATGATTCCACTACATTGATTGAAATGGACAGCACCAATAATGAAATATTGTCAGAAGGAGGAGATGACTTGAATGATTTTTTTGATCAATCTCTTGATGGCGAATTTATCGAGTGTTTGGAGACCATAGAGTTACAAGAATCATCATTGCAGACTTTTAATGAGGAGATTCCAGATGAGATGATTGAAGAGGAAATTACTGATGAGGACATGTTACTAGTTGTTTCAAATTTAGAAAATTCTGAAGAATAAATTTATATTTAGAAATCAAAAATTGTTTGAGACATTATTTATTTTTATTTTTAATTTATGAGGTTGTAGCGAAGTGATTGTAGTATAAAATGAGACTTATAGTATAGAGTGCAACATTTTTATGTTACATGGTAAGTTTACTCATATTTACTTCCCTTCTGCCACTATATTATCTCCAATGTGTATTTGACATGTCTTCTTCATCTCCGGCCTCCTTTCTCTCACTGTGTGTCTCCGATGCATCTTATCGCTGGTATTTTGTGTAATTACAGAAGAGAGTAAAATAAAATAGTTTGGAACGTGAAAAGGGGGCAAAGTAGAGTACTCCTCACCCCCTAGGCCTTTTTAGGCGGTCCCAAAAGGATCAGTTTCTGCTTTCCTGAGAGATTATGGTATGAGTTCCATATACCACAATAACTTGCATTACAACATGCAAGATATCTATCTCCTATTACCAACTTTTGGAGATATTCGCGCTAAGCGCGAATATCTCCAAAAAGTAACACCTGCCCTGAGCAGTTCTTAGCCATGTTATCCAATGGGAGGTGGATAACATGGCTAAGAGTATTAGCTCGGTAATGCATGAATATCGCTGAGTTTTTAGCGATATTCATGCATTGCGGCCGTTTATTATCGCATTTGCGATAAACCTTGATAATAGTAAGGTTTATCTTCGATAATTTCTGACGATGCTTAGTGGTAAAAAATTGGTTGGTAAGCATCGTTAGCGATAAATATCGCTTAACTTTGGTAATATGCCCCAACGTCTGTTAACGTTCGATTGGAAGGAAATGAGGAAGTGTTGAAAAACATTGTCTGCGCCATCTTGCCTTTTTTGAAATGCCACACTTTTGTCGTGCACGGCAGCCATTTTAGATGTCTTGACCAGACCCACTCTCTGCACGCTGTCGATTCGTAGCATGGCTCCTCACCCTCGTAAGCATCTCCCCCAGGCACTGGTCACCACCGCTCTCTGTCTTATGCATGGGCAATAAACATTCCCCCATCTGCGCTGCTCTTCCCTGAGAATCACACTCTGTGCCCGCCCGACACCTCCCTTTCGCCCTATTCACTACCGCACCCTCTGACACTCCTCTTCCTCTGTGTCCGAATGTCCAGGCCGGTCCTAGGCTATCAGCTAGCCCTGCAGATGTAGTTTATGGCCCCAGCTGTAAAGAATCACCCCTCTTCAAAGGAGTTATAGTAGATCAAGGCCCACACCCGATGTGATCCGTCACAGCACACGCGTTCCTACTATCTGAAAACCATCCTGTATTGTGATTGGGGAGGGGACCGAGCCTGAAGCGGAAGATTCCAGGAATGACTCTTTGTACATCAAAGTTTTTACAATTATGTGTCACATTAAAAATATATAGCACTCCAACAAAGTAGTAGGAATATAAAACTTTAATAACATATAAATATATACAACAAAACAAAAACAGTAAAAACATTTAAACAACGAAGAGACCGTGGCAATTTCTTTTTAATTATCCAATAGATTTATTGAAATTGACAGCACCAATAATGAAATATTCTTGTCAGTAGCGGTCTGTTGTGCGAATAGTTCCAAGGCAGCAGAACGCGCTGAAATCTAGATGGCACGAAAGTGATGTCTAGTAAGTTGCCGCCCAGCAAAAAACGGCGTGGGGCGCCGCGGGGGTGAGTGAGTCCAGTAGGCACCACAGCTATTCTTACCGGCATTGCAGAATTACTGCTGGGGACAATGCCTGTGCTGTAGCAGGGTCACAGCAGAAACAAAAAGGATTCTGTTGAAGATGTTGTTGGTTTTCAATTTGAAAACAGTTCTGGTGTCAACTGCTATGCTAATGTAGTGGTTAATGTTTTGTTTTCTCTAGAAAATGTAAAAGAGGGGGAGGCAGTCCAAAGTTCCGTTAAAAGGGCAAAGGAAAGGATCGGTGGTTTGAACTATCAGTCAAAAAGGGGAGGGGGTGCAATAATTTTTCCTACCGGGTCACACTGTGCTTTCACCGGAAGTGAGGTCTGCAGGATTGTAGTAATTCAAAGTGAGGCTGGCGCCAGCATGGGAGCGCCGACGTCCCGCGGATACAGTTTCGTCACTCCACGGGCGATCATGGCAGTCATTCCCCATCGGGGGTCGGAGACTCCCGCGGCTCCTCTAGAATCTTCAAGGTCGTGGAGGACTACGGTGGTGGAGTCAACCAGTGACCGGGCCATTTCTTTATGTTGGGCCCGCTCTTGCCAGGTCGACCGCCATTTTGAGAGTTCGGCAGCTACCGGCGATCGCGGGGTCACATGAGCGGACGGGCTCCACCCTGCCGGGCGAGACGTTGCAGCATGGCCACAGTGGAAGAACCGTTATCTAGGTCGTTCCGAAACTGTGCAGCACTGTAGTTGTTAGGATGCCACCGCCTGGAGCGCTGAGGGTGCAGCTGGGAAGCCTCCACCTGGGGAGGCGGGAGAGGCCTGTTCGCACCGTCTCTCCCTCCCAGTGCACCCCACGGCGTCTCGCTTGAGATTTGTTATGGCCGGACCAGGCGATGAGGACGAGGGGGGGGTCGGAGGCATGTGCAAGACATCCCCCTCCAGTGTTGTCGCAGCCATTATAAAAGAAAGAAGTGTCCCGTCCGTCTTCGGGCCGGGCTTCCGGTGGATGTCGGCCGGACGCCCCTGGCTCTGGCCCCATGAACGGGTTTCTTGGTTTATCGGCTGCAGCCGGATCCCGTCGGCCTCGGCCCCCCGACCGTTGGTGGTCGGACCGGAAGAGCATGTGGCGGGACTACCTGCAACTCTCAAGGGCCACCGCGGCCGGACTGGGAGAGAGAGGGGAGGGTCGAGGAGACATTCCCCCCCCCTGCAACTGTTCAGCGTTGTAAAGGCAATCCCCTGGCCGGGTCCCGCTGGTCTCGGCCTCTCCTCCGGCTACACCCTACGTTAGGATCTCCTGGCCGAGGCGTGGCAGCAGGACCTGCCTTATATGGGCTGCTCCCGGCTGGGCGTAGCCGGAACCCTGCCCCACCTTGGAAGTTTCCAGAGTGGGGGTGGATGTTCTACTGACTTGCATTTTCCCTAGTCTATCGATTTTTTTGGCGTGGCAGGCGGTGGGACAGCGAGGGGTGATTTGGTTTCTCTTACTGTTTTTCTGGTCTCTCACCACTGGCATATTTTAACGTTTTCTTGTTTCTAGGACATTAATAGGTTTTATCATTACGTTATGTTATCGTTTCTTTGTTCGTTGTTTAATAAAAGTTCATGTTCATCAGTGGCCTACTGATTTTCGTTTTCCTATTTTTTTCTTTCCAGGTTGTTTCATGGTAAAGTGTCTGTTAACAGGATACAGTGATCACTTCGTTATTATTGCATATGTCCTTTTCACTAGGGGTGCTCTCTGGTCGGGCCAGATGACGTATCTCTAGTAAATGGTCCGGGTGAAAAAGGTGCATCAATCAGTGGGGAGTAGATAGGCATGACAGATTACAACGGGGGAGAACGGTCCGCATTACGTACCCTTTCACTACTTGCAAAGATTTTCCTACGTTTATTTGCAAACAGGGAATACCTCCAAAAAGAACTAATTCCCAAACAGTCAATGTTCGGACAATCAATCAATCAATGAGGAATGAAATAGGTACGACGTGTTAAAGGCTTGCGTTACCTACCCTTCACTATCTGCAAAGGGAGATAGAATATTCCTATTCTTCCTCGTTTGCAGGTAGAGAAGATCGTTAAGAGAATTAACTTCGAACAATTCAATGCTCGATTGAAACAATCAACAAAGGGTACTGTGAACACAAATGAACGCCGCTTATATACATACGCATTGCTATTTTCAACAGGTTGTTCCTAATGTTTCTATTTTAGCGAGGTCAAAAGAGATCCCATTAGTGGCCTACTGATTTTGCTCGATTCCTTTTGTTTTTTTACACGATTTTTCGCTATCTGCAAAGACTAAACAGAGTATTGCGACTCTGTGCTTGTTTGTAAATAGAGAATGAACCAAAGAGAACAATCAATCAAATGGAGAGAGAAGCAGGCACGACGGATTACAAAGGGGGAAAGGGCTGCGTTAACTACCCTTCACTATCTGCAAAGAGAGAGTACTCCTAATAGAAATGAGGGGTGGGGGGCAGCAATCAAAGCAGATCAGTGTGCATAAACACGAAAAAAAAAATTCTTACCACGTACTTGACATTCGACAGCTTATGATATTTGCTATTAAAAAACCATTGAAATTCACTGAAAAAACCATAGGTTATAGACCATATATAGTTAGGAATTAGCATTTACAAAACCTTGAAAATTCACTGAAAAAACCATAGGTTATAGACCATATATAGTTAGGAATTAGCATTTAAAAAACCTTATTTTACTCACACAAAACCATTGAAATTCCATATATAGTTAGTTGCACTAACTATATATTGCGCACCCGCAATCCACTGCTGATGATGTCACATATTACATCATTCATGACATGGTTAGTGACATCACTGATGACATCACTGATGACATCTCAAATGACATCACTGATGACATCACTGATGACAACATCCAGTGACTATGTTTCTGTAAAGTTAAAATATGTCTTACATATTGAAGAATGAGTGGATGTATAAGTGTCTGGACGAAGGATTTAGTAGGTGCATGACTGAATGTATGAGTGAGTGATTAAATGTGTCTCACTGAGTGCATGGGTTAGTGACTAAACTGTCTTAATTTGTGCATCATTATGTCTGTTGTTCTGTAAACTGCTGCATGTGTTGATCAGTAGCTATATGAGTAACTATATGGGTTATTGATTGATTGCCCAAGTATTTGCATGGGAGACTGAGTGTGTGTGTGGCTGGATGGGAGGTGTGTGACTCTGTACAGATCAATGTGTACTTGTATCAATGATTGTATAAGAGAGTAAGTATGTGTTAGTATATGGTTGAAAACGTAAGGTGCTCTATGTTTAACTGTATAGAGTAGAAAATGGAAGTGTGATTGATTCTTTACAGGACTGACTAGGTGTGTGAGTAACTCCATGGATGAGTGGCAGAGTGTGAGTGTCTGTATAGGTGTATGAGTGCATATGATTGTGTTGTAAACATGAGTGATTGTATGTATGAATGATTGTATGGGTGAATGAGTGAATGTGTGTGTAGACGTAGGAATCAGTAAGTACGTATGTAGTAACTAGTATTGGTGTGTCAATGGTTTCAAAAATTATACTCTGTTTTTAACACTGGGTGAAACAGAGGTTATATTAAAATGTGAGGAGATGCATTGTATTGTCACATGAATGATATCATCAGTGATGTGGTCATTGATGTCAAATGAGATGTCATCAGTGATGTCATCAGTGATGTCATTTGAGATGTCATCAGTGATGTCATCAGTGATGTCACTAACCATGTCATGAATGATGTAATATGTGACATCATCAGCAGTGGATTGCGGGTGCGCAATATATAGTTAGTGCAACTAACTATATATGGAATTTCAATGGTTTTGTGTGAGTAAAATAAGGTTTTTTAAATGCTAATTCCTAACTATATATGGTCTATAACCTATGGTTTTTTCAGTGAATTTTCAAGGTTTTGTAAATGCTAATTCCTAACTATATATGGTCTATAACCTATGGTTTTTTCAGTGAATATATATATATATATTCACTGAAAAAACCATAGGTTTCAGACATGTTATAGTTAGTTGCTTATTTCACTGGTACAAAACCATAGAAATTCCCCTGTTATAGTTAGTTCAACTATTACTCGCGCCCCGCAATGTACTACTGATGAAGTCATATATTACTTCATTCATGACATGGTCAGTGACATCACTGATGACATCACTGATGACATCTCAAATGACATCACTGTTGACATCACTGATGACATCATCCAGTGACTGTGTGTTTCTGTAAAGTTTAAATTTGTTTTATCTATATGCCAAGCTGTATTGAAGAATGAGTGGGTGTATAAGTGTCTGTATAAAGGATTTAGTAGGTACATGACTGACTGTATAAATGAGTGATTACATGTGTCTCACTGAATGCATGGGTTAGTTACTAAACTGTGTGAATGTCTGTATCAGTCTGTCTGTTGTTGTGTAATCCGGCTGCATGGGTTACTCAGTAGCTACATAAGTATCTCTATGGGTTATTGATTGGTTGCCTGAGTATATTTGTATGGGAGAGTGAATGAGTGTGTGGCTGGGTGAGAGGTATCTGACTCTGTGCATAGATGTGTGAGTGGTTGATTCACTGGATGTATGGGTTCAAAGGTGCATGTGGAAACAGCTGTACGGGTGGGTGAGTGTGTGTATGAGTCTGTTGGTAACTGAATGGATGTCTCAGTGGTACATGAGCAAGTAACTACATATGTAAAATACAGTGAATGTGAGAGTTGAAGTATATAAATAACTATACATGAGAGTCAGTGATTGTGGAAGTGGCTGTATACATGAATGTGTACTTGTATCAGGGATTACATAAGAGACTAAGCATGCATTAGTTTCTGTATAAATACTCAAGGTGGTGAGTGTATAACTGTATAGGTGAGTAAATGGGAGTGTGATTGATTCTTTGCATGACTGACTAGGTGTGTGAACATCTCCATGGGTGAATGGGAGTGTATGAGTGTTTATAGAGATGTATGAGTGCATATGATAGTGTTGTATTTCTGAATGACGGCATGTTTGAGGGACTGTATGGGTGAATGAGTGGATGTGTCTCTAGACCTAGAAATAATGAGTGAATATGTAGTAACTGGTATTGTTGTGTCAATGGTTTTGAAAATGATACTCGATATTTTAGAGTGGATGTATCAAAGGTTATATTAGAGTGTGAGGAGGTGCATCGGATTTTTACGTGGATGATGTCATCAGTGATGTCATTTGAGATGTCATCAGTGATGTCATCAGTGATGTCACTGACCATGTCATGAATTATGTAATATGTGACGTCATCCGAAGTGCATTGTGGGGGCGCAAGTTATAGGGGAATTTCTATGGTTTTGTACGAGTGAAATGTGCAACTAACAATAACATGTCTGAAACCTATGATTTTTTCAGTGAATTTCAAAGGTTTTTTAAATGCTAGTTTGTAACTATAAAGTTCCAGAAACCTATGTTTTTTTTAGTGAATTTTGAAGGTTTTTAAAATGATAATTTATTACTATAACGTCCCCGAAACCTATTGTTTTTTCAGGGAATTTTGAAGTTTGTTCAATGCCATGACCTGCCACAAATGCAGAGGCTCATGGAGGACATGCTGTGGATGGAGCCGTAAAGGATGGCACCCACCATGGAACACGAAATGTAGCTGGGTTCTACCATGCCCTTCAGGTCCTCATCATGGCGCTGCTGCCACAAGGCATGGCGCAGATGAATGCTGCTGCTCCCACACCCTTCACATCTCTGCCCCCTGGTGTGTTAGTGCCTCACAGTGCAGCAGGCGTATCCACTGTGCCCCCAGAAGTGTCAGTGGTACACAGTGTGGAAAACAATACACCTTTGTCTACTCATGTGTTAGTGGCACACCGTCCCGCAGCTGGTACAGAAAAACCCACAGGTGGGGCAGTGCACTCATACGAGGATGAAGACCCGGATGGGTTTGAGATCAGAAGAAGGCACTACCATTAATTTCCACCACCTGGCCTGTTTATCCTTGGTGCCACACATAGCCCCACGACCTTCCATTGCCCCACATTATACTCTGATGCACTTACCTTGGTCCGCGACATGGTCTGCCATATCCTCTTCAATGACCAATGACACAGCGACCTCACTGGGGACTGTACCTTTCCAGTTCTGCTGTAACTGTCATCCCCGGATGGAGTCTGGTTCACCCTCCACGAGCCCATATTGTGAAGTGTGCTTGTCCTGTTCCTCTACCGCTCCGGCTGCTAAACTCCACTGGATGTGCAATAAACATCCAGTGATGCACTGCTGTGTTATGTCATACCTAATTTATGTATGAATATGTGGAAGAATGTAGAGACAGTGATTCACCTTACGATAATGATGCCCATCTAATGGGATGCCAGTCACAGTATGCAACATAGCCTATTGTGTTTCTGGTGCCGTGAAAACTAAAATGGGAACACACGCATTAGTCACTTCTTTGTCCGGACATGTACTAAACCACGCCCAGAGTCATTGTGGCTATCCCTGCCCTGTTCCGTCGTACACCACACCACTCTGATTACGTTCCGACGTTGGTACCACATACCTACCTGTCGCAGGCGTACTCGCTGTTGGTGTGTAGGTCAGTGGTCTAGTTGTCAATATGTCACAGCCACTCCCTGAGGGCAGGTTAGCACACACACCACACCAATCCGGCACATGCATCACAGGCCATGTGAGCACGCAAATATAATTGACCGGCAACATCACATCCTTTATTGCCGGTGGTTTCTGGAAGGTGGACGCTCCTTGGATCTGAATCATAAAGAGTCCATGAAAAGTTGCGCAGAGGGTTAGTCGCACCCTGAGCTGCATAGCTGTCACGGGTTTAACATCACATGGCACGGACTTGAGTTGCACAAGGTTACTGCCACCCTAACATGATGTGGCCGTCAGTGGCCTACTACCACGTGGCATGGACTTGAGTTGCTTGAAAAAAGAGGGGGGTGGGACCGGGAGCCGATATTTATGCAGGTCCTGCACACGTGGCTCAGAGGAGAAAGTGACAACAAGGAGTGTGCAATTCCTAAAGTGAGGGTGGGAGGGGGAGGGGAAAAGACAGGTCTTTTTTCATGTGTCCCTCAAACACCCCGAGAGATGTCATGCTTCATCATTGGGCCTTGTTCCTCGTCGGGCCGGCGCTGCAATGCACAACGGGCTCACCGTAAGCGGGGCTCTTTGTCGGAGATCTTTTAAGAAGGCGCTGTAGGGTGCGTGTGGGTAAAGGGACCGTGGAGGTTTGGTGAACATGAAGTCAGATTTAAATTAAGTCAGGATCAGTCCTATTCTCAAAGAACTTTAATGATTAGGTAGATCCTGCCTAAATAAAATGGAATGGACGCCCGGTCTGAATGTGATGATCCTAACGGGCAGTCACTGAGGTGGGGTCGACATGTTCCATGCCTAGTTGTTCCTAAAGAATCATGTGGCACTTCTTCAGGACCTATGTGAAAATGTAGTGCACAACTAATAACAGGCTATAGTTTATTTAGAAGGTAGCCTGGTGCAGGGCCCTAGTAGTTCTGTACTGGGCGGTTGGAGACGTGTGGGAATAAAAGACAAAAGACAAAGGGTATATTATAGAACAGGGGGGATTACCAACAAAACAAAATTCAACATATTTTTAAATGTTTAAAAAAAGGAACAACCTAATGTACAATGGAGTTTGGGACTCATGGGGAGCTCTGAGGCGACCTTCTTTTATAGGATTTCCAAGGAGGCGTCAGGTGCCTGTGGTACATAGTAAAGGTACACAGGGGGGTGGGCTGTGCAGTGATGTGAATAGTCAGGGGTCAACATTTTTTAAATAAAAAAAAAAAAAAGGAACACCTCATTGTACAATGGAGTTAGGGACTCATGGAGAACTCTGAGGCGCCCTTCTTTTCCAAGGTGGCGTCAGGTGCCTGTGGTAGATAGTAAAGGTACACAGGGGGTGGGCTGTGCAGTTATGCGAGTAGTCAGCCATTAGGAGCTAATGGTTGAGAAGGGTTAGTTCAGGTTCATAAGGCGTAGACCTCTCTTTAACTATTACCATCGAGGCTGTAGAGCAATTGACAACGTTGTGTGCATACTCGTCTCTCGTGGTGTATTGTTAAATGCTGAGCCGGTTTGGTCATATCAGTCAATTAACGTGGGCCAGTGCGGAAGGAACAACGCGTGGGCCCAATCCGTGATAAGGGACTGGGCTATTGTCAAATTTTTAGCAGGCCCCCGGTTATGGTAATATCTGTGGAGGAGGTTGAGGCTACTGGGGGGATGAGGCGAGGACCGATCGCCATAAGAACATGTGTGGCCAAAAATGAGCATGCACTAAATGGGTCCGCATTGGTGGAATGCTTTAACGAGATTGGATATGTGGCCAAAATTCACACCAAAAAGCGAGCATGCATTGAATGGGTCCGCATTGGTGGAAGTGCTTTTTTCGAGGGCATGCGGACAACAAACATACATTTAGGAAACATTTAATGCATGGGAAAATTTACATTGTGAAGGAAACCACTGGACTCTGCTGGCCACAGCTAGACTCTCTGCTCCATCAGCTGAAGCCCTAAACTCGTACTTAGATACCAACTTTTTAGAAAATAACCCATACATGCTACCACACCCCTAGCAGCCCCGCTACTCGCAGACATACATTATCACCCAATATAGCGTCCTTAACATGCCATCATTGATCGCATACAGAGCACCTTTGTGGCTATAACTAGCTGTCACAATATATGCACTACTATTTGCATACAATGTCAAGTCTCCTTATGAGCACCACAGCTCAGATCTCAATAAAGTTTTGTTTTCAGTACCAAGATGGCGGATTCGGTTCACTTACTATGCATCCCAGCGCAAGCCCTTCTTTAACTCCACTTCCGGGTAGACACATCACAGGGACTCAGAGTGAGGGTAGGAAACAAGCAAGCTGTTGCCACCAAGCCATGAGTATGACACCTAACTCCAGCTCTCCGATAAGCCTATGGGAACACTGCTACGTTTATGCTTTCCACTAAACTCAGCTTTCTCTTGAATTTTTAAGGAGTGGAGCAACAATGTGCTCTCTTACACCCCCGTCGCGCTGTAGAACGTGTACTGTGGGTGAGTGGAAAATCTGCATAACCAAATTCTGGTTATTTCCGTCAAAATGTATATGTTCCCATGCATTAAATGTTTCCTAAATGTATGTGTGTTGTCCGCATGCCCGATCTTGAAAAAAGCACTTCCACCGATGCGGACCCATTTAGTGCATGCTCGCTTTTGTTTGGCCACATGTCCAATCTCCTTAAAGCATTCCACCAATACCCATTCAGTGCATGCTCATTTTTGGCCACACATGTTCTGACGGCGATCGGTTCTCGCCTCATCCCCCCACGAGCCTCGACCTCCCCCACAGCTATTACTGTAACCGGGGGGCTGCTAACCTTTGACAATAGCCCAGTCCCTTATCACGGGTTGAGCCCACGTGTCGTCTCTTCCCCACTGGCCCACGTTAACAGACTGATATGACCAAACTGGATGAGCAATTAACAATAAGCCAAGAGAGACGAGTATGCACACAACGATGTCAATTGCACTACGGCTCCGATGATAATGGTTAAAGAGGGTTCTACGCCTTATGAACCTGAACTAACCATTCTCAACCACTAGCTCCTAATGGCTGACTATTCACATCACTGAACAGCCCACCCCCCTGTGTACCTTTACTATCTACCACAGGCACCTGACACCTCCTTGGAAATCCTATAAAAGAAGGGCACCTCAGAGCTCCCCATGAGTTCCAAACTCCATTGTACATTAGGTTGTTCCTTTTTTAAAACATTTCAAAAAATGTTTAATGTTTTTTTTGGTTGGTAATCCCCCCCTGTTCTATAATATACCCTTTGTCTTTTGTCTTTTATTCCCACAGGTCTCCAACCGCCCAGTACAGAACTACTATGGCCCGCACCAGGCTACCTTCTAAATAAATTGTTGCCTGTTATTAGTTGTGCACTACATTTTCACATAGGTCCTGAAGAAGTGCCACATGATTCTTTAGGAACAACTAGGCATGAAAGATGTCGAACCCACCACAGTGACTGCCAATTAAGAAGATCACATTCCCACAGGGCGTCCATTCCATTTTATTTAGACAGGATCTACCTAAATCAAGAGTTCTTTGAGAATAGGACTGACCCTGACTTATTTTAGATCTCACTTCACATGCACCAAACCTCCACTGTCCCCTTACCCACACGCACCCTACGGCTTCTTCTCAAAAGATTTTCATCAAAGAGTCCCGTTTATGGTGAGCCCGACGGGCATTGCAGCGCCGGCCGTACGAGGAGCAAGGCCCAATGATGAAGCATGACACCTCTCGGGGTGTGTGAGGGCAACATGAAAAAAGACCTGTCTTTTCCCCTCCCCCTCCCACCATCACTTTAGCAACTGCACACTCCTGTCGACACATGGACTTGAGTTGCACAGGGTTAGTGCCACCCAAAGCTGATGTGGCCATCAGGGGCCTACTACCACGTGGTGTGTACTTGAGATGCACAGGGTTAGTGCCACCAAAAGCTGATGTGGCCGTCAGGGGCCTACCACCACGTGGCGTGGACTTGCGTTGCATAGGGTTAGCGGCACGAGAAGCTGATGTGGTCTCCGCCATTGATGACTCAGGACTCAGCAACATATATGGGATCTGCTGGCTGCGGAGCATGTCCACTTAATGTGCACCAAGCCATGATGGCGGGACAGGGCCCCGGAGCTTTCACGGGTACGTGGAGTGCCCACTGGTAGACAGTCTGGTGGCAGCAGGTATTTATTTGGTCATGGATACGAAGGGGCAGCGGTGTCTCTCTCTCTCTCTAACTCACTCTCTTCCTTCCTTTCCATCTATCTCTCTCACTCTCTCTCCCTTTCACCCTTTGTCCCTCCCTTCTTTCCTTCCCTCTCTTTTTCTCTCTGGCTTTTTTTTCTTTCTCTCTTTCTCTGTGTCTCACTCCTTTGATATGCGCATTACACACATCCTTATTTTGTGCTTTTTTTTCCAGGCTGTGTCGTCGACATTGATGCACCCGACAGGAGTCTTCCGCTTTGTTGTATTGTGTTCAGTTTGTTAAATTTCAATAAAGTTTTTGGTTGTTACTTAAGTGCTGTGTGACTTTTTCTCGTTCTTATTACTGTTATTTGGTGGTGTCCACCATGGTGTTAAATTTGGGGGCAGTTATCACGGAAAGACCGGTGATGTCTGCAGTTTTTAACAGCTTCTAAATAGTGTGTTAGATTTATATCAACTTTAGTTGCATTAAAAAGCTGATAATGAGATGCAGAGTAGGTGTTCCCATGCAAAAACACACAATCAATCAATCAATCAATCATTCATGTCTTAAGCGCACTATATACCCGCGAGGGTGTCAAGGTGCTGGGGGAGGAGGTTGGGGCCGCTACTGATCGAACAGCCAGGTCTTTAGTATCCTCCTGAAGGTCAGCAGGTCTTGGGTCTGTCGTAGGCTCAGTGGGAGGGTGTTCCATTTCTTGACGGCGAGGTGGGAGAAGGACCCCCGCCAGTGGTTGTTCTTCGGATATGCAGGACGGTGGCGAATGAGAGGTCGGTGGAGCGTAGCTGGCGGTTGGGGGTGTAGAAGGAGAGCCGTCTGTTGAGGAAGGCTGGGCCGGTCTTGTGGAGCACCTTGTGTGCGTGGATGAGGAGCTTGAAGGATATCCTCTTGTTGATGGGGAGCCAGTGCAGGTTTCTCAGGTGGGGGTGATGTGGCCGTGTCGTGGTACATCGAGGATCAGTCGAGCCGAGGCGTTTTGGATGCGTTGTAGTCGATTGATGAGCATGGTCGGGGCTCCCGCGTAGAGGGCGTTTCCGTAGTTGAGTCTGCTGCTGACTAAAATCCTGTATTGAATTGCACTGTGGTAGTGGGTACATTTACAGTGTACACACAAAATCAATAAAGAAATTTCATTGAATTTATATTGATTGGGAATAGTGGGTCAGGAGCTGGATCTTGAAGGGGTACACTGCCCAGTTTGTTTATTTTTCTGTACACGAAAAAACCACATCACAACTTTCACAACGAAAGGCAAAAACTGCAATGCAAAACAAATTCCTGCGATAAGCTGCGTTAGCACCAGGGATTTTACACTTGCTTCTGCTGATGTTAAGCAGGACGACTACCTGCAGCATAAAAGGGAACACAACCAAGTGCCAGACCGGACCACCCACAGGTGCCATACAGTCAACGAGCATGATACACGGATACTCATGAGGGCCACAACACTCATTGCAACAACCCCAGGACCACCAACGCCCCCCGAACTCACATCTGGGCAAGTGTGTCCGTGTGGTCATTGTGTTAGCATAATGGGCACGGGCCCTGCAACATCACAGTGTACTGTCTTCAGCGGATGTTACCATGTCACCTCAGAGTTAGCAGTGAGCCTGGACATATAGCTATGCACGCATCCTCCTCCATGCAAAAGCGGCGTATGCTGGTCCGGTGTACACAGGTCAGCGCAGGGGTGTGCCTACCCGGCAAGGGGAACGGGGTGTCTCGGACATGTTCTTGAGCAGGAAGTGGGGTAAGTGTGCCTCTGTGCTCTGGTGTGGCTGCCACAAGGGCCACAGCAGTCGATGTTGTAAAGTGGCATGCACCACCTCCAAAGGGCAGTGTCATGGTGTGGTTTGAATGCTGCAGGACATGCGTGAATAGGCATTACAATGGTGTACCGTTGGAGTGCACAGGATACAGCAGCGCAGCGCACAAAAGTATGGGGGTTGTGGGAGAGAGGAGCAGCTGTTTGCAACGTAACACACAGTGAACCCGCCCATGTGCCACATGCTGGGCATCTTATCCATGATAACCAGGGTTGCAGACATCCCACAACACCCACGACCGGCCTCTCTACACATCCTCTAAGAATGCAGCTGGAGAAGTTACTGTAGGGATGAAAGGTTCTTTGGCTGAGCTATCTTGCGCTAGCAAATCTGCCTCTCCGAGGAGGAACTTTGTTGGAAATGGGATCCCCGGCTGGCCAGGGCTTTCGCCAAAGTCAGTCAGAGACCACCACTCCCAAGTCAGGGCAAGGGAGTTACACGCCAAGATAACCCCTACTCACCCTCTAGGTAACGTGGCGCGAGCAGCAAGGCTAAACTTGGAGGCGATGTAGGCTAAGTATTTGCGCACGCACCCCAGCAACAACAACCAAAGGCCCACCACAAAGGAAACTCCACACAAGGTTATATAAAAATAGCCTTTGTATTACACCAAAACACATTAGATAAAACACACTTTACAATGTGCCAGAGGCACGGGCAGAATTTACAAGGGATTATTTACAAGACAGGGCCACCTGGACCACTGTCAGGAATCAGCACTTTTAGAAGTAACAATACAATACTTGTAGGCCTGTAAGAGGAAAGCACATGATGCAATGCATAACATTCATTCAGAGGTGCATAGAAAGTACAATTGCGCCAAACTCACGTAAGTCACCACCTGTGACTGTCCCTAGGCCCTCTGGCCTTGTTGGGGCTAGGACGCCCTGTGTCCAAAGTGTCAGGGT
Organism: Lissotriton helveticus; assembly: GCF_964261635.1. NCBI lineage: Eukaryota > Metazoa > Chordata > Amphibia > Caudata > Salamandridae > Lissotriton > Lissotriton helveticus. Next base: position 55,134,462 of record NC_136063.1, read on the forward strand.
CCTAAACGTGGCAGCTGCCCACAAAGTGCTGGGCAGCTGGGTGAAGATGGGGCAACACTATGGAGCCTTGTGGGCTCAAGCACACTGGTGGGCAAAAGGAAATGCCCCCTGGAGCCTCCTCTGGGCTCTAAACACACATGGCACCCAAAGAGCCTCTCTAGGCTCTAAACAAATGTGGGCTGTGAGCCTCTCGCAGGGCTCTAAAACCAACAATGCCCTTGGGTGCTGGGGAGCCTCGCAGGCTCTGCAGAACAAATGCCCCAAGAGCCCCTTGGACTCTGTAAAAATGCGGCCACTGGTGGAGCCTTCAGGGCTCAAAACAAACTATGCCCCCTTCTGGAGCCCTCGTGGCTCAAAGAAATGCCCCCAGGAGCCTCGGGGCTCCCCAAAGAAATGCAGCAGCGTTGGAGCGGCCCTCTGCCAATCGGGGCCGCTCGACGAACAAAGGACCCTGTCCCCGCACTCACCGGTATCTCGCTGGTGCTGCGGGGGCAGGAACACTGCCGGCTCTCCTCCTCTGCAGCGCGGGGCTCCTCTTCCTCGGAGCCTCGCTGGCGGCGCCTCTCTCCTCGCTGCCTGGTTGCGGAGGCGGGACTTCCGGTCGGCCTCTCAGGGGCCGCGCTGCGATTGGCCGGTCGGCCAGAACACTTCCGGGTCGTCGCGGGCAGCGCGGCGGCCCGTTCCAGGTAGGCAGGCGGGCTCCCAGTACCCGAGGAGTGGGCTCCCTCGAGGTATTTACAAATCCAAGTACGGGGCAATGCCGGGTAGGCACCGGCGCTCAAATTAAAAGTCAAGCGAGGTGGCACTCGCTAATGCCGCAAATCGGCAAAATTAGGCGGGCAGATGCCGGGTAGGCACCGGCTGCATACAGCGCGCTCCCAAGTGCTTAGGGGCCACAGAAAGCGCGCCTAGCACTAAAAATAGAAGCAAAGCGCTATTGAGCGCTGGGGCACCAGGAAAGCGCGCCTAGCGCTATAAATCAAATAAGAGCGCCTCCAGGCACTCTAAGCCAAAAGCCAAAGCTCCAGCAGGGACTGGAGGCAGGCAGAGGGGCAGGGCAGGGCCAGAGCCAGCACACTGGGTCTCCAGGCAGGGAGACAAGCCAAGTGGCGGTCCTCTTGGCCCCAGCAGCAGCAGCAGCCCCCTCTGGCAAGGATCCAAAAGTAGAACAACTTCTGTGGGGACACAGCCCCATTTTTATACACCATTTTACCTTTGTCTGAAGGTGCAGGGTGGGGGCGGAACCAGTCGCAGCTGGTTCTTGAGTACTCTGGTGGCCCAACCACCCATTCTATTCACTGGCAGGGCTTGGGTCATTAGACACACCACAGGGGGGCGGAGCCAGCATTGTGTGGGGAAAACCCAGCCCATCCAGGACACAGGTACACTCCTCCCACACATTACTCATGCAGATCTCCCACTCACCACCGGGCAGACCCATCCAGACTTCCTGGAGCCTGGCATGCCAGCCAGCTCCAGCCAATCACACGCCAGCACCCTCACAGCACACGTACAGCCATGTCTAGAAATGGCGCTTCTCTACTAGACACATACATGCTGCATACACCATCTCGCAGCATTCACTCTCACGAGTTCACACATACCAGACTCAAGCCTGTACACCCCACGCATCAGGAACTACCAGGGACACATACATTCCCCATGCATTCCTATGGGCGGGCAGGCCTAGCTCAGCACATGCACTCAGAGTGCGCACGCACTTTCCACTGGGACACAGTGAAAGTGCGCAGAATCCCAAAAATCACCATTGCCAGGTCACCATTTCACGCAAAAAGTCTAGGGGTGAACCTGCCCTAAGGGCCAAGGTCCAACATAACCCCCTTCCAGCCAAAACGCAGGGGAGACCAATCACCACCGTGATGGACTTCCCTGCTTGGGGCGATAGAACACGGACGCAGGCCCGCAACTGCAGGGACACCCTCCTGTTCTACGCCATGGTGAACCCATGGGATTCCTTCTAGAACCACTATCCGGACCAACTGGGCTACCCCACTGGTACTCCCGAGCTGTCCGCGGCCAGGACCAGGCCCTGGGCCACCCAGGTGCCACTGGTCCTTGCCAATTCGCAGAGCGGGGGGTAGTAACCCCTGGCACATAGCGGCCATTTTCCACTCTTCCTGTCTGCAAGACAGGACTAGACTGCCACTGGTTCTCCAGCCTAGGGCCTACAACCTCAGGCGGACCAGGAGTCTCAGGGAAGGCTCTCCTCCCCTTACCTCTTCTCCTAGGGTTCCTCCTCCTCCGGCGAGGGGTACACCTAGAACGCCATTCCAACCCAGGGCTTATCCACTCAGGTTGCACCGGGGTCAGAGGGGGGCTCTCCCACCCTCTGCACCCCCTTCCAGAGGTCTGCCCTCTCCCACCTGGAGAAGTTCCTCTGGAAGAAGAACCGGTCAGGACACTGGTTACAGTCATCCTACCCTTCAGGTCAGGCTGATCCTGAACCTGGCCTTCCAACCTCTGGTCTAAAACCTTCGGTGGAACAATTGCCTGGCACTCCAGGACTTCTGGGGACTTACACTCCATCCCCCTGAGGCTAACAAATGAGACATATGTTACGTGACTGTCTGTCTGGCGCAGATCTCCCGCCCTCTGTCCACCTGACAGTGCGTGACGATCCCCCAGACCAGAAGTGGTGTTACCATGGTCACTACACGGGAACCTAGCCCAACTGGGTAGTCCCTGACCCACTGGTCCTTCCACTGGGGAACTCCCCCAATCACTCCTCACCCTGGACTCCTGTACCCTCCCTACCGGAGCGGTACTGCCAGACTCTAGAACCATAGGAGCTCTGGTTACAGACGCTCCAGGTCCTCTACTCACTAGGAGATCTTCCTCAAGTGGACTAACAGGACAGCCTAGGTCCCCAACCTGGTGTTCCCTACAGAAACCATCCAAGTCCTGAGGCAGGGCTTCGGGCGTCCGGGGAACCTCGGTCTCCCCCTCACTCCTGCTCCACTGAGCCAGGCAGTGAGCCCCTACACCCTCCTCGCTATCCTGGGACCTAGCTGGGCTACATTGAGCCTCCTCCACCACGCTGGGCTGGAAGATACCTGAACCACTACTTTTGGAGTCACTCCCTAATGACTCTAGAGAACCTTTAGCACTCTCCCAGCGGTCTGCTTCATCTGCAAGCTCACTTGGACTAAGGGATTCAGACTTCAACAGGTGCTGGCGCAACTCTGGACAAACAACATTGAGCAACTGCTCTTTGAGAAACATATTCAGTACTCCGTCTCTCTCATCATCCGAGCTAGCCTCCAGCCAATCCCACATTGCATCAGAACAGTCATCCATAAAAAAAACCCAACTCTGATGAGGCAGTTTCCTACTGCCCCTGAACTTCAACCTTAACTCCTCCTCTTGGGAACAAGGGACCATACGTTGGGCACGGGGTATGGGACTGTCTGCACTGAAGTCTAAATAGCTGCCACCACTGGACTCAGCCCTCCCTGGGGAATCCAGAAAATTAAAACTGTGCGCAGGGGATAGTCTATCCTCCAGAGCTACTTTGCCTCTGGTGGAGGCCCTCTCAGCCTCCTCTATCCTTTCCTGCGCTAAGACCATCTCAGTCTCTAGCTGTTGCTTCCTAAGCTCCAGCTGCGCCATAGCCTGGGCATGCTCCAACCTGAGCTTTTCTAAAGCCAGCTGGTGCTCCCTTTCTCTCCTCCTATCTTCCAGCTCCTCTGGGGACAGGGAAAGGGATGAGGCGCTGCCTCCTACACTGGACCCAGCAAGGGACTCCCTATCTATGGGGTCCTCACTCTCTACTGGCATCCAGGTGCTGTCATCTTCTTCCTCCTCTTCTGAATCTTCAGGGCTCCCCACAGACCCACCACCCTCCTGGTGTGGGGCCCGGGCCCTTTCCTCACTGCGCTCAAGATCCCATTGATCCTCTTGCCATTTGACCATGCATCTCCTAAGTGCATACCATCCTGACTGATCCGCCCCTATGCCTCTCTCTTCACAGAACTTTCTCAGCTCCCACACACCGTATGTGGCTAGATCATTGAAATCAAAAACCAGCTCCATTCTGGCAGACGTTCTAGAGAAGAGATCACACAGGGAACCTAGGGGTCTGAGCTAACACAGGAGTACACAATTCACCAAGGTATCAGCAAGCTCTCTACCCCAGAGAACTCACACTCACTTGCCTAGTGCCACACACCATTCATCCACACACAACCCTCCCCTCGGACTGGTAAGGCAGTTTCTACCACCCCTGATTCCTCAACCTGACCACAAGTGACACAGGTACCGACTCTGGGCGCAGGGTAGGGGACAAATGTACTGACACAATTGCACAATGATACCTTCAGGAGAAGAAAATATGAAACTTCCAAAAACAACAATCCCCTAAAATGTGGTCATCTAAAATGCAGAGTTTTGTGGTGCAGCCAGCCGCTACCAAGGTACAAGGCAAACACAAATCCTTATCCCACCGCTTGCCGCCAATGTTGGAAATGGGATCCCCGGCTGGCCAGGGCTTTCGCCAAAGTCAGTCAGAGACCACCACTCCCAAGTCAGGGCAAGGGAGTTACACGCCAAGATAACCCCTACTCACCCTCTAGGTAACGTGGCGCGAGCAGCAAGGCTAAACTTGGAGGCGATGTAGGCTAAGTATTTGCGCACGCACCCCAGCAACAACAACCAAAGGCCCACCACAAAGGAAACTCCACACAAGGTTATATAAAAATAGCCTTTGTATTACACCAAAACACATTAGATAAAACACACTTTACAATGTGCCAGAGGCACGGGCAGAATTTACAAGGGATTATTTACAAGACAGGGCCACCTGGACCACTGTCAGGAATCAGCACTTTTAGAAGTAACAATACAATACTTGTAGGCCTGTAAGAGGAAAGCACATGATGCAATGCATAACATTCATTCAGAGGTGCATAGAAAGTACAATTGCGCCAAACTCACGTAAGTCACCACCTGTGACTGTCCCTAGGCCCTCTGGCCTTGTTGGGGCTAGGACGCCCTGTGTCCAAAGTGTCAGGGTCCTAAACGTGGCAGCTGCCCACAAAGTGCTGGGCAGCTGGGTGAAGATGGGGCAACACTATGGAGCCTTGTGGGCTCAAGCACACTGGTGGGCAAAAGGAAATGCCCCCTGGAGCCTCCTCTGGGCTCTAAACACACATGGCACCCAAAGAGCCTCTCTAGGCTCTAAACAAATGTGGGCTGTGAGCCTCTCGCAGGGCTCTAAAACCAACAATGCCCTTGGGTGCTGGGGAGCCTCGCAGGCTCTGCAGAACAAATGCCCCAAGAGCCCCTTGGACTCTGTAAAAATGCGGCCACTGGTGGAGCCTTCAGGGCTCAAAACAAACTATGCCCCCTTCTGGAGCCCTCGTGGCTCAAAGAAATGCCCCCAGGAGCCTCGGTGCTCCCCAAAGAAATGCAGCAGCGTTGGAGCGGCCCTCTGCCAATCGGGGCCGCTCGACGAACAAAGGACCCTGTCCCCGCACTCACCGGTATCTCGCTGGTGCTGCGGGGGCAGGAACACTGCCGGCTCTCCTCCTCTGCAGCGCGGGGCTCCTCTTCCTCGGAGCCTCGCTGGCGGCGCCTCTCTCCTCGCTGCCTGGTTGCGGAGGCGGGACTTCCGGTCGGCCTCTCAGGGGCCGCGCTGCGATTGGCCGGTCGGCCAGAACACTTCCGGGTCGTCGCGGGCAGCGCGGCGGCCCGTTCCAGGTAGGCAGGCGGGCTCCCAGTACCCGAGGAGTGGGCTCCCTCGAGGTATTTACAAATCCAAGTACGGGGCAATGCCGGGTAGGCACCGGCGCTCAAATTAAAAGTCAAGCGAGGTGGCACTCGCTAATGCCGCAAATCGGCAAAATCAGGCGGGCAGATGCCGGGTAGGCACCGGCTGCATACAGCGCGCTCCCAAGTGCTTAGGGGCCACAGAAAGCGCACCTAGCACTAAAAATAGAAGCAAAGCGCTATTGAGCGCTGGGGCACCAGGAAAGCGCGCCTAGCGCTATAAATCAAATAAGAGCGCCTCCAGGCACTCTAAGCCAAAAGCCAAAGCTCCAGCAGGGACTGGAGGCAGGCAGAGGGGCAGGGCAGGGCCAGAGCCAGCACACTGGGTCTCCAGGCAGGGAGACAAGCCAAGTGGCGGTCCTCTTGGCCCCAGCAGCAGCAGCAGCCCCCTCTGGCAAGGATCCAAAAGTAGAACAACTTCTGTGGGGACACAGCCCCATTTTTATACACCATTTCCCTTTGTCTGAAGGTGCAGGGTGGGGGCGGAACCAGTCGCAGCTGGTTCTTGAGTACTCTGGTGGCCCAACCACCCATTCTATTCACTGGCAGGGCTTGGGTCATTAGACACACCACAGGGGGGCGGAGCCAGCATTGTGTGGGGAAAACCCAGCCCATCCAGGACACAGGTACACTCCTCCCACACATTACTCATGCAGATCTCCCACTCACCACCGGGCAGACCCATCCAGACTTCCTGGAGCCTGGCATGCCAGCCAGCTCCAGCCAATCACACGCCAGCACCCTCACAGCACACGTACAGCCATGTCTAGAAATGGCGCTTCTCTACTAGACACATACATGCTGCATACACCATCTCGCAGCATTCACTCTCACGAGTTCACACATACCAGACTCAAGCCTGTACACCCCACGCATCAGGAACTACCAGGGACACATACATTCCCCATGCATTCCTATGGGCGGGCAGGCCTAGCTCAGCACATGCACTCAGAGTGCGCACGCACTTTCCACTGGGACACAGTGAAAGTGCGCAGAATCCCAAAAATCACCATTGCCAGGTCACCATTTCACGCAAAAAGTCTAGGGGTGAACCTGCCCTAAGGGCCAAGGTCCAACAAACTTGCAAGTAGCCCGCACCACCGACAGATACGATAATATTTGCATTCGTCTCCCACACTACGCACTACCCGATTTGAGAACGAGTACACTTCCCACACTCAAAAGTCCTTCGTCATAGTTAGATTGCGTGAAATGGCCTTCACACGTACTCCCACCACACCCCTGCCCTGCACCCATTCCACACAGACCCGGCTCATTGCACCAAGCTGTGCCATTTCATTCACAAGACTGGCAAATGGCAAGCCAGAGCAGCTACAAGCAGGGCCACTGACGCAATGGCATGGCATCACGAACACATGGTCGACTCCATTCACGTCCACCTATACCTAGCACGTCTTCTGCATGTCCTGGGTGCACTGCCAAATCACTTAGCGGCTCAGCTTCCGCTTTGCGAACGTCACCTGCGTTCAACCTGTGTTTCAATGTCACACGTGCCTACCTGAGTGGTGTATGGACGTGTGCCTCTCCATTGTGTGGGTCGCTGACATGGATTATGATGGGTGTGTGCACCCCCTGTTGGCCCACGAGCAGGAGTGTCATAGTGATGCCCGTTTATGGCATGCATGGCATGCATGGATGTTTGGCGTGCATGTTGGGACTGGGCCTGGGAGATTGCATGTGTCATAGTATGCGAGGAGCAAATTGACCCATTCCCCGATTCTGCTTTGGTGCACATTGGGTACAGTGATTGGAGTCAGCACATCTGTCCTGGTCACCTGATGGATTACGTTGACGACATGTCAAATATTGTGGCCACCCATCACTTATTAGAGATAGTGGCTTACGCAGCTGCACTTGCGTTCATGTACAAGTGACAAGATACCTGCAACCAGTGTTCCCTTTAGGCTGCGCGCATTCGTGCCCACGCACCAGTGCTACCACAAGCGCACAGTGTCTCCTCTGAAGCGCGCACACTTCAATCAATAAATCAGACAATTTATATAGCGCGCTACTCACCCGGTAGGGTCTCAAGGCGCTGGGAGGGGTGGTCCGTTACTGCTTGAAAAGCCAGGTCTTGAGTTGCTTCCTAAAGGAGAGATTATCGTGGGTCAGCTGTAGGTGGATGGGGAGGGAGTTCCATGTCTTGCCGCCAGGTAGGAGAAGGATCTTCCTCTGGTGTTGGCTTTGAGAATGCGTGGTACTGTGGCGAGGGCGAGGCTGGTCGATGTGCAGCTGGCGGGTGGGCGTGTAGAAAGTGAGGCGGTTGTTAAGGTACTTGGGGCCCAGGTCGTGGAGGGCCTTGTGTGCGTGGGTGAGGAGTCGGAACGTGATCCTCTTGCTGACGGGGAGCCAGTGCAGGTCTCTCAGGTGGCCGGAGATGTGGTTGTTGTGGGGGATGTTCAGGATGAGTCGTGCGGAGGCGTTCTGTATGCGCTGGAGTCTTTTCTGTAGTTTGGCAGTGGTTCCGGCGTAGAGGGTGTTCCCGTAGTCCAGTCGGCTGGTGACGAGTGCCTGGGTGACCGTCTTCCTGGTTTCGGTGGGGATCCATCGGAAGATCTTACGGAGCATGCGCAGGGTGTTGAAGCATGATGACGAGACGGCGTTGACTTGTCTGGTCATCGAGAGGGAGGAGTCCAGGATGAAGCCCAGGTTACGTGCGTGGTCTGTTGGCTTGGGGGTGGTGCCCAGGGCAGGGGGCCACCAGGAGTCATCCCAGGCAGAGGGAGATGATCCCAGGATAAGGACTTCCGTCTTGTCTGAGTTCAGTTTCAGGCAGCTGTTCTTCATCCACTCGGCGACGTCTTTCATTCCTTCGTGTAGGCTGGCTCTGGCGGTGGCGGGGTCGTTGGTGAGGGAGAGGATCAGCTGGGTGTCGTTGGCGTAGGAGATGATGTTGAGGCCGTGTTTGCGTGCGATGGCTGCGAGAGGGCTCATGTAGACGTTGAAGAGGGTTGGGCTGAGTGATGATCCTTGTGGTACGCCGCAGATGACTTCGGTGGCCTTGGATCTGAACGGGGGAACAGAAGCAAAAGGGGGTGGGCAGCAGGGGAGCAGCGGCAGGGAGCGGGGAGCAGGGTTAGAGCAGCGGGAAAACAAGGTGGCAGAGCGGGCGAAACCAGACAGCAGGGGCACAATACCGAAAGAAACAGGCTGAGAATGGCACAAGGGGAGAACGTAAAACAGAGAAGGGAACCTCAGCCTCAAGGGCAGCGGCAAGCACGCGGAGTTAGCATGGAGGACCGGGCGCACTCAGGGGGAGCCGCGGGGTGGGTGGAGCGACCGTCCCTGGCCAAGGTCAGGTCAGGTCACAGAAAGACAGGACAGGATATCATATACACATCCCATCACACAAGAGACCTTTCCCGCTACAGATTTAAAAAACACGAGCAGCACGGAAAATGGTCTTTTGCTTGTTGTGGGATATGATATAGCAGCAACATTGGGCTGAGGGTCACACCAAGTTCAGCAGCAAGTAACTCCGGCACTGCCACTTGCTGCATTCCATTCAGTAATTGGAGAGTGGCTTTAATTGTATGTCTTTTTTAAATATGTTAGCGATCATGCTGCTATCTCATTTACATGAGCACTGATTTATTTAAAAGGCCCCACAACAGCAGTGCTGCATGGAAGCATGACGCGCTTTCACCATCCCTAAATATATTTAAAAAAACACACAATCTGCATTGCTCCGCATTCGACTGGCAGAGAGTGTCTTTTTTAAATTTTATTATTTGTCTACTCATGGCTTGTGGTTTACGAGTGGAGCGGACAGCGATGCTCCTGTAGCCATTGCTGCCAAGGTTTCCGTTCAGTTATGTGTGACTTTTTCATGGCTCTGTAAATGTGTGACATTTCAATTCCGTATCTACGACACTCTGACACTTTATCATGAGTAGAACAATGCATTAATGTAAAACATAGTCATTTAGTTAATGCCAGAAATTAACCTTTTGTTGTATGTAATGATCAAAAAAGTGTCGTAAAACAGCTGCAATGTTCCTACTTGCTGAATTCAGCATTTGGGGTTCCCCAGGGTTCGACACTCAGCCCCATACTATTTAACTTATACATCAGTCCCCTTGCCACCTTAGCTGGAAAATCTGGGTTGACGATCTACTCATACGCTGACGACACCCAGATTGTTTACTCACTTTCGGCGAATGCACACTCCAACCCGTCCTCACTCCATTCGGGCCTTATTAACATTGCCAATTGGATGTTTGAGAACAAACTAAAACTCAATGGAGGAAAGACTGAACTACTCCTGTTTGGGAAACATACTACCCTATGGGGCCCACAACATTGGCCTTCTCAGATGGGACCTACACCCACCCCCTCCAAAACCACTCGCAACTTGGGCATCATCTTTGATGAACAACTGTCCATGAAACAACAGGTGATCAGAGTGGCAGCCACTTGTATCACCATACTCAAGTGGCTCAAGAAAATCAGGTGGATGCTCCCCCAGAACACACTAAAAACAGTAGTCCAAGCTCGAATTACATCTAGACTGGAATACGGCAACATCTTATATCTGGGGGCTTGCAAAGAAGTTACTAAGAAACTTCATCTTCAAACAATTAGTGCCTCGCCCATGTAAACATCCTTATTCTGCGTAGACCGGGTAGGGATATAAACTATCACTCCTACCTTGGATATGTCCAATAACATAAACAAAAAGGGTCTGGATGTATTCTATACAATTATAAAAATAAATCACACAGGACCAAATCATTCACCCACAGAAAAGTTGTGGAAATAGAGAGAGTACCTCACGGTAGAACAACCCGAGGGGGTTCCCGGTCAGTGATTCCCGGTATACCCACTTCTCATCATCGGCGACTCTCTCTATTTGTGAAAAGACAAACGTGCACTCAACAGTAAAGTAGTGCGGACGTGAGAATAGTGAAGAAATGGAGAAAAAGCACAAATAGTGATCAACATGAAAAAGTGTACAGATACACGTAACGAAACCCCAAACAAACCACACCAAAAACGAATAAATTGGGTAGTGGTGCTTTGCTTGCTGATATCGTTTTATTCTGATGCAGCAAAGCACTACCAATTAAAATTGGTTACTTATATACCAACGCAGATTATATCCTCAAGCCGACATGTTTCATCGCTCCTTCTTGTGGCGATTTCATCAGGGCAATTGAGGGGTTTGTTATTCTCAAGCTTTTCACATAAAAATGGACCTGTGTGAAACAAAGACACGCTCAGGGCGTGATTCAAGTACCTCATCCAAGGGGCACTACTGATGCAGCGTATATAGACACACAGTTTAAGACTGCTTTACCTGGAGTGCGCTATGTCAGCACGTACCAGCGTCACTCCTCAGGACTCTGTGCCAAATGTTCACGTGTTCGTGACCGTGACCTGGACAATTCACAGTCACCTATTTGAGTTAAAAAAACATCAACAACAGTATTTTCAGAATCCCCACAGGTATGCGCATGCAGACCATGTCTATCACAAACCAGAACTTTATGCCCTTTCATGCACACACCAGCGTATTCCATCTAAGAAACTTCAAACAGTGCAAAACGAAGCAGTGAGGCTGATATGCATGATACCAAAAAAAGCACCAACTTCATCTGGTCTTCGGAGTCTCCATTGGCTCCGTATCGAACAACGAGCAAAATGTAAAGCTCTATGTTTCATGCATAGAATCAAGTCTGGCAAGGCCCCAGCCTATCTCAGCTCTCTTGTCCATCAATATGTCCCTCCAAGAACCCTCCTTTCCTCAACCCAACACAAGTTCCAGATAACCAGGATCAATCGAGTTAGACAGGGTGGTCGCTCTTTCTCCTATCTGGCCCCCTCCCTATGGAACTCCCTTCCAATTCAGCTCCGCACGACCGATTGTTACCTTCAATTTCGTAAGAACCTAAAAACATGGTTGTTCAACCAATAAGTTCGTTATCAACAGCTCACTAGTCCCCTTTTTGTTTATACGCTCATTTTGTCCTCAGCGCCGGGAGACCTTAGGGTAGCTGTGCGCTCTATAAAAAATAAATATAATAATATATGGCTGTAGAAACAATTCTGATGCCACGATAAACAAGTCATCTGTTGGTAATATCTTTGTTTATTTAAGCAGTGTGCTTGGGAAATTTGAAAGCGTTTTTCCAGGACACAGCAAACAACAGCGAAGAGAGGTGATTTTTTACTGTATCAGTAGCTGGTTTTGTGTGATGGGCCTGATCAATCGAACCATATTAACTGCACTACAAATACGTTTATAGGTGTGTGGTGGTAGTAATCAGAGAGCAGAACATTTTTAATACAAACTCTAAATGCTCTCTTTCACTGCAGGGCACTAGTGTACTATTCTGTCTCGAAGCTGCTATTTGTTCTCGTTTTGCATTGTCAAGTTAAATAAACAATTGTGCTTATTTCCACATCTGAGGTAGGCACTAAATGATGTTTACTTGCATATGCTTACTGTTCATGCCAAGGTTGTCTTGCCAATTTTGAATTTATTCTGCATTGAAATACCAATAGACTGTGATTCCTATAGAAGTTTCTAGATGCTAACCTAAGGTCGGCCCGAGTACAGCAACCTGCAGGGCCGGACTGGGAACCACTACCGGCCCAGGCAAAGTGCTTGGCCGCCCCCACTCCCCACCTGGGGGGGTTCGAGGTGCCGCCGAGCTCTTTGCCGGGGCCGGTTTTCGGCCGATTTTGGTACAGGGCCGATTTTGCACCTATGCTGCAGAAACGGCCCTGAGACAAGAACGGCACCCAGGGGCCCAAAACCGCCCCTCACCCGTATGGCGCACCGGGGGATTGCCCGGTGCCCGCTATGGCCAGTCCGGCCCTGGCAACCTGCAAAGGGGTGTTTGACCCGCTGGTGATAATAGGTGCTTTATTTACCTCACAGGTTAGATCACATCACCGCGCCTGACATGCATGTTCAGTTGATCTAACTTAGGATCCTTTTGTTCGTTGCAGCCCATAAATTGTAATCCTTTCTATAATAGCACAGTGAGTTATGAAGGACACGTGGCTCCCGCACCTTGTAACCCTCACTGTTTTATGTAAAACATATTTTACAAACACATGATATATTGTCAATGTGTAATTTGTATGTGTGAACAAAAGCAGACAACGTGCGGGCACTTCCGAATGTGCCCTGGTGTCAGAAATGTACACCAGGATGAGTACAACATTGTTCTGTGAATTCCGGGGGGAGTGGGACAGGAACGTGGCGCTCTGCTGAGAGCAGCCAGTTGTGCAGCAGGGTAGACGGCGCTATACTGGAGTCTTACGTCTGTTCGAGCCCTGCCTGTACCACCGAGCACCTGGCCATTTTAAGCACTTGAAAAAAGGCAAGGTTAGTTGTTGTTTTGTCACTACCATTATCTTTGAATGTCAAGATTACATGCATCTCCAAGCTTTAGCCTCTCTGCATATAGTACTGGCTGCTACCGAACAGAGGTTGGTGGGGCGGGAGGGAAGGGATGTTAAGGTGGGGAATAAAAAGCACATTCCTGAATAAGGCCGGCCCCCGCCTCTCCTCTCTCCTCTTTTCCGCAGCAGGAAGCAAACAGCCTCGCAGAATCCCCTAGCCAATCAGGGCACTGCCTTGTGATTGGTCTTAGCACCACGGTTCGGCATTCAGAGAGGGACTGGGAGGCTGTGCATGGTCTCCACCTAGGCTGTAAAATACATAATGTGGAGAGTATACAAAGTGCAGGTGGTAATAACGGAACGCTATTATTGCTTAATTTTTTGTATTGAACTTGCAGCTGAAGCATTGAGGCAATGCTCCTCCGCCTTAATGGAGGAGCAGCCACTGGCTACATACCACAGAGAGTGATGGTGTGAGGCCAATAGCATGAACTCTATCCAGGTGGAAAAGCAGTATTAGGCAGTGTCTGTGATCTACTAGAAGTAATACTGAGAACGGGCTTTGTGTTGGCTCACTTCAACCAGTGGTGTTTATGGGGCTTTCTTGGCTTGCCATTTCTTGTATGGACCGTCCATCAAGACAGTGGCATGTGTATCTAAGCTGTAAAATCTGTCTTAAGACCCCTCACATGGTGCTGTACATGTGGAAATGCAATTTCTTTTCAGTTAAGTAAACTTTTGGAGTGCTATTTGCACTGATATTTGTGACTGCACTTGCATGCATTGTCAGGTACTTGGCGCACATAGACTTGGCTGCAGTGCACAGTGAGCATACATTGCCGCACACAGAGGTAAAAAATTTGAGGGAAAATTGCCTGCAACCACAACTTGATGTGCCACATTGCACGTGTCCCTCCGCATCATTGCACGTTGTGCATCTGGTCACATGTCCCAAGACAACAGTGGACATGGCTGCATTGGCGTAGACTCATGTCCGAGGCGCGGACAACCAAATCTACTTGACACGAACGTGTGTTGGTGATGGACTACCCGAAGGTGAACATGGACGTTTTCCTACGTTCCTTATTCAGGCATGCTGCTGCATTTGTCTGCATATCGTGGCACTATTCTTGGCCGTAGTCACACGCACTTTTTTATAAAGTTTTCACATTTTCACCTGTCTCCAAATGTGTTGTGTCTTCATGTGTATGCCAATGTGTGGGTCACGGACTCTCTGGCTGCGTGCCATATGTGAATTGCTACACCATCCAGACTGTGGGTTTGTACTTATTAGTTCTCATGTGCTTGTTTCAAACTGACGCTTTTGGATGTTTATCCGCCACAGGCGAGTGCATTTGTGTCATGTGTTCGATTGTACAAATGTTTGTGTTTGGACAACATTTTATTGGATGTTGTTGTGCTCTGCTTCCTATGTGTGTGTGCTGAATTCTGTGTGAGATGTCCATTCATGTGAGCTTTTGTTCATCCTTCTCCCTTTCAGGCAGTGTGGTTTTCACGTCTGTCCTTGATTCTTTTAAATTGCAAAACTTCTCTCTAATGGTTATTTTTGAATTTTCCATACAAACCTTTTTTTTAATATTCAAGGACACATAGAAGTCAGAAGTGCAACATACTATATCAACACACTTTCTAGAACATTCTACAACACGTTCAGGTTAAAAGTTCATCTATTTTTTATTTTAACCTAACAATATTTTTTTGACACATTTTCTCGAATATTTAACGGCACGTGCAAGTTAAATGTTCACGGTTGTTTTAAGTTCGAACAATGCCTTCTAAATGCAAGTTTTTGTTTATTATACACAATGGTTCTGTCGTGTATGCAACCTGATTGCTTCAAAGTGTAAATGAATCATTCAAGATGTACGTTACTTATTGCTTGCTTCAATCAAGACTCTACAGAAAACAATGAATGCAAATCCAAACCAAAAACAGGGTAACATTAGATTTTTATATATGAATCATTCGCATTCATAAATACCCTTTGTCCATACATGAAGAATAATTGAAGAATCAAGTACATTTTGCTAAACGGCACATCAAATAAAGTGAGCGTGTTTTTAAGTACGTAGTGACATGTTGTGAACTGGTGACATAAGATTAGTGACTTATATACAGGTGAATGAGGGGGAAAAAAGGGAGAGAAGATTGTTTGGCCAGTTTAGTAATCAATTGTAGTTATTCCAGTATGCCACTTCCGATGGCTTCTGTTTACTGAATACTCTCAGCTGGACTAATGTATTTAAATCGTTGATGTTTCGATCCTATGAAAGCCCAATTCATGGATCAGGTGCGGATCTTCTTCAGGGCTTGTCTTGGGGCAGGAGGGGGGGAAGATGGGATGTGCCGCCTGTTGGTTACATTAATTTGTCATCAGGTAAGGATTTGCGTGAAGTTAATTAAAATTGATTAAAAACAATGAGCACCAACAATTAGTTCTGCACTCACCTCTGGGACCCCTTGTGAGTTGGACCCAGGCAAGGTAATGTGCAATAGTCTCAGATTGTGTTAAGGAGTCTGGCTGTCTTGAGGATGGAATCTGTTGAGCAAATGGGTTTTGTAATTAATATCCCATTCCGCTTCTCGTGTCTTAAATGGCAACTTATTTAACTAAGACAAATGGGTATTCTGTGCAGAAGCCCATTACACCTTTCAACTATGAGAACTCACATACCCAGAAAATGGAAGCTCGACGGTCCCTGTGTTCCCTTAAATTAATTGAGGAGTAGTTAATTCCAGCTGCATAGTTCAAGCGATTTGAAAATGAAGAAAAAGGGTAGTGGTAAGTCGTGTCTTGCCATACGCTTCTCCAATCCGAATATGGCACGGGCAGTATGCGCCGCCAAACGCAGGGAATGTAGTCAGTTCCCTGACAAGGTATGGTGCTAGTGGGGATTGGCTCACCTGGAACTCAGATCAATATCTATTTGAAACGGCCCCGTATGTGATCGATTCCTTTCTCGCTGTCTGCGTGCCGTCAGATTGTTATCTAGGCAACCCATCTGAATAAGTGCCTGTACAAACTGGTTTTCGATCCTTGAAGACGTTGCACCATCAGGGCGTCATCTTGTAACTAACCAATGTATTGCACACGCTCGCAAGGGTGCTGGCCCTGCTGACGTCAGGATGCAACTGACGCTGGACGTCCCTCGTTGCCAGGAAGCCTCGTATGATTAGGTCCAAAGCCGCACGTCGAGGTGTAGTGGAATCAACGTGCCATCGTCAAGATTGGCTGAGTAAAACCAACAACCAATTCAGTCTACACTAACGTGTTTGTGTGGATCGTTTCAGTAAGTCCGGGATAGAGCAACTCCCTGATTTAGATTACTCGTGAGTCAAATTACATTTCAATTATATTATACCGACAACATTCCGAACCCCCAATGATGGAGCATCCGCTATAAAAAGTCGGTTGGCTGCACCATACGCTTATAGCATATTTCTGCTCATTTCGGGAGTGTAGTTAACCAACATATTGTATTGTATTGTGTATTGTGGCATACTTATATAGCGCAACCTGTCACCACCAAGGGCATCCTGGCGCTTTGACCCGTACTCAATGAAAACAGTAGCTCAGCCTATCCTGGGAAAAAGATGAGTTTTTAGAGCCTTTCTAAAAGATAAAAGATCTCCAAGGCTTCTCAAGGATATAGGCAGAGAGTTCCAGAGTTTGGCTGCCGCTACTCTGAAAGAGCGGCCCCCCATCCTCACTCTCTGGAATCGTGGGACTACCAGTAGCCTGGAAGACGAGGAGCGTAAAGCTCTAGATGGACAATACCAGGCAAACATTCGCCGCAAAGGAATGGGGCCCAGGTCATGAATAGCCCTAAACACAATACACGCTGCTTTATAGCGCACCCGTAGATGAACTGGCAGCCAATGAAGTTCTTGCAGTGCTGCCGTAGAAGAACTGTGATAGGGGCGAGAAAGGGCGAGTTTAGCAGCGATATTTTGCACCCTTTGCAACTTGCCCAAGAGTGTTACCAGGGCCTCCAGAAGTAGTGCGTTGCAATAGTCAAGTCGACTTAGGATGGTACAACGCACTACTTCTGGTCTGGCTTGCGCAGGGAGGAGAGGAAGGACCTTGCGCAGCATACGAATCAGCATCATACATGTTGAAGAGATCTTATTCACATGTAGATCCAACTGCAGGTTAGGCCCAAAAGTGAGGCCTAAATTGCGCGCTGATTGTGCCGCAGACACCGTCTCTGAGAAGGACGGAGGCCAGAAGTCTACTGGGAGGTCGCGAGGAACTCGATCAGTGGAACAGTGTAAAACCTCCGTCTTTGTTCCGTTGAACTGTAACGAGTTCAACCGGAGCCATTCCGCTGTCGCCTGCATGCACCGATGAAAGGTCTCCAGTGTGACTGCATCCTGTCCCTCCAGAGAGAAGACCAGCTGGGTATCATCTGCATAATTAAATGCAGAGATACCGAAGGTTTTAATGAGCTGGACTAGGGGGCGGAGGTAGACATTAAAGAGTATGGGGCTGATGGCCGAGCCCTGAGGTACTCCTTGTCCCACTCTCCGCTCCTCTGAACTGAAGGGGGGTAACGAAACCCGTTGCTGACGGCAGTCCAAGTAGGAGATTAACCAATCCCTGGCCTTGTCCCTGACCCCGCATTCCTCCAGTCTAGAAATCAGGGTGGGATGGCTGACCGTGTCGAACGCGGCCGACATGTCGAGCAGCACCAAGAATGCTGCCCGACCACTGTCGACTCGCGCCCGCAGATTGTCTAACACGGTCACCAGCGCGGATTCCGTCCCATGCGCTGGGCGGAAGCCGAATTGCGTCTCATCCAACCAGCTGTTCCCTTCTAGGAAACATAGGGGTATGCTAGACACCTACACTCATCCTTATGATTCAGTTTGCATCAATGTGCAATGGGGATATTTTAGGCAGTCTGGACAGTGGATCGTCCTGATTATAGGTACTCAAGGGGTTTGTGATGGCATGTAATGAGTTACATTTTCTATTTTAAGATTACTCCTTATACTGTCAGAGATGGTAAATCATAACAGTTGGACATGTGAACATCATGCAGAGAAAGTAATCATACAATTTTGCGCAATTCGAACTCGCTGCTCGCTCTGAGAGGCATGCTGTAGTAGGGGATGATGTTGAAGTGGTGTGGAAGCCCCGCCCATTCTCCTCCCATACTTTTCATTGGCTGGTGGCATTGTCTTTTGTAAACGCTGGCTATTACTAGGCTTTCAGAAGAGGCCCACAGTGAGCAGCGGTTGATGGAGCGGTGGGGGATCCACTCCACACCTGCCCTGTAATAGGACAAATGGTTGGAGCCATCACCATGGAATAATTGGGTACAGCCTTTTTTGCTTTGAACCCCATGGGAGTGGTCTAAAAATGTTGAATAACTGGACCTTAACCCCCAACACCCCACCGAGGTGTGTAAAGGTGGAACTGGGAGTGTCTGGAGCCTTGTACAAGGCTTGTTGTGCACCAGCAATTCCACTTTTAAGTCTAGTCCTCCTTAACATGGGTCTGCATACCTCCTAAATGTAAAAGGTGAACAATCAAGATGTGAAATGGTCAGCTTACTTCCAACACAGAGTCAGTTGGACTCTGACTTCTGGCTGCAAAACTTGGCCTGAAGCTTTGTTGGAGGTCCATCAAGTCAAAGAGCCTTTTCTTTTCCGGTGCCTCCAGGCTCTATGGCAACAAGCCGCCTGGGAGAAGTCACTCTGTGAGTGATCTGGTGCCGGGTGACCTCTGACCAAACAGATGCTGTTGCTGGTCTGTGGCCTCTCTAGTACAACTGAAAATGGAATGCTGGGATTCATAGATAGCTCATGTCTATGTGTAAGAGGTGCAGTCTTTTCGCCAAGGTGATTTGGGTAGCGCTCTTGTAGGGCAGTAAGAACACCTTCTGGAACTGGCTTGGTCTAGGCAGGGTGAGAACATAAGGTCCTTCTGTCTCCAGTCCTGGCATGTAAATTCAGAATCAGACAAATACATGTGGGGGCATATTTATGTAGGAGATGCAAAGCCCTTGCACCACGCAATGGGGAGAAAATGGAACGCAACTCCTAAGTTTGATTTCTCAAGCAACGCATGGCTACTTTTTGCAGACCTACATGGCTTGATAAATCCAGAGTAACACAACACAGCACAGTACAAATAGCTGTGTTGAGTTACTCTGCCTCAGGGAGGCATTTCATGGGTGGAAGGAGGGTGTTCCGGTGCATATACCAATGGATTTTGGTGATTCCCAGATTTACCATCAGTGATAGACCTGGGAATACGTCAAAATGCTCACCTCCCAGGTGAGGTTTTACAAGCAGAAATATCAGTATTTCTCCCCATTACTTCCTCTTTCTATGCGTAGAAGGAGGACAGTGCCTCACAGGATTCTTTTTGTGCAGAAAGGTGCTCCTTCCAGCACTATAGCAATGCTGCTTACAATGCAGGAACCCTTGCACAATAGTGCAAGGGTGCCTGTGTTGGCGCTAGACAGCCAAAAGCACACCAGCATAAGCAAAGGACAGGGATGTGTTGGATTATGTTAAATACATTGCATCCATGCCCTTTCCTGTTCATGCAGCGTAGCAAGATGGCTTGCAGTGCTGCGCTGCATGAAAGCTACATAGATATTCCCCTAGGTTTTACAGTGACACCCCAAAGGCAAGCCCTTCTGTGCCCATTGATGCCTGGATGACGCCAGGATCCCAAGTCCTTTTATTACAGGCAGGGTTTGCAAAATATGTTATTCAGCCCTTCAGCTGCATGCTCTAAGACTAAACAAAATTCGGCTAGCTTCTTTTGCATAGGCACTCCGTACTAAGTCTAAAGGCCAGCAGAGACAGCAGATTAGCATTGAGAAACAGAGTTTCGAAAGGCACTTAAAACCTGGATTTTTAAACTACAGGACACCCACGCTAGAGCACTAGTGTGAAAGTCGGACCTGTGGACATAAGCAGCCTGACATTGTGGCCAATCAGTGTGGCTCAGGAGGGATTTCCCACCTCCAGTGCCAAAGTGCATGTATTTTAATGCTGGGTAGTTATGAGAAAACAAGGGTACCCCGTAAAGTGAACCAGGGGTTAAATATTAATAATACATACAGTGGTTCAGGGTGGCCTGAGAAGGTCCAGTAACACAAGGTTAGGTATTATTTAGAAAGAAGAATAAATCAATTCTGGGAGCTCGCTTCATAGGGCAATAGAAAAATATGTAATCATAATACTTATCTTTTAGATAATAACAGGTGCTCACATAAGTGACAATGGTGCGTATTGTGACTGAGTGAGAGTGACAGTACATAACATATCACACATAACAAACATCGAAATCCAAGACAGTATGTACAAGTGGAAGGATTTTCAACAGAAGGTCGACGGCGTTTCGATCTAATGTAACTTTAGATCATCATCAGGACTGTGTGAGCTTCCTGAAACTGAATTAGAGAAATTTGTTTAAGGACTTGACCCTAATGGACAGTAACTAGTTAGTCTGCTCCCGGTGAGAGTTCCATAACCCAAGAGGCTAGGAACTGCGCATCACATGCAATATGGGTGTAAGATGCTGAGGTGACTATGTAATGTAATGCGTTTTTTATACCGTGCAATTGTCGCACCAAGGAGCATCTAGGCGCCACTGAATGACTCAGAGATGTATAAACCGGTCAGGAGCTGCACCAAAACACATTTCGGTGTCCTCGACACCTTGGTCACAACGCTGACTGCTTAAACCAATCCCCTTTCAATACATAGTAAACATAAAGAAATGCTAGATGCATACTTAGGTTGTGCCATTTTGTAAAGGACTCTACTCATACCGACTGTTAGTTCACATCGATAGGTGGGAAATAACTTAACATGGTACACCATTTACACATTGCTTTAAAACCATTTGCAGTGTTCAGTAATGCATTATATATGTGTTCATTCCACAAACATAGCACACTGTGTACAAGTTTGCTCATTAAAGAAAAGCCATTGTGTTGTGTCCTCCAAGGCACAGTAATACAACAGGACACAGTTAATTAGACTGTTGAGTTTATTTGTGGGATCAACGTGTCACCGCTCCTCTCCTGACAGAAGAGAGGCACCACCTGACTCTTCATAGAACTAAGGCACAGAGTATCTCAATGACAACACATGGTATTCTGTATGGAATATCAACAAGCATATCTAAGCACAACATATTACCCACTAGTCGCCATTTTGCAACTGGTAATATCACATCCACTTCATGCCCCGGACTGTCAGGGTCACATTTATATATTCACAATGCCTTAATTCTTCTTTTGAAATCACAAGAATCAGACCACATGTTACTACCGACGTATCACTTCAATTACCTACAGCCCGTTTAACTAATAAGATCCTCGGAGCCTTGGTCATCACTTCAGTGTGTCTAGTATTTAATTAATGCTCTGTGTGTGTAGAACTGCACACCTAACCCTGACCTGAATTCAAACCAACTTTATTTGTGTTTACTCGATGATTAAGTGAGCTGTCTCACTGGGGGAATGCCCCAACCCCCTGTTATTAATGCACTGCCGAGGCCAGGTAACACCCTGGTCTGAGCGACGCTCGACTATAACCCTTAGGTTTCCACGTTTAAATTTGTCTATACACAAAATTCATCAATGATTCATAAAAACTTTTTTCATATTATCAACATGACGTGTAACACCAATGTTTGTGCAAAAAGAGTATTTATGCAACACGAATATATATACAATTATTCCATCTGCTTAGAATAAAAAAACAAATGAGAGAACTTTACTCATGAAAAATCAATGTTTCATTATGCTGTATTCATATCAAAAATAAATGAATGAACAAAAAGTCCAATGCATTTCGGGTCTACAGTCGACCCTTCTTCAGGGAGAGATTTATTACAAACAAATATATAACATATAGCGTATATTCCACTTGGTGTATTCGGTGATAGTCTTAGGTTCGTCTTGCTGGCACTGTGAAAAAATATGTAATATTCTCTCAATCCATTATAATGATGCATTCAATCATTTACAAATAGGGTTTGCACATGCGGGGTACTATGTATACCCTGCCTTGGCTCTCTGCCCATTCCTTGCAGGGAGGCCAAGAATTTTGGGGTCTGGGTAGATCCTAAACTCTCGTTTGAGAGTCATGTGGACAAAGTGGTGGGGAAATGCTTTGGGGTTATGAAGACCCTAAATCGCACTCTGGACCTACTGCCACTGGAGGCCAGACGTATTATGATCCAAGCTCTGGTCACCTCTCGCATGGACTATGCGAATGTGCTGCTATTAGGTACTACGGAGAAGAACCTGAGGAGACTGCAAGTGCTGCAAAATACGGCGGCCCGGTTAGCCCTTAGACTCCCTAAAAGAACTGCATCCAAGCCTACTTTGGCTGCCCTTCATTGGCTGCCTGTAAAGAAAAGAATCCTTTTTAAAGCCCTCCTCTTTTGCTACAGGATAGCCTCTGCAGAAGCGCCAGGGTATCTGATGGATCTGGCCATCCCCTATTTACCCCAAAGAGCACTTCGCTCGGCGGGTATGGGTCTCCTGACAGTTCCTCGTGTTAGAAAGGCCAGGATGGGAGGCCGTTCCTTTCGGGTGTTGGCTACCACCCAGTGGAATAGCCTTCCACTTGGGATCAGACTAGCCAACAATGAAACCATGTTTCGGAAACTCTTGAAAACACATCTGTTTGCCATGCAGGGATAGGTGCCCCCTCCTCCTTTCTGACTCTTACTCCACAGCGCGGGGACACGCCGTGATGGCGTCACCAGGCGCTTTAGAAATTCCTTTATTATTATTATTATTATTATACCAGTGTCTTTTAAGGGAAAAGCACCCAAGCTGCAGAAAGTGGAGTCCTGTCTAGAGGTCTATGAAAGTAAATAGTGTCAGTTTATAATTGAAAAATGTGTGAAAAAATCATGAATGTTGCCGCCAACTCACGTGATATTCAATTATCAAATTCACTGAAAAATGAAAACAGACTCAGGTCAGGGACGGTCTAAGACCTGGTGGGTTGGAGTTGGGTTTCACAAGGTTCCTGCTGGATTTTGTTTAGCAAGGGGTGAGTTGTTTAAGCTGGGTTATGGATTCATAAGATAGAGAAGACAAAGCTTCAAATGTGCTGATGAAATTCTTGAAAAAACACAGAAGGAAGCATTTATGTGATTATTCAGTGGCTACCCAATCACAACAGGGTAGCTAGGACAATCAAATATTCAGTTGGAATATAAATAGCATAAGATCTGCCACTAAAGTTAGACATATTATATATCTGCACTTAAACTGCATGTACTTTTTTTGCAACCAGCTCAAATACCATTGATGTTGGCCTCATAAGTCTACAAAGGGCCACAACTGGGTGTTGCGCTAACAGCTAAATGTAATCTTTGGAGTGTGTATAATGTAAAACTGGAGAAGTAAAAATGGTGGATTTTGCACACATTTTAAATTATAATTTTCAGCTCAGCATCTTTGTTCTCTCTGCTCCTTATCAGGATGATCCTTCTATATTGAATTTTCTACTGCTAGAGCTAAGCCAGTGATGCCACCTACTTTTCATCTGTTGAGCTTTTAATATGTCACTCAAAGCTGCTCGGGACTCAACATATGGATCACAATCTGCTAGCCAGAGGAAAAAAAAAATATTGATCTGCATTAAACAAGTCATTGAGTCACATTGTCTTTTGGACACATGGAGGGCCATTCAGGGGTCTGAGTGGGGGTTAACTTTTCACTCAGCTAAACATCATATGTAGCCACTTATAGATACGTTTTGGGTTAGCTAGGTGATTATACCAGTTCTGAATTCTCACTATATAAATTAAGTTGAGCCACAGCTCAAGTGAGGTTTCGCCCCTCAGTGGTTATTTGATTGAAAGTTCTATCAGATACCATATACATTACTTATAAGCTGAGAGTTTCAGAGAATTGATACATTTTAACAAGTGCTCCAAGATTTCTATTGTGATATAGGATACTCTGTAAACTGTGATCTGCGGCCAGACTCTAAGTTAGCCAATAGAGCCCCATAAGGCTGAGAAAACATTGGAGGACCAACTTTGGGTAATATATACGAGCAGCTTACTGATACTCATATGACTTTAAAAAAAAGGATTTTCGACAAGGAATATCGAAAGTTCTGATCAAAATATTTTATCTTAAGCCGCTTTGTGCAGTGCGCTAATCACCTCTGAGGGTTTCCAAGCACTATAGCTGGTGGGTAGTCGTTAGGCCCCACAGAATTACTGGAAGAGCCAGGTCTTTGGATTCTTGCAAAATTCAAGAAGTGAGGAGGAGGAGGCTCTGATGTGTTCATGGACAACATTCCCGATTTTAAGTGCAATGTAGGACAATGAGTGACATCCAATTCTGCTTTGTGGCTACTGCGAGTGTGTGCAATTGAGAGTGTGGCTGAGCATGGGTTTCTGATTGGCTGGTGTAAGTGTATACGTTTGTTCAGGTATGCTGGTCCAGTGTTGTGCAGTGCTTTATGTGCACAGATGAGCAGTTTGAATTGTCTGCTTTTGAATATGGGGAGAAAATGGTGCTCTCTGAAATGTGGCAAGATGTGAGTAGTATGTGTGAGGCTGAGGATGAATCTTTCTGCTGTGTTCTGGATGGTGTAGGAGCTCTTTGGAGATCCCAGCATAGAATGTGTTAAAGTAGTCAAATCTTCTTTTAATGATTGTTTGTGTGATGGTATGTCTGTTGTTCTGGGGGCAACCATTTGAAGATCATGGGTAGCATACGTAGGATGTGGAAGCAGGAGGAGTTAACTGCATTGACTTTTGTTGTCATGCTGAGTATATCTTCCTCGAGGATTCCCAGGTTTCTGGTGTGATCGGCGGGTTTTGGCGTGGGTCCGAGCTCTGTTGGCCACTAAGAAGAGTCCCAAGGAGACTTCCTGCTTCAGAAGACCTGTACTTTTGTCTTGTCGAAGTTCACTTTCATGCATTTGGTTGTCATATATTCTGCTGCATTGATCATGTGGTTGGTGAAGTTAGTTCTAGTGGTGCTTTTGTTTAGGACTGGGTAAAATTGTAATTATGCCAGAGTAATCGGAGTATTTACAGTAATTATGCATTAGTTAAGTAAAATTGCCAACATTGTGCAATTATGCCAGTTGAGTACCTAAGAGTAATTTGAGTCAAAAATCCTACCACATATGAAGGACAAATGAACTGAGAGAGAGCGAGTGTCGACTGGTTACTGCTTTTTGTGCTATTTTCTTTGCACAAATTGCATCCTAGGGCTAATTTTAGATGCCAGGGTGCATTTTGCTCTACGAACATAAAGCTAAATGCTGGATTATACTTCTCACATAATGATGCATAATTACAAGTAATGTTGTGGTAAGTACAAGTAATTGTACTACAGAAAATTACCCAAATTATGTCCAACCCTAGTTGTCTTGTTAGTCTGAGATAGGATGAGTTGAATGTCATCATCGTGGGATATGATGGTTATGCTTTGGAATTTGATGAGGTCAGTGAGCAGTTACATAAATGTCGAACAAGGTGTTATTGAGAGATGAGCCCGACAGTTCTCTGCAGACCAGGTACTTAGATTGAAATATGTAAGATGGTAGTCTGACTTTATAGTTTATTCCTGTGAGGAAGGAGCCTACCCAGTTGAGGGACTGTCCTTTGATACAGATACTGTCTATTTTTCTGAAGAGTCAATGATGAGAGACTGTAGTAGGCTATGGGGATCACGCAGGATGAGGGCAGAGGTCTCTCATCAGTCCAATATGGTTTGTATGTCTTCTGTGGCTGCATTGAGAGCAGTCTCCTTGTTTTGGTTACCTCTAAATCCTAATTGGGTGTCGGCCAGAAGGTGGTGTAGTTGTAGAGTGGTATACCTCATACCCAGAGCCTGGAAATTAGATTCTATTAGTGGGTCTGCAACACGTATAGTGCTACCCGCTTAAGTAGAACCTCAAAACATGTCTCAGGGCTGCCTCTATAGTCAGAGTGCCTCTATAGTCTGAGTGCTGTTTTAAACTGTCATGTTTGCCAGGCCCAAACATTCGATAAAAAAAAGTCCCTCTTACCGTAGTCCCTGTACAGTACAGAGGTCAGGGTGCAGTGTATTTAAAAAGTAGGAAGCCCACTGCAAGGCCTACATCTCTGTTTTTGCATTTTAAAGTCATTCTTGCAAAGTGCATATGTTTTATTACTGTATATTTGACCTTTATTCTTTTGATCTTGTTTGCACAGATATATATTGGTTACCTTTCAAAACAGGCGTATTGTCCTGTTAGTAGTATTTCCACTGTTTTACTGTATGTTATGTGCAAATGTATCACAAACTGCCTTTGAGAGACGCCTGACTGCTCGTGCCCAGCTACCAAGGGGTGAGCAGGAGTTATTTCAGTAGTGTATCCCCCTTCTCCTGACTAGAAGGAAGGGTCCCTATTTGGACAAAGGTGCAAACCATTGCCAACTAGAGACACCCATTTCTAACACTGGAAAAAACAAGAGGAGGCAGTTACTATGAGTACACTAAGAAGCCTTAATTATCATGCAATGACATACACGTACAATTTCCATCAGCAGCATAGCAGAGCAGAATAACCAAAATCACGAATTGGAGTTAGAGACACTCCCAAGAAGAGACTCTGAACATACATTGCAGTTACTGGCACTGTCAAGATTTAAAATCAGAACACAGATTGGAGTTACGGGCGCTCCCAAGGATTACACTCGGAATACAAATTGCAGTTACTGGCTCTCTTCAGGATTAAACGTGGAACACAGATTTAGGTACAAGGTTCATACACATATCTCTCATAACTCTCTGAAGTGCTTTCTGTTGGCACTACTGTTTATCAGAGAAACACAGAGCTAAAGTCTTAAGTTCCTGCAAAATCACAGTTGAAGCACCACAGTTGGTAGGAGTGCCCTGAGCATGAACACACAAGAAGCGCTGGAGGAAATCACGGAGAGGGCAAGGAGGAAAAGTCTTTGAAGATGCTGATACTCGATCCTGCTTTCTACTATAGGAGGAATACTGCACACTAACCTGGTATCACGTGCTTAGTGTTGTTCTTCCACTTCTCTGGAGTTTGAAGAATGTCTCAAGGCTTTGACTCAGGTAGATGCATCGGCACAAGAGTAGCTGTGCGGGAAGAAGAGATGAAGGAGGTGTCAAGGGAGCTGGACACACAGGAACCACTGCTTCAACTTGGACTTGAAGGAGACTAAAGCGCTTCTAGGTTCCAACTAGTTTCTTTAGGTTAGTGAGAATGGAAAGGGGCGACCGCTAGGTCCCCCCGAACGTATGGATGGGGGCCCGAACCTCCCGGGAAGCCATTTTGGGCGGGGGTGGGCGTGGCCCGGCTGGTATGCCCGAAGCGGTGTAGCCGGAGCGCGCCTTCCCCCCGCCCGAGAGGGGTTGTCCTAGACACCTTGAAGGAAGACCACGCCCAGTAGGCGTATCGGTGACGGGTACACGCCCTCCCGCAGAAGGATAAAGGAGCGGGAACCCCGAAAATCGTCCTCTTGTTCCTCGGATCGGAAGGCTGCACCCACTCGTTGCTCGTGAGCCCTCGACGGAACAAGCAGCAATTTTGAACGTGGTAATCTTGTTTTTTATCTTTCAGTTTCGACACTTGATTTCAGGACCTCGTGGATCGACCAAAGGCGGAGGACTCGAAACCATGCCTAACAAGCAAGCAGGAAAGGGTTCCGAGACGGAGAAGATGTTACGCCTATTGTCGAACCGGATGGCCTGTATGGACCGAAAGCCCGGTCAAGTCCAATCGCTCGGTAGAGGTTTGGCGGAGGTAAAGAAGCAATTGGCGGCAATGAACGACCCAGGTCAGCCGAAAAAGGTAATAGGCCCGGCCTTGCCGGGAGTGGTTCCCGCGTTAAGAGGGAAGCGGGTCAAAGAGAGGGCAGTATCGGGGGGGGTCCCGGCACCGGAGGTGCCACCCATCGTCCCCCTAGTACCGGCTGGTATCCCGGTTCCGGAACCAGTGTTGGGCCAGCCTATCCCAGTGGTGATCACCTCGACCTATGATGATGAAATGCCCCCAGAATTGGCCGCACAGTTGACGGCATGGTTTAGGACAAAGGTGGGGGGCACAGAGACCCCGGGTGACCCGGCTGCAGAGGCCAGAGTGTTAATAAAGCAGTTGCGGCAATCGAGAGATGTCGCAAGGGCGAGTGTTCCTCTTGTTCCCCCACAGGTGGCGCCAGGAGTACCAGCAGCTGGGCAAGAGAAGGCGGCGGCAACAATAGCCGATCCGGGTAAGCTCGCATTGCCAATGGTGGGGGAGGGCTCGATACCCTCAAGGCGGGAAAAAGTTGCACAGCACGTTCCCTTGGCCACAAAGGAGTTAATATGGGGAGACAAGTATGTCAACATGTTTTCATTATTAACAGACCATCGTGAGATGGAATATGCTAAAACGCAGAAAGATTTGTGGCACCCTAGTGTATGGCGCGCCAAGATGGCCGAGTTCAGGGTGGAAGAGACAGTGACGAACTGGGTGAAGGCCTTCTCTATATTTACTGCAGTTTTGGTGGAACGTAAACCTGAGGTTATGATTGAGTTGGTTTGCTATCAGAATCGCATTATGGATTTTTATTCAATGTATGAGGGGGAGGAATGGAAAGGCTATGACATGAAGTTCCGTAAAGCAAAAGAATTTGATTCTTCTCTGTCCTGGGATTGTTTGGACTCGGTGTCATGGCACAAGCAGCTCCTGCCAGGGGCGACAGGTACGTCCTCGCCAGGCGGGAGCGGGTCCGGAGTTGTCCGCCAAAAGCCCGGGGTGCCCTTTCGAGCAGGCACAGGTGGGGGCTATCAGCCTAAAGTTGGCGGGAAGGGCAGACAAGGAGGGGTCTGTTGGGGCTTCAATCGAGGCAATTGTAACAGACCGCAGGGGACATGCAAGTTTAAGCACGTCTGTGCCGGGTGTGGGAATTCCTCGCACCCGGAAAGTACTTGTAGATCAAAGAATGTCGAGGCGGGTGGAAAAGGAGGACCTAAGCAGGAGTAAGGTGGACCTTTGTGACCGTATGCCTACACCGGTTGATCTAATGGTTATGATTCCGTGGTTAAACAAATACCCTGATCATGTGTCCGCTGGGATGTTGAGGAAGGGATTCTTACATGGCTTCCACATCCCAGTGGGGGAAGTTCGGGGGAACTCCTTTTGTAGAAATCAGTTATCGGTACGGCACAACCCAGGCGTGGCAGAGAGGAAAATAGCTAAAGAAGTCCGTTTAGGACGAGTGTCTGGCCCCTTTCCCTGCCCACCGGTGGCCGATTTCATATGTTCCCCGTTAGGGGTGGTCCCGAAGAAAGATTCGGGGGAGTTTAGACTCATACATAACCTTTCTGCTCCCAGGGGTTCCTCGGTGAATGAGGCCATAGACCCAGAAGTTTGTTCGGTACGATACGCATCGTTCGACGATGCCGTTGCCATTTTGAACCACCTAGGCCCCGGGGCGCTGATGGCGAAATGTGATATCGAATCAGCATTCCGGTTGCTTCCGGTGCACCCGCAGGATCAGCGCCTGCTAGGTTTTGCATTTCAGGGAAAGTATTACATGGATAAATGCATGCCCATGGGTTGTTCCATTTCATGTGCATATTTTGAGATGTTTAGCTGTTTTTTGGAATGGGCATTTACAGTGGCCACAGGGCATAGAGATGTTATGCATTATTTGGATGATTTCCTGTTTTTGGGGGGCAGCCGATGATATGAATTGCGCACAGGCGCTGCATGATTTCTGCATCCTCATGAAAGAATTCGGTGTCCCATTGGCACCAGGTAAGACGGTTGGACCATCTACTTCACTGGAGTTTCTGGGTATTGAGCTTGATTCTGTGAAGGGGTGTTTCCGACTGCCAGTAGACAAAGTGACGAGGTTCCGGGCTTCCTTGATGCAATGCCTGAGTGGGGAGAAAGTGACCCTGCACCAGTTACAATGAACAGTGGGTCAGCTTAATTTTGCCCTGAGGGTGATTCCTATGGCCCGCCCGTTTTCGCGCTCTATCGCGCAAGCTATGGGTGGTCTCAAAGAGGCGCACCACCGTACGAGACTGTCTGGAGAGGTTCGCCAGGATATGCGTATTTGGTTGGCATTTCTGGCGGACTTCAACGGTTGAGTCGTCTGGAGTTCCCCGCCAGAGTCTTCAGTGGAATTAGGTCTATGAACCGACTCGGCGGGGAGTGTGGGTTTTGGCGCCATCTTAGGTGATCGATGGTCGGCACAAACATGGCCAACATGGTGGCACTCTGACGGCATCACAAGTAACATAGGGTTCCTCGAGTTATTCCCCATTTGGGTGGCTCTGATGACATGGGCAGATGATTTCAGGGGCCACTCAGTGGTGTTTTGGTCCGACAATATGACTGTCGTAGATTGCATTAACCAACAGGCAGCACGCTGCAAAATGATTTTGAGATTGTTGAAAGAGATTGTGCTGCTGTGCATGAGGTTGAATGTACTGTTCAGGGCAAAACATGTGCCAGGTGTACTGAACCATGCGGCTGATGCACTCTCTCGTTCACATATACAGGCATTCTGGGGTTATCTGCCCACAGCAGACTTAGAGGCAGCACCATTCCAGGAAGCAATGTGGCTGATCGGTGCCTCGGATTACAAGACCTCGTGGCAGCGAGTCTAGCCCCCAGGACGAGGAAAGCATACGAAGGAGCGTTTCGTTCCTATTGCACATATTTGGGTCCTGCAGGGAGTCAGAATTGGGGTCAGGAGGAATACTTCCTGGGGTATCTGGTTGCACTACACAGAGAGGGCCGATCAGCAGCAACGGCCGGTAGGCATAGGGCGGCCATTTCCTTCATGGCCCAGGTACACGGCATAAAAGATCCTACAGGTTCTTTTTTGGTGAAGAGAGCCCTTCGTGGCTGGCAGCGCCTTGAGGGTTGCAAAAGAGATACGAGGCACCCGATTGGCTTAGACAGACTGTCTCTGCTTTTAGCAAAGCTGGATGAGACGTGTTCCTCCCATTATGAAGCAGTTCTGTTCCGGGCAGCGTTCACATTGGCATTCCATGGGGCAATGAGGGTGAGCGAGCTTGTCGCAAGGAACAAGAGAGAGATGGAGGGAGGTTTGTGCAGGGATCACATCCAGATAAGGGGTGATTCGATGATAATCATGATAGCCAGGTCCAAGACCGACCAGGGGGCTATGGGAGATAGTGTGGTCGTACAGCGCAAGCATGGGTCCCCCGTCTGTCCGTTGAAATGTGTGGAAGACTATTTGGCGCTAAGAGTGGCCGCCTGGGGGGGAGCTTGCTCCGACACAAGGATGGTACCCCACTGACGAGATTTCAGTTTCAGAGGGTGCTGGCACTGGCAATCGCTGACGCGGGCATGGACCCGTGCGATTTTGGGACCCACTCCTTTAGGATAGGGGCTGCTACAGAGGCTACAGCCAGGGGTCAGAGTGCCGAGGAAGTGAAACAGTTGGGCCGATGGTCCTCGAATTGCTTTAAGAGGTATGTGCAATTGCACATGTTGTAAGTGATCAATTGACATGCACTCACGTTTTCTGTCTTTTGTTTACTTTGCAGTTTCGCGGGCCTGCCATGCAGGGCGGAATTGGAGGTCGACCCTACATCAAGTGACCAGCGGTCAGAGATCACCGACTGGGGAGAGGATGGTATGGGTCGTGGGCCACTCATACGTGAGGCGCGCCGGTGACGTATTCAAAGAAGGTGACGCGATTCACGCACCTGGGGAATACGGGTTCAGAATGGCTTTCCATGGGAAAGGTGGGCTCGTTTTTGACCAATTTGAGTCATTTTTCGAGGGACTTTTAGGGCGGCATAGGTCACCGCCATCTATAGTCATAGTACACCTGGGTGGCAATGATTTGGTGACTCTGGGTAGACGAGTGTTACTTGAACGTATCTTGTCAACTGTTAGCTGGTTGGCAAAAAGAGTCCCGGGGTGCACGATTGCCTGGTCCCATATGATTCCTAGAAGGAGGTGGCAGGGGGGCCTTTCGGTGTCAGCTCTGAACCATTCAGTTAAACGGGTTAATAATAAGATTGGTAGATTGTTCCGTTCTGCACAGTTGCATGTTATTCCACATGGATGTATCCGGGGTGACCAGATGTATCTGAACGATGGGGTTCACCTGTCCAGGGAGGGGAATGATTTACTCATAGGAGACTTGGTAGCTTGGCTGAGAAAGTTGAAGAAGCATGACCTATAGGAGGAGTTTGGGGGGACCGGATGGTCGGTCAACCATCCGGTCTGTGGCGGTAAGGTCATGATCGGTGAGCAGGAATTTAAAGGTCCCTAGAGTGGGGCGCCACCCACAATGGATGGGAGCGCCCGGGGGAAGACGGCCATTGGCCCCTTCCATGGGGAGGCGACACCCACTAAGGATGGGGCGCCTAGGGGGAGATGGCCATGGGCCCCTCCCAGGTGGGGAGGCGGTTAAATGCCCCTCCTGACGAATTTCCCGGGGGCCGGATATCCGCGACGGCGGATAGAGAGTATGGGGTGGGGGGGAGAGTCCACGCTGTCCTTCCTACAGAGACCTCATACGGGAACTCGGACGATCCTTAAGATGGCGTCGAGTGGAAAGGGGGCCCCCACCACGATAAGGGAAGTTACAGTTGGCAATGAGGGTAGAGCCCTCTGCGCATGCGCCGCTCACACGGTGAGGGCGAGATTTTTGGAAGTAGGGATCTGACACCGGTTAAGACCTTGCCGTTGGCCGTTAATGCTAGGATGTACAATTTGAATTAGAGTGTATGCATTTTCAGGATGTTAGCCAAAAGTACATGACTGCATCGAAATGTAATAAATGTCAAATTGTACATAATGCATAATGATGAAACTTTTAATTTAATGTTTTAAATTTTGTTTCATATTTTAATAAATACGGCCGGGAGGGTGACTCCCTCCCGTCTTCCAAAAAAGTCAACTATTGTCCG
Organism: Lissotriton helveticus; assembly: GCF_964261635.1. Classification (NCBI taxonomy): domain Eukaryota; kingdom Metazoa; phylum Chordata; class Amphibia; order Caudata; family Salamandridae; genus Lissotriton; species Lissotriton helveticus. Next base: position 55,167,557 of record NC_136063.1, read on the forward strand.
ACTTCCCATCCTTTGGGATGTGTGTTGGGAGGGGGTGGCGGGCATCCCGGCCATATGGTGAAAAAAGTACCACAGAAAGCGAGACCATGCAATGACTCGTCATTGAGTGTGGTACCTGTTTAAATGCCCAAAGGGAGTACTTTTTTCACATGTGGCATGTGGAACACTTTGCAGCCTGGAAGGTTCTCATGGACACTTGAAGGAAATACATGTTAGTACACTAGCTTTGACCTTACAGGAAGGGCAGGTGCAACTTGATGGTTGGAACCAATTAATCAGGAAACAAATGTATTGTTTTTGCTGAAATGTGCATAATGGAAAACAACACCAAGGCCCTAGTAACAGCTTGTGCAAGATACTCTATCAGTTCACATAATTCTGGGGAAAGCTTGCAGGGACTCAATAGCACTGGAATCATGGGCCTTAGGGAACATCAGTCATGGTTTCATAGCATTCCATTAAATGCCACAGTGGTATTACAACATGAGCCCTGTGCGCCAGCCCCCTTAACAGAGAGTTCAGAGAGTTGCCCCACAACTTGCCAATAGAATTTCTGTCTCATCTCAATCACTCCTTTCAGCCAATCAACATCTCATTCTAGGCGATTTGGTTTATAGGAGAAAATTCCTGTTTGGGTTTTGCCTTTCCACTTCTGAGCAGAATAATTTAATCAAACAATAGATTGTTGTTTTAAGCAGTCAAATACTACAGTGTAATGGTTTTAGAAGCTATTTGAACGAATGTTTCCTATCTTAAAATGATCCTGGAATATTATCTGATGCATTGTTTTCAGCATCATTTCATTTTGTCATCAATGAGATTTAGTTTGTCAACTTAGAATCCAAAAAGATTTAATTTTCTATCTAAGGCCTTCCTCATTGTGAGCTGCTCAGTTAGGAGTGGTGTTTATCACACCTGATAATTAAGAATACTGGACCCGATTCATAAATCACCGCCCCACTCGTGGTGAAGGCCCCACTGTCATGGCGGTGGGCTTCACTCATGGTAGGGGACCCTCACTCTTGGTGGGACCTCCGTACTTTAGTTCCCTATTGTGGAGGGTGGAGGTCACACCATGAGTGCAAGGTCACTTGCATGAGAGAGGGCACCTCACCACAACCACGGAGCCTCCACCATGGGTACAGAGGCCTTTTGTGAATCAACCCCACTATGTTGATGCATTATTTATGGAGTGCAGTATCCAGCACCCAATATGGGTTTGTCCCCTAAAATGGGAAGTCACATGTAAATTGCGAAGCCTACTTCATCACACTCTGCATGTTACAGTATTTTGCGGGCCCTTCTCCTCCCTTTAGAATCCATCAGCTTTGATTTGAAAACATTCAGTGGAGGATGAATCTTTTTAACTGTACCTTGTATGCATCAGAAGATAAAAAAACCAAAAGTTATAATTGTTATGTATGCAGTCACAGGAGCTACCACTTAATTTAAAAAGTATGAAACATTCTTCAGGAGACTTAAGTGTTAGAGTTCTTTCTTCTCTTCACCTGATTGGGAAATCTTTTTGCTCAAGCTCTTTCCCATGCCCTGAATCATTGCTTTACTGTGACCACTGTCTGTACCCAGTGCAGCTGTGGTTCAACTACATAATCTATTGGACTCATAGCCTCTGGAGATCATTGAATCATTGGTCTCTGAAGACCACCAGAGCCACAAACACTGAGACTATCAAACTCATAACCCCCTAAGGCCACCAGACCAACCTGCCACCGGAGACCATTCCAAGGCCTCTGGAATGTGGAGTCTGAGAGTCCAAAGCCTGTGGAAACCATCAGACCCACAGCCTTTGGAGTCTCAGGGAGACATTCAGCACATCAACCACATATGTCTTAAGCCATATTTCTTGACATCACTTTCTTCTGGTTCTCTAGGGCAAACATACTATCTCTCTCATGTATAACATTTCTGAATTGTTTTACTTGAACAATGAGCGATGAACTCTTTTTTCAGACTAGCAGGTAAGAACTGTGAATTATTGATAGCACCCTGAAAAAATCCATTCTCAAGGACAATCAGCCCGGAACTGAAAACTATTTTCAAGACCATGTTGTACCTGTTTGCACATTCAGATTACATTTTGCATGCTCTGGGCTGATTGTCATGAGATGTCCCTTGAGCTGAAAAACATCAGGTGATAGAAAATAAATTCAAAATGCATGCTGTAGAACAGTGCTAAGCAGAAAATTATATTCAGTGTCTGTGAGCTCCAGGTGCTAATCTTAATACTTGTAACACAAAAATAAATGTGTGTGTGACCCATGTAAACTGCTCACACTAACCCCACTGCCTACCCCTTGATAAACTGAAAAACTATTTCAACTCCCCTAACAAATGAGACCCCCATAAACCCTAGTAAAGAATTTAAAATGTAATAGCACCCATCCCTAAACCATTAAAAACACTAATATTTAACTATGAAATTTAATTTTTTTAAAGAATGTATACATATTTTCACAAACAAATCTTTTTTGTAAATGATTATTATTTCCAATCTATAACTTAATTAAAAAATTGATGACATTGTAAATAAAAATATTTACATATTGACCTGATGAAATAACTTAAATAAATTAAATGTTGTACCTTCTTTTTAAACATACTCATATATGTGCATACACAAATATTCATTGGAATATTTACATTTTAATTAGTAAAATGTACTTACATGCAAAGAAAATTACAACAATGTAAATCTAGGAAAATATTCCTGCAATGGACAATGGTACACACCTTTGATATTAGGCTTTCATAGTAACTAACATCCGTTATATGAGTAATGATGTCATTTGAGATTCCATTGCTGATGTCATAAAATATGTCGTAGAGCTTGTCATGAGTTATCTCTTATCTGAGGTCATAAGAAGTGCATGGTTTTGGTGCAAGTTATAGTAAGCTATGCTAAATATAACTTGTGATTTTCTGAGTCTTTTTTTCTTTTCAAAACGTTAATGTTGTCACTGACATATTCACCTAACTATAATGATACTTTAACCATTGTTTCTTTCAGTGAATTTCTAGGTTTGTTTATTGTAAAGTGCGAGAAAGTCATAATATTTTGTCCTGATCAACCTCATGTTTTAACTGACACTGATAGTAACTAACTCTGTCTGTGCCCTGGGCCCTGCTAAACAGGCCCAGGGCCAGTGTTCTGATTATTAAGGTGTGTGGTAATTAGGTGTAATTACAATCGACACTGACAATTTACCTATATGGTAGGGCATGTAGGTTGAGAGGCCCAGCAGATTTTATGTCCTTAAGTGTGCACTGCTGGGTTGCGCGTTGTCATTTCAAAAGTCAGCCCTGCTTTGCAAACATCTTTTAAACTGTATTTATATGCAAATTTGACTTTGGATTTAAAGGTATGAAACTGCATTACTTTTACATACACATCACCCATAAGGTCTACCCTAGGTGTCCCCATGGCAGAGAACAGGACAAGAAAGGGGCTAGGCAAGACAGTAAGGCTGCAAGACAGGCTTAGCCCCGAAACACACAACACCCTGCTCAAGCTCTTTAGTTCAGTACAGTGCTTCTAATTATCTTATGGCTGATTGACAAAGACTCTTAAAAAAGTACACTAGAATACTTTATAATTCCTCTCAGTTGACGTCAGCATACAAGCAAGTTTGAAAGCAATCTGATAAAAAATGAGCAATTGGATGTGTTTGAACTACTATTTTGGTGGAAGCTATGTGTGATGCTCATGACACTTATTTATTTCTTCATTGTCCACCTTTCTGTCAAGTTTGTGAGTTGTCTGATACTAAGTTAGAAAACAACGATGAATCCAAAAGGATGTATCAACAAGCATTCACAGAAGATTTCCTACAACACAGGGGTGCAGTTGCTTCACTTTTATGAAACACTAATTTCTCAAGGAGGTTCAATGTGAGCCTGTGACCAAACCTGAATATAGAACTATTGAAGCAAAGCATTTCTAAGGCCTGTTTTCCTTCATTTGACAGAAAGTGTTTAATGAGCTTTATTAGCCATAGGTAGCTCCACAGAGCGAAAAGAGCATGGGGGTTTTTCTTCCAGGACGTTCCAAACTTCATAAGATAGGGATCATCTTGCTAATTCCATGTCATTATGACATAAACTAGTTTCTCTTTATAGAAGCATTTCACAGGATCAGGCAGTTCATAAATTCTTTGACACTGGCCCACAAAATAATCACGGAGAACATGGTGTCTGGAGATTTGAAACATTATAATTAGAAATGTCTAAAATTCATTTATTGGGACGAAAGGGTCTCTCAGAACTTTTGGCCCATCATTATCTTCAACCCATCCACCTTTTGACTTATTTGGAAGACTGAATTGCCTCTACTCTCTCTCCCACCACTTGTCAAGTGTATTTCTGTCTTCTCTCATTCACTCCTTTCAAGCGATCAAAGTCTCATTCAAGACACTTCAGTTTATACTGGTAAATCCCTGTATGGATCTTGCCTTTCCACTTCTGAAAAGAATAATTCAACCAAACAGTATAACATTGTTTAAGTAGTCTAATACTGCAGTGTGGTGGTTTTGGAAGCTCTTTGATCTTATGTTTCCTGCGATTAAATGATCCTGGTATAGGTTCTGAGGCATTCTTTTCAGCATCTTGTGGCCATCAATCAGATCAAGTTTGTCAACATGGAGTTCAAAACGATTTCATTTTGTAACTAAGGAGTTCATTGCGAGCTGCTTAGTTGGGTGAGATATTTCTGACATCTGATAATTAACAATACTTGTACCCTTCGTGCATATCGGGGTGAGGGGCTGGCAACCAATTGAATGTAGGGCGCGGCCGGTGCTGCAAGTAAGGAAGAAGGTGTGCTCTGCCTGTGGTTTGAGCGGAGAGATCTTGGAGGATGACTGCACGTGTGGTTTAGTAGCGGCTTGTGAATGACTGGCACAGTTGGCTGACACGGGTACTGGATCGTGACTCTGTGTCCAAGTATCTTCTTAAAGTTGAATAGAGGGGATCTGTAGTGTGTGTCTCAGCATCACAGAGTGGTAGATCTGATAAATCCATCTACCTGGGTTCAATGACATTGTCACGATCCAGTACCTGTATCAGCCAACCGTGCCAGTTATTCACAAGCCGCTACTGCACCACACGTGCAGTCTTCCTCCGAGATCTCTCCGCTCCGCTCCATTCTGTGTTTTTAAGGAAACTCCATTTGTCCCAACTCAAGAATTCAGCATCAATCCATTCTGTCATTTGAAGATGAAAATCATTTTCAACCTCTCCAGTTCAGATCTAGAGATCCTTATATAACAGTGAGTTGTAGTTATACCTGTTCCATATACATTCTCTCTACGCCAAAGGCACCACATTTCCCCCTTTTTGTGTTCGTCCGACACTTTGACAATATGCAAACACAAAGACAAGGAGAATTCAAACAACTAAAAAAGAACATACACATATATATATTTTCCACAAAAGACGCGGCACTCCAGAGTAAGTTACTCAGTGGTACTTTAATCTACCACACACCAACTCAACCAACGCGTTTGAGCCGTGACTAAGGCCATTCAGGCTGAAACGCGTTGGTTGAGTTGGTGTGTGGTAGATTAAAGTACCACTGAATAACTTACTCTGGAGTGCCGTGTCTTTTGTGGAAAATAAATGTTTGGGCCAGGATCCAGCCTCAACGCTGAGCACCCGCTGTGGAGCGCTGTATTGGCTAAAATGGATCCCATTGTGGTGAACATATTATATATATATGTTTGTTCATATATATGTGTGTGTGTGTGTGTGTGTGTGAGAGTGTGTGTGTGTGTGCGTGTATAGATATGAAAACGAGGGAGCTCCTTCAGAGACCTGTGAGCCTATGAGAGGTGGTGTGCTTGCCAGTGAAGCGTACTGGCCTTCAGATCCAAATAACAAAGCATGGAGTGGAATGCACACACAGTACGCGGTGTCTTTGGAAAATCGGTCCGTATATTCCAGATATCTCACAACATGTTTTTAGTGCAAAGCAGTCTTGTTCTCCTTCTGTGAACAAAACTGCTGTGCAGTCAAATCACGTCATGAGATATCTGGAATAAATCAACCAATTTGCACATATATGTAGGACAGAATTTGTGGTATACGTACTAACATGCACCTGTGGTTTACGATATGCGGGTATTACGAAGCTAAGGGTGCATGTTAGAATATTGCAGCATTTGCGTGCAATTGTGAACAACAATATCACACGACATTTCAAGTTGGAGCACAATAACGTCCTGAAGTGCTTGAAATACTTTGTCATAGATGTCTTCTCCAACCGCCGGAGAGGAGACAACAGAGAAAGGCTGTTGTGACAATTGGAGTCTCGAATGATCCTTGAACTTGATAGCAAAGCACCCAATGGGTTGAACAACACAGATGATCTTCACAACTTTCTGGAATTATTAGTAATACATTATGGTTGATATTTCGAGAAATAGTTTTGTAGTCTTTTTTTAATCCATTTTTTTGGTTTAAATACGGCCCCAATAATCCTACCATCAAGCTCCACATAGAATGAGACGGCAGAAACCGAACAATAAGAGATTAAAATATTGCCACTGCCAAACTAACCTAATACCCTATATATCTTAGATAATGAAATCCGATCTTAACCTGGCACTAGCACTTTACTATCTATTTATTATGTATAGCACTTTCATTTAGCACGTAGCACTTTCATCCTGCTGTATTGCACATATGGCTGGAGCTGCTCAGCACTGTAGCACTTTTTAAACAGATGTGAGCTCGATCTTTGAGTCATTAGTGAAAAAACAGCACAACAATGATAACAATAAAATTCTAAAGAGTTAACAAACTCCAAGCGCAGCAAATATGTCTCTTGGAAATATACATATGTATATTATATATAGGTGACCATCCTGATTCCATCGGATGCGGTCGCTCCTCCACGCTACTCCTGACCTGCAATACTGTTTGGTATCGTAGTGCCCACAGCCTGCCTGATTATTGCCTGCATCGATTTATATTGCATTGCTCGTTGTGCCAGACCGAGTCAGAACGCCTTAATTAACTGCTCTATTGCTTTGCGCTGCTCTGCCAATTTCACGAGCACTCATTAGCATAATATCGCGGCGCTAGTCTGCCTAAACGCGCTGCAACGCTCTGAAGAATTGTGCTGCCTGTGTATTGGATTTTTGTGCCTCATTGTGCCTTGTGCCGGTTCCACTAACTTAGAGATCGCGTTTGGATGCTCACAGTGTTTCCCAACCCGATTTCGCTTCTGGGCTGACTGCCATTTTGTGTCTTCTTCTTGTTGTTGTTTGTGCCTCCCTGCCCTGATCTCCGCCCCACTCCCGCCTCCCAGCTGCTCCTCCCTCGCCCCTCCCCCTCCCCTACCACATATGTCAGATGCATTCTCGTGCAGCGTTCACGCGCAACGGTCGCGCCGAAGGTGCGCCAAAGGTAAGCCCGTCTACGCCCGTCCGCGCCTGGACCGTGCCCAGAGCCAGACCCCCTGGTCCCCGCTTCACCCATCCTCCCCGCATTACATACGACGCCTCCTCCCTCTTTGCACTCAACCCCGGCCGACTCACTAACTGCACCCAAGCAGCACCAGGACACACTCATGGACCCTTCACCTGCCACTCCTGCAAATTTACCTGCGTCAAGTCCCAAACTAAATCCACAAACAACAAACAGAGAGCCAACACCAACCACCTCAAATGCATCCTTCTCAACACCCGCTCGGTTCACAAACACGCCATCGACCTTTGGAATCTACTCGACACCATTTCTCCGGACATCGCCTTCCTAACAGAAACCTGGATGAATGCCTCTTCAGCTCCAGACATCACCATAGCCATCCCGGACGGCTACAAGATCTACCGTAAGGACCGCCCCATCCAAACTGGAGGAGGCATCGCCATCGTCCACAAGAACACCATCCGCGTCTCAACCAGCTCAGATGACAACCTCGCTATCGCCGAACACCTTCACTTCCAGATCCACACTGACCCCAAGACAACACTTAGGGGCACCCTCCTCTACAGGCCACCAGGACCCCGTACTAAATTCAGCAAAGACATCACTGAATTTATCACCCCACACGCCCTCCCTTCAGAAGACTACATTCTACTGGGAGACCTCAATTTCCATCTGGAAAAGAGCAACGACAGTAACACCACCACCCTCCTGGACAATCTCGCCAATCTCGGACTCAAACAACTTGTTAACACCCCCACACACTATGCAGGACACACACTCGACCCTATCTTCACTTCCAGCAAGCATATCTCCTTCACTCATACCACACCCCTCCACTGGACGGACCACAGCTGTATCCACTTTATCTACAATAAGACCTCGACCCACAACCACCCTCAACCAACTCTGCGAAGAAATTGGAACAAAATCACCATCGACCAGATCTCCAAATTGCTTCTTCAAAAACCCCCTGCCTATTCAACGAACCCTAACCAAGCCGCCATCAACCTCACACAATGGTTAACCCAAACCGCCGACAAATTAGCACCCTTGAAAAAACATCAAACCAAGCAAGGTAGCAAGAACGCCCCCTGGTTCAACGACGAACTTAAGAAATCAAAGAAGCTCTGTCGTTCCCTTGAGAAAACTTGGAAAACAGACCCAAACACTATCACCCAAGCCGCCTTCAAAAACGCCACCCGCAAACACCACCAACTAATACGGACAGCCAAGAAATCAGCACTCAAAGACCGACTAGACAACAACGCCCACAACAGCAAGGAACTTTTCAACATCATCAAAGAATTCACCAACCCCACCGCCAGCTCTAACGACATCACCCCCTCTCAAGCCCTCTGCGACTCCCTTGCCTCATTCTTTCATAACAAAATCGCCGACATCCACAACAGCTTTGATAACACACCTGTAAACCAATCCACCCCACTCACCTCCGAACCGTTACCCCCTCCGAATATCCTTCTCGAATGGAACCCAATCACCACAGAAGAGACCATTCGCCTGATGAACTCCATCCACTCAGGATCCCCTACAGACCCATGTCCCCATCACATCTTCAACAAAGCAGACTCCATTATCGCGCCCCATCTCCGAGATCTCATCAACTACTCCCTTAACTCCACCACATTCCCAGATAGCTGGAAACACGCCGAACTCAGCGCCCTTCTGAAGAAACCCACAGCTGACCCCAACGAACTCAAAAACTACCGCCTCATCTCGCTCCTCCCATTCCCTGCCAAAGTCATTGAGAAAGCCATTAACAATCAGCTCGCCACCTTCCTCGAAACTAACAAATCACTCGACTCCTCACAGTCTGGCTTCCGAGCCAAGCACAGCACCGAGACCGCCCTCATCGCAGCAACAGACGACATTCGAACACTACTGGACAACGGAGACACAGTCGCCCTTATCCTCCTTGACCTCTCCGCGGCCTTCGACACAGTCTGCCATAGCACCCTTATACAACGCCTCAGAAACATCGGAATTCAAGGAAAAGCATTGGACTGGATCATTTCATTCCTCGCTGGAAGAACTCAGAGAGTCCGCCTCCCCCCTTTTAAGTCAGAGGCCACCGAAGTCATCTGCGGCGTCCCGCAAGGATCATCACTCAGCCCCACCCTCTTCAACGTCTACATGAGCCCCCTCGCAACCATCGCACGTCAACACAACCTCAACATCATCTCCTACGCTGATGACACTCAGCTGATCCTTTCACTCACCAAAGACCCAACCATCGCCAAAAACAACCTACACGAAGGGATGAAAGAAGTAGCCGAGTGGATGAAGCACAGCCGTCTAAAACTGAACTCGGACAAAACGGAAGTCCTCATCCTAGGCTCATCCCCTTCCGCCTGGGACGGCTCTTGGTGGCCAACGGCCCTAGGAAAAGCCCCCACACCGACGGACCACGCACGGAACCTAGGCATCATCCTGGACTCCTCACTCTCGATGACCAGACAAATCAACGCCGTCTCTTCTTCATGCTTCAACATTCTACGCATGCTCAAAAAAACATTTCGCTGGATCCCCACCGAAACAAGAAAAACGGTCACCCACGCACTGGTTACAAGCCGTCTGGACTACGGAAACACCCTTTACGCCGGTTCCACCGCGAAACTACAGAAAAAACTCCAACGCATCCAAAATGCTTCAGCCAGACTCATACTAGACATCCCCCGCACAGACCACATTTCTGCTCACCTGAAAGACCTTCACTGGCTCCCCGTCAACAAGAGAATAACGTTCCGTCTCCTCACCCACGCACACAAAGCCCTATACGAACTTGGACCTGATTGCCTCAACACGCGCCTTTCCTTTTACACCCCCACCCGCCAGCTGCGTTCGTCAAACCAAGCCCTCGCCGCTGTTCCGCGCATCCGCAAAGCCACCATGGGAGGAAGATCCTTCTCCTACTTAGCGGCCAAGACCTGGAATTCCCTTCCCATCCACCTCCGTCTTACTCAAAACCACCTAGCTTTCAGAAAACAACTTAAAACATGGATATTCGATAAGTAAACCTCCCCCCCCCTTCCTCAAGCGCCTTGAGACCCTATGGGTATGTAGTGTGCTATATAAATTTTTACTTGACTTGACTTGACATATATATTCACTGAAAAAACCATAGGATTCACACACGTTATAGTTAGGAATTAGCATTTAAAAAACCATGCAAATTCATGGAAAAAGCCATTGGTTTCACACGTTATAGTTAGCTGAACATTTCTCTCATACAAAACCTTTGAAATTCCTCCGTTATAGTTAGCTCAGCTAACTATAACTTGCGCGCCCGCAATGCACTGCTGATGATGTCACATAATACATCACTCATGACATGGTCAGTGACATCACTCATGACATCACTGATGACATCTCAAATGATATCCCTGATGACATCACTGATGACATCATCCAGTGAATGAGTGTCTTTCTGATTTTTTTTAATGTATGTGTATCTAAAGGTCGATGGAAGAATAAATGGGTAAATAAGTGTCTAAATGGATGTTTTGTTTGTAAAATTGATTGTATAACTGACTTATTAAGTATATCTTACTGAATAGGTGTACTAGCGAGTAATCTTTAAATATTTAAATATCTGTATCAGTGTCTCACTTTGTATATAAGTGGCTGCATGGGTTGGTGAGTAGCTACATGAGTGTGTATATGGGTTATCAGTTGTTTTTTTGAGGGCCAAAATGAGTGTTTGTACTGTTCATTGGGGAGTATTACTTAGTGCACAGATGCATGAATGAGTGACTCACTGTTTGTATGTGTTTTGAAGACAGTATGTGTGCAGGACTGTATGGGTGAATTACTGTGTGTATGGGTGTATTAGTGAGTGAATGACTGTCTCAATAGTATCTTTATGAGTAACTACATATGTTTTAAACTACTATATGTGAGTATTGATGTATATGAGTGAGTATATCTGAGAGTGACAGATTCTAAGACTTCCCGTATAAATAAGTATGTGTTACTATAAGTGATTATTTAAGAGAGTAAGTATGTCTACGATTCTGTAGAAGTTTGTGTAGTGGTGGGTATGTTATGTTATGTTATGTTAATTTATTTCTTCTATAGCGCTCGGCTACTCCAGGGAGCATCCCGGCGCTTTGATGAAGAAAATCAGCAAGTAAAACAACCACATAACAACTAAAAAGCAGACAGAAGAGACGGATCAAATTTATTTATTAAAAAGCCATGTTTTAAGCTCTTTTCTAAAAGCAAGGAGACTGGGAGCCTGTCTGAGAGAAAGTGGTAGTTCATTCCATTCCTTCGGGGCTAAGTAGCGGAAAGAACGACCTCCCATCCTTGCACGCCTGATAGCCGGGACTGTCATTTTAGATAAGCAGGATGATCTTAGTAGCCTACTGGGTACATATCGGGAAAGGCGTTTCCTTATGTACTTAGGGCCTGATCCTTGTAAAGCTTTAAAGGCAAAAGTCAGGCACTTGAAAAGAATTCTTTTGGCGATCGGTAGCCAGTGTAAAGAATTCAATAACACTGTGGCACCTGTTCTTCTCGGGAGCCCGTAAATAGCACGGGCTGCAGAGTTCTGGACTACTTGCAAACGGGTCAAAAGATATTTTGGTAGACCCAAGAAAAGAGCGTTTGCGTAGTCCAGTCGAGATCCGATCAAGGCCTGGACGATAATCTTCCTATGCTGAAAAGACACTAGAGGAAGAAACTTCCTCAGCATCCGTAAAATGCCAAAGCATTTACCTGAGAGGCACGAAATATGTGGCCCAAAGGACAATTCATTGTCCACAATCACTCCCAAGTTTTTAGCCTTGAGAGACACATTGTCAGGAGGAAACAAGTCTTGAGGCCACCAAGATTTCCAGTCTGGTTCACAGGTGCATCCAAAAAAGAGCAGCTCCGACTTATCGGAATTGCACTTTAATCCATTACACCTGAACCACTCAAAAACCGCGCCAAGGCAATCCCTGATCTGTACGCCGTCGAATGAACCGCCCCTATCACAAGTGAATAGGAGCTGGGTGTCATCGGCGTAAGATACGATCTGGGCGCCAAAAGACTCCGCGACTACCGCCAGAGGGGGCTATGGCTGTATATGCAAGTAAATGGATATTTGATAGTTTATTTGCATGTGTGAGTATGTGTGTGAGTAACTCTATAGATGAGTGTCGGTGTATAACAGGATATATAGTATATGAGTACATATGATGAGTGAGTACATGCATGAGTGACTATATAGAACTGTTGGTGAATGAGTGGATGTGTATGTAGATTTTGGGATTACTCAATAGGTTGTTCTAACTGGAATTGGTATCTCAATTTTTTTGAAAATGTTAGTTTCTATTTTTGATTGTGTGAATCAAAGGTTATATTACAGTAAGAGGAGGTCTGCATCAAGGATGATGTCATCAGTGATGTCATCAGGGATGTCATTTGAGATGTCATCAGTGATGTCCTGAGTGATGTCACTGACCATGTCATGAGTGATGTAATATGTGACGTCATCAGCAGTGCATTGCGGGCGCGCAAGTTATAGTTAGCTGAGCTAACTATAACGGAGGAATTTCAAAGGTTTTGTATGAGAGAAATGTTCAGCTAACTATAACGTGTGAAACCTATGTTTTTTTCAAAGAATTTGCATGTTTTTTTAAATGCTAATTCCTAACTATAACGTGTGTGAAACCTATGGTTGTTTCTGTGAATTTCATAGGTTTTGTAAATGATAATTTATACATTTATTAATTAATATGTCTTTCTTTTTATACTAATTTCTTATATTTTTAATATACATATTTATATGTATTTTATTTTCTAGAATATATTTCATATTCTTATTATAAAATATTAACAAAACTAAATTGCAAAGTAATTTAGGATGAATTATTGCTTGACGTCGGTTGCAAGTATAACACAGCTCCAGCAATTCTCTTGGGGCCCTATGCTCACAATGCTGTATCAATCCTTACAGCAGCTTCAAGCATGTGCAAGGTTTTGACGCAGCATAAGCTCAAAAGTCACTGAATAAAATGTTATACATTTCACTCAGTCACTTTTAGGAGGTCTTGCGGCACCCCCTTCTGCACAAGAAACCCTCTTCTGGTGCAGCGCTTTACAATGTAATACACCCTCCAGATGAGTCACATTGTTACTACCACACACCATGGCACATCTTTGGCACCACCGTTGTCTCACAAAAATGACACAACGGCTGTGTAAAAGAGGCACAAGGGGATTGTAAATCCACCCCTAAGACATACAAATTCACCCAGGCACTTTCAACAGCAGCGCAAATTGAAACATAGACTTGTAACATATTTATGTACATATGATACATTCAAGTGCTTCGGACATACTACAGTATACTATAGATAAACACCTTATAGATTTATGCTGTAGCAGTTACTTATAGTTCTGCACTTTCACATTCTCCATACACTAGTAACATATTCATTCATTCATTTATGAACTACACAATTATTCTGACAAACTTTTACACACTAACATAGAAATATAGTTCTTTCTTTGACCAGTGAAGGTAGTTCTAAAAATAACAGTTTTTTTTGTTTTGTATTTTTTTTGTGTTTCCTCAACAAATTCCAAGCGGAACAAAAGAATGAAAAAAAGAACAACTAATGTTGAGGACAGCAATGATCCTGCATCCTGCGTTTCATCAAGTCTATAGACTGTTCCCCATAACACAAAAGTTTATCGCAGTAAATGCATAGAATTTTAACTTTAGCAAAGTCAGAATCAATATGTGGGCGTGGACTGCTTGCTGAAAATCTTGCTGCTGCAGTTGATGTGCTTGGTGTAGCAGCAGGTGGGTTCTCGTGCATCCTCCGTCTTGTAGCTCGAGCAAAGTTCTTGGGGTGCAAATTCTTCACGTGTCGCACCATATTTGCTGTGCCAAAGGAGTATTTTTTACATGGATCACCCCTTGAAAGAGTTGCTTCGCAAATTTTACAGGTTACTTTTGGAGCATTAACCTTTTTTTGACCTTCTGGAAAAGTGAAAAACTTCCAAATTAGAGCTTCTTTCCTCTTCTTTGGACGTTCTTCAGGAATGAAATCTCCCGCTGAAGAACTGCTGGAAGATGACTCCATTGCTCTTATTATTGTGATCTTCCTTCAATTTGAGAAGATTCTCAAAACAAAAGCTTCTTTTTAGAAAGTCAAAGTCGAATAATTATAATGGGATGGAACTTTCAACAGTCGCAATAGGAAAAGTTATGAACCAATCAAATCTCTACTTTTTAAGTCACATGGCTTTGCGTACCCTTATGATGCGCTTGCGCAGCTCTTTCAATATGAGTACGCATGATGTTCTACCGCGCTTTGTGTAATTTTTTTTAAAGAAATATATGATTATTACAAGTATTAAAAAAAATCATGGTTATCCCAAATGTCTGCCCTTAGTATGTACATTGCATACATACATGTTTTAAACCATGTAGAAACATTGCCCCCTTTCATGTACAGAACGCCGTACATGACGTCACACCAAAGCTTTAATGCGACATGTAACGTCAAAGCATATTCGTATTGTATGCGCTGGTACACGCTGAGTATTGTAAGCAGTACAAACTATGGTCCGATCACCTTTCAGTGACAAATCAGAGCTCAGGGCGCGCTAAGGAGAATGATTAGAAGTGCTGACTCATTACAGTTCCGATTCTGGGCCTGCCTCTGCGTACATTATAACACCGCCCCATCTCTCTCTGTTGTTAATTGTTAGTGCACACACTCATACTTGCACATGCGCGGGGCACACCCGCCCACACTACACACATGCCACCACCAAGCATGCTTGCTATCATTTAGCCTGGAAACCAATACATTAGCCAATGGGATGTCCCCCAGGGCCATCATTCTAGCAGACCGTGAAAACGCTACCAATAACGGCCCAGGGCTTGGTTTGGTCAGCCCCGCGGTTCCCATATAATGCGGGCACTGACGTCAGCACGCTCCCTTTGGCCTGCCTCTGCTGTGACGACACACAAACTCTCAAAAACACCCCAGACTCAGCAAAACCACAGCCTTTCAAGACATGACAAAAGACGACAAAAACAAAGGTAAGAGAAGATGTCACAACATCAACCTCCACTGTAAATTGTATATGCATAATCCTTCATATGGCTTTCCTACCCCTCAATGGTTTTAAATTGTACTGACATAATTGAAATATTTCTTTATAAGTCGCGAGGTCCTATACACCTCTAATCTTAAAAATTGTGCGTGCATACATTTCTGCGTCGTATTTCTGTACTACGACACGTGCTTAGGCCTCTATTATTATTAAGTGTGTGTCCATGACAGTATTTTTTTTTCTGCGTCACAAGGCCATCCCAGGCCTCTATTAACATATTGATCTTCCTTTGTTTGCTGGAGCTGCAACAGTCTTAACCACAGAATATTAAGAACTCACATTAAAATTCACTTTTGATAGTAGTTACGCAATTCAGTTTACGATGACTAATCAAAATGTCCTTTTGTTTCCTTCAGCAAACATCGTTCAGAAGCAACCACGGCCTATTGAGCAACAGCAATGGAATTCTCTGCAATGTATTGAATATACTTTGACGTATAGAAGCAGAGCTCAAGTGGAGTGGTGAACTCCGGTGGCCGCACACTTTATACAAGGTAAGCACAGCAGCCTAGATCTACAAAGCCTTCATAGGAATGCATTAGAAATAAGTCGCCATAACGGGCGTCAGTAACGCAGTAGGCACTTCCATATAGACACAACTTGAACGCAGCACTATAACAGAACTGGAATGTACGAGTCACACTGCACACGTAAAACCGTAGAGATACCACAACTTGTAGGGGCATAGTATCAAGAACGGCAATAAAATTATCGCCATTTAAGCGGCAAGAAACTGCCCCTAAAGCGGCGATAATGGGCTTGATAATATGCCCTTATAAATTCCCATAGTAGCCCAGCTTAACACCAGAACCTGCACTGCTATGGAAATTCACAACAGTATATTATCAAGCCCATTATCGCCACTTTAGCTGCAGTTTCCTGCCGCTGAAACCGCAATAATTGTATCGCCGTTCTTGATAATATGCCCCGTAATGCTTCAGCTCATTTACTCACATCTACATAATTCTAAACTCTAATTTTCTTTTTTCTTTTGCAGATTAACAATCGGACACCTTTTGGAATCCATTTTACAATTTCTTTATAACATTGTTTAAGTTATTTTTCCAGTTCTAATATAGTTATAATTGAGTTTCGTTTATATTTATTGTTTAATAAAAGTTAATAAAAAAACACATACTTCTTTTATTTTGTGGGGGAGGGGTAGGACGGCCCACAATAAAAATAATGTTGAAATACTATAGTAAGATAGTCAAGACTAGGATTGAAACCTACTGAGTTCTAACTAACAGCGGTGAGAAAGTACTAAAATGGCGGTGGACGGAGTACGTAATCAACGTTTGGTTCCTCGGTACTACCTTTCAAATAAATATAAAAAAATATGACTATTAATACTGTACAAAAGTACAGCAGCGATGACGCACGAACCGGGAAAAGAAAGCGACAGATTTACTAACTGATATAAAGAAAGGTTTGCTTGTTGAACTTGAAGAAAAAGAAAACGTTGGCTTCGAAACGACGCTGAGCATGCAAAGAGAGTACAACTGCTACACCAAAAAAAAGGAAAGCTTTTCATACTATCATAGAAATGAAGGAGCATATTATCAACAAAAGGAGATACATTATTGCCGCTTTTATCAACAGGAAACTGCCGATAAAGCGGAGATAATGTGCTTGATATTAGGCCCTTGTAACTTCCCATAGCAGCCCAGGTTCTGGTGTTAACCTATGCTCCTATCGTTATTCACAAGGGCATATTAACAAGCCCATTATCGCTGCTTTATCAGCAGTTTCCTGCCGATAAAAGCGACGATAATGTATCTCTTTTTGTTGATAATATGGCTCATTGCTCTTTTTTTGACCAGCAAACTTAGGTGCATATTATCAAGGACCGGTGTTACAATTATCGCCTTTTATTGGCAAGAAACTGCAGATAAAACGGCGATAATGACCATGATAATACAGCCTTGTTATTTCCCATAGAAGCCCATGTTAACACCAGAACATAGACTAATATGACAATTAACAAGGACGTATTATCAAGCCCACCCTCCCAACATTAATAAAAAACCATAGACACATGTAAATTCCCATAGCAGCCAAAGTTCTGATGTTAACTTGGTCTGCTATGGTTATTCACAAGGGCATATTATCAAGCCCATTATCGCCACTTTATCAGCAGTTTCCTGCCAATAAAAGCGACGAAAATGTATCCCCCTTTGTTGATAATATGGCCCATTGCTCTTTTTTTTACCAGTAAACTTAGGTGCATATTATCAAGGACCGGTGTTAAAATTATCGCCGTTTTATTGGCAGGAATGCCGATAAAACGGCGATAATGAGCTTCATAATACGGCCTTGTTATTTCCCATAGAATATGACTATTAATACTGTACAAAAGTACAGCAGCGGATGACACAAACGAACCGGGAAAAGAAAGCAACAGATTTACTAACTGATATAAAGAAAGGTTTGCTTGTTGAACTTGAAGAAAAAGAAAACGTGGGCTTCGAAACGACGCTGAGCATGCGAAGAGAGTACAACTGCTACACCAACAAAAAAGGAAAGCTTTACATACTATCATAGAAATGAAGGAGCATATCCTCAACAAAAGGCGATACATTATCGCCGCTTTTATCGACAGGAAACTGCCGATAAAGCGGCGATAATGTGCTTGATAATAGGCCCTTGTAACTTCCCATAGCAGCCCAGGTTCTGGTGTTAACCTGGGCTCCTATGGTTATTCACAAGGGCATATTATCAAGCCCATTATCGCCGCTTTATCTGCAGTTTCCTGCCAATAAAAGCGACGATAATGTAACGCCTTTTGTTGATAATATGGCTCATTGCTCTTTTCTTGACCAGTAAACTTAGGTGCATATTATCAAGGACCGGTGTTACAATTATCACCTTTTTATTGGCAAAAAACTGCCGATAAAACAGCGATAATGACCATGATAATACGGCCTTGTTATTTCCCATAAAAGCCCATGTTAACATCAAAACATAGGCTTCTATGGCAATTAACAAGGACGTATTATCAAGCCCACCCACCCAACATTAATAAAAAATCATAGGCCCTTGTAAATTCCCATAGCAGCCCAAGTTCAGATGTTAACCTGGGCTGCTATGGTTATTCACAAGGGCATATTATCAAGCCCATTATCGCCGCTTTATCGGCAGTTTCCTGCCAATAAAAGCAACGATAATGTATCGCCTTTTGTTGATAATATTGCCCATTGCTCTTTTTTTGAGCAGTAAACTTAGGTGCATATTATCAAGGACCGGTGTTAAAATTATTGCCGTTATATTGGCAGGAAACTGCCGATAAAACGGCGATAATGAGCTTCACAATACGACCTTGTTATTTCCCTTAGAAGCCCATGTTAACACCAGAAAATAGGCTTCTATGGGAATTTACAAGGACGTTTTATCAAGCCCACCCTCCCAACATTAATAAAAAACTCCAGCCAATGCAGGTACCCGGAGCTGGAAGGTCATTTTACCTATCACTGCCCCAGAAATGTGGCATTCCTCGCAACGTGTACGGGGGAAGAGAGAGAGAGAGCTCAAAACATATATATTTTTTAAAAAGACCGAGGGGTGCCGCTCACCGAGACTGCGGAGAGTAGGACCGTAACCCTCCGCCGCATACTTCAAAATAAAACCAGAGGAGTTCCGTTCCCCAGTGATCGGGGCACCTTACAAGCCCCACTTATGCAGAAAATTGGGACCTAATGAATAAAACGGACTTCTACTTTTTTTTCACCTTTTCCACCGCGTACAAGTACTGCACGAGTACCCAGCCATTTTTTATTTAAAAAAAATTAAAATTGAGCCTAAAGATTCTAGGCTCAGAATGTTTCTACCCTGCCACGTTTCCTTATTTCTCAACTTTGTTTTACTGTTTTCTTCTGACTCTGCTCTCCCGACAAACAACATGGCTGCCAACACTTCCTGGTTTGGAGTATTAACAGCCAATCAGCATGCAGCTCCTGCTCGTAATTGTACGTATTTCCATATTCGTATGCCGCGATTTTTCTTTAAAAGCCTAAATATCCGTGTACGACCCCCTGAGAAAGCCAAGAGAGTCAGAATGTCTCTACCCTACCCCCTTCCCTTATTTCTCAACTTTGTTTTACTGTTCTTGTGACTCGGTTCTAGTGACGCACAAGATGGCCACCAACCCTTCCTGGTTTCGAGTGTTGACAGACATTTCACAGCCAATCAGCTTGCAGCTCGCGCTCGTAATTGAACAGATTTCAGTACGCGTGCTGAATTCCGTCTCTAGATATCGCTATGATTTTACTTGCAATTTTCTCAGACACTACTGAACGGATTTACACCATTTAACAAAAAGCACAATCTGCGAACAGAACTCTACCTCTCTGCCAGATTTTGTGTAATTCCGTACAGCCGTTCGGGCTGAGGCCCTGGCTAAAAGTCCCTATGACAAATTGCATGGGGAAAACACGTTTTGGAACCCCCTATTTTCTCGGCCCCCACTTGACGAATCACCCCCAAACTTTCAGGGAAGGAGCGGAACTGACCAGGCCATTTTCTTGGAGAAATTCACAAAGATTTGTCCACCAGCGCCAAAGTAAAATGTAGAAAATGTAGCCCAAATATCAGCCAGATGTAGCCCAACTATAGCCCAATGACAGGATGTCCCAGAGTGTTCTAAAGAACAACTAGAGCGCTAACAG
The DNA here is from genome assembly GCF_964261635.1 of Lissotriton helveticus. Classification (NCBI taxonomy): domain Eukaryota; kingdom Metazoa; phylum Chordata; class Amphibia; order Caudata; family Salamandridae; genus Lissotriton; species Lissotriton helveticus. Next base: position 55,187,806 of record NC_136063.1, read on the forward strand.
TCTTACTTATGACAAAAGTATGGCACACCTGAAGTCATCTTGATTGGAATAAAGTGTTAACACTTAAAACATTTAATTTGCAAGGGAACAAAATGAGGGGGTTCATTTTGCCATAGAAATTATGATTAGTGCTGAAGATAGAAAAATTAGGGCACCTTTTGAGTGACTTCTCAAATCCTCTTATATTTCATTAAAAAATTCTGATATGCAGTCTCCCAAGATGGCCACCAGAGACAAAAGAGCTCAAATGTAGCCCAAATATCAGCCAGATGTAGCCCAACTATAGCCCAATGACAGTAGTTAGGACCTAGTTTCCATAGGAAATCCGCAACATTCTATTGAGAATAACTTTGGCGCCGGTGGACAAATCTTTGCGAATTTTCCAAAGAAGATGGCCTGCTCCGCTCCGCTCCTTCCCTGAAAGTTTGGGGGGGATTCGTCAAGTGGGGGCTGAGATAAAAGGGGGGTCCCAAAACGTGTTTTCCCCATGTTATTTTCCATAGGACGTGTAGACACCGCTACAGCTCGAACGGCTGAATGGATTTATAAGAAATTTGGTAGAAAGGTAGAGTCCGGCTCGCAGATTACGCTTTTCTTTGAATGGTGTAAATCTGTTCAGTAGTTGCTGAGAAAATTAACTTTGAAAAAATATATATTGGGCTACATTGGGCTATATATATGTTAGAGCCCAAATGTAGCCCAATGTAGCCCAGTGTAGCCCAATGTAGCCCAAAGATGGCCACCAGAGACAAAAAAAAAACAAATGTAGCCCAAATATCAGCCAGATGTAGCCCAACTATAGCCCAATGACAGAATGTCCCAGAGTGTTCTAAATAACAACTAGAACGCTAACAGTCTTACTTATGACAAAAGTATGGCACACCTGAAGTAATCTTGATTGGAATAAAGTGGTAACACTTAATACATTTAATTTGAAAAGGAACAAAATGAGGGGTTTCATTTTGCCATAGAAATTTTATATATATATATATATATATATATTCACTGAAAAAACCATAGGTTTTAAACACGTTATAGTTAGGAAGTAGCATTTAAAAAACCTATGAAATTCACTGACAAAACCATAGGTTTTACACACGTTATAGTTAGGAAATAGCATTTACAAAACCTATGAAATTCACTGAAAAAAACATAGGTTTGACACCAGTTATAGTTAGCTGGAAATTTTACTCGCATAAAACCAATGAAATTCCCACGTTATAGTTAGTTGGACTCACTATAACTTGCGCGTGCAATGCACTGCTGATGACGTCACATATTACATCACTCATGACATGGTCAGTGACATCAGTCATGACATCACTGATGACACCATCCTTGTGACAGAGTGACAGACCTCTTTTCACTGTAATGTAACCCTTGAAACACATATTCAAAAATAGAAACTAAAATTTTCAAAAAAATGGAGATACTCATACCAGTTACAACAACCATTCAATAATTCCACCATCTATATACACATCCACTCATTGATCAACAGTTCTATATAGTCACTCGTACATATACTCACTCATGATATGTAGTGATACACCTATCCATCCTGTTACACACCGACAGTCATGCAAAAGATACTCTCACACATATTCACACATGCAAATAAACTATTGAACATCCATGTATTTGCATATATTGCTATGCACACACAACCACCTTACTTCTATGGAAACTTACACATACTTACTCTCTTAAACAATCACTTATAGAAACATATACTTATCTAAACAGGAACTCTTACAATCTCTTTCTCTCACATATACTCACTTATATACATCAATATTCACATATATTAGATTAAAACATATGTAGTTACTGATAAAGACACTAGTGAGACAGTCATTCACTCACTAATACACACATATACACACTCTTCCACCCATACAGTCCTGCACATATGCTGTCTTCAAAACACATACAAAGAGAGAGTCAGTCATTCATGCATCTATGTGTTAAGTAATACCCCCACCAAACCATACAAACACTCATACTGATACTAACAAAAACATCTAATAACCCATATACATACACATGTAGCTACTCACCAACCCATGCAACCACTTATACACAAAGTGAAACACTAATACATATATTTAAATATTTAAACATTACTCTCTAATATATGTATTCACTAAGATACACTTAATAAACCAGTTAACCAATCAATTTTTGTTTTAAAAAACCATCCAAGTAATCACTTATTTAAACATTTATTCTTCCATCAACTTTTACATATACATATATAACACATATTTATTTTTTTAAAAGACACACATTCACTGGATAGTGTCATCAGTGATGTCATGCCTGATGTCACTGACCATGTCATGAGTGATGTAATATGTGACGTCATCAGCAGTGCATTGCACGCGCAAGTTATAGTGAGTCAAACTAACTATAACGTGGGAATTTCATTGGTTTTATGCGAGTAAAATTTCCAGCTAACTATAACTGGTGTCAAACCTATGGTTTTATCAGTGAATACATATATATATATATATATACATACATACATATATATTCACTGAAAAAAGCATAGGTTTCATGAGTGTTATAGTTAGCTGGACATTTCACTCGTACAAAACTATAGAAATTCCTCTGTTATAGTTAGTTGTGCTAACTATAACTCGCACACCTCCAATGCACTGCTGATGATGTCACACATTACATCATTCAATTTTCAATTTTTCAATTTATAAATCTTTAGTCGGCACTTAGAAAGACACCATAAAAGCATATACACGATATACACACATATATTTAGATAAAACATTTTTTAAAAAAGGTTAAGATTTGACTAAAAAACACATTTCATAAAGATAGGGAAAAGAGGGATTTACTTTACATGATTAGGGAGCATTAAAATCATTTATTTCTCTAGTGTTCCTAAGCCGCAATGCAACCCGGATAAAACTTGTAGTGCAAAGCAGCATATGGGCATCTGCAGCTTCCTGCAAAAATCTCAGAGCCTTTTTTGCTTGTCTGAATTTCATTTCTTTCAAGATCCCTACTAAGAACTTACGTCTTGGGACGGAATAAAAGGGACATAACAAAACAAAGTGAAGGGTATCCTGCGGAGACCTAGTGTCGCAGCCGCAGGTACCCTTCGCCTCCACTGTAAGAGTGAACCCAGAAGGGACCGCAAGTAAATGGTGAAGCATATTTAGTCTAAATCGGGTCATATGGTAACGATCCTGAGCATTGTGCATGACCCTCAAATATGGTTCCATACCTTGCTTCACTGTTAGTTGACAATAGGATAAAACAGTGGGTTTATGTCTTTCCATCTCATCCCTAGTCGTGAGGGACCAGTTTGAAAAAAGTTTTTTAACCATAGTTTTGTTCTGGCCAGTTAAGGATTCTGGATCTGTGAAGAAATGTTTACAGCCGATTACCTCCGGAGAGTCCTTTATATACTTTAGCCAGGGTATGTGACCCCCTTTGTCACGTTTCAGACAGTCTTTTATAATTTGTCTTGTAAGGACCGCTTCTGGTTTAATCCAGATTTTAACCCAGGCAAGGAGAGGTTTTATTTTAATCCGGTCTTCAATGTAAGGTTCTCCAACCTCCTCGTGAATAATATAGGCCGCAGTGCTCTGTGGCAGTTTCAAGATTCTTCTGAGGAATTTGTTTTCTTCCACCTGAATCTGTTGTAACTTTTTGTCTATAAAACCCCATACTTCTGCTCCGTATGTAACCTTGGCACAACAAATTGATCTGTACAAGTTCAAAATTTGCACTGGGGACCATCTGCCAAGTCTTCTCCCATACCCCATGATGGCCCCTGTTGACGCCGCCAGCTTTGTTGCATGTTTCTCTACCAGGGGGTTAAAGTTCAGTTGATCATCAAACAGCACACCAAGATATGAAAAGATCTTAACCTGGCCAATCTTGTGTGACCCAATTTTATAGGTAAATTTCCCTTTGTCTTTTGCACCTGTTGACATGATGTAAGATTTTTCCAAATTTGTCGATAAATCAAGTCTGGCCATAAATTCGACAAAACCGTCAATCAACTTCTGTAATCCCAATGGAGTTCTGGCTAACAATACCGCGTCATCGGCATAGAGTAATACCGGCACCGCTCGATGGCCAATTTGGGGTGAATCAACGTGTAATTTAAGCAGTTCTTTCTCCAGTAGGTTAATATATATAGAGAACAGGAAGGGTGCTAAGATGCAGCCCTGCCTCACTCCACTGGTGCATAGGAAGGGGTCAGTCCTACTTCCCTCTTGGTTGTATCTCACGCTTGCAGACGTATTCCAGTGTAGAGATTTTAGAACGTCTACAAGGGGTTGATCCACTCCTAGACTTAACAATAACAACCAAAGTTTTTCTCTATTTACACGGTCAAAAGCCGCGGAGAGATCCATGAACCCCATATATATGGTCCCACTGCTAGCGATGGTGTATTTTGCTGTCAGGAGGTACAGGTTCAGGCATTGATCAGTGGTGGACCTACCCTTCCTGAAGCCATATTGAACATCTGTCAGGATCTGATACTCCTCCTCCCATTCCTGCAGACGATGTAAAATGACACGGCCCAGTACTTTAGCTGTCACGTCTATAAGGGATATGGGGCGGTAATATTGGGGGTCATCGCGATTCCCTTTTTTATAGATCGGGACTATGGTTGCTGTTGACCAAGAGCGAGGCAGTCCTGCCACCACTGCCTCGTTCAAAACCCTTGTGAGCAGTGGGGCCCATAAGTCTGTGTTGCTCAAGTAGAGGTCGGGAGGTATCCCATCAGGGCCAGGTGCTTTATTCTTACAGAGTCCCACTACTGCCAATTCCACTTCTTCCAGGCGAAAGTCCAGTTTTGTATTTGGAATTAACCTTGGTCCTTCACCCTGAAGTGAATGCCCTACATAGTTATAGAGACTCTGGAAATGGGTCTGCCATTGTGCGGGTAAGATCGTGTTAATTATTTAAGGTGCTCCTGGGTCCTGGAAGCATGGGGTATTAATAACCTTCCAGAATCCCGAGGTATCTCGCCTTTCTGCTGCCTCCCTCAGGTCCTCCCAAGCTTGAATTTGTAAACTCTTCTTCCAACAATTCAATGCTTTTTTATATTCAATTCTGTGTTGGGCAATTTTAAGCTTATCTCTAGGTTTGGAGTGAAGGCTAAGTTTGAGTTGTTTGTGCGCCTTAGTGCAAACAGAGTCAAACCAACGCGGAGTGGAAGGATCTTTACTATCTTTAAAAGTCTTTAGTAGACTATCCACATGGCGCGCATTCATGACATGGTCAGTGACATCCTGATGACATCACTGATTACATCTCAAATTACATCACTGATGACATCACTGATGACATCATCCAGTGAATGTGGTTTTCTTTGAAATGTAAATATCTATTATATATGTATATATATTAATCTGTATTGTAAATTGAGTGGATATATAACTGGCTGGATGGAGGATTTAGTAGCTGTCTGACTGTTTGAGTGATAATTAAATGTGTCTCACTAAATATATGGGTTAGTAACCAAACTATGTAAATGTGTATATCACTGTCTCTGTTGTTGTATAACCTGCCGGATCAATTGGTCACTAACTACATGAGTGTCTATATTAGTTATTGATTAGTTGGCTGAGTATTTGAAAGGGAGACTGAGTGTATCTGTGGTTGGGTGGCGGAGTTGTAACTCTATGCATAGATGTGTGAGTGGTTCATTGTCTAGGCATATGGGTTCAGGAGTGTTTATGGAAACAGTTGTTTGGGTGTCTGAGTGTGTTTATTTGTGTGTTAGTAGGTGAATATATGTGTCAGTGGTACATCTCCAATAAATGGAAAAATAAAAGGCATTGTATATGAGAGTTAGTGTATATACATAAGTATACATAAGAGTCAGTGATTGTGAGAGTAACTGTATGAATGAGTGTAGAATTGTAATAGGGATTTTTTAACATAGTAACTATGATTTACTATGTGTATGTATAAATCAGGTGTTGTGTGTGTATAACTGTGTAGGTGAGTAAATGTAAGTGTGATTGATTCTTTTCATGAGTGAGTAGCATCACTGCATAACCGACTAGGATGACTGCTGATGTGTCAATGTCTATATAGGTGTATGAGTACATTTGATAGTGTTAACACTTGATCAGTGACTACATGTATAAGTGATTCTGTGAGTGAATGGACAGTTGTGGGTGTGGACTTAGGAATCAGTGAGTGCATATGTAGTAACTGGTACGTGTGTGTCAATGCTTTCAAATATGGTACTCTGTATTTTACAGTGAGTGATCAAAGGTTATAATGATGTGTGATGAGGTGTATCAGATTGTCACATGGATGATGTAATCAGTGATGTCATCAGTGATATCATTTGAGATGTCATCAGTGATGTCACTGGCCATGTCATGAATGATGTAATATGTGACATCATCAGCAGTGCATTGCGGGCGTGCGAGTTATAGTTAGCACAACTAACTATAACGGAGGAATTTCTATGGTTTTGTACGAGTGAAATGTCCAGCTAACTATAACACTCATGAAACATATGGTTTTTCCAGAGAATTTCAAACGTTTTTTAAATGCTAATTCCTAATTGTAATGTCTCTGAAACTTATGTTTTTTTTCAGTGAATTTCAAAGGTTTTTTAAATGCTAATTTCTAACTATAACGTCTCTGAAACCTATGTTTTTTTCAATGAATTTCAAAGGTTTTATAAATGCTAATTTTTGAAGTGCCTATTTTTTTGTACTGAATTTTTAACTGTTTATTTATAAATATTTTATTTATTAAACAACATTATATATTTGTCAGAAAATTGCAAAAATAAATAAATGTAAAACTGAAATATTTTTAATTATTTAGTTTTTTTGTATTTTAATATATTCATATAATTTTCTTTTTTCATCTTTTTTCAATATATTTTGGGGAGTCGCGCACCCAAAGCATACCTACCACAGCGGGTCCGTGTATTCTAGCTACCATTTTAGAAAAGTCGTTAAGGATCCGCGTATGGTGAGTGACGAGTGTACGTTTTTTTTTCAGTTACGTCATATACGTACAATGTTACTTGGTGTGCGCGATCGGTCTGCGACCGGTCCACAACTCCTGCTCCCACGCATTGGTGACACATGTGTATTACGGTACGTGACGCTTGCACGGTGGCGGGCCCAAGGTGACGTCATATACGTACTGGGTGCGCGACTCCTGAAAAAATCTTTATGTTCTAAAATAATATGCACGTGTCTTTGATGTACATATTAGGGCAAAAGATTATCTAAGGTATTCATAAAAACAATATATTTCTACTTGTAATAAACGTATATTATTTTTAGTATTAAATCTGTTTATTAACAAATGAGCGCACATACATTTTTAAATATATTTTGCGAAGTCGCGTTGGGTGCGTGCTTTGTGAGCGCACGGTATGCGGATCCCATGTGACCTCAAAAATAAAGATTTGATTGGTTCATAACATTTCCCACTGCAACTATTTAAGTACCCCACCCATTTTAATTATTCTTTTTAGAGCAGTTGATGAGAGATATCTCTTCTTCTTCCAGAGCTAGTTTTGGAATTTTTTTAGTGTTTTAAAAAAAATGCATTGGAGAAATGGCATCTGGTTCGCAAGTTCCTCATAATTCTTCAGATGAAGATATCTTGGAGGAAGATCCACCCAAGCAGAGGCCTGAATCAGTGGTATGGACATTTTTCACCTTTCCTGCCGGAGAAAAAAAGGTCAACGCAACAAAAGTCACATGCTTGCTGTGTGACAGGGTCCTGTCGCGAGGCAGTGACAAGAAATACTCCTGTGGAACAGCAAGTATGTATAAACATCTGCGGACCATTCACACGAAGAATCTGGCACAAGAAGAAATAAGGCATGCAGCAAAAAATCCACCACCATGTATTGCTAGCACCTCCGGAGTGTCCACTTCAGCATCACCAGTAGACATTCGCCCAGGATCTGATTTTCTGCAGCAGCACTGCACTAAATGCAAAACCATCATCTGTTATGGCGAACAGTCAGTGGACGCTATTTGTGCATCTCAACGGAACCACAAGTACAATTATTTTAGTTTTTTTAGTTTTTTTTGTTTTTGTAAAGATGTTGAATTCCAAAAGCTAACTGTTTACTTAGTTCCTTTTTTGTAAAATTTTTAAAAAACACCAACAAATGTACAAACTAGTTAAAAAACTACAAAAAAATAGAAAACAAAAAACAGAAGGAAAAAAAAGTTCAGAACTACCTTATCTGGTTTAAAAATAGAACTATAATTGCATGGTAATGTCTGAAAGTGTGGTTGAATGTATGTGTAGAGCATGATTGACTGAAAGAATGCATTAGTACTGTATGGTGAATTTATAGGGGCAGATCTATGAGGAAGTGCTGCAGCATGACACTGCAAGCCCTTTAGCTGCACCGCGCTGTGGCACTTCTAAAGCACAGGGATGTGACATATTTACATGATTATGTCGCAATTCTGTGCTCCGTCTGCACTAGTACACTTACTGCAGCCATGCAGTGACGAAGGCACCCTTGCACCATGATGCAACGATATCTGTGTCGTGAAGAGATAGTTTTTGTGCGGGAAGGGACTACTTCCTGCACAAAAACAATCACTAAAGGCATTTTCCTCCTTCAATGTGTGCTGTGGAAAGCAGCATGCATTGAAAGAGGAAAAAACGAGGAGAAATGAAAACATTTCTCCTTATTGTGCCTTGCTACACCGCCTCTAGGGTGGTGCACCATTCACACGTATCTACAGAATTACACTTTCTCGTAATTCTTGAGACGTGTTATTTCATGGGTGTTGTGTCGGAACAGACACAGCAACACCCATAGAACGCCCGTTCAACGCAAAGTGCTGCGTTTGAATGGGTCGTATTTTCAAGGAGAGAAAAAGCCATGCAGGGTGGCTTTTCCTCTCCTTGTAAATATGGAGGAGTCCCCATCACCACCACTACGTTACAAAAAGTGACATACTGGTGGCGCAGGGGGCTTGTAAATCTGTCCTATAAGTGCTTAGGTATTGATACAATAAGAACATAGTGCTGGATGAGTGATTGACGAACTGCATGAGACTGAAAAGAGGTATCCTAGGCTGCATGAGTACTACTTCATTATTTAGTGGAGTGTACCAATAGTAAGTATCTGCTTAGAGGTTTGTAGGGATTGTGCATAGAATATTGTACATGTACTTGTGGTGGTGCCTAGGTCATTCTATAAGAACATCACTAGTAACTAGAATGATGACAGTGCTGCAAACAGAGTGCTCAGTTAATTTATAAGTGTTTAGGTATTGTCTCAATGCCTGAGTCATTCTGCAAGTGCATAGACAGTGACTATGTTCCTAGAGTTGACAGCAGGATACATTTATACACGCTTATGTTTCAGCAGTGTGATTAGATAAGGACATGCTTCTATCAGGATGATTGTAGGAGTGGACACAGACTCACAGTGTGATTCCAGACAAGCATGACTACTACATGGACTTTTGCAGGACTGACTCAGTAGTCTGCAAGGGGTTAAGGGACCGCATACATTGTGCACATTTCACTGTACCACTGCTTGTCTCAATGCCTGAGTCATTCTGCAAGTGCATAGACAGTGACTGTGTTCCTAGAGGGCTAGTAGTCGACGCAAGATACATTTATAAGCACTTATGTTTCAGCAGAGAGATTAGATAAGGACATGTTTCTGTCAGAATGATTGTAGGAGTGGACACAGACTCACAGTGTGATTCCAGACAAGCATGAATATTACCTGGACTTTTGCAGGACTGACTCAGTAGTCTGCAAGGGGTTAAGGAACCGCATACATTGTGCACATTTCACTGTACCACTGCTTGTCTCAATGCCTGAGTCATTCTGCAAGTGCATAGACAGTGACTGAGTTCCTAGAGTGCAAGCAGTTGACAACAGGATATGTTTATAAGGACTTATGTTTCAGCAGAGGGATTAGATAAGGACATGCTTCTGTCAGGCTGGATGATTGTAGGAGTGGACAGAGCTGCTTTGTAGCCATAGAACAAGTCAGCAGAGCTGCTGTAGAGCATGAGAACCAGGTCAGCAGAGCTGCTGTAAAGCCAGAGAAACCAGGTCAGCAGAGCTGCTTTAGAGCCAGAGAACCAGGTGAGCAGAGCTGCTCTAGAGCCTAAGAAGCAGGTCAGCAGAGCTGCTCTAGAACCAGAGACCGAGGTCAGCAGAGCTGCTCTAGAGGCCGAGAACCAGGTCAGCAGAGCTGCTGTAAAGCCAGAGAAACCAGGTCAGCAGAGCTGCTTTAGGGGAGAGAACCAGGCAAGCAGAGCTGCTTTAGAGCCAGAAAACCAGGTCAGCAGAGCTGCTATAGAGCCAGAGAATCAGGTCAACAGAGCTGCCTTAGAGCCACAGACCCAGGTCAGCAGAGCTGCTTTAGAGTCAGGGAACCAGATCAGCAGAGCTGATTTAGAGGGAGAGAACCAGGTCAGCAGAGCTGCTTTAGAGCAAGATACCAGGTCAGCAGAGCTGCTCTAGAGCCAGAGAACCAGGTCAGCAGAGCTACTTAAGAGCCATAGAACCAGGTCAGCAGAGCTGCTTTTCAACCAGAGAACCAGGTCGGCAGACCTGCTCTAGAGCCAGATTACCAGGTCAGCAGAGCTGCTCTAGAGCCTAAGAACCAGGTCAGCAGAGCTGCTCTATAGCCAGATAACCAGGTCAGCAGAGCTCACTCTACTACTCTCTCTCTACTACTCACTCTCTACTACTCGCTCTCTACTACTCACTCTCTACTACTTTCTACTACTCAATCTACTACTAACTCTCTATTACTCTACTACTCTCTACTACTCACTGTCTACTACTCTCTCTACTACTCACTCTCTACTACTCTACTACTCTCTCTCTACTACACACTCTCTACTATTTGCTCTCTACTACTCTCTACTACTCACTCTACTACTCACGCTCTACTACTCTCTATAGTTAGGATTTTTTCTCTATGGGTTTTTTGAAAATTCTATGTCTAATAACTTTGGCGTTTGTGGACGGAATTGGCTGAAATTTTCAGGAAAATGGCACATTTTGTTTCTGAGCAGCCCCTGAAAATTTTGGGGGGGTTCGTCAAGGGGGGGCCGAGAAAAAAGGGGGGTCCCAAAACGCGTTTTTCCCATGTTAATTTCCATAGGGCGGTTGGCCTCACTTTTAGCCCGAACGGCTGAATGGATTTGCACGAAACTTGGCAAAATTGTAGGGACTGGTAGCCCGATGTGCCTTTTGTAGGTCTCAATATATGTGCTGCAGTGGATTTTGAGAAATTAACGTTTAAAAAAAGATATATATCTGTAACAGCGGACTGGGCAGCGGCCCAGGACGCGGACTTTTCGCGCAACGGAGCTTTGTGAAGCGAAGCTGATTGGTTCTCCGGCGTCTGTCAACATTCCAAACAGTCCGTAGCGGCCGCCATCTTGTCTCTCGGTAGGATCGAGAGACAAGAGGAGGCGAAAGCGAAGGGGCAAATGACCATAAGGGGGAATAGTAGATCCTCGCTGACCCCCTAGGTTTGATGTGGAGGTTTTAAAAGGGCCCCGCGGGGCAAAAAAAAAAAATAATAATAATAATCGAACGGCTGAATGGATTTGCACGAAACTTGGCAAAATATTAGGGACTGGTAGCCCGATGTGCCTTTGCTAGGTCTCAATATATGTGCTCCAGTGGATTTTGAGAAATTAACGTTCAAAAAAAGATATATATCTGTAACAGCGCTCCGCTTCGCGTAACGGAGGTTTGCGAAGCTGATTGGTCATTCTGCCACTGGGCTATAGTTGGGCTACATCTGGCTGATATTTGGGCTACATTTGTTTTTTTGTGTGTCTGGCGGCCATCTTTGGGCTACATTGGGCTACATTGGGCTTCATTGGGCTACATTGGGCTACATTTGGGCTCCAACATATATATAGGCCAATGTAGCCCAATATATATTTTTCAAAGTAAATTTTCGTAAAAACCACTGGAGCATATATCTTGAGACATAGCAAAGGCACATCGGGCTACCAGTCCCTACAATTTTGCCAAGTTTCGTGGAAATCCATTCAGCCGTTCGAGCTAAAAGTGAGTCCAACCGCCCTATGGAAATGAAGGAAATGAATGGGTAATTTGTAATTAGCAAATAGCTCATCGCAAACTAGGAATGGTAAAGAATCGCTATTTATTCCTTAAAGTTCGCTATTTAGGAAATGCAAAAAACTTTGATGATACATATGGCGGTTCATCTCTAACAAGATAAGAAGCATAGGGATACATTTATGATGACTGGCGCATCACCAGGGATGTGTTAGTCATTCTGTGCCGCTGTTCCGTGACCTATGGTGTGCTGCATTTACAATGCGGCGCATCATGGGGCAAAAACAGCACAGATGCGTGATGTATCTGTGCCGTAAAGGTGGCGCATTGCTGGAGTTGTATCGCAAGTGTGATGAAGCTCCAGCAAGGGTCGGGGGTGCCCCTGTCGCAGGGTTTCTGTTCTCACACAGAACTGTGGACAGAGGATTGGAACCTCGGCGAATTAGGGTGTCCCAAAACTCACGTTAGTAATCAAAAACTCCTTAGCAAGCTAGGTACAGTGTGACATTGGATATAACAAACTCTCAATGTTTAGACAATCCAGAATATGAACTTATAGTACCTCAGGATACGTGGAACTCATGAACAGTCGGTCGTTATGTATTTCTTAGAAACCAGAACATGGAGTTAAGAAGAACACATGTGTATTTGAAATGTTTATTTACTAATGCCGTCTTCTCAGGCGTAGTATCTTAGATAATAGAAGTACACATATTATCAGTAGCAAAATTACCAGCATAGTTACTAGTACATAAAAAGCGAATGGTGATAGTATGTTAACATGCTGTAAATGAATAAGAGTTAGCAACACTTATAAGCAGCCGCGGGCCGTGGAGGGAGTTACGGTGGGGCAGGGAGGCGGGGAGGGGGAGGGGCAAGGTAGAGAGGGCTCCACCCTGCTTCTGCCCCTCCCCGCCTCCCTGCCTCACCGTAACTCCCTCCACGGCCCGCGGCTGCTTATATCTCACCCTCCCTAATACACATATTATATTATTTGCTAAGAAGGTCTCTTTGTGTTGGTTTAGGGCGTGCCCATACTTTAGTGTCTTAGATTTGAAGGAATCACATCAGCATGCACCAGCTCTCTCTTCATGTGAACCGCATCAACTGTTGTGTATGTGTGTTCGGCAAAGCAATATAAAACCCGCCTCATGCCCAGAATTGGCAGAAGTTGCACTTATGTTATGAGTATGAAGTCGTGGAGATCAGACCTCATAACAATTCTGTATCGTGTTGTTCTTGAAACTTTAGCACTCGCTGTACAGATATAGTTTAACAAGCAAAGCAGATAGTAGAGCAATAACATATTATTCTCTTGTAAACCACGATGAACTACTAGGTGGAAAGCTAAAGCAACAACTAAGTGTCGTGTGCAGAAGTTGCAAAAAAGGAAAAATGGCGTTTAAACCGGTAATGAGCCCATGCTAACTTAACACGGTGTAAAGATATCCAGGACCTAGATGACACCTCCCCATGATCCGGAAACGAACTGAATAAGATAATAGAAGTGCCATCTCATGAGAGCAGATTGCAAGTTTATATGTGGACGGTCCGCAAGGTAAAGCATTAAAAACTAGGAAAATTTAATGCTAAAGAAAAATAAAACAGCCAAGTACTTTATCGAGTCTTAAGCCAATAGGCAAGGTAAATAATAAAAACTTGACAAATAAGTCAATGAATTGTCAATGAAATGCTAGTACTCAGCATATCAAACATGAAAAAGGTCTATGACATAACTGTGTATGCAAAATAAGCTGCAAGAGCCTCCAATAGGAAGTCACCGTCTTCATCCGAAAACAGTTCAGCCATCCAATTTAAAAGTGGAAAAGAACATACGTGCTCTCCCAGCACCGGATCCTCTATCACCATCAGAGGACAGCTCGGTGGGTTTTCAAGAAAGCTCTGTTCCAAGAAAGACTGTGCTGCCGCCAGTAAATTCCAGGGACCAAGAGGTCCATGCATCAATGCCACAGCCATAATCCTTTCGCCAGGACAAACCAACTCGTGAGTAATGATAGGAGTCATCAGCTGATTAAAGTCGACGTCAGGAGAAACCGGTCCGCAGAGACACAAATCAATGGCCCAATCGAAATCACAGGTCAGGCAGTGAAATACAGGCTGGACACAGGTGAAGTAGGAGAATCGAAAAGATAATCCATATGCTGTGCTTAATATCGCCAACGGCATTGTGCCATAATATTCTAGCATGCGATTGCGGAACAGTGTCAGCAGCTGCAGGGCGGTAGGTTGCATAGGAGGGACATCCATATTTAAAAATGTAAAAAAGCACAAGAGCGTCCGCTGGTAATGCAAGTAAAAATGCCAATCCACGAACCAGAGTGGAGAAAATAGAATGAAAGGAAGCAGGGATGACTCCAAAGATTTTCTCAAATGAAGTCACGAGACCACTGGTAACAACTTTAAAAAAGTGCGCCAGGGACTTTGTGGAGGATGCGTTAAAGATAGTCGGAAACATGTTGCTGAAATTGAAAGGCAAATCTTAATTGAAAAGGGTGTGCACCTCTGTACGGATGTTCGCTATGTGAAGTACGAAAGTTTCACGGGCCGAACTCAAGGCCACCTCTCTCTGAGACAAAAGAGCTCTTATTCTTGCCATGCCGTTGAAACGTGTCCCAAGGTTGGTATTTGTGGCCAGATTGAAAACTCCCTATGTTCATGTGTGGGAGGAAATAGAACATTTCTGCAGCAAATAACCCGTTCACTTACTGTTACGATAAAAGGAATACTTTTAATTAACTCAGAACAATCTTCATTATTGAGCATCAAATAACTACCATTTTCCAACAACTTGAACGTGGGGATGATAGCAGGAACTGGCGTGCCTTGCAACACGCAAGCCATATTTGGTCGGTGTTTGTTGCATGAACCGTGTAACTGTATGTGCCTACACATTAGTGAATGATCTGGCGTCTCAGTGCATTCCTCTCCATTCAGATAAACTTCTTGATCATCTTTGAAACATCTGTATGTGTATGGAAGCGACCAGACCTCATGAAGAAAAGCACTACCTAAAGGTTCATAACGACCTATTGGTATATATTTCATACAATTTGAAAACTTATATAAAGCAAAAGGCAGCGTTATTAAACCGTGGATAAGGCATGTTGCCAAAAAACCCGCAATCCTCTGCTGATGATGTCACTGAGCATGTCATGAATGATGTAATATGTGACATCATCAGCAGTGGATTACGGGTAATAGTATCTCTAGTTTACTCCCCTATAGCTGTCTTTCTTTTAACATAAGTGTCTGTTTCCTTCCCTTATACTTACTGTTTTTGTTTCGCTTCCGGTTCGCGTACCGGCGAGCGAACTGGGAAGCGAACTAAGAGAAATAGAGGTTGGCACAGTTCCAAATATTGTACCAATTTTTTAATAACGGGGAGGTAGTTCTGAAAAGAACTTTATTTTTTATTTTTCTGAACATTTTTTTACTGTTTTTGAATTTTTCGGAACAGTTTTATATTTTTTTGGGTTTTTCTTGGAGGGGGCAATGAAAACGATTCATTGTAAAGGGCTCAACAGGAGCAACAAAACAAAAAAAAGGAAGTATTTATTATTTTGGGCGTTTCGTACAAACTTGCATATGATAGTCAATAGCTCTGTTGATCAGAGTGATGCTTTTTTCTCCGTAGGAAATGAATCCATCACAAAATACGCAGATGTGTTTTACATCACCAAATCTCATTTGTATATTTGGCACCATCTCCCTGCCCTCTGGTCCCGTTACTTCCGGTACAACAGATCTTCTGGCCATAATAGGGAGATTATCTAGGTCGTTCCGAAACTGTGCAGCACTGTAGTTGTTAGGATGCCACCTAGTCATATGGCGATGCATTGTGTAGTTTCCGACGCTGTATTTTTTGTCGGTCCCTCTGGACAGTCTATCTTGACATATAAGGCAAGTTACGTATCTTGCATTTACTTTTTTCTGACCTTTGGGAATTTTAAAAAATTGCCAAATGAAGTTTTCTTTCCGGTGAGACGTCCTGGGCTGCTCAGGCAAAAACTGCCTCTCTTCGTGCTCGTCCTCCTGTTCCTCTTCTTCTTCTTCTTGTTGAATTATAACTTGAGCAGGTGGTCCACTCTTCCTTGGATGTGGTGGAGGTGGTGGGGATGCACCAGCTGAAGCTACTAAAGAAGCCATTGCTCAGTGATCACAAAGGGTCTTTCTCTCACAATGATGAAAGTCAGAGTGAGGAAAGAAGGAGGGATTTTCATCATTTGGGAAAAACAAGAGTTCTCAACCAATCAAAAGTGTTCATTTTAGATTATATGACCTAGTCTTACATCATTAGGAAACCAAAAGTGAAATGAACCAATGAAAAGTGTTATTACCAAGTCACATGACTTGCTGTGTTTACGTTAAGCGCTTTGCAGGGCCTCCCGGTTTGCTTCCAGAAACCTGCGCTTTGCGACTCGCTTCGCGTACCAGTTCGCTAACGTAGTACGTCATATGACGTATCACGCGACAACGTGAAACGTCATGCGGACGGGAGGCGTCACGATGTTGTTTTGTAACGCGGCACTTGCGGTAAAGAAACGTTTACCGGCTCGCGGTCTATTTCGCGGCATCAAGGTCAGCTAACGGGAAGCTTCCCGATTTGCGAAGCGGGAACGAAGAAAAAAAAATATTTAAAAAAAAAATTATTCATAAACATATAAAATATATTTTTGGATTTAAAGAAGAATACATTTTACAGCTACAGATATTAGCTGTTAAAAAACCAATGAAATTCACAGAAAAAACCATAGGTTATAGACCATATATAGTTAGGAATTAGCATTTACAAAACCTTGAAAATTCACTGAAAAAACCATAGGTTATAGACCATATATAGTTAGGAATTAGCATTTACAAAACCTTGAAAATTCACTGAAAAAACCATAGGTTATAGACCATATATAGTTAGGAATTAGCATTTAAAAAACCTTATTTTACTCACACAAAACCATTGAAATTCCATATATAGTTAGTTGCACTAACTATATATCGCGCACCCGCAATCCACTGCTGATCATGTCACATATTACATCATTCATGACATGGTCAGTGACATCACTGATGACATCACTGATGACATCTCAAATGACATCACTGATGACATCACTGATGACATCTCAAATGACATCACTGATGACATCACTGATGACATCTCAAATGACATCACTGATGACATCACTGATGACATCTCATTTGACATTACTGATCACATCACTGATGACATCATTCATGTGATAATACGATAAACCTCTTCAGACTCTAATATAACCTTAGATACACTCAGTGTAAACAGACACTCATAGACTGTCACTCATCCATGGAGTTACTCAGACACTTAGTCAGTCATGCAAAGAATCAATCACACCTCCATTTCCTCAACTATACAGTTATACACACCTTACTTATTCAAACATATACTGAAACATATTTACTCACTTATACAATCCTGGATACAAGTTCACAATGATCCATACAGCCACTCACACATTCACTGGCTCTTATGCACAGTTATTTATATATGGTAACTCTCACATGTACTGTGTTTTACATATGTACTTACTTTGACATGTAGCACTGAGATATCCATTCACTCACCAATACACTCATGCACACAGTCAACCGCCCATACAGCTGTTTCCACATGCACTTTTGAACCCATACATCCAGTCAATCAACTGCTCACACATCTATGCAGAGAGTCATACACCTCCCAGCCACCCACACACACACTCAGTCTCCCATACAAATGCTTGGGCAACCAATCAATAACCCATACAGTTAATCATATAGCTAATGATCAACACATGCAGCAGTTTACAGAACAACAGACATAATGATGCACAAATTAAGACAGTTTAGTCACTAACCCATGCACTCAGTGAGACACATTTAATCAGTCACTCATACAGTCAGCCATGCCCCTACTAAATCCTTCATCAAGACACTTATACATCCATTCATTCTTCAATATGTAAGACATATTTTAACTTTACAGAATTATACAGTCACTGGATGACGTCATCCGTGATGTCATCAGTGATGTCATTTGAGATGTCATCAGTGATGTCATCAGTGATGTCACTGACCATGTCATGAATGATGTAATATGTGACATGATCAGCAGTGGATTGCGGGTGCGCGATATATAGTTAGTGCAACTAACTATATATGGAATTTCAATGGTTTTGTGTGAGTAAAATAAGGTTTTTTAAATGCTAATTCCTAACTATATATGGTCTATAACCTATGGTTTTTTCAGTGAATATATATATACTTACATATATAAACATATATAATCTGCATATCTATATAAATACAAATATAAATGCATTATACATATACAAATACATATATCCATACATATGCATTTTATGTACATGAAAGTTTGAAATACACTAATAAAAGCAAACTAAAAAGCCACCAAATTACAAACAGAATTGCTTTAACTTAAACGAGGGCGAGACCTATTGCTTTTTCAATGCTTGTTTACTTTGGTTCCATCAAGAGGGTATTGTGACATACATTTGCCATGAATTCTGAATGTTAGCACTCTAGCTGCTCATTAGATCACTGTAGTAAAGCTACTGCTCTTCGGGGAAGTCTGCTGCTGATATTCAAAGTGCATGTTTCAGTCTGCATGTTAGACTTTTTTCAATGAAATAGAAGAGGATTTAAGAAATCAAAATGTGCCCTCATTTTTCTTTCTGCAGCACTAATCATAATTTCTATGGCACTCATTTTGATCCTTTGCAAATTAAATGTTTTAAGTGTTACCACTTTATTCCAATCAAGATGGCTTCAGGTGTTCCATACTTTTGTCATAAGTGAGACTGTTAGCACTCTAGTTGTTCTTTAGAACACTCTGGGACATTCTGTCATTGGGCAATACTTGGGCTACATCTAGGTGATATTTGTGCTCCATTTGGGCTCTTTTGTCTCTGGTGGCCGTCTTGGGGGACTTCATTTATTATGACGTTTTCTCATTTCCTCATTTACTACAGTCTCCTCAGTAGGATATACTTTCAGTATTTTACTTTGGTTCCATCAAGAAGGCATTCAGATGTGTCACACATTTGCCATAAATTCTGAATGTTAGCACTCTAGTTGTTCTTTAGAACACTCTGGGAAGCTGCAGTAGAACACAAAGGAATCAACTGACAGTCTCTGTCTTTGTTGGATGTACATGTTTTACTGAGAATGTCAGACTTCATTATCACATGATTAAGAAAGATAATATGAATTTACAGAAAATTGGCTCTCAGTTTAGCTTATAGATCACCTTCCAAACCTCTGTGGGAAAAGCATGAGAAAATAGTTTTCTCTCAAACATGATTCATGATATCCCAGCAGAAGGCTCTTTCACATGGTAAAATCTCCCTAGAACACACCACAATTCCTAAAATGCAATGCTTTTTAATGAGGTGCTATCATGTATATTGGTCCCAAAATGGCTGCCAACACTTCTTGGATGAAGTGCTGACAGCCAATCACGATGAGATGTGTGGTTAGGCTCGGCCCATATATATATGTATTTTTTTCCTTTAATATCTCAAAAACTACTGAACAGATTTACACCATTTAACAAAAAGGCACTAGTCTGAACCAAGGGCTACCTCTTTGCTAAATTTGGTGTAATTCCGTTCAGCAGTTCGGGCTGTAGCTGCGATTAAAGGTTCCTATGGAAAATTGCATGGGGAAAACTCATTTTGGGACCCCCTTTTTCTCAGCCCCCGCTTGACGTATCACCCCGATACTTTAAGGATTGGAGCGGACAAGAGCGGGCCACCAGTTTTAAAAATTTCGTAAAGATTCGTCAACCGGCGCCAAAGTTATTCCAAAGAGAATGTTGCAGATTTCCTATAGAAAACACGTCCTAACTATAACTACCTACTGTTGACCGCCAGTAGGTAATATAAAACCATAGGTTTCAGGCATGTTATAGTAAGACATTAGCATTTAAAAAACATTAGAAATTCACTCATAAAAACATGGGTTTCATGGACTTTATAGTTAGTTTGACATTTCACTTGTACAAAACCAGAGAAATGTGGGCGTTATAGTTATAGTTATAGCCCCCACTATGCACTGCTGATGACATCACATATTACATCATTCATGACATTGTCAGTGACATCACTGATGGCATCATCTATGTGAAAATCTGATGCACCTCCTCCCACTCTAATATAACCTTTGATACACCCACTGTAAAATACAGACTACCATTTTCGAAACCATCGACACACCAATGCCAGTTACTACATACACACTCACTGATTCCAAGATCTATTGTCATTAGCTCTTTAAAAGCTCTGAAGTTTAGGCTATTGGACGTAAGGCCTACCCACCAAGCGGGGCATTTGCTTGATTCCATTTTTGCTAACCGGGATGATATTAAAGTATCCACCCCAGTTGAGATAACATGGTCAGACCATTATCTCGTCCCGTTCAGTGTGAAGGGCCTCTACAGAGGGGATAAACCCAAACGTTGACCTTTTCCCATACGTAGGAATTGGGGGAAATTTAATCAGGAGATATTTGATGATGCCCTTAATCAGTATATACCTCCTCTGAAACATACTCTCTGGGAAGCCTGGAAAGAGTTTGAAGATTGGATAACTAGGGCTCTAGACAAGGTTGCACCCTGGACCCAAAAAGCTCCAGCACGTGGGTCCAGATCGGCCCCATGGTATAATGAGGAGTTATGTGCTGCTACGGCCAGATGTAAGGCTCTTGAGCGCTAATGGCGGAAAAATTACGCCTTGGCCGATAAAGAATCGTACAGAAGTGGCCTCAGGGCATACCATAAACTGATCAGAAAGGCGAAGAGGAATCATATTAAAGAGCGGATTGAGAACTTGGGTAAACCCTCCAGAGAGCTCTCTCTTATATACAAGGAGCTTACTTCCCTCTCGGCGACTATGCCTGAAGACCCCCCCTCCGCAGAGATATGTGAAAACATAGCGGATTATTTTGTATGCAAGGTGGAAAAGATCTACGAATCCTTTCAGCAGCATATACCAGCCGATATCCCAGCCATGCCCATCCGGGAAGAACCCAGGGTGAGCTGCGCCCTCGAGGAATTCAGGGTTCCACCACAGGAGGAATTATTGAAGATTATCTCAGACATTCAATCTGGATCTCCTATAGATGTGGCCCCTGCCAAAATTCTTAGAAATCATCTTCAGCTCCTGTGTGACCATATTGGTCACCTGGCCACTTTATCATTTCAAGAAAGCCGGGTGCTGGAGGAATGGAAGTTGGCCCAGGTTGTTCCGATTAAAAAGAAATCCTGTTTGAATATGACTCACTTAGATAACTTTCGCCCCATATCCCTTCTGCCTTTTTGTGCTAAGGTAGTTGAGAAACTGGTGAATAACCAACTGGTCAGCTTTGTGGAGGATAATTTTCTTCTCCATCCCTCCCAATCAGGCTTTAGGGCGAAGTACTCCACGGAAACTGCTCTTCTCTTTTCCACCGGATTGCTACGCCATAAAGCTGACGATGGCCACACTGCAGCGCTGATCTTATTGGACCTGAGTGCGGCTTTTGACACCGTGTCGCACTTGGGGCTTCTCGCACGCCTCAGTGAGATGGGAGTAGCGGGCCAAGCCCTCGAGTGGATGAGCTCTTTTCTGGCGGACAGGAAATTTCAAGTTCACTGCCCCCCTTACAAATCTAGACCAAGATCTCTTAGACAGGTGGTTCCGCAGGGCTCTAGATTGAGCCCTACACTGTTCAATTTATATATGGAGCCCCTGTCAAGATTAGTGGAGTCTTATGGGGTGGTTATTGTCTCGTATGCAGATGATACCCAACTGGTGATTACGTTATCTCATAAACCAGTTGGGGCTGCAAAGAACTTCTCCTGTCTTGTAGCACTCACTAGCTGGATGAAGGGTAATTGTCTGCGCCTTAATGGCAATAAGACGGAGCTTCTCATCATTGGCCCTTCTCCCTCCGTGTGGACCTCAGCCTGGTGGCCAGCGGACTTGGGGGATGTGCCCTCTCCGTCTGCCACGGTGAAAAATCTGGGGGTTACCCTTGACTCTAATCTCTCCTACTCCCAACATGTGAGGAATGTAGTCGGGAAATGTTATGGTACACTTAAGGTGATTCGTAAGATCTTGGATCTTCTTCCATTTAAAGCTAGGAAATCCCTAGTGCATGCCCTGGTCACCCCACATCTCGATTATGGGAACTCCCTGCTCTGTGGTCTCAGCAGAAAGGACTTGAGCCAACTGCAATTTATCCAGAATGCTGCGGCCAGGCTAGTTCTGAAAATGCCTAGGAGGTCATCGGGTAAGCGGGCACTTCAGATCTTGCACTGGATTCCCATACAAGAACGCATTCGGTTTAAAATCTTGTGTATCACCCATCGCATTGCCTATGGCCTTGGCCCCATCTACTTACAAAAGATGATGACCATATATCGTCCTAAATGATTGCTGAGATCTATGGGGAGCATGCAGTTGGTTGTCCCCCGCATTCGTCGTGCTCGGATGGGAGGGAGATCCTTTAGGTTTCTTGCCAGCAAATACTGGAACGAACTTCCACTGGAATTCCGGATGGAACCCTCAGAATCGCGTTTCAGGCTGAAATTGAAAACGTTCTTATTCCCAAAGATCTAGTCACCCTCGGCTGTCCCCTCCCCTGAGCTGTGGGACTTGTTCTGGAGTTCTGTCGGTATGCATCCATAGCGTGGGGACGCACTGTCCTTCTGTGTAACCAGGCGCTTAATAAATGTTTTTATTATTATTATTATTATCTACACACACATCCACTCATTCACCCATACACTCACTCAATCATGCAGTCACTCATCAATATAACACAATCACATGCACTCATACACCTTTACAGACACTCACACACCGCCACTCATCCATGGAGTTACTCACACACCTAGTCAGTCATGCAAAGAATAATTCACACTCCCATTTACTCACCTATACAGTTATGCACACACCACTTCGATTATTCATACAGATACACAGGTATACTTACTCTTTCATATAATCACTGATACAAGTACACACTCATCCATACAGCCACTCTCACAATTACTGACTCTCATGTATAGTCATGTATA
Source organism: Lissotriton helveticus (assembly GCF_964261635.1). Taxonomy (NCBI): domain Eukaryota; kingdom Metazoa; phylum Chordata; class Amphibia; order Caudata; family Salamandridae; genus Lissotriton; species Lissotriton helveticus. Next base: position 55,210,991 of record NC_136063.1, read on the forward strand.
TACTCCAACTCTCACATACACTGCCTTTTATATATGTAGTTACTTGGGCATTTACTACTGAGACATCCATTCACTCACCAACACATCCATACACACAGTCACCCACCCATACATATGTTTCCACATGCACTCTTGAACCCATACACCTAGTGAATCTCCCACTCACACATCTATGCACAGAGTCACATACCTCCCACCCACCCACACACATACAATAGCCCATATAGACGCTCATGTAGCTACTGACCATCCCATGTGGCAGTTTACACGACAACAGACAGACTAATTCAAATTCTACTTCACACAGTTTAGTCACTAACCTATGCATTCAGCCAGACACATTTAATCACTCACTTATACAGTCAGTCACGCACCTACTAAATCCTCTATCCAGACACTTATACTCCCACTTATTCTTCAATGCCCCTGTGTTAGATTTGGGGTCTCTAGTTGGCACAGGTAGGTACTTGTGACAAGTGGGGACCCTCTCCTCTAGTCAAGGAAAGGGGGATTACACACCCAAAATAACCCTTGCTCACCCTCAAAGTAGCGTGGCGAGAGCAGCCAAGGCTTTATTTCAGAGGCGTTGTAAGTTAAGCAGTTGTGACCACATACAGTAACCCAGTTACAACACTACAAATGGACACCACACATGTTTTATATGAAAAATAAGTAGGATTTATATAGAGTTACCACAAGACCATAAACGACAAAAATACACGCTATGATTACTTTAAGATGGTAGATTTAAGCTTAGTTCATTTCAGTTAGATGCGACGCTCAGCGTCAATGTACCTTAAGTTGCGTGGCGCTTACACAACAAGCAATGTCGCAGCGATGGGAAATGCGGCAAAGTTCAGATACAAAGAAATAAAGACATGAATATCTTCCAGATGCGGCACGCTTCTCAGGGATGCGAGAAATTCTTGGTTCGATGCGTGGACTGCAGCGGCGACACCCTGACGATGCGACGGCAAGAGCTCCAGCAGCAACGCTCTTCTCCACGATGCGTGAAGCTTCCACACGATGCAACAACTACAGCGGCGACATCCAAGATGCGACGGCAGCAGCACCGACGGCGGCACGCTCCTCGGGGATGCGAGGTGCTCTTGGTCGATGCGGTACAATGCGACAGTTACATCGGCGACACCCTCCTTCTTCGGAGTTGCGACGGCAGGCACAGCGACGGCAACACTCTCTGACCTCGTTGCGAAATTCTTCTCCTGATGTGTAGCAGTGCGACAACCACAGCTGCGACACCCTCCTTCTTCGGAGTTGCGACGGCAGCAGCAGCGACGGCGACACGCTTCCTCTTCATTGCGGCACGCTTCTCTCCGATGCGGTGCAGTGCAACAGTTCCAGCGGCGTCACCCTCCTTTCTCCGGAGATGCGACGGCAGACACAGCGATGACGACACGCTTCTTCTCGTTGAGTCCCGCTTCCAGCTCCTTGCGACACGCAGTTCCTCAGAAGGCCCAAAACAGCAGCTGGCACTTCCACAAGAACTCTGGGGAGCTGGGGGTTGAAGTCTGTTGTCCCTGAGAATTCAGCAGGAGGCAAGCTCTTTACCAAGCCCTTGGAGATCCTTCACAAGTTGAAAGCAAAGTACACACAGTTCCTTTCTCCTTCCTTTGGCAGTAAGGCACCCACTGCAGGCCATTTCCCCAAGCAGCACTTTACCTTGGGAATAGTCTCTCCTCAGTTTCTTCAGGTTCCTCTCCTCAGTAAAGGTTTCTTCTTGTAGCCGAAAAGTGATCCAATTTCATGGGAGCAGGGTCCCAATACTTACACCCCAAAATCCTTTGTCCTCTGAGGGCAGAGGGGCCTTTGCCTAGTCCAAACCAGTTCCTGAGCACTTTGTTTACCAGACTTCTCCTTTCCTTTCACAGTGCAGGGCAGAAACATCAGACGCCCCACAGGAGGTGGAGCCAGCATTGTGGAAGGCAAGTACAGTCCTGGAGTACTCTGTTGACAGTCTTCCTTCACTTTTTTCAGTGTGCAAGGCAGAGACATCAGCCACTTCCCAGGGGGTGGAGCCAGCATTGTGGAAGGCAGGCACTGCCTTTTCAGAGTTCAGGTGCACTCCTCCCTCCCATCAAGATACAGATCTCTCCATTCACCACTGGGTGACTAAGCCTGTCTCCTGGAATTCCCCAGCCCTGTCACTCACAGAATCCAGACATAGGAATACACAAACTAGCAGAGGCAGGTTTGAATGGTTAGACAAGCAAAGACCTAGTTTCTAAAAGTTGTATTTGCAAACACAGAATATTAAAATAGACTTTACTAAAATATGTATTTTAATATTCTGAGTTCAGGCATACTAAAGTCGAATTTCTACCATGTTCTCTGAGCCTGTCAGGATAATAAAATGTAACAATTCTAACAGGCCATTCTGGCCTATGGAGAACAGGTAGCTTTACAATAGTTAACAACGAAAAGGGCTGTAATTCACTATTAGGACATGCCACACACACCAGGGCGTGTCCTACTTTATACTTACAATACACCCTGCCCTTGGGCCTACCATAGGGGTGACTGATATGAAGAAAAGGGAAGGTTTAGGGACTGGGAAGGGGGTGCACTTGCCCAGTCAGCATGACAGTACCAGACTGCACGCAGGCTCTGCAATGGCAGACCGTAGACACATTTTACAAGGCTACTTCTGTGGGTGGCACAACCAGTGCTGAAGGCCCACAAGTAGCATTTGGATTACACACCCTGGCACACTCAGTGCACTAGACTAGGCTCTGACAAGTAAACCAAATAGCCAAACATGGAACCACTGATTCATTCAGCAATTTACAATACTGAGCACTTGCACTGTGGCACTGGACAGCAGTGGAACAGCGCCCAAAGCATCTAACACCAGCAAAAACACATGAGGCAACAGCAAAAATGGAAGGGAGACCCACGCGAATGGTGCCAGGTCCAACACCCTGGCATATATATAAAACATATTTAAACTTTAAAGAAATACACAGTCACAGTGAATTTCAAAGGTTTTTAAAATGCTAATTTCTTTCTATAACATACCAGTCACATTTCCAGAGTGGTGTAGAAAGGTGAGCGTGGCCTGTGAAATACCTCTTAGCAATCCAACTGTGTGGGATTTACTAGAGGTGACAGGAGGAGTAGTTAGCCCCCAATGTCAACCTTGGGGACCAACTATCCTTTTGATTACCACCAGTAAGTTCCACACAGCAGGATTGCTAACTTCTTATATCAGGCCACGGCCCCTCCCTGCACCACGGTGCAAACGTGCCCCCTAGCACATTGTAAGTTGGGGGATTAAGTCTCCTTGAATCCTGAGGGTGCATGGGTGCCAACTAGCCCACCAGGAACCTCCAGTAAGTGCCACAGGGCTGCATTGCAGAGAGGTGGTCCGAGGCCACTCTCCCTTTTACACCTCTCTGTAGCTGCAAGGCACTCATGTCTGGGCATACCCTGCCAACTTAGGGTTGACAAAGCAAACACAAGGAGATGATGGATGGAGCGCTGAAACTTTTCAGACACTCACCCCTAGTCACAGATCTGGGTTGAATCCATAATGGTTCTTTAGCTCACTTTGCCACCTCAGTTCAGACACAGCTATATGCAAATCAGGCTTGACCCTGTGCCTCATAAGAACAGTCCAGCCCGAACTGCCAAGCCATGTCTTCCCTGAACTGGAAACAAACATCCTGGGACGGCCCTCATCCGCCAGCCAGCATGAATCCAGTGGCAAAGTGAGCAAGGAACCCACGTCTGCGCATACCCTGCCAACTTAGGGCAAACAAAGAAAGCACAAGGAGATGATTGACAGAGCGCTGAAACTTTTTTGTGAAAGGGACTGCCAAAGGGCCGTGCAAGAGGCACAAAGCTATAGGATGCTTTAGGGGCATGGTGCCATGCAATGCAGCAGGACGACGGCACAACAGCAAGCACTACTGTGGAGCCAGAGCAGAAACCCATTCACTGATAAACAAGTTAAAAAGGTTAGTCACTAATACGAGGGGGAAAGAATCCACTCACCGGTGCATGGGGGCACAGAGACATGCACTGTTCCAGGCAGTGAGCACACAGCCATATGTTACTAAATGAGCATAGAACAAAATGTGTATGGGATGTTAGGGCTACTGATCATCAATATAGAGGCGTACTGAGAGAGCTTCGTGCAGAACAGCAAGGGTCCTAGTGTCAGAATGAGGCTGCACTGTAATAGAAATGTGAAGAGAGAAAGAGGGGCTGAATGTAAAGAAAATGAGACATTAAGAGAGCCATGCACTCAATTAAAGGACGTGGGGCATCAGGACAGATGTGCACTGAAAAGGCAGTGCGAGGAAAGTGTCTGGTACTTACTTACTAGGATGGATGTGTGCTGGGACGAGGAGAGACAGCTGTAACTCCACGTTTCAGGAAACAGGTGCTCTTGGAAACCAATGGAATAACAGGGACATCTAAAATTAGCATAAAGACCCGCCTTTGGCACAGTAAGAAGAGAATCAGGGCACCTTCTGTCATGGAAGAGGAATATTGGGAGATCAGTGTGAAGAAAAAGGGTTACCAGATACCAGGACATGGTGACACTGAGGCAAATGTGTGACAAAATTCAAGGGAACCCAGTTGCAGAATGAGGTGCACTAGTAGACCAGCATGTGTGATACAAAATGATAAAGAAATGTACTCCTAAATATGTGCCCATTTTATTTTTATCACCTAGACTTGGTCAAAATAATATCAAATTTAAATTGTGGCTCATTGGTCCCTCACTTATGTAGGATCATTCGCATTTCGCCCTTTTACCACTGTCTCTCTTAAATGTGTTCATACGAGGAAGCGCTGGGCCCCAAAGTCATTATAATGCAATCATGTTGTTGAAACGTCATCCACCCTTTATTGCTGATTCTCGCAAATGAATATATGTGGCACCGTAACAAACATCGATGTGGGTCATCCCAGCAAGCAATTTTATTTAATTTTTATTTCTCCATATTAAACATTGTCTTTTGCATATCGTACTGACAAAAAACCTTTCCGAAAAATGGAGTAACGTCATACCTCGTTAATCTACCTCCCTCTATTGTGCAGGTCCCTACTCCAGATAGACTCGCCTTTTTTCACTGCCCCTAAACAATGATGACTCTTGTAAGGAGCTTCTTCCTGTCACTCGCCAGCAGCCAAATCATATTCAGAGATCAGCTGCAGTGCACTTTCATTGTGCCAAGTCCTTCCCTGTGGCGCTCTTCCATGCCACAGCCATACTCAAAACCCTGCTTAACTTCCTGGCTGCTGTAGTGGTGCCACGCATTGTGAATTCTTTGAAAAAGGTATTGGTGGAACTCGGTGCTGATGCCAACCAGATATCTTGTACTGGCAGACCAAAATATTTCACTACATCTTTTTGAGTGCGCTTTGCTCAGCGACTTTAAGCAGGGGCGGCCTTAGGCATGTGCAAGCTGTGCACCTGCACAGGGCCACCAAACCTCAGGGGCCATAATGCCACTCCTCTGAGGATGGATACATATTTGCGTGGCTGCCCCTGACAGGGATTTGACAGCCTCCGGCTGTGTTCCACTTTCTGCCTGAGCTCTGGGGGACTCCACCCCGCCCGGACCCCCTCTTCCGGGGCTCCCTACCTACACTACCTGCCCAGGGCCGCCTAGAGCCGCCCCTGCTTTAAGGTGCTTTTGCACAATAATCCACGATCCACAACTTTTTAGTTAGAAAAAAAGGCCACTTTATTAAGGCAGGTGCAAAGTAAATTTTCTCCAAACACATTTTGCCATTATGTGATAAAACCATTCCCCAAGCTTATCTTAACCTATCAACAAAAACATAACCCCCAATGTTGACCCCAAGCAACAGGAGAACTGACTCCTGTTGAAAGGTCCCCCTCATTCTCATTTCCTTTCCACGTGACTGTGTACCCCACCTCCTCCCTTGGTGGATGGACAATCCCGCTCAAGGCTGCCTACCCCCCCAGCAAATTCCGCCATCCAGGAAAACCGAAAAGAGTTTTCCTGCCCCACCAAGGAGAAAATTATGTCAGACTGTGTGATCACCATATATTCGAGCAATCAAATCCCTTAAATTCCAGCAAATAGTATGCTTGCCCCATCTGGGACAAATGCACCCCATCCTCATGAAATTGATGCCCCTTAGTGCTTTGTATATGAAGGTGAGATAGAACATTTATTCTAATGCCCTCACAGAAAAGTCTCATGGCTCTATTAAGCTTTCATCTCACCTTCTCCAAAGCTGCGTGGTTTCTTGTTCCTCTCCAGTGCAGCCTCGTTATGAATTCAGTCCAAATCACCATAGTGCCCTCCCAGTTAGACTTGATGACAGCCAGATCCAGTTTCATTATTTTTATTAGAGTCAGACCAGATAACTCGACTAGATCATTCTCGCCATGGGAAACAACCCCCCCAACCCATTCCACCTTTACCCTTCCATACCACCTCATGTAACACTATTAAGTCCAAGCGATCTCCCACAAATCTGTTTCTCAGAATAAACAGCAGCCCACTTTACGAAGGAGTGTCCTACTATCCATGTTGTATTTTTCAAACTTACAAGCCCTGGTATCTGACCTAGGTAGAAAAACAAACATTACCAAAGGAACACAAGTGTTGCATTGAAAATCATTTCCGAACATATTTTTCGCAACATTTGGATTTCCACCTCCCAATCTTACGTTTGTCTGACCAAGACCACCCCAATCTCGCAGCCTCCATTGCTGCCCCAATACGAAAGGAGTGTGTGCCAAAACGTAGTGGATTCTCCCCCAAGCTAATGAGCACCTTGAGGTTCCGTGAAAATCGATACGGCGTTTTTGGCATTACCAAATATGGACGAGTTTGGTATCTACGAACCGTAAATGGCAAGTTCGGTAAGTGTACGCGTTTTCGCTACACAAACTGATAGGGTTCGCCTAATATTACGTGTTCTTCATCTGAACCCACGGGTTCCATTTTAGATACGGCACCCATTTTGTTTCTTGCCCTCACGTAGTCAGTGAACAGGCAAGTGTCCGCGCCATGAACTTTTAGTTTCCAAGACATACGGAAGACGCATTTTCCTTTCATGCTCCTTTATGACCGGAGGAACGACACTGCAGAGGCAAATGGCTCAGCTTGAGGGTAATCATGCCGTACCGGCCTATTGTTTCAGCCGTGCATGCGTTGGGATCCAGCTCTTTGATCCTACGATCATGTTTTCCGATATTACCCCCACACTCTTTTCTCTACACATGTCTGACTTCCTTGCAGCTGCTCTTGTCTCTTTTTCTTGGTCATTTACAACTCTAATGGGTGTGCCTAATGGTGGGAAGATGTACTTTCACAGTTGGGAACCGGCATTGCTACTGTAATTATGTTCCGGGATTCTGAACACATGAAAGAGACCCTTTTGAACTTTACTGTGGGAACTGAATTGTAATCTTTTGTTCGCATGTTGTGCAATGGCAACATTCTGTATAAAGGAGAGCGACTCACATATGCAAGTTGAGAAGCAGACTCGTAGAACCTACACGCTGTTGTACTTCTAGTGACTTTTGCCTCCCTGCAGTAATAAACTCTGATCTTTGACGCCGAAGGAAGTGCCCCGTGTCTCTGTCTTTAGTGCGCCGAAACAGGTATCCCACGAAGGTTATAGGTGTTGTTCCCTGGCACCGCTGGCCCTTGAATAGCCCAGTCCTTCAGTTGGCGCCCAACTCGGGGCGACATCGGCGGTACCGGTCCAAAACCTGACGATTGCGAGGAACTTCGTGTGAAATCTCCGAGGAAAAGGTGCACCCCGCCTCATCGATCCTGTTGTCGAAATAAGTGGTCCGAAGATTTTTCCCGCGAAGATTCCCGCCTCCTGACGGCTGCGACGGACCGATGCCCTGACTGTCGACCTGTTTCCGACGCCCGACGTAGACCTTACGTACAAGCGAGACGATAGACGGGCCTTCCTGGTGACGCCATTGAAATTCTGAGTTAAGTATTTGTGGGTCGCTCCCAGTCCTTAGTGGTTGTTCTAGCTTCTTGGAAGCTTTGTTGTTAGCTTACTAAAGCTTTGTTGTTCTAGCTCATTGAGCTTTGTTGTAGCCTTTTAAGCCTTTGTTGTATTGCATGGTTCCATTGCATTTGTGGTTCTTAGTCGTTGGTCCTTAGTTGTTATTTGACAATTGCAATTGCCAAAAACCGAGGGTTTTGTCTTTCACGAAGATTTAGTACTTCGGTAACCCTTGAAGTTTGATACTAGGTTAGTGTGCACGATGCCTAGCCATAGTGGATTCCTTGGTTTTCTTAAATGTTGCAACAAGGATTCCCGATTGGAGGACTCGTGTCCGATACCTCCGGTTGGAACTCCGATATATGAGCTCTACAGTCGACATGGTGTGGGTCCCATTATTTATAATAAATATTGGGTATGTTACACGAAAGGGGATGGTGTCCTTAGTTGGCCACCGCATGGAAGTTTTGAACTTACGATTTTAGATAATCTTGAAGCCAAATTATTCAAAAGGAAAGCTAGGCCAGCTATGTTTGATTCTTTTCGGTTGTGGGTTAAAGAGGCCAAGCAGAAAGAAATCAAACAGCTTAAAAAGGATCGAAGAGAAGGGTTTGTTCCAATAATGCTAGTTGTACAACAATGTCACCAAGATAAAGAAGAAAAAGAACTAGAAGTTTCTACTAGATTACATCACATGAGGATAGACAAATGTTATCCGGTTTTACAAACTAGTCCTGATAAGAAAGAGGAGGATCCGAAGGAGGATCCCCTGTTAACGTATTTCATGAACTCACCACCTCCTTATGCACAGGGTGCTACAGCCCCCGTAGCTCCCCCAGTTGTCCCGCCTGTCGTTCCTCCTGTTGTACCTACTGTTGTTCCGGCGGCTGCTGGTCAGCCCGTTGTTAATCCCATGTTTGTCCCACCACCTGTTCCTATTTCTACTACACCTTTGTCTGTACCTCCTCAACCGCTAGCCTTTGCTACTCCGACTGTCTCGTCTGTCTCCGCTGTTCCTATGTTCACTTCTAATATTGTCGCTCCTGTTCTTTTTCCTTCTTCTCCTTGTGCTCGTACCCGTATCCCTAATACTGTTGCTATGCTCTATTCACCACTAGCTGGATCGATACTACCACCCAGCGTTTCTGAAACTTCTCAAAGACGAAGTCAAATCCCTGGTGGAAGGGAAAGAGAGACGTTAGTGACGATGGCACATAGGTGGATAAGGCATCCTGGTAATTACCCCCCACGTGTGGTCTTCGACACATTTTCTCAGTTTAATGAGCCTACACAGAGATTCGTGTTCGAAGAAATGTGTAACTTTTTGAGAGAGCAATGGTATAATGATGATTTAGATACCTTACCGCCCGATGTGACTGAGCTTCAGAGTCAATTTTCGAACGGTATGATCGTAGGTGGAGATGTACGACGTGCCTTAGAGCGATTGTTAGCATTTAGATCCACCGTGCCTTCTCAAGTATCGTTTGATAACGACCTAGAAACTTGGAAAGCGGCTCCTGGTCAGTATCCTATGCGAGAGCTTCCGCCACTTTGGGTGCCAGGTGATCCGCAAGCTCACCCCCCGGTTTTACCGCACTTCCGAAGTGTTTGGATACACCTCCCATGGAAACGATCCGAAGTTTTGCAAGTGAAACAATCTTTGCCAGATCCGCGTAAGAATCCGGCTGGTTACTATAAGGAGTTATCCCAATTGGTGGACGCTTCTGTTATGAACCTTGCCGACATCGACATGCTGTTTGGTAATGTCGTACCGCAACCGGTTTGGGCGAAAATTCGCCAAGCAAATCATGCAAACGAGTTAGGTGCTGATTGGGCAGCACTATTAGCGGCTGATGGATTACAAATTGGTGGGGCTAAGCCTGATCAGCTAATTTTAGATTTACCTCAGAAAATTATTAAACTCATGAAAACACTCATGCCGGCGATGAAGGTGAGCTGGGATAAATTAGCAGCTTGTAAACAGAAGAAGGATGAGAGTGTCTCCGATTTCTTTACGAGGTTCGAAGAGGCATTTGTTGATCATAGTGGTCAGGACATGGGTACGGAGGGAGGTCAACGGTTATTTGTTGACAAATTTGTAGCGAATTTGTTGCCTGAATTATGCAACAAATTGAAAAATTCAGAAAGTGCATGGGCTGTCTCAACCACTGCACAGATATTACCAACGGCTCAATATTATGAAAATAGGGAGAAAGAAGAAAGTGATCGTTCAGACAAGAAAACGAAAGAGCTTAAAACGAAAGTTTTGTTGCAACAAGCGTATCCTCCATGTTCGACTCACAATGATTCGCAACAGCAGTATAGGCCGCAGTCACAGTCCTCAAGAGCGCAGTCGCGATCTGATTCCTCTGACTATAGATCTACACTTGGGTATAATCAGTGCGCATATTGTAGAAGGGACATATAAAATATGATTGCCCGGTTTTGCGTGATCGACTTAATGGTATATCGGCACGTGGAAGTCGTGGTGGACCTCAACAAGCATCTCGAGGTAGAGGCCGCGGTACCTCCCAAAATCAAACTGAGCGCTCTAATACGTCAACAGAGGCGAATAATTGTTTCGACCAGCGAAATGCGGGATCAGTTAGATCTACACAATATCCTGTGGACGATTACTACGCAGAACATGGGACTGTTGCAAACGATCATTACTAGGACAGCCACCAACAAAGAGAGGGAGTGGTATCAGTTCCGGTTGATCAGAGTGGGCCTTACGTCGCAGTAGCTACTTCTGGCGTAGTTGAGCCTTTTCTGTTAGACACTGGTGCGACGAAAAGTTCCATCATGCATTCGAAACTCCCTGGCGCACCTTTGTCTGGCTTAACAAATGTTTCCTTTGGATTCTCTGGCGCCCCTGTTAGCAATCCTGTTTCCAGCCCTTTGCCACTTACGATTGGCCCTCGTGAGCTGGAGGCTCCATTGATTCTATCTACTGGTTGTGGTGAGAATCTTTTGGGCTTGGATTTGTTAAAACGGTTATATGCGACTTTGTATTGCTCCCCTGAAGGAGTGGAGCTTACATTAGGTCGGAGAGTAATCTCTCCTATGTACTTGGCGATCGATAAATTCCCACCGAAATTGAGCTCCCTTCCTGCGTCTCTATGGGCCACAGGTCCCAATGACGTGGGTCTCTTGGACATCCCACCTTACATGATCAAACTGAAACCAAATGTGCGACTGCCACGTATATCACAGTATCGTATCTCCATTGAGGGAGAACGAGCGCTATTAGCGATTGTACACGACCTGATCAAAAAGGATGTCGTTGAAGAAACTCGGGGAAATGTGTGTAACAGTCCTGTACTGCCAATTTTAAAACGCACTGATCCATCTAAACCTCCTGTGTATCGGTTCATAATTGATTTGAGGGAAGTGAATAAAATAGTGATCCCACAGTTTCCCGTGGTCCCTGATATAACGGCTTTGTTGACCCTGATTCCAGCTTCTGCCTCCTGGTTCACGGTGATCGACCTAAAGAATGCCTTCTTTAGCATCCCGATCGCTGAGGAAAGCAGAGACCTATTCGGATTTTCGTTAGGTGGTCGCAGTTTCAGACTAAAACGCGCACCACAAGGCTATTGTGAAAGTCCGTCGATCTATAGCCAAGCACTTAAAAGTCAACTGGATGCATTTGTGTTACCGACGGGTGCGGTTTTGATTCAATACGTTGACGACCTATTAGTGGCAGCCGATACGGAGGCTATTTGCAAAACGGCTACAGTATCACTATTGCGTTATCTACATGAGTTGCATCACAAGGTGTCACCTTCCAAGCTGCAATATTGTTGCCAAGAAGTCACCTATTTAGGTCACTTATTGTCGAAAGAAGGGAGAAGGTTGACCCCAGAGAGAATTGCAGCGATTTCTCGAATGACTGTGCCAAAAACTCAGAGAGATGTACGTGCCTTTCTAGGTATTACGTCATACTGCAGACAGTGGATTCCGAATTTTTCACTATTGGCGAAACCATTGTTAGCTCTCACGTGCAAGGATGTTCCGACTCCTTTGCCATGGACTGAAGAGTGTCAGAAAAGTTTCTCTGAATTACGTGATGCATTGTGTTCGGCTCCTGTGTTAGGTACTCCTGATTACAGTAAGCCGTTTACACTGTACGTTCACGAGAGGGATGGTTGTGCGTTGAGTGTTCTGGCGCAACAATTTGGTGACAAACAGCGCCCATGCGCATATTTTTCTTCGACCTTAGACCCAGTAGCTAGAGCTTTGCCGAGTTGTTTACGAGCAACAGCGGCAGCTGCGGCGTCCATTCGACAATCCGCAGGTCTGGTCATGGATAATATGCTTACGGTGATGGTTCCTCATGCAGTTGACACTCTCTTGAACCGAACAAAAACTCAACATTTGACAAGCGCAAGGTTGTCTGGATATGAGTTGACGTTACTGGCTAGTCACATACGCATAAAAAGATGTAACGTGTTGAACCCAGCAACATTGTTACCGATCAACATGGAGTCAAGTGGCGAAGCGCCGCATGACTGTTATCTGAGGACTGAGGAGGAAACAAAGGGTCGTATTGACCTAAAAGATGCTCCATTGATAGATCCCGATGGTACTTTATATGTGGATGGTTCCTGTTTCCAGTTGCCGAATGGTGATGTGACGACTGCGTATGCTGTAGTGACATTGAGTACGGTTGTAGAAACTGCAAGATTGAGTCAGAATTCGGCTCAGGCTGCTGAGCTGATCGCCTTGACGAGAGCGTGTGTGTTGTCCAGAGGAAAGCGGGTGAATGTGTTTACCGACAGCCAGTATGCTTTTGGTGTGGCGCACAGTTTTGGGCGATTGTGGAGAGAAAGAGGATTCTTAACGTCGCATGGCACGAAGATTCAGCATGGACAGCTTGTGAACGACCTCCTAGACGCACCTACACTGCCTAAGCAGGTGGCCATAGTCAAATGTAGTGCGCATCGGAAAGTGACGGATGATGTTGGTCGTGGTAATGCGTTTGCAGATGAAATTGCTAAGGAGACAGCTAAAGATCTGACAAATCGAATGTATGTTACGAGTTCAGTGAGATGGCCAACGGAGACTAGTATGTGCGAGGACACAGTTGAGAGTGTGAGGGGAATACAGAATGAGGCCACTGAGACGGAAAAGACTAAGTGGAAAGAGAGCACGGGGAGGTTGGATGAGAATGGATGTTGGGTTGATTTGTCAGAGAAACAGAGATGGATGTTACCGGATGCATATGTGCTCGCTGTTGTTACAATGGCTCATGGTACAGCACACATAAGCGCAAAAGGCATATGCAAGTTGTTGTCCCCTGTATGGAAGAATGATGGGATTACTAAATGTGCAGAGAGAATGGTTAAGAATTGTATGGTGTGTTTGATGTATAATCCCGGCAAGGGCACTCCCACTCCACCTGGTCATTTTGCCCCTCCTACATGCCCTTTTGAAGTTATCCAGTTGGACTTCATCCATATGGAGAGATGCAACAACTTGAAGTATGTCTTGGTCATAGTATGTGCGTTCTCCAGATGGATTGAGGCTTACCCCCTCAAGGATAATACTGCCCTGTCCACAGCAAAAATTCTGCTCAAAGAGTATTTCCCCAGATATGGAATGCCTCGGATTGTATGGTCGGACAACGGAAGTGAGTTTGTCGGGAGTGTGATGAAGAGTGTGTGTCGTGGCTTAGGTATAGTACAAAAATTTCATAGTGCTAATCATCCTCAGTCAGCGGGTTTGGTGGAAGGATACAATGGCACCCTGAAACTGAAACTTGCTAAAATTCAGGCAACAACTGGTTTATCATGGCCAGATGCTTTGCCTTTAGCTCTCTTATCGACCAGGGCAACTGTGCACTCCCGAGTAGGGCTTAGCCCATATGAGATTGTGTTCGGCCGCCCTGCTAATATTTGGGGAGTCCCGAGGCCTAAAGAATTTGATAGAATTGAATATCCAATGTTGATTGATTATCTTCATGATCTGACTGCTAAATTAAGTTTGATTCATCAACAGGTCTTTGAGGCTCTGCCATCACAAACAGAGGGTCCTGGTCACCGGCTCCAACCAGGGGACTGGGTGTTGTCCCGTAACTTCGGCCGAAAACGGAACCTTGAGCCGAGGTTTGTGGGACCTTTCCAGGTGCTCCTGGCAACGAGGACGGCGGTTCGGCTAGAGGGACGGAAGCACTGGGTGCATGCCACCCACACCAAGAAAGTCCCGCTTCCTTTGCCGGCGGACACTTGGATGAGAAGAGGTTTTTCATCGTCTGAAACCGACGCTCCACAACGTCTTGTCCCGGTCAGCGAAGCTCAGCCCCTATCTGACACCCCTGTTGATCCCCCTCTCAAAATTTCCTTCCCGCCAACTTCGGAGAATTCGAGTGCTGAACAATTGCCTGAACGATCGAACACTCATTTGCCATCCAATCCACTGTTTGAAGATCAGACTCGCCCTGGGAGCAGCCGATACTTTCTTCGTCCACGCACAAAAGACTAATAAAAGAAATTTTTGTTATTTTTGAAATTCACATTTGCTCTGACCATTGTGGACATTTTATATTGTGTACCTTTGTCCTTTTCTTTTTCGTGCAGCCAAGAATCTTATAGTAAATTGAATGTTCAATTTATCTAGAACCTATCATCTGGGTTGGCCGTAGGGCCGTGCGGGTACTTTCTTCTGTTTAGCAGCTATCGACACTAGGTCGGTTTCTTTTGTCAATTTCTGGGAACTCCTGGGGATTGATAATCGCTACTCGGAACAAAGTGCGTCAAGAACGTCGCGGACGGTCGTTAGAGGATGGAATTTTCTAAGCTGTCGAAAGAAGAGAAAATGTCGCAGAAAGATCTACGTTAAACAAGGTGTTTCGTACAAGATGTTTTTTGTTACAGGTTTTCATGTTGTTCCTGACTGTATCTATGCTACTAGTGGGTGGAATGTATTTTGGTTTTCAATCACTGTTGCCCTCTACTATACCTACTCCTCCTTCTCATGACCTAAATTTCGTCTCTACTGTTTCTCCACATTCTTTTCACATACTGCCCCAACATGAGCAAGTCAGACGTGCGGAATTTAGAAACAATTCTTTTGTGCAACTGTTGCATCAGCATCAGTTGGTAGTAAATACTACAAGTTGTTGGGTGTGTGGACTAATGCCACATACAATGGACAGGGGTATCCCGTATTTCGTTCTTCCGTACAGCCCCCAAGGGTCAGCCCGAGCATTTCAAACTATGTTTCGCAGTGCACTAGATTCCTACCCCCATCGAGAGCCACGCTCAGCACACTTTGGTCCTGGCCCGTACCACAAGTCTCTGGCGATAGCTATTGCTGATTTAGATAGAGATATTTTTGACGCATCGCTTATCCCAGAGGAGGAGGTGCGAGCCTATAGGGAACTAAGTGAGACTGAGTATAGTGTATCAGTGGGTGATAGGCAGCTCAAAAGCTCATCTCCAATCTGGATTGTACCTCACCTAGGCCACTTTTGTCTGCAAGGTCGTGGCCGAAATCCAAGAGCCCTGCTTGGGAAGAGCGCCTGTGTGGATACTTACGTTCTACCGATGCTCTCTTCCCCTGTCTTCCTAACTGCCAAGGGTACCTATTTTGCATGTTATAATCGAGCATATACGTGGTTACCTCATGACTTCTCGGGTACCTGCTATATTGCAAATCTCTTGCCTCCGACTTTCACTGTTACTTCAGATTATCACCGAACTAGAGTTGAGAGAGGTGTTATTAGCAGAGAAGATACTGCCGGACAAGAGGCAGGAGACTTCTTTAAGGGGTTCCTACCGTTTTGGGGCCCTATGGTCAATAGTAGAAATCTGAGGCAGTTAACTCGTGTAGTAGAGTCAACTGCTAACATAACCGCAAGTGCCCTTGGTAATCTGACAGCAGAGCTTCAAGCGGATAGGCTTATGACGTTACAGAACCGTATGGTTCTAGACATTGTTCTAGCAGATAGAGGAGGTGTGTGCAAGGTCATCCATTCGAGCTGCTGCATATTCATACCTGATAACGCTCCAACGGTTTATCAAGCCATCTCCAAGTTGCACAAAATCTCGGAGTCCATACACGTGGACGAGGGAAATTGGACGCTTCTAGGATGGTTTTGGGGCCTGATGTCGACCTGGGGTTGGAAGATTCTGATGATTATAGGGGTTGTTGTGACGTTCCTGTTCACGTGTTGTCTTTGTGTACAGTGTGGTCCTGCCTTATGTGGCCTTTGTGCTACAACGTGTATAAGAAGGCCATCTGTTAACAATGAGACATTGATGAATAGAATAATGTTTCAGCAACATCTGAATGATCTGATGAACATCGAGATCGATTATGATTTCGACTAGTGCTTGCCTACATGAGGGCAAAAGGAGCGTCTGAGGTTCCGTGAAAATCGATACGGCGTTTTTGGCATTACCAAATATGGACGAGTTTGGTATCTACGATCCGTAAATGGCAAGTTCGGTAAGTGTACGCGCTTTCGCTACACAAACTGATAGGGTTCGCCTAATATTACGTGTTCTTCATCTGAACCCACGGGTTCCATTTTAGATACGGCACCCATTTTGTTTCTTGCCCTCACGTAGTCAGTGAACAGGCAAGTGTCCGCGCCATGAACTTTTAGTTCCCAAGACATACGGAAGACGCATTTTCCTTTCATGCTCCTTTATGACCGGAGGAACGACACTGCAGAGGCAAATGGCTCAGCTTGAGGGTAATCATGCCGTACCGGCCTATTGTTTCAGCCGTGCATGCGTTGGGATCCAGCTCTTTGATCCTATGATCATGTTTTCCGATATTACCCCCACACTCTTTTCTCTACACATGTCTGACTTCCTTGCAGCTGCTCTTGTCTCTTTTTCTTGGTCATTTACAACTCTAATGGGTGTGCCTAATGGTGGGAAGATGTACTTTCACAGTTGGGAACCGGCATTGCTACTGTAATTATGTTCCGGGATTCTGAACACATGAAAGAGACCCTTTTGAATTTTACTGTGGGAACTGAATTGTAATCTTTTGTCCGCATGTTGTGCAATGGCAACATTCTGTATAAAGGAGAGCGACTCACATATGCAAGTTGAGAAGCAGACTCGTAGAACCTACACGCTGTTGTACTTCTAGTGACTTTTGCCTCCCTGCAGTAATAAACTCTGATCTTTGACGCCGAAGGAAGTGCCCCGTGTCTCTGTCTTTAGTGCGCCGAAACAGGTATCCCACGAAGGTTATAGGTGTTGTTCCCTGGCACCGCTGGCCCTTAAATAGCCCAGTCCTTCAACCTTCCTCATCACAGCCAACAGCTGAGCTATGGAAATCTGACTCCCATGCTCATGGCAACATATAATTCCTGGTGTGAAAAAACTGGAAGCTTTGAAAACCTCCCATTCCCCAACAGGGCAACATAGCCCCACCCTGCTCCTGTCTTTGAAACCCTCAACCAGATTCTCAACCTGTACTCTTCTTTTTTTATTGTTTTTTGTGTAAGAGATTTTTATTAAGTTTTCAGATATATAAGATTAGGAAATAATGGGTACAATAAAATGAAGGAGAAAAAAAGCCATAATAAAGTATACATAGCTTAATTAAGATAATACAATTAGGCAATAAACAAATGTGGAAAGTAGAAATAGTATAAGTAAAAAGAAGAGGAAAGGGAGAAAGAGAAGAGAGAAAAAGGAAAAGAAAAAGAGAGACAGAGAGAAAGGAAGGTGGAGGAGTAACCAAAATGGTGTAGTATATTGATTTGTGGAGAAAAGGAAAAAACTGAGAATTAATTAATAGAAGGGTGAGTGGAAAGATATGTAGAGAAAGGAAGCCAAAGAAGATCGGATTAAATTTTTTGAGAAACAGAAGAAGAAGAAACGGAAGCAATCCTGTGTTCATCGCATACACATTTCCGCAAGCTTAGTAGAGAAGTGTTTGAGTTGTCTTTCCAGGCCAAAAGAATAACTTTAAAAGCTAATGCAATAAAAAGATCAAATAATTTAGAAACTGAAGATAATACATTAACATCAGGTGACAAGGAACCTAGAAAAACATTTTGTAACGTTAAAATAGAATCAAAGTGAAAAACTGACATGCAGATATTCCAAACAGATTTCCAAAAAGATAAAACATTAGAACATTCATACAATTGGTGCATTAACGTGCCCGTTTCAGTGGAACATGACCAACAGTTTGGCGAAGAGGTAGATGAGATACTAACAGGAGTAACAATAGCTCTTTGATAAATAAAATACAAAGATTGGGTTATATGGGCAGCAGCAGAAGTTTTAAAGAGTTTGGACCACAGTTTATCCCAGGTGTTTATAGGAAAAGAAACAGACAAATCAGCTTCCCATGCAAGTTCATTTTGAGATTTAGGTCTTTCAATAACATTTGATAACAATAAATTATATACAAAAGCGGCTTTAGGTCTGTGGGTCAAAAATAAGGGGTATAGAGGAGTAGAGAGGGATATAGATGGTGCGTGAGGTGGAAGGGAGAGAGTAGAGAAGTGAGATTGTATGGCATTAACAATAATATGGTATTCAGCAAGAGAGGAGTCAGGTAATTGATAAAAAGTTTGTAAAGCATGAAAGGGAACAATAGAGTACTTGTGAAGAAATTGATGAACAAAAATAATACCCAACCTCTACTCTTCTATAACAACTTCATCACTGCTTAAGCCCCCTTTATGTCGCAAACCTAGTAATTCAGATGCTCTGAATGCCCCAAAAAATAACCATACAAAACATAACCTATACTTAGAATACTCGAACTCATTGTAACAGCAAGAAGGCAACTGTAACAACATCCTTTGCAATAAATCAAATGTCACTAGCTAACGTAAAGGCTTGCTACGAGCCAGTTCCATACCTAAACCTCTAAGCACCCTTTTCACTAACACCCCTCCCACCGGGTCCCTCCCCCACCGCAACTGCCCATGAAAAGAAATCCCAGCCAGTTTACCAGAAATAGTAGTGTGTGAAAAACCTTTATCTATCAGGTGTAACACAAAACCTAATAAAATCTGTTCATCATCCACCATACTCCCAGGCGCAGCAAACGTGTTCCAAAACAAAGGGAGGAAGCATAGAGGTACTGATAGAATCACCCTCCTAGCCGTATCAAATAAACAATGAGATTCTATCAATGTGAAGAGGTGTAAAAGAATTTTTATTTTTAAAGTGTTTTAATTGTGATCCAGTAAAATACTGGGCTCTCTCTTAGATCTGAAAAGACAAGAGCACAATGTGCTTGTTGAGGGGTATTTTAACAAGCACATTGTGCTCTTGTCTTTTCAGATCTAAGAGAGAGCCCAGTATTTTACTGGATCACTATTAAAACACTTTAAAAATAAAAATTCTTTTACACCTCTTCACATTGGCAGCAAACGTGTTACCATAGCTTAATAACTTGCTCCAGGCTTGCTGAAAGCTTCTTTTCGTAGAGGCCGCTACTAATTTCTCTACCAATTTGATAATTCCCATTCCCCACAAGCCCAGACATATAGTGGGATCTGAGTCTTGTTGGATTCTGCCCCAGGTGTCAGCTTGTGAAATTTCGCCCACTGAAAACGAGACAGAGCGTCCGCTATACAATGATTGACTCCTGGGATATGTCTCGCTTTACAAACAACGTTCAGCTGCAGACATTTAAGCATACAGGCACGTAGCAACCAAAGAACTCTCAAATCTTTGGCCTTTTGTTTATTGATCAATTCAACCACAGCTACATTGTGTACATTAAACAATACTGGACTATTCTGGAATTCCCCTCCCCATACATACAATGCCACAAGGAGAGGAAAAAACTCTAAGAAGGCGATACTGCGATCCTGTTGTAGCTAATGCACTGGCCAACTCTCAGTGCACCAACACCCAGAATGTGCCAACCCCTTTCGCACCAGACGCGTCCGAGTAAATCTGGATTTCCCAAATCATGTCTTCATCTGCAAAAAACAAAGACACTCCATTGAAATCTGTCAGAAAAGTCAACCAGATATGCAGAACGGCCCTAGTGGCTGCTTAAATGCACACTCTGAGATGAGGGAGATAGGGCCCTGACATGGACATACCCAACGTCCTTCAGAAAGTTCTCCCAGCCCTGACCACCCTACATGCAAAATTTAGATAGCCCAACAATGTTTGCACCTTCCTGAGCTCCAACTTGCGCTCATCAATCACAGATGACAAAAATGCTGAAATCTCCTGTACTTTCTCCGCTGGTAATCTTGCTATCATCTCCATAGTGTCAATTTCAATTCCCAAGAAAGTCAGTTTTGTATTAGGACCTTCAGTTTTGTCACACCCAGCTCCTGAGCCATAGACTGGAAAAGTGTGCAAAGCCTTTTGACATTGTCCTGTGTTCTGAACTGCAATGAACATGAAGTTGTCTAAATAATGACAAATGAGGTCATGACCACTAATGTAAGTAAAACGCCACTGTAGAAAAGTGCTGAAGGTTTCAAATAGTGCACGATACAGAACACCCCATGGGAAGAACCTTATCTTCATAGAATACCCCTTGAAAATGCTTGCCTACCAGCTAAAAATCAGAAGGATGAATGGGTAACAGACGAAAATCAGACTGTATGTCACTTTTTGCTAATTGTGCAGCTCTCCCCGCGGACCTGACCAACCTCAGCGCATCATCCACGGAGGCGTAGGACACACTAGAATCCACTGGGGATATGAAGTTATTAACAGAGGAGCCCTCAGGCCAGGAGAGGTGGTGAATCAAACAGAACTCCCCAGCTTTCTTTTTAGGCACCACCCCCAGAGGAGAGACGATCAAATTGTGCATTGGACAACTAACAAAAGGACCCACCACTCTGCCTGCCTCCACCTCCGACTGTAACTTCTGTTGGACCACCTTTGGAAACTCCTTAGCTGACTGAAGATTGTCAGACCACCTGCTCTGACGGGGACCCTAGTAGCCTATCTTAAAACCGTCTTTGAAACCCCAAAATAATCTGGTGGCAGCCTCGGTGTCTGGATAGGTTTCCAGCCAGTTAGCCAAGATCACCAACCTAATTGGCGTGTGAGCGCTTTGGTACAAATTTGAAAGCCTGAACTCTTCCCCTCTGCCCCCTTCCTTGATCACCCCATCGCTGACCTGCAAAACATTGTGGGAGGGGATGTTTGCCGTGAATCAACAAAATGTAACAGTGGATCACAGAAAAGAATAAACTAACTAAGTATCTGAAACAACAGGAGAAAGAACCAAAGAATGGTGAATCTAAATCAAAATTATTAAGTGACTAAGTGATATTACACTAAACCACTGGGTACTCTTTCCATGTGAAAAAATACCCATCAGTTGTCGATCGATACTGCCCTATTCATCAGCTGGGATCCTTCACACCATGAAGGTAAGATTTTGTACCCATTACAGATAAGCAAGGTGTATATAACTCATCTGTCCAGCGAGGCCCAGTGAACTCTATAGTGTATCTGGGTGTAAGGGGACAACTGTAGAGCAGTGCACAAAAAACGTGAAACTAATAATAAATGAAAGAAAGTGTGCTTTAATGACTAAAATTGGATAGTGAGGAGGTTAAGACCCTTTAATAAACACCTCTTTACTCCTAAACCAATAAAAGAGTGCGACAGTAGTAGTCTCAGCAAATAACTACCACTTAGTGTGTAAGGTCAACATGTTTCTGCAGACTCAATGGAGCCAAAAGGTATCCTGCTGCTCTCATCAGGACCATGATCGCTAATGCTCAATTTTAGTGAAAAAGAAACATTTTTTTATCACCTGGGTATCCTCTAGGTCATCATTCTCCTGGCTTTATGGTCCCCATGACATCAAGTGAACAGGAAACACACAATCAGATACATGGAAAGATAAACGCACAACAGTTAGTATAGGTTTGATTAATGGATCCGTAATTTTTATATCAAGTATTCCAATTCTAGGCAGATTGTATGCCTATCTGGTGTCTAGTGAGGCACAAATACTGTCAAAATTAGTAGAGTATAGACTCTCACTTACCTAGATGGCAGGAGAGAAAGACTCCACCTCACCTGGCCCCAGCGCAGGTAATTGGAGCACCGCTCTGGTGAACAAATGTGTTAAAAGAAGGGATTAATGTGACACGTCAATACAAACTGGTTTCATAAAACTGCTCAAAGCAACAGAACAGAGGGGTGGGTAGAGGGTATTGTCCACGTGTACTCGACACGCGTTAACTTCAACTCCTGTATTTTGGACTCTGTCAATAAAAGGCTATAACGATTTTTAGTGGTGGGGATGTTTGCCACCACATTGGGAACACTCATGCTTGTACCTGCAGCATTGCCTACTGCAAAAACGTCTGTTGAAGTTCCAACAGGCCCCGAAAACAGGTGTCTGACCCCTGCCACTAAACCCTGCCCCAGGCTGGGCGGGACGATATTTAAAGGGCCGATAAGATACCGGCAACCTACTTGCAGTATGTGTGGTAGCAGGCGGCTGCGAAGACGCCATCCATTGTAACCACAACTCTGAGTCCACATCACCCCAGGGTCTGTCATTAAAAAGGCTCATACGAGCTCCAAACTCCTCATCATATAACAACCAAGCATAACTGCAAAAATAACTCTGAGCCTTCCTTATGCTATCCATGTACTTGAACATCGCTACCGCTCTATCCTGATGTTTTTCACAATAAATGCTAGTGTAAATGAGAAAGGCAGATGTCCAGTTCTCAATGGATTTCGGGACCCTAGGTCTTCTGGCCAATTCCCATTCTTCCTCCTCTGAGCCTTCTTTGGTATGAATATCCTGATGTAACAACTTAAAGACATCCACAGATTCATGACGCCAAATCCTGCTCTTGGTCTTCTCCGATATATGGGAGCTTAATAGCATACCAATCCCCATGTAAGATAAATTCTTGTGTATATTGTTATCCTCTTCTACTGTCTCTTTGACATCTTTTGCCACTGCATTGGTCTCTTGAACATCTTTGTCAGAGTCGTTCCCCACCCTTACCTCCTGACAATTACCTTGCTGCACAGCCCCAGTCAGAACCTTGTCCAAAACCTTCTCCCCCCAACTCCAAATAACCTGGTGAGTTTCTGTGGTTGACCTCCTTCTTGTTGCCAAAATGTCCACCACCCTGCCTTACCTTTTGGCAACTGAGCTGCTCTCTTGCAGAAGGCCTGAGGGTCATCCTGTTGGTGACTGATGGTTGTAGAATCCTGTACCATTGCTCGGTCTGCACTTGACTTCTGCAAAAGGCTAAGAACACTGTTTTGCCCCAAGGTACCCATCTGAACCCCCACAAAATTCAAAGACTTCTCCCCCTCATCCCCACAATCCCCTTCTCTCAATTCCTCTTCTTCAAGGTCGTCGCTGTCTGCATCCACTACCAATTGTTCACCACATCCACCATAATGTGCCCCACTTCCCCCCGGCATTTCGCCATCACCTACCCCGCCATCGTAAAAAGGCCAATGAATATCTTTTGCAGCAGTTGATTTGCCTGAATTCGAAGGGAAATCAGCTCCAGATCTCCCTCCCTCTAGAAAACCCCCTGACGGAGCCGCAGCATGCTCTGTCCGCAACTTCCTTTTGCCAGCCGCTTTCCTCTTTGAAACTGGCACCTTGCCTTTCAAGCCGCTCAAGCCTGGCTGTTCCTTAACGCCCAATGCACCCCCCATGCTCCCGCTATCAACACCATGAACCTCTCCGGACGAACTGCCATTCCCCACCCATACCCACTGACCTCCCTTTGTCTCCTGCACAGCCTTCTGGAATGGCCCTCCCAAGCGCAAACCCTGTTGGTTTTCCACCCAGGCTGGGCTGGTAAACTGCTGAGCCTCCTGGCCTCTAATAGCCTCATGGTGAACCAGGGGCCCTGTATCCTGTGAATGCTGTTTCCAAAGAGGCAGCTGGAATGCCTCCGTGCCACCCTGCACCCTTGCCTGTATCGATGAGTCCCCACCACTTGGGTCCTGTCCTACAAGGAATGCACTGGAGGTCAAGTTGACATTCCTTTGCGGCAACAATCCTGTCGGCCCAACTGAGGGAGCTTCCGTGGGCAAAATTGTGGGGTATATACAAGATAAATTTGGGGCAAGGCTCAAAACATAAGTCTGCCCATGTACATTCAAGAGTTGAGCTCCCCCATGCCACACCAATCCAGTGTGAGCTGCACTCGGGGAATGAGCTTCGTCCTGCAACTGGCAGTGCGAAACAGCCACTGTCTGAGCACTCTTCGCCCGCCTCCCCCTCCCGCTATTAACCACATATCCAGCAACTCGAGCCAGGGCGCCTCCCCGCAGCCACCCGGCTTGGCTTAAAGACCGCCCCCTCCTCCCGCCCACTTTCGCGCGCCGCCCGCCTACATGAAAAAGGGCCGTTGCATATACCTGTGCACTCTCTGAAGCCGCCTCATGGGGATCAACAGGCTCCTCCAGCCCGACAGCCACTACCGCCTCAGGCACCAATGGCATGGGCGCCGAGCACTCTTTCTCCTCCACGGGCTGTGGGGACAGGCAGGCAGCCACTGCTAAGGAGACTCCCCGCGCTGACTTACGTTTGGAGTGTGCAAGCCCCACCCATGCCGCGCCCGGGACTCCCGGCTGAAGCAGGTCATCTCTGCCGGCCGCACAGATCACCCGGACAGCCTCCTGCACCTCCGACGATGACACCATCTCGCAAACCAGGCAATAAAGGTCAGTGATGCAGGACTCAGGGCAGGCAGAAACGACAAAGAACTGCAATCCCTTCCTCCCACCTCCCTTGGGCACAATGAGCTTCCCGCCCCGCCAGCCTTCTATTAGTGAACTGCCCTCCTCGCGCCTCCTGCCCCCTAATTGCCCCTGCCTTCGCACCTGGGTGGCAGCTCCATTGTGCGAAAATACCCAGGGGGAGACCGGCTCGTGCCTAGCTCCCCCTGGGTCCCCCCTGTCATCTACAGTTGAGGTTAGCAAATTCCTCTTCGTCATAGACACGGGCAATGAGTGGGCTGAAGAGGGAAGCAAGTTGAGAAATGACCCAGTCAGGGCTCATCATCCCCAAAGGAAGCACATTGACAAGAAACCTCACAACAACACAGTTGTTTCCTGCGCAATGAATGCCACTCATCTCCTCAGTAACGTTTGATTGCATAGCCCCTAAATAAAAACATTCATGGTAAGGTATTGCCTCCCTTAAACGTGCATGTAAGACAAGCATACACATAGAGTGCGCGCGTCCTACTCTGAGCGAGAAAGTATTCTAATTCTTAAATGTGACCTCTGACTGTGACAGCCACCCTCATCTTGGAAAGGAGGCCACTCTTTGCTGACCAGACAAATTGGGCCTGTCTGGCAAGGGGGTCGTCCTGGCTGGCCTGCCTGTACCCATTAATGCTTGTTCGAGCTTTCTATCATAGTTGCTTACACTGCCTGTGTCCATTAATGCTTGTTTGAGCTTTCTAACAAAGTTGCTCACACTGTCTGTGTCCATTACCACCTGTTAGAGCTCCAATGCCACGGGAACCCTGAGGGGACAGTTTTGTTTATAATTAAACTAAATTGTTCAAGCAATTGACCGCGCAGTAAAGGAATTGTTGGGTAAAAAGCGCACACACTAGCACCTTGTGGATTCTTCCAGGAAGGGCAGCACTGCATTTTTTTTTTACATGCAAGTGTCGTTTTTGCGGCTTCTTCGCATGTTAAGTGTCTGACACATGGGTTGCTAGGAGACTTCACAAGTGGAGCAGCGCATCCTTCAACTAAATGCAAAGTGTAAACGTGCGTTGTGGCTTGTTTTTGCCTAGGTCGAAAAAGAGTAGTCCACTGCTAAAACTAATTAATGATGAGACAGCCGTTGTGTTTTTAGATTATTGCAGGCACTAATTCACTAATCTCTGACATAATTACTAGCTTATTTGAAGTAGGGGTATAGCATCCACCACAAGTATTTTTAGCAACCCCCTTGAAGTGCAATTTCATTAGCATACCTTTGCATTGTGATTTTTGGAGAACCAAAACTGGGAGGCATAGTGTACTTATTTCCCAAACGGAGGACAGGGTGTTATTAACAATTTTGATATTCCCCAAAAAATAAATCTTACAATGTAAGAAAGAGAGAAAAGCTATGAGAGATCTCTAGCACACCGCGTGATGGTCTTCAAGAGAGAGTTCCGACTAAACGACGGCAACAGGCGAGGTTCCATCTTGTTCCTCTTTTTATTTGAGGCATAATTCAGGTGCATCCTGATTGCGGCACCAGTGATTCAAATCTATATCTGAGTGCTGACTGAACTCCATGATCCGGTCTGTATGAGGGATTTATGGAGGGAGTTTAAGGTTTTTTAAGGTAAACACGACTGAGTCTCCTGAACCCGCACACCTAATACACCAATGAAACATGCTTATCTCAACCACCCCACCCCCATAGCCTCACGCTGCAGTCTGAAGGGACATTAGCGGACCTACCACCAAAGCATCCTTACTTCAGGCACCCTTCTAACACCCCCCTCCACCCCCACGCACTCTTGTTTCAGAAGCCCCACTCGTTGTGCCTGAGGCTAAACCGATCGGCAGTCGCAGCTCAGACAAGGCGGACACTATCATCAGATTTTGAGTATATTATAAATCACAGCAGTACCCCAAACCCTGCCACCCCCTACAAACCCCCAGGATGGCAGGGAAGGAGAAATGTTGGGCGCTGAGGTGCAAGGCGTAATTGGTGGGATTCGCTAACCTGAAAGTTTATGATGCCCGGTGAGATGGGAGGGCGTGATGAATCATTCTGCAGGGGACGCCAGTTCACGTGACACGTCGTGACGAGGGCACGCTTTGCTCCAAAGTATAAGTCCAATGGGTCGCACTCCGACTCCACCCACCAGCAGGTGTGCCCCAGGAGCATCATGGTAGATGCAGTCTTTGATAGCGTGTGCGCTATATCGAAACAGTGTGTGAAAGCAAGATTGCAGCACCAACTCTGGACACCGGTGTTTCGGAATAGTTGTTCCTCGTCAGCAGAGTGTAGGTTATTCGGGGTTAGCTGTGCAGGCTGCCAAGTGTTCACAAGTTGATACCTCTCACGGCGCGGGTGCGGGATCCGAGCTCGTCAGCCCTAGCTCGAGGGAGCCAATTAAATAAGTCCAATGGGTCGCACTCCGACTCCACCCACCAGCAGGTGTGCCCCAGGAGCATCATGGTAGATGCAGTCTTTGATAGCGTGTGCGCTATATCGAAACAGTGTGTGAAAGCAAGATTGCAGCACCAACTCTGGACACCGGTGTTTCGGAATAGTTGTTCCTCGTCAGCAGAGTGTAGGTTATTCGGGGTTAGCTGTGCAGGCTGCCAAGTGTTCACAGGTTGATACCTCTCACGGCGCGGGTGCGGGATCCGAGCTCGTCAGCCCTAGCTCGAGGGAGCCAATTAAATAAGTCCAATGGGTCGCACTCCGACTCCACCCACCAGCAGGTGTGCCCCAGGAGCATCATGGTAGATGCAGTCTTTGATAGCGTGTGCGCTATATCGAAACAGTGTGTGAAAGCAAGATTGCAGCACCAACTCTGGACACCGGTGTTTCGGAATAGTTGTTCCTCGTCAGCAGAGTGTAGGTTATTCGGGGTTAGCTGTGCAGGCTGCCAAGTGTTCACAGGTTGATACCTCTCACGGCGCGGGTGCGGGATCCGAGCTCGTCAGCCCTAGCTCGAGGGAGCCAATTAAATAAGTCCAATGGGTCGCACTCCGACTCCACCCACCAGCAGGTGTGCCCCAGGAGCATCATGGTAGATGCAGTCTTTGATAGCGTGTGCGCTATATCGAAACAGTGTGTGAAAGCAAGATTGCAGCACCAACTCTGGACACCGGTGTTTCGGAATAGTTGTTCCTCGTCAGCAGAGTGTAGGTTATTTGGGGTTAGCTGTGCAGGCTGCCAAGTGTTCACAGGTTGATACCTCTCACGGCGCGGGTGCGGGATCCGAGCTCGTCAGCCCTAGCTCGAGGGAGCCAATTAAATAAGTCCAATGGGTCGCACTCCGACTCCACCCACCAGCAGGTGTGCCCCAGGAGCATCATGGTAGATGCAGTCTTTGATAGCGTGTGCGCTATATCGAAACAGTGTGTGAAAGCAAGATTGCAGCACCAACTCTGGACACCGGTGTTTCGGAATAGTTGTTCCTCGTCAGCAGAGTGTAGGTTATTCGGGGTTAGCTGTGCAGGCTGCCAAGTGTTCACAGGTTGATACCTCTCACGGCGCGGGTGCGGGATCCGAGCTCATCAGCCCTAGCTCGAGGGAGCCAATTAAATAAGTCCAATGGGTCGCACTCCGACTCCACCCACCAGCAGGTGTGCCCCAGGAGCATCATGGTAGATGCAGTCTTTGATAGCGTGTGCGCTATATCGAAACAGTGTGTGAAAGCAAGATTGCAGCACCAACTCTGGACACCGGTGTTTCGGAATAGTTGTTCCTCGTCAGCAGAGTGTAGGTTATTCGGGGTTAGCTGTGCAGGCTGCCAAGTGTTCACAGGTTGATACCTATCACGGCGCGGGTGCGGGATCCGAGCTCGTCAGCCCTAGCTCGAGGGAGCCAATTAAATAAGTCCAATGGGTCGCACTCCGACTCCACCCACCAGCAGGTGTGCCCCAGGAGCATCATGGTAGATGCAGTCTTTGATAGCGTGTGCGCTATATCGAAACAGTGTGTGAAAGCAAGATTGCAGCACCAACTCTGGACACCGGTGTTTCGGAATAGTTGTTCCTCGTCAGCAGAGTGTAGGTTATTCGGGGTTAGCTGTGCAGGCTGCCAAGTGTTCACAGGTTGATACCTCTCACGGCGCGGGTGCGGGATCCGAGCTCGTCAGCCCTAGCTCGAGGGAGCCAATTAAATAAGTCCAATGGGTCGCACTCCGACTCCACCCACCAGCAGGTGTGCCCCAGGAGCATCATGGTAGATGCAGTCTTTGATAGCGTGTGCGCTATATCGAAACAGTGTGTGAAAGCAAGATTGCAGCACCAACTCTGGACACCGGTGTTTCGGAATAGTTGTTCCTCGTCAGCAGAGTGTAGGTTATTCGGGGTTAGCTGTGCAGGCTGCCAAGTGTTCACAGGTTGATACCTCTCACGGCGCGGGTGCGGGATCCGAGCTCGTCAGCCCTAGCTCGAGGGAGCCAATTAAATAAGTCCAATGGGTCGCACTCCGACTCCACCCACCAGCAGGTGTGCCCCAGGAGCATCATGGTAGATGCAGTCTTTGATAGCGTGTGCGCTATATCGAAACAGTGTGTGAAAGCAAGATTGCAGCACCAACTCTGGACACCGGTGTTTCGGAATAGTTGTTCCTCGTCAGCAGAGTGTAGGATATTCGGGGTTAGCTGTGCAGGCTGCCAAGTGTTCACAGGTTGATACCTCTCACGGCGCGGGTGCGGGATCCGAGCTCGTCAGCCCTAGCTCGAGGGAGCCAATTAAATAAGTCCAATGGGTCGCACTCCGACTCCACCCACCAGCAGGTGTGCCCCAGGAGCATCATGGTAGATGCAGTCTTTGATAGCGTGTGCGCTATATCGAAACAGTGTGTGAAAGCAAGATTGCAGCACCAACTCTGGACACCGGTGTTTCGGAATAGTTGTTCCTCGTCAGCAGAGTGTAGGTTATTCGGGGTTAGCTGTGCAGGCTGCCAAGTGTTCACAGGTTGATACCTCTCATAGCGCGGGTGCGGGATCCGAGCTCGTCAGCCCTAGCTCGAGGGAGCCAATTAAATAAGTCCAATGGATCGCACTCCGACTCCACCCACCAGCAGGTGTGCCCCAGGAGCATCATGGTAGATGCAGTCTTTGATAGCGTGTGCGCTATATCGAAACAGTGTGTGAAAGCAAGATTGCAGCACCAACTCTGGACACCGGTGTTTCGGAATAGTTGTTCCTCGTCAGCAGAGTGTAGGTTATTCGGGGTTAGCTGTGCAGGCTGCCAAGTGTTCACAGGTTGATACCTCTCACGGTGCGGGTGCGGGATCCGAGCTCGTCAGCCCTAGCTCGAGGGAGCCAATTAAATAAGTCCAATGGGTCGCACTCCGACTCCACCCACCAGCAGGTGTGCCCCAGGAGCATCATGGTAGATGCAGTCTTTGATAGCGTGTGCGCTATATCGAAACAGTGTGTGAAAGCAAGATTGCAGCACCAACTCTGGACACCGGAGTTTCGGAATAGTTGTTCCTCGTCAGCAGAGTGTAGGTTATTCGGGGTTAGCTGTGCAGGCTGCCAAGTGTTCACAGGTTGATACCTCTCACGGCGCGGGTGCGGGATCCGAGCTCGTCAGCCCTAGCTCGAGGGAGCCAATTAAATAAGTCCAATGGGTCGCACTCCGACTCCACCCACCAGCAGGTGTGCCCCAGGAGCATCATGGTAGATGCAGTCTTTGATAGCGTGTGCGCTATATCGAAACAGTGTGTGAAAGCAAGATTGCAGCACCAACTCTGGACACCGGTGTTTCGGAATAGTTGTTCCTCGTCAGCAGAGTGTAGGTTATTCGGGGTTAGCTGTGCAGGCTGCCAAGTGTTCACAGGTTGATACCTCTCACGGCGCGGGTGCGGGATCCGAGCTCGTCAGCCCTAGCTCGAGGGAGCCAATTAAATAAGTCCAATGGGTCGCACTCCGACTCCACCCACCAGCAGGTGTGCCCCAGGAGCATCATGGTAGATGCAGTCTTTGATAGCGTGTGCGCTATATCGAAACAGTGTGTGAAAGCAAGATTGCAGCACCAACTCTGGACACCGGTGTTTCGGAATAGTTGTTCCTCGTCAGCAGAGTGTAGGTTATTCGGGGTTAGCTGTGCAGGCTGCCAAGTGTTCACAGGTTGATACCTCTCACGGCGCGGGTGCGGGATCCGAGCTCGTCAGCCCTAGCTCGAGGGAGCCAATTAAATAAGTCCAATGGGTCGCACTCCGACTCCACCCACCAGCAGGTGTGCCCCAGGAGCATCATGGTAGATGCAGTCTTTGATAGCGTGTGCGCTATATCGAAACAGTGTGTGAAAGCAAGATTGCAGCACCAACTCTGGACACCGGTGTTTCGGAATAGTTGTTCCTCGTCAGCAGAGTGTAGGTTATTCGGGGTTAGCTGTGCAGGCTGCCAAGTGTTCACAGGTTGATACCTCTCACGGCGCGGGTGCGGGATCCGAGCTCGTCAGCCCTAGCTCGAGGGAGCCAATTAAATAAGTCCAATGGGTCGCACTCCGACTCCACCCACCAGCAGGTGTGCCCCAGGAGCATCATGGTAGATGCAGTCTTTGATAGCGTGTGCGCTATATCGAAACAGTGTGTGAAAGCAAGATTGCAGCACCAACTCTGGACACCGGTGTTTCGGAATAGTTGTTCCTCGTCAGCAGAGTGTAGGTTATTTGGGGTTAGCTGTGCAGGCTGCCAAGTGTTCACAGGTTGATACCTCTCACGGCGCGGGTGCGGGATCCGAGCTCGTCAGCCCTAGCTCGAGGGAGCCAATTAAATAAGTCCAATGGGTCGCACTCCGACTCCACCCACCAGCAGGTGTGCCCCAGGAGCATCATGGTAGATGCAGTCTTTGATAGCGTGTGCGCTATATCGAAACAGTGTGTGAAAGCAAGATTGCAGCACCAACTCTGGACACCGGTGTTTCGGAATAGTTGTTCCTCGTCAGCAGAGTGTAGGTTATTCGGGGTTAGCTGTGCAGGCTGCCAAGTGTTCACAGGTTGATACCTCTCACGGCGCGGGTGCGGGATCCGAGCTCATCAGCCCTAGCTCGAGGGAGCCAATTAAATAAGTCCAATGGGTCGCACTCCGACTCCACCCACCAGCAGGTGTGCCCCAGGAGCATCATGGTAGATGCAGTCTTTGATAGCGTGTGCGCTATATCGAAACAGTGTGTGAAAGCAAGATTGCAGCACCAACTCTGGACACCGGTGTTTCGGAATAGTTGTTCCTCGTCAGCAGAGTGTAGGTTATTCGGGGTTAGCTGTGCAGGCTGCCAAGTGTTCACAGGTTGATACCTATCACGGCGCGGGTGCGGGATCCGAGCTCGTCAGCCCTAGCTCGAGGGAGCCAATTAAATAAGTCCAATGGGTCGCACTCCGACTCCACCCACCAGCAGGTGTGCCCCAGGAGCATCATGGTAGATGCAGTCTTTGATAGCGTGTGCGCTATATCGAAACAGTGTGTGAAAGCAAGATTGCAGCACCAACTCTGGACACCGGTGTTTCGGAATAGTTGTTCCTCGTCAGCAGAGTGTAGGTTATTCGGGGTTAGCTGTGCAGGCTGCCAAGTGTTCACAGGTTGATACCTCTCACGGCGCGGGTGCGGGATCCGAGCTCGTCAGCCCTAGCTCGAGGGAGCCAATTAAATAAGTCCAATGGGTCGCACTCCGACTCCACCCACCAGCAGGTGTGCCCCAGGAGCATCATGGTAGATGCAGTCTTTGATAGCGTGTGCGCTATATCGAAACAGTGTGTGAAAGCAAGATTGCAGCACCAACTCTGGACACCGGTGTTTCGGAATAGTTGTTCCTCGTCAGCAGAGTGTAGGTTATTCGGGGTTAGCTGTGCAGGCTGCCAAGTGTTCACAGGTTGATACCTCTCATAGCGCGGGTGTGGGATCCGAGCTCGTCAGCCCTAGCTCGAGGGAGCCAATTAAATAAGTCCAATGGGTCGCACTCCGACTCCACCCACCAGCAGGTGTGCCCCAGGAGCATCATGGTAGATGCAGTCTTTGATAGCGTGTGCGCTATATCGAAACAGTGTGTGAAAGCAAGATTGCAGCACCAACTCTGGACACCGGTGTTTCGGAATAGTTGTTCCTCGTCAGCAGAGTGTAGGTTATTCGGGGTTAGCTGTGCAGGCTGCCAAGTGTTCACAGGTTGATACCTCTCACGGTGCGGGTGCGGGATCCGAGCTCGTCAGCCCTAGCTCGAGGGAGCCAATTAAATAAGTCCAATGGGTCGCACTCCGACTCCACCCACCAGCAGGTGTGCCCCAGGAGCATCATGGTAGATGCAGTCTTTGATAGCGTGTGCGCTATATCGAAACAGTGTGTGAAAGCAAGATTGCAGCACCAACTCTGGACACCGGAGTTTCGGAATAGTTGTTCCTCGTCAGCAGAGTGTAGGTTATTCGGGGTTAGCTGTGCAGGCTGCCAAGTGTTCACAGGTTGATACCTCTCACGGCGCGGGTGCGGGATCCGAGCTCGTCAGCCCTAGCTCGAGGGAGCCAATTAAATAAGTCCAATGGGTCGCACTCCGACTCCACCCACCAGCAGGTGTGCCCCAGGAGCATCATGGTAGATGCAGTCTTTGATAGCGTGTGCGCTATATCGAAACAGTGTGTGAAAGCAAGATTGCAGCACCAACTCTGGACACCGGTGTTTCGGAATAGTTGTTCCTCGTCAGCAGAGTGTAGGTTATTCGGGGTTAGCTGTGCAGGCTGCCAAGTGTTCACAGGTTGATACCTCTCACGGCGCGGGTGCGGGATCCGAGCTCGTCAGCCCTAGCTCGAGGGAGCCAATTAAATAAGTCCAATGGGTCGCACTCCGACTCCACCCACCAGCAGGTGTGCCCCAGGAGCATCATGGTAGATGCAGTCTTTGATAGCGTGTGCGCTATATCGAAACAGTGTGTGAAAGCAAGATTGCAGCACCAACTCTGGACACCGGTGTTTCGGAATAGTTGTTCCTCGTCAGCAGAGTGTAGGTTATTCGGGGTTAGCTGTGCAGGCTGCCAAGTGTTCACAGGTTGATACCTCTCACGGCGCGGGTGCGGGATCCGAGCTCGTCAGCCCTAGCTCGAGGGAGCCAATTAAATAAGTCAAATGGGTCGCACTCCGACTCCACCCACCAGCAGGTGTGCCCCAGGAGCATCATGGTAGATGCAGTCTTTGATAGCGTGTGCGCTATATCGAAACAGTGTGTGAAAGCAAGATTGCAGCACCAACTCTGGACACCGGTGTTTCGGAATAGTTGTTCCTCGTCAGCAGAGTGTAGGTTATTCGGGGTTAGCTGTGCAGGCTGCCAAGTGTTCACAGGTTGATACCTCTCACGGCGCGGGTGCGGGATCCGAGCTCGTCAGCCCTAGCTCGAGGGAGCCAATTAAATAAGTCCAATGGGTCGCACTCCGACTCCACCCACCAGCAGTTGTGCCCCAGGAGCATCATGGTAGATGCAGTCTTTGATAGCGTGTGCGCTATATCGAAACAGTGTGTGAAAGCAAGATTGCAGCACCAACTCTGGACACCGGTGTTTCGGAATAGTTGTTCCTCGTCAGCAGAGTGTAGGTTATTCGGGGTTAGCTGTGCAGGCTGCCAAGTGTTCACAGGTTGATACCTCTCACGGCGCGGGTGCGGGATCCGAGCTCGTCAGCCCTAGCTCGAGGGAGCCAATTAAATAAGTCCAATGGGTCGCACTCCGACTCCACCCACCAGCAGGTGTGCCCCAGGAGCATCATGGTAGATGCAGTCTTTGATAGCGTGTGCGCTATATCGAAACAGTGTGTGAAAGCAAGATTGCAGCACCAACTCTGGACACCGGTGTTTCGGAATAGTTGTTCCTCGTCAGCAGAGTGTAGGTTATTCGGGGTTAGCTGTGCAGGCTGCCAAGTGTTCACAGGTTGATACCTCTCATAGCGCGGGTGTGGGATCCGAGCTCGTCAGCCCTAGCTCGAGGGAGCCAATTAAATAAGTCCAATGGGTCGCACTCCGACTCCACCCACCAGCAGGTGTGCCCCAGGAGCATCATGGTAGATGCAGTCTTTGATAGCGTGTGCGCTATATCGAAACAGTGTGTGAAAGCAAGATTGCAGCACCAACTCTGGACACCGGTGTTTCGGAATAGTTGTTCCTCGTCAGCAGAGTGTAGGTTATTCGGGGTTAGCTGTGCAGGCTGCCAAGTGTTCACAGGTTGATACCTCTCACGGTGCGGGTGCGGGATCCGAGCTCGTCAGCCCTAGCTCGAGGGAGCCAATTAAATAAGTCCAATGGGTCGCACTCCGACTCCACCCACCAGCAGGTGTGCCCCAGGAGCA
This sequence comes from Lissotriton helveticus, assembly GCF_964261635.1. NCBI lineage: Eukaryota > Metazoa > Chordata > Amphibia > Caudata > Salamandridae > Lissotriton > Lissotriton helveticus. The sequence continues at coordinate 55,245,912 of NC_136063.1, forward strand.
TCATGGTAGATGCAGTCTTTGATAGCGTGTGCGCTATATCGAAACAGTGTGTGAAAGCAAGATTGCAGCACCAACTCTGGACACCGGAGTTTCGGAATAGTTGTTCCTCGTCAGCAGAGTGTAGGTTATTCGGGGTTAGCTGTGCAGGCTGCCAAGTGTTCACAGGTTGATACCTCTCACGGCGCGGGTGCGGGATCCGAGCTCGTCAGCCCTAGCTCGAGGGAGCCAATTAAATAAGTCCAATGGGTCGCACTCCGACTCCACCCACCAGCAGGTGTGCCCCAGGAGCATCATGGTAGATGCAGTCTTTGATAGCGTGTGCGCTATATCGAAACAGTGTGTGAAAGCAAGATTGCAGCACCAACTCTGGACACCGGTGTTTCGGAATAGTTGTTCCTCGTCAGCAGAGTGTAGGTTATTCGGGGTTAGCTGTGCAGGCTGCCAAGTGTTCACAGGTTGATACCTCTCACGGCGCGGGTGCGGGATCCGAGCTCGTCAGCCCTAGCTCGAGGGAGCCAATTAAATAAGTCCAATGGGTCGCACTCCGACTCCACCCACCAGCAGGTGTGCCCCAGGAGCATCATGGTAGATGCAGTCTTTGATAGCGTGTGCGCTATATCGAAACAGTGTGTGAAAGCAAGATTGCAGCACCAACTCTGGACACCGGTGTTTCGGAATAGTTGTTCCTCGTCAGCAGAGTGTAGGTTATTCGGGGTTAGCTGTGCAGGCTGCCAAGTGTTCACAGGTTGATACCTCTCACGGCGCGGGTGCGGGATCCGAGCTCGTCAGCCCTAGCTCGAGGGAGCCAATTAAATAAGTCAAATGGGTCGCACTCCGACTCCACCCACCAGCAGGTGTGCCCCAGGAGCATCATGGTAGATGCAGTCTTTGATAGCGTGTGCGCTATATCGAAACAGTGTGTGAAAGCAAGATTGCAGCACCAACTCTGGACACCGGTGTTTCGGAATAGTTGTTCCTCGTCAGCAGAGTGTAGGTTATTCGGGGTTAGCTGTGCAGGCTGCCAAGTGTTCACAGGTTGATACCTCTCACGGCGCGGGTGCGGGATCCGAGCTCGTCAGCCCTAGCTCGAGGGAGCCAATTAAATAAGTCCAATGGGTCGCACTCCGACTCCACCCACCAGCAGTTGTGCCCCAGGAGCATCATGGTAGATGCAGTCTTTGATAGCGTGTGCGCTATATCGAAACAGTGTGTGAAAGCAAGATTGCAGCACCAACTCTGGACACCGGTGTTTCGGAATAGTTGTTCCTCGTCAGCAGAGTGTAGGTTATTCGGGGTTAGCTGTGCAGGCTGCCAAGTGTTCACAGGTTGATACCTCTCACGGCGCGGGTGCGGGATCCGAGCTCGTCAGCCCTAGCTCGAGGGAGCCAATTAAATAAGTCCAATGGGTCGCACTCCGACTCCACCCACCAGCAGGTGTGCCCCAGGAGCATCATGGTAGATGCAGTCTTTGATAGCGTGTGCGCTATATCGAAACAGTGTGTGAAAGCAAGATTGCAGCACCAACTCTGGACACCGGTGTTTCGGAATAGTTGTTCCTCGTCAGCAGAGTGTAGGTTATTCGGGGTTAGCTGTGCAGGCTGCCAAGTGTTCACAGGTTGATACCTCTCACGGCGCGGGTGCGGGATCCGAGCTCGTCAGCCCTAGCTCGAGGGAGCCAATTAAATAAGTCCAATGGGTCGCACTCCGACTCCACCCACCAGCAGGTGTGCCCCAGGAGCATCATGGTAGATGCAGTCTTTGATAGCGTGTGCGCTATATCGAAACAGTGTGTGAAAGCAAGATTGCAGCACCAACTCTGGAAACCGGTGTTTCGGAATAGTTGTTCCTCGTCAGCAGAGTGTAGGTTATTCGGGGTTAGCTGTGCAGGCTGCCAAGTGTTCACAGGTTGATACCTCTCACGGCGCGGGTGCGGGATCCGAGCTCGTCAGCCCTAGCTCGAGGGAGCCAATTAAATAAGTCCAATGGGTCGCACTCCGACTCCACCCACCAGCAGGTGTGCCCCAGGAGCATCATGGTAGATGCAGTCTTTGATAGCGTGTGCGCTATATCGAAACAGTGTGTGAAAGCAAGATTGCAGCACCAACTCTGGACACCGGTGTTTCGGAATAGTTGTTCCTCGTCAGCAGAGTGTAGGTTATTCGGGGTTAGCTGTGCAGGCTGCCAAGTGTTCACAGGTTGATACCTCTCACGGCGCGGGTGCGGGATCCGAGCTCGTCAGCCCTAGCTCGAGGGAGCCAATTAAATAAGTCCAATGGGTCGCACTCCGACTCCACCCACCAGCAGGTGTGCCCCAGGAGCATCATGGTAGATGCAGTCTTTGATAGCGTGTGCGCTATATCGAAACAGTGTGTGAAAGCAAGATTGCAGCACCAACTCTGGACACCGGTGTTTCGGAATAGTTGTTCCTCGTCAGCAGAGTGTAGGTTATTCGGGGTTAGCTGTGCAGGCTGCCAAGTGTTCACAGGTTGATACCTCTCACGGCGCGGGTGCGGGATCCGAGCTCGTCAGCCCTAGCTCGAGGGAGCCAATTAAATAAGTCCAATGGGTCGCACTCCGACTCCACCCACCAGCAGGTGTGCCCCAGGAGCATCATGGTAGATGCAGTCTTTGATAGCGTGTGCGCTATATCGAAACAGTGTGTGAAAGCAAGATTGCAGCACCAACTCTGGACACCGGTGTTTCGGAATAGTTGTTCCTCGTCAGCAGAGTGTAGGTTATTCGGGGTTAGCTGTGCAGGCTGCCAAGTGTTCACAGGTTGATACCTCTCACGGCGCGGGTGCGGGATCCGAGCTCGTCAGCCCTAGCTCGAGGGAGCCAATTAAATAAGTCCAATGGGTCGCACTCCGACTCCACCCACCAGCAGGTGTGCCCCAGGAGCATCATGGTAGATGCAGTCTTTGATAGCGTGTGCGCTATATCGAAACAGTGTGTGAAAGCAAGATTGCAGCACCAACTCTGGACACCGGTGTTTCGGAATAGTTGTTCCTCGTCAGCAGAGTGTAGGTTATTCGGGGTTAGCTGTGCAGGCTGCCAAGTGTTCACAGGTTGATACCTCTCACGGCGCGGGTGCGGGATCCGAGCTCGTCAGCCCTAGCTCGAGGGAGCCAATTAAATAAGTCCAATGGGTCGCACTCCGACTCCACCCGAAACACCGGTGTCCAGAGTTGGTGCTGCAAACTTGCTTTTACACACTGTTTCGATATAGCGCACACGCTATCAAAGACTGCATCTACCATGATGCTCCTGGGGCACACCTGCTGGTGGGTGGAGTCGGAGTGCGACCCATTGGACTTATTTAATTGGCTCCCTCGAGCTAGGGCTGACGAGCTCGGATCCCGCACCCGCGCCGTGAGAGGTATCAACCTGAGAAACACTTGGCAGCCTGCACAGCTAACCCCGAATAACCTACACTCTGCTGACGAGGAACAACATTTCCGAAACACCGGTGTCCAGAGTTGGTGCTGCAAACTTGCTTTTACACACTGTTTCGATATAGCGCACACGCTATCAAAGACTGCATCTACCATGATGCTCCTGGGGCACACCTGCTTGTGGGCGGAGTCGGAGTGCGACCCATTGGACTTATTTAATTGGCTCCCTCGAGCTAGGGCTGACGAGCTCGGATCCCGCACCCGCGCCGTGAGAGGTATCAACCTGAGAAACACTTGGCAGCCTGCACAGCTAACCCCGAATAACCTACACTCTGCTGACGAGGAACAACTATTCCGAAACACCGGTGTCCAGAGTTGGTGCTGCAAACTTGCTTTTACACACTGTTTCGATATAGCGCACACGCTATCAAAGACTGCATCTACCATGATGCTCCTGGGGCACACCTGCTGGTGGGTGGAGTCGGAGTGCGACCCATTGGACTTATTTAATTGGCTCCCTCGAGCTAGGGCTGACGAGCTCGGATCCCGCACCCGCGCCGTGAGAGGTATCAACCTGAGAAACACTTGGCAGCCTGCACAGCTAACCCCGAATAACCTACACTCTGCTGACGAGGAACAACTATTCCGAAACACCGGTGTCCAGAGTTGGTGCTGCAAACTTGCTTTTACACACTGTTTCGATATAGCGCACACGCTATCAAAGACTGCATCTACCATGATGCTCCTGGGGCACACCTGCTGGTGGGTGGAGTCGGAGTGCGACCCATTGTACTTATTTAATTTGCTCCAGAGTATGTTTCCACTCCTGAGCCCCGGGGTGGACATTAAGGGGCACAAAAACCCCTAATTGGGAGGCGATGATTTTAAGCTCGGGGGATATACAAGCAATGAGGTGAAGGAATGAGAAAACTTGGGTTGGGAGGCACAATGCAGCTACTAAGGAAGTGGAGGGTGCGAATTTAGGGTTTAATCCGCTTGCAAAAAAAGGAGAATACAAGGTCATGCGTGAAATCACCCAGGCAAAGCAGCTCAAAGAAAGACAGGGTATAGTCAGTTCTTTTTTATGCACCTTTGGGTCAGCATGTGCAGAAGAAATGCAGGACACCGACCTCAGTAAAGAGAGATGGACAGAAACATTACGCACAGCAGAGGATATGTGGCGCGACATAGAACACAGGGATTTCTCTGAGGCGAGAAACCATCTTCAGCTAGCCTTGGAAGCCACCAAACTCTCTGATCGCTGGGATGCACAACTCGGTCACCCCAAGTTCAGAAAATTAGTCTGGAAAAATGTAAAATTACTCCCCTAACTGGAGGACAAGGCGAGTTTCTCAAAAAGATTTCACGCATGGATGACCCTCAACTCCTACAAATCATTAACTCCACAAACATACTTTAATCAGGGCTTTCCCAAAGCCATAAAAATGAACTTTTTAAGTTACAGACTGGGGATTCTTCCATGTACTGAGCACCTACCAGCAAGGCTGAGGACAAATTGACAAAATACTTGCAGGCTGTCTAACATCAGCAATGGCGACATCCTTCACGTAATGTGCCTATGTGAAGAGCTGTACCAAGCACGACAACAGTTCCTTAAAGAACCATTTAAGCAGAAAGGCACCCGCACCAGAAGGCAAGCGGTGCTGGCCTGCTTAAACCCGTCAAATACCAAACTAAATTGCAGATTTGTAAAATTTCTGATGGTGGCTGAACGGAGAACACCATAAATATCGAAAAATGCTTTACAAAACCCGCCGACCCAAGCTGACCAGTAGACGGGCAAAAGGACTTAGCAGAACCTTATCAAGCATGACCACCAGCAGCAGAGGGGCACATTTTGCAACAAGCAGAGTCCATGGGGAAAACACGACAAATGGTTAAGCTGGGCGAGAGCAAGGGAAAACCGAGATACGTACTTTCCAGCATCCAGCGAATTATTGTTTGTCTCTAATCAGCACAATTGAACTATCAATTTAAACTGTAATGAATTTTTCACTCTTTGGCTTTTATTGGTTTTAAACATGGATGTTTTATGAATTTTGGAATAGTTTTTATTGCAATGGTTCTAAATAACTATCCAAAAATAAAATAAACTTAAACTTAAACACAGCAGAGGACATTAGTATGCATACCATTGAGTGGCGGTTATGATAGTGGAACACTCTCCGTACGTTTTGGGAACACGGCGTTTTGCATTTTCCTCACTGCGAGTAGACGCTTCTCTTTTCACTTCCAGTCCCTTTGCAGAAATAAGCCAAGCAAATGGATCTGCGTATGGTGTGCCCTGCAACACCAAGCCAGAAATTTGACACAAAACAGTCCAGTAGCCCAAGCGTTGTCAATAGTAATAGAATGAAATGTTTGTTTTCAGTCCATTGGCAGCCCAGAAGGTTCTTTCCCCCAAGTCCTGTCCATAAAAACCCAGTTATCAAAATCTGCGATTGTTTTTAATCTCTACATTTGGTAGTAGGCGATTTTTAGTCTCGGTGTGAAGCGGATTTCGCCAAAGAGGTTGAAATGCCGGTTAGTTGGGAGGTGAGGGGTTGCTGTTTACCCGAAGAAAATTAAGCTGCAGGCAGTTTCCAGGTATCTCTGAACACCTTTAAATACTGCAGACAGTTGGTGGAGTATCACCCCCTCCCTGCCTTCAGCCCTCTGAGAGAGGACAACTGAGTTTAGCACTTTTCTCTCTCTTCTGCACCTTTTCCTCTCCTCTTTTTTTATCGGAATGGCAGGGCTGCTGCTTCTTAAACATCCCACAAATTACCAGTTCCTTGTCCAATAGCCATTCCCAACGAAATGCCTTCAAAAATAAAACTCCAGTGGGGTAAACGCATGAAAGGTTGGAACTGGAAGCTTGTTTTTGCAGGGAAATGCAAGTGTCACCTAAAACAGATGGGAGGGAAGCACAGGTGCAAAAGACAGAAGCAAAACCAGGTTTTCTGACACACACACTGTGCTGACAACCAAAGTCACGCCGACCCCGATAAATGTCGGATCTTCACTTACCTTGAAAATTGGTCAGCGGTGCAGGGGCAGTTCTTTTTACACAGCCGAACTCTACCAGGGAATCCTTTAAAAAACCCATAAGGGATGCAGTGACCATAACACGCCTCGCGTCCTCGTCTGCGGCAAAGGAGGTAAAAGTGGGTCTGTGAGTAAAGAGACCTGATTGCCTATGCGCTTCAGTTTTTTTAAATAATTTCGGCGCGAATTCTGTCAAAACCTGTTTTAAAAATGCTTATTTTGGCCCTGGAGGTCCATGTGGGACCTCCAGAGCAGGCCTAGGGGGTCAGGGCGTTTCTACTCTGCCCCCTTTTCTTGTTATTTAAAGTTTTTCTACTGTTTTCTTGTGACTTGGTACTACCGAGTCACAAGATGGCAGCCAACACTTCCTGGTTTGGAGTGTTGGCAGCCAATTAAAATGAAGCTTGTGGTTGGGAGGGTTCACAAACCCTCCTTGGCCACAGATATCATAACTTTAATTTCTTTAATTTCTCAGGAACACCTGAATAGATTTACACCATTTAAAAGAAAATCGCTTTCTGATCCAAAACCTACCTTTTTGCCAAATTTTGTGTAATTCTATTATGCAGTTTCCGGCTGTAGCTTTGTCTTAAGTTCCTATGGAAATTCACATGGAAAAAACGCTTGACGAATTACACCGAAACTTTCAAGACAGGAGTTGACCGGAGCGCCCCACTAGTTTTGAAAATTTCGTGAAGATTCATCAAACGGCGCTAAGGTTATTGGTAAATCAAAAAACGCTTTTCTTATATATATATATATTCACTGAAAAAACCATAGGTTATAGACCATATATAGTTAGGAATTAGCATTTAAAAAACCTTATTTTACTCACACAAAACCATTGAAATTCCATATATAGTTAGTTGTACTAACTATATATTGCGCACCCGCAATCCACTGCTGATCATGTCACATATTACATCATTCATGACATGGTCAGTGACATCACTGATGACATCACTGATGACATCACTGATGACAACATCCAGTGACTGTATGTTTCTGTAAAGTTAAAATATGTCTTACATATTGAAGAATAAGTGGATGTATAAGTGTCTGGATGAAGGATTTAGTAGGTGCATGATTGACTGTATGAGTGAGTGAATAAATGTGTGTCACTGAGTGCATGAGTTAGTGACTAAACTGTCTTAATTTGTGCATCATTATGTCTGTTGTTCTGTAAACTGCTGCATGTGTTGATCAGTAGCTATATGAGTAAGTATATGGGTTATTGATTGGTTGCCCAAGTATTTGTATGGGAGACTGAGTGTGTGTGTGTGAAGGCTGGGAGGTGTATGACTCTGTGCATAGATGTGTTAGCAGTTAATTCAATAGATGGATGGGTTCAAAAGTGCATGTGGAAACACCTGTATGGGCGGTTGACTGAGTGCATTGGTGAGTGAATGGATATCTCAGTGCTACATGTCAAAGTAAGTACATATGTAAAACACAGTACATGTGACAGTTGACATATATAAATAACTGTGCATAAGAGCCAGTGAATGTGTGAGTGGCTGTATGGATCATTGTGTACTTGTATCAGGCAATGTAAAAGAGAGTAAATATGTGTTAGTATATGTTTGAATAAGTAAGGTGTGTATAACTGTATAGTTGAGGAAATGGAGGTGTGATTGATTCTTTGCATGACTGACTTAGTGTCTGAGTAACTCCATGGATGAGTGACAGTCTGTGAGTGTCTGTTTACACTGAGTGTATCTAAGGTTATATTAGAGTCTGAAGAGGTTCATCGTATTATCACATGAATGATGTCATCAGTGATGTGATCAGTAATGACAAATGAGATGTCATCAGTGATGTCATCAGTGATGTCATTTGAGATGTCATCAGTGATGTCATCAGTGATGTCATTTGAGATGTCATCAGTGATGTCATCAGTGATGTCATCAGTGATGTCACTGACCATGTCATGAATGATGTAATATGTGACATGATCAGCAGTGGATTGCGGGTGCGCGATATATAGTTAGTACAACTAACTATATATGGAATTTCAATGGTTTTGTGTGAGTAAAATAAGGTTTTTTAAATGCTAATTCATAACTATATATGGTCTATAACCTATGGTTTTTTCAGTGAATTTCAATGGTTTTTTAATAGCAAATAACAAAAGCTTTAAAATGTATTTTTCTTTAAATCAAAAAATATATTTTACATGTTTTTAATACTTTTTTTTAAAATTATATTTTTTGTTTCGCTCCCGGTACGCGAACCGGTTAGCTTCCCGTTAGCGCAATTGGTGCCGCGACCCGGTCCGCGAACCGGTAAACGTTCCGTTTGAGCAACTGCTGCGTTAGAAAACAACATCGTGACGCGTCGCGTCAGCGTGACGTATCGCGTTGTCACGTAATACGTCATATGACGCGCCAAGGTAGCATACCCGGAAGCAAACTGGTACGCGAACCGAGGCGCGAAGCGCTGCTTCCCGGAAGCGATCCGGGACGCGGCCCAAAGCGCGTAACGTAAACACAACAAGTCATGTGACTCGGTAATAACACTTTTCATTGGTTCATTTCACTTTTGGTTTCCTAATGATGTAAGACTAGGTCATGTGACCTAAAAGTAACACTTTTCATTGGTTTAGAACTATTGTTTTTCCAAATGATGAAAACCCCTCCTTCTTTCCTCACTCTGACATTCATCTTTGTGAGAGAAAGACCCTTTGTGATTAGTGAGCAATGGCTTCATTAGTAGCTTCAGCTGGTGCTTCCCCACCACCTCCACCACATCCAAAGAAGAGAGGACCACCTGCTGAAGTTATTATTCAGCAAGAGGAGGAAGAAGAGGAAGAAGAGGAAGAGCAGCAAGAGAGGCAATTTTTGCGTGAGGAGCCCAGGAGGTCTCATGTGAAAGTAAATTATATTTGGCAATTTTTTAGTTATCCCCAGGGCCAAAAAAAAGTCAATGCACGGTACGTAACTTGCCTTATATGTAAAGAAAGCCTGTCCAGAGGCACCGAGAAAAAGTACAGTTACGGCAATTACACGATGCATCGCCATATGAGTAGGTGGCATCCTAACAACTACAGTGCTGCACAGTTACGTGACCAGCAAGATAATCCTCCTTCTATGGCCAGAAGATCAGTTGTGCCGGAAGTGACGGGACCAGAGGCGAGGGAGTTGGTCCCAAATATTCAGATGAAATTTGGGGAAGTGAAACAAGTGTGCGTGCATTGCAATGGGTTCATTTGCTACAGAGAAAGTAGCATCACTCTGATCAACAGAGCTATCGACAATCATGATTGTCCGAAACGCCCCAGACAATAAATTCTTTTTTTTTTGTTGCTCCTGTTGAGCCCTTTACAATGAATCGTTTTCGTTTCCCCCCCCCCAAAAAACCAAAAAAAATATAAAACTGTTCAGAAAATACAAAAAAAGTAAAAAAATGTTCAGAAAAATAATAAAAAAAATATAAAACAACAAAAACAATAAAAAAAAAGTTCTTTTCAGAACTACCTCCCTGTTATAAAAAAATTGGTAGAATATTTGGAACTCTGCCAACCTCTATTTCTTTTGGTTCGCTTCCCCGTTTGCTCTCCGGTACGCGAACCGGGAGTGAACCAAAAAAAATTTACAAAAAAAAAGAAGAGTAATTATAAGGGAAGGAAACAGACAGTTATGTTAAAAGAAAGACAGCTATAGGGAGTAAAGTAGAGATACTGTTTAATAGATCTATTTACTGAAGAAAAGATTTAAGAGAGTATAATTGTGAAAAACAAAATAGATAAGTAAGTGAGAAAAAAAAGAGAGTAGAAGAATAACAAACAAGAGTTTCTTAGAGAATGTGAATGAATAATCAAATTAAGATTAAAACATCGGAATAACAGAGAGAAAAAACACAATGCAGAAAAGAAGAAGTAACAGAAAAGGAATGATTGAAACAGCAAAGAAATGTAAATAACATAGGGGCATATTATCAACATAGGCGATAAAAATTTTGCTGCTTTTATCAGCAGAAATCTGACACTAAAGACGCTTTTGCGGCAGTTTTCTGCCAATAATTACTGCTTTTATCGGCAGAAAACTGACGCTAAAGCCGCTTTTCCGGAAGAAAACTGCTGCTAAAGCCACTTTTGCGGCAGTTTTCTGCCGATAAAAACACTGATAAATTTATTGCCTGTGTTGATAATATGCCCCTTACTGTGCTCGAACTACAGAGAGAAAGCATAATGAACAAGTAGTGAAAGAGTGATCAGTCAGAAACAGTGAGAGTAATAGACACAGAGTGAGTGAACAAGAGTGACGAAGTATGAGAAGAGAGGGACTGACAAAAATAGTGGAAGGAGTAGAGTAAGTAAGTAATAGAGAAAGGATTGAGGGAAGTAGCAAAGGCAGGAAAGTGAGGGTTAAAGAAATGAAGTAGTGAAACTAATAGAAGTTAAATGTGATAGAAATGTAACGAAAAGAGTACAAAACATTTACCTTATAATTGTCGTTAACTTAGTCACTTGTAATTTTTATACTTTCAATCTGTGAGAGAGAGAACAAACATTTGAAAAATATTAAAACATGTATTTAAAAATTAGAAAAGACAAGGGAAAAGATTGAAGGACAAACAGTTTTTCAATAACTTTGACACTTACAGAAGCCTCTGCTTCTCCATGCCCCTACACAGTCCTAAAAATATACATTTTAAACTAACAGTATCTTGATGCAGATGAAGTGAGGCCTATCTTGCAATATGGTGCATCTTTTGCACTGCTGCTGTCTCACAACAGTGATGCAATGGCAGCGCAAAAGAGGTGCAAAGCCATCATAAAATTGCCCTTAACATTTTAAATAATTGTTTCAGGATGCCAATAAGATGTGTACTATCCAGAGGTTTGTTTCAGGTGAGTAAGGAAATCAAAAGGGGGGAGTGAAGAGGTGATGCCGGTGGGCACCGAGGTGGGCACGTCCTCCTCTTGTCAGGGTTTTAGGTTAATCAGAAAGGGCCACCTCACATTGGGTGGATGTGTATCCAGATGTCATTGGAGTACACCATCTTTGTTAAAATACCCCTCACACACCAAAAGGGCCCTTGGTGTCATGCTTCATCATCGGGGTCTTCCCGTCCCGCTGCGGGGCGGGGCAGTGCTGCGACAAGCGGATACGCTGGAGCACCTTTAGATGGAGGTGCTATGTGTTGGGAGTGAGTGTCAGTGGGGTCAGGGGGGATATACGGTGTGAGTTAAAAAATACCTGGCCTAGTGGAAAAAGAAAATTTTATTAAACACTGGCTGGTATTATTAAAAGGAAAAAGTGAAACGGAGAGATGGAGCAGGTTAATGGGCTCTCTCTCCTAAGTGGGTCAACATGTTTCGAGGCACGGGGCCTCTTCGTCAGGACCTAGGGGAGATCCCCCTGTCACTCACTAATGTTTTCTCCACATAGGTAGAAAAAAGCGTATGTACAAAAAAGTGAACAAAAAGAACTATGTGAGTAACTACAAATTAATAATTACAGCACATATATGCTACCACACTAATAATGTAGTATGCCTGCAAGATAAGAGTAATAGATTAAAAATGCGCCGATCCCAAAGTGCGCTTAACTCTAAATTACCTGTAATGGAAAATGAGAAACACACACAGAAATATATACAAGTAGGGGATCCTGTGTAAACATTGAGGATTATTGAAGAGTTCCTTCAGCACACACACAGTCAGTCACACACAGAGTAGGTAACACACATAGGTTCTGCATAGCCAGAGGTATGAGATGGAAATGCATACTTATCAATGGGGGGATCAATGCCTCATGAGCCAGCATAAGACTGAAGGGTATGGTGGGGTATCAGCTGCAAAGAAGGAAAATGGATATAATGTAATCCTGCCCTCGAAGTGGTGTAAGGTAACTCAACCAAGTTGAGTTGGAATACAGGCTTTATCTAACTCGAGACGGCTATGCCGTACTTACTGTGCCCCTAGCACGCTTGTGCTTCCTCCTTCGTCCGCGGCTTCCGTGGATGTGAAGGGGGAGTGGGCGGCGTGTTTATATACTCGATAGTAATTGGATTATTGATCAATTAAGCGTGGCGGGAAGTTCGCCGAATATACATGGCCAGAAAGGGAAATAAGGGGGCGGCCATGTTGGAGTGTTGGATACAACCAATAGATGTTAATTCCTCACGTATGGTACCCGTTTGATAATGATTGTGGGCACTCTTCTTGAGTATAGAGCAAGTTCTAGCTGAAAAGGTAGTCAGACCGGGAGGTTGAAACCGCAGCGGCGCCCGGCGCTGTGTGGTTTGTCACTGCGCATGCGCCGGGGTTAGCACACTTCCGCGCGTGCGCGTAGGGCAGTCACTGAAGGCGGTGCGCATGCGCACCGTGCTACCTTAGTCGTGATCCTTGCTGACACCAGCGCTGCTCAGGTTGGACAGTCTCATAAGGATATGGAAAGTATCATGGCTATAGGAGATGGTATACATGAAAAATATCCATAATACTAGGTAATCTGGAACTGAAATGTCAGATTTTTATGAAGACTCGAGGAGTTTGAGTTAAAAAGAGGTGTTGAGATGTTGGAAGAGGGGATGTTACCAAATATTACGATACGGACCCATATATGCACACCCTTCAGGAACCAGGTTGGCTGGAAGGGGTGGGAATCTATGGGGAACTCGTAATGTAGTACATCTATGTTACAGGGGCCATTCTTACAAACAGAAAAAATTCATAAAAACAGAAAAGGTTCCATTTTGGAGACAGAGGTGTTTGCAGTATTATAAAGTACAACACGCCCTACGTGTGCAGTTGAGACCACGGGATGTCATCGTTCAGGCCAGTGCGATGTGACCCCAAACGGAACACCCAACGTTGTTCTTTTGATAGAAGCTCTCTATCATTGGGGAAGACCTCAATAACAGTCCACTTTAGGTCATGGACACTGTGTCCTACAGTGGCAAAATGGGCAGACATTTTTGTAGATGTCCTGTTGCAGCGTACATTGCTGCGATGTTCACCCATTCGAATTTTCACGGGTCTGCTGGTCATACCTACTTACTCCTTGTTGCACGGACAGGTGATCAAGTACACCACATTGCAACTGTTGCAATTCGTGAAAGCACGCTGCTCCCATGTAGAGTGGTTAGAAAAGGTGATGCTCTTACTCTTCTTTGTGTATTGGCAGGATACACAAGACCCACAGGGGTGGTGTCCACTGATCCCTGCGACTCTAGGGGGTTCAATTGCACCTGTTGATCTTGGTCTTGTGTGTACCAGGAGATCCTTTAGGTTCATTCCCCTCCTATGTGCAAACATTGGTTTGGGGAAATCCAGTTGGCCACATGATAACACCCTCCAATGTTTGTTCACGATTTTCGTGATCTGGTTGGAGTTGGTGTTGTAGGTGGTAACGCAAATGGGGCGTGGATCTGGTTCTTTTGCTTCTGTGTCGTCCAGGAGGGCTTCCCTGTTGTTATTGCGAGCACGCTTCAGACCTTTACGAACAATATTCGCCGGGTATTGTCTTTTCAGGAGTTTGCTCTCCAGGTCTGCTGCTTGAGTCTTAAAGTCATCTATGCTGCTACAGTTACGCCGTAGGCGGAGAAATTGTCCGTACGGAAGGTTCTCACGTAGGTGGCGCGGATGGAAGCTACTGTACAGAAGTAGACTGTTCTTAGCTGTCGGCTTGAAGTGAGTGCTAGTTGCAAGTTTGCCTCCTTTAGGGAAGATGTTCAGATCTAGAAACACTAGATTTTCGTTGGAAGCAGTATGAGTAAATCTCAAGAACTGATCTTGCTGATTAAGCCAGTTCATGAAACAGGTAACCGAGTCAAGGTCGCCCTTCCAGATGACAAAAATGTCATCTATGTATCTCTTCCAAGTGAGTACATGATGCCTGTGGGGATTGCTCTGATCCAGGCAAACTTGCAACTAGCACTCACTTCAAGCCGACAGCTAAGAACAGTCTACTTCTGTACAGTAGCTTCCATCTGCGCCACCTACGTGAGAACCTTCCGAAAAGACAATACCCGGCGAATATTGTTCGTAAAGGTCTGAAGCGTGCTCGCAATAACAACAGGGAAGCCCTCCTGGACGACACAGAAGCAAAATAACCAGATCCACGCCCCATTTGCGTTACCACCTACAACACCAACTCCAACCAGATCACGAAAATCGTGAACAAACATTGGAGGGTGTTATCATGTGGCCAACTGGATTTCCCCAAACCAATGTTTGCACATAGGAGGGGAATGAACCTAAAGGATCTCCTGGTACACACAAGACCAAGATCAACAGGTGCAATTGAACCCCCTAGAGTCGCAGGGATCAGTGGACACCACCCCTGTGGGTCTTGTGTATCCTGCCAATACACAAAGAAGAGTAAGAGCATCACCTTTTCTAACCACTCTACATGGGAGTAGCGTGCTTTCACGAATTGCAACAGTCGCAATGTGGTGTACTTGATCACCTGTCGGTGCAACAAGGAGTATGTAGGTATGACCAGCAGACCCGTGAAAATTCGAATGGGTGAACATCGCAGCAATGTACGCTGCAACAGGACATCTACAAAAATGTCTGCCCATTTTGCCACTGTAGGACACAGTGTCCATGACCTAAAGTGGACTGTTATTGAGGTCTTCCCCAATGATAGAGAGCTTCTATCAAAAGAACAACGTTGGGTGTTCCGTTTGGGGTCACATCGCACTGGCCTGAACGATGACATCCCGTGGTCTCAACTGCACACGTAGGGCGTGTTGTACTTTATAATACTGCAAACACCTCTGTCTCCAAAATGGAACCTTTTCTGTTTTTATGAATTTTTTCTGTTTGTAAGAATGGCCCCTGTAACATAGATGTACTACATTACGAGTTCCCCATAGATTCCCACCCCTTCCAGCCAACCTGGTTCCTGAAGGGTGTGCATATATGGGTCCGTATCGTAATATTTGGTAACATCCCCTCTTCCAACATCTCAACACCTCTTTTTAACTCAAACTCCTCGAGTCTTCATAAAAATCGGACATTTCAGTTCCAGATTACCTAGTATTATGGATATTTTTCATGTATACCAGCTCCTATAGCCATGATACTTTCCATATCCTTATGAGACTGTCCAACCTGAGCAGCGCTGGTGTCAGCAAGGATCACGACTAAGGTAGCACGGTGCGCATGCGCACCGCCTTCAGTGACTGCCCTACGCGCACGCGCGGAAGTGTGCTAACCCCGGCGCATGCGCAGTGACAAACCACACAGCGCCGGGCGCCGCTGCGGTTTCAACCTCCCGGTCTGACTACCTTTTCAGCTAGAACTTGCTCTATACTCAAGAAGAGTGCCCACAATCATTATCAAACGGGTACCATACGTGAGGAATTAACATCTATTGGTTGTATCCAACACTCCAACATGGCCGCCCCCTTATTTCCCTTTCTGGCCATGTATATTCGGCGAACTTCCCGCCACGCTTAATTGATCAATAATCCAATTACTATCGAGTATATAAACACGCCGCCCACTCCCCCCTTCACATCCACGGAAGCCGCGGACGAAGGAGGAAGCACAAGCATGCTAGGGGCACAGTAAGTACGGCATAGCCGTCTCGAGTTAGATAAAGCCTGTATTCCAACTCAACTTGGTTGAGTTACCTTACACCACTTCGAGGGCAGGATTACATTATATCCATTTTCCTTCTTTGCAGCTGATACCCCACCATACCCTTCAGTCTTATGCTGGCTCATGAGGCATTGATCCCCCCATTGATAAGTATGCATTTCCATCTCATACCTCTGGCTATGCAGAACCTATGTGTGTTACCTACTCTGTGTGTGACTGACTGTGTGTGTGCTGAAGGAACTCTTCAATAATCCTCAATGTTTACACAGGATCCCCTACTTGTATATATTTCTGTGTGTGTTTCTCATTTTCAATTACAGGTAATTTAGAGTTAAGCGCACTTTGGGATCGGCACATTTTTAATCTATTACTCTTATCTTGCAGGCATACTACATTATTAGTGTGGTAGCATATATGTGCTGTAATTATTAATTTGTAGTTACTCACATAGTTCTTTTTGTTCACTTTTTTGTACATACACTTTTTTCTACCTATGTGGAGAAAACATTAGTGAGTGACAGGGGGATCTCCCCTAGGTCCTGACGAAGAGGCCCCGTGCCTCGAAACATGTTGACCCACTTAGGAGAGAGAGCCCATTAACCTGCTCCATCTCTCCGTTTCACTTTTTCCTTTTAATAATACCAGCCAGTGTTTAATAAAATTTTCTTTTTCCCCTAGGCCAGGTATTTTTTAACTCACACCGTATATCACCCCTGACCCCACTGACACTCACTCCCCACACATAGCACCTCCATCTAAAGGTGCTCCAGCGTATCCGCTTGTCGCAGCACTGCCCCGCCCCGCAGCGGGACGGGAAGACCCCGATGATGAAGCATGACACCAAGGGCCCTTTTGGTGTGTGAGGGGTATTTTAACAAAGATGGTGTACTCCAATGACATCTGGATACACATCCACCCAATGTGAGGTGGCCCTTTCTTGTTTCAGGTGAGGCCTACTCAGGGTTCCAAATGAAATTTCGAATTGTTGAAGAGTACAGAGGAGATAATACATGTGAAGGCCTACCAATTAAGTAAGTCATGTACACTTCACTCTTGAACAAAAGCCAGACCTCTTTTGTGTCTGTGGACAGACCTAAACTTAATCTGCACAATGTCATTTGTAAACTTAGGAAACACAGGTGATATAATTGAAAAATGTGGAGTTTCTTTTCCTCATTTCACAATCACATCACCTGTGTTTCCTTTGCTTAGGTATCTCATAGTGCAGATGTAGTCCAGCATATGAAACAGTACCCAGAAATGCACACTGCATGCAAGAACTTTGACACTTACAAAAGCTTCCGCATGCCCCCTACACAGTGCTAATTATATACATTTTAAACTGATGATATCTTGCTGGAGATGAACTGAAACCTATCTTGCAACATGGTGCATCTTTTACACAAAAGTGACCCACAGCGGAGCAAAAGAGGCGCACGGCCATCATAAATCTGACCCTAACATTTTAAATGATTGTTTCAAGATGCCTATAAGGTGTAACCTATCCACAGATTTGTTTCAGGTAAGTCCTACTCAGAGTTGCAGATGAAATTTAGGTTAGTTGAAGAATACAGAGGAGATAATACATGTGCAGGCCTATCAACGAAGTGAGTCATGTCCACTGCACTCTTGAACAAATGTCAGACCTCCTCTGTCTCCAGGAACAGGCCTAAACCTCATCTACACAATGTGATGTGTAATGTTAGGAAACACAGGTAATATAATTGAAAAACGTGCAATTTTTTTTGCTCATTCCACAATCATATCATCTGTGTTTCCTTTGCTTAGACTACTTTTCCACAATGAGATACCTATCATATGAAAGACTACGTAGAATATGAGCACTGTATGCAACAACTTTGACACTTACAGAAGCCTCTCCTTCTCCATGCCTCCTACACAGTTCTACATGTACATCATAAATGCAAACAGTACAGAATTAATTATACATGTTAAATGGTTTATTTTTGCTGTTCTCAGAATGTATCAAATTTCACTAAAAACAGTGACTTGAAGGTATTCATCATATAACAGCGGGGGAAAAAAAACACAATCAAAATGATTGTGTTTAAAAAACCCATACAACATAACAAATCAGAATTCAGAACTCCTTAAAGTTAACTTACTTTCCATGACGTCGAAGGATGTCCTATGAACAGCTTACACTCTGTTGTGCTGTTATTACTTTCAGCCCGCCACTTTCTGAAAGAAAACCTCCATCGTTTTGAAAAATATGTTACATACAATAAATGACTTCTCGCTCTCTAGCACATGTTTCCACAAGGCCAAATCATGTCAGAGCCATTTATAACTCTTGGAATTCTTGTAAGCCAATCCCGTCATGTTGTATTTCCGCAACTTTCAGAATTAAAATGTTGAAGATAATTTTCACCATCCTGGACTACTAATATCTTACCCTTCTTGGTCACTCATGTTCTACATTTCCTATGACACTGATACTGCTTACTATGAAGCAGACTTACACTACCTCTATGACTACTACAATTATTTAATTCTCTACATCACTTTTAATCACAAAGCAATATAAAACAGTAGACAGCATTGCAGACTTACATTCCCTCTACTCCATGTTTTGATTGGCTGCTTGAATTAGCTTATAAAAAGAAATAGTTTTTCTGAACTCATTCAAAGTGCAGTTATTTTTCCATGACGTCCAGTGTTATGGTAAGAAGTTATGTCTCTGTACTACACTTATCCTCAAGGCCAAATCGTGTAGGAGCCATTAGAACGTCTTGAAATTCCTCAGAGCACATCCCGAGATTCTTTCCCCAAAATTTTGGTTTTAAAAACACCAGGTACGAATTTTTAAGGTCATACGGCAATTTTTTTTTGAAAATTAAAACAGAATCGTTGCAGAATGACCAGCCATTTCTAGACTTTAAATAAGCTGTGTAATGTCCTGATGTTATTGAAGGACCGTCATGATATATAATTGCTGCAGTTACAAAAGTCCTTCCTGATATTGACAACTGTGAAGCTACAAAATTTTTAATTAAAGTTGTCAATTTTGTTCCATCAGGCCTACATCGTTGGAACATTAAAATGACATACTGGCCATATGTTCGTATAAATAATGTTGACATCATTTCAGATTTACATTGGCTACACTCCATGTTGTGATCAGCTGCTTTTACTAGCTTATTTAAGGAGACTGATTTACTGTCTGGCAAAGTTAAATATATAAATCTTTCTGAGTCTACACTAGTAGTACTTGATACCCTACAGTTCTCGCAGTCATGCTGCCATTGATAAGAAAGCCCAAACAGGTGATCTACATCTACACCTTCAGCATGCAATACATCAAGCATATACATTAAAAACTCCTGACAATCTTGCTGAATATTTTGAGAGAATTGTGTTTGGCCTGAACATCTGTCTAACAGATTTCGAATTTCAGACACACTTTCTATTTTTGTTCTATCAGTGCTACATTTCTCTAACACAGAATTTAACAAACTGCATAATCTTTGATCAGAATTGACCACAATCTCTTCTTTTACATTTTCTAGAGAAAACAAAACATTAACCACTACATTAGCATGGCAGTTGACACAAGTGTTTTCAAATTGAAAACCAACAACATCTTCAACAGAATCCTTTTTGTTTCTGCTTATAATTTCAGGTTCATCGACTTTTCGTCTTTTTGCTACAACCTCCCCAGTATTGGTCACATTTCTTCGTTTCCGGCCTACCACACGTTTCTCAAACAAAGGATATTGAGGCAAAAGTGTCGCATACTCTCTTCTCAACCTATTGTATTCCTTAACACAATCTAGATCCGCACAAATGTTTGTGACATCACACTCAATCAAGTACAATCCCGATAAAGTTCTAACTCTTGACAATGCCACATATGCCATACCCTCCTTGAACACAGAACTGCCAATATTCACCAATGCACTGTCTACACTTAAACCTTGCGATTTATGGATTGTCACCGCATATGCCAAGCAAACAGGAAACTGCTTACGGCGAACATATAAGTCTTTTACAAGCAAAAATCTAGCAGAACAACGACCAATTAGCTGTACTTCCTCAATGCCATCAAATTTAATTTTTAAAAATTCAATTCCATCTCTATTTCTGTATTTCACAAAATCACCAACATTACCCATTGATCCATTTACCAGACCTCTTTCAACATGTAAATTCCTTCTTAAAATTATACGGCAGTTCAAGCACACATTCAGAGTCTTTTCAAAACCTGCAGTTTTAGATATAGTCTTCTCTAATGAATCCAATTTTGATTTCAAATTCTCAGACAAAATAATTGTTGATCCCATATGCTCTACTCTGTCAATAGCTTCCAGTTTCACAATCTCTTGCTTTTCTAAATTCAACATTTTGTTGTTGAAGATGGCACATTCTGCAAGAGTTGGCATCAAACATATTCCAGATTTCTTCTCAGTAATTTTCTGAAAAATATTCTCAGGCACAACATCTTGTTCTGGATATAAATTTGACAGTAATCGTGCATGTAAAGCTTCTTTCCCATGCTTGGTCACTTTTCCTATTCTAACATCTTGTAGAATATTCTTGTAAACTTCATCCTTCGCCTGACGCATATTTTCATGCAGTTCAGCATAATTGAAGTTTAACCATATATTGACGTTGCCAATGCTCCCTAGGCACTTCCTGGTATCTTCATGCGTGAGCATTTTGAACACAGGTTGCCCTTTCACTGGTGTCAGCTGCAGAAGATCTCCAAAAACAATGATGTGTTTGCCACCAAATAACACATCATACTCTGTTTTGAGAACTTCTTGCATTCTCAAATGCACAAAGGCAAGCATGACATTGGAAACCATGCTTACTTCGTCAATGATAAGAAGTTTCATTTTCCTCAAGATTCTTGAAACTTCACAACAAGCATCTCCAGATAGCTTGTGATATTGTAATTTGTTGTCATGCTCCACTGGCAGCATCAGTAAACGATGTAAAGTAATCCCTTTAATGTTATGTGCTGCCAGTCCAGTTGGAGCGGTGACAACACAAGACAGCGATGACTCAGTCCTTTCCTGCAAATAACATGAAATTGCTTTAATAAGGAAACTTTTTCCAGTTCCCGCTTCTCCACTCACGTAGAGTCGGACAGGCTTCAACGACGTACATGAGCACTCTTTCTTCTCATGACTTAATCCATGATCAATTTGCATGGTAACTTCGTCATATATTTTCCTCTGCTCAACGTTGAGTTGTCTTTCCAACTCTTCTAAGTTAACCGCATCCTCCTGAGCATGTGCCATGGCTCTTTCCACTTCATTCATAGCAGTGGCAGCTTCATTTTCGATAACAGGTCCTCCTAGTGGATCCTGACTCAATGAAGCAGAACTCTGACTGTCCTGAGAACTGTCTCTGGCAATCTCGGCTGCAATCGTTGCTTCCTGCTCAATTTCCGCATTCAACATTTCTACATATTTGGGAAAAGCAGGACAATCTATGGTCTCCTTGGCGGCGGTGAAAGAGTCTTCGTAACAGAGGAAATCTCCAAGCAGTTCCTCTTCTGCACGCCAAGGCTTGAAAAGTTGCAAAAGTGCTAAATAGAAAAACTCCTTTTTTTCAGGAGATTCGCCACTCAATTTTCGATGGTTTACCAAGTGGCATTTTCTTTGCTTGACCAGACATCCCTCACTTCTAATTACAGCATACACTCCTTTCTCAGTATCTTCTTTGATGTTCCTCTTGAATATGTAATTTTGAAGAACCTCATACAGACAAACATTCTCGAGGTGACTGCTTCGATTTGGATAATATGTATCCAACATGTTGCTCTTCAAAATGTCGGTACTGTTTGGCTCCTTTTCCGCCAAATACTCAATTTCCCGCACAGGTTTCAGATCTCGATTACGCGTTGCAGCAAGACCAAGACTCGCCCAAACGATACTCCTAGATTTGGCATAGAGACTTGCTGAAGACAACCGGTCAGAACATTCGTAAGCTCCGATTTCTCGATGCGACAACATCTTCAGACTGAAACTGTACAACTTCTTACTGAGGCTCTTTTCATGGGAAATGTCCTCACACATATCCTTCAATTCTGTCTTCTCTTTTTTGGTGATGTAAGATGTCACATACCGAGCCACAGCCATACAGTTATCAGCCACAAACTGTATATCCATGTTAGCATTCCACATGGACAAAATCACCGGGTTGTAGTCGTTGATGTACTTGGACTCTTCGTTCCTCTTCAAATTGTATGTGTTTTTAGGTGATTTCTTCATCACATTATGTCGCAGCGAAGACATCAAACTGTTTACTCTTCCTTTAGAAATCACCAGTCGTGGAAAGCCGAAACGACATTTGGTGTAGAACTTGTCCTTGTTTCGGAATTTACGACGACAGTACTTTCCACAACGATGGCTTTGGAAACGTAGAACTTTTTCTCTTAGGCTTTTCTTCTCCTTTGCGTTTGGAACAGCACACGTAGAATACTGTTGTATGAAACTCATCACTGAGTCTTCTGGATCCGTTCCAAATTTAGGTGCATCCTTGATCCACAACAGCATATGTATGTGAGGAGCACCTCTTGCTTGGTACTCCTTTCTCCAGAAGAAATCCAACACCTCTCCAAGAGGTGGATTCTTCTTATTCATGATGAAAGACATCATAGCTTCAAATCTATGATTGAAGTACCGGCATACATTGACTGGATCCAAAGAGCACAGTTCTCCGGGTGTCTTGAATTCGATGTGTTCGATGTTTCCATTTGCCTCTCGTAGAAATTCAAGTAAGTCTTCCCAGCCATACTCGGCACAGCTCAGAGTGAGGAACCATGTGGAAGTTCCTAAGTTCCTCAGCATACATTTTAAATCACCATGACGACGGTACCAGTACTCATTAGTACCACGCTGACACACCATGAGATTAATCAGGTGAGAATCCAAAATACTGTCTTGGACATTGACTTTATCCATAAAGTCACTTGCCGAGATGTTTTGCATGTGTATACCACTTTTCAAGATGTGGTTCACTGCATATGACAGTCCAGACAGATCGCTTTCAAACAGGAGATGAAACAAATAGGGAATACATTGTCGAAACCTAGCATCTCCTGCATACAATCGCAAAGTCCGGTATTCAGAAGCAGGAATTTGATGAGGTCGCTCATCACATCTTCCTCCCTGACCTGTTGGAAAAAGCTGTGGGAAACACCGAGCTTCCAAACTTTCCTCCCAAACACTAATGGGACTCCCTTTGGCTTGTTTCATTTGAAGCAACTCAATAGCATTCCCCATGACTTCCTTGGAATGCAAAGGATGAACACTATAATGTTCATATATTTCTTCACTAGTAGAGGGTTCTACTTTCTCAATTTGACCAGCACACAAATCGCTATCCTCTTCCTCACTTACTTCCTCTTCTGCAACATAAACATTCTTATAGTACTTATTATTTTTTTTCAAATACAATGTTGCCTTTTTGACTTTCCTAACATCCACTAAATCTTGCCATATTTTCTTATTCTTTGTCGGAACCCCATTAACTAAGATAACCAGAGGTTCCTCTTCCACTTTTTCTACTCCAATTGTGTTAATGTTTTTCTTCAAATCTAGAGGCAAATAAACAACTCTTCCCTTTAATCCTCTCAGTAAATCTGATGGAGGCAATTTCCCTGTCTTTGGCTCCATTCTTACAATAGCCTGAAAGGGATGGATACTTTGAATCAAAATAGATTCATAAGTATTTAAATCCTTTAATTCAGAAGGAATCTCAACCAATTCCAGATTATTATGAACTGCTCTAGCAGGCATCTGGTTTTGATTTAATTTGTTACAACAATAAGTACACACACGTTGATCCGATCCCAAATCAAAACAATTTTCTACCATCAAGTATGTTGTGAAATCCTTCCATTCACTATTATTTTCCCTTTCACTTTTTGCATATAAATACACTAACTTGGTCTGATTCTTATAATAAGTGCGTCGACAACACACACAAGTGAAATTAGGCCTCTCACTTGATTTCACCTGAAACGTTGCAATTTCCCTCTGAAAATTATCTGTACTGGAAACCTGTACTCTATCTTCCACATTACCCTCTTCTTCTTGGTCAATTTCAACATTCTCCTCTTTACTTCCAAAGTAACAAATCTCAATTTCTGCACAAATATTCTTCACATCTACTTCTGAACCATGCAAAAGAGCAGCGCATAATTGTGTAAGCATAATTGCTGGACCCTTAGCATAATACAACATTCTAACTAATTTCCTCACTTTATTATGATGCACTGCTAGCATCCTGAAATGATGAAAAACACTCTGGCATACTCTCCTGGAAAGACAAGCCAGTGAATGACCATGCAAACCTGTCACTTCTCTCACTCTGCAAGGATCTAATGCTTGCAACAACTTCATTTTCTGCTTCAAACTTTTCTTATTAAATGTCCGTGCAAAATCACAAAGCAAATTGATGGAATCCTGTCGCACACTGCAAATACTACTACACTTCCAGGTGTACACAGGACCCTTAGGACTTCTTCCTAAAACCTCATTACCTAACACCTCTTCTGTCTCTGTTGTCACAAGTTTTTCTTTTTCAACTGGACAACCATCTTTCACTTCATAAGCTCGACCACTGGTGTCAACTGCATGCACCAAATCATTATCCTGGAAATAACTCTTCTCATTAGAAAATGCCTCACAACTTGAACTATGCATCCATTCTCCGGAAAAAACTTCACAAAAATTACTACGATTAACTATTCTCTTCCATCTACTATTTCTTTTGAAATCATAAATTGCCTTGTTTAGCTTCCTAATTCTATTGATTATCAAAATAAATAACTTTCGTTTAATTTCAAATGCCTGATCAATAACTTTCTCAACTTTTTTTTTCTCTTATAAAAAACCACTTTCTGTTGACCTTTCTTAATATTTTTTAACAAATTGCCAATTATCCTGTTGCGGAACATTCGTTTACGAATGTCCCTAAACTGTTGTTTCCTTCTACTATCATGCACAGAGTTATCTCTTGCTCTAGCAGTAACATTTTTGATTGGCCTTTCCTTTCCGTTTAAAATGCTTCTCTTTTTCTGGACTGAAACATTTTCTGTAGTAATATTTTTTTTACTACAAATATTTCTTATAAATGTTTTTGTGCTCTTACCCGGTGCTTTCTTGGTGACTTGACAAGTTTTTTTGTTAGAGGACTGCTGCATTATATCATGTACCTGCTGTCTTTGACGTTTTGCAGCCTTTCTAAGTCTTTCTTTAGTTGGCATGCTGAAATCTTGAAATGATCTGCAGTTGAATCTGTGGTAAAATATAATAAAAAATGTTTTCAACCACTATTACCAAACAGTAAATCAATAACAGTCATCAAAAACTTAACACACTACTTGACATTTTTTAGTGCTTGGCAAATTTAGAATACAGAAATAGCAGAAAAGAAATGGAATTCATATTCATTTTGCCTGTGCTGTTTTATATGTGAATCTGATCTAATTTTATGAGCATATTTTAATATTTTATTGAAGACACTACACATAACCTGTTTTTGAAGGTGTCTTTATTTTTAAATGAAACGGTTTACATTTTTACTTTTCATTTATTATAAATTTTTAAAAATAAATGTTTATAGTTCCATAGGCTCAAGCACGTCAGCTTCCCACCCTATGTCATACAATTCTGACAAATCTGCATCCTCATCATGTTCTTCTTCATCCTCAGGATTTAAATCATCCAAGGGATCTACTTCCACTGATGTTTCAATTACGAGTTCAATTATGAGGTCGAGATCAACTGATTGCTGATTGTCGCTCATGTTGATGTTGTCGTTATCTTTAAAGAAAGAGAACAACAATGAGATGTTGCAGAGTAAGGCACAAATCTCAGAGACTATAATAGTAAAATTGTTTAACAAGAGTAACATTTTGCAGCTATTATTTAGCCATGACCAGCGATGCTGAGGAGGTAAGGCCTATGTCCAATTTTTCAGTGAACAGGACTCATCTCTTCTTAACCTTTGATAAGCCTCACCAACTCTGTGTCCCCTGCTCATACTTAAATGTAAAGTGGCAGATTTATGTTAACTGACGCATTCCCAGGGATGCACCAGTTAATGTGCACCGCTGCTCTGCCACCCATGGTGTGCCGCATTTACAATGTGGAGCACCATTGAGTGAAAACAGCACAGATGCGTCACGCATCTGTGCCGCAAAAGCAGCACATTGCAGGAATCACGTCGTAAGCGCAACATGTCTACTGCAATGCACAGGAGCAAGCCACACATTGCATGGTGCATCACTCCTTATGCCTGTTTCAAACAGGCGTAATGATTTGATTCAGCAATGCTATAAAGCTGAGTCAGTGAAATCTTCTAAATTTCACTGTGTTAGTTTTACAGGGCTTTCTTGCAAATTAATGCATACCTTGCAACAAAACACCTATATGAAAACTGACACAGGTTTCATGTGGCACAGGACTTTACAGCATGACACATCTGCCTAGATGCATCAATTTTTAAATATGTCGCCACATAGCAAATCTTTTGCACCGCCGCTGCGTCACAAAAGTGACGCACAGCGGCACAAAAGAGGCACACGGCTATCATAAATCTGTCCCTAACATGTTAAATGATTGATTCAGGATGACGATAAGGTGTGGCCTATCCAGAGGTTTGTTTAAGGTGAGGCCTACTCAGGGTTGCAGATTAAATAGAGATGGGGCACCCCTGAGCCTTGCTGGAGCTGCATGGCACTTGCGATGCAGCTCCAGCAATGCGCCACCTTTACGGCACAGATGCGTCATGCATCTGTGCCGTTTTTGCCCCATGGTGCGCCGCATTGTAAATGCAGCGCACCATGGGTGGCGGAACAGCGGCGCAGGATGACTGGCACATCCCTGGGGATGCACCAGTCATCATAAATCTATCCCTAAGCTTCTTATCTTGTTGGAGATGAAGTGAGGCCTGTCTTCCAACATGGTGCATCTTTTGCATCACTGCTGCATCGGTTTCATGTGGCACGTTTTTTTACAGCATGACACATCTGCCTAGATGCATCAATTTGTAATTTTGTCGCCACATAGCAAATCTTTTGCACCGCCACTGCGTCACAAAAGTGACGCACAGTGGCGCAAAAGAGGCATACACCTATCATAAATCTGTCCCTAGCATTTTAAATGATTAATTCAGGATGACGATAAGGTGTGGCCTATCCAGAGGTTTGTTTAAGGTGAGGCCTACCTACATTCATGGGGAAATGAATTAAAATGTCCTTAAGACACATGAAAGCATTTTTTTAAAGCCTTTGCAGCATTTTTGGGTCACTTTTAACATAGGTATGTAACTTAAACAATCAAAATCTAAATTTGCCAAGCACAGGTGGGAGCATATTTACAAGGAATTTGCACCACGGGGAAAGGTCTTACATTAAAATGGAAAAATGACATCAGAGACACTCAAATGCCTTATAAAGAAGCATACACCATTATGTCCTTGTCATAATATGGTTCCCCAGTGGTATACAGCGCCAGGACACCACGTAACGAGGTAACAGTGCGCTTTACAAGTATACATACATTACATTACAATAAATGTTAAAAGCATTCCTTTTCCTCAAAAACGATTTTCAAGTCTTAATTTGAAAACACTGCACATGGGGAAATGACTTAAAATGTCCTTAAGACACATGAAAGCGTTTTTTGATTGCCTTTGCAGCATTTTTGGGTCACTTTTAACATGGCTATGTAACTCAAACTATCAAAATGTAAATTTGCCAAGCACAGGTGGGAGCATATTTACAAGGAATTTGCACCACGGGGAAAGGTCTTACATTAAAATGGAAAAACAACATCAGAGACACTCAAATGCCTTATAAAGAAGCAGACACCATTATGTCCTTGTCATAAATGTTAAAAGCATTCCTTTACCTCAAAAACGATTTTCAAGTCATAATTTGAAAACACTGCACAGGGGGAATGACTTAAAATGTCCTTAAGACACATGGAAGCGTTTTTTGATTGCCTTTGCAGCATTTTAGGGTCACTTTTAACATGGCTATGTAACTCAAACATTCAAAATCTAAATTTGCCAAGCACAGGTGGGAGCATATTTACAAGGAATTTGCACCACGGGGAAAGGTCTTACATTAAAATGGGAAAAATAACATCAGAGACACTCCAATGCCTTATAAAGAAGCAGACACCATTGTGTCCTTGTCATAAATGTTAAAAGCATTCCTTTACCTCAAAAACGATTTTCAAGTCATAATTTGAAAACACTGCACATGGGGAAATGACTGAAAATGTCCTTAAGACACATGGAAGCGTTTTTTGATTGCCTTTGCAGCATTTTAGGGTCACTTTTAACATGGCTATGTAACTCAAACATTCAAAATCTAAATTTGCCAAGCACAGGTGGGAGCATATTTACAAGGAATTTGCACCACGGGGAAAGGTCTTACATTAAAATGGGAAAAATAACATCAGAGACACTCAAATGCCTTATAAAGAAGCATACACCATTATGTCCTTGTCATAAATGTTAAAAGCATTCCTTTTCCTCAAAAACGATTTTCAAGTCATAATTTGAAAACACTGCACAGCTCCTATGCACAAAAACACCCTGTCAGTACTAATACTTCACATTTTCTCCAATTACAATTTCTCAAAGAAACAAAATCTATTTGTAAAACACTTGAGGCAAAGCAACATTTTAAAAACACAACTTTCTTCATAATTTTCTCCTTAAAGCACACTATTCTCTATCTAAATTAAATAAATCTTTTCTCACCTTAGCAAATACTTTATGAGTTTCAAAACAGTCTCAGAAACACACCACTTTGTCTTTAGCAGAGCAAAAGGTATGCACTCCAGAGTCTGCAGCTATCAAAAGCACAGAAATGCTGTAATTCTTCACACATATCTCTCATGTCACCCAATCAAAACTCTTCCCTCACTTTTTTCAAATCAAAACCCTTCCCCCCTCTGCCCTCTCTGCCTTTTTTGCATAGCAACCACCTCTTGGAAGACCTCTGGTGTTTGCAAATTCACACAACAATGTTTCAATTGAACTCTGAACTCTCAGTGCACCTGCATATCCAGTGCAATCTTTCATTTAATGATTTTTTCTTGACCATTCAAAATACATCTTTCAAAGAACTCATCCATGCACCCTAACTTTCTGTTTTCAGCAATCAAAATCCACCAATCACTGTTACTGCTTCATTAACACAGAAACTCCACAGTTTTTTTCATTTTAAACTCTTATTTTTTCAACTGCCATTTCATTGCCACACTTCATCTGACTGCAGCAGAACCTTCTCTCACCATGTTTTCTGTCTGGATTGTTGGACATAGTTACATCTACTGGGCTCAGAGGTATGCTGATAACAGAAATTTACCTAACCTCAATTTACAAGATGTGGAAATTAAGTGGTTTGGCCACAGAGGATTAAAATGTCACCAATTGATACCATTGGTGAAAACCTTTATGCATTTGCCAAAACCTGACCTGTTAATTGTGCACTGTGGAGGTAATGACTTGGGCACTTTGACTGGGGTAGGTCTGGAAATGCTTTTAAAGGACACCTTTGAGCAATTAATGGCACTTTTTCCTCAGACTGCCTTGGTATATTCAAATATATGCCAAAGACAGAAATGGAGGTGGTCGAACCAATTTTGTCCACAAATTGAGAAGTCGAGGAAGCATGTAAACAAATCTGTTTCAGCTTACATGAGAGACCATGGAATGGGCTCCGTGTACAACAATAACTTGCGTTACTACATGCAAGATATCTACAGAGGAGATGGAGTTCACTTCTCAGATGAGGGCAACAGAATTTTCATTCTGAATTTAAGACTGTGCATTGGTACCTACTTATAAGTACCTAAATGTACCATAAACCCAAAAGCTCTTCTCAGAGCTACCCTACATCTGATCACTCACAATTATTATTTTACTCTAACTTTTTTCACTAATTTTCAACAAAGTACGCTCCCCGGGGCGCTACCCGGTACGCGAACCGGAAGCTAACCTCGCAAAATTTAAAAAAAAAATGTTTTTTTTCCGCACATATGGGCCTCCTCATCCACCCTCAGAAAACCTAGGGGGTCAAGATAAGTCTACCGTGCCCCCTTCTACCCATTCTGAACAGTTGCCCTCCATCTTGTAACTTAATTCGACCAAAACACAAAATGGTGGACTCCCGTAACGCTTTAGGTTCGCGTACCGGGGCGCTCGCCAGTTCGCGTACCGGGGCGCTCCCCGGGAAGCGCTCCATCAGAAAAGGTGGGAAAGTAATTTACAGAAAAACGACTGGAGACACTTTCACCAAATATAGATTAGCTCATACTACATACCAATCCCTATCATTTTCACAAATTTGATTGAAATTCCATTTAGCCATTTAGCCTGTAGACCTCTCTAAATACCGTGAGGTAAATTACTTCACAAAACACATCTGAAGTGTTGGAAATGACAACCAATGAAAATGTTACTTTCATTTTCTACTTTTTTTACCTGACATTTGATTGGTTATGTACCTGAATATATATAAAGGAAGAGAAGGAAACACAGCCATTTTGACTACTACTTCCTGGTGTACATTTCAATTGGATTTTCACTAATCACTTCAACTTCTTTGTAAAGGTAAGTTGTTATTTTAAAAACTGAAGTATATTGTGCACTATCAGTTAATATGGTAAACTTTTTCTGATAGTTATATACTGTCCCTCTGTAGTAGTTATAGATTTAGATAGACTTCTCTGTTATAGTTATGGATGGAGTTAGGTTTCTCTTGTATAATTATGAATTTACTTACGTTAAATCACATACACTTTTTTATATTCCTACTTCCACTCTGATACTATACACTGCCCAAAGATAAATTCACTGATAAAAACTGCCTATCTAAAATTAATCCCAACAGTGCCCTATCTCTACTAATATATAATTTTTTTATCCAAATTTCAGGCAACATGGAAGGCGAACAGAAAGTTTCATTTCAAATTGTCCTGCAAGAGAGCAGCCAAGAATTAATTGATCCAAATTATATAGAATTTATGGATGAAACTTGGGACCAAGAACTACTGCAATGTGTGCAAGCAGTAGATGACCTCCTTCAAAATGAGGACATTTTACACCCTCAGAGATTACAAGCTATGTTCAATGAAAATAAGGACATTTCAGACAGTGAAATGTTAGAAATGTTATTAAATTTTGAAACACAATCACAATAATAAATAATTGCTTAAAAAATAAATAAATTAAAAAATAATCAACAAAACCAACAATCAATTAACATACAGTATTTGAAAAGTCTATCATTCTTTTTTCCTTATAGTACGCTCCCCAGAACGCTTCCCGGTTCGCGGACCGGGCGCTCCCCACGCAAAAAAAACAAAAAAATATTTTTTTGTTTTTTTGCCCTGCGGGGACCTTTTAAACCCTCCACATCAAACCTAGGGGGTCAGGGAGGATCTACTATGCCCCCTTATGTTAATTTCCCCCTTTGTTTTGGTCTCCTCTTGTCTCTCGATCCTACCGAGAGACAAGATGGCGGCCGCTCCGGACTGTTTAGAATGTTGACAGACACCGGAGAGCCAATCAGCTTCGCTACGCAAAGTTCCGTTACGCGTCAAGTACGCGAACCGGAGCGCTGCCCGGAGCGCGCTTACAGATATATATCTTTTTTTGAACGTTAATTTCTCAAAATCCACTGGAGCACATATATTGAGACCTAGCAAAGGCACATCGGGCTAACAGTCCCTACAATTTTGCCAAGTTTCGTGCAAATCCATTCAGCCGTTCGGCCTAAAAGTGAGGCCAACCGCCCTATGGAAATTAACATGGGAAAAACACGTTTTGGGACCCCCCTTTTTTCTCGGCCACCCCTTGACCAAACCCCCCCAAATTTTCAGAGGCTGCTCAGAAACATAATGTTCCATTTTCCTGAAACTTTCAGCCAATTCGGTCCACAAACGCCAAAGTTATTAGACATAGAATTTTCAAAAATCCCATAGAGAAAAAATCCTAACTATATATACCTACTGGCGACCGCCAGTAGGTAATATATATATTCGAACACTTTCACTCCAGTTTAGGCTGAAAACAGGCCAGCACACAGATCTCCGATTTTAGTATTTTATTACAACCCCGTCACCCTTAAAAAAAAATATATATATATATATATATTCACTGAAAAAACCATAGGTTTCAGACATGTTATAGTTAGTTGCTTATATCACTCGTACAAAACCATAGAAATTCCCCTGTTATAGTTAGTTCAACTATTACTCGCGCCCCGCAATGTACTACTGATGAAGTCATATATTACTTCATTCATGACATGGTCAGTGACATCACTGATGACATCACTGATGACATCTCAAATGACATCACTGTTGACATCACTGATGACATCAACCAGTGACTGTATGTTTCAGTAAAGTTTACATTTGTTTTATCTATATGCCAAGCTGTATTGAAGAATGAGTGGGTGTTTAAGTGTCTGTATAAAGGATTTAGTAGGTACATGACTGACTGTATAAATGAGTGATTACATGTGTCTCACTGAATGCATGGGTTAGTTACTAAACTGTGTGAATGTCTGTATCAGTCTGTCTGTTGTTGTGTAATCCGGCTGCATGGGTTACTCAGTAGCTACATAAGTATCTCTATGGGTTATTGATTGGTTGCCTGAGTATATTTGTATGGGAGAGTGAATGAGTGTGTGGCTGGGTGAGAGGTATCTGACTCTGTGCATAGATGTGTGAGTGGTTGATTCACTGGATGTATGGGTTCAAAGGTGCATGTGGAAACAGCTGTACGGGTGGGTGAGTGTGTGTATGAGTCTGTTGGTAACTGAAGGGATGTCTCAGTGGTACATGAGCAAGTAACTACATATGTAAAATACAGTGAATGTGAGAGTTGAAGTATATAAATAACTATACATGAGAGTCAGTGATTGTGGAAGTGGCTGTATACATGAATGTGTACTTGTATCAGGGATTACATAAGAGACTAAGCATGCATTAGTTTCTGTATAAATACTCAAGGTGGTGAGTGTATAACTGTATAGGTGAGTAAATGGGAGTGTGATTGATTCTTTGCATGACTGACTAGGTGTGTGAACATCTCCATGGGTGAATGGGAGTGTATGAGTGTTTATATAGATGTATGAGTGCATATGATAGTGTTGTATTTCTGAATGACGGCATGTTTGAGGGACTGTATGGGTGAATGAGTGGATGTGCCTCTAGACCTAGAAATAATGAGTGCATATGTAGTAACTGGTATAGTTGTGTCAATGGTTTTGAAAATGATACTCGATATTTTAGAGTGGATGTATCAAAGGTTATATTAGAGTGTGAGGAGGTGCATCGGATATTTACGTGGATGATGTCATTTGAGATGTCATCAGTGATGTCACTGACCATGTCATGAATTATGTAATATGTGACGTCATCAGAAGTGCATTATGGGGGCGCAAGTTATAGGGGAATTTCTATGGTTTTGTACGAGTGAAATGTGCAACTAACAATAACATGTACGCGAACCGGAAGCTAACCTCGCGAAATTTTTTACAAAAATTGTTTTTTTTCGCACATATGGGCCTCCTCAGCCACCCTCAGAAAACCTAGGGGGTCAAGATAAGTCTACCGTGCCCCCTTCTACCCATTCTGAACATTAGTTGCCCTCCATCTTGTATCTTAATTCGACCGAAACACAAAATGGTGGACTCCCGTAACGCTTTAGGTTCGCGTACCGGGGCGCTCGCCAGTTCGCGTACCGGGGCGCTCCCCGGGAAGCGCTCCATCAAAAAAGGTGGGAAAGTAATTTACAGAAAAACGACTGGAGACACTTTCACCAAATATAGATTAGCTCATACTACATACCAATCCCTATCATTTTCACAAATTTGATTGAAATTCCATTTAGCCATTTAGCCTGTAGACCTCTCTAAATACCGTGAGGTAAATTACTTCACAAAACACATCTGAAGTGTTGGAATTGACAACCAATGAAAATGTTACTTTCATTTTCTACTTTTTTTACCTGACATTTGATTGGTTATGTACCTGAATATATATAAAGGAAGAGAAGGAAACACAGCCATTTTCACTACTACTTCCTGGTGTACATTTCAATTGGATTTTCACTAATCACTTCAACTTCTTTGTAAAGGTAAGTTGTTATTTAAAAAACTGAAGTATATTGTGCACTATCAGTTAATATGGTAAACTTTTTCTGATAGTTATATACTATCCCTCTGTAGTAGTTATAGATTTAGATAGACTTCTCTGTTATAGTTATGGATGGAGTTAGGTTTCTCTTGTATAATTATGAATTTACTTACGTTAAATCACATACACTTTTTTATATTCCTACTTCCACTCTGATACTATACACTGCCCAAAGATAAATTCACTGATAAAAACTGCCTATCTAAAATTAATCCCAACAGTGCCCTATCTCTACTAATATATAATTTTTTAATCCAAATTTCAGGCAACATGGAAGGCGAACAGAAAGTTTCATTTCAAATTGTCCTGCAAGAGAGCAGCCAAGAATGAATTGATCCAAATTATATAGAATTTATGGATGAAACTTGGGACCAAGAACTACTGCAATGTGTGCAAGCAGTAGATGACCTCCTTCAAAATGAGGACATTTTACACCCTCAGAGATTACAAGCTATGTTCAATGAAAATAAGGACATTTCAGACAGTGAAATGTTAGAAATGTTATTACATTTTGAAACACAATCACAATAATAAATAATTGCTTAAAAAATAAATAAATTAAAAAATAATCAACAAAACCAACAATCAATTAACATACAGTATTTGAAAAGTCTATCATTCTTTTTTCCTTATAGTACGCTCCCCAGAACGCTTCCCGGTTCGCGGACCGGGCGCTCCCCACGCAAAAAAAACAAAAAAATATTTTTTAGTTTTTTTGCCCAGCGGGGACCTTTTAAACCCTCCACATCTACCTAGGGGGTCAGGGAGGATCTACTATGCCCCCTTATGTTAATTTCCCCCTTTGTTTTGGCCTCCTCTTGTCTCTCGATCCTACCGAGAGACAAGATGGTGGCCGCTCCGGACTGTTTAGAATGTTGACAGACACCGGAGAGCCAATCAGCTTCGCTACGCGAAGTTCCGTTACGCGTCAAGTACGCGAACCGGAGCGCTGCCCGGAGCGCGCTTACAGATATATATCTTTTTTTGAACGTTAATTTCTCAAAATCCACTGGAGCACATATATTGAGACCTAGCAAAGGCACATCGGGCTAACAGTCCCTACAATTTTGCCAAGTTTCGTGCAAATCCATTCAGCCGTTCGGCCTAAAAGTGAGGCCAACCGCCCTATGGAAATTAACATGGGAAAAACACGTTTTGGGACCCCCCTTTTTTCTTGGCCACCCCTTGACGAAACCCCCCCAAATTTTCAGAGGCTGCTCAGAAACAAAATGTTCCATTTTCCTGAAAATTTCAGCCAATTCCGTCCACAAACGCCAAATTTATTAGACGTAGAATTTTCAAAAATCCCATAGAGAAAAAATCCTAACTATATATACCTACTGGCGACCGCCAGTAGGTAATATATATATTCGAACACTTTCACTCCAGTTTAGGCTGAAAACAGGCCCGCACACAGATCTCTGATTTTAGTATTTTATTACAACCCCGTCACCCTTAAAAAAAAAAATATATATATATATATATATATATATCGTCACACGCTCCCAAACAATAGTGTCCAGAAAAAACGACCAGCACACCGGTATCGTGATAAAGTCTATATTTGTTTCCAAACCCCCCAGCACCCCCGACAGACGCGTTTCGCTCAAGGCTTCGTCAGTGTCGTCAGTGTACAAACAGTTCACCATTTTTAAACAGTCCGCCCTTTCTAGTTCATAGACATAGAAAATGATACAACTTAGTTTCGTGGCAGCCATCTTGCAGTGTGTATATACAATCTTTTCTACTGTTCTCTTGAAAATGGCGATAAATAAAGTGCTATGTGCAAATTTTAAAACCAAGTTTGACAATTGACAAAATGTTTTCATGACTGACACATATATTCGTGCTATTTAGCTTTGTGATACTAGCATTATTATTTACATAATTTTTTAGACATCCTACTTGTTGTGTAGGGGTGTATCCCCAATTATATACAAGCCATTCCTGTGTGCAAATCAAGTATATTTACAAGTTATCATATTCCTAAACCCATTACAGACTGTGTGTGTATGTACATTGTGTATATACATGTCGTAAAGCCAAAATTGAACTGGGCAGGTTACTTGTGGTTGTGCCCTGTATGGGCTAGTGATTCGCCACACCTGGCAGACAAGATATGCTAGTATCACTATAATCTGTTATATCTCTCATCCAAATGGCATTTCAGGGAGAATGTACGTTTTAACAAGGCTGCAGTATCATATAATTTACATTTGGTCAAGGAGTCTCATCACAATATACTGAGATACTAGTTCTTCCTGCGGATCGGGAGATTCTCATAGGTGTACCCACATTTCTGCGTCATTATTAAGACCCCATGGTGTCATAGTTTTAAGGTCTAGAATGTACCTCGATTCCAGTATCCGGAGGGCTTTTTCTCTATTTCCCCCTCGTTCCGTTCTAGGGACCTGATCTATGCAGTAGTAGGAGAGTAAATCTCTATTACTCTGATGTTGTTCTGCAAAATGACGGGCCATCGGGTAGGTTTTATCATTGTTCGGGATGGCCCTCATATGCTCTAAGATCCTCATTTTCGCAGGTTTTATGGTGCTACCTACGTACCTTTTACGACAGGGGCAGACCAGACAGTAAACTGTGTATTCTGAATTACAGTTCAGATGTATGGAAATCTTTCTGTCCGCTCTGTCCTCACCCGATCTGCATGGATACTCCTTGATCTTTTTACTGAATTTGCACGCCTTGCAGCGTAGGCAAGGAAAAAAGCCAACAACCTTGTTGTGTGTCTGATTCGCTGTTTCAGGGGAGTAGTGGCTGTGAACTAGATGGTCCGAAAGAGACTGGCATCTCCTATATGTTACCATGGGTCTATCTGGTAAGAACTTTTTCAGGATGTTATCAGTGTGTAATATGTGCCAGTTTTTCTTAAAGGTTTGGACCAGCTCTCCAGATTTGTTGTTAAACGTTATCATTCTGACCAGCTCATTATCTTTCCTTGACTCCTTAACCAACAGGAGGTCCCTCCTGTCTACATTTTCTGCCTTTGCATTTGCTTGCTCTAGGATGTTACGCGAGTATCCCCTCGCTTGAAACCTATCGCTGGCTTCCTCCCGGGCTTTTTTGAAATCATCTGTTCCAGAGCAATTTCTTTTGAGTCTAAGGTATTCACCATACGGTACATTCCTTACCAGACTCCTAGGGTGGTGGCTGGCCACATGTAGAATGGCATTGCCGGCCGTTGGCTTTCTATAAAGTCTAGTGTGGAGATGGTCTTTTTCCACAAACACCTCTAGGTCAAGGTAACATACACTCTGATCACTTATGGTGTAGGTGAACTGTAAATTCAGCTCATTATTGTTTAGAGATGACACATACTCCTCAGCCGAGGCCCTGTCTCCCCTCCAAACAATAAACAAGTCATCGATATATCTGGTCCACATCAATATGTTTTCACACCATCTTTCATTACTGCCTTCCCATGCCTCGTGCTTCTCCCACCAGCCCACGAATAGATTCGCGTAGCTGGGGGAAAAGCACGAGCCCATAGAGGTCCCCCTGATCTGCTTGTACAGTTGGCCTGCAAAAAGGAAGAAGTTATTAAACAAACAGAACCTCATCATGCATAGGATCATGTCACTGTGTGTTCGATATTTCGGTTGTTTTCTCTCTAAAAACCACTTTGTCGCACTCAGACCTTGTTCATGATCTATGCATGTATACAGGTTAACGACATCCATTGTTATTAATAGCATGTCTTTGTCCCAGAAGACATTGTCCATGATGCGGAGAAAGTCCTGTGTGTCTCTTACATAAGAGGGCAGGTCCTTAACAATCGGTGCCAAGAAAATGTCTATGAAGCGCGATGTGTTCTCCAAAAGGCTGCCGATCGCCGAGACTATCGGCCTCCCTGGTGGTCTTTTGGCATTTTTATGGATTTTTGGCAAATGGTAAAATGTGGGCAGCATGGGGGAATCACAGTACAAAAAGTCAAATTCATCGGGGCTTAGCATGCCCTCTTCCTTCCACTGTTTTAATAGATTTTCATATTCTGCGATAGATTTGACATATTCCTCTCTTTTTACTGTGATATAGCACTCTTTGTCTCTCAATTGTCTCTGTGCCTCCTGTTCGTAATGTTCCTTACTAAAAATGACAATGTTCCCGCCCTTATCTGAGGGCTTGATCTCAATTGTCTTATCATCACGTAAGGACT
Source organism: Lissotriton helveticus (assembly GCF_964261635.1). Lineage (NCBI taxonomy): Eukaryota > Metazoa > Chordata > Amphibia > Caudata > Salamandridae > Lissotriton > Lissotriton helveticus. The sequence continues at coordinate 55,284,294 of NC_136063.1, forward strand.
TGATAGCTGCCCATTCCCTCCTTGATATATTGGAGGACTTTATATCCATTTTATTGTTTGCCATCTTTTCCAAATCTGCTGTTATCGCTTCATTGAACACGTCAATAGCATCATGGGGTATGTTCGGTAGTTTTCTTGATTTTTGTTTCAAGTTGCTCGGGTCTCTGACTTGGTCCGGAAACAGTTCACTTGGTGTGCTTGTCTCTTGTTCTTGATTTTGTAAGTCTTGTGTCGATGTGAGCAAGACTTCCAAGAGATTATCTTCATCTGTTATAGCTGTTGCTTTAGAAATATTTGCAGGAACTTTTTCAGGAATTTGTAAGAAGATTTTTCTGAACTTTAGCTTCCTTATATATTTAAACAAGTCTATTTTGGCATCCACCAGATTGAACTCGCTTGTCGGACAGAAACTTAAACCTTTTTTCAATACATTAATCTCATTCTTCGTCAAAATCCTTTTGGATATATTGATGACATTATTATCCTCTTTCGCAGTTACTTCCTTTTGCGATTGGAAACACTCCGTGTCACCATCGGGGTGGTGATGTTTTGCGAACCTCCCCTTGTGCCTCCTCCCCCGCCTCGTCCTCCTCTTTGACTTTGTTGAGGTGGCTGATTTTTCTGTTGTGGTCTTTGGCGGGTTTCCTTCATTACCCGATATTCGTCTAAAAAAGGTTTGCCTGTCTCCTTTCCTTTAGTTGTCTGGGCTGCATTTTGTTCCCCATCTGAGGTTTCCACTTCTGATTCCTCAGTATCCAAGCCTGTTGTCTGTTCACTGCCCTGAGCCAATCTTTTACGTGTGGCGTCAAATTTCCGTGCATACGTGAGAATTCTACCCGATAAGTAATCTTCTTCATCTCTCTGGAATTTGGTTTGCTTCCTTTTGCGTATTTCCATCTCATAGCTTTTAATTATTTTGCTCATCGCTGTACGTAACTCCTCACAGGTTTTGGTAACTTTATCTTTTGCAATCTCAGCCTCGAGGTCTGCTATGTCTTTCAGACACTTTTCACGGTCACTCCATGCGTATTTTGTAAGCATCCTGACCATCCCCTTAGCGGACTCCGCTGTGTATTCTGCCCAATCTCTCAGAAGGGCCGGGTCCATGTTCTCATAATTGGGGATTGTGTAAATGCGCAGGCCTCGGGGAACTCTGTTGCAGTCTAAGTATTTTTGCAGGGAGGTGCCCTCCCACCATTTCCTCACTTCTCGTTCCTGAAGTCTTTCTAGCCTCAAAAACAAACTTTTGAGGTTGGTGGTTTCCTCAGTCTGTAAGCCAGTATTAATTATCTTTGCTGGTTTGTCTCTCGCAGACATGAACATCATGTTGGCAGCAGCCTCCCTCTCCCCTGTGAGTTCTCCCATTGTTGCCATGACGAGAAAAAGAAATGTGCAGTCTTTTAAATTAACAGTTCGGGGTGCGGTGGTATCCCACACTTAACTTTAGGGGGTTTGGAAAAAAAAAATATATATATATATATATATATATTCACTGAAAAAACCATAGGTTATAGACCATATATAGTTAGGAATTAGCATTTAAAAAACCTTATTTTACTCACACAAAAGTTGCACTAACTATATATCGCGCACCCGCAATCCACTGCTGATCATGTCACATATTACATCATTCATGACATGGTCAGTGACATCACTGATGACATCACTGATGACATCTCAAATGACATCACTGATGACATCACTGATGACAACATCCAGTGACTGTATGTTTCTGTAAAGTTAAAATATGTCTTACATATTGAAGAATGAGTGGATGTATAAGTGTCTGGATGAAGGATTTAGTAGGTGCGTGACTGACTGTATGAGTGAGTGATTAAATGTGTCTCACTGAATGCATGGGTTAGTGACTAAACTGTCTTAATTTGTGCATTATTATGTCTGTTGTGATGTAAACTGCTGCATGTGTTGATCATTAGCTATACGAGAGGCTATATGTGTTATTGATTGGTTGCCCAAGTATTTGTATGGGAGATTGAGTTTGTGTAGGGGTGGCTGGGAGGTGTGTGACTCTGTGCATAGATGTGTGAGCAGTTGATTCACTAGGTGTATGAGTTCAAGAGTGCATGTGGAAAACAGCTACATGGGCAGTTGACTGTGTGCATGAGTGTATTGATGAGTGAATGGATATCTCAATGCTACATGTCATAGTAAGTACATATGTAAAACACAGTACATGTGAGAGTTGGCATATATAAATAACTGTGCATGAGAGCCACTGAATATGTGAGTGGTTGTATGGATCATTGTGAACTTGTATCAGGGATTGTATAAGAGAGTAAATATGTGTTAGTATATGTTTGAATAAGTAAGGTGTGTATAACTGTATAGTTGAAGAAATGGAGGTGAGATTGTTTCTTTGCATGACTGACTAGGTGTGTGAGTAACTCCATGGATGAGTGACAGTGTGTGAGTGTCTGTATACACTGAGTGTATCTAAGAGGTTTATCGTATTAGCACAAGAATGATGTCAAATGAGATGTCATCATTGATGTCATCAGTGATGTCATTTGAGATGTCATCAGTGATGTCATCAGTGATGTCACTGACCATGTCATGAATGATGTAATATGTGACATGATCAGCAGTGGATTGCGGGTGCGCGATATATAGTTAGTGCAACTAACTATATATGGAATTTCAATGGTTTTGTGTGAGTAAAATAAGGTTTTTTAAATGCTAATTCCTAACTATATATGGTCTATAACCTATGGTTTTTTCAGTGAATTTTCAAGGTTTTGTAAATGCTAATTCCTAACTATATATGGTCTATAACCTATGGTTTTTTCAGTGAATTTCAATGGTTTTTTAATAGCAAATATCATAAGCTGTCGAATGTCAAGTACGTGGTAAGTAAAAACATTTTCGTGTTTATGCACACTGATCTGCTTTGAATGCTGCTCCCCACCCCTCATTTCTATTAGGAGTACTCTCTCTTTGCAGATAGTGAAGGGTAGTTAACGCAGGCCTTTGCCCCCGTTGTAATCCGTCGTGCCTGCTTCTCTCTCCATTTGATTGATTCTTCTCTTTGGTTCATTCTCTATTTACAAACAAGCACAGAGTCGCAATACTCTGTTTAGTCTTTGCAGATAGCGAAAAATCGTGTAAAAAAACAAAAGGAATCGAGCAAAATCAGTAGGCCACTAATGGGATCTCTTTTTGACCTCGCTAAAATAGAAACATTAGGAACAACCTGTTGAAAATAGCAATGTGTATGTACATAAGCAGCGTTCATTTGTGTTCACAGTACCCCTTGTTGATTGTTTGAATCGAGCATTGAATTGTTCGAAGTTGGTTCTCTTAAGGATCTTCTCTGCCTGCAAACGAGGAAGAATAGGAATATTCTCTCTCCCTTTGCAGATAGTGAAGGGTAGGTAACGCAAGCCTTTAACACGTCGTACCTATTTCATTCCTCATTGATTGATTGATTGTCCGAACATTGACTGTTTGGGAATTAGTTCTTTTTGGAGGTATTCCCGGTTTGCAAATAAACGTAGGAAAATCTTTGCAAGTAGTGAAAGGGTACGTAATGCGGACCTTTCTCCCCCGTTGTAATCTGTCATGCCTATCTACTCCCCACTGATTGATGCACCTGTTTGACCCGGACCATTTACTAGAGATAGGTCATCTGGCCCGACCAGAGAGCACCCCTAGTGAAAAGGACATATGCAATAATAACGAAGTGATCACTGTATCCTGTTAACAGAAACTTTAGCATGAAACAACCTGGAAAGAAAAGAATAGGAAAACGAAAATCAGTAGGCCACTGATGAACATGAACTTTTATTAAACAACGAACAAAGAAACGATAACATAACGTAATGATAAAACCTATTAATGTCCTAGAAACAAGAAAACGTTAAAATATGCCAGTGGTGAGAGACCAGAAAAACAGTAAGAGAAACCAAATCACCCCTCGCTGTCCCACCGCCTGCCACGCCAAAAAAATCGATAGACTAGGGAAAATGCAAGTCAGTAGAACATCCGCCCCCACTCTGGCAACTACCAAGGTGGGGCAGGGTTGCGGCTACGCCCAGCCGGGAGCAGCCCATATAAGGCGGATCCTGCTGCCACGCCTCGGCCAGGAGATCCTAACGTAGGGTGTAGCCGGAGGAGAGGCCGAGGCCAGCGGGACCCGGCCAGGGGATTGCCTTTACAACGCTGAACAGTTGCAGGGGGGGGGAATGTCTCCTCGACCCTCCCCTCTCTCTCCCAGTCCGGCCGCGGTGGCCCTTGACAGTTTCAGGTAGTCCCGCCACATGCTCTTCCGGTCCGGCCACCAACGGTCGGGGGGCCGAGGCCGACGGGATCCGGCTGCAGCCGATAAACCAAGAAACCCGTTCATGGGGCCAGAGCCAGGGGCGTCCGGCCGACATCTTCCGGAAGCCCGGCCCAAAGACGGACGGGACACTTCTTCTTTCTTGAATAATGGCTGTGACAACACTGGGGGGGGATGTCTTGCACATGCCTCCGACCCCCCCCCCCTCGTCCTCATCGCCTGGTCCGGCCATAACAAATCTCAAGCGAGACGCCGTGGGGTGCACTGGGAGGGAGAGACGGTGCGAACAGGCCTCTCCCGCCTCCCCAGGTGGAGGCTTCCCAGCTGCACCCTCAGCGCTCCAGGCGCCCGGAAAAGGGTTCTTCCACTGTAGCCATGCTGCAACGTCTCGCCCGGCAGGGTGGAGCCCGTCCGTTCATTTGACCCCGCGATCGCCAGTAGCTACCGATCTCTCAAAATGGCGGTCGACCTGGCAAGAGCGGGCCCAGCATAAAGAAATGGCCCGGTCACTGGTTGACTCCACCACCGTAGTCCTCCACGACCTTGAAGATTCTAGAGGAGCCGCGGGAGTCTCCGACCCCCGATGGGGAATGACTGCCATGATCGCCCGTGGAGTGACGAAACTGTATCCGCGGGACGTCGGCGCTCCCATGCTGGCGCCAGCCTCACTTTGAATTACTAGAATCCTGCAGACCTCAGTTCCGGTGAAAGCACAGTGTGACCCGGTAGGAAAAATTGTTGCACCCTCCCCCCTTTTTGACTGATAGTTCAAACCACCGATCCTTTCCTTTGCCCTTTTAATGGAACTTTGGACTGCCTCCCCCTCTTTTACATTTTCTAGATAGCATAGCAGTTGACACCAGAACTGTTTTCAAATTGAAAACCAACAACATCTTCAACAGAATCCTTTTTGTTTCTGCTGTGACCCTGCTACAGCACAGGCATTGTCCCCAGCAGTAATTCTGCAATGCCGGTAAGAATAGCTGTGGTGCCTACTGGACTCACTCACCCCCGCGGCGCCCCACGCCGTTATTTGCTGGGCGGCAACTTACTAGACATCACTTTCGTGCCATCTAGATTTCAGCGCGTTCTGCTGCCTTGGAACTATTCGCACAACAGACTGCTACTGACGACCCACCCCCAGGCAACATCTTCTGAATTTTCATAATTTGAAAGAACTAGTAACATGTCCTCATCAGGAATTCAAAAGAAATTGCCACGGTCTCTTCGTTGTTTAAATGTTTTTACTGTTTTTGTTTTGTTGTATATATATATATGTTATTAAAGTTTTATATTCCTACTACTTTGTTGGAGTGCTATATATTTTTAATGTGACACATATTTGTAAAAACTTTGATGTACAAAGAGTCATTCCTGGAATCTTCCGCTTCAGGCTCGGTCCCCTCCCCAATCACAATACAGGATGTTTTTCAGATAGTAGGAACACGTGTGGTGTGACGGATCTCATCGGGTGTGGGCCTTGATCTACTATAACTCCTTTGAAGAGGGGTGATTCTTTACAGCTGGGGCCATAAACTACATCTGCAGGGCTAGGTGATAGCCTGGACAATCGGACACAGAGGAAGAGGAGTGTCAGAGGGTGCGGTGGTGAATAGGGCGAAAGGGAGGTGTCGGGCGGGCACAGAGTGTGATTTTCAGGGAAGAGCAGCGCAGATGGGGGGAGGTTTATTGCCGATACATAAGACAGAGAGCGGGGGTGACCAGTGCCTGGGGAAGATGCTTGCGAGGGTGGGGAGCCATGCTACGAATCAACAGCGTGCAGAGAGTGGGTCTGCTCAAGGCATCTAAAATGGCTGCCGTGCACGACAAAAGTGTGGCATTTCAAAAAAGGCAAGATGGCGCAGACAATGTTTTTCAACACTTCCTCATTTCCTTCCAATCGAACGTTAACAGACGTTGGTGCATATTACCAAAGTTAAGCGATATTTATCGCTAACGATGCTTACCAACGAATTTTTTTACCGCTAAGCATCGTCAGAAATTATCGAAGATAAACCTTGCTATTATCAAGGTTTATCGCAAATGCGATAATAAACGGCCGCAATGCATGAATATCGCTAAAAAGTCAGCGATATTCATGCATTACCGAGCTAATGCTCTTAGCCATGTTATCCACCTCCCATTGGATAACATGGCTAAGAACTGCTCAGGGCAGGTGTTACTTTTTGGAGATATTCGCGCTTAGCGCGAATATCTCCAAAAGTTGGTAATAGGAGATAGATATCTTGCATGTTGTAATGCAAATTATTGTGGTATATGGAACTCATACCATAATCTCTCAGGAAAGCAGAAACTGATCCTTTTGGGACCGCCTAAAAAGGCCTAGGGGGTGAGGGGTACTGTACTTTGCCCCCTTTTCACGTTCCGAACTATTTTATTTTACTCTCTTCTGTAATTACACAAAATAGCAGCGATAAGATGCATCGGAGACACACAGTGAGAGAAAGGAGGCCGGAGATGAAGAAGAGATGTCAAATACACATTGGAGATAATATAGTGGCAGAAGGGAAGTAAATATGAGTAAACTTACCATGTAACATAAAAATGTTGCACTCTATACTATAAGTCTCATTTTATACTACAATCACTTCGCTACAACCTCATAAATTAAAAATAAAAATTAATAATGTCTCAAACAATTTTTGATTTCTAAATATAAATTTATTCTTCAGAATTTTCTAAATTTGAAAGAACTAGTACCATGTCCTCATCAGCAATTTCCTCATGAAAAGTCTGCAATGATAATTCTTCTAACTCTATGGCCTCCAAACATTCGATAAATTCGCCATCAACAGATTGATCAAAAAAATCATTCAAGTCATCTCCTCCTTGTGACAATATTTCATTATTGGTGCTGTCAATTTCAATCAATGTAGTGGAATCATTCAAGTCATCTCCTCGTGACAATATTTCATTATTGGTGCTCTCAATTTCAATCAATGTAGTGGAATCATTCAAGTCATCTCCTCCTTGTGACAATATTTCATTATTGGTGCTGTCCATTTCAATCAATCTAATGGAATCATACAAGTCATCTCCTCCTTGTGACAATATTTCATTATTGGTGCTCTCAATTTCAATCAATGTAGTGGAATCATTCAAGTCATCTCCTTGTGACAATATTTCATTATTGGTGCTGTCCATTTCAATCAATCTAATGGAATCATACAAGTCATCTCCTCCTTGTGACAATATTTCATTATTGGTGCTCTCAATTTCAATCAATGTAGTGGACAATTCAAAAGAAATTGCCACGGTCTCTTCATTGTGAGCCATTTTATTTTGAAATTGCTTGCTGTAAATTGCAGAAAAAAATAATCACTTTCATTTATCGTTTTTAGTAATACATAATATAAAACTAACTTTATCAAGTATTTAGTATAACAGAAGGACTGCAAATAAATAACAGAAAACATTTTTCAAATTATCTTCAAGTGTACAACATAGTTCCCCTTACAAAGAAATTGCCACGGTCTCTTCATTGTGAGCCATTTATTTTGAAATTGCTTGCTGTAAATTGCAGAAAAAAATAATCACTTTCATTTATCGTTTTTAGTAATACATAATATAAAACTAACTTTATCAAGTATTTAGTGTAACAGAAGGACTGCAAATAAATAACAGAAAACATTTTTCAAATTATCTTCAAGTGTACAACATAGTTCCCCTTACAAATTAACAACTCACCTTTTTAAAAGTAGGAAAAGTGTTAGTACTGTGTAAATCAAACACCAGAAATTCACCACCAACAATTCCTCACAAATGTACCTCAGACAGTAGTATCACAAAATGGCTGTGGTTTCCTCTCATTTGACATATATACATAACCAATTAACTTTCATCACACACAAATACAAAACCAAAGTAACATTTTAATTGGTTCTAAATTTCAACACTTTCAAATGTGTTTTCCCCATGCAATTTTCCATAGGACATTTACATACGTCTACAGCCTGAATGGCTGAACGGAATTACACCAAACTTGGCAAAATGGTACATCAAACCTAAGAGGTCAGGAAGAATCTACTATGCCCCCTTATGGTCATTTGCCCCTTCGCTTTGGCCTCCTCTTGTCTCTCAATCCTACCGAGAGACAAGATGGCGGCTGCTACGGACTGTTTGGAATGTTGACAGACGCCGGAGAACCAATCAGCTTCGCAAAGCTCCGTAACACGAAAAGTACGCGAAGCGGAGCGCTGTTACAGATATATATCTTTTTTTGAACGTTAATTTCTCAAAATCCACTGGAGCACATATATTGAGACCTAGCAAAGGCACATCGGGCTACCAGTCCCTAATATTTTGCCAAGTTTCGTGCAAATCCATTCAGCCGTTCGATTATTATTATTATTTATTTTTTTTGCCCCGCGGAGCCCTTTTAAAACCTCCACATCAAACCTAGGGGGTCAGCGAGGATCTACTATGCCCCCTTATGGTCATTTGCCCCTTCGCTTTGGCCTCCTCTTGTCTGTCGATCCTACCGAGAGACAAGATGGCGGCCGCTACGGACTGTTTGGAATGTTTACAGACGCCGGAGAACCAATCAGCTTCGCTTCACAAAGCTCCGTTGCGCGAAAAGTCCGCGAACCGGAGCGCTTCCCGGTCCGCTGTTACAGATATATATCTTTTTTTGAACGTTAATTTCTCAAAATCCACTGAAGCACATATATTGAGACCTACAAAAGGCACATCGGGCTACCAGTCCCTACAATTTTGCCAAGTTTCGTGCAAATCCATTCAGCCGTTCGGGCTAAAAGTGAGGCCAACCGCCCTATGGAAAACTCAATGTTAAAAACACGTTTTGGGACCCCCCTTTTTTCTCGGCCCCCCCTTGACGAACCCCCCCCAAATTTTCAGGGGCTGCTCAGAAACAAAATGTTCCATTTTCCTGAAAATTTCAGCCAATTCCGTCCACAAACGCCAAAGTTATTAGACATAGAATTTTCAAAAATCCCATAGAGAAAAAATCCTAACTATATATACCTACTGGCGACCGCCAGTAGGTAATATATATATATATATATATTCACTGAAAAAACCATAGGTTTCAGACATGTTATAGTTAGTTGCTTATTTCACTCGTACAAAACCATAGAAATTCCCCTGTTATAGTTAGTTCAACTATTACTCGCGCCCCGCAATGTACTACTGATGAAGTCATATATTACTTCATTCATGACATGGTCAGTGACATCATTGATGACATCACTGATGACATCTCAAATGACATCACTGTTGACATCACTGATGACATCATCCAGTGACTGTGTGTTTCTGTAAAGTTTAAATTTGTTTTATCTATATGCCAAGCTGTATTGAAGAATGAGTGGGTGTATAAGTGTCTGTATAAAGGATTTAGTAGGTACATGACTGACTGTATAAATGAGTGATTACATGTGTCTCACTGAATGCATGGGTTAGTTACTAAACTGTGTGAATGTCTGTATCAGTCTGTCTGTTGTTGTGTAATCCGGCTGCATGGGTTACTCAGTAGCTACATAAGTATCTCTATGGGTTATTGATTGGTTGCCTGAGTATATTTGTATGGGAGAGTGAATGAGTGTGTGGCTGGGTGAGAGGTATCTGACTCTGTGCATAGATGTGTGAGTGGTTGATTCACTGGATGTATGGGTTCAAAGGTGCATGTGGAAACAGCTGTACGGGTGGGTGAGTGTGTGTATGAGTCTGTTGGTAACTGAATGGATGTCTCAGTGGTACATGAGCAAGTAACTACATATGTAAAATACAGTGAATGTGAGAGTTGAAGTATATAAATAACTATACATGAGAGTCAGTGATTGTGGAAGTGGCTGTATACATGAATGTGTACTTGTATCAGGGATTACATAAGAGACTAAGCATGCATTAGTTTCTGTATAAATACTCAAGGTGGTGAGTGTATAACTGTATAGATGAGTAAATGGGAGTGTGATTGATTATTTGCATGACTGACTAGGTGTGTGAACATCTCCATGGGTGAATGGGAGTGTATGAGTGTTTATATAGATGTATGAGTGCATATGATAGTGTTGTATTTCTGAATGACGGCATGTTTGAGGGACTGTATGGGTGAATGAGTGGATGTGTCTCTAGACCTAGAAATAATGAGTGCATATGTAGTAACTGGTATTGTTGTGTCAATGGTTTTGAAAATGATACTCGATATTTTAGAGTGGATGTATCAAAGGTTATATTAGAGTGTGAGGAGGTGCATCGGATATTTACGTGGATGATGTCATCAGTGATGTCATTTGAGATGTCATCAGTGATGTCATCAGTGATGTCACTGACCATGTCATGAATTATGTAATATGTGACGTCATCCGAAGTGCATTGTGGGGGCGCAAGTTATAGGGGAATTTCTATGGTTTTGTACGAGTGAAATGTGCAACTAACAATAACATGTCTGAAACCTATGATTTTTTCAGTGAATTTCAAAGGTTTTTTAAATGCTAGTTTGTAACTATAAAGTTCCAGAAACCTATGTTTTTTTCAGTGAATTTTTAAGGTTTTTAAAATGATAATTTATTACTATAACGTCCCCGAAACCTATTGTTTTTTTCAGGGAATTTTGAAGTTTGTTCAATGCCATGACCTGCCACAAATGCAGAGGCTCATGGAGGACATGCTGTGGATGGAGCCGTAAAGGATGGCACCCACCATGGAACACGAAATGTAGCTGGGTTCTACCATGCCCTTCAGGTCCTCATCATGGCGCTGCTGCCACAAGGCATGGCGCAGATGAATGCTGCTGCTCCCACACCCTTCACATCTCTGCCCCCTGGTGTGTTAGTGCCTCACAGTGCAGCAGGCGTATCCACTGTGCCCCCAGAAGTGTCAGTGGTACACAGTGTGGAAAACAATACACCTTTGTCTACTCATGTGTTAGTGGCACACCGTCCCGCAGCTGGTACAGAAAAACCCACAGGTGGGGCAGTGCACTCATACGAGGATGAAGACCCGGATGGGTTTGAGATCAGAAGAAGGCACTACCATTAATTTCCACCACCTGGCCTGTTTATCCTTGGTGCCACACATAGCCCCACGACCTTCCATTGCCCCACATTATACTCTGATGCACTTACCTTGGTCCGCGACATGGTCTGCCATATCCTCTTCAATGACCAATGACACAGCGACCTCACTGGGGACTGTACCCTTCCAGTTCTGCTGTAACTGTCATCCCCGGATGGAGTCTGGTTCACCCTCCACGAGCCCATATTGTGAAGTGTGCTTGTCCTGTTCCTCTACCGCTCCGGCTGCTAAACTCCACTGGATGTGCAATAAACATCCAGTGATGCACTGCTGTGTTATGTCATACCTAATTTATGTATGAATATGTGGAAGAATGTAAAGACAGTGATTCACCTTACGATAATGATGCCCATCTAATGGGAGGCCAGTCACAGTATGCAACATAGCCTATTGTGTTTCTGGTGCCGTGAAAACTAAAATGGGAACACACGCATTAGTCACTTCTTTGTCCGGACATGTACTAAACCACGCCCAGAGTCATTGTGGCTATCCCTGCCCTGTTCCGTCGTACACCACACCACTCTGATTACGTTCCGACGTTGGTACCACATAGCTACCTGTCGCAGGCGTACTCGCTGTTGGTGTGTAGGTCAGTGGTCTAGTTGTCAATATGTCACAGCCACTCCCTGAGGGCAGGTTAGCACACACACAACACCAATCCGGCACATGCATCACAGGCCATGTGAGCACGCAAATATAATTGACCGGCAACATCACATCCTTTATTGCCGGTGGTTTCTGGAAGGTGGACCCTCCTTGGATCTGAATCATAAAGAGTCCATGAAAAGTTGCGCAGAGGGTTAGTCGCACCCTGAGCTGCATAGCTGTCACGGGTTTACCACCACATGGCACGGACTTGAGTTGCACAAGGTTACTGCCACCCTAACATGATGTGGCCGTCAGTGGCCTACTACCACGTGGCATGGACTTGAGTTGCTTGAAAAAAGAGGGGGGTGGGACCGGGAGCCGATATTTATGCAGGTCCTGCACACGTGGCTCAGAGGAGAAAGTGACAACAAGGAGTGTGCAATTCCTTAACTGAGGGTGGGAGGGGGAGGGGAAAAGACAGGTCTTTTTTCATGTGTCCCTCAAACACCCCGAGAGATGTCATGCTTCATCATTGGGCCTTGTTCCTCGTCGGGCCGGCGCTGCAATGCACAACGGGCTCACCGTAAGCGGGGCTCTTTGTCGGAGATCTTTTAAGAAGGCGCTGTAGGGTGCGTGTGGGTAAGGGGACCGTGGAGGTTTGGTGAACATGAAGTCAGATTTAAATTAAGTCAGGATCAGTCCTATTCTCAAAGAACTTTAATGATTAGGTAGATCCTGCCTAAATAAAATGGAATGGACACCCGGTGGGAATGTGATGATCCTAACGGGCAGTCACTGAGGTGGGGTCGACATGTTTCATGCCTAGTTGTTCCTAAAGAATCATGTGGCACTTCTTCAGGACCTATGTGAAAATGTAGTGCACAACTAATAACAGGCTATAGTTTATTTAGAAGGTAGCCTGGTGCAGGGCCCTAGTAGTTCTGTACTGGGCGGTTGGAGACGTGTGGGAATAAAAGACAAAAGACAAAGGGTATATTATAGAACATGGGGGATTACAAACAAAACAAAATTCAACATATTTTTAAATGTTTAAAAAAAGGAACAACCTAATGTACAATGGAGTTTGGGACTCATGGGGAGCTCTGAGGCGACCTTCTTTTATAGGATTTCCAAGGAGGCGTCAGGTGCCTGTGGTACATAGTAAAGGTACACAGGGGGGTGGGCTGTGCAGTGATGTGAATAGTCAGGGGTCAACATTTTTTAAATTTAAAAAAAAAAGGAACACCTCATTGTACAATGGAGTTAGGGACTCATGGAGAACTCTGAGGCGCCCTTCTTTTCCAAGGTGGCGTCAGGTGCCTGTGGTAGATAGTAAAGGTACACAGGGGGTGGGCTGTGCAGTTATGCGAGTAGTCAGCCATTAGGAGCTAATGGTTGAGAAGGGTTAGTTCAGGTTCATAAGGCGTAGACCTCTCTTTAACTATTACCATCGAGGCTGTAGAGCAATTGACAACGTTGTGTGCATACTCGTCTCTCGTGGTGTATTGTTAAATGCTGAGCCGGTTTGGTCATATCAGTCAATTAACGTGGGCCAGTGCGGAAGGAACAACGCGTGGGCCCAATCCGTGATAAGGGACTGGGCTATTGTCAAATTTTTAGCAGGCCCCCGGTTATGGTAATATCTGTGGAGGAGGTTGAGGCTACTGGGGGGATGAGGCGAGGACCGATCGCCATAAGAACATGTGTGGCCAAAAATGAGCATGCACTAAATGGGTCCGCATTGGTGGAATGCTTTAACGAGATTGGATATGTGGCCAAAATTCACACCAAAAAGCGAGCATGCATTGAATGGGTCCGCATCGGTGGAAGTGCTTTTTTCGAGGGCATGCGGACAACACACATACATTTAGGAAACATTTAATGCATGGGAAAATTTACATTGTGAAGGAAACCACTGGACTCTGCTGGCCACAGCTAGACTCTCTGCTCCATCAGCTGAAGCCCTAAACTCGTACTTAGATACCAACTTTTTAGAAAATAACCCATACATGCTACCACACCCCTAGCAGCCCCGCTACTCGCAGACATACATTATCACCCAATATAGCGTCCTTAACATGCCATCATTGATCGCATACAGAGCACCTTTGTGGCTATAACTAGCTGTCACAATATATGCACTACTATTTGCATACAATGTCAAGTCTCCTTATGAGCACCACAGCTCAGATCTCAATAAAGTTTTGTTTTCAGTACCAAGATGGCGGATTCGGTTCACTTACTATGCATCCCAGCGCAAGCCCTTCTTTAACTCCACTTCCGGGTAGACACATCACAGGGACTCAGAGTGAGGGTAGGAAACAAGCAAGCTGTTGCCACCAAGCCATGAGTATGACACCTAACTCCAGCTCTCCGATAAGCCTTTGGGAACACTGCTACGTTTATGCTTTCCACTAAACTCAGCTTTCTCTTGAATTTTTAAGGAGTGGAGCAACAATGTGCTCTCTTACACCCCCGTCGCGCTGTAGAACGTGTACTGTGGGTGAGTGGAAAATCTGCATAACCAAATTCTGGTTATTTCCGTCAAAATGTATATGTTCCCATGCATTAAATGTTTCCTAAATGTATGTGTGTTGTCCGCATGCCCGATCTTGAAAAAAGCACTTCCACCGATGCGGACCCATTTAGTGCATGCTCGCTTTTGTTTTGGCCACATGTCCAATCTCCTTAAAGCATTCCACCAATACCCATTCAGTGCATGCTCATTTTTGGCCACACATGTTCTGACGGCGATCGGTCCTCGCCTCATCCCCCCACGAGCCTCGACCTCCCCCACAGCTATTACTGTAACCGGGGGGCTGCTAACCTTTGACAATAGCCCAGTCCCTTATCACGGGTTGAGCCCACGTGTCGTCTCTTCCGCACTGGCCCACGTTAACAGACTGATATGACCAAACTGGATGAGCAATTAACAATAAGCCAAGAGAGACGAGTATGCACACAACGATGTCAATTGCACTACGGCTCCGATGATAATGGTTAAAGAGGGTTCTACGCCTTATGAACCTGAACTAACCATTCTCAACCACTAGCTCCTAATGGCTGACTATTCACATCACTGAACAGCCCACCCCCCTGTGTACCTTTACTATCTACCACAGGCACCTGACACCTCCTTGGAAATCCTATAAAAGGAGGGCACCTCAGAGCTCCCCATGAGTTCCAAACTCCATTGTACATTAGGTTGTTCCTTTTTTAAAACATTTCAAAAAATGTTTAATGTTTTTTTTGGTTGGTAATCCCCCCCTGTTCTATAATATACCCTTTGTCTTTTGTCTTTTATTCCCACAGGTCTCCAACCGCCCAGTACAGAACTACTATGGCCCCGCACCAGGCTACCTTCTAAATAAATTGTTGCCTGTTATTAGTTGTGCACTGCATTTTCACATAGGTCCTGAAGAAGTGCCACACGATTCTTTAGGAACAACTAGGCATGAAAGATGTCGAACCCACCTCAGTGACTGCCCGTTAAGAATATCACATTCCCACAGGGCGTCCATTCCATTTTATTTAGACAGCATCTACCTAAATCATTAGAGTTCTTTGAGAATAGGACTGACCCTGACTTATTTTAGATCTCACTTCACATGCACCAAACCTCCACTGTCCCCTTACCCACACGCACCCTACGGCTTCTTCTCAAAAGATTTTCATCAAAGAGTCCCGTTTATGGTGAGCCCGACGGGCATTGCAGCGCCGGCCGTACGAGGAGCAAGGCCCAATGATGAAGCATGACACCTCTCGGGGTGTGTGAGGGCAACATGAAAAAAGACCTGTCTTTTCCCCTCCCCCTCCCACCATCACTTTAGCAACTGCACACTCCTGTCGACACATGGACTTGAGTTGCACAGGGTTAGTGCCACCCAAAGCTGATGTGGCCATCAGGGGCCTACTACCACGTGGTGTGTACTTGAGATGCACAGGGTTAGTGCCACCAAAAGCTGATGTGGCCGTCAGGGGCCTACCACCACGTGGCGTGGACTTGCGTTGCACAGGGTTAGCGGCACGAGAAGCTGATGTGGTCTCCGCCATTGATGACTCAGGACTCAGCAACATATATGGGATCTGCTGGCTGCGGAGCATGTCCACATAATGTGCACCAAGCCATGATGGCGGGACAGGGCCCCGGAGCTTTCACGGGTACGTGGAGTGCCCACTGGTAGACAGTCTGGTGGCAGCAGGTATTTATTTGGTCATGGATACGAAGGGGCAGCGGTGTCTCTCTCTCTCTCTAACTCACTCTCTTCCTTCCTTTCCATCTATCTCTCTCACTCTCTCTCCCTTTCACCCTTTGTCCCTCCCTTCTTTCCTTCCCTCTCTTTTTCTCTCTGGCTTTTTTTTCTTTCTCTCTTTCTCTGTGTCTCACTCCTTTGATATGCGCATTACACACATCCTTATTTTGTGCTTTATTTTCCAGGCTGTGTCGTCGACATTGATGGACCCGACAGGAGTCTTCCGCTTTGTTGTATTGTGTTCAGTTTGTTAAATTTCAATAAAGGTTTTGGTTGTTACTTAAGTGCTGTGTGACTTTTTCTCGTTCTTATTACTGTTATTTGGTGGTGTCCACCATGGTGTTAAATTTGGGGGCAGTTATCACGGAAAGACCGGTGATGTCTGCAGTTTTTAACAGCTTCTAAATAGTGTGTTAGATTTATATCAACTTTAGTTGCATTAAAAAGCTGATAATGAGATGCAGAGTAGGTGTTCCCATGCAAAAACACACAATCAATCAATCAATCATTCATGTCTTAAGCGCACTATATACCCGCGAGGGTCTCAAGGTGCTGGGGGAGCAGGTTGGGGCCGCTACTGATCGAACAGCCAGGTCTTTAGTATCCTCCTGAAGGTCAGCAGGTCTTGGGTCTGTCGTAGGCTCAGTGGGAGGGTGTTCCATTTCTTGACGGCGAGGTGGGAGAAGGATCCCCCGCCAGTGGTTGTTCTTCGGATATGCAGGACGGTGGCGAATGAGAGGTCGGTGGAGCGTAGCTGGCGGTTGGGGGTGTAGAAGGAGAGCCGTCTGTTGAGGAAGGCTGGGCCGGTCTTGTGGAACACCTTGTGTGCGTGGATGAGGAGCTTGAAGGATATCCTCTTGTTGATGGGGAGCCAGTGCAGGTTTCTCAGGTGGGGGTGATGTGGCCGTGTCGTGGTACATCGAGGATCAGTCGAGCCGAGGCGTTTTGGATGCGTTGTAGTCGATTGATGAGCATGGTCGGGGCTCCCGCGTAGAGGGCGTTTCGGTAGTTGAGTCTGCTGCTGACTAAAATCCTGTATTGAATTGCACTGTGGTAGTGGGTACATTTACAGTGTACACACAAAATCAATAAAGAAATTTCATTGAATTTATATTGATTGGGAATAGTGGGTCAGGAGCTGGATCTTGAAGGGGTACACTGCCCAGTTTGTTTATTTTTCTGTACACGAAAAAACCACATCACAACTTTCACAACGAAAGGCAAAAACTGCAATGCAAAACAAATTCCTGCGATAAGCTGCGTTAGCACCAGGGATTTTACACTTGCTTCTGCTGATGTTAAGCAGGACGACTACCTGCAGCATAAAAGGGAACACAACCAAGTGCCAGACCGGACCACCCACAGGTGCCATACAGTCAACAAGCATGATACACGGATACTCATGAGGGCCACAACACTCATTGCAACAATCCCAGGACCGCCAACGCCCCCCGAACTCACATCTGGGCAAGTGTGTCCGTGTGGTCATTGTGTTAGCATAATGGGCACGGGCCCTGCAACATCACAGTGTACTGTCTTCAGCGGATGTTACCATGTCACCTCAGAGTTAGCAGTGAGCCTGGACATATAGCTATGCACGCATCCTCCTCCATGCAAAAGCGGCGTATGCTGGTCCGGTGTACACAGGTCAGCGCAGGGGTGTGCCTACCCGGCAAGGGGAACGGGGTGTCTCGGACATGTTCTTGAGCAGGAAGTGGGGTAAGTGTGCCTCTGTGCTCTGGTGTGGCTGCCACAAGGGCCACAGCAGTCGATGTTGTAAAGTGGCATGCACCACCTCCAAAGGGCAGTGTCATGGTGTGGTTTGAATGCTGCAGGACATGCGTGAATAGGCATTACAATGGTGTACCGTTGGAGTGCACAGGATACAGCAGCGCAGCGCACAAAAGTATGGGGGTTGTGGGAGAGAGGAGCAGCTGTTTGCAACGTAACACACAGTGAACCCGCCCATGTGCCACATGCTGGGCATCTTATCCATGATAACCAGGGTTGCAGACATCCCACAACACCCACGACCGGCCTCTCTACACATCCTCTAAGAATGCAGCTGGAGAAGTTACTGTAGGGATGAAAGGTTCTTTGGCTGAGCTATCTTGCGCTAGCAAATCTGCCTCTCCGAGGAGGAACTTGCAAGTAGCCCACACCACCGACAGATACGATAATATTTGCATTCGTCTCCCACACTACGCACTACCCGATTTGAGAACGAGTACACTTCCCACACTCAAAAGTCCTTCGTCATAGTTAGATTGCGTGAAATGGCCTTCACACGTACTCCCACCACACCCCTGCCCTGCACCCATTCCACACAGACCCGGCTCATTGCACCAAGCTGTGCCATTTCATTCACAAGACTGGCAAATGGCAAGCCAGAGCAGCTACAAGCAGGGCCACTGACGCAATGGCATGGCATCACGAACACATGGTCGACTCCATTCACGTCCACCTATACCTAGCACGTCTTCTGCATGTCCTGGGTGCACTGCCAAATCACTTAGCGGCTCAGCTTCCACTTTGCGAACGTCACCTGCGTTCAACCTGTGTTTCAATGTCACACGTGCCTACCTGAGTGGTGTATGGACGTGTGCCTCTCCAACGTGTGGGTCGCTGACATGGATTATGATGGGTGTGTGCACCCCCTGTTGGCCCACGACCCGGAGTGTCATAGTGATGCCCGTTTATGGCATGCATGGCATGCATGGATGTTTGGCGTGCATTTTGGGACTGGGCCTGGGAGATTGCATGTGTCATAGTATGCGAGGAGCAAATTGACCCATTCCCCGATTCTGCTTTGGTGCACATTGGGTACAGTGATTGGAGTCAGCACATCTGTCCTGGTCACCTGATGGATTACGTTGACGACATGTCAAATATTGTGGCCAACCATCACTTATTAGAGATAGTGGCTTACGCAGCTGCACTTGCGTTCATGTACAAGTGACAAGATACCTGCAACCAGTGTTCCCTTTAGGCTGCGCGCATTCGTGCCCACGCACCAGTGCTACCACAAGCGCACAGTGTCTCCTCTGAAGCGCGCACACTTCAATCAATAAATCAGACAATTTATATAGCGCGCTACTCACCCGGTAGGGTCTCAAGGCGCTGGGAGGGGCGGTCCGTTACTGCTTGAAAAGCCAGGTCTTGAGTTGCTTCCTAAAGGAGAGATTGTCGTGGGTCAGCTGTAGGTGGATGGGGAGGGAGTTCCATGTCTTGCCGCCAGGTAGGAGAAGGATCTTCCTCCGGTGTTGGCTTTGAGAATGCGTGGTACTGTGGCGAGGGCGAGGCTGGTCGATGTGCAGCTGGCGGGTGGGCGTGTAGAAAGTGAGGCAGTTGTTAAGGTACTTGGGGCCCAGGTCGTGGAGGGCCTTGTGTGCGTGGGTGAGGAGTCTGAACGTGATCCTCTTGCTGACGGGGAGCCAGTGCAGGTCTCTCAGGTGGCCGGAGATGTGGTTGTGGCGGGGGATGTTCAGGATGAGTCGTGCGGAGGCGTTCTGTATGCGCTGGAGTCTTTTCTGTAGTTTGGCAGTGGTTCCGGCGTAGAGGGTGTTCCCGTAGTCCAGTCGGCTGGTGACGAGTGCCTGGGTGACCGTCTTCCTGGTTTCGGTGGGGATCCATCGGAAGATCTTACGGAGCATGCGCAGGGTGTTGAAGCATGATGACGAGACGGCGTTGACTTGTCTGGTCATCGAGAGGGAGGAGTCCAGGATGAAGCCCAGGTTACGTGCGTGGTCTGTTGGCTTGGGGGTGGTGCCCAGGGCAGGGGGCCACCAGGAGTCATCCCAGGCAGAGGGAGATGATCCCAGGATAAGGACTTCCGTCTTGTCTGAGTTCAGTTTCAGGCGGCTGTTCTTCATCCACTCGGCGACGTCTTTCATTCCTTCGTGTAGGCTGGCTCTGGCGGTGGCGGGGTCGTTGGTGAGGGAGAGGATCAGCTGGGTGTCGTTGGCGTAGGAGATGATGTTGAGGCCGTGTTTGCGTGCGATGGCTGTGAGAGGGCTCATGTAGACGTTGAAGAGGGGTGGGCTGAGTGATGATCCTTGTGGTACGCCGCAGATGACTTCGGTGGCCTTGGATCTGAACGGGGGAACAGAAGCAAAAGGGGGTGGGCAGCAGGGGAGCAGCGGCAGGGAGCGGGGAGCAGGGTTAGAGCAGCGGGAAAACAAGGTGGCAGAGCGGGCGAAACCAGACAGCAGGGGCACAATACCGAAAGAAACAGGCTGAGAATGGCACAAGGGGAGAACGTAAAACAGAGAAGGGAACCTCAGCCTCAAGGGCAGCGGCAAGCACGCGGAGTTAGCATGGAGGACCGGGCGCACTCAGGGGGAGCCGCGGGGTGGGTGGAGCGACCGTCCCTGGCCAAGGTCAGGTCAGGTCACAGAAAGACAGGACAGGATATCATTTACACATCCCATCACACAAGAGACCTTTCCCGCTACAGATTTAAAAAACACGAGCAGCACGGAAAATGGTCTTTTGCTTGTTGTGGGATATGATATAGCAGCAACATTGGGCTGAGGGTCACACCAAGTTCAGCAGCAAGTAACTCCGGCACTGCCACTTGCTGCATTCCATTCAGTAATTGGAGAGTGGCTTTAATTGTATGTCTTTTTTAAATATGTTAGCGATCATGCTGCTATCTCATTTACATGAGCACTGATTTATTTAAAAGGCCCCACAACAGCAGTGCTGCATGGAAGCATGACGCGCTTTCACCATCCCTAAATATATTTTAAAAAACACACAATCTGCATTGCTCCGCATTCGACTGGCAGAGAGTGTCTTTTTTAAATTTTATTATTTGTCTACTCATGGCTTGTGGTTTACGAGTGGAGCGGACAGCGATGCTCCTGTAGCCATTGCTGCCAAGGTTTCCGTTCAGTTATGTGTGACTTTTTCATGGCTCTGTAAATGTGTGACATTTCAATTCCGTATCTACGACACTCTGACACTTTATCATGAGTAGAACAATGCATTAATGTAAAACATAGTCATTTAGTTAATGCCAGAAATTAACCTTTTGTTGTATGTAATCATCAAAAAAGTGTCGTAAAACAGCTGCAATGTTCCTACTTGCTGAATTCAGCATTTGGGGTTCCCCAGGGTTCGACACTCAGCCCCATACTATTTAACTTATACATCAGTCCCCTTGCCACCTTAGCTGGAAAATCTGGGTTGACGATCTACTCATACGCTGACGACACCCAGATTGTTTACTCACTTTCGGCCAATGCACACTCCAACCCGTCCTCACTCCATTCGGGCCTTATTAACATTGCCAATTGGATGTTTGAGAACAAACTAAAACTCAATGGAGGAAAGACTGAACTACTCCTGTTTGGGAAACATACTACCCTATGGGGCCCACAACATTGGCCTTCTCAGATGGGACCTACACCCACCCCCTCCAAAACCACTCGCAACTTGGGCATCATCTTTGATGAACAACTGTCCATGAAACAACAGGCGATCAGAGTGGCAGCCACTTGTATCACCATACTCAAGTGGCTCAAGAAAATCAGGTGGATGCTCCCCCAGAACACACTAAAAACAGTAGTCCAAGCTCGAATTACATCTAGACTGGAATACGGCAACATCTTATATCTGGGGGCTTGCAAAGAAGTTACTAAGAAACTTCATCTTCAAACAATTAGTGCCTCGCCCATGTAAACATCCTTATTCTGCGTAGACCGGGTAGGGATATAAATTATCACTCCTACCTTGGATATGTCCAATAACATAAACAAAAAGGGTCTGGATGTATTCTATACAATTATAAAAATAAATCACACAGGACCAAATCATTCACCCACAGAAAAGTTGTGGAAATAGAGAGAGTACCTCACGGTAGAACAACCCGAGGGGGTTCCCGGTCAGTGATTCCCGGTATACCCACTTCTCATCATCGGCGACTCTCTCTATTTGTGAAAAGACAAACGTGCACTCAACAGTAAAGTAGTGCGGACGTGAGAATAGTGAAGAAATGGAGAAAAAGCACAAATAGTGATCAACATGAAAAAGTGTACAGATACACGTAACGAAACCCCAAACAAACCACACCAAAAACGAATAAATTGGGTAGTGGTGCTTTGCTTGCTGATACCGTTTTATTCTGATGCAGCAAAGCACTACCAATTAAAATTGGTTACTTATATACCAACGCAGATTATATCCTCAAGCCGACATGTTTCATCGCTCCTTCTTGTGGCGATTTCATCAGGGCAATTGAGGGGTTTGTTATTCTCAAGCTTTTCACATAAAAATGGACCTGTGTGAAACAAAGACACGCTCAGGGTGTGATTCAAGTACCTCATCCAAGGGGCACTACTGATGCAGCGTATATAGACACACAGTTTAAGACTGCTTTACCTGGAGTGCGCTATGTCAGCACGTACCAGCGTCACTCCTCAGGACTCTGTGCCAAATGTTCACGTGTTCGTGACCGTGACCTGGACAATTCACAGTCACCTATTTGAGTTAAAAAAACAACAACAACAGTATTTTCAGAATCCCCACAGGTATGCGCATGCAGACCATGTCTATCACAAACCAGAACTTTATGCCCTTTCATGCACACACCAGCGTATTCCATCTAAGAAACTTCAAACAGTGCAAAACGAAGCAGTGAGGCTGATATGCATGATACCAAAAAAAGCACCAACTTCATCTGGTCTTCGGAGTCTCCATTGGCTCCGTATCGAACAACGAGAAAAATGTAAAGCTCTATGTTTCATGCATAGAATCAAGTCTGGCAAGGCCCCAGCCTATCTCAGCTCTCTTGTCCATCAATATGTCCCTCCAAGAACCCTCCTTTCCTCAACCCAACACAAGTTCCAGATACCCAGGATCAATCGAGTTAGACAGGGTGGTCGCTCTTTCTCCTATCTGGCCCCCTCCCTATGGAACTCCCTTCCAATTCAGCTCCGCACGACCGATTGTTACCTTCAATTTCGTAAGAACCTAAAAACATGGTTGTTCAACCAATAAGTTCGTTATCAACAGCTCACTAGTCCCCTTTTTGTTTATACGCTCATTTTGTCCTCAGCGCCGGGAGACATTAGGGTAGCTGTGCGCTCTATAAAAAATAAATATAATAATATATGGCTGTAGAAACAATTCTGATGCCACGATAAACAAGTCATCTGTTGGTAATATCTTTGTTTATTTAAGCGATGTGCTTGGGAAATTTGAAAGCGTTTTTCCAGGACACAGCAAACAACAGCGAAGAGAGGTGATTTTTTACTGTATCAGTAGCTGGTTTTGTGTGATGGGCCTGATCAATCGAACCATATTAACTGCACTACAAATACGTTTATAGGTGTGTGGTGGTAGTAATCAGAGAGCAGAACGTTTTTAATACAATCTCTTATTGCTCTCTTTCACTGCAGGGCACTAGTGTACTATTCTGGCTCGAAGCTTCTATTTGTGCTCTAGTTTGGACTCGTTTTGCATTGTCAAGTTAAATAAACAATTGTGCTTATTTCCACATCTGAGGTATGCACTAAATGATGTTTACTTGCATATGCTTACTGTTAATGACAAGGTTGTCTTGCCAATTTTGAATTTATTCTGCATTGAAATACCAATAGACTGTGATTCCTATAGAAGTTTCTAGATGCTAAGGTCGGCCCGAGTACAGCAACCTGCAGGGCCGGACTGGGAACCACTACCGGCCCAGGCAAAGTGCTTGGCCGCCCCTCCTCCTCACCTGGGGGGGTTCGAGGTGCCGCCGAGCTCTTTGCCGGGGCCGGTTTTCAGCCGATTTTGGTACAGGGCCGATTTTGCAGCTATGCTGCAGAAACGGCCCTGTGACAAGAACGGCACCCAGGGGCCCAAAACCGCCCCTCAACCGTATGGCGCACCGGGGGATTGCCCGGTGCCCGCTATGGCCAGTCCGGCCCTGGCAACCTGCAAAGGGGTGTTTGACCCGCTGGTGATAATAGGTGCTTTATTTACCTCACAGGTTAGATCACATCACCGCGCCTGACATGCATGTTCAGTTGATCTAACTTAGGATCCTTTTGTTCGTTGCAGCCCATAAATTGTAATCCTTCTATAATAGCACAGTGAGTTATGAAGGACACGTGGCTCCCGCACCTTGTAACCCTCACTGTTTTATGTAAAACATTTTTTACAAACACATGATAGATTGTCAATGTGTAATTTGTATGTGTGAACAAAAGCAGACAACGTGCGGGCACTTCCGAATGTGCCCTGGTGTCAGAAATGTACACCAGGATGAGTACAACATCGTTCTGTGAATTCCGGGGGGAGTGGGAAAGGAACGTGGTGCTTTGCTGAGAGCAGCCAGTTGTGCAGCAGGGTAGACGGCGCTATACTGGAGTCTTACGTCTGTTCGAGCCCTGCCTGTACCACCGAGCACCTGCCCATTTTAAGCACTTGAAAAACGGCAAGGTTAGTTGTTGTTTTGTCACTAGCATTATCTTTGAATGTCAAGATTACATGCATCTCCAAGCTTTAGCCTCTCTTCATATAGTACTGGCTGCTACCGAACGGAGGTTGGTGGGGCGGGAGGGAAGGGATGTTAAGGTGGGGAATAAAAAGCACATTCCTGAATAAGGCCGGCCCCCGCCTCTCCTCTCTCCTCTTTTCCGCAGCAGGAAGCAAACAGCCTCGCAGAATCCCCTAGCCAATCAGAGCACTGCCTTGTGATTGGTCTGAGCACCACGGTTCGGCACTCAGAGAGGGACTGGGAGGCTGTGCATGGTCTCCACCTAGGCTGCAAAATACACCATGTGGAGAATATGCAAAGTGCAGGTGGTAATAACAGAACGCTATTATTGCTTAATTTTTTGTATTGATTTGCAGCTGAAGCATTGAGGCAATGCTTCTCCGCCTTAATGGAGGAGCAGCCACTGTCTACATACCACAAAGAGTGATGGTGTGAGGCCAATAGCATGAACTCTATTAGGCAGTGTCTGTGATCTACTAGAAGTAATACAGAGAATGGGCTTTGTGTTGGCTCACTTCAACCAGTGGTGTTTATGGGGCTTTCATGGCTTGCCCTTTCTTGTATTGACTGTCCATCAAGACAGTGGCATGTGTATCTAAATTGTAAAATCTGTCCTAAGACCCCTCACATGGCGCTGTACATGTGGAAATGCAATTTCTTTTCAGTTAAGTAAACTTTTGGAGTGCTATTTGCACTGATATTAGTGACTGCACTTGCATGCATTGTCAGGTTCTTGGCGCACATAGACTTGGCTGCAGTGCTCAGAGAGCATACATTGCCGCACACAGAGGTAAAACATTTGAGGGAACATTGCCTGCAACCACAACTTGATGTGCCACATTGCATGTGTCCTCCGCATCATTGCACGTTGTGCATCTGGTCACATGTCCCAAGACAACAGTGGACATGGCTGCATTGGGGTAGACTCATGTCCGAGGCGTGGACAACCAAATCTGCTTGACACTAAGGTGTGTTGGTGATGGACTACCCAAAGGTGAACATGGACGTTTTCCTACGTTCCTTATTCAGGCATGCTGCTGCATTGTCTGCATATCATGGCACTAATCTTGGCCGTAGTCACACACACTTTTTTATAAAGTTTTCACATTTTCACCTGTCTCCAAATGTGTTGTGTCTTCATGTGTATGCCAATGTGTGGGTCACGGACTCTCTGGCTGCATGCCATACGTGAATTGCTACCCCATCCAGACTGTGGGTTTGTACTTATTCGTTCTCATGTGCTTGTTTCAAACTGACGCTTTTGGATGTTTATCCGCCACAGGCGAGTGCATTTGTGTCCTGTGTTCGATTGTGCAAATGTTTGTGTTTGGACAACATTGTATTGGATGTTGCTGTGCTCTGCTTCCTATGTGTGTGTGCTGCATTCTGTGTGAGATGTCCCTTCATGTGAGCTTTTGTTCATCCTTCTCCCTTTCAGGCAGTGTGTTTTTCACTTCTGTCCTTGATTCTTTTAAATTGCAAAACTTCTCTCTAATGGTTATTTTTGGATTTTCCATACAAACCTTTTTTTTAATATTCAAGGACACATAGAAGTCAGAAGTGCAACGTACTATATCAACACACTTTCTAGAACATTCTACAACACGTTCAGGTTAAAAGTTCATCCATTTTTTTTTTAACCTAACGATACTTTTTTTGCCACATTTTCTCGAACATTTAACGGCGCGTGCAGGTTAAATGTTCACGATTGTTTTAAGTTCGAACAATGCCTTTGAAATGCAAGTTTTTATTTAGTATACACAATGGTTCTGTCGGGTATGCAACCTGATTGCTTCAAAGTGTGAATGAATCATTCAAGATTTACGTTACTCATTGCTTGCTTCAATCAAGACTCTACAGAAAACAATTAATGCAAATCCAAACCAAAAACAGGGTAACATTAGATTTTTATATATGAATCATTCGCATTCATAAATATCCTTTGTCAATATATGAAGAATAATTGAAGAATCAAGTAAATTTTGCTAAACGGTGCATCAAATAAAGTGAGCGTGTTTTTAAGTACGTAGTGACATGTTGTGCACTGGTGACATAAGATTAGTGACTTATATACAGGTGAATGAGGGAGAGGGGGGAAAAAAGGGAGAGAAGATTGTTTGGCCAGTTTAGTAATCAATTGTAGTTATTCCAGTATGCCACTTCCGTTGGCTTGTGTTTACTGAATACTCTCAGCTGGACCAATGTATTTAAATCATTGATGTTTCGACCCTATGAAAGCCTAATTCATGGGTCAGGTGTGGTTCTTCTTCAGGGCTTGTCTTGGGGCAGGAGGGGGGGAAGATGGGATGTGCC
The DNA here is from genome assembly GCF_964261635.1 of Lissotriton helveticus. Lineage (NCBI taxonomy): Eukaryota > Metazoa > Chordata > Amphibia > Caudata > Salamandridae > Lissotriton > Lissotriton helveticus. The sequence goes on from NC_136063.1 coordinate 55,311,289, forward strand.
GCCTGTTGGTTAAATTAATTTGCCATCAGGTAAGGATTTGCGTGTAGTCAATTAAAATTGATTAAAAACAATGAGCACCAACAATTAGTTCTGCACTCACCTCTGGGACCCCTTGTGAGTTGGACCCAGGCAAGGTAGAGTGCAATAGTCACAGGTTGTGTTAAGGAGTCTGGCTCTATTGAGGATGGAATCTGTTGAGCAAATGGGTTTGGTAATTAATATCCCATTCCGCTTCTCGTGTCTTAAATGGCAACTTATTTAACTAAGACAAATGGGTATTCTGTGCAGAAGCCCATTACACCGTTCAACTATGAGAACTCCCTCACCCAGAAAACGGAAACTCGTCGGTCCCTGTGTTCCCTTAAATGAATTGAGGAGTAGTTAATTCCAGCTGCATAGTTCAAGCGATTTGAAAATGAAGAAGAAGGGTAGTGGTAAGCCGCGTCTTGCCATACGCTTCTCCAATCTGAATATGGCACGGGCAGTATGCGCCGCCAAACGCAGGGAATGTAGTCAGTTTCCTGACAAGGTATGGTGCTAGTGGGGATTGGCTCACCTGGAACTCAGATCAATATCTATTTGAAATGGCCCCGTATGCGATCGATTCCTTTCTCGCTGCTTGCTTTAAATACTAATTTCTACTTATAATATACTAAAAAAACATAGGTTTCAGGGACGTTAGAGTTAGAAAGTAGCATTTAAAAAAACCTTAGAAATTCACTGAAAAAAGCGCTTGGTTTTAGGGATGTTATAGTTTGTTGGACATTTCACTCGTACAAAACTAGAGAAACTTGGCAGTTATAGTTAGTTGAGCTAACTATAACTTGCGCCCCCGCAATGCACTACTGATGATGTCACATATTACATTACTCATGACATGGTCAGTGACATCACTGATGATATCACTGGTGACATCTCAGATGACATCACTGATGTAATCACTGATGACATCATCCTTAGACTGGGTGATTTTTAAAAGTTTAAGAATGTTTATTATGGATACGCAAAGGTGTATTGAAGAATGAGTGGGTGTATGTATAAGTGTCTTAATGGATGATTTAGTTGTTGTTTGACTGATAACGTGAGATATTAAACATGCCTAAGTGAATACATGGGTGAATGACTAATCTGTGTGAATGTCTGTATCAGTTTGTCAGTTGATATTTAAGGGCCTACATGGGTTGGAACTACATGAGTGTCCATATGGGTTAATGTAGGTTCTCTGATTACCTGTACGGGTGCCTGGGTGTCTGTGTGGGTGGGGGTAGTGACTCCCTCCATGGATGTGTGAGGGGGTGATTCAGTGGGTGTATAGGTTCATGAGTATGTCTACGAGGGGCTATGTGGGTAAGTGAGTGTGCGTATGGCTATGTTGGTGAGTGAATGGATGTCTCAGTGGTATATGTGTGAGTAACTACATATGTGAAAGGCAGTATATGAGAATGCTGGAGTATATAAGTGACTATATGTGAGAGTGTGTGATTGTGAGAGTAGCTGTATAGATGAGTGTGTGCTTGTGACTGTATAAGAAAGTAAGTATGCATTCGTATCTGTATGAATAAGTGAGGTGGTGTGTGTATAACTGTATTGGTGAATAAAAGGCAGTGTGATTGAGTCTTTTGGTAACTGAGTAGGTGTGTGAGTATCTCTTTGGATGAGTGGAAGTATGTGAGTGTCTGTATGGTTGTATGCGTACATATATCAGAAGTTGTTTTGATGAGTGACTGCGTGTATGAGTGACTGTATCAGTGAGTGAGTGGATGTGTGTAGACATATGAATCAGTGAGTAAATATGTACTAACTGGTATTGGTGTGTCTATAGTTTTGAGAATGGTAGTCTGTATTTTAGAGTGGGTGTATGAAAGGTTATATTAGGATGTGAGGAAGTGCATCAGATATTAAGTAGATGAAGTAATCAGTGATATCATTTAAGATGTCATCAGTGATGTCAACATTGATGTCACCGACCATCTCATGAGCATTGTAATTTGTGATATCATCATGCAGGGGTGTGAGTTGTAAGTAGCTCAACTAATTATAACGGCTGATTTTCTTGGTTTTATACAAGTGAAATGTCCAACTAATTACAAAGTCCCTGAAACTTGTATTTTTTTCAGTGGATTTCCAAGGTTTATTAAATGCTAATTATTAACTATAAAGTCCCTGAAACCTATTTTTTTTCAGTGAATTTTTAAGGTTTTGTAGGACAGGTGCAGAAAGATAAATAAAGGCGCAGAAAGAAGCAAGAGAAGTGCAGAAAGAGGCAACAAAAGTCCAGAAAGACGACGAAAGGTGCAGACAGAAGCAAAAGAAGTGCAGAAAGAAACAACAGAGGTGCAGAAAGAGGCCTACTTTGTCTGTAACTTACTACATACTCATACAAGGTAGCCTAATCACTAATCCTTCTAATCAGAAGTCTTAAACCACACTTTTCTCTTGAAGGTTCACTATTAATTGACTGCTCAGAATGTTAGGCCTACCTACCAAATATAAAACAGCAATCCTAAGCACATCACTGTTGTAAGTCTGACCAAGTTTGTGAAGGTATGCATGCGTGTCTCTGCTTTTACCGAGTGACATGTTACATAAAAATAAACATAGAATATTTGAATATCTGTGTTTCAAACAGCATACTCTGTAAATATGTGTACAAAAAGGTGTATGTATTTCTTTCTGCTCATAATACAGGTCATATGGGTATTTAATAGTATATTTGACCTATATACATAAGACATGTCTGCCTGTGCAACTGAATAACAGAGCAGAAGTGAGAACTTTGAACAACCTATAGAAGAATCTACCCTGTTATAAAGCTACCATCTTCAGATGCATAGCACAAGTGGGAATACATATACAAGTAGACAGAAGAGCATGCAGACCTTTACAGTTAAAAGCTTGCACTTCCCATTTAAGCACAGAAAGAGGCAAGAGAAGTACAGAACGAAGCAGGAATGTGCAGAAAGAAACAAAAGAATTGTAAAAAAAGGAACAGAGATACAAAAAAGAAAACAGGGGGTACAGAAAGAGGGAAGATGGGGTGCAAAAAGAGGCACAAGGGTTGCAAAAAAATGGGAAAGAGGTGCAGAAAGAAACAAGAGAAGTGAAGAAAGAAGCTACACAGGTGCAGAAAGAGGGATGAGGGGTGCAGAAAGAAGCAACATAGATACAAAAAGGAGGAACGGGGTGGAGAAAGTCTCAAGAGGGGTGCATAAAGAAGCAAGAGAGGTGAAGAAAGAAGCACAAGTGGTACAGAAAGAAGCAAAGAAGTGCAGAAAGAAGCAAGGGTAGTGCAGAAAGAAGCACCAGAGGTGCAGCAAGAGGTAAGAAGGGTACAAAAAAAGAGACAAGGGGTGCAGAAAGAGGCACAAGGGGTACAGAAAGAAGCAAGAGATGTGCTGAGAGAAACATAACAAGTGCAAAAAGAAAGAACAGAGGTCCAGAAAAAGGTAACAGGGGTATAGAAAGAGGAAAGAGGGCTGGAGACAGATGCAAGGCAGTGCATAATGAAGCAAGAGTTCTGCAGAAACAAACAAAAGAAGTGCAAAAAGAAGGAGCAGAGGTGCAGAAAGAGACAAGAGGAGTGCAGAAAGAGAACAAGGGTACAGGGAAAGGCACAAGTGCCTGCGAGGCACAAGTGGTACAGAAAGAAGCAAAAAAGGTACAGAAAGAAGTAAAAGAGGTGCAGAAAGATGCAAGATAAATATAGAAAGATGCAATAGAGATGCAGAAAGCGGGAAGAGGGGTGGAGAAAGAGGCAAGAGAAGTGCAGAAACAAGCAACTGACATGCAGAAAGGGGTAAGAGAGATCCTGAAAGAGGCAATAGGTGTGAGTTAATAGGGATGTGAAACAGACATGAAAGTTGCAGAAAGAAGCACAAAAAGGTGCAGAAAGAAGCAAGAGAAATGCAGAAAGAGGCAAGAGAGGTGCAGAAAGAAGCAAGAGTGGCTTGCACACCTTTAGTACCAATTTAACACCAACATTTAGCAATAAGTAACAGGTGACCATTCCATGTTTGCAAAGGACTGTCCACCACTCTGTAAAACTTGTAGTTGCATTTTTGGTAATGTTTGAGCTGTTCGAGCTAGAATAAAGGCTTTTGTTGGGCAAATCTGCAGATGTATTCAGCAGATGATGGACTATGTGAAAACTGTCGAATTATGCAAAAATTGGTGCAGCCAAACAGTCTCATTATTCCAGTGGCCCTGCTCATACCTCAGACGAGATCTAGAAGTGGTTCCTTTTTTTTTGTCTAATTGAGTTTATAGTTTAGCTTCTATGAAAACCAGGACGACTAAACCTGAGGTTACCACTTCAGAACACAGACTATCATACCACATAATTACTCTCCATAACAAATAATCCCTCTCTATTTAATTCCTACACGCTAAAGATCACATACTTTCTATCCACATAATTTCACTATACAGCATACCACATAATTCTGCTACAAACAACATAGATCCACTCCACTCCCAAAAATATTAGTACAAAACTTTTACATTTACAAAGCCAATAGCTCCAACTCTCGCAAATGCGAAACCTATTACATTGCAAATGCTTCTTTAACTAGTAGTCACGTTTGCAGAATGGTAGAGAAAGGGTGCTGGGCCTCTGACCAGCACTCAGGAATTTTACTGTGTAAGAGTTACAGGAGGTCCCAGAAATGCTTCTTGGCTCCCAAAGTCCCTCAGGAGTAAAGTGGACTTCATCCCCCAACCAGTAGTGTGTCAGGAGGCCTGTTTGCAGAGTGGTGGAGAAAGGGGGCATGGCCTCTAAAGACTTCTTATCAATACCACTCTATGGGATTTACTGTAGGTAAAAGGAGGGATGTTGGCCCCCAATGACATCATTCAGTCCAACTACACCTCCTATTACCTCCAGGAAGTCCCACACAGCAGGATAGCTACATTCTCACAGCAGGCCACACCCCATTTGCCCACTACTCTGCAAATGCACTCCCTGGCACACTCTTGGATGGGGATTGAAGTCCCCTTCGCTGCTGGAGGTCATTAGGGACCAACTAGCCTACTTGTTATCTCCAGTAAGACCCACATAGTGGGATTGCTGAGAGTTGGAAATAGGTTGCGCCCCCTTTCTCCGCCACTCTGCAAACACACCACCTGGTGCGCTATTGGTTAAGGGATGATGTCCCCTTGCCTCCTGAGGGTGCCTGGGGGCCAACTAGCCCCCTAGGTAACTGTTACCTCCAGTAAACACCACAGAGCTGAGAGTGTCCAGAGGCCATGGCGCCTTTTTACACCACTCTGCAAGCGCACTTCCTGGCGCACTGCTGCCTGGGGGCTGAAGTCAACTTTAGTCCTGAAGTCCTCAGGACACAAGTGGACCTTCAGCAGTGCGTCAAGAGTTGCATTTGGAGAGTGGTTAAAAAGGGGCATGGCCTCGGACCACCACTCAACAATCCCACTGTGTGGGGCTTATTGGACGTACCTGGTGGGCTAGTTGGCCCCTAAGGACCCTTAGGATTCAAAGGGACTTAATCCCACAACCCAGAATGTGCCAGGAGATGTATTTGCAGGGTGGTGCAGGGAGGGGGGCCTCCGGCGAGATGCTGGCTTCTCTTTTCTGCCTTGTTTTTGGAAGAGGGGCTTTGTGGCCCCTCTTCCCTTAATACTTTTTGGGCCCTGGATACCCTCCTTCCCCAGTGCCCGTACCTTTTAAAAAAAAAGGGGAAGAGGGCATGCGACTCCAATCCCAAGGGAATTTTTGGTCTATGGGAACCCCTTTGTCTCTTTCTTTTCAATATTTTTTTTATTTTATGGAAAGGTAGCCGTGTGTCCCTCCTCCCCTTCCCTGAGCCACCTTTGGCCCTGGGAAACCTATCCCCTGGGCCTGACCCCGAGATATTATTATTTGGAATCTTAATATCCGTTCTCTCCGGAAACATTACTCAGAAGTCCATGACTTTTTAAAAGACGAGACACCAGATGTGTTTTTCATGACTGAAACATGGCTTCAGGACATGGATACGACAGTCGTCAATCTTGCTCTCCCCCCTGAGTATTCCATCTTTACTCATAATCGGGTTACCAGGGGTGGCGGTATTGCGATGGCTGTGAAATCCAATTACCCTTGTGTCTGGAAGACAGTTGACCTGGCAGGATGTGAATGTGCTTTCTTTAAAATCTCTTTCAGTCATAATTTCACTTTTTCTGGCCTTCTTATCTATCGTCCTCCTGAGTGCGTTATGACTTTCAGAAGGGCTCTCCCGGAGTGTATCAGCTCCTTAGCAATAGGTTGTGCTAATTTTAGCATAATTGGAGACCTTAATCTCCATCTTGACTGTTGTCACATCCCGGCTATTAATAGCACTCTGGCTGACCTAGAGGCGCTTTAGCTTACTCAACTGGTCACTTCCCCCACCCACGTGGGTGGCCACATTCTTGATCCTCTATTTACCAACTTGTCTGGGGTTAAAGTGGCCAGACCTTGTTCGGTCGCGTGGACCGACCACTTTTTAGTTAAAATCTCTCTCCAGATTGGAGAGCACCCCTTCACGCCCGTACACAGAGTTGTGCTCAAGCGTCACTGGAGGAAACTTAATCTGGAGGATTTTCATCATCTCTTGGAGCTTAATCCGCTAGGCCCCCTTCTTAATGTTGAGTCTGGTTATAATCACTATGTTGAGTGGGTCTCTCGGGCCTTGGATGCGTTGATTCCTGCTGTTTGGACTAAACAGCGTTCTAAAACTTCCAGCCCATGGTACGACAGTTCCCTGCTGCCGCTAAAAAAAGCCTGCAAATTGGCAGAGAGGGACTGGCGGAAACTCTATGACGCTGAGAAAAAGAAGCTCTATTTGGCGAAAGTCAAAATATACCATAGAGCAGTATGTCGAGCCCGTGCTGCCTACTACGCCCAGGAATTTAGTAACACCCCCAACCCGTCCAAACTTATTTTTAAGGTCCTGAAGGACCTGACAGCCAATAGAGCCGCTATGACAGAAATCTGTTCAGCGACCCACTGCAAAGATCTGGCCTTGTTTTTTATTGAAAAGGTCCAAGCCATCTATCGCGCCTTTCCTAGTACTGAGCCGGTGGCTGAGCCCACTAACCTTCTACCGACCGGTGGTCATGCCCTTGTCTCCTTTCCTATTCTATCCTCTGACACGTTTCTTATGTTGGTCAGTAAGGTAAAATCTGGTTCTCCTACTGACCCTCTGCGTCCAGCTCAGTTTAAAGACTCTGCAGACCTCTGTATCCCCCCTTTACGCCACCTTATTAATCTCTCCCTCTCGTCTGGTGTCGTTCCAATTAAATGGAAATAGGCTGTGGTGACACCTATACTCAAGAAGGCCACCTTGGATCCTCTCAAACTTGAGAGCTACCGCCCGATTTCACTCCTTCCTTGGCCTGCTAAAATCACTGAGGCCTTTGTAAATGGGGTGTTGTCTGAACATCTCACTAGGGCAGGTATTCTGGATCCATCCCAGAACGGTTTCCGTGCTGGCCACAGCACTGAGACCGCACTGCTCTCTATGACAGAACACCTCCGGTCCGTGCTTGACTCGGGTCAGACCGTGGCACTGATCCTGCTGGATCTCAGTGCCGCGTTCGACGCGGTCTCAGACAGGATTTTACTTCAACGTCTTGGTGAGGCAGGTGTGTCGGGCACTGCACTTGACTGGTTCAGGTCTTTTCTCGCTGACCGGACCTTTAAAGTGGTCACTCCACCATTTGAGTCCAAGTCCCATCCGTTGCAGCTGGGTGTGCCTCAGGGCTCGTCGTTGAGTCCCACATTATTTAATCTTTATGTGAGGCCGCTGGCAGGTGTCGTCAAGCAATGGAGCATTACCATGGTCTCGTATGCTGACGACACTCAGCTGGCGGTCGTCCTAAGTGGTGACTCCGACCTAGATGCCCCCAGATTCCGGAATGGACTCTCTGCAGTGGCCAGCTGGATGAATACCAACTGTCTCCAGTTAAACGCCAAAAAAACTGAGGTCATGGTTGTGGGCAAGCGGGCTGACCTTTGGGGTGACATATGATGGCCCCCTGAGCTGGGTGCGACCCCCATTCCTGTGCTGGAGCTAAAAAACCTGGGGGTGTGGCTGGATCCTGCCCTTAGCTTTTCTGGACACACTAAAAAAGTGGCAGCCATCTGCTTTGGCATCCTGCGAGGCTTAAGACCGATTTTGAGGTTTTTTGATCCTTCCACTAGGTAGCTGGTTATACAGGCCTCTATTCTTTCTCGGCTTGATTATGCCAGCTCGCTCCTATTGGGAGCCAATCAGGCAGAGATCACTCGGTTGCAATGTGTCCAGAATGCCACAGCCAGAGCCCTGGTGGGCTTACCTAAATTCTGTTCTGCAGATAGTACCATCCGTTCGCTACACTGGTTGCATGTGGCACAGAGGATCCACTTTAAGACCTTGTGCCTTTCTTTTAAGATCCTCAAGCTGGCCTCCCCTCAGAATCTTCAAAATCTCTTGGTGCCCTATGTCCCTGCCCGAAACTTGAGATCGTTGGGACAGAATTTGTTAACTGTCCCTCGGTTCAGGCTACGTAGAGCCGGCGGTCGGTCATTTAGGGTACTGGCCACAAAATTGTGGAACTCCCTTCCGCTCCATATCCGTGAAATAGATGAGCTCCTGCAGTTCAGGAGGGCTATTAAAACCCATATTTTTTCTCATTTAGTCTAGCCTTCTTGTAGTGCTTTCTTTTTCCGTAGCTGCGGTGTTGTGTTTGTTACCCTTGGAAGCGCCTGGACGCCCCTTAGCTGGGGCAGCCGTGCGCTATAAAAGTGCCTGTAACATAACATAACATAACCTCACGTTGGGGACTGCAGGGGGAGGCCCAATGCCCACCGGCTCCTGCAGGCGCCGGCATTGCTTTTGGACGTGGGGAGCTGCAAACATGCAGCTCTCTTTGCCCAAAGCAATTTTGCTTCACTTCATGGAAGCGAGAGCAGTTTTCCTGCTCTTGCTTCCATGAAGTGAAGCAGAAGTTTGCTATGACAGGGTGGGAGCAGTGCTTCCACCATGGCATATCAAACTGCAATGTCCAGGGGGTGGGCACTCTGGGACATTGCTGGGGCCGGCCCTGGTTGGTGGCGCTCCAGAGCCAAGGAGGGCTCCTGGAGGGGGATGTTTGGCCCCTTCCCACTTTGATTAAAGCCTTAGGGAATTGGGGGTCCCTGGAGCTGGAGGCCCACAACAGACCCGTATTTAAATAATCAATGTCCCAGGGAGGTGGTGGTCCCCGGGGCAGTGTGGGGGGGCATGAGCCCACCCATACTCCCTTCTAAATATTGAAGCTCAGGGGAGGTGGTGGTCCCCAGTGCTTATGGGGCCCTCTTGGCCCCCCCACCCTTAATAACTCAATGCCTCTGGTAGGTGGTGGTCCACAGGGCAGTGTGATGGAGCATGAGCCCTGCCCACATTTCCTCCTAATTATTGAAGCCCCGGGGAGGTAGCGGTCCCCAGGGCTTGGGGCCCACAAGTCCCTCCATCCTTAATAACTCAATGCCCTGGGGAGGTGGTGGTCCCCAGGTCTGCACGGGGCCTTACGCCCCAGCGCATTAATAACACAGCCCCAGAGACGTGGCAGTCCCCAGAGCTGCAAGGACCATGTGGGCATTTTATGCACTTCTGATGCCTCTTTCTGCACCCTTCTTGCTTCTTTCTGTACTTCTCTTACTTCATTCTGCACCCCGTTTGCCTCTTTCTGCACCTCCGTTGATTTTTTGTGCACTTCTCTTGCTTTTTTCTGCATCTCCCATGCTTTTTTCTGCTCCCCTCTTGCCTATTTGTGTACCTCTGTTGCTTCTTTCTGGACTTCTTTTGCTTCTACCTTTTTGTATACAAATATACAGAGTATGCCATTTGAAACACTGATATTCAACTATTTCTATGTTTATTTTTATATAACTTGTCAGTAGGTAAAAGCAGAGACACATGCATGCATACCTTTACAAACTTGGTCAGACTTATTACAACAATGATATGCTTAGCATTGCTGTTTTATATTTGGTACGCCTAACATTCTGAGCAATTGATGAATAGTGAACTTTCAAGAGAAAAGTGAGGTTTAAGACATCTTGGGAGAAGGATTAGTGATTAGGCTACTTTGTATGAGTCTGTTGTAAGGAACAGTCGAAGAAGGCCTCTTTCTGCACCTCTGTTGGTTATCTTGCACATCTCTTGCTTCTTTCTGCACCTTTTTCCTCTTTATGGACATCTCTTCCCACTTTCTTTACTTCTCTTGCCTCTTTTTGCGCCTTTTTTCCTCGTTCTGCACATGTCCTACCTATGTGGTCATAGTTAGAACTTAGCATGTAAAAATCCTAAGGAATTCACCAAAAAAAGCAGAGGTTTCAGGGACGTTATAACTAGTATTAGCAGGGCCGGCTCTAGGGCGGTGTGACCGGTGCCACAGCACCGGGCGCTGGCTTCCTGGGGGCGCTGGGTCTGCAATTTTATTTTGTTTTTTAAGCACCTGATGCTGCATTCCTTTTCCTTGGTAATTACCAGGCTTCACAAAATGTTAATTTAACTCCTGTGACTAATGTTCTTCCTGCAAAGAGATTTGAGTTTTGTATAGTTGATGTTTTGACTTACATGAAGGTAGTGCAGAGGGTTAATATGTCTGCTGCACAGAAGGTGTACCATGTAGATTACAAAAGTGCATATAATGTAAATAGATCAGCAGATTACTGATTTTATAAACAACATCCTTTTGTTACTTGCAATTTATAAATTAAAGTCCTAATATAGAACAGTGAGGAATTAACTTTCATCATGGAGCTGCATACAGAATGCAAAGTATACATTAGAGCATAGATGAATGTTCATTAGAGCATGATGAAAGGGTTAATTTTGATAGAAATCGATTCCTATTATTAAATACAACTCCCAACTATGCTGCTTCTTTTTTGACTCTGAGTTTGTGCATCTCCACATCAAGTACTCCTAAAATATGTGGCCTACCAGTATGAATGACATGTTACTCCTACACTTTTAGTCCTTTGGCTTATGTAATATTTCCTATAAGCTAATTGCCTCGTGTAATGTGTGTCTGATTCAAAGTGATCTGGCATTCTTTACTGGTATGAGTGGCTCTATGTAACTAATTCAATGCATCTGAGACAGAGTGGTTATGGAGACCTGGTCACCGTTAAAGTTTGCTAGTGAGAGAATCCATTGTGGAGTGGTCATTGACCGGAGTGCCAACTAACATTGTCGCACTGGGCGCCTCCAGCGATAAAGCCGGCCGTGAGTATTAGAATTTTAGAAACCACAGAAGTTCACTGCAAAAACCAGAGGTTTCAGGAACGTTATGATTAGGAATTAGCATTTAAAAAAACCTTAGAAATTCACTGAAAAAAACACAGGTTTCAGGGACGTTATACTTAGGCTCACATTTTACTCATACAAAACCAGAGACATTGAGCCTTTACAGTTAGCTGAGCTAACTATAACGCACGCACTGCAACGCACTGCTGATGATGTCACATATTACATCACTCATGACATTGTCAGTGACATCACTGATTACATCACTAGTGACATCTCAGATGACATCACTAATGACATCATACACTTATTATAATATGCACCTCCTCACACCTTAAGTTAAACTTTCATGCACCCACTCTAAAATACACAGTACCATTCTCAAAACCATAGACACACCAATACCAGTTAGTACATATCCACTCACTGATCCATAGTTCTACACAAACATCCACTCATCCATGCAGTCCCTTATACGTGCAATCACTTATCAATACAGCCACAGACATATGCACTCATACACCCATACATACACTCATATACCACCACCTACCCATAAAGGTATTCACACACCTAGTCAGTCACCCAAAAAATCAATCATACTACCATTTACTTACCTATACAGTTATACACACATCATCTCACTTATTCATACCAATAAGAACACATACTTACTCTCTACTACAATCACTGATACAAGCGCACACTCAGCCATACAGCCACTCTCACTCTCACTCAAACATACAGTCTCTTATATACTCCAACACTCAAATATACTGCATTTCACATAAGCAGCTACTCACCCATATACCACTGAGACATCCATACACTCACCAACACTGCCATATGCACACTCACTCAATCATAGCGTCCCTCGCGAAATGCACTCATGAACCCAAATACCCAGGGATTAACCTACTCATATATTTATGCAGGGAGTCACACAGCCCCTCACCCACCCACTCAGACATCCAGGCACCCATACAGGTACTCAGACAACTAATCAATAACCCATATAGACACTCATGTACCTACTCACCAACCCAAGCAGACAGGTACACACCAACTGACAGACTGATACACACATTCACACAGATTAGTCACTTACCCATGAATTCAGGAAGACATTTTTAATCACTCACTCATACAGTCTTTCACGCACCGAAGAAATCATCCATACAGATACTCATTGACCCACTCATTCTTTGAATACATCTTGGCGTATATGTATATATATATTGGTCATGTGACCAATGCTGTTTACATCCGAAACGCGTTATGGCGGATTTGTTATGAGTGAGGAATAAATCATTTATGCACTAAACTTGAGTCAACTCTTGTTTTTCTCCACGGATATATATATATAACACTGAGTTTTAACTTTTTAGAAACGCTGACGCTCACTTGATGATTTCATCGGTGATGCCATATGAGATGTCATCAGTGATGTCACTGATCATGTCACGAGTGATGTAATATGTGACTTCATCAGCAGTGCTATGCGGGGCGCGAGTTATAGTTAGCTCAGTTAACTATAACAGTCAAATTTCTCTTGTTTTGTACGAGTGAAATATTAGCCTAACTATAACGTTCCTGAAACATGTGTTTTTTCAGTGAATATATATATGTATATAAATTCACCGAAAAAAACATAGGTTTCAGAGACGTTATAGTTAGAAATTAACATTTAAAAAACCCTAGAAATTCACTGAAAAAAACATAGGTTTCATGGGTGTTATAGATAGCTGGACATTTCATTCATACAAAACCATAGAAACTTCTGTCTTATATTTAGTTCTGCTAACTATAACTCGCGCACCCGCAATGCATTGCTGATGATGTCAAATATTACATCATTCATGACATGGTCATTGACATCACTGATGACATCAATAATGACATCTCACATGACATCACTGATGACATCATCCAGTGAATGTGGTTTTGTTTGAGATTTAAATATTTATTATATTTATATATACCAATCTGTATTGAAGATTGAGCGGATATATAACTGTCTGGATGGTGGATTTAGTAGCTGTCTGACTGTCTGTTTAAGTGACTAATTAAAAGTGTCTCACTAAATACATGGGTTAGTAACTAAACTATGTGAATGTGTCCATCACTGTCTCTGTTGTTGTATAACCTGCTGCATCAGTTGGTCACTAACTACATGAGTGTCTATATTACGTATTGATTAGTTGACTGAGTATTTGTATGGGAGACTAAGTGTGTGTGTGGGTGGGTGGGGAGTATGTAACACTATGCGTAGATGTGTGAGTGGTTGATTGACTAGGTATATGGGTTTGAGAGTATTCATGGAAACAATTGTTTGGGTGACTGAGTGTGTTTAGTTGTGTGTTGCTGAGTGAATATATGTTTTAGAGTTACATCTCCAACAAACTACAAAAAATAAAAGGCATTGTATGTGAGAGTTGGTGTATATAAGTAATTGTACGTAAGAGTCATTGATTGTGAGAGTAACTGTATGAATGAGTGTATAATTGTAATGGTGATTTTGTAACATAGTTAATTTGAGTTACTATGTGTATGAATAAATGAGGTGTTGTGTGTATAACTGTGTAGGTGAGGAAATGTAAGTGTGATTGAATATTTTCATGAGTGAGTAGGATGACTGCTTAACCGACTAGGATGAGTGCTAATGTGTCAATGTCTATATATGTGTATGAGTGCATTTGATAGTGTTCTATTGATCAGTGACTGCATGTATATAAGATTCTCTGGGTGAATGGGCAGTTGTGTGTGCAGACTTAGGAATCAGTGAGTGCATATGTAGTAACTGGTATGTGTTAGTGAATGGTTTCAAATATGGTATTCTGTATTTTACAGTGAGTGATCAAAGGTTATACTAGTGTGTGATGAGGTGTATCAGATTGTCACATGGATGATGTCATCAGTGATGTCATTTGAGATTTCATCAGTGATGTCACTGACCATGTCTTGAATGATGTAATATGTGACATCATCAGCAGTGCATTGCGGGCGCGCAAGTTATAGTTAGCAGAACTCACTATAACGGAGGAATTTCTATGGTTTTGTACGAGTGAAATTTCCAGCTAACTATAACACCCATGAAACCTATGTTTTTTTCAGGGATTTCCTTAGGTTTTTTAAATGCTAATTTCTAACTATAACATTTATGAAACCTTTGTTTTTTTCAGTGAATTTCAAAGTCTTTTTAAATGCTAATTTCTAACTATGACATCTCTGAAACCTATGTTTTTTTCTGTGAATTTCCAACGTTTTTTAATGCTAATTTTTAAGTATAATAGTAGTTATACCAATGTTTTTTGTACTGAAACCACCGATGTTAAATTTTTTAGCTTTTTTTTGTTTTTGAAATGATCTTTATTTCCAAAAATTACCTGGTCACTTTTTTCCTTTTATTGTTTAGTTTTTAGAAAAAAAAATAATTGTTGAAAAAATACAACAAAAAACAAGAAAAAAAAATATTATCATAACTACCTTATCTGGATAAAAAAAGAAATATAATTGCGTGGTAATGTCTGAAAGTTTGGTTTAATATATGTGTAATGCATGATTGACTGAAAGAATGCATTAGTAGTGTATGGTGAATTTATAGTGGCATATCTATGAGAAAGTGCTGCAGCGTTACAATGTAAGCCCTTTAGTTGCACCGCACTGCGATACTTCTGAAGCACAGGGATGTGACATATTTACATGGATATGTCGCAACTCTGTGCTTCCCTCTGCACTGGTGCACAAACTGCAGCCATGCGTTGACGCAGGCAACCTTGCACCATGCTGCAAGGATGTCTGTGCCGTGGGGAGATTGTTTTTGTGCAGGAAGGGACACCTTCCTGCACAAAAACAATCACTAAAGGCATTTTCCTCCTTCAATGTGTGCTGTGAAATGCTGCACGCAGTGAAAGAGGAAAAAGCAAGGAGAAATTCAAACATTTCTCCTTGTTGCGCCTCACTACACCACCTCTAGGGTGGTGCAGCATTCACACATATCTCCAGATTTACGACTTCTATTAAATCTTGAGATGTGCCTTGTTCCATTGGTGTTGTGTGGGAACATACACAGCAACACCCATGGAACGCCCCTCCAACGCAAAGTGCTGCGTTTGAATGGGCCGTATTTACAAGGAGAGGAAAAGCCATGCAAGGTGGCTTTTCCTCTCCTTGTAAAAATGGAGGAGTCCCTGGCGCCATCACTACGTCACAAAACGTTATGTACTGGTGGTGCAGGGGGCTTGTAAATCTGCCCCATAATTGCTTAGGTATCAGCGGAGTGATACAATAAGAACATAGTGCTGGATGGGTGATTGAGGAAGTGCATGAGACTGAAGGAGGTATCCCAGGCCACATGGGTATTACTTCAGTATTTAGTGGAGTGTACCAATAGCATGTATGTGCTTAGAGGTTTGTAGGGATTTTGCACAGAATATTGTACGTGTACTTATGTTGGTGCCTAGGTCATTCTATTAGAATATCACTAGTAATTGGAATGATGACAGTGCTGCAAACAGAGTGCACAGTTAATTTATAAGCGCTTAGGTATTGGCAGAGCAATAGGAAAGGAAAGATAGTGGTGGATAAGTGATTAAAGAAGTGCATGGGACAGAGTGGACAATTCCTAGACTGCATGGGTACTAACTGGGTATTTAGAAGAGTTTATCAACAGTATGTAGCTAGTTAGAGGTTTGTATGGATAGTACACAGAATATTGTAGATGTATATGTGTTAGTAGCTAGGCCATTCCATAAGTTCATGACTAGTAACTGGAATAATTACAGTACTGCAAACAGAGTGTATATTGAATTTATAAGTGCCTAGGTATTGGTGGAGTGATAGGATAAGTGGATGGCTGATTTGAAAAGTATATGGGACTGACAGGCAGAATTCTACACTGCATGGGTACTAACTGGGTATTTACAAGAGTGTATCAATAGTATGGAGCTGGTTAGAAGTCTGCATGCATAGTGCATGGAATATTGTAGCCATACTAGTGTTACTGACTAGGCCATTCCTTAAGTAGATGACTAGTAACCTGAATGGTTACAGTGCTGCAAACAGAGTTTATGCTCAATGTATAAGTGGTTAGGTATTGATGTAATGATAAGATAAGTAGATAGTCCTGGATGGGTGATTGGAGAAGTTTATGAGTTTGACAGGAAGGTTCCTAGGGTGCATGGGTACTACTTGGGTATTTAGTGCAGTGTAACAATGGTATATTTGTAGTTAGACGTCTACATATATTCTGCACAGAATATTGTAGGTATATTTGTCTTAGTAGCTAGGCCGTTCCCAGAGTACATGACTAATAAGTAGAATCATTACAGTGCTACAAACAGGGTGTCTGGTGAATTTATATGCGGATAGATATTGTCAAAGTGATTATATAAGTACACAGTGCTGGATGGGTGATTAGAGAAGTGCATGGGACTGACATGATAATTCCTAGGCAGCATGGGTAGTACCTTAGTATTTACTAGACTGTGCCAATAGTATGTATGTGGTTAGAGGTCTGCATGCATAGTGTATTGAATGTTGTATGTATACTTCTCTTAGTAATTAGGTAATTCCATAAGTACATCTCTAGTAATTGGAAAGATTGCAGTGCTGCAAACAGACTGCAAGGTGATTTTTATAAGTGCTTAGGTATTGGTGGAATAATAGGATATGTTGATAGTGATGTATGGGTGATTGGAGAAGTGCATGTGACAGACAGGCGGATTCCTAGGCTACATGGGTAGTACTTTACTAAGTAGCTGGTTAGAGGTTTATATATATATATATAGTACACAGCTGAATGTAGTAGTGCATGGATAGTGTTTCGATTACTTCATCTTACCTTGACAGTAGTGGATATCAAAATATTCTAAATATTTTTTGCAGTTGTTTTTTATAATTTAAATGTTTAAAACTTTCAAACTTTAGAATTAGGATCTGTAAAAGAAAAGAAAAACAGTTATAATATATAATATAATCTTTTTGTCAACACAACATTATTTTAGCATTAAATAAAGTATTTAGTTTGCCTTTTTTCCTGTTGTCAGAGTTTATTGAATTTCACTATAGATAGTGAATTCAATGGTACTCATCACATAACAGTGGGCAAAAAAACAATCAATAAGATTGTTTAAAAAAAAACAAATCTGTGTCAAAAATATTTTCAAACATAGGCAACTATCTCTGCACATTGCAAAAACAACATCCTCAATATCTTTGCATATAATACAAACCTCACACATATAAAATGCTTTTTTCTAAGGCTTTCTAAGGTGGGAACACCTACTCTGCATTTTATTAGCGATATTTGCTGGTATCATCTATGGCGATATTTTTTGTGAATGATATCACAGGTAAACTGGTGATATGGGCTGTTAGCACCAGCTTGTAAATAGGGTTATAAATTTATCACCACTTTGGCTGCGATAAAGTGCTGATAACTCAGCGAAAGATCCTTTAGAATATGCCCCAAAGTCTTTGGTCAGTTTCTATAAACCTGGCCACCAATAGCATTGTTGCAATAAATGAATTATAGCTGCCACCTCTGTATGGGCAGATGCTAGACCCTCATGTGCTATTACAATCAAATCTAACCTACTATCTAAATTAAGTATTACTCTATCTCCCACTATAGTAATATGAGCAAACAGGATATTTTGCCCACTTAACTGATATGAACTGAATATTTAGTTGGAGAAACTTTCAGTGAGTGGGTATCATTGTGTGCAGTGCTGACAGCTGTCCCGATGTCTCCATTTAGCCTCATACTAGAATGAGTAAGTGGAGCTGCTGCAGCAGTTTACACTGTTTCTTTTGCTGCTTCATCAGCCATGTAATTCCATACAATGTGTATTCCCACACGTTGATGATTACCTGTGTAAATCACATGAGTCAGTGGCAAATATGTTTTTAGTTTGACTACTTATTTCCAAAGCATCTTTATCATGTACCCTTATGAACCTCTGAATCCATTCTGGCTCCAGTAGTGTACGAAGTTAGTGTAAGACTCAACAAAATAGTACAAAATAAACACGAGTGTGGAGAATCTGGGATCCGTATGCTCTGTTCAATCACCAAATGACTGCATG
Organism: Lissotriton helveticus; assembly: GCF_964261635.1. Classification (NCBI taxonomy): domain Eukaryota; kingdom Metazoa; phylum Chordata; class Amphibia; order Caudata; family Salamandridae; genus Lissotriton; species Lissotriton helveticus. The sequence continues at coordinate 55,329,626 of NC_136063.1, forward strand.
TAGGTTTTATGAGGGTGGAATTCACCATCCTGCCTCCTACCGTTAACTGCTGCCCTTGCGGCAGAGTATTGGTGCTTGGTCCCTATGGCAGGCTGAGCAGAACCACCTGTACAGATTATCTAATCATGTGATCTAGATGCATAACTTCATTGGGCAGAGGATATTCATTTTCATATTGCAGATACGCTTGTGTTTGGAGTGGAGTCAAATAAGTAATCTACATCTGTTGCTGTAAGTAAGTTGGCCCAGTGTATCCATCTCAGATGTAAAGCTTTTGCATTTGGAATGCTGGCCTTTGTTAGAGTCTCTAAGGCTGCAACTGGAGTAACTACAATTATTTGTTTCCCATGAGCCAATGATCTTTCTTTCAAATATATTATTGCTTTCTATCAGACAGGTTTTAGGTCAGAGTCGTCGACCATGGGCAATGTGCTAGCATTAGCTCAACAATCATCTCAGGCAGCAAAGAAGAAAACCCACCGCTTTTTTTCTGCTTCATCGATTACATTACAGACTTCGAGAAAGTTGACCGCAGAAGGCTATAGTGAAAATTGGATAACTGGGGAATTCCATCCAAACTCCTGAAGGCAAATAAATCCTTATATGAAGACACTTGGGTGCGGGTTAAAAAAAGCCCTGGTACAGTGTCTCCGAAAATGGCAACGAATAATGGGCTCAAACAGGGTTCTGTGCTGGCCCTCATCCTTTTTAACCTGAATACTGTGGATCTGGGGGTTGCTCTGAAAGGTGCCAAGTTAGTAGCACCTACGCTAGGAAGTGTGAGGCTGCCGGTGTTACAATATGCTGATGATACAGCTATAATGGACCACACTAAAGTGGGCCTACAAAGAGACCTAAATGCGCTGAATCGTTTTAATAACGGCAACTTCCTGACAGTCAACCAGGTAAAGATCAAGGTAATCCTCTTTGGGAGCTACCATCTTAAAAGGAAAGCACAGTGGTTACTGAGAGACTTGCAAATCAGCACAGTGGCTTCATACAACTACCTGGGGGTTTGGCTATCAGAACTAAGAAACAACAACCTCCAAGGCCAACAATGTTTCTCACTTGTTAAAACAACTGAGACAACACCTGATAAGCCCCTCTACCGGACCAATACTGACTGTCCTAAAAGTGAAATAGCTCCCAGCCATCAGCTACGGCCATCTGGCCTTCCCAGGGTCACTGGACATCTTTTTAAACTCAGCCCAAGCCAAAGCATATACATCAGTGCTCCTCATCCCGAGGTCAGCCAGGAAATCAAGGCTCAAGCTCCCACCTTGATCCATTCAACAACACTTACATGGCAGGAAAAGCCCAACCCTACCTATAAACCCAAAGCAAAATATTCTTTATGAGACTAATCACACTAGAAATCACTGATTTTAACCCTGTATGGGTCTGCAGGGGGAAGCTACGAATTGTAGGCTGTGCTCCTACACAAGGAAACCTTTGTTGCACCTCCTATGCTGCTGCCCTAACCTTCACAATGAACGTCGGTGGCCCCTGCACCCGATCTGTATTGTCAACAGAATAAAGACTAGGCCTTGGCAGTAAATTCCATTCTGTTCGCGGAATATGCAGAATTTGGGTAATATCGCGTTCCGCAAAGAACACGAAATCGCCCAAAATTCTGCGTTTCGCAAGTTCGCAATTTTTTTTGCTTGTTTGCCTTCTCAAAATGTGTGTTTGAAAGATATTTCCCCCGAAGCACGCAAACAGCGATTGCGAACAGTAAAAAAACATCGTGAATAAGCAATTCCACGTGTTCGCAGAATTTCTGCATGTTCGCTGAGATTTTTTACTGTTTCGCTGAGATTTGAGTAATGCGATTACGCAAATTCAGCCAACCTCTAATAAAGACATGCAGCTAAGTGTCAGCCTTGTGCTTTTCAAAAACTAAAACTATGACTTTAGCAAGACTGGGGAAATTAACGAATCGGATCAGGGTCGCCTCAAAGGCTGAAAATGAATCCTATGAAATTCTGGCGATGGGTACGTCAAAGCCTATGGAAGCGAGCAGACTGGTCCCCGATAAGCTTGCCCCCCCCCTTTGTATTAGCCCTTTCAAGATTGCGCTCTTTTTAAAGTTTCTAATTATGTGTTTTTAGTAGAATTACTTTTACAGAATATTGGGGGCCGCACAAATTTGCATGAGGGCACATGATTATTATTACAAACTCAGGTGCTGGTTGATCGAGAGGGTGCCGGGGGGAGGGAGGCATTTTCACCAAATATAAACACAAGTCTTTCTTTTTATATTTTCTATTCTTCTATACAGCGTTCACTTTTACTGTAATGATTTTAATTTTTGAACAGTTAATACAATTCTTTCATTCATTTATTCTTTCTTTCACTACAGCTGTCTGTACTGCGATCATTATTAGTTCTGGTGGGACAAAATGCATTTATATATAAATGCAATTTATATGCTACACGTACAGTGTCTCCTTCACTGAATGTGATGTGGGTGTATTCTGATGCACCCTCAAGTATTTGAAATACCAGGTTTGTGGTGTTTAAAGGTGTGTAAGTGTTTGAAGCAAACGTGTGCTTTTACTGAACATAGAAGTTGTGTGTTCAGCTGTCCAGTGTGTGCTTGAAAAGTCTGGACTAATCAAGTCATAAAAGGGATTTACTCATTCAGCATAGTCTGCAATTTAAGTTCTGCCAACATTTAAGAAACCCAATGACAAGTGGAGTTTTTTCAATGTGTTTGGTAGTTGTATATGCACCCACCTATCTAGGAAATGTGTTGCAAGGCTTCTGCCTTCACTTGACAGCTAGTATCCCAAAAACATGACACTGAGATAGGCAGTTTTAGTTTTCTTGAAATTAAATTTGTATCCTATGTGAACAAATCCCAAAACTGTGTGATCTAGTCTAACCAAGTGTGTTGATAGGTCATCATACCATAAGAATATTTCATCGATGTAGGACAATGCCTGGACATCAAAATCTTTTAAAAGTTCTGTGACCCAGCCTGGGGCTATTCGTATATACTTGGGGTAATTGACATAACTGTTTTTGAGAACCTGAGCACTGAATAAGGTCAAGAGCCTACTTTCAGGCACTCTATTTTGACAGAAAATTAAATTTGAAATGTCTAATATGTTTTTGTATTTTGTATGCACCACATTGTTCATTAGTGCCGTGCTATGCACGGTCTGTACAGCAAATGTGTGTGTAGTAGTGTTCAAGTGCCTGTAATCTAATACTAAACAATATGAATAGTCTGGTTTCATTACTATAAACAAAGGATTATTCATTAGGAAGGTGCAGCTTTCTATTACAGCTTCAGGATTCAAATTTTGTGGAGATCGCTCTAACTTGTGTTTTAACCTCATGTTTAATAGGGTATTGTCATTGTGGTTGTAGGGTTGACCTCACAGGTATGATGTGATAAGGGGAACCATCGTCCAACCCCACATGGTTGTGGTATATGCTGGAGTTTGCGCTAAAGCCCACTCCTTGGCATGTGAATGTTTAACTAATCCTGAAACAAGGTCAGAAAAAGCAGGTAAAATTACCTTTTCCGCTTTTTGGCAATTCATGCCAAACTCTGATGGCCAATCCTTTTCAGCCAAGAGGAAGTTATAGCCGAATTACAAGTTCTCTCAAAGGAGAACACTTGGGGGTCGATTCCGATCCGGTAAAAAGCGCTCCGAATCGTCGTACGGAGCGTTTTTTCCACATACGAATCATACCTGTAAACGTCCCGTACGTACGACGAAGTACGATTCGTACCAGGAGCCGTACTCCGTATGAGTCGCACAAAACACCGTACAACTCTAATCTCCGTACGATTCTCCCTCGGCACCCGCTGTACGCGACATCTGTACGGTTCGCGGCTGGTTTTTACGACCCAGCAAGTACGATACGTGTCGGGTACGCACCGTACAACCCTTTTTCTACGGGAGCTGAAAACAGCTGTAAAAGCAGAGTTCGCGCCGAAACAGGTACGGAACGGCCCCCCGGTACGGTGCGTACCCCCATGATCGCAGGGGTATGCACTGTACCCCTCTGATCATGGGATGTACGAGCCGTACCCCCATTGTACGATCGCTGTACGAGACGTACCCCCATTGTACGATCGGTGTACGAGCCGTACCCCCATTGTACGATCGGTGTACAAGCTGTACCCCCATTGTACGATCAGTGTATAAGCCGTACCCCATGTACGATCAGTGTACAAGCCGTACCCCCATTGTACGATCGGTATACGAGCTGTACCCCATGTACGATCGGGGTACGAGCCGTACCCCATGTACGATCGGTGTACGAGCCGTACCCCCATTATACTATGGGTGTACGGCTCGTACACCGATCGTACATGGGGTACGGCTCGTACACCGATCGTACATGGGTACAATGGGGGTACGGTTCGTACACCGATCGTACATGGGGTACGGCTCGTACACCCAATGATCGCAGGGGTACGGTGCGTACCCCTGCGATTATGTACGCACGGTGTGTATGTGCTTGTGTGCTTTTCCATACGGCTCGCCCTTACCCGACGTGGACCGTACGAATCTCGTCCTCATACCCCGGTCCGGATCGTATTCGTCAGGTCGTACGGCATGTGTACGAGTCGTACGGTATGTGTACGAGTCGTACGGTTCACGGTTTCAGCCTTGCAATACGTACGGATCGCAACGATTCGGACGGATTCACGGAATACGGATCGTACTTCATGACTCGGACGGACGGGTACGATTCGTACGGAGAGGGCTTCGGATACAAATCGTACAGATGTTTTTTTTCCCGAATCGAAATCGACCCCCTTGTGTATGTGGTATATCCCCCTCCATTTGGAGTTGCAATTCATATAGTTGACTAGGAACACTCAATCTCCTGTGTTTCCACTTGGATGTAGTCAAGCATTGCTACTGCGTCCAGACACTCTTTCCGATTCTGACAAGCTATTGTGACTCCTGCCACACTGTCCAGAATGTTCAGAGCCCACACCCCCTTTCAGTAGCAGTATGTGGCATGCTTGGCTTTAAGGCCAGCTACCTTCATCTTTTTGAATTAAGGCTTGGACTGTTTAGGCTGCTCTTCCTTTTTTATTATAAAGTCAGAAGAGCATTGTGAGTCCTTCTACCCCTTAACATCCTCCTCTGATTTGTGTTCTCATCATCCTCCTATCTTCAAGCATCTTTTGGATGTCTCTTGAGAAGAACAAGAGGAATGTGTATCAGTATCCTGATACCTTTCAGGCATCTTTATCGAATCACAGTTGTGCAAATTGTAGTATTTTTCAGTGGACTCCTTTTGAGGAGACCCACCCCAGGTTTTAGTCATGTCTTCTCCCACTTCTACTTAGTAGAAGACTCTGATGCCTGCTTCGAGCTATCCTTTTCAGAATTACCCTTTATATGAGGTTTGCTATATCTGGTTTCCAAATTACCTCTACCTATCGTTCAATTTTTCAATCAATTAGACTGTATTTGTATAGAGCAGCATATTGGTCTTGCTGGTCAATTAGTTGACGAGCCATTTCTTTTTTTTTATAATTCTTTTTATTAACATAGGTCGGCATCAGACATACAGTACAGAGGTATCAACCAAATTGTGCATAGTGATGACAATATGTGAGAGCTAATCATAGCATTACATCATAAGGGTACGTTACATGGTGAGGAGATCATCCTGCTCAATGCTACTGGCGGCTGGTATATCTCCCCTAGGTACGCGTTCCATGGGCTCCATATGCGGGACCATTTTTTGGGGCAGCCCCTGGCCAAATAGACGGTCTTTTCCCTGTGCATGCACCAATCAAGGTCTTTTTTCCAGGCCTCTATCGTGGGTGATTGAGCTGCACCCCATAGCTGTGCGATATTTCTTTTTGCAAGCATTATTCCTGGTGTGATTCATTGTGTCTGGTGAGTGTTCAGGTCCATAGGTTCCCATATATTCAGGAGGCTCCTCCATGCCCCCTGGTGAAGGTGGACGGCAAGCACTACATTGATTGTATTGTGTATTTTCCGCCAGAAGGAACTTATGTGGTCGCACTCCCTTATGATGTGCATGAATGTTCCTAGGTGGCCGCATCATCTATTGCACTCCCCCAAGTCAGCCCTCCCCATTTGAACCAAATGGGGTCCTGTGATATATACCCTGTAGAGGATTTTGAGATGCACAAGTCTAAGTTGCGCTGGAATTGCGACCACTCTTGGGGAAGAAATATTGCCTCCTGCCATTCTTCATGATCCATTTCGAAGCAATCCCTTATCCATTTCACCTGTAATGATTGAAGGGGATCTACCATGTTAATAATCAATGTCTTGTGCATTAAGGAAATAGTTTTTTTGGGGTAAGTGGCCATCCAGTATTCTATCTTTCAATGGCGAAGATTCAGAAGGAGTGGAAGCCCTCGGTAGAATGGACCGTAGTGCGTGGTGGGCTTGTGTGTACCTAAAACACTCATTGTGGGGCAACTCATATTGTTTTTGCAGTGTTGTAAAGGACTTTACCTCACCCTCACCCCAGATGTCTATGGTACGTGAGATCCCGATGAGTTTCCACTTGTCGAATCCCTTTGATCTCCATAGGTTAAGCAGCTGCTCAGAATCCCACAGTGGAGTCGCTAAAGTCAGCTTAAGTCCCCATCCAAGGATTTTAGTGGCAACATGCCGTATGTGGACTGAGGGTTTGGTAGGGCCTGTCAATGTATATGGCCCAGGTTTGGAGTAGAGCGCCCTGTCATTGTTCCCCCCGGTAAGTAGCCACCTATCCATGTTATAGCCAGGGTTGCCGTGCTTAATGGCTGCTAAATGTGCCACCCATTAGTATTTTTTTATATTCGGGAGGCAAATGCCCCCGTCGTACCAGTTTAATGTAAGCTTATTCAGGTCGATGGACAGTTTTCCATTCTCTAGCAAGTGCCTCTGGAGGCCCTCGATTTCTCTAAAGTATGTCATCGAGACAGGGTCCAAGTAGTTCTGAAGGGCATAAATGAACGGGGCAAGAACATCATTTTAAAAAGGGCTGCTTTGCCTAATAGTGAGAGGGGAGGTTACTTTCAGCTGGTTATGTCTCGTCTGAGCATGTGCAAAGGCGGGAGGAAATTGCTGTATCAGAGTGAGGGGTCTAGGCAGATAAATAGTCCTTGGTACTTAAAGCCCACTGTGTTAATTTGTATTGTACAGTCTATCGGCGGGGCTGGTGAGTCCCCCTTGAGGACGTACAAAAGGGACTTGCTCCAGTTGACGATGAAAGGAGAAAATCTACTGAACCTTACCAGGATATCCAAAACAGCCACCAAGGATTTCCTGGGGGAGGCAAGATAAAGTAGTATGTTATCCGCATAAAGTGAGATGCGATCCTCCCAGCCTGGGGACCAACGTAGTCCTCACATAATTGGATCTCTCCAGATCCATGCTGCCAATGGTTCTAGGGCTAGGGCAAACAGGAGTGGTGAAAGCGGAAACCCCTGGCGGGTCCCACAACTGAGTGTGAAGGTGGCTGGCTTTTTGTTGTTGACCACCACTTGTGCCATGGGCTCATTACACAAGAGGCGTACCCATTGGATATAGTTCGGCCAAATCCCATCTTTGTCAATACTGCCCAGAGATAAGACCATTCAATAGTATTGAATGCCATGGTTGCGTCCAAGGATACACTCATGGCTGGCTCGTGTATCGTGTTGCTCTACCCAGCACTCCAGCAGAGCCATTTCTTGAGTCCCTTTCTGAAGTCCTTGAGTGAAGGTGAGGTTTGGGGGGGGGGGTCGTTCCAGGCTTTGCCGGCAAGTTAGGATAAGGACTAACTTTCTCTGTGACTTTGGCAGATGCAGGGTATGTGGGTGAGGGAAAGGGAGATAGAGCACAGTTGTCTGTCAGTTTGGTAGAAGGTGAGGCAGTTCCCTGATTATGGAGGACTTTGAAGGCATGTGTTAGCATCTTGAACTGGCATCTCTTCTGGACAGGGAACCATTCGAAGCTTCTGAGGTGGGGGGATGCAGGCCTTTTTGGGGACGTTGAAGATTAATCTGGCTTCAACCATGTTCAATATGTACTTGAGTCAGTTGAGGAGTTGGGTTGTGGTCCCAGCGTAGAGGACATTTCCGTAGTCCAGTCTACTTTGCGTGACTGTTTTACTGGTGTTGATGAGGATCTTTTGAAGCATACGGATGGTGTGGAAGCAAGAGGAGGATATTGTGTTGACCTGGTGCTTCATGGTTAATTTGCAATCCGGGATGATGCTAAGTTTGTGTGTGTGGTCCGTCGGGGGGTCGGTTCGGTTCCAAGCTCAGTAAGCCACCAGGTGCAACCTATGGAGCAGTGTTCATCCCAAAGATGAGCACTTCTGACGTGTCTGTCTTCAGTTTCAAGCAGTTGGACCTCATCCAGTCAGAGATGCTGGTAATGGCATTCCAGAAGTTGGTTCTACTCTTGGTGGCGTCTTTGGTTAGTTAGAGGATGAGTCGGGTGTCATCTGTGAAGATGATGTTGGATCCCTGGGTGTGTACGATGTCAGCCAAGGGGTTCATGTAGGTGTTGAACAAGGTAAGGCCAAGGTAGGATCCTTTTGGAATGAGTGGTTTCCATTCGATGAGCAGGTTGCGGTGGGTGGTGGCAGTTGGAGTCTGGAGCTGGACAATGTCTGTGGGTAGTGGGTCGAAGTTGCAGTAGATGTTAGAAATCTTGTTGTAGAAGTTGTGTGACAGGGTGTTGCAGAAAGCTTGATAAGGGAGGATTGTGTTCTCAGTGGCTTCTGGGCAGGAGAACTCTCTGACTTTGTTGAAGAGTATGTTGCATAGGTTTCCTCAATAATTTTAGGTAATTTGCACTCTGGTCTCCCGGAGCAACCTGTGTGAGTCACTGACATATAGCCAATGCTGCTGCTTCCCCTTTTATATTACTTAGCATTATTCCAGAAACTGCATTAAAATTGCTAATCAGTTTCATCCCCAAATCAAGGGTAGGGGCAGCCCGTACTCATTTTGTATCTATTTAGGCACAGAAGCAGAAAAAGAGGGTGTTCCATGTGTTCTTCTACATACTAGGGAAGCTATCCCCATTGGTAAGCATATTGTGAGAATTCTATCTTTTTCTTGGAGTCCCATATGTGGAAACACTGCTTCAAGCTGATTCATTTTTTGTGCAATCCAGAAAAGATTCTCTTCTTGTGTGTTAGGAACCTAATCCATGTCTGCGTTGAAGGTCACTGGACTAACTCCAGGTGTTGCCAATTCTTGTTTTGTGGCTTGAACACTCCATGTAGGATTTATTGTTATTGTTCACATGACATATTGCACCAAACATCTGTATATTCTCACAAGACCTCTGTACAGTGTATGCAATTCTGGTGTGGTCGAATGTATGACGTTACAATGCAAACACTTACAATGTATGCCTTTAAAATGCAGTTTTACATTGCAACATCCATTGCAACGCATGATTTGAAACACATGCCATCACAACACATTTTTATAAACTACACTTACAATGCATTCCATTACATCGCATTTTACCATTACAATGTATACCATTATAACGCATACCATTACATTGCATTTAAGGTAAGTGTTAGATAGTGTAGGGGTAAAAATTACTATTCCCACTCCAGTGAGTGTAACAGTAGGGTGAGTGTTGGATAGTGTAAGGGTAAAAACTATTCGTTGTAATAGTATGCGTTGTAATGGTATGCGTTGTAGTCAGACCCCCCAGGATATTGCGGCATGCATTACCAAATTTAGTGGCACAAATATGGAAATTTAGCGGAATTTTTGTGGCACTTTATTTTACTGATAATCATTCATTTACAGCCTGAAATCAATAGACTTCCCATGGCGGCTGGCCCTTTACTTTGGTTGTTACAGGGTACATGTTATTTAGTGTTGTAAGCACTATTTTCTTTATTGAGTTTCTTTTACTGCATGCACAGCTTGTCTTGCCTTCATTCAGTGCGCCATGCGGCCCCCTCCCTCCGGACGCCACGCTTTAGGTTTCTGCACAGCTTCTTTAAGACAGCAGACGACTAAATTAACCAGTTGTTGAAATATGGAAAAACCTGCATTTTTTTACTATCACTTACGAATGGAGCTAAAACTTTTTTTGTGACGAGTAGACCCTTGGAAATGTTGCTAGCTCAAAGATTCGACTTCCCCGCAAAATCTAAGGTTCTTCCTCGAGAATCTGTGAATTGTGTATGCAGATGCGGGCCACAGATGCAAGAAAATGTCCGGTCCTTATGAACTGAAGAATCACCTGAGGGGTCATCATTTTGTATGCCACATGTGGGGTGCAACATTTCACCTCTAGTAAGGCCAAAATCGGTTGTATTCCCCCGATACCTTCTAAACCAAAAACAAGACTATAATCTTGTCCCCTTCTGGAAGGATGGACCTGAAAGAAGAATCTAGGACTTTATGCAAATCTAGAACGACATTATATATAACTATATTCAAACGCATTAATCCGATATCAAGGTTTTCCAATTCCGCCTTAAAAAAACGCAGTCTTCCATGGAAGGCAAGCCCGGTCGATGTTTGTGTCATAATTTTTGGGAGGGGGGGGGCGGGGTGCAGAGCAGGGATGGTAACTTTTGCAGGCTGAGACTGGGATTTCTAAAATGGAGGGACACTCCAGCCTCATCCCCTCCCACAAAAAGGCTTGCAGCTTTAGGATGGAAGGATGGTCCAAAAGCTCTTCGAGAGCATTTCAGGCCCGAGAATATAATTAGAAATTCGGTGTGGTTCTGTTTTTTTGTTGTTTTTGTTCTAGTTCCGCCAATTAACTGTTTTAAACCTTGCGGGTGCGTTTTCATGTCAGTTTGCCTCGTGGCAAAGCCCTCGTTGTTTTCTCTTTGTTGTAGTGACATCCGCCGATGTATTCTACCTGCTGCATCTATTGCTGTCAGTCACCCACATATTTTTCTGTTTTTTAAAGGCAAACCACTATGCTAATTATATCTCGTGGATCTATCCAGTACATTTAGACAACGACCCCTGCCTACAGTGATGAAACATAAAGAAAGGGGTTGCTATTTTGTAAAGAAACATAAATCCTGATTTGCTTAAAAATATATTAACAGGTCAGTAGAGGGCAGCAGAGCAGCACGGAGCACCAATTCCAATCTTTCACAACTGAGAATGAATCCAAATTTGCCGAATAAAAGTTTCCCTTAACTTTCCAAGGACGTTGTCAATTGTGAATTCTCTTTTAATCCTGAAACCTATTTTTCTCAATGTTTTGAGCAGCATGAAAGTGAGAAATGCCTGGTACCGGGGTTCGAAGAAAAAACACGTGTAATTTTTAATAACACGGTTATGAAAGGTTTTAAATGCATCTGCAAAATTAGCTTAATTGTTTCATTAACGTTGTTTCTGACGGGAATGGGTTCAGATTATCTTTACCACGTGACCTACCATTGTCCAAGCATTCCATTTACAGTCTCGCACAACCAGAGGCCCACAGATTCTTGTCTCCAGCTTGTTGGATGCAAAAATGTATTGGATGAATATGGAGGGGTGGCATTTTCCAAATTTCGCGGGCGGTTTTGTAAAAATCGTGCCATTTTTACAAAACTGCCGATTTCGCGATTTTTTTGCAAATCTCGAAATCGCGAAATCCTGGAGGGTCTGTGTAGTGACATGCATTCTAATGACATGCATTGTAGTGACATGCGATGTAATGGCAGCGTTGCAATGGCATGCAATATAAAGGATGTTGCGATGCAATGACTGCATTGTAAAGGTTGTTTCCCTGTGGTCAGATTTGTTATCTCGGGTTAGGGTGTATAACCAGCTAAAACTGGCCATGTTGCTCCCTAATTGCTGAGGGGACCAAATCAAACATCATTTGTTATGGGCGGTAGGTCACCTTCAAAGCAATTGTGGTGATCTTGAAATGTTACTGTTATTTCTAGTGTTCCATAAGCTGTGTAGTTGATAGGAACTGCAGCTAAAGCCTAAGCATGAAAAAGTTTTGATTGTGCATTCACTGCCGGGAATTTTACCCTTGAATAGAAGACCTCTGTCCTGGTTGTATCATGAGCTTCTACCATGAAGGTAACATCTCCACCCATAAGGAGGAACCCATGTGTTGCATTAAGTGAGGCCTTCCCCCGTGCCCCTGCACTCTTGAGTATTGGTGTTTGAGGCCCTGCTCCACCAGCAGATTATACGAATCCGAAACCGGTCTCAGGATGCTTGTTTCCGGTCCATGGAAGACATGGCTTGGCAGTTCGGGCTGGACTGTTCCCATGAGGCACAGGGTCAGACTGATTTGCATATAGCCATGTCTGAAATGGGGTGGCTGAGTGGGCTAAAGAATGGTGATGGATTAAACCCAGATCAGTTGACTGGGGGTGAGTGTTTGATTTGCTCAAACGCTCCGTCCATCATCCCCTTTTGTATCGCTTTGTTCGCCCTAAGTGTGGCAGGGTATGCTCAGACGTGAGTCCCTTGCTCACTTGGCCACTGGGTTCAAGATAGCCTGGCTGATGAGGATTATGAATCCGAAACTGGTCTCAGGATGCTTGTTTCCGGTCCATGGAAGACATGGCTTGGCAGTTCGGGCTGGACTGTTCCCATGAGGCACAGGGTCAGACTGATTTGCATATAGCCATGTCTGAAATGGGGTGGCTGAGTGGGCTAAAGAATGGTGAAGGATTAAACCCAGATCAGTTGACTGGGGGTGAGTGTTTGATTTGCTCAAATGCTCCGTACATCATCCCCTTTTGTATCGCTTTGTTCGCCCTAAGTGTGGCAGAGTATGCTCAGACGTGCGTCCCTTGCTCACTTGGCCACTGGGTTCAAGATAGCCTGGCTGATGAGGATTATGAATCCGAAACCGGTCTCAGGATGCTTGTTTCCGGTCCATGGAAGACATGGCTTGGCAGTTCGGGCTGGACTGTTCCCATGAGGCACAGGGTCAGACTGATTTGCATATTGCCATGTCTGAAATGAGGTGGCTGAGTGGGCTAAAGAATGGTGATGGATTAAACCCAGATCAGTTGACTGGGGGTGAGTGTTTGATTTGCTCAAATGCTCCGTACATCATCCCCTTTTGTATCGCTTTGTTCGCCCTAAGTGTGGCAGAGTATGCTCAGAAGTGCGTCCCTTGCTCACTTGGCCACTGGGTTCAAGATAGCCTGGCTGATGAGGATTATGAATCCGAAACCGGTCTCAGGATGCTTGTTTCCGGTCCATGGAAGACATGGCTTGGCAGTTCGGGCTGGACTGTTCCCATGAGGCACAGGGTCAGACTGATTTGCATATTGCCATGTCTGAAATGAGGTGGCTGAGTGGGCTAAAGAATGGTGATGGATTAAACCCAGATTAGTTGACTGGGGGTGAGTGTTTGATTTGCTCAAACGCTCCATCCATCATCCCCTTTTGTAACGCTTTGTTCGCCCTAAGTGTGGCAGGGTATGCTCAGACGTGAGTCCCTTGCTCACTTGGCCACTGGGTTCAAGATAGCCTGGCTGATGAGGATTATGAATCCGAAACGGGTCTCAGGATGCTTGTTTCCGGTCCATGGAAGACATGGCTTGGCAGTTCGAGCTGGACTGTTCCCATGAGGCACAGGGTCAGACAGATTTGCATATAGCCATGTCTGAAATGGGGTGGCTGAGTGGGCTAAAGAATGGTGATGGATTAAACCCAGATCAGTTGACTGGGGGTGAGTGTTTGATTTGCTCAAACGCTCCGTCCATCATCCCCTTTTGTATCGCTTTGTTCGCCCTAAGTGTGGCAGGGTATGCTCAGACCTGAGTCCCTTGCTCACTTGGCCACTGGGTTCAAGATAGCCTGGCTGATGAGGATTATGAATCCGAAACCGGTCTCAGGATGCTTGTTTCCGGTCCATGGAAGACATGGCTTGGCAGTTCGGGCTGGACTGTTCCCATGAGGCACAGGGTCAGACTGATTTGCATATAGCCATGTCTGAAATGGGGTGGCTGAGTGGGCTAAAGAATGGTGATGGAGTAAACCCAGATCAGCTGACTGGGGGTGAGTGTTTGATTTGCTCAAACGCTCCGTCCATCATCCCCTTTTGTATCGCTTTGTTCGCCCTAAGTGTGCCAGGGTATGCTCAGACGTGAGTCCCTTGCTCACTTGGCCACTGGGTTCAAGATAGCCTGCCTGATGAGGATTATGAATCCGAAACCGGTCTCAGGATGCTTTTTTCCGGTCCATGGAAGACATGGCTTGGCAGTTCGGGCTGGACTGTTCCCATGAGGCACAGGGTCAGACTGATGTGCATATAGCCATGTCTGAAATGGGGTGGCTGAGTGGGCTAAAGAATGGTGATGGATTAAACCCAGATCAGTTGACTGGGGGTGAGTGTTTGATTTGCTCAAACGCTCCGTCCATCATCCCCTTTTGTATCGCTTTGTTCACCCTAAGTGTGGCAGGGTATGCTCAGACGTGAGTCCCTTGCTCACTTGGCCACTGGGTTCAAGATAGCCTGGCTGATGAGGATTATGAATCCGAAACCGGTCTCAGGATGCTTGTTTCCGGTCCATGGAAGACATGGCTTGGCAGTTCGGGCTGGACTGTTCCCATGAGGCACAGGGTCAGACTGATTTGGATATAGCCATGTCTGAAATGGGGTGGCTGAGTGGGCTAAAGAATGGTGATGGATTAAACCCAGATCAGTTGACTGGGGATGAGTGTTTGATTTGCTCAAACGCTCTGTCCATCATCCCCTTTTGAATCGCTTTGTTCACCCTAAGTGTGGCAGGGTATGCTCAGACGTGAGTCCCTTGCTCACTTGGCCACTGGGTTCAAGATAGCCTGGCTGATGAGGATTATGAATCTGAAACCGGTCTCAGGATGCTTGTTTCCGGTCCATGGAAGACATGGCTTGGCAGTTCGGGCTGGACTGTTCCCATGAGGCACAGGGTCAGACTGATGTGCATATAGCCATGTCTGAAATGGGGTGGCTGAGTGGGCTAAAGAATGGTGATGGATTAAACCCAGATCAGTTGACTGGGGGTGAGTGTTTGATTTGCTCAACTGCTCCGTCCATCATCCCCTTTTGTATCGCTTTGTTCACCCTAAGTGTGGCAGGGTATGCTCAGACGTGAGTCCCTTGCTCACTTGGCCACTGGGTTCAAGATAGCCTGGCTGATGAGGATTATGAATCCGAAACCGGTCTCAGGATGCTTGTTTCCGGTCCATGGAAGACATGGCTTGGCAGTTCGGGCTGGACTGTTCCCATGAGGCACAGGGTCAGACTGATTTGCATATAGCCATGTCTGAAATGGGGTGGCTGAGTGGGCTAAAGAATGGTGATGGATTAAACCCAGATCAGTTGACTGGGGATGAGTGTTTGATTTGCTCAAACGCTCCGTCCATCATCCCCTTTTGTATCGCTTTGTTCGCCCTAAGTGTGGCAGGGTATGCTCAGACGTGAGTCCCTTGCTCACTTGGCCACTGGGTTCAAGATAGCCTGGCTGATGAGGATTATGAATCTGAAACCGGTCTCAGGATGCTTGTTTCCGGTCCATGGAAGACATGGCTTGGTAGTTCGGGCTGGACTGTTCCCATGAGGCACAGGGTCAGACTGATGTGCATATAGCCATGTCTGAAATGGGGTGGCTGAGTGGGCTAAAGAATGGTGATGGATTAAACCCAGATCAGTTGACTGGGGGTGAGTGTTTGATATGCTCAAACGCTCCGTCCATCATCCCCTTTTGTATCGCTTTGTTCGCCCTAAGTGTGGCAGGGTATGCTCAGACATGAGTTCCTTTGCGACTTGGCCACTGGGTTCAAGATAGCCTGGCTGATGAGGATTATGAATCCGAAACCGGTCTCAGGATGCTTGTTTCCGGTCCATGGAAGACATGGCTTGGCAGTTCGGGCTGGACTGTTCCCATGAGGCACAGGGTCAGACTGATTTGCATATAGCCATGTCTGAAATGGGGTGGCTGAGTGGGCTAAAGAATGGTGATGGATTAAACCCAGATCAGTTGACTGGGGATGAGTGTTTGATTTGCTCAAATGCTCCGTCCATCATCCCCTTTTGTATCGCTTTGTTCGCCCTAAGTGTGGCAGGGTATGCTCAGACGTGAGTCCCTTGCTCACTTGGCCACTGGGTTCAAGATAGCCTGGCTGATGAGGATTATGAAACCGAAACCGGTCTCAGGATGCTTGTTTCTGGTCCATGGAAGACATGGCTTGGCAGTTCGGGCTGGACTGTTCCCATGAGGCAGAGGGTCAGACTGATTTGCATATAGCCATGTCTGAAATGGGGTGGCTGAGTGGGCTAAAGAATGGTGATGGATTAAACCCAGATCAGTTGACTGGGGATGAGTGTTTGATTTGCTCAAACGCTCCGTCCATCATCCCCTTTTGTATCGCTTTGTTCGCCCTAAGTGTGGCAGGGTATGCTCAGACGTGAGTCCCTTGCTCACTTGGCCACTGGGTTCAAGATAGCCTGGCTGATGAGGATTAGGAATCCGAAACCGGTCTCAGGATGCTTGTTTCCGGTTCATGGAAGACATGGCTTGGCAGTTCGGGCTGGACTGTTCCCATGAGGCACAGGGTCAGACTGATTTGCATATAGCCATGTCTGAAATGGGGTGGCTGAGTGGGCTAAAGAATGGTGATGGATTAAACCCAGATCAGTTGACTGGGGGTGAGTGTTTGATTTGCTCAAACGCTCCGTCCATCATCCCCTTTTGTATCACTTTGTTCGACCTAAGTGTGGCAGGGTATGCTCAGACGTGAGTTCCTTTGCGACTTGGCCACTGGGTTCAAGATAGCCTGGCTGATGAGGATTATGAATCCGAAACCGGTCTCAGGATGCTTGTTTCCGGTCCATGGAAGACATGGCTTGGCAGTTCGGGCTGGACTGTTCCCATGAGGCACAGGGTCAGACTAATTTGCATATAGCCATGTCTGAAATGGGGTGGCTGAGTGGGCTAAAGAATGGTGATGGATTAAACCCAGATCAGTTGACTGGGGATGAGTGTTTGATTTGCTCAAATGCTCCGTCCATCATCCCCTTTTGTATCGCTTTGTTCGCCCTAAGTGTGGCAGGGTATGCTCAGACGTGAGTCCCTTGCTCACTTGGCCACTGGGTTCAAGATAGCCTGGCTGATGAGGATTATGAAACCGAAACCGGTCTCAGGATGCTTGTTTCTGGTCCATGGAAGACATGGCTTGGCAGTTCGGGCTGGACTGTTCCCATGAGGCACAGGGTCAGACTGATTTGCATATAGCCATGTCTGAAATGGGGTGGCTGAGTGGGCTAAAGAATGGTGATGGATTAAACCCAGATCAGTTGACTGGGGATGAGTGTTTGATTTGCTCAAACGCTCCGTCCATCATCCCCTTTTGTATCGCTTTGTTCGCCCTAAGTGTGGCAGGGTATGCTCAGACGTGAGTCCCTTGCTCACTTGGCCACTGGGTTCAAGATAGCCTGGCTGATGAGGATTAGGAATCCGAAACCGGTCTCAGGATGCTTGTTTCCGGTTCATGGAAGACATGGCTTGGCAGTTCGGGCTGGACTGTTCCCATGAGGCACAGGGTCAGACTGATTTGCATATAGCCATGTCTGAAATGGGGCGGCTGAGTGGGCTAAAGAATGGTGATGGATTAAACCCAGATCAGTTGACTGGGGGTGAGTGTTTGATTTGCTCAAACGCTCCGTCCATCATCCCCTTTTGTATCGCTTTGTTCGCCCTAAGTGTGGCAGGGTATGCTCAGACGTGAGTCCCTTGCTCACTTGGCCACTGGGTTCAAGATAGCCTGGCTGATGAGGATTATGAATCCGAAACCGGTCTCAGGATGCTTGTTTCCGGTCCATGGAAGACATGGCTTGGCAGTTCGGGCTGGACTGTTCCCATGAGGCACAGGGTCAGACTGATTTGCATATAGCCATGTCTGAAATGGGGTGGCTGAGCGGGCTAAAGAATGGTGATGGATTAAACCCAGATCAGTTGACTGGGGGTTAGTGTTTGATTTGTTCAAACGCTTCGTCCATCATCCCCTTTTGTATCGCTTTGTTCGCCCTAAGTGTGGCCGGGTATGCTCAGACGTGAGCCCCTTGCTCACTTGGCCACTGGGTTCAAGATAGCCTGGCTGTTGAGGATTATGAATCCCAAACCGGTCTCAGGATGTTTGTTTCCGGTCCATGGAAGACATGGCTTGGCAGTTCGGGCTGGACTGTTCCCATGAGGCACATGGTCAGACTGATTTGCATATAGCCATGTCTGAAATGGGGTGGCTGAGTGGGCTAAAGAATGGTGATGGATTAAACCCAGATCAGTTGACTGGGGGTGAGTGTTTGATTTGCTCAAACGCTCCGTCCATCATCCCCTTTTGTATCGCTTTGTTCGCCCTAAGTGTGGCAGGGTATGCTCAGACGTGAGTCCCTTGCTCACTTGGCCACTGGGTTCAAGATAGCCTGGCTGATGAGGATTATGAATCTGAAACCGGTCTCAGGATGCTTGTTTCCGGTCCATGGAAGACATGGCTTGGCAGTTCGGGCTGGACTGTTCCCATGAGGCACAGGGTCAGACTGATTTGCATATAGCCATGTCTGAAATGGGGTGGCTGAGTGGGCTAAAGAATGGTGATGGATTAAACCCAGATCAGTTGACTGGGTGTGAGTGTTTGATTTGCTCAAACGCTCCGTCCATCATCCCCTTTTGTATACCTGTGCCTCGTCCGCTCCATTTCCAATCGTTCTAACCTCTTCTTTTTTTCAGCACTTTTCTGCTTTTTGCCCTATTCCTCTTTTATTTCCTTTTATTTTCTGCTTTTTGCTTTATTCCTCTTTTATTTCCTTGTATTTCCTTTATTTCCATTTATTCCTTTAATTCCTACTTTCCAGCCCGCTATGCCCGTCTTTGCTGCTCCCGCGGCCCCTCCTACCCTGGCACAAAAAGCAGGACTGGACTAATCCAGCTCCCCTCGACGCTCCAACCTCCCTTCTGGCCAGCCCTCCCCAACCTCTACTTAATGGGTTTGCCTTTGGCAAGCCCAAGGCATGCCAAAGGCAAGCCCGTCTGCGCCGGTCCCGACTGCGACCTGCACCAGGAACCCAGGACCTCTGCAACACCAATGCTATGACCCAGCGGCTCTCCATGCACTCAATCCAGGCTGCAACAACTGCAACCTAGCATCACCAGCCGACACCCACGGACCTTTCAGGTATCACCACTGCTGACTCACCTATAGCACCGCCAAGAACACGGACCCAGCACAGCCCACCCACAAGAACACAACCAAACTGAAGACCCTGCAATGCATCCTCCTCAATGTCTGATCCTTGCACAAACACCAAAATCTGAGACCTCCTCGACAGCACCATCCCGACATAGCTTTCTTCACCGAAACCTGGAACAGCACCACCTTGGGACTGGACATTGCCATCTCGCTTTCCCCAGGATACAGGAACTCAAGGAAGGACTGCCCCACCCACACGGGAGGAAGAGTAGCCATCATCCACAAATCTACCCTGTCCCTGAGCACACTCCCCAATGAGCCCCACTCCATCACGCACATCATCTCCCTGCCAGCTATCGCATCAACCAACTTCACCCTGCTGGGAGACCTCAACTTCCACCTTGACAACCAACTGGACCCCTACACTGCATACCTCCTGGGTAACCTACACAACATTGGACTCCACCAGATCGTGAATTTACCCACGCAGGTCACACCCTTGACCCCCTCTTCACAACAGGAAACTCCATCACCTTCAGCCACACCACCGAACTCTCATGGACTGACCATCGATGCATCCACTTCACCTTCAGAACACCCACCATCCACAGATACCAGCACCTGCTTCCATAAAGAAACAGGACCAAAATCACAGACGACGAGCTCACCTCCTCACTCAACAACTCCACCCCAACAATTGCGGAAAGCGACAACCCCAAAACCGCAGCCCACACCCTGCACAGATGGATCTCCAACAGCGCCAACACCACAGCCCCCTCAAGAAAAATAGCAACACCCATGCCAAGAAAACCAGATGGTTTACCACCGAACTTTGAGAGTCCAGACGACAGTCCAGACGCACTTGCTGCTTCCTCGAAAAGACCCGGAGGAACACGAAATCCACAGTAGCCAACTGCTTCAGAGCCGCCACCAACGTTCACCACCAACTTATCAGAAGAATGAGGGAAAAAGCGATTGAAGACAGAATCTCCACACACACACACAACAGCAAAGACCTCTTCAACATCATCAAAGAGTTCAGCCAACCCACCAGCGAGTCTACTGACATCCCTCCCTCACAACACCTCTGCGACAAAGTCAGCACCTTTTTCCACCACAAAATCAAGAGCACCTACGACAACTTTGACGAAGACAACCAGCACACTGAACCCTCTCCAAACCCCCTGACACCCTGAACCCAGCGATTGACAACTGGACAGCCGTCACCACTGAAGACACACTGAAGACAATGAATGCAATCCACTCCGGGTCCCCCACAGACCCATGCCTCCACCACATTTTCAATAGAGCTGCTGACATCATCGCACCCATGCTCTGCCACACCATCAACCGCTCCGTGGTAACCGCCTTGTTCCCCGACAACTAGAAACACACCCAGGTTAACCCCTCTTGAAGAAACACTCGGCGGAACCCACTGACTTCAAAAACTACAGACCCATCTCCCTGATCCTGTTCCCAGCAAAGTCATCTAGAAAGCCATCTACAGCCAACTCGCCACATTCATCGAAGAGCACAACATCCTTGATCCCTCCCAATCTGGCCTCAGAAAAAAATACAGTACGGAAACTACCCTCCTTGCCACAATAGACAACCTCTGCACCCTACTGGACAAAGGAGAATCAGTAGCCCTCATCTTCCTCGACCTCTCAGCCGCATTCAACATGTTATGTTATGTTATGTTAAAAGCACTTTTATAGCGCAACGGCTGCCCCAGCCAAGGGTCGTCCCGGCGCTGACAAGAGTAACAAACACAACACAGCAGCCACGGAAAAAAGAACTTCCAGAAGGCTAAACTAAACGAGAAAAAAGATGGGTTTTAATGGCCCTCCTAAACTGCAGGAGCTCATCCATTTCACGGATATGGAGCGGAAGGGAATTCCACAATTTTGCAGCCAGTACCCTAAAGGACCGACCGCCGCCTCTACATAGCCTGAACCGAGGGACAATTAGCAGATTCTGTCCTATAGATCTCAAATTTCGGGCAGGGAAATAGGGCACCAGGAGATTCAAAAGATTCTGTGGTGATGCCAGCTTGAGGATCTTAAAAGAGAGGCACAGAGTCTTGAAGTGGATCCTTTGTGCCACAGGCAACCAGTGTAGCGAGCGGATGGTACTATCTGCCGCGCAGAAGCTAGGTAGGCCCACCAGAGCTCTGGCTGCGGCGTTATGGACGCATTGCAACCGAGTGATCTCTGCTTGATTGGCTCCCAATAGGAGCGAGCTGGCATAATCAGGCCGAGATAAAATAGTCTCTCACTGCACCCTAACACGCAGACTCTACGATGCAGGGATCCAGGACAAGGCCCTCGACTGGATCCGCTCCTTTCTCTCTGGCAGAGCACAAAATTGTGCATAGTGATGACAATATGTGAGAGCTAATCATAGCATTACATCATTAGGGTAACGTTACATGGTGAGGAGATCATCCTGCTCAATGCTACTGGCGGCTGGTATATCTCCCCTAGGTACGCGTTCCATGGGCTCCATATGCGGGACCATTTTTTGGGGCAGCCCCTGGCCAAATAGACGGTCTTTTCCCTGTGCATGCACCAATCAAGGTCTTTTTTCCAGGCCTCTATCGTGGGTGATTGAGCTGCACCCCATAGCTGTGCGATATTTCTACCATGTTAATAATCAATGTCTTGTGCATTAAGGAAATAGTTTTTTTCGGGTAAGTGGCCATCCAGTATTCTATCTTTCAATGGCGAAGATTCAGAAGGAGTGGAAGCCCTCGGTAGAATGGACCGTAGTGTGTGGTGGGCTTGTGTGTACCTAAAACACTCATTGTGGGACAACTCATATTGTTGTTGCAGTGTTGTAAAGGACTTTACCTCACCCTCACCCCAGATGTCTATGATACGTGAGATCCCGATGAGTTTCCCCTTGTCGAATCCCTTTGATCTCCATAGGTTAAGCAGCTTCTCAGAATCCCACAGTGGAGTCGCTAAAGTCAGCTTAAGTCCCCATCCAAGGATTTTAGTGGCAACATGCCGTATGTGGACTGAGGGTTTGGTAGGGCCTGTCAATGTATATGGCTCAGGTTTGGAGTAGAGCGCCCTGTCATTGTTCCCCCCGGTAAGTAGCCACCTATCCATGTTATAGCCAGGGTTGTCGGGCGACAGTAGGTGCCGTGATTAATGGCTGCTAAATGTGCCACCCATTAGTATTTTTTTATATTCCGGAGGCAAATGCCCCCGTCGTACCAGTTTAATGTAAGCTTATTCAGGTCGATGGACAGTTTTCCATTCTCTAGCAAGTACCTCTGGAGGCCCTCGATTTCTCTAAAGTATGTCATCGAGACAGGGTCCAAGGAGTTCTGAAGGGCATAAATGAACGGGGCAAGAACATCATTTTAAAAAGGGCTGCTTTGCCTAATAGTGAGAGGGGAAGTTACTTCCAGCTGGTTATGTCTCGTCTGAGCCTGTGCAAAGGCGGGAGGAAATTGCGGCTGTATCAGAGTGAGGGGTCTAGGCAGATAAATAGTCCTAGGTACTTAAAGCCCACTGTGTTAATTTGTATTGTACAGTCTATCGGCGGGGCTGGTGAGTCCCCCTTGAGGACGTACAAAAGGGACTTGCTCCAGTTGACGATGAAAGGAGAAAATCTACTGAACCTTACCAGGATATCCAAAACAGCCACCAAGGATTTCCTGGGGGAGGCAAGATAAAGTAGTATGTTATCCGCATAAAGTGAGATGCGATCCTCCCAGCCTGGGGACCAACGTAGTCCTCACATAATTGGATCTCTCCAGATCCATGCTGCCAATGGTTCTAGGGCTAGGGCAAACAGGAGTGGTGAAAGCGGAAACCCCTGGCGGGTCCCACAACTGAGTGTGAAGGTGGCTGGCTTTTTGTTGTTGACCACCACTTGTGCCATGGGCTCATTACACAAGAGGCGTACCCATTGGATATAGTTCGGCCAAATCCCATCTTTGTCAATACTGCCCAGAGATAAGACCATTCAATAGTATTGAATGCCATGGTTGCGTCCAAGGATACAATCATGGCTGGCTCGTGTATCGTGTTGCTCTACCCAGCACTCCAGCAGAGCCATTTCTTGAGTCCCTTTCTGAAGTCCTTGAGTGAAGGTGAGGTTTGGGGGGGGGGTCGTTCCAGGCTTTGCCGGCAAGTTAGGATAAGGACTAACTTTCTCTGTGACTTTGGCAGATGCAGGGTATGTGGGTGAGGGAAAGGGAGGTAGAGCACAGTTGTCTGTCAGTTTGGTAGAAGGTGAGGCAGTTGTTGATGTAGGCAGTTCCCTGATTATGGAGGACTTTGAAGGCATGTGTTAGCATCTTGAACTGGCATCTCTTCTGGACAGGGAACCATTCGAAGCTTCTGAGGTGGGGGGGATGCAGGCCTTTTTGGGGACGTTGAAGATTAGTCTGGCTTCAACCATGTTCAATATGTTCTTGAGTCAGTTGAGAAGTTGGGTGGTGGTCCCAGCGTAGAGGACATTTCCGTAGTCCAGTCTACTTTGCGTGACTGTTTTACTGGTGTTGATGAGGATCTTTTGAAGCATACGGATGGTGTGAAAGCAAGAGGAGGATATTGTGTTGACCTGGTGCTTCATGGTTAGTTTGCAATCCGGGATGATGCTAAGTTTGTGTGTGTGGTCCGTCGGGGGGTCGGTTCGGTTCCAAGCTCAGTAAGCCACCAGGTGCAACCTATGGAGCAGTGTTCATCCCAAAGATGAGCACTTCTGATGTGTCTGTCTTCAGTTTCAAGCAGTTGGACCTCATCCAGTCAGAGATGCTGGTAATGGCATTCCAGAAGTTGGTTCTACTCTTGGTGGCGTCTTTGGTGAGTTAGAGGATGAGTCGGGTGTCATCTGTGAAGATGATGTTGGATCCCTGGGTGTGTACGATGTCAGCCAGGGGGTTCATGTAGGTGTTGAACAAGGTAAGGCCAAGGTAGGATCCTTTTGGAATGAGTGGTTTCCATTCGATGAGCAGGTTGTGGTGGGTGGTGGCAGTTGGAGTCTGGAGCTGGACAATGTCTGTGGGTAGTGGGTCGAAGTTGCAGTAGATGTTAGAAATCTTGTTGTAGAAGTAGTGTGACAGGGTGTTGCAGAAAGCTTGATAAGGGAGGATTGTGTTCTCAGTGGCTTCTGGGCAGGAGAACTCTCTGACTTTGTTGAAGAGATTGTTGCATAGGTTTCCTCAATAATGTTAGGTAATTTGCACTCTGGTCTCCCGGAGCAACCTGTGTGAGTCACTGACATATAGCCAATGCTGCTGCTTCCCCTTTTATATTACTTAGCATTATTCCAGAAACTGCATTAAAATTGCCCATCAGTTTCATCCCCAAATCAAGGGTAGAGGCAGCCCCATACTCATTTTGTATCTATTTAGGCACAGAAGCAGAAAAAGAGGGTGTTCCATGTGTTCTTCTACATACTAGGGAAGCTATCCCCATTGGTCAGCATATTGTGAGAATTCTATCTTTTTTTTGGAGTCCCATATGTGGAAACACTGCTTCAAGCTGATTCATTTTTTGTGCAATCCAGAAAAGAATCTCTTCTTGTGTGTTAGGAAGCTAATCCATGTCTGCGTTGAAGGTCACTGGACTAACTCCAGGTGTTGACAGTTCTTGTTTTGTGGCTTGAACACTCCATTTAGGATTTATTGTTATTGTTCACATGACATATTGCACCAACCATCTGTATATTCTCACAAGACCTCTGTACAGTGTATGCAATTCTGGTGTGGTCGAATGTATGATGTTACAATGCAAACATTTACAATGCATGCCTTTAAAATGCAGTTTTACATTGCAACATCCATTGCAACGCATGATTTGAAACACATGCCATCACAACACATTTTTATAAACTATACTTACAATGCATTCCATTACATCGCATTATACCATTACAATGTATACCATTATAACGCATACCATTACATTGCCTTTAAGGTAAGTGTTGGATAGTGTAGGGGTAAAAACTATTCGTTGTAATAGTATGTGTTGTAATGGTATGCGTTGTAGTCAGACCCGCAAGGATATTGTGGCATGCATTAGCAAATTTAGCGGCACAAATATGGAAATTTAGCGGCATTTTTGCGGCACTTTATTTCACTGATAATCATTCATTTTCAGCCTGAAATCAATAGACTTCCCATGGCGGCTGGCCCTTTACTTTGGTTGTTACAGGGTACATGTTATTTAGTGTTGTAAGCACTATTTTCTTTATTGAGTTTCTCTTACTGCATGCACGGCGTGCCTTGCCTTCATTCAGTGCGCCATGTGGCCCCCTCCTGCCTCCCTCCGGACGCCACGCTTTAGGTTTCTGCACAGCTTCTTTAAGACAGCAGAAGCATAAATGAACCAGTTGTTGAAATATGGAAAAACCTGCATTTTTTTACTAAAACTTACCAATGGAGCTAAAACTTTTTTTGTGACGAGTAGACCCTTGGAAATGTTGCTAGCTCAAAGATTCAACTTCCCCACAAAATCTAAGGTTCTTCCTCGAGAATCTGTGAGTTGTGTATGCAGATGCGATTTGAGGAAGGCCACAGATGCAAGAAAATGTCCGGTCCTTATGAACTGAAGAATCACCTGAGGGGTTATCATTGTGTATGCCACATGTGGGGTGCAACATTTCACCTCTAGTAAGTCCAAAATCGGTTGTATTCCCCCGATACCATCTAAACCAAAAACAAGACTATAATCTTGTCCCCTTCTGGAAGGATGGACTGAAATTGCCTTGTTGTTCAATATGTTTTATGGAAGAGGAGCTTGTTAAAAACAGTTTACTCAGTCTTCCTGAAAGAAGAATCTAGGGGAATATTACCAAGCAATAGCGATAATTATCGCTATTGCTTGGTTAGAGACAAAATTTTACAGCTGAGCTGCGGCGATTTTTACCGCAGATAAACCTTGGTATTACCAAGGTTTATCGCAAATGCGATAAAAAACGGCCGCAATGCATGAATATCGCTGAAAAGTCAGCGATATTCATACATTACCGAGCGAATGCTCTTACCCATGTTATCCACCTCCCATTGGATAACATGGTTAAGAACTGCTCAGGGCAGGTGTTAGCTTTTGTAGATATTCGCGCTTAGCGTGAATATCTCCAAAAGTTGGTAATAGGAGATAGCGATGTTAGCGACTGTTTCCAGTCGCTAACATCTTGGCACGCCCACTTAGCATATCATTAGTGATAAATATCGCTGACATGCAAAGTGGGGCCCAAGATGGTCGCTATCTCCAACTAGCTGTCGCTAACTGGTGTTAGCGACAGCTAGGTAATTGGGAGATAATTTTATCTCCGCTTTCTTGGCTTTTAAAGCCAAAAAAGCGGAGATAAACCCCCTTGATAAAATGCCCCTTAGGACTTTATGCAAATCTAGAACTACATTATATATTACTATATGGAGGGAGAGGTGTGGCGCCGCGGCCAGGGCGACTGACGCTGGAATCTGGGGACCACGGTTCGATCCCCGGCTCCGGCGGCAGGTTAGCCCAGCACCATGTGACTCTGGGCAATAGCTCGCTTAATCTTCCCGACGGCCCCCAGCGCCTGGAGACCCTTACGGGTGATTGTGCGCTTTACAAATGTGGACTTTATATTCAAATGCATTAATCCGATATCAAGGTTTTCCAATTCCGCCTTAAAAAAACGAAGTCTTCCATGGAAGGCAAGCCCGGTCGATGTTTGTGTCATAATTTTTGGGAGGGGGGGACTGGGTGCAGAGCAGTGTTGGGTAACTTTTGCAGGCTGAGACTGGGATTTCTAAGATGGAGGGACACTCCAGCCTCAGCCCCTCCCACAAAAAGGCTTGCAGCTTTAGGATGGAAGGATGGTCCAAAAGCTCTTCGAGAGCATTTCAGGCCCGAGAATATAATTAGAAATTCGGTGTGGTTCTGTTTTTTATTGTTTTTGTTCTAGTTCCGCCAATTAACTGTTTTAAACCTTGCAGGTGCGTTTTCATGTCAGTTTGCCTCGTGGCAAAGCCCTCGTTGTTTTCTCTTTGTTGTAGTGACATCCGCCGATGTATTCTACCTGCTGCATCTATTGCTGTCAGTCACCCACATATTTTTCTGTTTTTTAAAGGCAAACCACTATGCTAATTATATCTTGTTCATCTTTCCAGTACATTTAGACAACGACCCCTGCCTACAGTGATGAAACATAAAGAAAGGGGTTGCTATTTTGTAAAGAAACATAAATCCTGATTTGCTTAAAAATATATTAACAGGTCACTAGAGGGCAGCAGAGCAGTACGGAGCACCAATTCCAATCTTTCACAACTGAGAATGAATCCAAATTTGCCGAATAAAAGTTTCCCTTAACTTTCCAAGGACGTTGTCAATTGTGAATTCTCTTTTAATCCTGAAACCTATTTTTCTCAATGTTTTGAGCAGCATGAAAGTGAGAAATGCCTGGTACCGGGGTTCGAAGAAATAACACGTGTACGTTTTTAATAACCACGGTTATGAAAGGTTTTAAATGCATGTGCAAAATGAGCTTAATTGTTTCATTAACGTTGTTTCTGACGGGAATGGGTTCAGATTATCTTTACCACGTGACCTACCATTGTCCAAGCATTACATTTACAGTCTCGCACAACCAGAGGCCCAGAGATTCTTGTCTCTAGCTTGTTGGATGCAAAAATGTATTGGATGAATATGGAGGGGGGGCATTTTCCAAATTTCACGGGCAGTTTTGTAAAAATCGCGGCATTTTTACGAAACTGCCGATTTCGCAATTTTTTTGCAAATCACGAAATCACGAAATCCTGGAGGGTCTGTGTAGTGACATGCATTCTAATGACATGCATTGTAGTGACATGCGATGTAATGGCTGCGTTGCAATGGCATGCAATATAAAGGAAGTTGCGTTGTAATGACTGCATTGTAAAGGTTGTTTCCCTGTGGTCAGATTTGCTATCTCTTTTTAGGGTATATAACCAGCTAAAACTGGCCATGTTGCTCCCTAATTGCTGAGGGGACCAAATCAAACATCATTTGTTATGGGTGGTAGGTCACCTTCAAAGCAATTTTGGTGATCTTGAAATGTTACTGTTATTTCTAGTGTTCCATAAGCTGTGTAGTTGATAGGAACTGCAGCTAAAGCCTAAGCATGAAAAAGTTTTGATTGTGCATTCACTGCCGGGAATTTTACCCTTGAATAGAAGATCTCTGTCCTGGATGTATCATGAGCTTCTACCATGAAGGTAACATCTCGACCCATAAGGTGTTGCATTAAGTGAGGCCTTCCCCCGTGCCCCTGCACTCTTGAGTATTGGTGTTTGAGGCCCTGCTCCACCAGCAGGTTATACCTGTGCCTCGTCCGCTCCATTTCCAATCGTTTTAGCCTCTTCTCTTTTTCTGCACTTTTCTGCTTTTTGCCCTATTCCTCTTTTATTTCCTTTTATTTTCTGCTTTTTGCCTTATTCCTCTTTTATTTCCTTGTATTTCCTTTATTTCCATTTATTCCTCTAATTCCTACTTTCCAGCCCGCTATGCCCGCCTCTGCTGCTCCCGCGGCCCCTCCTACCCTAGCACAAAAAGCAGGACTGGACTAATCCAGCTCCCCTCGACGCTCCAACCTCCCTTCTGGCCAGCCCTCCCCAACCTCTACTTAACGGGTTTGCCTTTGGCAAGCCCAAGGCATGCCAAAGGCAAGCCCGTCTGCGCCCGTCCCGACTGCGACCTGCACCAGGAACCCAGGACCTCTGCAACACCAATGCTACGACCCAGCGGCTCTCTATGCACTCAATCCAGGCTGCAACAACTGCAACCTAGCATCACCAGCCGACACCCACAGACCTTTCAGGTATCACCACTGCTGATTCACCTACAGCACCGCCAAGAACAGGGACCCAGCACAGCCCACCCACAAGAACACAACCAAACTGAAGACCCTGCAATGCATCCTCCTCAATGTCTGATCCTTCCACAAACACCAAAATCTGAGACCTCCTCGACAGCACCACCCCGACATAGCTTTCTTCACCGAAACCTGGACCAGCACCACCTTAGGACTGGACATTGCCATCTCGCTTCCCCCGGGATACAAGAACTCAAGGAAGGACTGCCCCACCCACACGGGAGGAAGAGTAGCCATCATCCACAAATCTACCCTGTCCCTGAGCACACTCCCCAATGAGCCCCACTCCATCACGCACATCATCTCCCCGCAAGCCATCGCATCAACCAACTTCACCCTGCTGGGAGACCTCAACTTCCACCTTGACAACCAACTGGACCCCTACACCGCATCCCTCCTGGATAACCTACACAACATTGGACTCCACCAGATCGTGACTTTACCCACGCACTCAGCAGGTCACACCCTTGACCCCCTCTTCACAACAGGAAACTCCATCACCTTCAGCCACACCACCGAACTCTCATGGACTGACCATCGATGCATCCACTTCACCTTCAGAACACCCACCATCCACAGATACCAGCACCTGCTTCCATAAAGAAACTGGACCAAAATCACAGACGACCAGCTCACCTCCTCACTCAGCAACTCCACCCAAACCATTGCGGAAAGCGACAACCCCAAAACCGTAGCCCAAACCCTGCACAGATGGATCTCCAACAGCGCCAACACCATAGCCCTCTCAAGAAAAATAGCAAAACCCATGCCAAGAAAGCCAGATGGTTTACCACCGAACTTTGAGAGTCCAGACGAAAGTCCAGACGCACTTGCTGCTGCCTCGAAAAGACCCGGAGGAACACGAAATCCACAGTAGCCAACTGCTTCAGAGCCGCCACCAACATCCACCACCAACTTATCAGAAGAATGAGGGAAAAAGCGATTGAAGACAGAATCTCCACACACACACACAACAGCAAAGAACTCTTCAACATCATCAAAGAGTTCAACCAACCCACCAGCGAGTCTACTGACATCCCTCCCTCACAACACCTCTGCGACAAAGTCAGCACCTTTTTCCACCACAAAATCAAGCGCACCTACGACAACTTTGACGAAGACAACCAACACACTGTACCCTCTCCAAACCCCCTGACACCCTGAACGCAGCGATTGACAACTGGACAGCCCTCACCACTGAAGACACACTGAAGACAATGAATGCAATCCACTCGGGGGCCCCCACAGACCCATGCCCCCACCACATTTTCAATAGAGCTGCTGACATCATCGCACCCATGCTCTGCCACACCATCAACCGCTCCGTGGTAACCGCCTTGTTCCCCGACAACTAGAAACACGCCCATGTTAACCCCTCTTGAAGAAACACTTGGCGGACCCCACTGACTTCAAAAACTACAGACCCATCTCCCTGCTCCTGTTCCCAGCAAAGTCATCTAGAAAGCCATCTACAGTCAACTTGCCACATTCATCGAAGAGCACAACATCCTTGATCCCTCCCAATCTGGCCTCAGAAAAAAACACAGTACGGAAACCACCCTCCTTGCCACAATAGACAACCTCTGCACCCTACTGGACAAAGGAGAATCAGTAGCCCTCAACTTCCTCGACCTCTCAGCCGCATTCAACATAGTCTCTCACTGCACCCTAACACGCAGACTCTACGATGCAGGGATCCAGGACAAGGCCCTCGACTGGATCCGCTCCTTTCTCTCTGGCAGAGCACAGCAGGTCAGACTTCCCCCTTTCCTCTCAGACCCTACACCAACCACCTGCAGAGTCCCCCTGGGTTCTCCCCTCATCCCTACGCTTTTCAACATCTACATGGCTCCACTCGCCCCCCATCATTCAGAACCCACGGATGCAAAATTGTGTCATATGCAGACGACACCCAACTCATCCTCTCCCTATCCAACAAACCCAACACTGCCAGATACAACTTTTGAGAAGGCATGGAAGTCGTCGCCAAATGGATGAAAAACAGCTGCCTACATCTAAACACTAACAAAACAGAAGTACTCATTATGGGCCCAAACCCCAATGCCTGGAACGACACCTGCTGGCCCCCTGCCCTCGGAAGTCCACCCACCCTAGGACTCATCCTGGAGCTCAAAATAGTCTGCCAGATCAACTCCTTCTTGTCCTCCTGCTTCCACACCCTCTGCCTCCTATGTAAGACCTTCACATGGACCCCCCTCAAACACAGAAAGACCGTCACTCACACTGGTCACCAGCAGACAAAACTACGGCAACACACTCTACGCTGGAACAACGAAAAAACCTCACCGCAAGCTACAGAACATCCAGAACACCGCTGCAAGACTGTTCCTCAACCTGGCAAGACACTGCCATGTTTCCACGCACCTGCGCTCACTCCACTGGCTCCCCCTCAAGGCTAGAGTCACTTCAAGATGCTCACCAATGCACATATGACCCTCCACGATACCAGACCAGCATACCTGAACAGCTGACTCAAATTCCACACACCCCAAAGGACCGTAGGATCAGCCCAGCTCTCCTACACCGAGGTCCCTTGCACCAGAAAGACCAGATTGGAAGGCCACTTCTTTTCCTTCCTCTTGGCCAGAGCCTGGAACGCCCTTCGCTCCACAGACAACAGCGCTCCCTATCTTCGCAAGATACCTCAAAACCTGGCTCTTCAACAGATGCCCTCCTTGACAGACTGGAACCTGCAACCCCCCACCCCCAGCTCGTTGAGACCCTTACGGGCGAGTAGTCGTGCTTAACAAACACCTGATTGATTGATTGATTTTTGTAACTGCATATCGACAGGTTACTGGTGTGTTAACTGGTGCTGGGTTGGCCATTTGAATATGTGGAATTAAGAGCATGTACCCCTGTAGAGTTATTCATTTCTAGTTTCAAGCGTGAAAAACCTACAGCTCATACATAGGAAATCCCTACTCAGCTAAGGAGGCTTTTCCCAAACACCACAGACATCTCCAGTTAAAAGGTGAGTAGGAGTCTTTAGGTACACAAAAGAACACTACTCGGGCGATCCATTATATAAGAACCCAAGCTAGAACGCTGGTGGCACCATAAAGTACAGCTTATACTTTCTCAGTAAAATTGTGCAATAATTTAACAACATGAACGTCAAAACTGTGCAAATGTGAATCTGCACATGCCAATAGGATGTATTGACCTTAGTTCTGTTAGCTTACAGTGCACCATCTGTACCCCAATTATGAGAGGGGAGCAGGTTGAATATCCAACCTCAGAAAAGGACAACTCTGATTCCCCACAGAAATCTTGAAAACAGATGTAGAACCCTTTTGTGTGGTAACTCATGCATACCCAAAGAGATATAGAAGAAAGACACAACATTGCATTTCAATATTTATTGAAGCACTGTGTGTCAAATATGAGAGCTACAATAAACATTAGAAGGAAACAGAATAGTGTGATCAGCATTACTGTTGTGTAGGTCCTAGGACCCCCCCAGGACCAGCCCATTTTGGATGACCTAAAATGAGGGCTTGGTATACAGACAGACTCCGGACACCCCACAGGATGAGTCAGCTTTTAGACCAGCTAGCTCTTTAGTGCCACAACACCCCCTGTATTTTACAGCAGTATGTGTAGTTTTTGGCACCCACCGAACATGACAACCCTGATTCCTCAGGTACTTTGGAAAGCAATATGGTATTTTTTGCTCAGTCACTCGTACTTAGTTTTCTCAAAACACATAGAATGACAATTGGAAATGTTTCAATAAGTATTTATTGGACAAACGTCAGTTTAGTGTAACACATATTAGCTATGACAATCAAAGACAGGAGCAGACAAATGTGATCGCTAGTGCCAATATTTTAAATAGCAGATGCATTTCTATCATATTGCCAATAAGATGAATTAAATATAAAACCATAGCACTGGCATACTTCTAATATCCGTACCCTACCTAAATGTACCTAGCCTGGACATGTGTGTGAAGCATGTGTATGTAAATGTCGGGATGGATCCTAATGGAGCCAAGATTCCCCTGGGGAAGTATTAAACCCTCACATGATGGTTCTGAATGATGGACCCTGTCTCTGCAGCAAGGAGGGCACCCCGCAAGGGATGTCGGGTCTCTGCTTATTGAAGGATCATCCTGCAAAGTCTCGATCCAGCCTGGAAGGAATTTGCGTCTGATTTGTATGGGTGAGTGAGAGTCTTTTATACTAAAATGGACACTCCAGGTTTTCTTCCAGAATAAATATGTTTTGAAAACTTTCATTAATCTCTTTTTCTAAACAAAAACACTCATTCACAGCTGGCTGTTGGCCATGGATGAAAAAAAGAGGTGACCATTATACAGAATGAATCTGCTGTGCCTGAGGATATGGTTAGGTACATCAGGTACAGGAATTAAGATAGGGTACCAAAAGCCTGTTGTCGAAAAGACAGAAGTGAGCTACTAGGTAAAAGGTCACCGTTATGCTGTGTGGATGGGACAAAAAGTAAATCGTATGTAGATGATTGAAACGCTCTCTACTCTGGCATCCACAAGTCCCTACTCTGTAAACTCCAGACAATCCAGGACACTGCTGCCAGACTCATCCTCGGCATCCTCGGCATCCCCCGACAGGAACACATCAGCCAACACCTACAAAGTCTCCACTAGATCCCAGTGGAGAAAAGAGTCACTATCAAAATCCTCATTCACGCCTACAAATGGATACACAACAACATACCCAAATACCTCAACAAAAGAATCAACTTCCACGTACCCTAAAGAAACATCCGATCTTCCAACCTCGCACTGGCCAAAACCCCGCGCATCCACAGAGACAGAGCAGGCGGAAGATCCTTCTCTCACATTGCAGCCTAGACTTGGAATGTGCTACCGGCAGACATCAGATGCACCCCCTAACTGAACACCTTCAGGAAGACCCTCAAGACCTGGCTCTTCAGCTCAACAGATATGCAAACCCCCCCTCAGCGCATTGAGACCCTCACAGGTGAGTAGCATGCTTACCATTCCCTGATTGATTGATTGATTGATTGACTTTCCTAAAGGACAGACCATTATGAGAATTGTGATGAAAGATAAACAATTGAAACATTTTGCTTTTATGGAGAATATATGCTTGCATATAAGAACTGTTTATTCTGTACTCCTACCTAGCACTACATATCCCATGGTCCCCAGGGTGGGTGATCTAAATCCCCCATTACTGTGGGTAAGTGTAGGAGGAGAGCTGTGCATTATCCCTCACAGGAAGTAAACAGGAATCAGCTGGCCTTGAATTCTGGCACAATACCTCAATACCTCACAATGACAATTAAATGTTATTTCAATAAAACAAAGGAGTGATATCATTTATATAATAAACATCACCCACGTTGTCATGCCGAAATATCAGTCAGGCTGCTATGATTAAATATATCCTGACCAAGCTGTCACTGAGCAAACAATATGACCCAACATCATTTTGTGCATGTTAGCTGTACTACGGAATGTTTAAGGCTCTGATAATGTGCTTGCTAGGATGCGTGAATGTAAGCAAAAAGTGTGTAGAGTGTCAACGTTCAAGAAAAGATTTTAGTCTAAATGTGAGCATGTATACCCGCAGTGTTCCTGCTCCGGCCTACATGTGACCACATGACACTTTTAGTGTACCAATTCTTCTTACTCTGGTCTACTGGATGATGTTGGTACTGTCCCACCTGGTCTTACTACTCCATGTTTGCTTACAATAGTATCCTGGACATTGCCTTCACATGTCCTGGTCTTTGTAATGCTCTCCAAATCTGGTCCTGATCCTCCTGGACCTTGTTCTTTTGCTCCTTGCTGTCATGTTTCTGCAATAACTGCAAAATCCATGGTTCTTCGCCCCGTGTTATGAAAATGCGGAGTAAAGTGAACAACCGTTACTATCTGCTGATTATTCCTACTTTCATGATAGTACAGACAGCACAGAATCTATACGCTTAATCAGTGTATTATAAGCAGCCGAGTGTCTATATGATATGCAAGGACATACGGCGTAGAGTGAGCGATGTAATCATTTAGCTCCTTCTTTTAAAACAAGACA
Organism: Lissotriton helveticus; assembly: GCF_964261635.1. Taxonomy (NCBI): domain Eukaryota; kingdom Metazoa; phylum Chordata; class Amphibia; order Caudata; family Salamandridae; genus Lissotriton; species Lissotriton helveticus. The sequence continues at coordinate 55,364,681 of NC_136063.1, forward strand.
ATACATAATTAGATACTACACAGACAACCTGCCGACTACCTGTGTGGTGGTGGGGAGTGTGTTGACGGATGGCGTGCCTGTGCATATTCATGAGCAGTCACATGACGTGAATACAAGTACTGTATGTGCACATTTTTAAATTTGTTCCAAACAAGCTGAGAGTTTGAATTTTCCTCCGCAGAGCGGGGTCTCACCGAATCGAGCTGGAGCCGAGTGAGGTGAGGTATAACCACTGAGGAGCATTGGTAAGCCCTTGTGAGAGATTTTCTTCTTAAATTAAATTACTGATAGTGATGTGGTAGGGTGGGGGATACTTCAGATAGAGTTGGAGAGATACTAGAAATTATGATCTCTTTTTCAGATGCAGTACTTTCCACATGCTCATCGTGGTTCTTAGAAGAAACACTGAGACTGTATGTATCTGATTTATATCTACTTGGATTAGGTTTGCTGATGCAGTGACATTAATTGACATGGTCCTGAAGAATGGCAGGGTTCCTATATCCATTAAGGAGCCCTGTTTGCGGATTTTCACCCTGTGGAGGAGGCAGCTTATCGCGTTCTGCTGGGTCTGCCCTCGCTGCTTTCTTTCCTGCTGGGTCCCGGTGCTTGCTGCTAGCTGTCTCCCCCGCCGCCGCCGCCTATTTCCATCCTAGGCGCGGCCGCTGTGCGGGGAGACTACATCATCCAGGAGCCCCGGCACCCATATTTCGGGACACGCCCCCTCAGCGCGCCTGGAGGCGTTTAAATATCGGACCTAACCCCGCATTGCGGGACGCGCGCGGGCGGCGCCGAGAGAAGCCCAGGACAAGGGCGGGCCGTCTGCGGCCGTCAGAGGTTGACTGAGGTTGGGTTGGGCCACCCCACTTTTAAGTGAGATTTGGAGTATCTTATATTATCACATGTTATATTGGGGTTTGTTGTAATCCCCTTACACACATCGTGGTATTTGCATAGGGCTATTTTCTTCCTCCTAACTCTGTTCAGCTGAGATTACTAAAATGACTTTGCGATCTGGAAAAGAGAGACTGGTACAGGTCACTACATCGAATGGGGTATATACAGGCACTATTGACCATTTTTTTAAACGGACTACCAGTATTCTTGAGAAAGAAATAGCCCTTGCCGAAAAACGTCTTTCCATCGATCTGGTCACTGGGAAACGGTCTTCTCTTGGGAAAATAGGGCAGGCTGAATCCCCTGTCCCACTCTCCCAATTAGACTTTAATGATACCAACGGCACCATTTTAGATATGGTGCTCGCAGATCCACTATCCCAACCAGACTCTAGTGATAATAACAGCATTATTCCAGACACTGCACTTGTAGTTCAGGACCCAGATAACACTGCCATATCTTCAGACACATCCTCGAGCAGCTCCCTTTACAATAACCTAGTGAACCTCGATATCGATGATAATGATACATCTGGTCCTATATCCAGTCCTGAGATTAAAAGCCCACCCCTAAAAGATTCTCTTAAATCTGGACCTAGTAAAAGGAAACGGAAAGAGAAAACCCAGAAGGGGGGGATCGTGAAGGCTTCTAAAGGTAACTGCAATCGAGCACCCATAGTAAACATAACAGCACCCCCGGCCTTATCCCCCATAAACACTATTAACCATCTCTTGTCAAATAATGCCGATGATCCTCTTTTGGGCAAGATAGAAATTGTGGTAAAATCCCTACTGTTACCTCTACTCGAACGGACGAGGTTGCTTAATGACAAAATGGACCAGATGGAGGTGTTATTGAGAGATAACATGGAGATTGTGAAAAATTTAACAAATCCTCCTGCATTTTCTGGCGATGCCATTCGTGGGACCCAAAGTCATCCCAAAAATAACACAGGAGGGTCAGGGCAGCAGGCCATTCCTGCACCACCACCAACATTAATGCAATCCCGAGAAGTGCAGCCCAAACAGGCGAAAACTAGGAATGAGCCTAAACCAGCTAAAGATAAACTTCCCAAGGAAAGTGTCCCTTCAAAATCACAGCCCGCTTCTAGAGGTCAGTTAAACCATCCCGCTTAATGGAACAAGATAACTTAACTAGGAAAAATGTTCATTGTAAACCACCCTATGTTAACCTGCCTCCTGAGTCAGTACCATACACCATCATCCTAACAGGAGTGGTCCCTCTAGAGGAGGGGAAAGTAGAATCATATAGGTACCTCCATAAGAAAGTACATTTTTGGCTAAATAAGAACAGGCCACTTCCACCCATGTCCAAAACAGAAATTCTTAACGTAAGAAGAGTTGACTGGGTGGGCCATGGTTAAAAGGATCTAGAGGGGGACTGCATTATTGTTAGTTTTAGGGACCATGGGTGGTAGATCTTATTCGCTGAAAACCAAAGTTTGGTAAAGTGGGGGACGTTCGAACGATAACTTTGCATTATTTTTTCCCCCAACTAGGAACTCACAGAAACCCCTCCTTTTCAAGCACCATTTCACCACAATGATGGACTGAGAGAGAGACATGCCCATGATCTGGTTACATATCCCTTATTCTACCCCCAACTTTCGAATCGGTATGCCCCACTCAGTGGGTTGGAAGGGGTGGATTGACTCTCCTGTGATGCAAAAAATAACCATAGCGAGTCCAGCACAGCTAGCAGTTTGGAGGTTTTGAACTCTTCCGACATACAAAAGGAAGATAGCTGTACCCATAAATCGGATAATCAAGTGATTGCATATTTGGAGGGACACAAAGATAATGGACTTGAAATTGGGTTGTTTGTTGGCGAAAGAGGAAGGGGGCATATAGACCCTCGGATTAACGGTTCTATGAACCAGGAAAACATTATAAAGTTAGCCTCGTGGAATATTGCTGGGCTGAAGGGGAAATTAGATGGAGCCGAATGGGGGGCTTTTACAGACCGGCATGATATTTTATTATTTCAAGAAAGCTGGGCAGTTGATGCTGTTTTCCGTATGGGTTATCCCACCTTCTACAAACCTGCAATCAAGGGGAAAAAGGGAAGACCATCAAGAGGGTTGGTAATTTGGATTAGACAATCATTAGGCTACAGGATTTTGGAACTGTCAGTCCAGAATGATGACATTCAGGGTTTAAAACTCCAGAGAGATAAACAACAGGAACTGTTTTTAATCAACATCTATGCTAGAGGCCTACCGGGAGGGAGAAGCCCAGCAATCGTAGACGACTTAGACCGTCTATTGGATTGTATTGGGAGGGAAAAGTGTATTGTGGTAGCAGGAGACTTAAACTGCACTTTTGAACCCCTGCCTAGTGAGGGAGATGACACTTATGGTGAGGTTGGCCAATTATGGAATGTTCCTAACCTTGCCATAAAACCTATCAAAAAGGTCACTGAGGCAGCTCTTCAGTGGTTGGGTCTGTGTCTGGAGTGGGGCTTAAGAGCTGTAAATGGTCGTGCAAAGTCGGACAGGTTAGGACAGGATACTTTTGATAATGGTTCTACCACAAGTAGAATTGATTACTTTTTAATCAAACTGGAATTTTGGTCAATGGTAGTGGATATGCGCGCTGGGATACTCATGGGTGACTACGCGCTCTATAAAAACCTTAAATAAATAAATAAATAAATAAATATGATAATCATTCAGAGGCCAGAGAGTGACCACAATCCCTTGGTGTTAAATCTAAAAGCATAAGAGGATTTAGGTAACTCCAAAGCTACAATTTGTATTACAGCAGAGACCGTTTTAACCAACGACTGCCGAAGGGTTCGTTGGTGTAGACTTTTGGATGAATCAGTCACCCTGGATAAAATTTCCAACGAAGTGTCAAAATCAGTAAATCAGGCCAGGTTAGTAATTGGCGATATAGGTCTAGTTGAGCAGATTAGCTATATACATGAGTGCCTGTTTGATAAAATCAAAACTTTTTTCACAAAGTCGGGGAATTCAGGGAAAAGGGGTGGAAATCCTCCTGGTACTAAATGGTACGATAAAACCTGCTGCAAAGCCCATAGCTCTCTGATTACTGCCATCAAAACCAGGAATACATTGTTGATTAAAGCAGAGAGGTTGAACTACAAGAGGGTCCAAAAGCTTGCGAAACAATCATGGGATGATCGACGTTGGCAAGACCTGTATGAGGCCAGTTTGTCCTCAAATCAAATTAAATTTTGGCAGGTCGTGAAATGGGGAGGACCCAGGGACTCGCAAACACCTGCAAATGATGTCTCTGTAGAGGATTGGGTGGTGCATTATTCATCCCAGTTCTGCGGGTTAGCAAGGGCACCGAACGAAGAGGAGAGAGTGGTGTCCCCTATACCCAAACCCATAAGTTTGCCCGTAGTGTTTAAAAATAGTGAGGCTGAGAAGGCTTTAAACTCGGTCCAAGCGGGTAAAGCGCCTGGGATGGACTGCATACCAGCCGATCTTTTCAAACATGACCATTGTAACTGGGTTCCTTATATAACGACTCTAGCAAATGCAATCGCTAATGGAGCTAGGATACCCGAGTCTTGAAAAGGGGCGGAAATCCTTCCTATTTATAAAAAAGGAGACACGTCACTACCAGGGAATTACCGCCCCATTAGTCTCATTGATGCATTGCAAAAAATTATAGCAAGAATGCTCCTGGGTAAAATACAGGCTTGGATGAATGAGGAAAACATCCTATCCCCGATGCAAGCTGGCTTCAGGACATGCACCAGCACAATCGACCAAGTATTCAGATTTGTCCTGATATACTGGAAGATTGTGCATTTAGGAGGGGCACCATTTATGCAGCATTCGTGGATCTTAAATCTGCGTTTGACCTTGTCTCTAGAGAGAAGCTGTGGGTCGCTTTGAGAGAAATGGGCATGCCATCAGAACTACTCGAGCTTACCATAAGACTACACGAGAATAACTTCGCCAGAGTAAGATGGGATAGGCAGGGACAGGTGACAGAGCGATTCCCTGTGACACGTCGGGTAAGGCAGGGATGTGTCTTGGCACCAACCCTGTTCCTTTTATTTATAAACCAAGTTGTGCAGTTTTTAGGAGATACCCCAACAGATGCACCAACTTTAGGTGGGAGAAAGTTTCCCCTCCTTATTTTTGCCGACGACACGCTGATATTGGCAAAAACCCAAGCAGGGCTACAGGCTGCAATTAATAAATTTGTTGATTTCTGTAAAATAAATGATCTAGAGATCAATGTGTCCAAAACAAAATATATGGTCTTAACGAAAAATAAACCACAACGGAGTGAAGTTAGTATGAATGGTACCAAATTAGAACAGGTTGGTGTCATGACTTACTTAGGGGTGGTGATCGATTATCGGTTAAGATGGAAGGCACAGATCGAGGCCCTCTGTTTAAAATGTGCCCGTCTAACGGGGTGCCTATTAAAAGAGCAACAAAGCTCGCTAATTAAAAGGATTTTGCCAGCTTTAAAAATCTATAACGCTAAAATAAGTTCTGCCATCCTTTATGGGGCTGATTTATGGAGTTATGTGGACCTTGCACCGCTGGTAAAAATCCAAAACAAGTTTTTACGTAGTCTGGTTGGTCTACCACAATCTACCCCTACACTCCCCCTATTATTAGACATGGGCTGTCACTCTATCAGAGACCTTGCACGATATAGGATGGTTGCCCTGTGGAGACGTATTTGGTCCACCCCAGAACTCGCTTTATTTGCTAGCGAAATCATGGACTTGAGATCAATCATAGGGTCAGGAAATCTTCCATGGTTTCGAGAAGTTAAGGCCATTTTGTTAAATATGGGTATGACTCCACAGTGGGATGATCCTGGGAACAGTGTTTTCCCACCTAAAAAAGAATTTAAATCATTATATTGGGCGACTGTGAAAGAACAACATATTTTGTCGTCTCAGCCCTCTAATCTGACAGGTCTATTTTTGCTCCATAAGGTTGAGATCCATGTAGAGCCGTACTGGGACTGTATTACCAAAAGCTTAGATAGAAAACTCTATCATCAGTTTAGAGTTGGCACCCTACCAGTAAGGGCATACACACATAAATGGCAAGGACAACAAAATGAGTACTGCCCATGGTGCACTGGGGTGAAGGAATCCATTAGCCAACTTCTCTTTGCATGCCCGGCATATTCTGCCCCGCGCCGTAAATGGATAAAGCCCATCTGCAGGAAGATTAACACGCGGGTGTGTATGGAAGCCCTCTGGGTTTTAAAATCCAATACCTCTGAGTGCGTGACCATTTGCGTGGCTAAATTTCTGGGGTGGGCATGGATTTTAAGAGCCAGGCACCCACTTGTTTTGTAGTATGAGGAAGTTTTAAAAGCCTTTTATGGTAAAGATTGTCTGAACGTCTTTGTGCATATATTTAATCCTTTTTTACTGATTTTAAGATGTTTTACCTTGCTAAATTATTAATTGTGACTTTTGTACATATGTTGGATTATGTTTGATTGCGATGGTATTGAGGATATCATGAATTAAGGATGTATTTTAACTGTTGTCTTTTATGATATAAAAAATCGAAATAAAGACGTATGAAATCTGAAAATCTCATTAAGGCAAAAAAATGTTGACCAAGCTAACGTTTGAACAGTGATTAATTCTAAACTGTTCTAAGTTTTTTCACTTTGTCATTTACACTGTTTTAGTAGGGCAACTACTTGGATTCACGAATTATATGTGTTGTGCATTAATGAACACATGATCCAGGGAGTTTACCCTTTTTAAAATCACTTCACTTACGCGCACTGAACTAATTGAGGCAATGAACATATGTCTAACTTAGTACACTACACAGATCTTTGGTTCAGTTTTTTCCTTCAGATAGAATCATCAGAAAGGATACGGTACATCACGCAATGGTTTTCTCTGATTTATAAGAGAGCCTGTGTGGGTACTGTTTGGTTCCCAGATGATGACACTGGGCACGATACTGTGTAGTGATGGGATACCTTAATATCCTTGTATGATTCTTAGTTGTAACCTTCCCCTTCTCACACACTTGTGGTGTTGGAGAGAGAATATTCATCTCTCTGTTTAGATGTACATTTTTTTAAGTTCAAGAAAATTTTATTGATAGTAATAAGAGAGAAAACCAGGTGTCAAAACAAAGTACAACGTGGTATCAAAGTAAAGAATCTGAGCAGAGTAATACAATCATACAAATGCGAGCAATATAATAAAAGAAATCTGGGTACAAGATGAGAAAGAGGGAAAAGGCAAGGAAAAAAAAAACACGGTAAGCATAAAATATGAAAAGCATGATACCATTGGAAAGTATATAAGAAAAAAGGTTTGTACAATGGAGGATAAGTGGAATGTATCGAGCGATTAAGGAGGTTCAGGATTCCGTTTTGTGTAGTAGTCTGTAAGGAATGGGGGATTGAATCCTGTTGAGACTTTAAACTTCCCTCGGCCCCTCTTTTGTGGTATCTGCAATAACTTACCCTGTCACAGGTCAACCTAGCCTTTCCTAGTTAATATGGTCCATCAGGTAATCATTCCCATGTACTCCTGGCCCTAGTCCTTTGGATCTTGGGTCTCCTTTTTCATAGGCTCTGGTCCTGGACCTTTTCATTCCTCCTCAACATAATTCTTCTCCATAAGTCCTCCTGGACCTGCATCACTGATTTATATATTTCCCTGGTTTTCCTGTTTTTAATCTGCCCGAACCTGGTCCCTTGGTCCATGTAGTCCTGGTAGTAGTTCTCATGCTTCTTTGCCTGGTCCTTGTTAGAAATTAGGTTGTAGATTGAGTAACATGTTAACCCTTCTCAAGCAACAGCCATAATTCCTGTCAGACTGAACCGCAAAAGTCACTACATTAACCTGTGCTTAACCCACTTGGCACAAAAGAAGCCAGGCCTAAATTAAAGGCACTATGTAAATTATTTATGCAGCACACAAACAGTAATGAGCTAAAGACACAACACAAGTAAAAAAAAGTGTACATTTTAGAGCATTATTTGAAACCAAAAAAAGCAAAGTTATGATTTTTTTAAGTTTAAGGTAAAAACTAGCCCTATATATATTGAAGCACCAGCAGTGGGAATATTGTTGCCCAAGACCAGGTCAAAGTTGAAAAATATGGCTAATGGCATTGGAGCATAGTTCGGATACGAGAAGTGGCTAGGGCCCAGGAGGCACTTACCTTAGAAAGATTGTAGTGAAAAAACCCCTGGAAAGGTCAACTTCGACAGGGTAAAGCTGCAGGCGGTGTCTCAGGAGGAGGAATCGTCATCAGGGAGCCATTGGGCAAAGTCGAAGTTAAGATTTCTGCTTTCTGATTTTGTCTCTTTTTTGCAGTTAAAAATCTCCAGCAGAATGAAGCTGTAAGCTGTAGCCAATGAGAGCTCCATGAGGCTGGATACCCCTTCAAAGTCAAAGTCTCCACTAGGTTCTCAGAGTACTTTTAACCCAAAACATTTATAAAGTCCCAGAATTTAGGTTTTTGCTATCAGGACATCTTTAGCACCTCTTCCAAGGGTCCAGGACTGGAGAGGTAACAATTCGAGAGTTAGGACATACACAGTCCGGAGTACAGTTACGGATTAAAAATTATTGGAGCCTTTTCTGTCCCTGAGGGTCTGATCAGGATGCCAGACAACTAACCCTTGGAGTCACTCTGGTAGTCCACTGTTCAAGTAGTGGAACAAGCATTCAACAGCAGAGGAGGCCTCTAAGGGTTCAAGGCAGACTTTAGGCAGTAAAGCAGTCTTTCTAGTTTCAGGAAAGCAGTCTTCTGAAGTACATACCAGACCACAGCAGTAGACAGACTTCTTTGCCCCCTTCTGCAGGTCAACAACGAGTACTGAAGAGTTGATCTGAGGGTAATATTTTATTCCTAATTCTTTCTTTGAAGTAGGAGAAGTTTTAGGAGCATCCCATTTGAAGTACCTGAATTTACCTCCTCCTCTACCCAGGTCCTTTTTGTGAATGCATGGCACAGCCTATTGAGTTTGCCTATCCAGATATACCTTAAAAGAGCATTTTAAAAATACAATTTCTTAAACACCAAAGGCATATTTCCTGCTCCCAATCAAAGGTTAGCAAATGTAATAAGGTAATGCAATGGTATACATTTATGTTTTATTTATGTATTTAGAAAGTTTAAAAAAGCGCGTACATGACCTTTGCGGGTATCAGAGTGCTGTACATACGGCAAAAGCATGCATAAACTTCATACAATAGAAGTCAGTAAAGTGAAATCACACGGAAAACACAGTCAAGATTAGGGACCTGGTAATGGGCCACCTTGGAGCCATTTCTCCTAAGGCGTAACATATTTCTGGTGACACTTAGCAAAATAAGTAAAAGTGCACTCGATGTCGAGTGGTGAGTAAAGAGTATTGTGGCAAATTGATGTGTGGTGTGTAACAGTTTACCCAAAGGGGGTTTCCTTGTTGACCTTGGTCTTTGTTGGTACTCCACCCCTTTGGTTGTTGGGTCCCTCTCTCTTGGTTTAGAGCTGGATGAAACTCCGGCATGGGAGGCCTGAACAATAGGTTTCCTGTCCAGGGAGGTGCTAGCCCCTCCCCAGACAGGCTTTAGTGTATTGCGGTAGGGATGGTTGCATTCAGTGAATGCTTTTCAGACACTGCCTGGGGCACACAAGGTGCTCCATGCATTTCGCAGTTCAAACCGGTTGCTGGTGTGCTCAGCTCCAGCTCTGGCACGAAACTGGGCAAAGCGTAAGGGGTATAACAAACCCCCTCCCCAGTTCCACCCATAGGATGGACCTTAGAGTTAGTCCAACCCCTAAACTTACTATAAGTATAGAACCCCAGTCCTTAGGACTTTAGATTACCCTGGACGAAGCTCTGCAACATAAATCTTGGACCCTCCACATTTCATATCGACTGGAAGATGGAAGAAATCTCCCTAGTGGTCAAGGAGTGGCCACCCTGTTCAAACAGGCACCAACTGCATCTTTGCCAGTCTGTATTTTTGAGGCTCCAGCCGGATCCCGAAGAATCTGTGACACAGGACACAGACTTTCAGACATCTCTGTTGTTGACCTGCGCTCCCAGCAAAGCTGAGACCTGTAGCAGACACAAAAGATTTGGCATCAGAACTCCTGGACATCCTGCATTTTGCAACCTGCACCTACTTCCCAAGGTATCCTGAAGTTGTGCATATGGGTGCTTGAATCCCCATCCCCGAGCACCTTTTGCGCCGAAGCTCAGAGGCCCACACTCCACGAGTGTCCCGTGGGCCAGCTTTGTGCATTTCAGCCTGATGCGTCTTTGCGGTTCATAGTCCATTGGCTTGTGAGCCCCCACAAAGACCAATCTTAATTTTCTTCAGCTTTCCTGATTGCTCCAGGCTTGCTTCAACTCTTCTCCAAAGGGGGAGTTCCTCAGACCTTGCTGGTCTGCACCGAAGCCCACATCAACATCCTGCGTGGATTGTGTTTGCCAAGGCTTGTTGGGTCCAATCCGAATACCGACACTGCAGTCAACTAGAACCTTTGAGACAGCTCGAATCCAGCTCCTGTTTGTCGTCGATGCCTCCTGGTCCTTGTGGCTGAAGAGACAAGCTTCACCTTCTCACCTGAAATAACCCGACATTGGCTGGCATCTTCCTATCGCCATCTGCTCACTGGCTAGTGACCCAGACTCTATCTCCTCTGCTTTCAGGTTCTTCACATCTCCGATCCACCCTTGGATCCACCGGACACTTTTCCTCTGGTCACCTGCAGCACTTCTTTGCAGCTCTCCATTGGAATCGACGACGAAACCCAACACCAAAAGGCACCTATGCACCCGGCTTCCCTGGGTGAGGTAATACGAGTACTCCGGTGCTCCCGTGGGTCTTGACTTTCGAAGTGTCCTAGTCTAAAAGGGTTTCATTGTAGTTCACCTAGAAGTACCTTTAGACTGTAACTTTGTAACTTGTTCATTCTCCATAGAAAGTCAATGGTTTAGACACTGCAAGCGTCTCCTGTGGGCCTCCTATATCCTAACCTTTGGTGGTTCTAGGTAGCCCCAGCTATTCCACAGGACCTAGGCCTGCTTTTTAACTTTCACGTGGTTCTTATACCACTATTATAGTATATGGTTTGTGAGGCCCCTGGGGCATAGCGTATACTGTGCAACTTATCGTATGCTAATTAAGTTCCTTGTATTGTACTTTTACCTCTGACCTCATAAAGAGTGCAGAGGGCTTGTGGTTAGAATAAATACATATATATTTGTTATATACCTTTTGTGGAGTGCTTTCATTTGATCATTCAAGTGATTATATTTGTTAAAACTTGCTTAACTCATCTCCAAGTCTTAGCCTGAAGGCTGCTCTCCACATATACAGGATAGCTTTCTATAACGTTGACTTTATAACTCACCATCAATAAGGGTAGTTTGGACAGGTGCAAGGTGCCCACTAGAATAGTTGACATCATATACCAGGTCAACTTCTCATAATACCCCCCCCCCCATTGGCCCTGGGCGATCACTTTGGATAATGATATAGTCAGGTGGAACTAAAATGTCCAGAACCGGAGAGGAGGTATTGTTGAGCCATGTTTTGGTGAGAATCAATAGGTCCAGATCTTGTGCTAGGATGAGTGCAGAAAAGTCACCAGCATGTGACAGGTAGGTCTCACAGTAGTAAAAAAAAATCATTCAGGAGCTGTTCACTACCAGGACATGTTAAACTTAAAAGTGTATGTCCACATTTTTTATTACACAATGCACCCTGCCCTGTAGGCTCTTTCGGAGCTGCTTTACAGGTGAATTACATATATTAAAATAGGGGGTTTAAGGCCTGGCAAGCGAATTTGGAGTTTAAAACTGCACACAGATTGAAAAGGCAGACCTTGCACATGTTTTAAGGGGCTACTTATGTGGGTGGTACAATAAGTGCTGCAGGCCCACTGGTAGTGTTTATTTTACAGGCATATGGTGTACCACTTTACTACAGACTTATAAGGAAATGTGATGTGGCAATTGGATGTAAGCCAATTTTACCATGTTCTAGGAAGTGAGCACAAGCACTTTAGCACTGGTTAGCTAAAAATCATCAAAAATGAATTCAGAAAAAAACAGGAGGGTTCAGAATGGAGTGGGTCAAGTCCTACAGTGCTCACGTGTCGGGTATTCTGATGCTGCCCTCCTAGTATCTAGGTCATCCTGCCACATCCTATTTCTACTAGTTCTCCTGGTCTCCTGGTTTGCCTGTCTACCTTGTTCTTTTGCATCTGACCATAGTCCCCTCTATCATGCTCCTTCTAGGAATGGTCTTTCTGGTCTTCCTCATTACTGTGTCACTGGTCCTTCTAGTTCTGAGGTTTGGTGTTACCATGGTTCATGTATTCCTTCTCACCCTGGTTTACAATCCCTATCAGTCTATCCCTCATAGATGTTCTGATTCTCAATCCATTGGGCCTGCACTTCCTGGTTCCTTCTATCTATCCTATTCATTCTGTTCGAGTGTCTTCTGGTCCTGCTAGCTATGTCCTTTCTGGTTGAGGTCTTAGTATTGTCTGTGCACTCAGAGCCTCCTGGCCCTCCTTGTTTTTATGGTCCAGGCCCTTCTGTTCCTCCTACCCCTCATCCTTCTTTTCTTCAGGTCCTTATCCACAGGGCCCAGATCCCAATGTTCCACATCCTCCTTGCCCTCCTGATCATACTCACCCTGTTTCCGAGCTTGACTACCCAGGCGTCACAGTATGTGGCAGCTAAGAACGAGCACAGGCAAACAATCTTGCTGAATACCTCATCCGGCACTTGATCCACCCTAAACCCAGAGTCAGCAGGGTGTAACTGGTGTCCAATGAACATTCAGTAAGATATGTGGCTGTGAGATGCCAGAGCTTTATGCAGAGTCCCCCCACTGTTTGCTCCACTGCTAGATGCTATTTTTCTGACTCCGATTATAGCCTGGGCTTTGTTAATCAGACCCAAGGTCAGTGCTTTGTGTAAAAGGTACATGGTAATTAGGTATCATTACAATTGCTACTCTCAACCTACCTGTAAGTTCCTAGTATGTGGTAGGGCATGTAGGTTGAGAGGCCCAGTAGATTTAATGCACTTAACTGTGCACTGCTGTGGTGCCTGTTGTCATTTTAAAAGCCAGCCCTGCCTTGCAGGCAGCTTTTAAAATTAAATTATATGCACATTCGATTTGAAATTAAAGGTATTTCTAAACTCTCAAACTAACTAACTTTTACATATGTCACCCCTAAGATATCCACTAGGTGTTCTAGAGGTAGGGTAGCATGTACCTATAAACAGGGACAATATAAAATATGTTTTATATGTCCTGGTAATGGAAACACTGCCAATTTTATTTTCCTCATTGTAGCACACTAGCTCCATAGGCTACGATGGGAATACTTTAATAAAGTATACCTATTGGTAGAAGGGAGCTAAAAAGATGTTCAAAGTATCATAAATGATCATTAGAATAAATCCAACAACCCACCACTGTAGATGTATTATAACTATCATAGACATTAACTTATAGAACTTACTTTTCTGATGAGCCAAAATCCAGCCTTCCAGCAGTCCTTATCTGATTGGCCAGCTCTGCCAGGCTTAGCCAAGCTGCCTTTTTGAGGTGTGAAGTGGCCTAAGCTGAGACAAAGGAAACATCTGGTGGAAGGCAACTGCAGCTGCAGAGCAAAAGGCAGAATGGGGGTGGAGTAGCAACTGGTATTCAGAGTAAGTGGGAATGACAGGCAGGACGCAGGCTCACCCCAGCATTCTACCACCCCAGCCAGACAGGAGTCCCAGTAATTAGATGGGGCTCGGAGGGCAGTGTTTGAGAAACATAGTCACACCAGTGAGATGGCTTAGTAAGATCCTAACCTCCATGAGAGAGCTTCTCCACTTTGGATTTTGAAACAATAGTGCTTTCTGGGTCACGAATATGAAACAGTTTGGAGGAAAAGGACATACCTGAGGGTGCACTCCATTGGGCATGGGTGAATAAATATGGAGAGCTGCCCAGATAATCAGATCCCAACCTGAAACTGCAAGAAAAAGAAGGACTGCCCTACTGGAACCCTGGCTTACACCCCAAAGGATTGAATGACTGCACATTCTGCACATGCTGCACACTTCCAGCAACAGCCCTAAGGACTTAGCCTTGCTTCAAGAAGAGGAAGTTTGGACTCCCTTAAAATCAATAGGTTTCAAGAGCTCCACCTGCACCATCTCCACCAAGAAGAAAAAAGCTGGACAGGGGACTAATAAGGATTTGGGCAGGTGCATTCTAGAGAAAATTGTCTCAACATCCCAAGGACCCTCTCAGACCTTCTAGACCCTTGAATTGGTGGTGTGGACACTTTGGAATCCTAAAACAACCTACTGGAAGAAGATCCAGAAGTTTGGAAAATTATTTGTAAAAAGCTCCATAAGTTGACTGACCCGTTGTTATGAGTCAAGCCACAGATGTCAAGTCGCCGACATCAAACAGCGACCTGCCTGGATTTTAGGTTTTTCCAGATGAAAGGTCTGGATTTCAAGACTTCCAAGATTTTACTGAGGCATCAGGTTGAGCCAAGCCATCAACGAGAAAAAGCTACAAAGAAGTCAGAAGTTAGAAATCTGACCGGGGTCTTCCACTCATTGTATCCAACCCACGCTCCATAACGTTCAGCCTGAAACTTGGACTTTGTCTTGGTCTAGTGTGACCAGATGTGCCAAGTTGGCACCGGAAAGTGTTTAATCTTTAAAAATTCATAACTCTGGTTCACCACATTGCATTTTTGTTGTTTTATTGTCATTTTAATCATTCTATTATTTTCTATTTTTATAAATTGCTGTGGAATTTTTACTGTGTGGTTTCTTATCTAATGCATTGGTGGTTTTAAATGCTTTACACATCTGTCTCCTATGTTAAGCCTGCCTGCTCACAGCCAGCTTCCAAGGGTTGAGCAAGAGATTAATTTATGGTACCTTGACTGTACCTTGTATTGTGATTGTGGCTTTACTACTAGTGGTAGGTCCCTACCTACATGTTTTAATAAACCATCTTCCAACAGTGGGCCACCCACAATACAGCCATTGGTGTCACTCTCTTTCCAATTTATATCATGAGAGAACCTGCAGTTCATGAGCTGGCCATCATCTGTGGCCAGTCTCCATACACCCAGAGTACTAAGGGGCCTGGGGAAGGAATCTTTGATTGGACTAAGTCAGATGTAGAAGCAGAATGCACACAAATATAATGGTCACTCTTGAAAACATCCTAATACATTTTTGTTTGAAATACTTCTAGGTTATGTTTAAAAATAATTAATTGCTGTAGTGTAAATGAACATGTTTATTACCAAAATGAATATAAAGAAAGCATGAAAATGTGTTCAACCTGCCCCAATTATTTTCAGAAGTGGAATGGAGTTAATGTGGACCAGTGCAATCAGGCCTCTGGGTTATGTTTATAGTTGCCTGTATAAAGGTACAGATTCTTGGGGTTTGCAATTAAAATAAAAACACAGAAGACTGGGGTTCTCAAAAAGAAAGTCATGTCCATGTGGTAGGATGAAATTATTGTTTATTGATTGGATTCATGCATCTACTACTCATTAGCTGTTCAAATCACAAATTGTTACTCAACATTGTATGTTCAGCTTAATGGAACAATTTTATATTTTGCCAACATTTCACTATAAATAAAGAGAAAGCACTAGAGACATCGAGTCAAAAAGGGAAAAAAGCATTTGATGCTCGACTGATCTTCAAAGAAGGAATGACAATTAGGACAGACACAGGCTCACCCCTACAAACTGCCAACTCAGCCAGACAGGAGTCCCAGTGATTAGATTACTAACGCTGTGCAAAATTATGGTTTTCTCTTTATCTACTGCCTGTCTTTTTGTTTGCGTGCTTTTATAAAGGCAAAATATTTATAATCTGTTACATCATACAAACTTTCAAATTCCCGACGATAAATGTGATCTTCCTCGATCTCATAACCAGCCCCAGTGACAGCATCCTTCAGAAAATCCGCATCTATGCAGAGAAGAGGGAACTTGAAGTCACCGCACATGTAGAACGTGGTTTCGAGGGCAACAATCATTATTAGATGCCCTCCGGGCTTTAAGAGAGAGGAGACATTTTTGAGAGCGTCGCAGTAGGACTTCTTGTCTGTGACAAGCCCTTCCAAGGCGCACGCCAGGAGCAGACAGTCAGCCCGTGGATGGATGACGGGGGAGAAGGGCTCACAGCTCGACGCATCGTATTTCAGAACTCTTTTGACTTTTATTTTTAATATTTCTTGCTTCTCAATCCATGTCTCACTAAAAGAAAAAGAAAACAGGATTAACATGCTTTTGATGAATGAACGACAGATATTTTGTAATGTGAAGATAATTATCTTCATGGTTCTTATATAAAATTCAATACATGTCTTCAATATGGTCCCCCATGACCTGTTCTGTGCACTTTGTACAACTGTATTCCAGCTGTATTTTCTGCTAAGGTGGAGGAGCATCTCCCCACTTCTCTAAGAGCAGTGCAAAGGAAAAATAAAATGATAATAACAGAAGATTATGGTTAGGGCGGGTCAGAGCTGGGCTCGCATGACGTCAGAGTTAGGAGAAGGGGTTGCTGTAGCATCACTGTGCATAGCGGTTTGGCTGACTGTCTTGGGCCAGCTAAACCGTCATGCGCACTTATGTTCTCCACCGGCTGAAGTGCACAGCCTGGGTGGGGAGAATACATAGCCTCTCACTCCCTGTCTGAATGCCAAGCCATGGCACTCAGACCAATGACGGTGCTGCTGTCATGCTTCTGACAGCAGCGTCGCAATTGGCTAGGGGAGTCTCTGGAGCCTGCGTGCAGCTTGAAGGCAAGAAAATAGCGAGGACGGAGGAGAGGTGGCGGCTGGCAACCAGCGACCAGCAGTAAAGTCTTTTTTACTCTTATTTTTCTACCCCCACTGCTCCCCCTCACCACTGATCCCTACCAGCTTCCATTGCTTTATTCTCTGGCGCAATCTCTGGTCTATGAACTCGTCATATATATGTTCTTGCAATTCTGCCACCCTGCCTTTTCATTAAATATGCAGTTTTGCCTTTTTTGGAGTTAGTTGTTTTCTTGGCATATAGGGGCATTGTGCACATTTAGACGCACTAATTCCTGCAATGTGATCAAGATCCATAGTTTGTGAAATGTGGTCATTACCAGATACATTTGCAGTCAACTCTTCATTTCTCTGCATTAGATGATATTAAATCCATTTTGTGGTTGTGGGCATCTCACTTGCTGGCAGTCAACTCTCCATATAACTTAACATCTCAGTTTCACAAGCTTTGTCTGGTGGCTTAGTGGACTAATGAGCTGACTGTAGGGGCCTGTGTTTGACCTCAAGGTCAAAGTTTCAAATCCGAGTGGGTCCACTCGGCATTTCATCTTTCTGTAGACAACAACATGAGGAGTTGGGTAACCAGAAACATCTGTTATTCAGCACCAAGATACCCTTGGGTGAAAGTGGGCTTTACAAATGCACTTTATGTTATCCATGCACGAAACAGCAAGTGCTACTAACCCAAGAAAACCTCCATCAATTGGAGTGGCACTTTTTCACAGAACAGAAACTCTTGTAAGAGTTTCAGATATAAACAATTTTCAACCTTTCAATGTTTTTCAGCACAAGTGAAGTCTACAAATCTGAGGCATATCAAATTTAAAAGCAGTTGTCACCCGCTTAGTGATAACTATCTCTTTGCAGAACAACAACATTTTTTTTAATTGTTTAGCAGTTAGAGTTAAATATATAGTGTATTCACTGAAAAAAACATAGGTTTTACACACGTTATAGTTAGGAATTAGCATTTAAAAAACCTTGCAAATTCACTGAAAAAACCATAGGTTTCACACAGGTTATAGTCACTGACCATGTCATGAGTGATGTAATATGTGACATCATCAGCAGTGCATTGCAGGCGCGCAAGTTATAGTTAGCTGCACTAACTATAACGGGGGAATTTCAATGGTTTTGTATGAGTGAAATATCCAGCTAACTATAACATGTGTGAAACCTATGGTTTTTTCAGTGAATTTGCAAGGTTTTTTAAATGCTAATTCCTAACTATAACGTGTGTAAAACCTCTGTTTTTTTCAGTGAATTTCAAAGGTTTTGTAAATCATAATATTTAAATGTATTAATTATTATATTTCTTTCTTTTTATACTATTTTCCTACCTTTTTATTATAAATACTTATATTTATTTTATTTTTTAAGTTATATATCATATTCTTAATGTAAAATAATAACAAAACTAAATTCAAAAATATTTTTTTATTAATTACATTTTTTTTTCAACATATTCAAATAAAATTCTATATAATTCCTTTTTCATTGTTTTTTTGGGGGATAATCGTACCTTACGCATACGGTGATTGCACAGTACTTTGTACAGGTAATTGTACTCTGCGCGTACCGGCGCACACGTCACGAATACGCTTTGACGTTACACGTTGCATCAACGCTTCCACGTGACATCATGTACGGCGCCCCGTACGCGTACAGCGCGAAAGTTTCTAATTGTTCAAAAACATATATTTATGTATTTAATGTACAAATTAAGGGAAGACATTATCTGGGATAATCATGAAAATAGTTTTTTAAAATTTTAAATAAGCGTATATTACTTTGAAAAGCAATTACGGAAATCGCGGCCGTATGTCGTCCGTATTCGCAGCGTAAGAGCATCATAAGCGCACTGTAAGCGTACGCAAAGCCATGTGACTTTAAAAGAAGAGATTTGACTAGTTCATAACACTTCCTATTCCAACTGTTGAAAGACCCCTCCCATTTTAATTATTCTACTTTGACTTTCTAAGAAAAAGCATCTCTTCTGTAGATCTCAAGTCATTTGGAAGAACAAATCACCGTGGCTGCACGGGATGATGCTTCTTCAGAATATTCCTCTGAGGAACATTTTGTACCTGCGGAACCTCAGAAGAAGCGCAAGGAAGCAGTTATCTGCACATTTTTTACATTTCCTCAAGGACAAAAAAAGGTCAATGCTCCCAAAGTGACCTGCAAAATTTGTCAGGTTACTCTTTCCAGGGGTGACCCCACCAAAAAGTTCTCTTTCGGCACTGCTAGCATGGTGCGCCATGTCTAGAATCTTCATCCAAACAACTATGCCAGAGTTCAAAATCGAAGGTTGCAGGCGGACCATGGATCTGCTCTTCCCAGTACATCAAGTGCACCACCACCACCACCACAGAGTGGTATGCTTGCAAATATACAACCTGAATTTGCAGACCTGATTGTTCGTTGCAAATTTTGCAGCAAACTACTGTCCTATGGGGAACAATCCATTGAACTCATTCTCCTCAAGAAACGGGACCACCGTTGTTCTCGTCAATAATTTTTTTGTTTAACTGTTTTGTTGATGTTCCACACTTTTTTTGGTTCTAGTTTCATTTTTTTGTTAAAAAAAACTTGTTAAAAAATACAAAGAAAATGGAAAACTAAAAAGACAAAAAAAACGTTCTTCTCAGAACTACCTCCACTGGTCAAAGAAAGAGCTATATTTCTATGATAGTGTGTAAAACTTTGTCTGAATGAATGTGTAGTGCAAATATGAATGAATGAATACGTTACTAGTGTATGGTGAATGTGAAAGTGCAGCACTATAAGGAAGTGCTACAGCATAACTCTATAAGGTGTTTACCTATAGTATACTGTAGGACCTCCGAAGCACTTGAATGTAACATATGCACATAAATTTGTTACAAGGCAGTGCTTCAATTTGCACTGCTGGTGAAACTGCTTGGGTGAATTTGTATGTGTTAGGGGCGGATTTACAACCCCCTTCTGCCTCTTTTACACAGCTGTTGCGTCACTTTTGTGACACAGCGGTGGTGCAAAAGATGTGCCATGGTGTGTGGTATTTACAATGTGACGCATATGGAAGGTGCATCACATTGTAAAGCACTGCACCAGAAGGAGGCTTTCCTGCGCAGTGGGGGAGTGTTCTGATGCAGAAACGCCTCCTAAAAGTGACTGAGTGAAATCTATAAGATTTCATTCAGTCACTTTTGGGCCTATGCTGCGTCAAACCACTGCACCTGCTTGAAACAGGTGTAAGGATTGACACACCATTGTGAGCATAGGGCCCCAAGGGAATTGCTGGAGCTGCGTTGCGCTTGCAACTTACAACACAAATACATCACATATCTGTGCCATATTTGCCCCATAATACACCACATTGTAAATACGGTGATTCCATGGTGGTGATATCACAGTGCAAAATAACTGGCATATCTCTGAGGATGTACCACTTATTGTACATCTGCTGATTAGTGTTTGAATGTAGTGAATGGATTACTACACACTGATCAATGAATCACTACAAAATTATAACAGGAGTGACAGAGTGTTTGGTGGAAGTGTAAGGATAGAGATTGGGGAATTGAACATATAAAAGGCAAATTTGCAGGTGCATAGAACAGTGCATGCATAGTCTATAGGAGTTTGAAGCAGTTCATGCCCTGAGGCCCACTTTGCACCATGAGTACTTGGGTACTGGCTGAATGATTACAATTCTGCAAGGAGAGTGTGTGGCTGAATGTATAGCGGCTTTACTTTTACAACACTGTATAGATAAGCACATACTGCTGTATGGTTCACTACAATACTGAAACAGTAGTGTGAGAGTGTTTGGTGAAAGTGTAACGATACAGACTGGGGAATTGAAGGTATAAAAGGCAAGTTTGACGGTGTATAGAACAGTGAATGCATAGTCTATAGGGATTTGAAGCAGTCCATGCCCTAAGGCCTACTTTGGTGCATGACTACTTGGGAACCAACTGAATGCTTACACTTCTACAAGGAGATTGTCTGGCTGAATATATAGCACCTTCACTTTTAGAACAGTGCATACATAAGAACATACTGATGTATAACTCACTACAATACTAAAATAGCAGTAGCAAAATGTTGGGAGGAAGTGTCAGGATACAGACTGGGCAATTCAAAGTTTAAAAACCAAGTTTGCAGATGTTAGGAATGTGCATTTATTATCTATAGGTGTTTGAAGCAGTCCATGCCCTTAGGCCTACTTTGCTGCATGACTACTTTGGTAGTGGCAGAATGATTACACTTCTCCAAGGAGAGTGTAGAGCTGAATGTATAACTGCTACACTTTTTGTACAGTGTATAGATAAGCATATATTGCTATATGGCTCACTACAATATTGAAACAGTAGTGGCAAAGTGTTTGGAGGGAGTAAAAGGATAGAGACTGGGCAATTAATAGTTTAAAAGACAAGTTTTCAGGTGCATAGAAGAGTACATGCATAGTAAATAGGACTTTGAAGCAGTCCATATACTAAGGCCTACTTTACTACATGTATATTTGGGTACTGACTGGAGCAAGCAGTGTCAAGCTCAATGTGTAACTGCTTCACTTTTAGTACAGCGTATAGATAAGCACATACTGCTGTATGGTTCACTACAATACTGAAACAGTAGTGTGAGAGTGTTTGGTGAAAGTGTAACGATATAGACAGGGAAATTGAAGGTATAAAAGGCAAGTTTGCAGGTACATAGAAGACTACAAGCATAGTCTATAGGGGTTTAAAGAAGTCCATGGCCTAAGGCCCACTTTGCTCCATGAGTACTTGGGTACTGGCTAAATGATTACAATTCTCCAAGAAGAGTGTCTGGCTGAATGTATAGCAGCTTCTCTTTTAGAACAGTGTATAGATAAACACATACTGCTGTATGGCTCACTACAATACTAAAATAGCAGTAGCAGAATGTTTGGAGGAAGTGTAAAGATACAGATTGGGCAATTGAAAGTTTAAAAGTGAAGTTTACAGATGCATAGAAAAGTGAATTTATTATCTATAGGTGTTTGAAGCAGTCCATGCCCTTAGGCATGGACTGCTAGGAAGAGGTGTGGCGCCGCGGCTAGGGCAACTGACTCCGGAATCTGGGGATCACGGTTCGATCCCCGGCACCGGCGGCAGATTAGCCCAGCACCATGTGACTCTGGGCAATAGCTTGTTTAATCTTCCCTACGGCCCCCAGCGCCTAGAGACCCTTATGGGTGATTGTGCGCTTTACAAATGTGGATTATTATTACTTTGCTGCATGACTACTTGGGTAGTGGCTGCATGATTACAGTTGTCCAAGGAGAGTGTGGAGCTGAATGTATAACTGCTTCACTTTTAATTAAAACAGTGTATAGATAAACACATACTGCTTTATGGCTCACTACAATACTAAAATAGCAGTAGTAGAATGTTTGGAGGAAGTGTAAAGATACAGACTGGGCAATTAAAAGTTTAAAAGCCAAGTTTGCAGGTGCATAGAAAAGGGCATTTATTATTTATTACTCTTCCCAACGCCCCAAGCGCCAGCACACCTTTCCGAGGTTAGGTTTATGATTTACAAATACTAGCAATTTTTAAATTAAGAAGCATAATAATAATAAATATTAATCCTTTTTTTTCTTCCAATGATAAAGATATTTTTTTCTGTCTTCTATTTAGATGTTTTAATCATGAAAATGCAAAGAACACAGTTTACCGAGTAACACTTTTTAAACTATTCAACATATGTAGAGAATAATACCTTATATGTGTTATGATCGAAATCGAAACCTTTACAGCTTCACAGTTTGTAACTTTTCCGAACACGTGCAGAAGAAAAACAGTTAAAACGTGAGCACGTGTAAACTGCAAAACGTGCCATCTAAATAGGTAGACCCACAGCTTCCTTCCGTAGACTGCTAAACAACCAATAACTATATAAACCACACCTACTGTGCAATTAGTTTCGTTTTTGCGAGTTATTTCTGAGTCGCCAATCTATGTTGCAGGTTCAGTTTTCTAGCATCGGATTCTCTTTTTGCGTCAACAAATATATTCCGGAGTTGCAAGTTGTTTCAATATGGCATAGGCATAGTCCTTAGTTATAATTTGTGGCTATTTGTGGATATTTAAACATTTATATCTAGAAAAAAACGTTATTGCATGTTTTTCGCTTTTTCTCTGTAACGTCAGAAGCTTGTTTGAAGAAACTGATAGATTATAACTTGCTCTTTTTCTGTCTCCTTTCATCTTATGTATAGTGACTTTTTATACTATAATATTGACACTGTACTTAGCTTGAGAGGTGTTGGTGACCCAACGACGCAAACCCTAAACATTTACAATCAACGTCACCATCTTCCACTTATTATTGTGTTTTCCCCTAGAGATCACATACTGGTAATATGTATATTATAACATTAACAGTCTTGGTGATCTTAGTGGAGTTCAAGATCCATCGTCACAAAGAGTACGGATAAGTAAGCAACGATACCGGCTTGCGGTTTTCATTCTATTTTCCCTTTGTGATCGTGTGCTGTGAAAATATATACATATTATTATTTTCACCGTCATGATCTCAGAGGAGTTTATGACCCGTCACCACGAAGATCAAACTCTTTCACCCCCCGGAGAAAAGAAGTTCAGTAAATAATTACCGCTCGAAAGTATTTCATAATGGATGTTCTGTTAAATACATAACTTTGTTTTCCTTTTCTTTTTACTATAACAATGGTATCAATCATTATATTATAATAGATTGTCCTACTGCTACAGAAGGGGAATGGGAGATTTTTCAGCGCCATCTATAATATAACTTTCAAATATTAAAAAGTACTTGATCAGATATTTTTTTTCAAGAAACATATTTTACGAAACAGCGGAACAAAAAATATAGCTATCATGCATACTTTGTTACTTATTAAATATTTAATAAACCCTACATTTCTGAATGTTATTTTCTAATTTCTATTCTTATTTTTTCGGTTCCTATTCACCTTCTCCCTAAAAAATGTATAGGACCTGTACTTTATATTATAAGAGTACCATCCTACATATTCTTTAGAGAGTATGTGATTTATTAGCGGAACAGTCTGCAACCTCTAAGCACTATGACAGCACGTTCCTGAATTGTACAGAATACAAATTTGGAAAATAATAATGCATGCATTTCTATGTAATATGAAACCATTTGTATTTAACTGTTTTTTACTTGTTCTCTTGATCTGTGATAATGTAGTGTGGGAGTGTTTCTTGTAGCACTTCTATTCTACTTTATCTAAAAGTTACTGATGCCCTCTTACATCATCAAGAATGGGCAACACTTTTACAAACTGTAGCACAAAAAAGAAGTATATAGCCACGCTTAACTGATATTTTATGAAATTCCATTTTTAATTTTCACCCCTTTCATACATACAGCGATAGTTTCTGAAGAAAGTTAATTTGTATTTGCTTAATAAAAACTGTTTCAAACATAGACCGAATTTTTTGCTGTGCAACCACACCTCCCCATCAGGAAAGTAAACACCACATTATAAGTACAGAGTACTCCTAAGAAGTATGTCACCCACAAACTTGATTAAAAAAAACAGCGCAATACGCTGTCATTTTTCCGCCGTGATTTATACACCACACGGAAATTATATAAATGGCCCTTGAAACATATAAAAAAAATGGTTCCCTCATAATCCCTCTCCACCACCTTATGAGCACTGTACAGAGTTAATAGTGTTCCTAACCTGCCCTCTAATACTTTCTTTCCCCATACTCCTTTGGAAAATGCATCACAATATCACTGACAACAGTGAACCATTCCCACCCAATAAGGAGCAGACTTGTGCTCGGAACACTTTAGCCAATAAAATGTCCATGTTGTTCCACAGACGAGCAAGGAATGACTGCCAAACCTTCTACTTTTCATACTTCACAGCCAATGAACATTAAGTATCGTAAAATCCCGCTTGTAGCACGTTACCCTAATACTCCCCGAACAGGAAGGAATCCCTAACAAAACTTTTCCACTGACTTCTTGTACAACTAATGGTTCCTATGAAAAAAATATAAATCTCCAGCACAATAACTATTTCAATTAGCAACATATTGTGGTGAACTTCTAAACTCTGTGCTCATGCAAGTGTTCCATGAACTTTTACTATGGTAGCAGGCAGAAAGATACTGCTGTACAAAAAACTTTATATTTACCCTGGATCCTCTACAAGACAGAAAGGAAAGGAAAGCAAAGTAAAACAAAACCCTGTACCAGATTTACAACCCCCTTGCGCTACTTGCACGACCACGCCCCCCCTAAAAAATTAAAAGTGTGTGCACCTTAAACCCCTGGAATAACCACCTCCCAGAGATTTCGGTACTGTGTGACACGGGCTCGGTGGCCCTCCGCCTGGTGCCCTCAGGAGCCCTGGAGACCGCCACGCCCAGAACCGGTTCCTGCAGTGTCCCGGGGTACCTACCCCTGGGATACTGCTGTTTGCTATGAGAAGGCGGAAGTCTTGCAGCTCCCGCCCTCCCATAGCAAACTTAGTTTGAACTTTGAAAGACACAACAGTGAAATCTATTCTCACTTTCAAAATCCAAACAAGATTGCATTTCCACATACAACTTAGCATCTCCCCATGTATAAAAGCAATGACTTTGTTCTATAGAGGAGTGGACCCCATCGAGCTGTGTACCCCTTTCACACAGCGCATGTGTATTAATGGTGCGCATGCGCACAATACGCCCCAACACACCCACCATCAGTCCGTTTACCCCTAATGTTTCTCATTTCATTTGCGAATGCTCTATTCAAACATGACGGTCACGAGGAGTCGGCAGGACCAAGGGGACATTGTACGCTCTGTCTTTTTTGTAGCAAGGGTCACGTGTGCAGTGATGTATGTACTGGATGGGTATGGTGTGGGTGTATACCAGCCAAGAGGGATTTCTTAGTTCCAGGTCTAGTTGTCAGATCGGCACACACACTCCCTCATGGCTCGTATACACCCACACCACACCCATCCAGCGCATTCGTCACTACACACGTGACCCTATGTATAAAAAAGACGAAAAGCACGTGTTGTACGTCATTTTAGAGTTGTTCCCAAACTACCGAACAAGGGGCCCACTCCTACATGCGTGACCTCTTTGGTCACTGAGTTAGTGGTGCCTGAAGCACTGAGTGGATGAAGAACCAGCGATGATGATGGGAGCACGAGTATGTCGTTAGCCATTAAGATATCAAGACTCGGCACAATATATGAGACTTCTTTGTTGGAGATCGGGACTACATCACGTAGAAGGTGTCTTTTCCACGAAAAGGTGAGCAGTGAGGCTTGACAACGCATCGGAGGGAGTCAGGGTTGTAGCAGACTAGATACAAAAATGCTACTTAGCGTTTTAGACAAACGCACTCCTATATAGTGTATTAATTTACATGTATACATTTTTTTCCCAATAGCAGGAACATTTTTATAATCGCTGAAATGTCCAGAATATTACCAATACACAGTTCGTAGAAATGTGAGAAGGAACGTGTATAAAAACGCGATGTTATCTAACTCCAAATTAATATAGTAACAATTACCAATCATAACATCTTTCTTTCATTATCTTTTAGATGTAGAGGTTCAGGATGGATTATGTCCGGCACGTGATGAAAAACACTGGTGATAAAAAGGTGAGCTGCGAGTATTGTTTTCAATCACTCTCTTATTTCCTCTCTTGTTTCATAAAAAAATTACAGACAATGTTAACTTCCTTTTTATCTTTCAGGTTATGTTTTACAAATTGATGACACCCCCGCAAAAGAAACTTACAAAGCTCTACGTTTGTGTATTATGCATACCCATTGTAACAAGGACTGAGAAGCCTGCTTTGACACGTAGTGCTCCCTGTTTGAATGACGGCAATGGCACAAGGTGAGCAAAGAAGCTTGTTTCCAAAAGAACGACAAGTTATCAGTGAAAGAAGAGAATGTGTACTATGCAGCAGGCAACACCCATTGGGCTAACGGGGCTTCAGCTAGGATGAGTTAACTTCCTGGGCCCACACACAGTCACACCCGAGTACTTCACAGGTCTTTTAAAGACCTTTTGTTTGTTAATGAGGCTTTGATGCCCGCCCCCGCTTATAGACCCTGCAGCTCCACTCTTCTTTTTCCTTGAAGTTAAGCCCCCCCCCGAAAAAAAATTCTAGCCCCTCTGATATTGTTTAATTTGGTTGCGCCTCTAGCTTCAGGCACACCCCCCCCCCGTCGTGTGTGTCTCTCCCACGTTTTAATGTCCCTTTTTCTCTCTTTCTCTTTCTTACTCTCTCACATCGTTTATCTTTTTTTTTAAAGTTCTGGATGCTGCTGTCTCCAGTCTGCTGTATAGAACCTTATCTGAGTTGAAGTGGTGAACTCTCTTGCTTACAGTGAAGGCTGCTTCGACACGTAGAGCACCCTCTTTGAATTACACCAATGGCACTAGGTGAGCAAAAAATGTTGTTTCTAAAACAACAACAAATTATTTGTGGAAGGAGAGAGTGGGTTGTGTGCAGCAGCTAGACTGTGTAGAAATGCATAATTACCTCCGAGCAGTGACAACAGATAGGTTACTACAGTCTGAGAAACAGAACTACGAGCTTATTGCGCCACTTTTGTGTCACTTTTAACATGGGAAAAGTGGCGCAAGGAGCTTGTAAATCTGCGTGACTTTTCAAGAAAAACTCTCAACTGCAGACTTTGCAAGTTAATGGGGAGCAATAGTCCAGGTACGCAATTTTAAGAACTTATATTAAAATATTGTCAGGAGTTTTGCAACTCAGTTTACGGTG
This sequence comes from Lissotriton helveticus, assembly GCF_964261635.1. Taxonomy (NCBI): domain Eukaryota; kingdom Metazoa; phylum Chordata; class Amphibia; order Caudata; family Salamandridae; genus Lissotriton; species Lissotriton helveticus. Next base: position 55,392,199 of record NC_136063.1, read on the forward strand.
ATTAATCAAATGTCCTTTTCTTTGCTTCACCAAACATCCTTCAGAACCAATCACGGCATATATACCATTATTAATAATTTATGTAATATTCCATTTAAAAATATTGTTTTGCAGCACTTCATAGAGACAAATGTTCTTAAGTTGATGACTTCTATTTGGTTAATATGTATCGAACATATTTGTTTTCACAATATCTGTACTTTCTGGCTCTTTTTCAGGAAAATATTCAGTTTTTTGTGCAGATTTAAGTACTCGATTTCATGTTGCAGCAAGACCTAGACTCACCCAAATGATTCTTCTAGATTTGGAGTATAGACTTGCAGATGATAAGCGATCCGAGCATTCATACGCTCCAATTTCTCGATGAGATAACCTCTTCAAACTGTTAGTATATAATTTCTTAGTCAGACTCTTCTTGTGGAAATTCTCTTCCCACATTTCTTTCAATTCCGTCTTTTCTGAATTTTTTATGAAGGATGTTACATATCGAGCAAGTTGAGGGTGTACTCTGAATCAGCACATCCGTGGACACACAATGGAGGCAAAAGGTGAGCGATGAGTATTTTCTCCTGTATTAACTGCTACATCTATAACTGTCTCTCACAGTGTTAATGTTGTTTTCTCTCTCTCACTCTCTGTGACATCATTTCTCTTTCTCTTTTAAAGTTATAGACACTGCTGTCTACTTTGACATGTAGAAGCAGAGTTGAATTCAAGTTGTGAATTTTGGTGGCCGCAGTATTTATACAAGGTAAGCACAGCGGCCTAGATATACAATGCCTCCATTGCAATGCATTAGAAATAAATCGGCGTATTTACAATCCCGTTGTGCCACTTTTGTGTCAGTACTGCAGTAGGCACTTCCATATGGACACCACTTGAACGCGGGACTATAACAGAAGCAAAATGTACTAGGCACACTGCACACATAAAATCGTAGTGTTACCTTCACTTGCAATGCTTCACCTTAGTAAGTCACATCTACGTAACTTTAAACTCTAATTTTCTTTTTTGTTTTTCAGATTACCTATCCTACATCTTTTGGCGTCCACATCACAATTTGTTTATAATACTGTTTTATTAAAGTTATTTTTCTAGTTGTTTATTATATCATCTTTAAGTTACGCTTAGAGTTATTGTTGTTTTAATAAAAGTTAATAAAAAAACTATAGACTTGTTTTTTTTGCGGGGGGTGACGGTACACAACAAAAATAATATTTATCATTTGAAGTACTATAGTAAAATGTTTGACAGTATGGTTGAAAGGTACTGGCTGTACAATAAGTTATATTTTCTCTGGATAGACTACAACATAGAAAGGAAAACAAAGTAAAGCAAAACAATGAGTACCACATTTACAAACCTTTTGTGACATTTTCGGGTGCAAACCTACCCCACTACAAAATTAACTGTGTGGGCCTCAATGACGCCCCTCAAACCACAAAAACGACCACCCCCCAGAGATTTCTATATTGTGTGATGGAGGCTGCATGGCCCACTGCCTGATGCCCTGGTTCCTGCAGTATCCTGGGGGAAACAGCCATTACAACGCGGTCATAACCACGCATGACCGTCACCACAAATTCATTAGCACGCATATGGCTTTACAACGCATGCCTTTACCACGCATGCTTTTACAGCTAGTATACATTTACCACACATGACAAAGGCATAAGCATGGTAATTGCTTTGTGGTGACGGTCATGCATTGTAATGGCTGTGCCTTACATGCTGCAAATTAGTTTTTAGGTATGCGTGTGACCAAGTCTGATAAGATCGGGGGCCAAGGACAAACACCGTGGTGTCTGTGGCAGGAAATCTCATGGATCACAGAGAAGATAGGCGAAGGTAAAATGAAAGTAGCAGGTATAATAAAAATAACGGAGGAAAACTACTAAAATAGTGGAGGACGGAGTATGTAATTAATGTTTGGCACCTCGGCAATACGTTTCAAATAAATAAAGATAGAATATGATTATAGTTATATTACAAAAGTATAGCAGTGGATGAGGCACGCGACCCAGCAGAAGAAAGCAGCAAATTTAATACCTGAAATGAGGAGAAGTTTGCTTGCCGAACTTGAAGAAAAACAAAGAAGCATGGGCTTGGAAACGAGGCTGCGCATGCATAGAGAGTACAACTGGTGCACAGAAAAACCCTGAAAGTTTTACATACTATCATAGAAATGTAGCTTTTTTTACCAGTAAAGTTAGTTCTGAAAATAACTGTTTTTATGAGCCCCAAAGCTCCCACGGTCCCAGCCAGCTCCCCGTGTCCTTCGGGAGCCGGCATTGCTCTTCGTCACCCTGGGCACTGCAGAAGGCGGCACTGTAGGCACCCCAGGACACTGCAAAAGCCGGCCCTGAAAGGTGGTGGTCCCCAGGGCCATCAAAGGCTCCAGGAAGGGGGCCGCGTGGCCCCCCTCCAAATGTTCAAAAGCCCGAGGGCTGGTAGTTTCCTTGGAGCTGGGTGGTCCCCCCCCCTATTTTCTATATTATAGCCTTGGGGAGGTGGCGGTCCCCGGGGCGTGTGTGGGGGGCTCGTAACCCCCACACAATTTTTTTAAATAAAAAGAGGTCCCAAGGACTGGCGGTCGCCGGGGCTCCGGGGGGGCCATGAGCCCCCCCCCGCATACATATAGTTTAAACACCAGGGAATGGCAATCCCCGGGCAGAGGGACCCCTCTGGCCCCCCATTATGAAAAGAAATTGCCCCCGATATTTGAACCCCCGGGGATAATTAACAATAAAGCTGTCTTTTTTTTCTCCCCAAAATGCATACCATACGCGTACCACGCAATTTAAAAAAAAAAATTGGGGGGCCTAAGGATCCATGTGGGACCCCCTCAGCAGGCCTAGAGGGTCAGGATGTTTCTACCCAGCCCCCTTTCCTTATTTTTCAACTTTGTTTTACTGTTTTCTTGTGGCTCGGTTCTACCGAGGCACAAGATGGCTCCCAACACTTCCTGGTTTGGAGTGTTGAGAGACAGTTGACATCCAATCAACATGCAGCTCGTGCTCGTAATTGTACGGATTTCCGTACGCGTACAGTACTTCGTCTCTAGATATCACTATGATTTTACTTTTGATTTTCTCAGGAACTACTGAACGGATTTACACCATTTAACAAAAAGCACAATCTGTGAACCGAACTCTACCTCTCTTCCAAATTTGGTATAATTCCGTTCAGCTGTTCGGGCTGTAGCCCTGGCTAAAAGTCCCTATGGAAAATTACATGGGGAAAACATGTTTTGGGACCCCCTTTTTTTCTCGGCCCCCACTTGACGAATCACCCCCAAACTTTCAGGGGGACCTTGAGCGGAGCAGGCCATTTTCTTGGAGAAATTTGTCCACCGGCGCCAAAGTTATTCAGAACATGGTTACAAACTTTACTGGAGCTTAGTTGAAGGAATTACATGAGTACAAAAGCATAGCATAAACATGAGGAAAAAATAGGCAAGGGGAGAATAGAATAGGGGAGAGAGGGAATGAATAGGGGAGGTAGAGGAGAATAATGGGGGAAGAGGAGGGAGAGGGTATAAGAGGCACAATGAGGGGACGAGGAGAAACAGTGTCCGACGTCCACCTGGGTAGGTGATGGCCGAGGTGTGAAACTGAGCCAAACTCCTCTATAGCTCCACCGGTCATCGGCCAAAGGTTGCTCGGACACCGCAGTACATAGAGAAGGGTTATAGTTTCCATATGGGCACGCCGGTCAGGGTGTACGGTGCTGTGCTCTGAGTAGTAATGGGTAAGAACCCTAGCCTCTGCTGTGTGAGACTCCCTTGAAGCTCAGTGTGGTCTCTGAGACTACAGGGCATACATGTAGGATTCCTCCCCAACAAGGGGAGGAGTGCTTTGGAAAGGGGCCCACTCATGGTGGCCATTATAAGAAAATGTGTGTGTCATATGTCCCCAGAGGCGGACATTTTGACCTAATATTGCTTCAATAGACCGTATAAGCTGGTTCGGCCAGGCTGGGTACTTGTATACTTGTATAGGTTTGTATACCCCAGGGCAGCAGAGGATTTCACAAGCCTCCTTGCTTAGAGGTTGCTAGCTGACAGTACCTGCCCCAGATGACAAACATTAAGTCAGGACACCTGCCAGTCAACTGCTCAATGAGGTGCGAGCCGCCATCTTGAGGTCAGGCAGAGTCAGGAGTCCCCTGTGGCCTAGCTACATCACACTCCCTCCAGGCTGGCCAGTTGTTTCATTGCTGCATTGGAAGTCACCACAAGTGTGCCTCACGGAGCAGCTCGTGGTCCCTGCTGCATTCCTGTGAGGCCTAGGGATACCCAGAGAGGCTCACCCCGTCACAGGCATTGGCTCCGAAAGTCGTACAGGGGAGCAGTCGTGCCAGTGGGTCACTTGATCTTCCTGCAGGGGTGAGCCAGAATTCAGCAGTCATTTTAGACTACGGACCTGGCGGCTGCCATCTTGCACAGGATCTAGCACAGTCGAGACCCACAAAGGTTCACATCCGCATATTTTCGGGGCCAGAAGTTCTCTGTGTACTTGCCAGCAGGACCGGCGATGTCCAGGAGTCAATTTTCTCAGCGGAGTCTCGTCCCTCAGCATGATGCCGAATCGGGGCATCGCAACTACCGGGCCTGTGAGCCTCCTCACCGCTGGGGTTACATACAGCCTCCAGTGCGCATCTCCGCCTGCCTCTGTTCTCGATCAGCGGGTGCCTAAACCTGTATTTGCTAATTAATAAATATACTATAGCATCCAAGGGGTCCATTTATTTAGGCTTCATGGACCTATCCACAGCTTTCGATTTAGTAAATAGATCGAAGCTGTGGACGCGTTTATTGGATTTGGGCTTTGACCCCTGCCTGGTCTATTTTCTGGCAGAGCTACACAGGGATCTGCGAGCATCAGTCAGGATGTCTCACGAGGGTTCTTGCACACTGGATGTTCCGCGTATAGGTGGCAGATCCATCCAGGTCCTCCTATACGCAGATGATGCGGTCCTATTAGCCCGCAGCCCGATAGGCCTACAGAGGCTATTGAATGACTTTGGGGAGTTTATGGGCTCTTTGGATTTGGCCGTAAACAGTGCAAAATCCAATACAATGTCCATGGGGTTAAGCAAGAATAAATTAAGGAATTTTTATTGTAAGGGGGCAGAAGTAAAAAGGGTGAAGGTTTTTACCTACCTGGGGGTGCAATTTGATGAGCGATGCTCCTGGGCCCCCCAGTTTGTAGCAAAAAAAGCTGCCCTAGGAAGATCAACACAAGCAGTCCAAAGCTTTGCACAGCGGTTAGGGGGAAGACCCTGTGAAGCTATTCTTGCTATACATAAAGCAAAATGTCTGGCAGGACACAGTGTCGAACGCCGCACTGACGTCCAGCAAGATCAGAACTACTGTCTGCCCTTCATCCGCTTGCTTTCTTAGTGTTTCCGTACCAAGGAGAAGGGCTGTCTCCATAGAATGAGCAGCTCAAAAACCTGATTGTGAGGGGTGCATTATATTATTTCTATCGAAATGATTGGTCAGCTGTATGTTCACAGCTTTGTCTGCTATTTTTGCAAAAACAGGTAGCAGTGAGATAGGGTGCAGGTTCTCTAGTATACAGCTTTTCCTTAACCCCTCCCATGCTAGTGACGGAACCGCTCCAACACCAGCCACGGACGAGCTGTGCTGATGACGGAGCTGTTCCGTCACGACCCGCTCGGCGCGCCTGAACAGCGCGGATTCCGTGCCTGCGCTGGACGTTCTGTTGAGCGGGAGGGGCCGTGACGGAACCGCTCCGTCATCAGCACAGCGCACCCGAGGCGTGTGACGGAGCGGTTCTGTCAAGAGCATGGGAGCGCCGTGTGGCCCCCCCAACTCCCTAGCGCTGCTGCGGGATTGCCGCCGCAGCGAAGGTGTTAAAGGGCGGACCATTGCTTGTTTCCATAATGAACCACATTCCATTAAATAGTTATTCCCGTAAATTGCAGGTATGCATTAACTACAATCTTAACTAAACATAAGCTCCACAATAGTGGTGGAGAGGTTACCTTTGTGTAGAGGCACGTGAAGCATACAAATGTTATTTTATTCCTAGGTTGATTTCTTACAGTAGATGCCAATACACAAATAATTCACTCTTATGATGAAGCTGCAGTTCCACCTGCATATAGACCTGATGAATACTTAGAAATTCCTTTAACATACCAGGAACTTTAGCTTTAGAAGGCTATGCACCTTTTCCGATTCCACATATATGACAGCAGCGTGACACGCTTGCTCTGTTAAACTCTTTAGTTAGACTATATTGATATCTATGGTAGTATGTTCTGCATTCAATAACTACTGCCCCAGCAAGGGCTTCTCAAGTTGTACAGGCACAATTGGCTTTGCCTGCAATAAGGCCTATAACTATTAATGCCATTATGTGTAAAGTCCTAACCAGGCGGAAAGAAAAAACATTTTGGATGGCAAAAAAACAAATTAGCTTGAAGCAGCGTTTCCCGATATGGAACCCCTTGATAAATCCTGAATTTTAACTAAGTGTCTTCCACTTGGTATGGTTCCCCCTCTAGGGGTGGCAACATGTGGGTTATTGTTTTTACATCTATATATACCACCACTCATGCTACTCTATCCATTGTTGTTTCACCTGAAGTCCTTTCAACATTCAGGCTGAACATGGAGGTGACACTGACCTCGATTTGTGGTTGTAACTCATTGGCAACTTTGCCACAGTGACCTTAATTATTTTAGGCAATATTATGTGGGAAGCAGCTGCCTTGATGAAATGCCAATGGCTTGCTACAGTTTCAGTGGCAAACCCGGAACACAAGCTTCCAAAATTATTTCTGAAACCTATACCAGTATAGGGCATGACACTCTGGGAACCAGAGCTAATAAGCCACAAAATACAAAGCAAATTGGATGCCAAAGATACTGAGAATACACCAGAGTCATCTAGTAAATGCTGGGATGAAAATAACGTAAAAACTAAAATAGTGGATCTTCGCAACCCGAGTCTACAGAAACATGTTGTGAGTTACTTAACCGTGATACACTTAAACAATCCAATAGATATCTGTATTCTGATACATGTCCTTCTCATTCAATACAGAACTCTTCAGAAGGACAGTCAGAGAGAGAGCGCCGAGGTGACTGCAGACAGGAGGACTATGTGAAACTGAACATAGACTAATTCCTCTCTTCTTATATCGTTATAAAAAAGGAAAATAAACTTCCACAACAGAAACACAACACAAAGTGGCTTGAATTTCGACTAAATATGCCACAAATACTCAAAAGTCTTCTTTGGAATAAGATGTGGGTGAGAACATGCTCAACAGCACCGCAGGGGTCACCATAGTTCAACAGACTCTTCAAGAGTTTTTTGGTGGCGAGGCCAACTGATGTGATAACTATGTTCAAGTAGAAACTCAAGATCAGAGATTAGTCCTCTTGACATACAATTTGAGGGTGATATACCACGTAATATTAAAGTTATATTTTGAATTTTTTTTTACAATTAACTATGAAATTCTCCTGGCTGAGACAGATTGGCCACATAAGTTTGTTTGTTATAAAAGTCGCAGATGGAGACAATGCAATAATGCCTTCCTTTTCTGTTTTCGTTCCCTAAGATGTTAACAGCATATGCTACAGAATGGGCTCTTGCTCAAGCCCCGCTATAATATCGCAACAAGGCAAGCTGGGATAAGGATTACCCTTATCTTTTTATACCTATATGGTATATCCCTCAAGTAAAAGCACATTACCCTATTAAACATAAGACTAAACACCATGTTAGGGAGATTCTACAACTGTTAAATGACCAAGGTGTGATTGGGCCTTGTGTCTCCCCCATGAATTATCCACTATTTCATGTGCTTTAACCAGATCATTCCTACTGTATAGTCTTAGATTACAAACAATTAAACAGTCACACACACACTCTTGAGGTTCTGTAATTATTGGAATTCGCTGAACATGGCTATAAATTCAATGTTCCCAGGTCTAAACTTGCTTTCCTCAGTTTTCTATTAGTGGGATATGAGTTCTCAAATGAAGACAAAAGCATACCATCACATTTCTATAGGAAATGTGCTCTCTTACAAACACCACATACATTGAAGGAGCTTCCATCTGTTTTGGGCTTTATAAACTTTGAAAGAACATACATATTAAATTATGCACAATGGTTCAATTGTTGTACAATTTAATATGTTGAGATTTTTCTAATAAATATTGGACTACTGAACATACTACTATTCCTAGAAACTTACAGACTGACAGGCTTGAGGCTAAACATTTGCACACTTTTGTTTACAGTAACAACTTGGTAATCTGCAAAATTACGGGTTTCGCTATAAACCCACAAGTATTAATCAATGAAGGTGAAACATTGCTGATTGTTTGTAATTAACATGTATATTCCAGTGTGAAAATGCATTTTCAATTGACAGAATATATTTTGACTGTATTTCAAACAGCTGTACTAAAGGAATATCCATTGGCTCTGGGGAAACAAATAATTGTGACACCTCCAGTTCCAGCTTTAGAGACTGTCACCAAGGCCAATGTTCCTAATGTTAAAGCATAACATCCAAGATGGATCCTGTGGGTCCTTTCCTTGACAGCTGCAGATGTAGATTGTCGTTTAGATTCTATCTTACAAACACAGGAATTCCCCCGGTATGAACAAAAATACTGTGTGTGTAGTTAAATTTTGCCTTTATATGAATATGATTTTATAATCTATACTGTTAGTTCAATCCAGCCCTCGGTTGGTGCTAAGTGCAAATATTCAGCAGCATGCGCTGTGCTGAAGGGTGTCATGAAAGATGGCTTATTTCAGGCACAAAAAAGATATACAGAAACTTTAGGACACTGTACTGCTCAGCTGGCTGAATTGAAGGCTTTGGTTCTAGTACTACAACATACAGGTCCTGAATTCCTCTAACTGATAGTGTTTGATTTCTATTACTGTGTTTATGCCTTTATTGACAATATACTTAACTTCTGCTTGAATGGATTCACAAATTCTAAAGGAAAGGCTATCTAGCATAACGTGCTTTGGGGTAACGTTGCAGCATTAAAGGATGCTTTGCCACAGGCTCATATTATTCATACCTGGAGTCATCAATGTGGTGGTTCACAACATTACAGGGAATTCTTTGGCTGCTGAAGCTGCCAGGGCAGCTGCTCAGACAGTTTTAGTACCTGTGATTACTCATTCATGAACGAGAATTGATGTTGACATCATGGCTGCGATCAGTGCTTCAGCTTGTGGTGAGTCCTTGCCTAAAGGCTATTCAGCAAAACAGTCCTATTTATTTAGTCCTCAAAATATCCCTAGAGCCCACATTTCTGGGGTGGGTTGATCGAGATATACTTAACAGGGACCGCAAGTTAGAGTTAATAATAGCGCATTAATAGTGGCATTAGTGTCTGTCCATGCTGGTGTTGTGGCTATAGTTTCTTTACAACAGAAAAGATACTAGTGGCAGGGTCTTTCCAAACAGAATACAAATGATGTCCATAGTTGTGACACTTGTCAGCAAACTAAAACTTCCACTGATGCTAGCCCACCACAGACACATCTTTTAATTTCCAACATGCCTTACAATGTGTCTAAGTAGATCATTACAGACCACTTCATTTGGATAGTGCATTTAAATCTATTTTATTGGCTGTTGATTCTTGTTCTCACTTTCTATGGGCTTGGCCACAGTAATCAGCTGACGCTCTAACTCTTAATACAGATTTGCGATTCTTTGTAGGTACATATGCAGAAGCAATACTCCATTCAGACCAGGCTCTGACTTTGACCGCTAAGGCTAATGGGGATACTATGGCCTTCCTGTGTATTGTTGTGCATTCATCTGTCCCCTATCATCCTGAGGGAAATTTGATAATGGAGCTGAAGAACCGTGACTTAAAGCACAACTAGAGTATTAAGTTTAGGTCGTAGTTGGATCCATCACCTGTATGGAGTCCAGAGAGAATTAAATTATCTGCCTAGTAGACCTTTGAGTGACCTGATACCCTACAAACTTCTCTTTAGGGTTCAGATGCATTTTCCAGATCTTAATCATAATATTGGCTGGAGATGTGCCCTTTGACATCAATGAACGTTTCACTGTTTTACAAGACTTCAGAGATGAGCACTCCAATTTGAATTCTAAACGTTCTGCCATGGTAGAAGTGAAGGAGCAACCAGAAATTTCTGGCTGGATTCCTAATGTTGGGGATCTAGTTCAGGAGATCATTGCTGATAGAAACGAGTTTGGCCAGTCCTATCATGCACTTGCCTGTCCTTGCAGTTCAAGTTACTCGAACTGTGATTTTGCCACCGCTCGCTGGTTGTAAACACAGACTTGTTTCAATTGATTTGATCAAGCTACACTATATGTCTATTATACGGTTCCCAGTGGAAAAAGTAGTACTGCGTATTAGGATGATAGGACTTCATAATGCATGGACTGAGTACATCTACACTATCAGGGACTGTTCTCTGCTGGGGTGGTGGGTGATTTTGGCAACCTCAAACATGACACTCTGACCCCCAAGGGAATTTTGGGGAAACAAATCTCACCCCTTTTGTTGTTTACTCATCCATGCCTTTGGTAACAAAAGAAAGGTACAAATAACATTTTCAAAAAATGCATTGAAACAATCATAATCTTGTATAGAGTGAATGAACTGTGATTATTAGGCAGGTAAAACAAAGCAATTTAACCAGCATAATGAACATGGTGAAAAGAATGAATAGTCCAATCATGGCATTTGATTCATATATATTCATACCTTGCAATTCCTCTATTCTGAGAGCCTAGTATGTGGAACCTATGCCTGCAGTTTTAAGTTAGCCTGAAACCCCTACCTGGATGAAGTAGTCTTGAGTAGGATTGGCAATCCCCCTCTGCAGGATCAGGATAGCAGATCAGCATTGACAGAATTGCTAGTGGAACACAGCATTAGAACCAGGACCATTGTGTCTGGTGCGCTCCTCGGACTCTTAAAGGGACAGTGCACTGTTTATATAATATATCTACTGTGTGAAAGGTACAGCTCTGATGCAATGATGTGCCTAGATGTTAGAAGCTGTCTCTGAGGGAGCAACGTAATCACTAGGAAATCTTGTACAGTTCTTAGTTTTGAACTAAGCGTACATATGTCACAGGAAAGGCTTTCTAAAAACAAGCAACATGTGTAGCAGCATCTTCTATAAAAAAAAATGTGTAAGTAAAATATGTAAAAACAATCTAGCTAAAACAAAGTCTGCTAAAATGTGTAAAATATCAAATTAAAAAGAAGAACCGAAGTGGGTCCAAGAGGGACTTACTAGACTCTCCCCTTACTTTTACTTCTGTCAGAATCCAGGCTGTGCATTGGGCTGCATAGCTTCTTAATCTCGGAAAACCGCCGCACTGGGTCTCCTCCTGCCGCCGCAGCTCCGTTGAACTCGAGCGCGGCCGCAGTGGGGGGGAGACCTTGCAGAAACCACATTCCCCAGCATTCCGAGCAGCAGGGAAGCCACCCACGCCCTACGACAGCGCCAGGAGGCGCATAAAATCACTGGAGATCCCCGGTGGAGCGGGGGACTTTCTTTTACTTCTGTCAGAATCCAGGCTGTGCATTGAGCTGCATAGCTTCTTAATCTCAGAAAACCGCCGTACTGGGTCTCCTCCTGCCGCCACATCTCCGTTGAACTCGAGCGCGGCCGCAGTGGGGGGGGGGGGACCTTGCAGAAACCACATTCCCCTTTTGATCTTTTTTCCCATTAGCTCCAGCCTGTGGATTGCATATTCGCAAATACTGCTTTTTTAATTAATATACATTCGTTTATTGCACTATCTATAATCTTATATCTTTGATGCAATCATTGTTACATGTATTTTTTAGCGTGATAATATAGTGAATATTGCTCTATGTGCTATTTTCTAAATAAATTTAGATCTATTGCTAAAAGACATGGGGAAAAATACTCCCATTCATTTAAGTGGGAAAACAAAAGCTGTTGCTAATCCCCCCCTACCTACCTTGACAGCTATAGATCGAATGCTGCAGCAGACGATTGGGGTGATCGCCTCTGCTATTGAAAGCACAGAAAGACGTCTTTCTCTGCCACCTGGCTTCCCTCCCCCTTTAGCTAATACAAATATGTCCATGCTATCTAGTAACTCCCAGGACCCCTTACTAGCCCCCTCATTTGTTGCTTTGCCTAGAAGAAATAGTATAACACCAATAAATGAGAGGTCTCTTAGGGATCCCACGGATGTAACTGAATCAATGCCCCTAACTGCAAGGTTATCTGTGACTCCCTCTTTACGTCTCAGCAAACAAGATTAGTGATCCCACTCCTCCAAATCAGGACGCCTCAGGCAAACAGGGACAAGATATTTTAGGAAGCCCAATTCCTATTTTAAATATCAGTGATAGCCCCTGTGTGAGAACTTGAGGGCAGAAGGCTAGATCTAAACAAAAACATATTGCTAGAGAAAGACAATCTAGCAAAACAAATAAAACTAGTTAAAGGAATACCAAATCCAAAGAAAATAAAGTCACGGAAAATCTAAATGGGAGTAGAGGGAGCAGAGGGAGCGAGGAGAATGATCAGTTAGAGACTGGTCCTCTCCCAATTACTAATAGGGACCTAAAAAATGTTTTGTTTTGGGAGAGAATGGAAACTCTTTTAATGACCTTTTTAGAACCTATTACTTTAAAAGTCAAAAACATAGAATTAAGGCTAACTAACATTGAGGGTAAGCTTGACAAGCAGCCGACTTCTAGTGAGGTTAAGTCTTTACCTCACACTAGTGCCACATGTTCTAAAACTGGCTCATTAGCTTCTGCTAAAGTGTCAGTTCCAGCCAAAATGGCAGTTCCTATTAAAACACCAGCTCCAACCAAAGCACCAGCTAAATCCAAACATCTTAATCCAAAGTTTACTGATCGGCCTGATCAAAATGGCTTAAGAGGAGACACTGTAACCCATGATAAGGGGTCCGTTGACCCACTTATGGTAGTCCCGAATGTGTCCTCGTTTATACCATCTGAACAAAACAGAACATCAGAGGATCAATTTGAGGAAGGAGAAACGCCGAACCTTTTTAATTTAAATCTCCCGCCAGAAGCAACACCTTACACTGTGGTTTTGGCAAATGTACCTCCACTTCCCCCTAATACTGTTGAAAATTGGTCAACCCTGAGAAATAAATCTCTCTATTTTCTGTCATCTAGGGTAGGACTTAAAAATCATATTTTCTCAGAGTTTAAAATGGCTAGACGAGCAAGATGGGTAGGCACATCGACTAAAACGTTGAGGGGTGATTGCGTAGTTTTATCATTTCGGTCCCCTCAACTGGTCAATACAGTGTTGGAAAGAGTGGCCATGGGGACTCATGACTCACATTTTATTAACATTCTTCCCCTTGGTTACTTCTACTCCCCTCCTCGACCAATTAGACGCATAGCCCCCGTTCGCTACCCGACCATGAACTCTGAAGAACCATGGGTCAGAAGATATGGAATTCCTACATTTAACTACTATGACACTCTTAGTGGTTTGGAAAATGTCGACTGACTGCGGTCGGCTACTATTAATCCCACTGCACCAGGTTTAGATGAAGTCTCTCATCTTGACTTTTGTATGAGGGAATACGTAGATACATCTGGGGAGAAAATACCATCAGCAGTGCCAACCATGTGTGAGGATGTGGAGCTCGGGGGGTGTTTTTCACCAGAAGATGACACAGGGTGGGGGGCGACCAACTGGCCCCCTCCTCACTAATTAACTCAACCCCGATGTTCCCTGTAGTCTTGCCTAGCCCCCTGAAAAGTCCATCGGTGCTTAAAATGTCATCATGGAACATAGCTGGCATTAGATCCAAAATTGAAAACCCAATTTGGAGGGATTTTATTCAATCCCAAGACTTGCTTTGCTTTGAAGAAACATGGAGCCTTGAACCGGTCCACTTAAATGGCTATAGAACTTTTTGTACTTCAGCTGTAGCCGTTCCTCATGGGAGACCTAAGGGCGGCCTAAGGGCGGCTTGAGTGTCTACTTGTCAAACAAACTAGAGCTTGAGATAATTATTGAACCTGTTAAAGACATTTATTTTCAAATTTTGGTTCTTGGCCTGGCTTGTGACACCCCAATTGCTATTGTCAATATATATAACAATATTCCCTGTGATGATGTTACGAATGTCTTAAGGAAATTGACTAAAGCCTTGTCTGTACAGGAAAAAAAATGTTAAGCATAAATTGATGGTGATCATGTTGGGGGATTTCAATTGTAATTTGTGTGAATTAACCAAGGATAATAGGTGCGGTGTAGCACAGGATGATGGTGAGGGACGTTTCCATTTTAAACATAATTTTCTAGGGGAACAATTTAATATCTTGCTAGCTAATTTCGATCTAGGGTTTGCAAATGAAATGTGTATCTCTGCCCCTACAGTAGCCCCAACATTTAATGGAAGAGGTTGCTCTACAACCATAGACTATATCACTATTTCAAATAACTGTGTGAACAGAATCTATTCTTTTAACGTTCCTGATATAGTATTGAGCGACCACTTCCCGCTCTGCGTGTCTATTCTGTTGCCTACTGTATCAACATTGATCAATGATAAAGAATGTAACAGCTTAGACGCTGACTTAGCAATTGGTAAAATTAATGGATATACATTAAAATGGGCTATGATAAATGAGGCAGAGATAATTAAAACAGTGGTTGAAAAATGTTTTTTAGAAATAATTACGTGTCTAGAGATAGATTCACCACCTGAAATTTGTATTGCATCCTTTTTTGTAATATCGAACGAAATTAAAAACTCCCTCACTAGGAAATTTAAGAACCGGAAGCAGGAGGGAGGCTGGTTTGGTTCCAGATGCACTAGGGCCTATGCGGCCCTAAAAAAGGCATTGAACAATAAACCTAGATCGGCTGAGGAAATTCGCAGTTCTAGGAAAGATTACAAAATGGCAATTAAAGATAGGAAAAATACCCTGAGGTCCGAAGCTTGGGAGGCTCTTCATTCAGCCTCCATAACAAATGATAGTGCGAGCTTCTGGAAAATTGTGAGAACTCCCTTTCTTAGTGAAGAGGTTAGTCCAAAAATAGACATAGCAATATGTGACTCAGACTGGGTCAGACACTTTTCGAGAGTATATGAAGGAGAAGAACACGAAGGTGAAGAACAAGTGGGGTCTTTGATCCCCACTTTTGACCACCCCTCTAGCAGTTACTTGCATTTTACTTTTGAGGAGGTCGAAAAGGCCCTAAGTAGAAGCAAGGGCGCTAAGGCGCCTGGCCCAGACGTAGTCCCCATAGATATATTTAAGAGCATTTCCTCTCTATGGGCACCCTTTCTGGTCCAGGTGCTTAACGCTAGCTGCGTTGCTGAATTCCTGCCCACCTGGGGGGAATCTGTCATCGTTCCAATTTATAAGAAGGGAAATAGACAGGACCCAGCCTGTTACAGGCCTATTTCCCTATTGGATTCCTTCACTAATATAGCGGGCAGAGTTATTCTGGACCGGCTTCTGGAATGGGCCAAGGAAAACTCTGTTCTGTCTGATCTTCAGTACGGCTTTCGTTCCGGTCTGGGGACAGTGGAACAGGGTTTCAATTTGCTAATGCTGGTCGGGAAATATACAAGGGCAAAACAGGGCAACTTGTTTTTGGCCTTTATAGATCTCTCGGCCGCCTTTGATTGTGTGGTACATTCTAAACTGTGGTCTATATTAGAACAACTTGGGGTTGAATCTAACATTATTTATTATCTTAAACGTTTTTATAGCAACGCGTCAGCCGGCGTTCGTTTTGGCCTAAATGGAGAGCGCACAGACAAAATACCAATCAGGAGCGGGGTCAGGCAGGGCTGTATCTTGGCCCCCTTCCTTTTTAACCTGTATATAAATGGGTTGGAAGACGTCTTGTGCAAAGATAGCCTGGACCCCCCATTTGTAGGTGGACGCCCAATACCAGCACTTTTGTACGCTGACGACGCTGTACTTATGTCACGTACTCAAGTGGGCTTACAGCGGGTGGTTGACAGCTTTTCCCGCTTCATGAATGAGTTGGGCCTGAAAGTCAATACATCAAAGACTTTCACTATGTATTGTTGTAGGCAAAATAAATCTAAGAGGCCAATTTTTATAGCGGGACAGAAGCTTGAATTTGCCACGCATTTTTCTTATCTTGGGATACTTTTTGCCCAAAATGAGACATGGACCCAAGCGGTTTCTGTTAAAAAGCTTGAGCTTTTTAGATCGACCGCTGCTCTTAAAATTTTCTCAAGTAAATTAGGGACTAGACCTCCTGCAGAATTGATTCAAATCTATTAAGCTAAATGCGTAGCTGGTGCTAGCTATGGTAGTGGGGTTTGGGGTTTTGTAAACTACGTTCCTATCCAGGTTGCTGAAAATTCCTTTTTAAAATATATTTTGGCATTCCTCAAAAGCTTTTCTAATTTTAATTGTCACTCAGAATTAGACCTTTGCTATATCGCAGACCTGATTAAATTAGAGCCAGTTATGGCACAGACTCTGGACCCAAGAAGCAACACACTTAAACAGAGATGTCCGGACAGACATTTTGAAATTGGAGGTTGCTTCTAAAATACCATGGGTGAAGTATGTTTTTAATTTCTTTAAAGATATTGGGAGAGAAGAAAATTTTCTGAATCCCATGGATATTTCAGAAATCTCACGAAAAGATTTGAAGAAGGAGTGTCTAGCCCTCTTGGATTCACACAGGACTGCTGCGGAGGTCTTAAAACCTTCTGTCCAGCAGCATCAATTGGTTTTAGCAACTTTTAAGATTCAGCCCTACTTAATCCATGTAACTAATAATTAGGAGAGCTTTCTACTTTCACGCTTTAGATTTGATATTTTCCACAGATTAGTCAGTTTTCCTATGATTAATAACTGGACGCACAATCTACCTCTTTGCCCTTGCGATAATAACTCACCCCAGAGTACCATTCATGTATTCCTATTTTGTAAACTGTATGATGAAATGAGGAAAAAAATGTTATTGACATTTTTAAGAGAAATAGGATTTCGTCATTGCCGTGCGGCGATGATTAGTATCCAAGCCCTAGACAATCATGTATCTGTAGCAACAGCAATTTTGTATTTAAAAAATGTGATGATCATTAGGAAACGTATGGTCATATAACTGCACTTTATAATTGTAATTGTTTCTTCCCCCTGTATTTGACTTCTATGAATTTAATGAATTCCTGTATTTTTACATATGTATCTTCTTTTTAACATTGTAATTATGTAATTTTTTATCTGTACTTTTATGATTGCACCTAACAATCGAATAAAGATATTTTGAATTGAATTGACTCTCCCCTTGGCCATGAAAAGACTCTGCTTCTGCATAAACTTGGCCTAAAAATATTAATAAATATTGTTATATTCACAAATCAAGCAAACTAAAACTATTTAAAAATATGTCAATTAAAATGTTTTATAAAAAGAAAATAAATGTAAAAAAAACTATTTATAAAAGAAGGGTTGAATTAAAAAGTATAAGAGGCTCCCAAGAAGCTATCCATGTTTCCATTGCCAAGGAAACAAAGATGGACTCCGCAGACAATATTTTCACAATAGCCTCGTATACCAGTTCCAAAGAACAAACGTGGTCAGCACCCTCAGGCACAGCTGAAGGCACGTTATCAGGCAGGATGCCCGTACATGAAAAGCCAGGACCCAGAAACTCAGGAGCTGAAGTATCCATATGACAGGAGAAGAATGGCTCACGATAGGCATTATGGAGGATTGAAATTCTCATGGGACAACTCTGAAAATTGGTCCTCATTGGACGGATCAGCAGATCTATGTCCATAGATTGTACTAATTGCATTACAAGGCAGAGGTTGATTGCACAGTCAAAAGGGCACCACAGACAGCAAAACACAGGCTGAACGGAGGAAGACCACCCTGGTCTAAAGGACACAAACCAGTCATTGTTCAGTAAATGAAGCAGAGACACTCCAAAAAGCTGTATCAAGCATTCACAACACAGATGGACGTGCAGCAGATCCATCTAGTGATGAGGTTGCCTTGCGTATTGGGGTGTATCTGCTCTAGCAGAGGACCCCTCTGAGGTATCAAGTGCAAAATCTGAATGTGTGGCTATCGTAAAGAATGCTGAACACAAGGAACACAGAAACTCACAGCAAAGAAAAGTCTCTGCTGATTACAGGGATAGGAAGGCTGAGTATGATACAAACAGGCAGACACGCATACCCCACTCAGTGACCCACAAAGAAGATCCCCAAACAGGAGCAAACCAAGAGAGACATTGCTAAATTGTTCCAACACAAATTAAAATAAGACCACCCTTGGGAGGGCCGCGTTGGCCGGGAACATGCAAAGGGCACGGGTCCTAAAGGAGTCTCCACCCCAAATAGCCCAATAGCCCCAGTAGCATCAGAGGCCAAGGAAGATGGCAGCAACCAGACCTTAGGGAATGTCACTATTGCCACTGGATAGGCCACATGGCAGACCAATGCTAGTTAAAAGCATACCATGAACAGAGAATGATGGGCCAGCGCCAGCCACCACCGATCCTAATCTCCAGAATCAAGCTCAGGGAAACCCAAATATACCTGATATTCAGCTGCAGGGAAGCGAGTCCGTTGCCGTACACTCGCAACAGGGATCAGGTAGTTGTACAAATATGTTGAAGCAGCAACTGCAGACAGTAAACTCAGCAAACAGTGACTGGGGTCACAGCCTCAGCAGGGAGGGTTAACTGTCTGGGGAGGTAATGCCTTCACACAAACACAGAGTCCAAATGAACAGTAAGAAAAAACCCCAGAGTAAAATACCACCCATTTGCCCACATTCCAAGAATGAACTGTACCAGTAACCAAAGCCCCAATCTGCTTTTGATCTCCCGGGGGGCTGGGTTATCTGATGAAGGGGTGGGACAGCTCTTAAACTATGTACTTAAAAAACAGGCATCCAGGTACCCCCATCCAAGGTCAAATGGGGTGGGTTCCACTTACTAAGTCAAAAGGTTCCCATTCTCAGGCATTCAGGCCAGTAACCATGTTTCCATCATGATGTGGTTTCAACAGTGCCCCCAAAAAGTAGAAACCTCTGACTAGATGGAGCCCCCATTATATTATAAAACAAAGCTGTCCTCAAGTGGGGGTATCCAGGATTTCCTCATGCCTGGCAAAGGTAAGACCCTACAACCCTCACAGCAGACGTACAAGAGTCAATACGTTGCAAAGCGCCTTGATGGCTTTGGGTCCAATGAGAGATTTGTCAGGTTTATCAGACGTTACCGAGTTCAAGTCAGTCACGGTCTAGTCCTCACCCATAAGCAACATTCAGCAAAATGTCTTAGCCATGGGCCCCCAAGTCTTTGTGATCTTGGTGATGTTTTCAGTTATTTCTTTCATTTTTTTATATCTGAAGTTTGGTAATCATGCCATACCTCTAGCACTCCTGCCAGTTGGAAGTCCTTAGCCACATGCCAGGAACCGCAGATCCAAGCACGACTAAGAAGGCGTGGTCCAAGGGAAAGACAGGTCCTTGGGAGAGGGGAGGCTGCAAAGTCCATCACAGCTCCAGGCAAGAGTAGAACATAGACTGAGTACACCCCATATCAGGCCTAGCAGTTGTCCAAAGCACCAGGCCTCACATACACCATCCAAAGAAAGCAGTAAGCCCCAACCTCGGGCACCACAAAATGGCAATCAGGAGTATATGGGAGCCAGAGAACAACTTGCTGACCCCATGTGCCTCATGATAAGTGAAATAGCAGATCGTGCAAGATCTAGGGACATGCCCAAAACCAACCAAAAATAGCCCAAAGTTAGTCAAAAAAGAGAAGACTCTAGGTAAAGGATGTAACTGAGATATCTGGCACCACAAGGGAGGGGCACGTTGCACACCGCATGCCGAGAGATACGTGATATCGGGACACATTCCTACCACCACACAACACTCAACAACAGGCCCCTTCCTTGTTTAGTTCTGTGCACGAGTAGGTGGAAAACAACCCACACCAATGGTGCCCCAAGGCACACATCAGAGGAGACACGGTCGCAGGAAACGCACATAAAACCTCAGATAAAAACAAATAAATCCATCCCATAATCACAAGAGCACTCCTAAAACCAAATGCAAACATTGAAAGTGCAATGACTCATAAAGTAGATTAAATCAGCCCGATTAACCATAAGCCTTCCGGTGCCTCACTAAAGGAGTGTGTAAATGGGGTGTGGAGAACACACCCATGAGGTAACTACAGAGACCTGAAGAAAAGTATTATTAACCATAACGCACATGCAAAGTTTTTTTTAAAATTAACAAACAAACCTAGATCTTACCCAACAGGTCTGCAATTGAACCACCAAGTGCACCACCTGTCAGCTGTCATGTCATCACCACAATGCAAATTTAAAGAATATGAAATACAACTTACAAAACGGTATGTGATATTTTTGATTGAAAACACCTGATAACCAGAGGACCACAGACATCCCCCATGGATCCATATCTGAGACTTCAATGTTTAATCTCAAGTTATGAATTTTCGCACTTTTATGCATCTTCTGTCTAGTGCTACAGCATCTATTTGTTGCCCCGGATATGCATGGCAAAATGGAGTCTGTCACAGCTCTTGCATATGGATCTCTCTCATGTTGTATAGGATCTGTCTCATGTCACTTATAATTACCTCAACACAAATCCTAGCATTCGACATGCACTACATAGCGCCCTTTTACGCAACACATAGTCTATGCCGGGATCAAGAAGTCTCTGCTCTGTAAGCTCCAGACCGTACAGAATACCGCAGCCAGACTCGTCCTCTGCATCCTTCAACTCAAACACATCACCCAACACCTGGGGGACCTCCACTGGCTCCCCGTTGAGAAGCCAGTTACTTTTAAGATACTCACCCATGCCTCCATATGCCTCCAAAACACTGGACCCCAATATCTAAACATGTGAATCTCCTTCCACGTACCCAATAGATAAACCTCCAATCCGCCGCCCTTGCTCTCGCCGAAACCCAGCGTATCCGCAGAGCCATAACAGGTAGAAGAACCTTCTCCTACATCACGGCCAAGACCTGGAACAAGCTCATAATCTTCATCAGATGCACCACCTCCCTGAACAGCTTGAGGAAGACGCTAAACCTGTATTTTTTTCAGTGAATTTCTAAGGTTTTTTAAATGCGAAATGTGCCGAAAGAGGAAGAAAGGCGCATAAAGAAGCCAGAGAAATGCAGAAAGTGGCAACCGAAGTGCAGAAAGAGGAAGAAAGGTGCAGAAAGAAGCAAGAGATGTGCACAAAGAATCAACAGAGGAGCAGAAAGAGGCCTTGTTGCAAAGTCATCCTGTGCCCCCAACTTTTTGCTGACTTGTACTAGTGGTAACTGACCCTGACTAACCAGGCCTGGAGCCAGTGATATGATGTAAGACACTTAGAATACAGTGAAAACACCAACATACACTAGGGTACACTATGGGTTGCGGTACCCCGGTGATTGGCATGACTACCCCTGTATGGCCCTAGTACATAATAGGGAAGGGGATTAACACTACCTCTAATTAAGAGGTGCAGAAGTAGGTGAGAGAAGTGCCGAAGGAAGCAACAAAGGTGCCGAAACAGACAAGAGAGGTGTAGAAAAAAGCAAGTGAAGTAAAGAAATAAGCAAGAAATAGGCAAGTGAAGTACATAAAGAGACAACAGGGGTGCAGCAAGAAGCAAATCAGGGGCAGAGAGGAGCATGGAAGCAACAGCGGTGCAGAAGAGGCAAGTGAAGTGAATAAAGAAGCAACATAGGTGCATTTAGAGGCAAGAGAACTGCACAAAAAGGCAAGAGAAGTGCAGAACATAGCAACAGAGGTGCCGAAACAGGCAAGAGAAGTGCAGAAAAAAGCAAGTGATGTGCAGAAATAGGCAAAAGAGGTACATAAAGAGACATCAGGGGTGTAGAAAGAAGCAAGACAAGTGCAGAATTATGCTTGCAGGTGCAGAATGAAGCAACAGGGTGCAGAGAGTAGGGTAGAAAGAAGCAAGTGAGGTGCTTAAAGAGCATGCAGAGGTGCAAAAAGAGGCAAGAAAGGTGCAGAAACAGGAAATAGAATTGCACAAAGAGGCAAGGGAATTGCTGCAGAGGTGTACAAAGAAGCAAGAAAAGTGCAGAAAGAGGCAAGTGAGATGTAAACACAGGCAAGAAGGGTACAGAAAGAGGGAAGACGAGTGCAGAAATAGACAGCAGGGGTGCTAAAAGAAGCAAATGAGGAGCAGAAAGAGGCAACAAACGTGCAGAAAGAGGGATGAGAGGAGCAGAAAAAGGTGAGAAAATTGCAGAAAGAGGCAAACGAGATACATAAAGAGACAGCAGGATTGCAGAAAGAAGCAATACAAGTGCTGAAAAAAGCATGGAAAGTGCAGGATGAAGCAACAGGGATGCAGAAAGAGACAAGAGAGTGCCGAAATAGGCAGGAGAGGTGCACAAACAGGCAAGATAATTCCTGAAAGAAGCAACAGGGATGTAGAAAGAAGCAAGAAAAGTGCAGAAAGAGGCAAGCGAGATGCAAAAACAGGCAGGATAACTACAGAAAGAGGGGAGACGTGTAAATAAAGTGACAACAAGGGTGCAGAAAGAAGCAAATGAGGTGCAGAAAGAGGCAACAAACATGCAGAAAGAGGGGAGAGGTGCAGAAAAAGGTATAAAAATACAGAAAGAGGCAAACAAGGTACATAAAGAGACAACAGGGGCGCAGAAAGAAGCAAGACAGGTGAAGAAAGAATCATGGAAAGTGCAGAGTGAAGAAACAGGGGTGCAGAAAGAGGCAAGAGAAGAGAAGAAACATGCAAAAGAAGTGCACAGAGAGGCAAGAAAATTGATGAAAGAAGCAACAGAGGTGTAGAAAGAAGCTAGCACATTGAAGAAAGGGGCAAGTGAGATGCAAAAACAGGCAAGAAAGGTACAGAGGAATGGAAGACGAGTGCAGAAAGAGACAACTGGGGTGCAGAAAAAAGCAAATGAGGTGCAGAAAGAGGCAACAGATATGCAGAAAGAGGGAAGAGAAGTGCAGAAAAAGGCAAGAGAAGTGCAGAAAGAGGAAAAAGAGGTACATAAAGAGACAACAGGGTGCATAAAGAAGCAAGACAGGTGCAGAAAGAAGCATGGAAAGTACAGAATGAAGCAAAAGGGTGCAGAAAGAGGCAAAAGAAGTGCAGAAACAGGCAAGAGAAGTACACAGAGAGGCAAGGAAATTGCTGAAAGAAGCAACAGATGTGTAGAAAGAAGTAACAAAACTGCAGAAAGAAGCATTGGAAATGCAAAAACAGGCAGGAAAGGTATAGGAAGAGGGAAGACAAGTGCAGAAAGAAAGGTGCAGAAAGAAGCAAATGACGTGCAGTAAGAGGCAACAGACGTGCAGGAAGAGGGACGAGAGGTGTAGAAAAAGGCAAGAAAGGGCAGAAAGGGGCAGGAGAGGTGCATAAAGAGACAACAGGGATGCAGAAAGAAGCTGGACAGGTGGTGAAAGAGTCATGGAATGTGCAGAAAGAGGCACAAGAAGTGTATAAAGGAGCAAGTGAGGTGCAGAACGAGCCAATAGAGTTGCAATAAGAGGCGAGAGGGGTGCAGATACAGGCAAGAGAAGTGGACAAAGAGGCAATGAAGCAAGAAAAGTGCAGAAAGAGGCAAGTGAGATGCAATAACAGGCAGGGAAGTTACAGAAAGAGAGAAGACAAGTGCAGAAAGAGACAACAGAGGTGCAGAAAGAAGCAAATGAGGTGCAGAAAGAGGCAACAGACGTGCAGAAAGTATAAAAGATTTGCAGAATGAGGTCAAGAGAAGTGCAGAAAAAGAAAGAAATGTGCAGAAAGAAGCAACAGAAATGCAGAAAGAGGCAAGAGAGGCGCAGAGGAAAGCAAGAGTGCCTTGCACACCATTAATATCAATTTAACAGCCACATTTAGCAATAAGTAACAATTGACCATTCTAGGTTTGCCAAGGGCCTTCCACCATGCTGTAACACTTGTCACTACATGTTTGGTAACGTTTGACCCGTTTCAGCTAGAAACAAGTCTTTTTTTGTTCTAATCTGCAGATTAGGGTGCAGATGATGAATTATGTGGCTAATACAGAAAATGTATAATTGTGCGAAAGTCAGTGCAGCCAAACAGTCCCATAATTCCAGTGGCCCTGCTCATACCTCTGACTAGGTTCACAATTGTTCCTCAGTGATTTAATCGTTTTTGTCTCATTGAGTTCATACTTGAGGTTCTATGGCAACGAGGAAGACTAAACCTGATGTTACCACTCCACAACACAGACTACCATATCACATAATTACTCTCCATAACATATAATCCCACTCTCCATAATTCCTATTCACTAAATACCACATAGTTTCTATCCACATAATTTCACTGCACAACACGTCACATAATTCCACTACACACAACGTACATCCACACCAATCCAAAAAACATTAGTAAAAAACGTTTGCATTTACAAAACCAATAGATCTAATTCTCGCAAATGCGAAACCTATCACATTGCAAATACTTCTTTAACTAATAGTCGTGTTTGCAGAGTGGTGGAGAAAGTTTGCTGGGCCTCTGACCAGCGCTGAGGAATTACGGTGCGTAGGGCTTACAAGAGATACCAGTAGGGCTTCTCGGTCCCCAAAGTCCCTCTGGAGTAAATTGGGCTTCATCCCCCATACCATAGTCTGCCGGGAAGCACGTTTGCAGAATGGTGGAGAAAGAGTCGCATGGCCTCCGAAGACGTCTTAGCAATCCCATCGTGCACGACTTACTGGAGGTAAAAAGAGCGGTAGTTGGCCCCCAACGACATCCTTGGGGGCCAATTACCCCTCCTGTTACCTCCTTTAAGTCCCACACAGCAGAATCACTAAGTTTGAAGAGCATGCTATGCCCCTTTTTCCTACCACTCTACAAACGGGCCCCCGGTGCGTTTTAAGTTGGGGGATTAAGTCCCCTTGAATACTAAGTGTTCCTGGGGGCCAACTAGCCCACCAAGTACCTCCAGTAAGCACCACAGAGCTGTGCTGCAGAGAGATGTAAAAAGGGGCATGGCCTAGGACCACTTCTCTGCACTCCAGCTCTGTGGCACTTACTGGAGGTGCTGGGTGGGCTAGTTGGCCCCCACGGACCCTCAGTTTTCAAGGGGACTTAATCCCTCAACTTAAAACGCACCAGGGGGTGCATATGCAGAGTGGTGCAGAAAGGGGTCAGGGCATTGGGCGAGATGCAGCTCTTCAACAAAAACAATTTTGTTAGAAGGGGGCTATATGGCCCCCCTTCTTTTATTCTATTTTTGGGCCCTGGGGACCCCATCAAACCAGGCCCTGCCACATAACAAAAAAACTAGAAGGGGGCAAGGCCTTTTTTTTTTTTTTTTCGTTACTGTTATATGGAAGGGGGGCCATGTAGCCTCCCTCCCCTTTGCCACTTCTGCCCTGGAGACCCCATCCTCCAGGGCCAGGCCACCCTTTCATTTTTAATTATAGTGGGGGGTTTTGTGGCCCCCTCCTCAGGCCACTATTGGCCCAGGGGACCCCATTACCCGAGGCCAAGGCATTTTATGTTTAATAAAAGGAAGAGGGGCCATGTGGCCCCCCCTCCCGGACCACTTCTGGCCCCGGGTAGTCCATCCCCCAGGGCTGGCCCTTTGTGTTAGGGATGTGGGACTGTTGCAACGAGAGTTAATTTGGATGAAAATTCTGGACTCGTGCCAACCTTTCGGTCTGAATGACCGTACAGAATACAGTTGTTTCCTATAAGTACTGTCTTTTCTAATACTTATCTTGCTCATCTTCATCTAACTATTTTCTTTAACTTTTTACATCCCTTTTCTGAACTCTTCATATCTTTAGTTCCCTCACCCTCGTATATTTCTTGTTCAACATTGTGGTTTCTTACTGTGTGTATATATATCATATATTTTTTCTTCCACAATGTTTAAATTACATCATTCACAGTCATTGAACTATGATTGAATTTTGCTTCATGCTCATTGCCCCGAACGTTCACTTGTAAATTTGCCCGACAGTTTTATTATGTCAAGTCCTTTGTTTGTGTTAGGCGTCCCAGCCTTCTCCAATGGTACGTTTTCTCCAATGGTCCGTTTTCTAGTTACCCACCATCTTGCATGTCACTTTTCCCTCGAGTCCGTTTTTTATGTCACTGCTTATTTCGCTCATCATTTTCCTCGTGAGTCCGTCTTTTACGTTATTACCCGCCCCTGCACACCATCAGTCGCACAGAACGCGGAAACGCTAGATCACTTGCTACACGCCCGACTTTCGGTGAGTTCTACTTGGCATTTCATATCGGACTTTAGGGTCCGTTAGAACCTTTGCACACTAAGAACTTGGGATTATTCATGCCGGTAACTTTGTTTAACTTGTTCTGTGTTGGTTCCTGCACCCCCGAATATTCACGTCAGCTACTTTGCTTTAACATGCACTATCGTTAGGGTATTTTAATAGGCACTTCTGTCAGATTCAATCCGATTTTTGTATCACTCACATTAAGATTTCTTTAGCTCCAGTTGCATGCTAATACTCTCATTTTTACTTATTTTTTACGTTTTTTATCAGCTCTAACTACCCGCATGTTTTCACCACCTTAACTTGGGATGGATTATATAGTGAGTACATGTTTTAGGCCTGTGACGCCACACCTTCGTGTGAAACACTAATTTCTTCTTTTTTTCATATGTGTGTAAGATGAGCCCTGTCCTTATGTCCGCCCTAATACGATGTTTATCTCCTCAATAGATCCCCTGATGAAGGGATGCTATGTCCCGAAATGCATTGGGATTAATTACGGGATTTACCAAGGCTTGAAACTTAAATGTCGACACCAATGACATATCTACGGTTGATTATATGATGTTTAAATATACAACTATGAAGATACAATTGGAATAAAAATACATTCAGCTTTAAACTGAAGTAACGTTTGATACTTTTGAGGCCAAGGCCCATTGGTGCTCCTCAAGATTTAGCGTGGGATTTTCCTACGCCCCCCTCGATATTGTTTCCAAGTTATTCTCTTACCGGCCGGGAGAGATACATTCTTGAGGCGCCCGAAAAAGTCAATAAAAAGCGTATTGCGTTTTACTATTGGATCACATTCTAAACCCTACGGTGTGCCACACCACCACTTCATTTGGGAGCCCCAATGCCCCCATGGTGCCGCCGGCTCCCCGCCTCCTGTGGAGCCGGCATTACCATTGCAAAATCAGGTCAAGAGGAGGGACAGAACACCAAACCATAATTTAGCACTTTCTATTGAGCAGCAGATAGAGAGACATCTGATGTATTCACACACATGCATCACTGATGAAATTTGATTCTCCAGATTGTATTGTTTCTTGGTTTTTTTTGTTGTTGTTGCCTTTTTCTCTTGCCCCTTTTTGGTTTGTACTTCCTCGTCAATGGCCTCTTCCCTTCCAGTGTTGAGGCATAACCATTCTGATCTCTTACATCTCCTAGTAAAAATCCAGCACTTCTCTTGATGTTTTATCAGCAAAAAACCTAGTTCAGAGCTAACATCTGTATCACTCAATGTTCTAGTTTGTAGGCCCATCACAGTCAACTTTTCCTTTGCTCTTAAATGCTCAATTGTTTTCACAAATGTATATATTACTGGTAATCCAGTTTGTCTTGATTGAACTTGTGGGCTTTACTCATCCTTGTTTCATCTTCAAGTTTGATGAAATGTTCCTCCATTTTGCTAAGCAGAAACTTAACGTCCTCTGGATCTTTCACTGCTTCAATTGTTTTCTGTAACAAATCTATTATTGCTGCTGACTCCTCCATGCAACATGTAACATGTGTTATTAATGTTTCCATTAGCCTTAAAGAACACCCTCAGGGTTGGACTGCCACTCAACAAACAAATCTGGATCCATGTCTTCAAACGTGGGCATTACAATAATTCTCAGGCCACTTCGTATTCTCTTGCGCTCAAAATATTTGGAAAGGGATGTGATTTGCCACCACTTCTTGGATTCTGCTGTGTGTGTTTTCTCTAGTTTTCAAAACACTTGCTGCAGTGTTCTCAAGCTTCTCCCACTAATTGTGACCCTCCTTCCATTGAACACATTGTAGGCTGTGTTCTCCAATTGGGTACCACATTGCGCCATGCCAATTGTCACTTATCTTACTTAATGGGCATTCATTTTCGGTGCTAGAGCCTTCTATTGTTGCTAGCACTTGAGCTGGTATGCACATTATATAAGCTGTTCTACCTTTTCAGCTTTACGGACACGATTATTTAATAAGGTGTTGGTATATTTTGATTCAAATACTTGAGCTCTGCTTTGCTAGCTTGTACAGTGCTTGTGCGAGCAATTACTCAGTAGTTGTTTTCAGGATTTGTAGTGCATTCTGTTTCACATAAGCCCCATAATCCACATATCCTGTCCAACGGACCAACAATGCTCTTACTAAGCCCACTAATCACATTGGGGCAGTGTCCCCGCCCAGTGGATCCCCCTCATCACCCAACCAGGTGAATCACTTACCCCCGCTTCATGTGTGGCCCACACATCCATCCATCCGCAATGTATAGGGATTTCACTTACCTTATATATACTTACCTTGCGTTGTAGATCCATGCATGGTAAATGCATATGAATAGTGAAGACTGACTTCTTAAAGGTAATGCATAGTAAAGGCATTGTGTGGTAATGGGTGCATGTTAAAGGAATGAGTTGTTAAGTCATAGAATCGGTCCAAGCGCTAGATATGTAAGCTAGTGATGAAGCATGCCATACTATGTAAGTAAGAGTTCATCAGCCAAAGAGATAACTGTCATGAGATGGAAATCCCATAAAGATTCAGCAACCCAGAGGGGAGTTGTACTTGTATGTTCTCTACAAACTAGTGAGGAAGCCAGTCATCCAAAATATCCTGTCACTTTTCTTCCCACTTGTGTCCAACATCAATCACACAACCTGAGAAGATGAATGCATCAGTACAGATAGAGATGCATTTATGCAGTGGACTAGAACAGCACTTCCAAAAGCAGAACCTCAACTTGAATTGATATGGTATTTAGGCTTTAATATGAGGAAAGTTATGGCAAAGTAGAATCAAATTTTAACTGTGATTGTGAGTAACTTAGTCACTGTATCATTAAAGCCCAATTACAGTCCATTGAATAGTATATCTTCTTTTACACTTTTAGCAGTGGCACTAAAACTTTCATTTTGTTAAACTCTCCCTCTGACTTGTTTACTCCTCCCTATGAGCATGCATGTTCTTAGTTAGAGTTATACAAAGAGAATCTGAACAGGAAAACAAAGTAGGAGAGTTTCAGTACACAGCAGAATCCTTACCCACAGCCCTGAATCTCACAAACCATCCGAACAGCATCACTCCAGTCCATGGCATCAGGTTCATTTGTCAGCCATTTCTGTGTCTCCTGGGTGGATTTGTCATCTGGGCAAGCAAAGGTGATCTCGTTGAAATAGTCACAGAGTGGGAGAGTGAAAAAGAGAAAAGGACCGAAGCAAAGTCCAATCAGGGAGTCTCCTTTAACATCACCTGTTTAGAAAAAGGTTCATACTTGAGTGAAGTGAAAACCTACAACACCTTACATGTGTCTTCTTTATCAGCAAATGAAAACAGACATGTCCAGTATGCCCATCATTATCAACTATATGTTGCATGTTGGGATCTCCGTGTGGCACATCCCCTCTAGGACTCTCCTCTGAACCTCATAACCTCTCCAGATCTGTGTTGGAGTCAATGCTCTACAGCCTCTTATTTGGGGTGCAGTTGCGGTGTCTCAGAAGCTGGAACGGTATCCCTCCCATCTATATGTTTCTTCTTTGTTCTTCAATAGGAAAGGTAGGTTTTTGCTCTTGTAGCATTGGTCCCTACACCTCCCTTGTAGACTATGAGATTTGCTGGAGTATGCTTTTTGTCTTGAATACATTTATATCTAGGGATATGGGTCAGAATTTCTTTCCCAGGATTTGGGACTCGAAAACTTGATGAGTCTTGCATCTGCCCCTCACATTGGTTGCTCCAATGTTAGAGCACATACCCTCTCTTTGTCTATGCCCTCAATCCCCACAACCTCATTTCTCAGTACTGCCACCACAACAGATGGCTGACTGTCTCTCACTTGAGACAATAGGTAGCTCTCTTTGGGCTCTCTGTACTCACCTGCAATTACTTACTGTCTGTGAAGGACTTCTGAGATCTCCTCTAGTCTATATTCCTGCCAGGAGAGTTTTGGGCTGCTCCCCAGGTTAATTCCTACCATTCCCTGCCTGACTCATAGCTTGTATTTCTGATAGACTTGTCTTGATAACCTCTGTTTATGAATTGAAAAGGTGTGATGGTTATCAAATGGTTATTTATCTACTTCACACCAGTACGTTAATCTCCTGTTATCATGTTCTACTTAGAAACACGTGTGTGCCACAAACACCTAAATAGTAGCAGTAATCTATTATTAAGGAAAACATGTTGTGAGAAGGATTTTTAATTCTCTTTAATGATGCATGAGATGCATTGTTCTTAATTGTAGGTGCAGGTGCAATAATGGTCCATATTTGGGGAGCATTTCCGGAGAAAGCTTGCTTTGGGGTTCTGCTTTTTTTCTGCATATATAAGTAGCTAGTTGTAGAGAGTCTGCACATGAGTGTGCAGGCATCTCCTGAAAAGATTAAACTCAGCACCTTTAATTTGGCAGAACTGTTATACACGCCCTTGTCATTTATAAAAGCTAGCTTTCAAATTCTTCTGAGATCCATGGGAAGCCAGTTAACTGTAATCAAAATTAGTGTAATGTCATCACCAAATTTTCTAGCTCTGGGGACTATGCGAGCTGAAGATTTGAGGACTGCTATCAAAGGTGCTAGGTATAGTCTAAGCAGGGACATCTTAAGGATTTTGGGTTTGTGGGACCTTGTTTGGAACATGTTTGAATTTATGATCCAGTCAGTCAAAATATCTTTATTCGATTTAGTTAAAAATCATACAAAGCGATAAAAACATTTCATACAAATAAAAACTATTTACAATATCATACAAATCAGTGCATACAAGAGGCTCATAAAAAGGCAGATTAAGTTCATTTAGTGTTGTACAAAGTTCAAATACAATGATTAAACGCAATTTAGAGGGGCCCATTGTTCTAATGTGTTTTTTTAGTTCTGGCTGCTGCCACCAAGAAATTGGCCATACAGAATGTAATGCGTATGTTGTTCAATGATTGCAGATAAAGCAGGGCTGGTCTCACTTGTGTGAAGCCAGCCTCCTTTAGAACAGGTAACAGATGTCTTTTCCTCGGCTCTAAGAAAAACCCACAAAACATAACAAAGTGCATGGTATCTTGGACAGAAAAGTGATCACAACCACAGGGGGGGGCTAATTCAGGTTTTTCCCACGTTTTAAAATTACCCAAATAAAAATGTAACAAATTAAACCTAAACTTAGTCAGGAGAAACCTATGAATGGGATCGTAACTAAACCAAGGTAAGGTGCTAGTGCAAATGAATTTACAAGCAGATAGTGTCTCCTCACTCGCCGGTTTCACTAGTTCCTTTTCCCCGCGACACGCTCTTGCCCTGCCCATGAATTGCTTCTTGATCAAGTCAATGTCCTGATTCTTGATGTCCCGGGGGGATGTAAAGAGTTCTGGTCGTCCCAGGTCTGAGAACGACTTCATCAAGCAGGCCAGCCATGGCACCCTTTTAAAGTGGTCCAACGACATGACATCAGCCATGATCATATGATTAAGGGGCAGTTCTTCGTTAAGCCAGGTCTTTAGCCAGAAGATCAAGGGTGCCATGTTCAGCCCATCAGTGACGAAATCTAGACCCACCTCCATATGGATGGAAAAAGTCGGCGTGGACTGTGGGACAGACAGGAGGGTCCGTATGAATCTATTTTCCGCCTTCTGAATTGGTTCCAGGTTTACGTAACCCCAAAGAGGTGAACCATATGAGGCCAGAGCAACTGATTTATTTTTATAAATCTTCAAAAGGGCTTCCATCGGCCTAGCGCCCAACCTGCCTGCAAATCCCATTTATGATCCAATTCCAGCTCTTTCATATTTTCTTTGGCATTGGCACCCTTGTCTAATTGTGTTTATAACAAATATTCAGGGATAGTGATGTGTAATTTTCAATATTGTAACACAGGAGCAACTCCAAATAATTACTCCAAATAATCCCTGTGACACCCTCACTTTTCTCATATGTGAGGTCCTGGTTTATTCTAAAAAAACTTTTTTTATGAATGTTGCATGAAACATAAACATAACATTTCTTTCCACACTCTCTAATAGACTTTCACTGATCAGCCAAAATAAATTAAAGGAAAACGATTTTTAAAACAATCCCTTAAAAAATTATTCAAGGTCATCAGGGCAAATTGCTCTGCAGAACAGAGCTGGCTCTATCAAGGGTTCTGAAGGTGTGGGGCCCTGGACCAGAGCCCACATTGCCCATGCCTTAAATCCTCTCTGAACCTGGGAATACCAAGTTGCCACAGTCTCATTTAGAGAGGACAAGAGATTGAACTGGAGCTTTCAATTCATCATCTGAAAATAAAAGCTGGATTGAGTCATGATTCTCCTGAAGAGTCTGATTAAGTATTAGAAACCCTTAGTTACTGTGTTATTGTGGGTGTGTAGATTAAGGTTTTATCAAGCAGTGGATGGTTTGCAGTATGGTATGACAGATCAGAATAATTAGGTTGTATAGCAGTGGTGCAGTGCAGCGAAGAGAGTAACAGAAACTGCTGGCTGTTCAGCTTGAGGTGATGGAAGGATATTCAGGAGTGATGATACATGAGAGGTTTGAACAGATTAACTATATTTTAGGGTAAGGAGGCCATTGAACCAGATATCTTTGGTGTGGTGTTCCCCCAACATTATGCCTTCAACTGGCCTGTTTTTACAGATTTAATGTTTGCTGGTTTTAGGCCTTACTACTGCTAACCAATGCTTAAGTGCTGGTACCACCTCCTTTACACCTAAACAGTGACTTACACAAAATTGGCATATTTAATTCACGTATAAGTCCATAGTAAGTTAACACTCCATGTGCCCAGGGCCTGTAAATGAAATGTTACTGGTGGGCCTGCAAAATTTATTGTTCCTTTAAACATGTCTCAGGCCTGCAAATGCAGCCATTCTATGCTTTTTTAAACTGCTATTTCAAACGTGCAAAATAAACCTTTTACTAAACGTTAATTTTTAATACATATAAGTCACCCCTGGGGTATGCTTATACAGTATGAGTAATCAACAGAGACCACCTGAAAATAAATCAGTAGATATTCCGATGTTGTTGGAATATATTCAGTGTGTTAAAATACCCCTCACACACCAAAAGGGCCCTTGGTGTCATGCTTCATCATCGGGGTCTCCCCGTCCCCGCTGCGGGACGGGGCAGTGCTGCGACAAGCGACTACGCCGGAGCACCTTTTTATTGTGAGTGCTATGTGAGTGAAATTGAGGTGAGTGTCAGTGGGATCAGGAGTGATACGAGTGAGATTAAAAAATACCTGGCCTAGTGTTAGAAAAAACTATTTAATAGGCACTGGCTGGTATCGTTAAAAATGGTGAGGCGGAGGGCAAGAGCGGGTTACTAGTCTTGCTCTCCTGTGTGGGTCAACATGTTTCGGGGCGACATGCCCCTTCGTCAGGACCGGGTATATAGATCCCCCTGTCACTCACTAATGTGCTCCCACAGGTGGAGAGTGTAATGTATTATCAATGTGTATAGATAAACTTTATAGATACACGTGAAAAAGCTAGATCAGAAATACTGATGATATAAGCTTTTGAAATGAGGAGGCAATGCCCCATGAGCCAAGCTGGGCGAAGGGTACAGAGGGTCCAATCAACCCCCACACCTCAGTGCTTCCTCCTTCGTCAGTGGCCTCCGTGGTAATACCACGGAAGCCTTTTTCTATAAAGTTTATCTATACACATTGATAATACATTACACTCTCCACCTGTGGGAGCACATTAGTGAGTGACAGGGGGATCTATATACCCGGTCCTGACGAAGGGGCATGTCGCCCCGAAACATGTTGACCCACACAGGAGAGCAAGACTAGTAACCCGCTCTTGCCCTCCGCCTCACCCTTTTTAACGATACCAGCCAGTGCCTATTAAATAGTTTTTTCTAACACTAGGCCAGGTATTTTTTAATCTCACTCGTATCACTCCTGACCCCACTGACACTCACCTCAATTTCACTCACATAGCACTCACAATAAAAAGGTGCTCCGGCGTAGTCGCTTGTCGCAGCACTGCCCCGTCCCACAGCGGGGACGGGAAGACCCCGATGATGAAGCATGACACCAAGGGCCCTTTTGGTGTGTGAGGGGTATTTTAACACACTGAATATATTCCAACAACATCGGAATATCTACTGATTTATTTTCAGGTGGTCTCTGTTGATTACTCATACTTTCATAAGAGGAGGATTAGCCCACCGCGGTGCCGAGTTGCACCACCTCTTCACTCCCTTTTTTGATATCCCTTAGTATGCTTATACAGCCCAGAGTGCAGGGTGCAATGTATTTAAAAATGTGTACACATACGTTTAAGTTTTACATGTCCTAGTAGTGAAAAATTAAGGTCCGGACTCATCATACGTTCATGCAGTGTAAGGCAGCAAGCCACCTTGCTGCTTGAATGGGAAAGGGCAGGTATGTGTCTCATGTAACTTTATATTGTGCATTCCTCTCCTTTCCTTGTACTGGCACACTTCTGGTTGCCTAGCGCCAACGCAGGCAAACTTACGTCATGGTGCAATGGTGACTGTTTTTGTGTAGGGAGTGACACCGTCCTGCAAAAAAAACAATCCTCAAAGACATTTTAGTCTTTCTAAGTGTTCTGCATAATGCAGGCCAAATAGCCTGTGCTCTGCCTTCACACAAAGGCCTAAATACCCTGTCTTGTAAATACAGCCAGCTTGCAGCCACAGAAGGGAAGTCAGGAAATTCCATGCATCTCAAATAACCTTTCCAGACGTTTCTCCCACCTTCCAGAAGAATTGTCCCAGGGTATAAAAAAATGGGATTTCCAGACCCACTCCTCGGTTTACTACTGGACCATCAGAAGGTCGCTCAGAGGACTGGCTGCTGCTGTGATCTCAGCCACAGGGACATAACAGACTCCCATCACCTTGAACCTGCTTCTGGGCCCAGCCTGGGTGAGTCCTGATCTCCCCAAGAGGTCTTCCATTACTTCTGGGCCTTTGGTGTTGGTGCTAAAGGTACCCAGATGGCCAATTTCCACATTTCAGGCCATACAAAATTTAACCAAAAAAGTGCTCTGAGAACCAGGAGGAGACAGGACCATCCTGCCCGCCTATCCGCCTGAGGTGCATCATGGTCAGATTGACTTTGTGGCTTCTCCTGCTACATTCTTCTCTGCGCCAGCAAATTGGTTTCAGTGGTCCTTCGTCAAAAGGGTGTCTGACCTCATGGAACTGTCTTTTGGTACAGCCCTCTGCTTCATCCAGCTGGAGTTATTTTACTTACATTTTGGCAACTGTTGGAAATGGCCCTTTTTGCAGGGTTATTGCCAAACTTTTTGCTTCCTCCTATTTTTGCTGACTTGTTTTTGTTGGCTATAAGACTCTGGCCACCTTACCACTGCTAATCAGTGCATATGCTCTCGGGGTAAGTTGGTATTATGATTGGTTATCCATGTTTGGCATATTTGAGCATTTGTCCCTAGTAAAGTGCACTAAGACTGCCAGGACCTGTAAATCAAATGTTACTAGTGGGCTTGCAGCACTGGTTGTGCCACCCACATGAGTAACCCTGTAAATGTGTCTCAGACCTACCACTGTAGTGTCTGCACATGCAGTTGTTAACTTCAATATCGCCCTGGCAAGTGCACCCACTTGCCATGGCCTAACCTTCCTTTTTCTTACATGTAAGGCACCACTCAGGTAGGCCCAAGGTACCCTCAATGGCAGGGTTCAGTGTATGTGAAAGGTAGGACATGTAAGGGTGTGTTTTACATGTCCTGATAGTGAAATACTGTCAATTTTGTTTTTCACTATTGAAAGGCTATCTGTCCAATAGGATAACATGGAAGATACTTTGTCATATCTTACAAGTATAGATTCCCATTGGGACAAGATCGAGAGATAGAATTTAGGCTCTCTGAACTCAATAACAGAACTTTTCGTAAAGATGGTTTTTAAATTGTGTCTTTGAAAATGCCACTTTCAGAAAATGGGCATTTTCTTGTTTAACCATTCTGTGTGCCTCTGCCTGTTTGTGTATTGACTGTCTGGTACTGGAGTGACAGGGGCTGGGGAAGTGCATTCACTGTAGACAGCCACTGGGGGCGTTGAGGTGTGCCTTTCCCTTTCTGGATGACTCAGAGCTAAACAGAATATACTGCGGCAGCATTTGGAGTGGTGGGAGGGGTTTTCTTGCATCTGAATAGGGCCTGTCTCCCTTGCACAATGCTGTCTCCATCGCCTTTGGGGATACTGCACCAGTAAGGACAAAACTGGTTTGGACTGGGCTCAGAGACCCTTGCACAAAGAAGAACAAAGTCAAAATGGGGTAAAAGTAGTGGACCTTAAACCCCAGAACTTTAGATCACTTCTAGACTCAAGTGAAATCTTTGCCAAGGAACTGGAGAGTTGTGAGGAGGTGTACTTCCGCTTTGCTGTTTGCTGTGTGGGATTGGCCTGTAGTTAATGCTTCTACCAAGTAAAGAACAAAGACTGTAATTTTGCTAAGAAACCTGCTTGAAGAAGAATCTCCAAGGGTTGGTGTGTGTTGGCCTCCTGTTCTGCAGTCTCAGGGGCACACAGAATTCACCACCAGCTCTCCTGAACTCCACTGCTGGGAGTTCTGACCTGCCAAGAGGTGCCTCTTCCAGTTTTGGGCCTCTGAAGGGTATTCCTGCTGTTGGGACCCGGAAGAAAACTAAGAGAAGCAAGAAAAACAATCTCTGAAAAACGTCAGTGATGCCACCATGACGCCGCAAGCTGCACTGAGGCCAGGTGCACTGCTCGTGAAGTGCACAAGGCACAGCCCAGACTGTACAGCAGCTCCAATGCCCTTCGATGCTTGCCAACACTTGCTGTTATCAGGCTTCCCGACCCCAGCGCTCACACCGACGCCGTCACCGCTAGCGCCTGCATCCTGTTATTTTAATGCCCTTAACTGCTGATGGTGACTCAATAAACTCACAGACTTCATGCTGCCTCACCAGAACCTTTGCCTCACCACCGGCACAACCGACACAACCAACTTCCCCTGACCAGGACTCAGCATGTTGCCTCCTCGCAGACACAATGCATCGCCTCCCCTGTGACAGCCAGAGAGCTGACCTCGGCACTGACCCCTTACCTCCACAATGCCGTGCATCTTCATAGACTTCGTTGTCCAGGGTACTGTTTGTTTGGGGTGTCCGGGTGACTCCATGCCCGACGCCACATTCCTCGTGGTCGGCACCATACTTTGGATTTATTGCTCTCACAACATTGTAATAGCCCCAGGTGTAGATCACTGTTTTCTACAAGCTATATTTTTGCAATAACTGTTCTAAAAGTCATATCCTATTACATGTAGGTATTTATGTTATTTTTCTAAACTGGTGTGGAGTCAGTTTTTGGTGTTTTCACTATGTTACTGTAAGCGTTGGTGCGAATGCTTTACATATTGCCTTTGGGATAAGCCTGTCTGCTTGTGCCAAGCTACGCAGGGGGGTGAGCAGGGGTTATCTAAAGTGTGTACACCCCTTACCCTGAGAGTCCCTAGTTTGCCAATTAGAGACCCTCAGTTCTAACAGCAACTGAATGTAGAAATCTTCACTGCAGTTTCAACCCATGTCTTTCTGACAACAACACTCCCTCCTAGGATACCTCCTATAGCCTTGCCCCACTGAATTATACCTTCTCTGATATTTTTCTTGAGAATTTATTCTAAGACCAAAGGTAGCGGAGCAGGCAGAGCCTCGCTCCATCACGGCCAGCCTTAACTTTTGACATTGACCTGGTATCTCGTGTGAGAAGATGTCCTTGGTTGGAGCTTTGATCTTTTAGCTGCTATGTTGACCCTTAAACGTTAAACATTCATAACTCCGGTTCTAGTTGAAACCACTGATGTGCG
Source organism: Lissotriton helveticus (assembly GCF_964261635.1). Classification (NCBI taxonomy): domain Eukaryota; kingdom Metazoa; phylum Chordata; class Amphibia; order Caudata; family Salamandridae; genus Lissotriton; species Lissotriton helveticus. The sequence goes on from NC_136063.1 coordinate 55,430,332, forward strand.
AAGCATCCATAAACCACAATCTCACATGGCTAGCCACAACCTCCTTGGAACTGCTGCTGTGCGATGCAACGTCAAAGAAAACGAGACTTTGGTCCAGTCCAGAGTGACCAGATCACCACAGTTGGTCTATTGTGCTTTCATGCGCTATTTTCACTTAAATATTTTACATTTGCATGTCTCTGCTTAAATTGATTGGATTTTTGTTGTTTTGATCTCATATTATTTTTTAAAGTTACCTCTATTTTCTAAATTGATGTGGGATGGTTTCATTTTATGATTGTTTGAAATGCTGCATTAATGCTAGACACATTGCCTCTAAGTTAAACCTAACTGCTTTTGTGCCAATATTCCAGAGGATTAAGCACAGGTTAATGTAGTGTTTGCTTGTGGTTCATCCAGACAAGAGTCGTGGTGGCTGCTTGAGTAGGGTTTCACCCCCTCTGTCAGTAACCCATTTTCCTTCAGCGACTGTCAAGTACAGCTGTGTGTCATCTATCCACAACTGAAGAAAGATTATTTACATGAAGGAGCAAAGGGTTTCCATTTACGTAACGAACAGTGTTTGTGTGGGGGATTGGCGACTTTGCTTTCTCCTTGACGCAGAGTAGAGGGGCTTTAAAGAGGGTTAGGTAATTTTACTCGCTGTGAGAGATTTTTGAAGTTGAACTTAAAATATCCCAGATTTAACTCTTTGATTTTCATCTGATCTTCAGGAGAGATAAGTGATTTTTGGGTCAGTCCTGAGGTAAGGACCAGGAGTATGAGAAGAAAGGATTTTGTATTGCCTATGCTGCATTGACCATCACCCACTATTTGCAGCATCACTGTCTCCCTGCTTCAGACACATCTAAATCCTACCTAGTGATCTTGAAGAACCTTTCTTTTATGTGTTTGCTTAGCTGTCTTTTAGCACAGCTTTCCAGCACTTTTGCTTGAGGGGGGTTGGAAATGTGGCAGACTTTGCCAAGATTGGAGGAATGAGTATGTGTGCTTTAAGAATATTGTTGACTTGGCAAGTTTTGAGACACTCAGAAACTACCTCTAGCCTAAGGTATGAGTTGATTACATAAGATAGATGAAGATATATTGTTCACAATAGTGGCTTGGATGGGGGTCAGCAAAACGGGGGTGGTCTGAAGGTAGAGGGAGTTTTTCCTAAAACATATTCAGTTATAAGTTGAACAGAGGTGCACTCATCTGTAGGTGTAGCTTTCCACATGAAGAATTGATGCCACAATGCGAGAGAGAGCTGAATTTCTATTTTCTATGAAGAAATTGAAGAGTTTGTCACAAACCTCTTTGTTACTGTGGAAAATGATAGAGGGCATTTTTAGAGTTCTTCAAGATGTTAATCAACTTCCTAGATTTAATTTCAGGAATATTGAGTTCTGTCTTAGCTTTGAGAATATGGTAATTGTGTTTGCTGCATTTGATTCAAAGGTTTTCCAGGATTTCCTTAAAGTAAAGTAAGAGCCATTCATTTATAACTTCTTTTTTGACAGAGCTGTAGTTCCCTACTAGTATGATAGTGCCTTTATAATCCTGTGAATTCATTAGCTTTAGGGTAATTTGGGATTGTTGTTCATTGTGAACCCTAGGCTTGCTTTCTTTGTTTGCTTACAGCTGGACGTTCTGCTACCTACCAAGAAGAAAGAAACCAGAAGTTGGTCCGACTAGTCCATCGGGGGTGACTTTCAATAGGGTATTTTTTGCTAATGAGGAGGTCGAGGATAGATTCTTTTCTGATGGGTAGGTTTAGAGTAGAACTGTTTGAGGTTGGTGTTAGTACAAAAGATGGCTAGTTGGGGCATGGCTGAATCAGATTCATCTCCCCAGGTTAAGTTAAAGTCACCCAGAAAGCTGCTATTGAAGCTTTTATTTGATATTTCATTTATTAGATCTTTAAGATGCTCAGTGAAGAGCATATTATTCCCAGGAGTGTAGATGACCTGGCGTCTTTTGGCATGGTTTCCCTTAACTTTTTGCTTTCTTACCTCCTGCTTTGACTGTGTGCTGAACTTCACTTTTTCTGGCTCAAGGACCCTGTGCACTTTTTCACTGCTGACCAGTGCTAAAGTGCATGTGCTCTTTGTCTAAAATACAATGGCTTTTGGTTTCTCCATGATTGACATATTTAATTTACTGATAAATCCCTAGCAGAGTGCACTACATGTGACCAGGGTCTGTAAATTAAATCCTACTAGTGGGCCTGCAGCACTGATTTTGCAACCCACATGAGTAGCCTTTCAAACATGTCTCAGGCCTACCACTGCAGAGCCTGGGTCGCAGTTTTAACTGTCAAGCCGACCTGGCAAGGTCACCTACCTTTACCTTTATTACATATTCTTCATCCTTAAGGTAGACCTTACATAGCCCCTTGGGCAGGGTGCAGCATATTTGAAAGGTAGCGCATGTCTGTTTGAACCTTAAATGTACTGGTAGTAAAAACCTGCTAAAATTGTTTTTCACTACAGCAAGGCCTATCTTTCATATAGGTTAGCATTGGAGCTGCCTTGTAAAACTTTATAAGTGTAACTTCCAATTGGAAAAAGATAGGAGGAATACGTATGGTGTTTATGGATTCACAATCTGAAAACACAACTGTTTGTGAAGTTCTTTTAAAAAAAATTGCAGGCCAGAAAATGCCGCTTTCAGAAAGTTAAGTATAAGGCAACAATATCTCAATCGGATTCAATTGGACAGCAGATATATTTGCATGTGCATTACATTACAAAGGATCTGGAAAAGAAAAAAGAGGCTCACAATTTTTTGGTTTTTGAAAGTGCATATAGCATCATATATTTGAAAGGCAATATTGGCAAAACAATCAAAGAGAGTAAAATAGTCAACAGCACTTATGGCAAGTAATGCGGTGGCAACCCAAGGGGCTTTGTGCACTAGGTGACAAACAGTGATGGCGCGAGTGACATCAGGGTAAAAAAACAGCGATTGGCGCAGACAAAGACATTTTTTTAACACAATATATACAGATTGTGGGTTCCTCCTTTATGAATAAGTAATAGTAGTTAGTTTGAGAACCAAAGTAGGTAATGCGCCATGAGTTGCGCTGCAGTGCGGGTCGTCGGCATTGCGATCCTATTAATTTCGGATCTTCATCAGGACCGGGTTGCCGAATAATGGAAGTGAGGGTGCGTTCTGGTCCAGAAATGGATCCCCGTTGTGGTGGGGACAGAGGCGAGAGGATCCTGTGGTGGGGGGTGATCCAAGGGTGTCAAAGTGTGAAGAACAAGGTGGCCTAATGCGGGAGGAAGAGGAGGTCGCCGGAGTAGTGGTGTAACCTCGAAGTAGACTCGGCAAGTCATGGGAAGGATGGGCGAACGGAGCCCCGTTCAGGCGGGATGGGATTAAAACAGGGCTGGGCGATCCGCTGAATAGTCCCGGTGCAGGCACTGTCGGCGTGTGGAGTGAGCTCCGTCAGAAATCCGGCGGTCAGGGAGCGGTCAAAGGATCTGACTAGTAGATCGGGATCTGCTGCTTGACCGGGTGAACAGGTCCAAGCTTTGGGATATTCTTGGGGTAATGAGACTGCCAGCTCAGTTGACCATTTTTCTTAGAGCTCTACACGCGGATGTAAATGCCTGCTTTAGATTTGGTAGATAGGAGGAGTCAACTAAATCTTTTATTTTCCCATGGGCGGTTGCAGGGATATGTTTTGGCACCGATATTGTTTCTGTTATATATGAATAGCCTTAACAACTACCTGATTGAAAATGGGGTTGATCTGCCCAGGGTAAAGTCTGTCAGCATGCCTACCCTGCTATGCACCATCAACGCCGTAATGGTGGTCTGAACGGCTAATGGGTTAAAACTCCTGGTTGACAAGTTTGTTAAGTTCATGGATGACCTGGACCTAGATACAAACATCTCAAAGACTCATTCTGTGGGAGGAAGAAAAATATAAAAGGGCACAAAGTTACTAGGGTTTCTACCTTTCCCTACTTTGGGGTATCATTTGACTGACAGAATAACTGGGTTTCATGCATTTCCAGTTGCTGCTCCAAGTTCACACAAGCTTGTTGTGCCCTAGTTAGATTTTTACTGTTGGTGGTTCACAAGCCTATCTTGCCCCTGCTGCGAATCTACACAATTAAATGTCTCCTAGTCCTGACATACAGTGCACCCATTTGGGGGTGCCATAGGTGGAGGGCGCTCTAGCTTGAAGAGGACCGATTTTGTAGAAAACTTCTGGGCTGAGGCCAAACAGTTCCTCAATTGCAACCCATGAGGAACTGGCTTTGGACTATATGGAGGATCAGGTTAAACTGGCTCCACTGTTACTTTGGATATCTGTTTGGGTCGACGGGAGACTGTTGTTCAACAGGAGTGTGTTTGAGGACTGCCTGGAATGCACGTATGGCCATAAGATACAGTGGATTAATTATATAAGATCTGTTCCCGTTCCCTAGAACGCATGGATATTTTTAAGCAGCCACACCTCCTTAAAAAGGGCGATTGTGGTCTTTTTAAGTAACAAATTTGTAATATAGGTGATAGGGAAGCATGGGCATTGGAGAAAAAATCCAACAGATCCTATCTACTGCTGAAGTCAGCTGATGGCTTTAAACCATATCTCACAACAGTCAAATATCCCAGGGACAGATCCCTACTTACTAAATTTCGTCTAGGTACTATTCAGACAATTATCTGTTTCCCTCTGGGTCAGTTCGATCCCGATGCACTTTTAACTTGCCCTTGTGATGACAGTTCACCCCAGACCTTGATACACCTGGTTTTATTCTGTAAATACTATGAATTCTTGCACAAAAGTTATTTAATACCACTTTGAAAAGCGAGGGGTTTTACCCAATTCGCCCTGCCTTTTTACATTTACAGTTATTACCTCATCAGGTGGTGATGTTGGAGGTCACTGGTTATTTAAAAGGTGTCTTACACTAGAATAAAATAATGTGGACCTACTAAACAATGACGTTTAGGTTAGGCTGGGCTGTTAAATTTTCAAGGTACTTAAATGCTCACACATTTTTTCACAATAAATTGTACCATGTCATGCTTAAAAAGGCTTTTTAATATTTTAATGTGGCTTTTATGTATATGTTTTGATCTTTTATGATTATGATATATAATTGAATAAAGATTAATAATAATAATATAGATCTAATTCAATTTAATTGTTACTTGGGTGAATGATTAATGCATTTTTTAATTTTTCTACCACCGTCCATAGGCCATTTTTCACTTCTCACGACATAGGCTGATGAATGCAGAGAGAGAAGAGAAGATATTCACTCCTTGAAACCCTTGGCTCATAAGTGACCAGGCCAAAATCCATTCTGTTTCCAGATGTGCTACAAATTGTACTATTGTTTTGATGGGGCAGAATTTACTCTTCCTCTGTGGTGGTTGCAATACCCGTTTCTGAAATAGAGACACTCCTAACAATAATCTAGGGTTATTTCCTGTTATTTCTATCATAATTGATGCATAATAATTAGACTCAGCCTTTTACTTAAAAATGATTTGGAGACATTATTTATGTTCGAGGACATTCAGAGGTTATATGCCGCAAACAAAATGACAGTAAAAGCTATTTTCTGCAGGTGAGCTGGGGCATCAATATTACATACCTGATGACAAGCTTTTGACGTAATAAGAAAATGATCCAGCAAGTACATCCTTAAAAAAGGAGGATGACTGAATAAAATATGCCTCGTTGAACTTCCGTGCATCAGAACACATTTCACGGAACTTCTTCAGGTCCATAGCGGAGTCCATTTCTCAGGGGCAGCCTTCTGCAACCTTCTGCCTGTGCTACGTTAACCCAGACTAAGTAGTCAGAAATCTGTCACTGAAATACTTCCAGTGGGGGCGATCACACGCTAGCATCATGCCCTGGGCAATGTTTGCACAGTTTACTCTATTTTCCTTCAAAAATAAATTTCCCATCGGTTAACTTGACTAAACCTGTTCCCACAGCCAGGTCCTGCTTTGTTTGCTCTACCTTCTGCCTGTGCTCTGCTTATTGTGATGCACATCCAGGATGTTGACTCCTGAGCAGCGTACCCAGGCCAAGACTCCTGAGCAGAGTATACAAGCCAAGCTTCTTGAGCAGTGTGTCCAAGCTAAGACTCCTGAGCAGTTTTCCCAAGCCCAGACTCCTAAGCAGTGTACCAAGCCATGATTCCTGAGCAGTGTGTCCAAGCCAAGACTCCTGAGCAGTGTGTCCAAGCCAAGCATCCTGAGAAGTGTGTCCAAGCTAAGCAGGGACTGGTGCCTTGCCTCTGTGACCTAAGTGTGATCATCTAAAGAGTTGTAATACAAATCAATGACACTTGCCAACACTTGTATTGATGAATGAGAAACAATGGGACTGCCATGCCCATGGTTTGGCAAATCTACTTTGGGTCACACATAGGTCCAGTATGACACAATGTTCTTTAACAGGTTGAGGACGCCTCGTCTAGCGTCGGTTGATGGATTTGTGTGAAACTCAACATATCAAGACTCAGATAAATGTGGTAAGTGCCTGACAAGTTTTCTGGAGCACTGTAAAAATATGCCAGAGTTAGTAGCAAATACATTATTTTTGACTTACGCCATCCATTTACCTTTTCCCTCAGTTGTATGTCTGGAGTTGGGGATCTCAGGCCAGATCCTCAAGAGGGGCTCATCAGTGCTTCCCTCTCTTCCTGGCATGAGGGGGGCTCCTGAGGATAACACTCTGCCCTAGGGTGGGGATCTCCAGGCCCTTTCAGCTTTGGGGATGGGGCCCCTCACACTGCCGCTCCCAGTGTTAAAAATGGAGCATGTTCCTTGTAGTGACCCCCAGACACTGGCTCACCCCGGGGTAATTTTAAAGAAATCAGTACAATGCTTTTTGTTTCTCCAAGGGTCGAATATAACAAACCTTAAAACAGTCATAAATGTGGGCCCCCCCCCTGGGCTAATTTAGACACTTGAAGGCTCATTTTATACTGCTGATGAAAAGCTCCATGTTGGACTTGGCTTTCCCCCCTGAAATTTTTCGCTTTTTGCCCCCCTAATTTGGAATGTCTACCCCATGGGATTAAACCTGTAAAGGCCATGAGTGGTGTGAGACACCTTGTTAAATTGTAATGCTATGTAATGGTGTGAGCACTTGTAAATTCCCCCCATTGTAAAATGCACCTGACTGAAATGTACTGTGTTTAAAATGGATGCCATGGCCATGGGTTTTGCCACTGGACTGCCATAGGTCAGCGGTCTAGATAATATTACCCAGCTACCCCTAGCTTTTGGAGGGAAAGCCTGGCACCCAGGGTGCTCAACCCCTCCCCTTGGACCACTTTAGGCCAGTTTTGACAACATTCTAGAAGGTTCTGGCACTGCCTGGGAGGAGGGTATAAGTAAGGGGGATGTGCCACCAGAGAGTCAGTCAGAGCTGGGACAAGAAAGAGAGGGGACCTGCTGCGAGGTGCTACCGCCACAAGGGCCTGTGAAATGGGCCCTGCACCCCTAGAACCCCCCCCCTCTACTGTCCCCTGGGCCCCTGACAAGGGAGGGCCCCTACCCAGGTCACTGACGCTGTTTGGACCGGGTACCACGCCAGCACTGCGTGAGGAAGCGCCCAGAAGGTGAGGAGTGGGACTGTCTACCCCCTCTTGTGAAGCTGTGGCCCTCTGGGAGCAATGGGCTGTGAGGAGCCTACTGGGAAGTGCTGTAGACTGCTGCCTTACATTGACCGAAATGTTATTTCCTCATGTAATTCACTGCTTATTCCTGCTGGAGGAAGTGTTTTACCCTGGCATAAGTAGTTTTATTCTGGCCTGGTATTTTCAGGTTACCTGTCCAGGTGCGATGCGCTCCTGCGCCCAGTGTTCCTTGTAGGCGGATTATCCTGCTAAGGTGTGTGCCGAATGTTAAATGCATTTAGGCTGTTGTGATATACCCACAGGAATGATGGAGTAGACCGGGTGGTGCCCTTTTATTGCAGGTGTGCCCCGAGGCTGGCCTGACATGCTGTTCCAGGCCCCTAGTCACATCCCCTGTTAAGGAGCAAGCCTTGCTGATTTGTTACAGGTGCTCCTGTCTATTATGTGCTATGATGCCCTGATGTTTTCCCTTACAGGGGTCGTGTTGGAGTTATAATGCAGGTTATGTATGTATGCTAATGTTGGATCTTACAATTTCAGCCTACCACTAAGGATGAGAGCCTGAGTGGGCCCCGCCAAATTTGCCCCAAGTTGAATGTTAATTTAATCATCTTCTTTATTTCAGCCATGGACTTACGGACTCAGCCCTTACTTCCCATGTAAATAATCCCACCTGATACACTTGGCTCTGGTGCCAGTTGGCGCCGTGTTATGATACCACTGTTGATGCATTTTTGCTTTGCAGGTTGGAGATACTAAACTTCTTAATTTTCCAACTCAAACTGGTGTCCTGCCTCTGTTGTGGTGTGCCTGGCGTGCCGTCTGTGGGTACTGCGTGAGTGCTTCACATCTCCTCCGAAGTTTGGCCTGCGCGCTTGGTTACATGCTACCCCCTTGGAGATCTGGTAACCCCATTTCTTACACTCCAGCTACCAGAAGAAGATTCAGCAGGCCTTCTGGCATAGAAAGCAGTGCACTATCTCTGTCAGAGTGAACCACAAAATTCACTAAATGAATCGATACTGAACACTCTGGGAGCTTGACAAAAAAGCAGTCTGGCTTAACTTAGAGGCAATGTGTAAAGTATTTTGCAGCACAAAAGCAGCAATAAAGTGAAAACACAACCCAAGAAAAATCAACACCAATACTCCCTGAACTGGGTACAAGCTGTATCTAACTGGTGGTTCTTATTTGTTAAGCCAAAGATGAGCAATGTAACATCAACATCAGCATTATTACATATAAAAGTACTCCACTGCATAATAAATTGGCGGAAAGGCAGCAGATTACTGCCGTCATTTACAAATGAACGTAGTCATTTGAGAGCAGTTCCCATTTTGGCAATTCTAAAGATTAGTGATAATGTCACCCCACACAATCATAATCCAACAGTTTATAGAGGTCATCCAGAATAGAGAGAACTACCAATTCAGTACTTAACTTGGGTAGGAAGCCAGCCTAGCAGAATCTAAGATATGGCTGTGCTCTGCATACCTGTTTGGTTATTTTCTATTTTTGAATGTGTGTATCAAAGGTTACATTAGGGTGAGAGGAGGTCTGCCACTCTTTCACAAGGATGATGTCATCAGTGATGTCATCAGTGATGTCATTTTAGATGTCATCGGTGATGTCATGAGTGATGTCACTGACCATGTCATGAGTGATGTAATATTTGACGTCATCAGCAGTGCATTGCAGGCGTGCGAGTTATAGTTAGCTGAACTAACTCTAACGGGTGAATTTCAATGGTTTTGTATGAGTGAAATGTCCAGCCAACTATAACATGTGTGAAACCTATGGTTTTTTTCAGTGAATTTCCAAGGTTTTTTAAATGCTAATTCCTAACTATAAGGTGGCTGAAACCTATGTTTTTTTCAGTGAATTTCAAAGGTTTTGTAAATGATAATTTTTAAATGTATTAATTGTTATACTTTTTTATACTAATTTACTACATTGTTTTAAAGCATTTATTTTTAGAGATTTTATTTTTTTAATTACATTACATATTTTTTATATAAATTGAAAAAAACAATTTTTTTTAAATATTAAAAATGTAATATGTTTTTTTTTATTCATATTTTTTAAAATGTATATATATTTTATATAGCAGGTAATAATATCCTATGGAAGAAAATTCAAGTTACTGGTAAGTACGGTTAAAATTACTTTTCAGGATCAGTACTGGGCTGAAAGATGCAGCACTGAGGTCTCTCCTGATAACAGGTGAGTAAATAGGAATTCGTAGTTCGGCAGATTTTAGAGGAATTTTTTAAAGTTCCAAAACTCCACACTTAGAAGAATTTCCAAGTGAAACCAGTCAATATTAGCCTATGGAAGGAAATTCAAGTTACTGTAAGTATGGTTAGAATTACTTTTCAGGATCCGTAGTGGGCTGAAAGATGCAGCACTGAGGTTTCTCCTGATAACAGGTGAGTACATCGGAATTCGGAGTCGGCTGATTTTAGAGGAATTTTTTAAAGTTTCCAAACTCCACACTTAGAGGAATTTCCAAGTGAAACCAGTCAATCTTAGCCTATGGAAGAAATTCAAGTTACCGTAAGTACGGTTACAATTACTTTTCAAGATCAGTAGTAAGCTGAAAGATGCAGCACTGAGGTCTCTCCTGATAACAGGTGAGTAAATCAGAATTTGTAGTTTGTCTGATTTTAGAGGGATATTTTGCTCAATAGTGAAGGAAGGGGGCGGGTCCTGAGGTTACATGTGTGCAGACACGCACCATGGCGCGTTTTATGTTGGGGAATTAATTCCTCTTCAAGCCAGAGGTCCCCTAGGGGCCAACTAGCCCACCAGGTACCTCCAGTATGGACCAGGGAGCTGGGTTGCAGGGGGGTGTTAAGAGGCCATGCCCCTTTTTACAACACTCTACAATGCAGCTCCGTGGTGCTTACTGGAGGTACCTGGTGGGCTAGTTGGCCCCTAGGGGACCTCTGGATTGAAGACACATTACTTAAAGCCCCGCCCCTTCCCTTCACCACTGTGCAAACGCACCCTGTGGTACATTCTAAGTTGGGGGATTAAGTCCCCTTGAATACTGGGGTTCCCTGGGGGCCAACTAGCCCACCAGGAACCTCCAGTATGCCCAGGGGGCTGCATTGCAGAGAGGTGTAAAAAGGGCCATGGCCTCTTTACACGTCTCTGCAACGCAGGCCCCTGGCACATACTGGAGGTTCCTGGTGGGCTACTTGGCCCCCAGGGACCCCCAGTATTCAAGGGGAATAACTTCTCACTCTGCAAATGTGCCAGGGGGCGCATTTGCAGAGTGGTGCAGGGAGGGGGTATGGCCTCCTCCCCGATCCCAGTTTTTTGTATTTTTTTTAAGAAGGGGGGCTGTGTAGCCCCTTTCTTTTTATTTTTATTGGGCCCTGGGGACCCTCTCCGCCAGGGCCTGACCCCCAAATATATATATATATATTTTTTTTTTAACAGGAAGGGGGCCGCGTGGCCCCCCTCCCGTGGCTAATTCCAGTCCCCGGAGACCCCATCCCCTGGGGCATGGCCACATTTTAAAAATATTTTTAAGGAGGGGAGCTGCATAGCCCCCCTCCTCAGGCGACTTTAGGCCCCGGGACCCCATCCCCCGGGGCCGGCCTGCCTCCTTTTTTTTTTCAAATGTTTTAATTATTTGGGGTGGGGGGCCATGTGGTCCCCCTCCAAGGCCACTTCTTGCCCCGGGGACCCCATCCCCCAGGGCCTGACCTTCTCTGTTGGGGACCGTGGGGGGGTCCCCAAGCACCCCACGGTCCCTGTCGGCTCCCCGCCTCCTGCAGGAGCCGGCATTGCTTTTCTACATGGGGAGGAGCTAACATGCTGCTCCCCATGTAGAAAAGCAAACAGCTTTGGTTTTTGGAAGAGAGAGCAGAGAACCAAAGCAGTTTGCTATGGTAGGGTGGGAGCGAGGCTAGCCCACCAGCTAACTTGTGGGCTAGTTGGCCCCCAGGGACCCTCAGGATTGAAGGGGAATTAATTCCCCAACTTAAAATGTGCCACAGGGCGTGTTTGCACACATGTCACTTTGGGCTCAGCCCCCTTCCTTCACCACTGTGCAAACGCGCCAGTGGCACATTTTAAGTTGGGGGATTAAGTCCACTTGAACCTTCAGGGTCCCTGCGGTCCAACTAGCCCACCAGGTACCTCCAGTAAGAACCACAGAGCTGCGTTGCAGAGAGGTGGTCCAAGGCCTTGCCCCTTTTTACACCTGCCTTACCGTTTAAGTAGCGAACGATCTATCAGAGTTCAACTGTGCTACTGTTTAGCATGTTCTGAATAATTTCTACATTTGCACAAACTGCCTGCAGAAATACCCGTGACAAACTTTTGAAAAAGGACAGATACACTTTCATAGGTCTGAATGGAGGGCTCACTTATGTGACATCGCTCTAGTGAAATAGTTTTCCTCAGTCTAGAGGCACAGAAACAAACTATGGTAAAAGCAAAACCGTGAAACTGCAAACAGACATGTTCGTAAAGGAAGATACAAAACGAGGCACTGCATAAATTCCTCATCATGCAGGGGATTGTGCTGGGGTTGTGTTTTAGGGTTTTGGGTAGTGTAGTGGTGTTTGTGGAGAGTAGGGGGTCGTGTTGGTGGTAGTGTTTTTAGGTTTAGGGTAGTTCAGTGGTGTTTGGGTAGTGTAGGGAGCAGTGGTATTGGTAGATTTGTGTAGTGTCGGGGGTCGTGCTGGGGCAGTGTTTTTAGGTTTATGGTAGTTCAGTGGTGTTTGGGTAGTGCAGGGAGTGGTGCTGGGGTAGATATAGGGTTTAGGGTAGTGCAGTGGTGTTTGTGTAGTGTAGAGGGTTGTGCTGGGGGTAGTGTTTTAGGGTTCAGAGTAGTGCAGTGGTGTTTGTCTAGTATAGGGCTAGTGTTTTAGGGTTTAGGGTAGTGCAGTGGTGTTTGGGTAGTCTGGGGGTAATGCTGAGGGTAGATTTAGGGTAGTTTAGGGTAGTGCAGTATTGTTTGGGTAGTGTAGGGGGTCATGCTGGGGTAGTGCTTTAGGGTTTCGGGTAGTGCAGAGGTGTTTGGGTAGGGTAGTGCAGGTGTGTAGTCATTAGGCCCCACAGCATTAGTGGAAGAGCCAGGCCTTCAGACTCTTTCAGAATTGAAGAAGTGAGGATATATTCAAGGAGGTTGTTCCAGATTTTGCGTGCAATGTACGAAAATGAGTGACATCAAATTCTGCTTTTGTGGCTACTGGGAGTGTGTGCAATTGAGAGTGCTGCTGAGCATAGTTTTCTGGTTGGCTGGTGAAAGTGTATGTCTTTGTTTAGGTTATGAATCCAATGTTGTGCAGTGCTTTATATGCACGGATGAACAGCTTGAATTGTCCATATTTGCATATGGGGAACCAGTGTAGCTTTCTGAGGTGTGGCAAGATGTGAGTGGTATGTTTGAGGTTGAATCTTTCTGCAGTGTTCTGGATGGCTTGGATTCTGTGTGAGAGCTGTCTGGAGATCCTGGCGTAGAGAGTGATGAGTGTTTGTGTGATGGTATGTATGGTGTTCTAGGGGCAACCATTTGAAAATCTTGGGTAGCAAACATAGGATATGGACGCAGGAAGAGTTAACAGAATTGACTTGCACTGTCACATTGAGTTTATCTTACTGAAGGATTCCCAGGTTTCTGGCATGATTGGTGGGTTTGGTGTGGGTCCGAGCTCTGTTGGTCACTAAGAAGGGTCGCAGGAAACCTTCCTGCTTCAGAAGACCAATACTTTTGTCTTGTCGGAGTTTCATGCGTTTGGTTTTCATAGATTCTGATAGATTGATCATGGGATTGGTGAAGTTGGTTCTGCTGGTGTTTGTCATTAGGCCTGGGTAAAAAGTTTATTACGCCAGAGTAATCTGAGTGATTACAGTAATAACACATTTGTCATGTGAAATTGTCAAAATTGTGTAATTATGCAGTTGAGTAATTAAGAGTAATTTGGTTAAAAAATCCTACCACAAGAGTAGAGGACAAATGAACTAAGAGAGAGTGAGTAGCTACTGGTTACTGCTTTTTGTGTCCAGCAATCTTTAGTACTATTTTCTTAGCAAATTAAATTGAATTCTAGCACTCATTTTAGATGCAAGTGTGCGTTTTGCACTAAGAAAAGATGAATGCTGGATTATGCTTCTCCCGTAATTACATGTAATTTTTTTGTAATTACAAGTAATTTCACTAGAGATAATTACCCAAGTTATGACCAACCCTGGTCCTGACGCCCTAGGATATGATGGTTATGCCTTGGGATTTGATGATGTTGTCGAACCGAGTTATGTAAATGTTGAAGAGAGATGAGCCCTGCAAGACTCTGCAGACCAGGTTCTTGGATTGAGTTCTATAGGGTGGTAGTCTGACTTTCTGTTTTTTTCTAATGAGAAAAGAGCCTATCCAGTTCTGTGGATACTGTGGAGTCTACTGATAAGTGAATGGTGAGAGGCAGGAGTAGGCTGCAGGAGGTCAAGCTGGATGTGGGCTGGGGTTTCTCTTCATTTCAATATGGTTTGTATGTCATCTGTGGCTGCAATCGGTGTAGTTTCCTTGCTTTGGTTACTTCTGAATTCTAACAGGTGTTGGCCAGAAGGTGGTGTCGTTGGAGGTGAAATGTATGCTATTTTGAGAAAAGTGAAGAAATTAAATATTTGTTATCATTCCTGCTCAGAGACAAGGGCTAAAAGACTTTAATTTCTAGTATCCAAAATGTGTTGTGTCAGATAATAACAAGCACTTCGGGCATCCTGTCTGCTTTTCATGAATTTTATTCTACCCAATATTGGGAGGAGTTTATGTATGTATGCTAATGTTGTATCTTACAATTTCAGCCTACCACTAAGGATGAGAGCCTGAGTGGACCCCGCCAAATTAGACCCTGGTTGAATGTTATTTTAATCATCTTCTTTATTTCAGCCATGGACTTACGGACTCAGCCCTTACTTCCCATGTAAATAATCCCCCCTGATACACTTGGCTCTGGTGCCAGTTGGCGCCGTGTTATGATACCACTGTTGATGCATTTTTGCTTTGCAGGTTGGAGATACTAAACTTCTTAATTTTCCAACTCAAACTGGTGTCCTGCCTCTGTTGTGGTGTGCCTGGTGTGTCGTCTGTGGGTACTGCGTGAGTGCTTCACATCTCCTCCGAAGTTTGGCCTGCGCGCTTGGTTACATGCTACCCCCTTGGAGAACTGGTAACCCCATTTCTTACACTCCAGCTACCAGAAGAAGATTCAGCAGGCCTTCTGGCATAGAAAGCAGTGCACTATCTCTGTCAGGGTGAACCACAAAATTCACTAAATAAATCGATACTGAACACTCTGGGAGCTTGACAAAAAATCAGTCTGGCTTAACTTAGAGGCAATGTGTAAAGTATTTTGCAGCACAAAAGCAGCAATAAAGTGAAAACACAACCCAAGAAAAATCAACACCAATACTCCCTGAACTGGGTACAAGCTGTATCTAACTGGTGGTTCTTATTTGTTAAGCCAAAGATGAGCAATGTAACATCGACATCAGCATTATTACATATAAAGGTACTCCACTGCATAATAAATTGGAGGAAAGGCAGTAGATTACTGCCGTCATTTACAAATGAACTTAGTCATTTGAGAGCAGTTCCCATTTTGGCAAGTCTAAAGATTAGTGATAATGTCACCCCACACAATCATAATCCAACAGTTTATAGAGGTCATCCAGAATAGAGAGAACAACCAATTCAGTACTTAACTTGGGGAGGAAGCCAGCCTAGCAGAATCTAAGATATGGCTGTGCTCTGCATACCTGTTTGGTTATTTTCTATTTTTGAATGTGTGTATCAAAGGTTACATTAGGGTGAGAGGAGGTCTGCCACTCTTTCACAAGGATGATGTCATCAGTGATGTCATCAGTGATGTCATTTTAGATGTTATCGGTGATGTCATGAGTGATGTCACTGACCATGTCATGAGTGATGTAATATTTGACGTCATCAGCAGTGCATTGCAGGCGTGCGAGTTATAGTTAGCTGAACTAACTCTAACGGGGGAATTTCAATGGTTTTGTATGAGTGAAATGTCCAGCCAACTATAACATGTGTGAAACCTATGGTTTTTTTCAGTGAATTTCCAAGGTTTTTTAAATGCTAATTCCTAACTATAACGTGGTAAAACCTATGTTTTTTTCAGTGAATTTCTAAGGTTTTTTTAAATACTAATTCCTAACTATAACGTGGCTGAAACCTATGGTTTTTTAAGTGAATTTCAAAGGTTTTGTAAATGATAATTTTTAAATGTATTAATTGTTATACTTTTTTATACTAATTTACTACATTGTTTTAAAGCATTTATTTTTAGATATTTTATTTTTTTAATTACATTACATATTTTTTATATAAATTGAAAAAAACAATCTTTTTAATATAAAAAATTTAATATTTGTTTTTTTTTTATTCATATTTTTTAAAATGTATATATATTTTATATAGCAGGTAATAATATCCTATGGAAGGAAATTCAAGTTACTGGTAAGTACGGTTAAAATTACTTTTCAGGATCAGTACTGGGCTGAAAGATGCAGCACTGAGGTTTCTCCTGATAACAGGTGAGTACATCGGAATTCGGAATTCGGCTGATTTTAGAGGAATTTTATAAAGTTTCCAAACTCCACACTTAGAAGAATTTCCAAGTGAAACCAGTCAATGTTAGCCTATGGAAGGAAATTCAAGTTACTGTAAGTATGGTTAGAATTACTTTTCAGGATCAGTAGTGGGCTGAAAGATGCAGCACTGAGGTTTCTCCTGATAACAGGTGAGTACATCGGAATTCGGAATTCGGCTGATTTTAGAGGAATTTTTTTAAGTTTCCAAACTCCACACTTAGAAGAATTTCCAAGTGAAACCAGTCAATGTTAGCCTATGGAAGAAATTCAAGTTACTGTAAGTACGGTTACAATTACTTTTCAAGATCAGTAGTGGGCTGAAAGATGCAGCACTGAGGTCTCTCCTGATAACAGGTGAGTAAATCAGAATTTGCAGTTTGTCTGATTTTAGAGGGATATTTTGCTCAATAGTGAAGGAAGGGGGCGGGTCCTGAGGTTACATGTGTGCAAACACGCACCGTGGCACGTTTTATGTTGGGGAATTAATTCCTCTTCAAGCCAGAGGTCCCCTAGGGGCCAACTAGCCCACCAGGTACCTCCAGTATGCACCAGGGAGCTGGGTTGCAGAGGGGTGTTCAGAGGCCATGCCCCTTTTTACAACACTCTACAATGCAGCTCCGTGGTGCTTACTGGAGGTACCTGGTGGGCTAGTTGGCCCCTAGGGGACCTCTGGATTGAAGACAAATTACTTCAAGCCCCGCCCCTTCCCTTCACCACTGTGCAAACGCACCCTGTGGTACATTCTAAGTTGGGGGATTAAGTCCTCTTGAATACTGGGGTTCCCTGGGGGCCAACTAGCCCACCAGGAACCTCCAGGATGCCCAGGGGGCTGCATTGCAGAGAGGTGTAAAAAGGGCCATGGCCTCTTTACACGTCTCTGCAACGCAGGCCCCTGGCACATACTGGAGGTTCCTGGTGGGCTACTTGGCCCCCAGGGACCCCCAGTATTCAAGGGGAATAACTTTTCACTCTGCAAATGTGCCAGGGGGCGCATTTGCAGAGTGGTGCAGGGAGGGGGTATGGCCTCCTCCCCGATCCCAGTTTTTTGTAAATTTTTTTAAGAAGGGGGGCTGTGTAGCCCCCCTTCTTTTTCTTTTTATTGGGCCCTGGGGACCCCCTCCGCCAGGGCCTGACCCCCTCCGCCAGGGCCTGACCCCCAAATATATATATATATATATATATATATATATATATATATATATATATTTTTTAACAGGAAGGGGTCCGCGTGGCCCCCCTCCCGTGGCTAATTCCAGTCCCCGGGGACCCCATCCCCTGGGGCATGGCCACATTTTTTAAATATTTTTAAGGACGGGAGCCCCCCTCCTAAGGCCACTTTAGGCCCCGGGACCCCATCCCCCGGGGCCGGCCTGCCTCCTTTTTTTTTCAAATGTTTTAATTATTTGGGCCTCCAAGGCCACTTCTGGCCCCGGGGACCCCATCTCCCAGGGCCTGGCCCTCTCTGTTGGGGACCGTGGGGGGGGTCCCCAAGCCCCCCACGGTCCCTGTTGGCTCCCCGCCTCCTGCAGGAGCCGGCATTGCTTTTCTACATGGGGAGGAGCTAACATGCTGCTCCCCATGTAGAAAAGCAATCAGCTTTGGTTTTTGGAAGAGAGAGCAGGTTTCCTGCTCTCTCTTCCAAAAACCAAAGAAGTTTGCTATGGTAGGGTGGGAGCGAGGCTAGCCCACCAGCTAACTTGTGGGCTAGTTGGCCCCCAGGGACCCTCAGGATTGAAGGGGAATTAATTCCCCAACTTAAAATGTGCCACAGGGCGTGTTTGCACACATGTCACTTTGGGCCCAGCCCCCTTCCTTCACCACTGTGCAAACGCGCCAGTGGCACATTTTAAGTTGGGGGATTAAGTCCACTTGAACCTTCAGGGTCCCTGCGGTCCAACTAGCCCACCAGGTACCTCCAGTAAGTACCACAGAGCTGCGTTGCAGAGAGGTGGTCCGAGGCCTCGCCCCTTTTTACACCTGCCTTACCGTTTAAGTAGCGAACGATCTATCAGAGTTCAACTGTGCTACTGTTTAGCATGTTCTGAATAATTTCTACATTTGCACAAACTGCCTGCAGAAATACCCGTGACAAACTTTTGAAAAAGGACAGATACACTTTCATAGGTCTGAATGGAGGGCTCACTTATGTGACATCGCTCTAGTGAAATAGTTTTCCTCAGTCTAGAGGCACAGAAACAAACTATGGTAAAAGCAAAACCGTGAAACTGCAAACAGACATGTTTGTACAGGAAGATACGAAACGAGGCACTGCATAAATTCCTCATCATGCAGGGGGTTGTGCTGGGGTTGTGTTTTAGGGTTTTGGGTAGTGTAGTGGTATTTGTGGAGAGTAGGGGGTCGTGTTGGTGGTAGTGTTTTTAGGTCTAGGGTAGTTCAGTGGTGTTTGGGTAGTGTAGGGAGCAGTGGTATTGGTGGATTTGTGTAGTGTCGGGGGTCGTGCTGGGACAGTGTTTTTAGGTTTATGGTAGTTCAGTGGTGTTTGGGTAGTGCAGGGAGTGGTGTTGGGGTAGATATAGGGTTTAGGGTAGTGCAGTGGTGTTTGTGTAGTGTAGAGGGTTGTGCTGGGGGTAGTGTTTTAGGGTTCAGAGTAGTGCAGTGGTGTTTGTCTAGTATAGGGGTAGTGGTTTAGGGTTTAGGGTAGTGCAGTGGTGTTTGGGTAGTCTGGGGGTAATGCTGAGGGTAGATTTAGGGTAGTTTAGGGTAGTGCAGTATTGTTTGGGTAGTGTAGGGGGTCATGCTGGGGTAGTGCTTTAGGGTTTAGGGTAGTGCAGAGGTGTTTGGGTAGGGTAGTGCAGGTGTGTAGTCATTAGGCCCTACAGCATTAGTGGAAGAGCCAGGCCTTCAGACTCTTTCAGAATTGAAGAAGTGAGGATATAATCAAGGAGGTTGTTCCAGATTTTGCGTGCAATGTGCGAAAATGAGTGACATCAAATTCTGCTTTTGTGGCTACTGGGAGTGTGTGCAATTGAGAGTGCTGCTGAGCACAGTTTTCTGGTTGGCTGGTGAAAGTGTATGTCTTTGTTCAGGTTATGAATCCAATGTTGTGCAGTGCTTTATATGCACGGATGAACAGCTTGAATTGTCCATATTTGCATATGGGGAACCAGTGGAGCTTTCTGAGGTGTGGCAAGATGTGAGTGGTATGTTTGAGGTTGAATCTTTCTGCAGTGTTCTGGATGGCTTGGATTCTGTGTGAGAGCTGTCTGGAGATCCTGGCGTAGAGAGTGATGAGTGTTTGTGTGATGGTATGTCTGGTGTTCTAGGGGCAACCATTTGAAAATCTTGGGTAGCAAACATAGGATATGGAAGCAGGAAGAGTTAACAGAATTGACTTGCACTGTCACATTGAGTTTATCTTACTGAAGGATTCCCAGGTTTCTGGCATGATTGGTGGGTTTGGTGTGGGTCCGAGCTCTTTTGGCCACTAAGAAGGGTCGCAGGAAGCCTTCCTGCTTCAGAAGACCAATACTTTTGTCTTGTCGGAATTTCATGCGTTTGGTTTTCATAAATTCTGATAGATTGATCATGGGATTGGTGAAGTTGGTTCTGCTGGTGTTTGTCTTTAGGCCTGGGTAAAAAAGTTTATTACGCCAGAGTAATCTGAGTGATTACAGTAATAACACATTTGTCATGTGAAATTGTCAAAATTGTGTAATTATGCAGTTGAGTAATTAAGAGTAATTTGTTTAAAAAATCCTACCACAAGAGTAGAGGACAAATGAACTAAGAGAGAGTGAGTAGCTACTGGTTACTGCTTTTTGTGTCCAGCAATCGTTAGTACTATTTTCTTAGCAAATACAATTGAATTCTAGCACTCATTTTAGATGCAAGTGTGCGTTTTGCACTAAGAAAAGATGAATGCTGGATTATGCTTCTCCCGTAATTACATGTAATTTTGTTGTAATTACAAGTAATTTCACTAGAGATAATTACCCAAGTTATGACCAACCCTAGTCCTGGCGCCCTAGGATATGATGGTTATGCCTTGGGATTTGATGATGTTATCGAACCGAGTTATATAAATGTTGAAGAGAGATGAGCCCTGCAAGACTCTGCAGACCAGGTTCTTGGATTGAGTTCTATAGGGTGGTAGTTTGACTTTCTGTTTTTTTCTAATGAGAAAAGAGCCTATCCAGTTCTGTGGATACTGTGGAGTCTACTGATAAGTGAATGGTGAGAGGCAGGAGTAGGCTGCAGGAGGTCAAGCTTGATGTGGGCTGGGGTTTCTCTTCACTTCAATATGGTTTGTATGTCATCTGTGGCTGAATCGGTGTAGTTTCCTTGCTTTGGTTACTTCTGAATTCTAACAGGTGTTGTCCAGAAGGTGGTGTAGTTTGAGGTGACATGTATGCTATTTTGAGAAAAGTGAAGAAATTGGATATTTGTTATCATTCCTGCTCAGAGACAAGGGCTAAAAGACTTTAATTTCTAGTATCCAAAATGTGTTGTGTCAGATAATACCAAGCACTTCGGTCATCCTGTCTGCTTTTCATGAATTTTATTCTACCCAATATAGGGAGGAGGTTATGTATGTATGCTAATGTTGGATCTTACAATTTCAGCCTACCACTAAGGATGAGAGCCTGAGTGGGCCCCGCCAAATTGGCCCCTGGTTGAATGTTATTTTAATCATCTTCTTTATTTCAGCCATGGACTTACGGACTCAGCCCTTACTTCCCATGTAAATAATCCCCCCTGATACACTTGGCTCTGGTGCCAGTTGGCGCCGTGTTATGATACCACTGTTGATGCATATTTGCTTTGCAGGTTGGAGATACTAAACTTCTTAATTTTCCAACTCAAACTGGTGTCCTGCCTCTGTTGTGGTGTGCCTGGTGTGTCGTCTGTGGGTACTGCGTGAGTGCTTCACAGGTCCTCCGAAGTTTGGCCTGCTCGCTTGGTTCCATGCTACCCCCTTGGAGATCTGGTAACCCCATTTCTTACACTCCAGCTACCAGAAGAAGATTCAGCAGGCCTTCTGGCATAGAAAGCAGTGCACTATCTCTGTCAGGGTGAACCACAAAATTCACTAAATGAATCGATACTGAACACTCTGGGAGCTTGACAAAAAAGCAGTCTGGCTTACCTTAGAGGCAATGTGTAAAGTATTTTGCAGCACAAAAGCAGCAATAAAGTGAAAACACAACCCAAGAAAAATCAACACCAATACTCCCTGAACTGGGTACAAGCTGTATCTAACTGGTGGTTCTTATTTGTTAAGCCAAAGATGAGCAATGTAACATCAACATCAGCATTATTACATATAAAAGTACTCAACTGCATAATAAATTGAAGGAAAGGCAGCAGATTACTGCCGTCATTTACAAATGAACTTAGTCATTTGAGAGCAGTTCCCATTTTGGCAAGTCTAAAGATTAGTGATAATGTCACCCCACACAATCATAATCCAACAGTTTATAGAGGTCATCCAGAATAGAGAGAACAACCAATTCAGTACTTAACTTGGGGAGGAAGCCAGCCTAGCAGAATCTAAGATATGGCTGTGCTCTGCATACCTGTTTGGTTATTTTCTATTTTTGAATGTGTGTATCAAAGGTTACATTAGGGTGAGAGGAGGTCTGCCACTCTTTCACAAGGATGATGTCATCAGTGATGTCATTTTAGATGTCATCGGTGATGTCATGAGTGATGTCACTGACCATGTCATGAGTGATGTAATATGTGATGTCATCAGCAGTGCATTGCAGGCGTGCGAGTTATAGTTAGCTGAACTAACTCTAACGGGGGAATTTCAATGGTTTTTTTATGAGTGAAATGTCCAGCCAACTATAACATGTGTGAAACCTATGGTTTTTTTCAGTGAATTTCCAAGGTTTTTCAAATGCTAATTCCTAACTATAACGTGGCTAAAACCTATGGTTTTTTCAGTGAATTTCTAAGGTTTTTTTAAATACTAATTCCTAACTATAACGTGGCTGAAACCTATGGTTTTTTCAGTGAATTTCAAAGGTTTTGTAAATGATAATTTTTTAAATGTATTAATTGTTATACTTTTTTATGCTAATTTACTACATTGTTTTAAAGCATTTATTTTTAGATATTTAATTTTTTTAATTACATTACATATTTTTTATATAAATTGAAAAAAACAATTGTTTTTAAATATTAAAAATGTAATATTTTTTTTTGTATTCATATTTTTTAAAATGTATATATATTTTATATAGCAGGTAATATTATCCTATGGAAGGAAATTCAAGTTACTGGTAAGTACGATTAAAATTACTTTTCAGGATCAGTACTGGGCTGAGAGATGCAACACTGAGGTCTCTCCTGATAACAGGTGAGTAAATAGGAATTCATAGTTCGGCAGATTTTAGAGGAATTTTTTAAAGTTCCCAAACTCCACACTTAGAAGAATTTCCAAGTGAAACCAGTCAATGTTAGCCTATGGAAGAAATTCAAGTTACTGTAAGTACGGTTACAATTACTTTTCAAGATCAGTAGTGGGCTGAAAGATGCAGCACTGAGGTCTCTCCTGATAACAGGTGAGTAAATCGGAATTTGTAGTTTGTCTGATTTTAGAGGAATATTTTGCTCAATAGTGAAGGAAGGGTGCGGGGCCTGAGGTTACATGTGTGCAAACACGCCCGTGGCGCAATTTATGTTGGGGAATTAATTCCTCTTCAAGCCAGAGGTCCCCTAGGGGCCAACTAGCCCACCTGGTACCTCCAGTATGCACCAGGGAGCTGCGTTACAGAGGGGTGTTCAGAGGCCATGCCCCTTTTTACAACACTCTACAATGCAGCTCCGTGGTGCTTACTGGAGGTACCTGGTGGGCTAGTTGGCCCCTAGGGGACCTCTGGATTGAAGACACATTACTTAAAGCCCCGCCCCTTCCCTTCACCACTGTGCAAACGCACCCTTTGGTGCATTCTAAGTTGGGGGATTAAGTCCCCTTGAATACTGGGGTTCCCTGGGGGCCAACTAGCCCACCAGGGCCCTCGAGTATGCGCCAGGGGGCTGCATTGCAGAGAGGTGTAAAAAGGGCCATGGCCTCTTTACACGTCTCTGCAACGCAGGCCCCTAGCACATACTGGAGGTTCCTGGTGGGCTACTTGGCCCCTAGGGGCCCCCAGTATTCAAGGGAAATAACTTCTCACTCTGCAAATGTGCCAGGGGGCGCATTTGCAGAGTGGTGCAGGGAGGGGGTATGGCCTCCTCCCCGATCCCAGTTTTTTGTATATTTTTTTTAAGAAGGGGGGCTGTGTAGCCCCCATTCTTTTTCTTTTTATTGGGCCCTGGGGACCCCATCCGCCAGGGCCTGACCCCCAAATATATATATATATATATTTTTTAACAGGAAGGGGTCCGCGTGGCCCCCCTCCTGTGGCTAATTCCAGTCCCCGGGGACCCCATCCCCTGGGGCATGGCCACATTTTAAAAATATTTTTAAGGAGGGGAGCTGCATAGACCCCTCCTCAGGCCACTTTAGGCCCCATGACCCCATCCCTCGGGGCCGGCCTGCCTCCTTTTTTTTTTTAATGTTTTAATTATTTGGGGTGGGGGGCCCCCCTCCAAGGCCACTTCTGGCCCCGGGGACCCCATCTCCCAGGGCCTGGCCCTCTCTGTTGGGGACCGTTGGGGGGTCCCCAAGCCCCCCACGGTCCCTGTTGGCTCCCCGCCTCCTGCAGGAGCCGGCATTGCTTTTCTACATGGGGAGGAGCTAACATGCTGCTCCCCATGTAGAAAAGCAATCAGCTTTGGTTTTTGGAAGAGAGAGCAGGTTTCCTGCTCTCTCTTCCAAAAACCAAAGCAGTTTGCTATGATAGGGTGGGAGCGAGGCTAGACCAGGAGCTAACTTGTGGGCTAGTTGGCCCCCAGGGACCCTCAGGATTGAAGGGGAATTACTTCCCCAACTTAAAATGCGCCACAGGGCTTGTTTGCACACATGTCACTTTGGGCCCAGCCCCCTTCCTTCACCACTGTGCAAACGCGCCAGTGGCACATTTTAAGTTGGGGGATTAAGTCCACTTGAACCTTCAGGGTCCCTGCGGTCCAACTAGCCCACCAGGTACCTCCAGTATGAACCACAGAGCTGTGTTGCAGAGAGGTGGTCTGAGGCCTCGCCCCTTTTTACACCTGCCTTACCGTTTAAGTAGCGAACGATCTATCAGAGTTCAACTGTGCTACTGTTTAGCATGTTCTGAATAATTTCTACATTTGCACAAACTGTCTGCTGAAATATCCGTGACAAACTTTTGAAAAAGGACAGATACACTTTCATATGTCTGAATGGAGGGCTCACTTATGTGACATCGCTCTAGTGAAATAGTTTTCCTCAGTCTAGAGGCACAGAAACAAACTATGGTAAAAGCAAAACCTTGAAACTGCAAACAGACATGTTTGTAAAGGGAAATACGAAACGAGGCACTGCATAAATTCCTCATCATGCAGGGGGTTGTGCTGGAGTAGTGTTTTAGGGTTTTGGGTAGTGTAGTGGTGTTTGTGGAGAGTAGGGGGTCGTGTTGGTGGTAGTGTTTTTAGGTTTAGGGTAGTTCAGTGGTGTTTGGGTAGTGTAGGGAGCGGTGGTATTGGTAGATTTGTGTAGTGTCGGGGGTCGTGCTGGGGTAGTGTTTTTAGGTTTATGGTAGTTCAGTGGTGTTTGGGTAGTGCAGGGAGTGGTGCTGGGGTAGATATAGGGTTTAGGGTAGTGCAGTGGTGTTTGTGTAGTGTAGGGGGTTGTGCTGGGGGTAGTGTTTTAGGGTTCAGAGTAGTGCAGTGGTGTTTGTCTAGTATAGGGGGTAGTGTTTTAGGGTTTAGGGTAGTGCAATGGTGTTTGGGTAGTCTGGGGGTAATGCTGAGGGTAGATTTAGGGTTTAGGGTAGTTTAGGGTAGTGCAGTATTGTTTGGGTAGTGTAGGGGGTCATGCTGGGGTAGTGCTTTAGGGTTTAGGGTAGTGCAGAGGTGTTTGGGTAGGGTAGTGCAGGTGTGTAGTCATTAGGCCCCACAGCATTAGTGGAAGAGCCAGGCCTTCAGACTCTTTCAGAATTGAAGAAGTGAGGTATATTCAAGAAGGCTGTTCCAGATTTTGCGTGCAATGTACGAAAATGAGTCACATCAAATTCTGCTTTTGTGGCTACTGGGAGTGTGTGCAATTGAGAGTGCTGCTGAGCACAGTTTTCTGGTTGGCTAGTGAAAGTGTATGTCTTTGTTCAGGTATACGAATCCAATGTTGTGCAGTGCTTTATATGCACGGATGAACAGCTTGAATTGTCCATATTTGCATATGCGGAACCAGTGTAGCTTTCTGAGGTGTGGCAAGATGTGAGTGGTATGTTTGAGGTTGAATCTTTCTGCAGTGTTCTGGATGGCTTGGATTTTGTGTGAGAGCTGTCTGGAGATCCTGGCGTAGAGAGTGATGAGTGTTTGTGTGATGGTATGTATGGTGTTCTAGGGGCAACCATTTGAAAATCTTTAGTGGTAAACATAGGATATGGAAGCAGGAAGTGTTAACAGAATTGACATGCACTGTCACATTGAGTTTATCTTCCTGAAGGATTCCCAGGTTTCTGGCATGATTGGTGGGTTTGGTGTGGGTCCGAGCTCTGTTGGCCACTAAGAAGGATCGTAGGGAGCCTTCCTGCTTCAGTAGACCAATATTTTTGTCTTGTCGGAGTTGAGTTTCATGCATTTGGTTTTCATAAATTCTGATAGATTGATCATGAGGTTGGTGAAGTTTGTTCTGCTGGTGTTTGTCTTTAGGCCTGGGTAAACAGTTTATTATGCCAGAGTAATCAGAGTGATTACAGTAATAACACATTAGTCATGTGAAATTGTCAAAATTGTGTAATTATGCAGTTGAGTAATTAAGAGTAATTTGGTTCAAAAATCCTACCACAAGAGTAGAGGACAAATGAACTAAGAGAGAGTGAGTAGCTAATGGTTACTGCTTTTTGTGTCCAGCAATATTTAGCACTATTTTCTTAGCAAATAAAATTGAATTCTAGCGCTAATTTTGGATGCAAGTGTGCATTTTGCACTAAGAAAAGATGAATGCTGGATTATGCTTCTCCCGTAATTACATGTAAATTTGTTGTAATTACAAGTAATTTCACTAGAGATAATTACCCAAGTTATCCCCAACCCTAGTCCTGGCGCCGTAGGATATGATGGTTATGCCTTGGGATTTGATGATGTTATCGAACAGAGTTATGTAAATGTTGAAGAGAGATGAGCCCTGCAAGACTCTGCAGACCAGGTTCTTGGATTGAGATCTGTAGGGTGGTAGTCTGACTTTCTGTGTTTTTCTAATGAGAAAGGAGCCTATCCAGTTGTGTGGATACTGTGGAGTCTACTGATAGGTGAATGGTGAGAGGCAGGAGTAGGCTGCAGGAGGTCAAGCTGGATGTGGGCTGGGGTCTCTCTTCACTTCACTATGGTTTGTATGTCATCTGTGGCTGCAATTGGTGCAATTTCCTTGCTTTGGTTACTTCTGAATTCTGACAGGTGTTGTCCAGAAGGTGGTGAAGTTTGAGGTGACATTTATGCTGTTTTGAGAAAAGTTAAGAAATTGGATATTTGTTATCATTCCAGCTCAGAGATAAGGGCTAAAAGTCTTTAATTTCTAGTATCCAAAATGTGTCTTGTCAGATAATAACAAGCATTTCGGGCATCTTGTCTGCTTTTCATGATTTTTATTCTACCCTATTTAGGGAGGAGTGTGCTCCCGCACAAGAGTGGATTGAGGGCTATCTCCATCTCAGCGTGTCTACATCAGTTAAATACTTGACAATGTGCAGTACGAAATGCACAAGTAAGTGTACCTGATTTTAGGAATGCTAAATATCAAGAAAACCCAGGTCTACCAAAGCTCTGGAATCTCGATATGTCTGCTCAGCCATCTATTTGGGGTTTCAGATTGCATCTTGTACTAAGGTTGATATTGGTCTTAACTTTAATACACTATTTAATGGATCGTTTGCATTATTCCAGAAACTAGATAGACTACTGTAGGATCTCACCCTCGTTGCAGGTTCACCCTCAATTCTTTTGCCGTTCTTCCTCTATTTTTGCTGAACTCATTTTTTGACAACTTTGGGACTTTGTGCACTTTACCATTTTTAACCAGTGCTAAAGAGCTTGTGCTCACTCTCCTAAAACATGGTTAAATTGGCTAATACCCAATTGCTATGTATAACATACTTTTAAGTTCCATATAGAGTGTACCACATACCCAGAGCCTGAAAATTAAATTATACTTATTGTGCCACCCACTTAAGTAGCACCTTAAAACATGTCCCAGTGCTGCAAAAAGTAACCCTTTTGCCAGGCCCAAACCTTCCATTTTAATACAGACAAGTCACTCCTAGCGTAGGCTCTGGACAGCACAGAGGGCAGGGTGCAGTGTATTTTAAACGTCGGACATCTATTGCAAGGCCTATATCTCAGCTTTGGATAACATTGGGGATTCCTTCCTACATTTAATAAGCTGTAATTTCCAATTGAGAGCAGGTCGCTATGCCATGTTTGGGGTCTTGGTAATTGTTGTGAAAAACCCTATTTAATGACAAAGTTGGGTTTTAATTGACTTTTTGAAAATGCCACATTTTCCTGCCCTTAGCCTATTTGTTCCTGCAGCCTGTCTTGGGTCACATGACTGGATGTAACTGACAGACTTTGTGAATTCCTCCAAGACACTCAAACAATAGAAATATTAGGTATGCCTGGATGGGCCATCTGCTGTCAGGATGAGGGGGCAGGGCTTAGCACAATCCCTCTTGAAACTGAATAGAGAGTGCTCTGCCCTCTTTCAAGGGATTTTACACCTCCATATTGTCATTGCAGCAAGCATGGAGCCAGGGCAGAGGAGCTAGGGAATGACATGCACTGCAAGGTAACTTCTAGAAATGTCTCTCACCTTCTAAAAGGTGGGTACCTGAGTATAGAAAAGGGACCTCAGACACTCAAACTCTGCAGTTCACTACTTGACCTGAAGAAGGACTCCTAGAAGATTGACTGCTGCTATGACCTGCTGTGAAATCTACCAGACAGCAGCTGTATTTGGAAGGACTGTTTTACTGTCTGGAATCTGCCTTGAACCCTTAGAGGCCAGTCCTGCTGTTGAGTCCTGCATTTTCACCTGCAACCAGGACAACAAGAGTGACTCCAATGGTTAGTTTGCTGGTATTCTATTTAGCACCACACAGAATTAAAAGGATTTTGTCATCTTGAACCTGCAAAAGGACTCAGCCTGAGTGGGTCTTGAAACCACAAGAGGTATCCCAACAGCCCCAGGCCCATGGCTGAGGTTCTAGATTTACCCAGATGGCCTGAGGATTTAAAAAAATATTGGCCAAAAACTGATATGAGAACCAGGAAGCCTGGAGCAACCTGCTTACCTATCTGCCCAAAGTGCATCGTCAGGTTGACTGTGCAGCTTCTCTCATAATGTACTGATCCCCATCAGCAAAAATCCTTTTCAGTGGTCCTTTCCTGACGTGAAGTAGAGATTTACCTTTTTGAATTGGGACCTTAGACTTCAAGTTTCAATTTAGACTTTAGATCTATGTTTATGTTTATGTTTGTGAATTAGACGCTTAGACTTCAGGTTGTTGGTCATCGTGCTGCTCTGCACTGCATGACAGGGATAGGGCAGGAATGCATCACATTTAAACAAATATGGTACATTAATGTAATTTTGCTTGTACTGGCACTATTTTGGCAACCTAGCACCAACTCATGCACCCTTGCACTATTGTACAAGGGGGCCTGTGCTGCATGCAGGATTATTTGTGTGCTGGAAGGGGCATCCTCCTGCATGAAAAACAATCCTGGGAGGCATATTCCACTTTCTATGTGGGCAGCAAAATGCAGCGTACATAGAAAGAGGAACAAACGAGAATAAACAGAGATATTTCTCCTTATTACACCTCCCCTGGGACGGTGTAAGATTTTGGCTTCCCCCAGGTTTACAAGTTCGTGTAAATCTGGTGATGCATCAAAATCCATGGGAGTTGCATGGGGACACCCACGCAAGTCCCATGGAACACATTCCAAAGGCAAGGTAACACAATGCCACAATTTGCACTGTACTGCTTTACTCGAGATTTTTTAACCCAATCAGAGCCACACAAAGGACCTTTGCATGGCTTCAAAAATCTGACTTAGAGATTTGTGTTACACATGTACCACGTTGCGTGGTGCAAACATGACCGAACCCACTCATAAATAAGGCCCTTAAATTCAAGTCAAAATTTTGCTTCCTGAATTGGGCCCTGCGAGTCTCCAGCTTCACTCTTGATTGTTGACGTCAATCTGAAACCATTAGTGAAAAACATCCACACTATTCCCTTTTCCCAACATAAATGTATATGATTCTATATGGTCAATGAGATAACATTGAAATACAATGTTCAATGAAGAGAGCAACCAATTCCAAGATTTGTGAACACACAAAACCCTGCTCAAGCTCTTTAGTTCAATGCAGTGCTTCTAATGATCATACGGTTCACTGATAGAGACTTCTGAAATACTTCTGTTGACGTCAGCACACCAACAAAGTTCGAAAGCAATCTGATACAAACATTATAAATTATTGGATGTGCTTGAACTACTATTAAGGTGCTCATTACGATGTCAGTCGGACAAGTGTCTGTCCAACATCACAATGGGAGTGGAACTGCCTTACTTGTACTCAGCAGTTCCACCCACCGTAATCCATTGTGACCGCCAATACAGCAGTCAGAAATATGCCTTTTCAAATTGCAGTATGTGCAATGGCCCATAAAAGGGCTGCAGCACAAGCTGTATTTGAAAAAAGGCATATTTTGAAACATCTATGTACAGTTTGCCAGGCACCACGTGGTCCTGGCACACTGTGCATGGATGATTGGATGAGCACCATGTGTGTCCGCAGGCCCTTTAGCAGAGGCCCGGGGGGCAGGGGCCCTGCTATGGCCCCCAAAGTCCCTTTCCGTCTACCATTTCATGGCAGCTGAACAGCCATGAAAAGGAAGAGGGAAACGGGCATTGCAATCCCTAAGGGAGGTGCCTGAGCAAGCACCTCCCCTATTGTAGGGATTACAGTCCCACCAGTTCCCCAACGGGCTCCTTGAGCCCATTAGAAAAGCAGCGATTGGCCCCTTCACCCGATGCCTCTGACCACTGGATCTTAATTTGGCAGTCAGACCACTTCAGTTGATGTTGAAGGGCCCTGCAACTATGACCTGTCTGTGGCCAGCCCTTTGACATTGTAATGAGGGCCCAAGTGAGAAGAAATGGCGAATCCAAAAGGATTCATCTACACCGCATGTTTTAAGCAACCACAAAATATTTTAAACAACATGGGGGCTTAGTTGTTTCCCTTTGATAAGCCACTAGGGAGCATATTTACTAAGATCTAGTGCCCTGTTTGCATCACAAAAGTGATGCAAATCAACGCAAAATCTTTTTTTCCAATTTATTTTCCGGTGGAAAACTTGTTTCAAGTAGGTGCTATCATGGAGAACTGCTTTTATTTCTCCTTTCTTTTCTGACTTTACATGTGCGCTACACTGTGCAGTACATATACAAAATGAGAAAATGTTTAATGTCAGTCTAAGTATAGTATGAAGTACTGATAGGGTAGTCTTTAAGCACAAAATCTATGCTGGACTCATGCAGAAACCCTTACACTATAGTGCAAAGGTGTGTGCATCACACATAGAGGAATATGCATCTCAGTGTTGTTTTTGTCTAGAGAAGTGCTCCTTCCTGCACAAAAACAACCCTGCATGCAATCTGACAGTGCCGAAAGGGCTCCAGCAACAGATGAAAGGGCAGAATGCACTATATTCCTACCCTTTCCCTGCCACTCATTGCAGCACAGCACCTCAGCTTGCTGCACCACACCGCATGCCATTTAGTAATAGGCCCCCCAATTCTCAAAGAGGGTCGACTTGAGCCCTTGAACAAACCTGAATAGAGAACTATTGAAGCAAAGCATTTCTAAGGCCTCTTTTCCTTCATTTGACAGAAAGGGCCTTAATCTGATGTCGGTGGTAGGCAATTCGACAGCTCATCAGTGGGGAGCCGCCCTACATCTGCTGCTGCGATCCGACCGCCTTGAAACGATGTGTGTGGCCGGAGGCAGCAGGCAGTGGGACTGTCAAACGCTTTCTGACGTGCTCAAGGAGCCCATTGGACGGACAGTAATCCCAAAAAAAGGGGTAGTGCTTGCTCCGGTACCGCAATAGGGGAATACAATATCCCTTTCCCTCTGCCTGTCTATGGCGGTGTGATCACCATAGAAAAACAGATGGAAAGGGACTTTGGAGACACCTACCAGGGCCCCGGGCCCCAGAGCCTCAGGTATGGGGTCACCTGTGGTGTCCCACTAAGCATCCCCGCAACGTGTGACAGGCACTGCATGGTTCCTGCCACACTTTACAGGGATGTTTAAAAAGTGCAGATTTCCTATTGTGGCTTTTGCTGCAGCCCGCAGCGCAATCCACAATAGGAAAGATGTACTTTCCTACCACCGTGAAGGTGACTGTCGTACATACGTCTGACTGGCATCGTAATAATGCCAAAAGTGTTCAATGAGCTTTACTAGACATAGTTAGCCCTATAGAACAACAAGAGCATGGGACCTTACTTCCAGGTATTTCACGACTTCACTCTATCTATAAAGAAATTAATCATCTGGGTAATTCCATTTGTTTATGACCTAAACCAGTTCCTCTTCATAGAAGCATTTTACAGGGTCAAACAGTTCAAAACTCTATGACATTGGCCCACACAGCAATCAAGACAAGAACAATATTTCTAGAGCTCTGCAGCATATGAGTAGTGAGGTTCTACATATCTTTCATTGGGCACAAATGGGCTCCCAGATCCTTTGGCCCATCTTTATCTTCAATAAGGACACCTTTAAACTTTTTCAAAATACTTGATTTGATGTGCTCACTTTAGTCCCAAACGTGGAGACAATCAGGAGCCGCTGCTGGACCTCCTATCCCCCTCAGGATCAAACCTGTTCAAGGAACAGAAACTCTTTAAACTAAGCGCTGCCCATGTGAGGAAAGTGGGTTGGGATAACATAAGAAAGGAGAGACTTGAGGTAATAGATCTGCTCAGCGACTGTGCAACACTGAGTAACAGAATTTGCCACTCCTGACACCCTGTGTGTCTGTGAGGTAGATATGCACTGGACCAGAGCCTCTGGTTTTGCGATGATACAATACACTGGAAATAACAAGAGGTGGCAGCTACTATCAGTACACTAACAGACCTCTATAAACAAGGACCGTGCATTGATTTCAGTGACATACACTTACTAGTTTCATCAGCAGCACGGCATGAGATCAGAATATCCAAAATCACAGATTGGAGATTGGAACACTCCAAAGAATATACTCGGAGCACAGATTGAAGTTACTGGCACTCACAAGGATTAAACTCAGAACACAGATTGGCTCCGTCACTCCTTTCCAGTAATCAACATCTCACAGACAAATTGGTTTCTATGGGCAAATTCCTGTATGGATTTTGCCTTTCCACTTCTGAAGAGAATAGTTTAATCAAACAGTAGAATTTCTTTTAAGTAGTCCAATACTAAAGTGTGATGGTTTTGGAAGTTGTTTGATCTTATGTTTCCTGCCTTTAAATGATCCTGGTGTTAGTTATGATGCATTCTTTTCAACATTGTTTTATCATCAATCATATTCAGTTTGTCAACATGGAATGCAAGAAGATTTAATTTTCCAACTAAGGTGTTCATTGCGAGCTGCTGTGTTAGTGTGATATGTATCACACCTCTCAGGAAGTGTGTACAGCACATCAACTATTAGGGCTTAAGCCATATTTATTGACTTTAAGTCCTTTCTTCCTGTTCTATGAGGTACACATGTTATCTCTCTCATGTGGAAAAAAGCTGTATTGTTTTACTTAAACGAGGGACAAACTTTTTTTGTAGCCGAACAGGTAGGAACTTTGAATTATGATTAGCCCCCTGAAAAAAATCCATTCTTAAGGACAAACAACCCTGAAATACAAAAACTTTCAAGACCATGATATGCCTGTTTGCACATTCAGATTTTGCTTTGTATTCAGAGTGTTATGAGATGGGCCTTCTGCTGGAAAAACACATTCTGTAGGACAGTGCCAAAAAGGTACCTTTGTCAAGACCCTGTGAGCTCCATATGCTGAGCTGAAAACTTGTCACAAAAAATAGACAAACTGTTGACATTTAGGGACTCAGTTTAACCCATGTAAAATTCTCTTATTACCCAAAATCAATAACTTCATGCTGTACATCCCTTACAGTTCTTGCTAGGTTTAAAACATTTAGGGTGCATTCAGGCAGGGCCCAAGTCAGGTCCTGAGCTTGTATCTGGTCATCAATATCGTACGACTGGTGGAAACATGCAAGGCTTGGCCTTCTGTTATGCACTCACCTGTTCCGAACCGCGGAAACGATACTGGAGCTTATGCTGGACCTCCTATTCAACTCAGGGCCAAGCCCAATCAAGGAGCAAAGACTTCTTAAATCAAGCACTACCCTTGGGGGGAATGGAGGTTTGGATAAAACACGAAAAGAGAGAATTGCGAGAATCTGCTTAGTGGCTGTGCGACACTGTGTAACAGGATTTGTTGCTCTTAAAACCTTCTATGTCTGGACGGTAGATACGCTTTAGATCGGAACCTCTTCTTTTTGCAATGATGCAATACAATGGAAATAGCAAGAGGAGGCATTTACCATCAGTTCACTAACAAGCCTCTATATACAATGACCATGCATTGAATTTAGTGACATACACGTACAGGTTTCATCTTCAGCACGGCAGGAAAGCAGAATAAACAAAATCACAGACTGGAGTGAGGGACACTCTCAAGAATAGACTCTGAACACAGATTTGAGCTACTGACACTGCCAAGAGTTAAAATCGGCACACAGATTGAAGTTACTGACACTCCCAATGATTACATTCGGCACACTGATTAGAGTCACAAACATTTCTAAGGATTAAACCTGGAATGCAGCTTTCGGCACAAGGTTCACACCTATATAAAACTCTCTGAAGGGCTGTCTCTTGGTGTTACTGTTCATCAGGGCAACACATAGCTAAAGTCTTTAGTTGTTACGTAATCCCAGTTCAAGTACCACGGTTGCAAGAAGGGTCTGGAACATGAACACATAAGAAGTGCTGGAGGAAATCACAGAGATGACATGGAGGAAAAGTTTGTAGTCTTTTGAAGATGTTGGACTTCAGTCCTGCTTACTATTATAAGAGGATTAGTGCCCACTAACCTGATATCAAGTACCTAGCCTTGTTCTTCCACTTGTCTGAAATTTGAAGAAGCTCTCAAGGTTTTGACTCAAGGAGTAGCAGGAGAACGGGAGTGTAGCTCTGCAGAAGGAAGAGATGAAGGAGGTATCAAAGGAGCTGGAGCCATGGGAACCACCTGTTTGACCTGGAATTGAAGGAGACTGGAGCACTTCTTGGTTCTGGCTTGATTCTTCGGGTGAGTAGAAAAGGTGAAGCTTGTTCAGCAGGAGCGAGGCTATGCCATGACATGGGCTTTGGTGTGGTTAAAATGCCCTCTTGAAAGCTCAACAGATATTGATGGTTCATATGTAGCATGTGGAGCACATGACAGTCTGGAAGGTTCTCAATGACCCTTGAAGGAAACACGTGTCATTACACTTGCTTTGACATAACAGGAAGAGCAGGTGCAACTTAATTGGAACCAAATAACCAGGAAACAAATGTATTGTTTTTGTTTGAATATGCATGACAGAAAAAACACCAATGCCCAACAAACAGTGGGTGCAAGGTACTTTATTGCTTCACAGGATGCTGGGGGAAGCTTGCAGGGACTCAAGCACAATGGAACCATGGCCTTTGGGGATCATACGTCATGGTATCATAGCGTGCCATTAAATGCCACAATGGTAATACAACATGAGCCCTGTGCGCTAAGGCCACTACACAGAGGGTGCATGAAGGGGTTGTAACAGGCTGGCTTATTGTCATTCTTCCAAAACTTGCCAAGAGAATCTCTGTTTGATCTTCATCACTCCTTTCAAGCAATCAAAATCTAATTTGAGACTCTTCGATCACAGGGGAACATTTCTATATGGGTCTTAGCTTTCCACTTCTGAAGGGAATAATTTTTATCAAACAGAAGAATATTGTTTTAGGCAGTCTTATGCCACAGTGTGGTGGTTTTGTTGTGTGTCGATTTAGATACTGTATATAGGTTTCCGGCTTATGCCCTTATATAGGCACAATTCACATTGCCCTTATTTAGGCATAGAAGTCCAATTCTTATTTAGGCATTATCCATGCTAACCAACTACAGGCATGGCCACCTATATCCGTCTATCCACGTCACAACAAGTTCTTGAAAAACCAAACTCTTAAGCCTTTAGGACTTCCCCTTACTTGGATTATTGGCTTCTCCAACAACTCATTTATTATGCATGATCATCTATTCCATTGGGGTTCATTCATGACATTCCTCTGCCCGATATTTACGTCAATAATGGCATTCCTAAACACCTTCAAGGTATAAATATACCTTCACTTGCCATCACAAGTCATAGCTTACCACGCTCGCTCGCCACGGCAAGTTCAGGAGTAATTTGAGTCCCCACCTGACGCACTGACCAGACGCTGCCATCCTCCTTGCAGATAACCCAGCAACAGTGTTTCTGACTCCCTCTTGCGGGGTGTTAGAGATCGAGACCCGGAAAGAGATTCCAACCTCTCTCATTCTAAGGTATTGAGCAGACTAGAACCTAGAGGGACTTTTGCCAAATCTTGGCAACACCAATCCTAACTATAGCTAAACTATACTATAGAAAAACAGCACCTACTTCTTACCTCATACTACACTTAGGTTAGGTACACTGGGGTAGAACTAACTAGAAGCAGTAGACGAGTATTCACATTTTAGCCTTTGTTATTTATGTATGTATTTTTATAAATATATGTCATAGCTACAAACCATTCTATTGCAGTACTATTTTATCTCACTGCTAACGCTGTACGTATAATACTTCGCATTCTGTCTTACGATTGTAGCAGTTCCTATCTTTTGCACGAGAAATAAGACTGTTCAATAAACCCTTTTTATTGCAACGCTCGAATACCTATTTGAGTGTAAACTCTGTAGAAACGAAGCATGCACAATTGGCTGAGTGAAACTGTTATCTATTGTTTCCACGATTCTGAGACTGTTCCGATTCTAAGAGAAACAAAGTTATAATTTTTATTCAGTTGTCAGAAACTAATCCCTTCTTGTTTATTCGAGAAGTTTCTAGTGACTTCTGAGTTAGCTGGCACACACAAGTAATTAAGTTTAACGTATTTGATAGAGGCATACTGACCACAGTCCTATGCCCTAAATATAGTGTATATGTTTCCAATGTGTAGAGCCTATCAGGGATATAGGAACTACACTACAGTTTTGGAAGCTCTTGCAACAAATGATTCCTGTTTTCAAAAATCTTGGTATAGGTTTGGATGCATTGTTTTCAGCATCATTTTGCCAACAATCAGATTCAGTTTGTCAACATAGATTCCGAAAAGATTTCATTTTCCATCTAAGCCCTTAATTGTGAGCTGCTTAGTCAGGTGTGGTGTTTATCACACCTGATAATTAATATTTCTGGGCCTGATTCATAAAGCGCCAATGCACTCGTGAAGGAGGCTTCAGAGTGATAGCGGGACCTCCGTACTTTAGTTACCCATTGTGGAGGTCTCACCATGAGTGCAGGGCCACCCATAGGAGCGGGTCCCCACCACAAATACGGGGCCTTCGCCTTGAGTAAGGAGGCATTTTGCGAATTGCCACCAATGTGTTGATACATTATTTATTGGGTTCAATATATGGCACCCCTTATGGGGTTTTGTGTTTGAAATGGAACATCACATGCATTTTGTGAGGCTTACTGCATCAAAAATGGCATGTCCTGGTATTTTGCAGGACCTTTCCCCCCCTTTCAAATTCATCACCTTTGATTTGAAAACATTTAGTGGAAGTTGTATATTTTAATTGTACCTAGTATGTATCAAAAGATGCAAATAGGGGGCGTGGCCAAGATGGCGACCGGGATAGACGTTGCCGTGTGAGGCTCCCAACCTAATCCCCCGTGAAAGTAAATTTTGCCATGTTCTGTGTCCCTACGCCTCATCCATCATATGTTATGTGTGCATGACCAATATGCATATGTTATTCCCCATGTCCGATTAATGACGCAATTACAGTTGTGTCCACCTCTGGTATGTCATTTTCCAGTCCTCGTGAATACTACGAATATCAGGCCTATGTAAAGTTATGTTGCCACGTTTCTCAGTATGCACGTTATTCCATTATAAAGTCCCCGTTTCCAGGCCTCAAAAGGGCCCGGACATCAGATTCAGCTCCTGTCTCCTGAAAGCCTCGCTGAGGAGCGATACAGCCCCCACCTGTATCCTCGACCCTTCACTTACTTCCTGCTTCGCAGTGCCCGGTGCAGCTTGGCTCTGCCTCTGAGTCTGCCAAAAGTATGTTATAGTTCCAGTTATCAGTTCAGTCCTCCTTCTCTGCATTCCTAAGCTACTGAACTGCATCAATAGTTTCCGTCATTGTCTAGCCTTCTCGTCTCCATGTTAGAGAAATACTGTATTTAATGGTCATTTAGTATTCTTCATCACGCATTTCATATAGAATAATGTATGGTCCAGACTTAGAGTCAAGTTAGCTTTTCCCCTCATGACTCCTAGTTTATATCAACATGTTCCCTAAACATCAGATACCAGATAGGGTTTAGGTACATGTCGCTCCGACCCTCCAGACTTTAGTCTCTGCTCCTAGCACAGAGTTCGTAGCCCCCAGCTTCTCCTAGTAACACGTCATTGCCAGTTTTCGCGCACCATTAGGTTAGAGGTCCCGGCTCCTTAGGTAGCCCCCTCCTATGTTTCCGCCCATTCATGACATATTCTGTTACGTTTGCATCACATGTCTATGTATACTCCCAGTTACACCTCTTTTTATTGTTATCTCTCGCGACTGCTACGCGTCACGCCTTCTGCTCCACCCACTGTTACGCCTACTGCAATGTAATACTATGTGTTTGCGTTATGTATATAAGTCAATGTATTGTTATTAAAAGTTAGCGCGCTCATCCCAGACCTAGCCCCAGCAGCTGCTGGGCCTCTTTTCCCCTGCTGGGCCCCAGTTGTCCTGCTGGGCCCTGTCACCTCTGTTCCTATGCAGGTTGTCCTGATCCTGTCCTTATGTTGTAATAAACCTGCAAAAGCTCCTACTACCTCGAATCTTGACTCTTATTTTATTGAGCTATCTGTTATTCATTCATTCATTCAAAAATAGATCCGGTATTATTTATTTATATACCACATAATGGCGCCCGAACAGGGACTTGCCCTTTCCCCACGCGTCGGTGAAGCCACGCCGACCCCCTGACCCTCTGCAGTCGTGACGGAACCATACCGTGCACTGGCAGATATTTCTGCTCCAAGTATCCCTCAGGCCCACGGAGGAGACGGAGGAGGCGGTCCAGCATCCGAACGAGACGGTGGAGGAACGCGGCGAGTCCCGACCAGAGCCCAAGCCGAGAGTCCAAGGTCCGAGGTATCCGGAGGCCCACCTGTAACTGAAGTCCGAAGTTCGTCGTCCGTCGTCCAGTCCAGTCCGAGGCCTTCCGTTCCGTGCTGCCCGGTGAGTACCATTGCTGGGGTAGTATCTAGACAGGACCAATCTAAATTGACTCCTGGTCCGTGGGTTGGTGGTGCCCAGACTCACAAACGAAGTGTTCACCTAGGTGGATACGGGTCTTGATGCGTCCCTTTATGGGACCGGTATGTTCCGTACTGTTACAGCAGTGCATCCAGTAACTCTAGTCTGTTCCGTTCTCGAGAAAATCTGTTCTATTTCTGTTCTCAGTATTCCAGGTAATATTCTGTCCGAACTGTTATTTATAATGTTCTGCATGTATTTTACTGTTGTGGTATGAGTGCGACGTGATTTTGTGTTTTCATTGTGTATTGTATTGTGTCCAGATTACAGTTCAGTCATGCCGCTCTTTTCCAAGTTACGTCAGTTAAAAACTAGAAAGGGTTTATTAGAAGAAGCAGTTCCTGTCCCGCCCAGGGACAGTCCAGGTCATTTTATGTATCAGAAACATGGCATAAGCGCCATATTATATCTAGATTTATGGGTAGAGTATACCAAACAGTTAGAAGAAAAGTATAGATGGCCCGTATCGGGTACATGGGATGCCGAATGTATCATGCGAGTAGAAGAAGCATTATGGAAAAAGAAAGCCAGACAGTCACAGAAAGATGCCATCGAGTTATGGCGTAAAGAAGCGCATAGAAGAACGGAAAAGGAAGTCAGAAAGTCAGAGTTAAGTAGAGAATCCCAGGAACGAGCCCAAGAAAGAGAATTAATCGAGATAGGTGAACAAGTCAAAGCCGAACAGTCAGACAGACAGAGGCATGCCCTTATTAAGGGTATGTATCCTCTGCTTGCCGAAGGCTTGCCGAAAGCAACCCCAGAGGCATCCAGTAATTTCCCGCCACCATTAATTCCGACCAAGCTACGTCACAAACAGACCGCAGCTGATATTTTTATTTCGTCCTATCTGGACGACACAGTCCCCGAATATGCAAATCCTGTTCGCGCTCCGCCAGTCCCTGTAAATCAGGTAATTCATGCTCCTCCAGACACCGGGGTGCCCTTAACAGTCCCCCCGGGTCAGTCCGCCATACAAGTCCAGCCCACGTTACAATTACCGACCCTGCCAGGACGAAGAATGTCAGTCGACGATTCTAGTCTAGGGGCCGCAGGAGGAGGTCTTCCTCAAACCCCGCCGCCACACAAGCGTTTAACATTACTCGAATTACATGCTCAAGCGTTACAGCGCACGCCTAAACATCAGTCTGTTACAGAAATCAGGCAAACCCTTAACGAATGTGTCTATGATCCAGTTCCAGGCGAATATAATATGGTTTTATATTCCTTACGTGTAAGGAGAGTGACCGAGTATCTAGTCACCTTGCCGAATATGAAAGAAGATCTAGACAGAATATATCGTTTCATCCGTACAGGGGATGATCCAGAAAGTATTGGCGAGATTATGTCTCAAAGGAAAGCCGAGATTCAGCTCATGATATTAAAGTTCCTGATCAATTGTCTAATAAGAGAACAAGATTACCCGTCTAAAGATCCCGCCGAAATGAGAATCCTGACAAGGTGGAGTGATAATATAGCCGAGGGTAAGCACAAGACCGTCGGTGCCATGGAGAGTATGTACAAGAAAATTCGTAAAGAAATAATAAGGTTACACGACCAGCGTAAAGCAGCACAAGTAAGCGAGAAAGAAAGTATCTCTGATCCTGAAGAGGAAGACGAGAATCCCGTCAGAATAGCGTATGTAGGAAAATCCAGATTTCCAGATCGCCATTTACGCCTAGAACCCAAGTCTATTTTTCATCATCCAGCACCAGAACAAGGTTCTCTAGAACAAGTATTTCAAGCTACCGATCACATTCTGAAATCACGAATCGGTTATAGTGAGTTAAGTACCATGCATGAACAAGAACTAGCCCGATCAGCAGTCCGATGGATTACTGATTCTACCACTTTTCCAGACGAAATAGTGGCACAAATGTTTCTGAAACTGCCCCCAGCCGAGCAGCGACTGGTGGGTATGTATATGACCCAGTACCTCATTACTCTGTATGAGGGTCAACATTCTGATCCAGGTCCGTTGCATGATATCCTGAACGAGTTACTCCAGTATAGATGGAGAGGTCTAGGTACCGATTTAATTAGTGTCATTCTAGAACAGCGTCACAAATACAGAACGTTTCTGAACCCGCATTTTGTTCATGTCTCACCCCCAGAAAGTAAATCATTCTACATAGACAGACAGAATCCGTTACGAGAAGTCCACCCAGTCCAAGGGGCGGGTGGCGTAATGCAACGAGTGTTTGTATACACTCCGATTTCAAAGATGGAACTTCTTGAAATGAAGAAATTAATTCCCTGTCATGACAAAGATCCAGCAGGGTTCCATAGAGAATTAAAAGACATGCTCCGTATGGGAGAATACACTTACCCAGACATCATTAAAATGTTAAAGGTCCTGTTACCCGCAGGGGTGTATGAAAAGCTAAAGGAAAAAGAATGGGAGGTGGGAGAGAAAAAGATCGATTGGGCAGCTCTAGAAGCTGAAGACAAGGCACGAGTACCAGGTACCGGTCTTGGAGATAAATGTAAAGAATTACCAGAATTATTGATTCAAGTTTTACCCAGATTATTGACAACGAGGAAGGAAGACTGGGATGCAATCTCAGCCTGTAAACAGAAACAAGATGAAGATATTAGTGATTTTTATTCTAGATTTGAAAAATGTTTCAGTATTAATAGTGGTCTCAAGACAAGTAGTGAGTCATACCCTCACCTTTTCGTTACCAAATTAGTCGAGAATTCGAGTCCACAAATTAAAAACCGAGTTTTGAAAGTCGAAAGCACCTGGCAAGCAAATACCCCGTCCCAGATGCTCCAGATGCTCCAGTATCACCAGAATAGAATCAGGGAAGAGCAAGAACACGAAAGAAAACGTATGAAAGACACGAAAATGAAAGTGCTAGTTGCACAATCTGTTCCTCAAGACAGTCAGAAGAGGGGTCCGAATCAAGCCAATCATCCTGCAGCTCCCGTTAAAGGGAACTGCAATTATTGTAAACAGCCAGGTCATTTCATAAATGAGTGTGCAGTTCTGAAACACAACATAGCCACTGGTAAGACTAAAGAAAGACCACGTCCGCTTAGACAAGAACAAGTTTCACAGATTCCTCAGCCACAGAATGCACCACAGACAGTTACAGCTCCGCAGCCTATTGCTGCAACACAGCACGTTACATCACAGATGTATCAGTATGCACAGTCCGAGTATCCAGAGTACCAGCCATATTCATGAAACAGCCTAGAGAGGGAGGTAGGCTTGCCTCTCATCGAGATACCTGTAGATCAAGAAGGTCCCTATGTTCACAGTCAAGTATTAGGGAAAGACAGAAAGTTTTTGATCGATACAGGGGCAAGTAGGACCACAATTAGTCACGCCGAAGTTCCAGGGGCTCCGCTCTCAGGCTCAAGAAATGTTTCCCTTGGATTTTCAGGAAAGCCAATAGTTAATGAGATATCAAAGCCAGTCACTCTAGAAGTAGGTCCATTGTCCCGTACTACTGATCTGTTACTTACTAAGTCATGTCCAGAAAATCTGTTAGGCATTAAGACACTGAAAGAATTAGGTGCAGTCATATGCTGTTCCCCAGAGGGAATACGATTGTTCCTACGAGACTTTAAGGGTCACTATGTATTACGAGATTTTGATTCAAGATTGTCTAATGTTCCACAGCATTTATGGGCGCAAGGTCCAACTGATGTAGGTTATATGCAAATCACACCCCATCGTGTGACTCTCAAACCAGGTGTAGTGTTACCCCGAATCAGACAGTACAGATTGCCACCTGAGGCTGTAGCAGCCTTATCCAAAATTATTGACGAGCTCATGGCTCAAGGAGTAGTTGTAGAAACTGACTCCAATGTATGCAATTCTCCGATCATTCCAGTCATGAAACGTACTGATCCGAATGCACCCCCAGTATATCGATTAGTGATTGATTTACGAGAGCTTAATAAATGTATTATTCCTCAGTACCCAGTTGTTCCAGACATCTCTTCCCTGTTAACAGCCATTGATTCCGAAGCCATGTTTTTCACTGTCATTGACCTCAAGAATGCATTTTTTAGTGTTCCAATTCATCCAGATAGCCAGTTTCTTTTCGGATTTTGTTTAAATGGAAGGAGCTATATGTTTACACGCGCTCCTCAAGGTTTCACAGAAAGCCCTAGTATTTACAGTCAAGCACTTAAGAGACAACTAGACAACATTCACATGCCAACTGACACTGCCCTGCTCCAGTATGTCGATGATCTCCTGATCACAGCCCGTTCTGAACGTGACTGCGAACGAGCGTCACTGACAGTTTTGTATTTCCTTGCCGAGATGGGACACAAGGTGTCACCTTCGAAGCTTCAATTCTGTGTCCAGCAAGTGGTATACTTAGGACACTTGCTGTCCAAGAGGGGTAGGCAGTTGACACCAGACCGTATCCAGTTAATAGCGAGTCTTCCCCAGCCCAGAACCCAGAAGGAGGTACGTGCCTTTATCGGCCTTACTTCTTATTGTAGACAATGGATTCCCCAGTATGCATTTCTAGCCAAGCCACTGATACAGTTAACGACACAGGAGGCAGCCGTATCGACTGTCCTCCCATGGACATCTGAACATACACTTAGTTTCAATGAGTTAAAGAAAGCCCTATGTCAAGCTCCAGTTCTAGCTACACCGAACTACAGTAAGCCTTTTACACTTTTCGTTACTGAACGCGAAGGTACAGCATTATCTGTTCTCACACAAGATCAAGCAGGACAATACAAGCCCTGTGCTTATTTTTCGAGCACATTAGATCCAGTCGCCCAGGCGTTGCCTGTGTGCCTCAAGTCAGTTGCAGCCACAGCACTAGCTATCAGACAAAGTGATTCCATAGTTTTAGGGCATTCCCTGACAGTACAAGTTCCACATTCAGTAGAAGTTCTTTTAAACCGAACACAAACTCAGCACTTGACAATTGCACGTTTAACAGGTTATGAATTGACACTGTTCCAGCCACACATAGAAATTAGACGCTGCAACGTCCTGAATCCTGCTACACTGTTACCATCAGTTAATTCAAATCCAGACACACATGACTGTGTGGAAGTAGTTAACATTACGACTAAGCCAAGACAAGATCTGACAGACATTCCGTTATCAGATCCTGACCTGACACTTTATGTGGATGGTTCATGTATGAGAACTAGTACAGGAGAACTAGTCGCAGCATATGCA
The DNA here is from genome assembly GCF_964261635.1 of Lissotriton helveticus. NCBI lineage: Eukaryota > Metazoa > Chordata > Amphibia > Caudata > Salamandridae > Lissotriton > Lissotriton helveticus. The sequence goes on from NC_136063.1 coordinate 55,474,507, forward strand.
GTAACTACTGACACCGACGTTATTGAAACACACCGTATTGATACCCTGTCTGCTCAAGCAGCAGAGCTAGTCGCTCTGACACAAGCCTGTATACACGCCAAGAACCTGAAAGTTAATGTTTACACAGATTCACGTTACGCATTCGGAGTTGTACACGACTTCGGAGTGCTCTGGCAGGAGAGAGGTTTCATGACTTCTCATGGAACCAAGATTCAGCATGGTCTCCTTATTCAAGCCCTGTTAGATGCCATACATTTACCGACATCCATTGCTATCATGAAATGCAAAGCACATACGAAAGTTACAGACATTATTTCCCAAGGTAATGATCTAGCAGACCGCACAGCCAAGCTTACAGCACAGACTCCAGACATTCCAGTTAATCAGACACATACTCCAGATCCGATTACATGCATGACAGTTAAGGACCCTACACAAGACGTCATAGATATACAGTTACATGCTACCCCCGATGAAATCAAGAAATGGTCTGAACAAGGAGGGGTCCAGACAGATCAAGGATGGTTAACGAAGGGTAGAGCCACATGGTTTCTCCCCGACTCTATGGTTCAAGTCATTATCAATACCGCACATAGTCCAGCACATTTAGGAGAAAAAGCTATGTTAGACAGTATCCAGAACATTTGGTTCAACAAGCATTTACGAGCTGCAGCCAAGCAGAAAGTCCGCACCTGTATGATATGTTGTCAGTTTAACCCAGGTAAAAGTGTCCCGGTGGAACAAGGTGGTTTCCAGCCCCCTGACCACCCTTTTGAGGTCCTCCAGATGGATTATATTCAAATGGAGCGATGTCGAGGTTTCAAGTATGTCCTTGTAGTAGTATGCGCTTTGTCCAGGTGGACAGAAGCATATCCAGTCCCAGATTACACAGCCGCGACCACTGCCAAGCAGTTGGTTCGTGAATTTTTCCCTAGATATGGACTCCCTAGAGTCGTATATTCTGATAACGGTCAGCCATTCTCATCTGAACTCATGAAGCACGTTTCCCTTTTGTTAGGGTACCAGTGGAAGTTCCATTGTGTACGCCATCCTGAAGCAGCCGGTCTCGTAGAGAGACATAATCAGACTCTGAAAATCCGCATTGCCAAAGTCTGTAAAGAAAAAGGTGTGGACTGGCTAGTAGCTCTGCCAGTCGCTTTGTTTTATATGCGCATGGTCGCACATTCCAGATCAGGTCTGTCCCCGTATGAGGTCGTATTCGGCCGCCCCCCTAACATGTGGGGTACTCCTAGACCCCGAAGTATTACTGATGTTTCATGTAATATGCTGACAGATTACCTAGCTTCCTTGATGTCTGCCCTCAACTCATGTCGTTCACAGGTTGCTGCCGCCTTTCCAGACAATACCGAGGTGGCACCACATGAAATCGTTCCAGGCTCCCTAGTGATGGTCCGGAATTTCGACAGATCAAGTCCGCTGGAACCACGTTGGAAGGAGCCACGTCAGGTCCTCTTGACCACCCGTACTGCCGTCAAGTTGGAAGGCAGAAAAGGATGGATCCACCTGTCTCATGTTAAACTTTTTAAAGGACTGAAATCCGTTTCTAAAAACATTTCCCAGGATTTGAAGGACTGCCAGAATATTGCTCTTAAGGACTGTCCCGCACAAGACATTATTACAACCCCTCCCTTGTTAGAGAAAACTCCGCAACAAGAGTATAAGTTAAAGCTCAGGTCTAGTAAAATAAGTCAGTCAGTTTGATTGTATAAGTCCTCCCCTAGGTGAAACGGTTAGACTGTTTCTGACATGTATAAAATAGACCCCCATAGTGAGAGAGTCAGTAATAACTCAATTCAATGTATCGTTTTTCTGAGTTTCGTATTATTCATCAGCATAATGATTTCCTGCACCAGCTATGCGTTCTATCTGTATTTTCCAGTTCCTCATGTAAATATGTCTGCTAATGCTACAGTAGAGCACACGTTTAGTGATCTGCCTCCTCACGAATATTCATACCGCCTCGCTATGCGCAACAACACATTTATCCGTATGTTACATTATTCACACCAGACCAGCAATGCCACTAATTGTTGGGTGTGTGGTCGACTCCCCCCTTTTCAGACACCGAAGGGAGTTCTGCCACTGTTTCCTTATCCATTCTCACATAATGGTTCGTGTGGAGCATGGTCCACGTTAACGTCATCCTCAACAGATATGTCTTTTCTTAACAGTACATGTTTTCCAGACAAGCAAGGTCTCCCCCACAGAACAGGTTTAGATCTAGAAAATGAAGTTTATAATTTAGGTAATTATTCGTCGAATTTTATGGTCCTGAATGTTCAGTCTGATACTACTCCAGACTTACCTGCTATTTCAGTATTACCTGTCAAAGGCGAATTATGTGTCCGTAGTTATGGTTCCGTACACGTAGGACATAGTGATTGTACTACTGTTATCCAGTATAGTGACAGTGGGAAATCTGTTTTCAAAGCTTCACGTCATTCTTATTTTATTTGTGGTCAAACTGCATATGTCCGTCTGCCCCTCGATTGGGAGGGAACCTGTTACATTGCTTTCCTACTACCACCTGTTTTCCTAGCCCCATCTGATTATCACAGAAACACACATCTAGTACACATTAGACATAGAAGGGAGTCCCCAATTGTCGATTATACTGAAACTACTCTAGAACAGTATACAGATTTCAATAAAGGTTTCTTCTTCTTTGTAGGACCTGTCCAGAATAGTAAACTGATCCGTAGGTTAACAAGAACCCTTGAAGCTGTAGTAAATGAGACTGCCTCTGCTCTAGGTAACCTAACCGAAGAACAATCTGCTATGAGATTTGTCGTTTTGCAAAATCGTCTCGTCCTTGACGTCATACTGGCCGATAGGGGCGGGGCCTGTAGAGTCATCGGATCTAGTTGCTGCATTTTCATTCCAAATAACGCGCCGTCTGTTTATTCAGCTATAACCAGACTCCATAAAATCGCCCATCTGTTACACCAAGACCCAGGCACCTGGACATGGTCCGGTTGGTTCTGGAATATAATTTCCGCATGGGGATGGAAAGTCCTGTCCTTTCTAGGTATTGCAGTAGCGATCATATTTAGCTGCTGCCTCTGTATACAATGTGGCCCTGCGATTTGCGGCACTTGTGCTACCTCTTGTATTCCTAGTCCCAAGCCCCGTTCTAAATCCCGTTCCAAGACAATTCGAGACGAGCAAATGGTACTGTATGAAATGATAGATGGTATCATGAAAATTGATGTTTCCTGATGGAAACGTAGTGACAAGGAGGGAATGTGGAAAAGTAAATTTTGCCATGTTCTGTGTCCCTACGCCTCATCCATCATATGTTATGTGTGCATGACCAATATGCATATGTTATTCCCCATGTCCGATTAATGACGCAATTACAGTTGTGTCCACCTCTGGTATGTCATTTTCCAGTCCTCGTGAATACTACGAATATCAGGCCTATGTAAAGTTATGTTGCCACGTTTCTCAGTATGCACGTTATTCCATTATAAAGTCCCCGTTTCCAGGCCTCAAAAGGGCCCGGACATCAGATTCAGCTCCTGTCTCCTGAAAGCCTCGCTGAGGAGCGATACAGCCCCCACCTGTATCCTCGACCCTTCACTTACTTCCTGCTTCGCAGTGCCCGGTGCAGCTTGGCTCTGCCTCTGAGTCTGCCAAAAGTATGTTATAGTTCCAGTTATCAGTTCAGTCCTCCTTCTCTGCATTCCTAAGCTACTGAACTGCATCAATAGTTTCCGTCATTGTCTAGCCTTCTCGTCTCCATGTTAGAGAAATACTGTATTTAATGGTCATTTAGTATTCTTCATCACGCATTTCATATAGAATAATGTATGGTCCAGACTTAGAGTCAAGTTAGCTTTTCCCCTCATGACTCCTAGTTTATATCAACATGTTCCCTAAACATCAGATACCAGATAGGGTTTAGGTACATGTCGCTCCGACCCTCCAGACTTTAGTCTCTGCTCCTAGCACAGAGTTCGTAGCCCCCAGCTTCTCCTAGTAACACGTCATTGCCAGTTTTCGCGCACCATTAGGTTAGAGGTCCCGGCTCCTTAGGTAGCCCCCTCCTATGTTTCCGCCCATTCATGACATATTCTGTTACGTTTGCATCACATGTCTATGTATACTCCCAGTTACACCTCTTTTTATTGTTATCTCTCGCGACTGCTACGCGTCACGCCTTCTGCTCCACCCACTGTTACGCCTACTGCAATGTAATACTATGTGTTTGCGTTATGTATATAAGTCAATGTATTGTTATTAAAAGTTAGCGCGCTCATCCCAGACCTAGCCCCAGCAGCTGCTGGGCCTCTTTTCCCCTGCTGGGCCCCAGTTGTCCTGCTGGGCCCTGTCACCTCTGTTCCTATGCAGGTTGTCCTGATCCTGTCCTTATGTTGTAATAAACCTGCAAAAGCTCCTACTACCTCGAATCTTGACTCTTATTTTATTGAGCTATCTGTTATTCATTCATTCATTCAAAAATAGATCCGGTATTATTTATTTATATACCACAATTTAGTAGCCCTTACCCCCCCAGAGCAACCCCCAGAACAAGAGCGCTTGACGCCCGGTCGTTCCCCACTTTCTCCTGGGGCCGACGGGGACCCGAAATAGCCAGACAGACTTTCCTCCCCGGCGGAGTCACGACCCCCCATTACCGCTCTAAGTGTACTGGGGATGCTCAGACGTGAGTCCCAGGCACTCCACACCACTGGAATCAAGCTAGCCGGGCTGATGAGAGGTGTTACCTCGAAACCGGGCCGGTCCTCGGATGCTTGTTTCCGTTCTGGGAAGGACATGGCTTTTGTAGTTCGGACTGGACTGTTCCCATGGGGCACAGGGTCAGCGCTGATTTGCATATCGCCATTGTCTAACCCAGGGTGGTGTGGAGTGGAAAAACGATGGATTTGGGCCCGGATCTTTGGACTGGGGTGAATGTGTGACATTGATCCACATTCTGTCCATCATTGTTGTGTTTGCAGGTACCACTCTAAGTGTACTGGGGATGCTCAGACGTGAGTCCCAGGCACTCCACACCACTGGAATCAAGCTAGCCGGGCTGATGAGAGGTGTTACCTCGAAACCGGGCCGGTCCTCGGATGCTTGTTTCCGTTCTGGGAAGGACATGGCTTTTGTAGTTCGGACTGGACTGTTCCCATGGGGCACAGGGTCAGTGCTGATTTGCATATCGCCATTGTCTAACCCAGGGTGGTGTGGAGTGGAAAAACGATGGATTTGGGCCCGGATCTTTGGACTGGGGTGAATGTGTAACATTGATCCACATTCTGTCCATCATTGTTGTGTTTGCAGGTACCGCTCTAAGTGTACTGGGGATGCTCAGACGTGAGTCCCAGGCACTCCACACCACTGGAATCAAGCTAGCCGGGCTGATGAGAGGTGTTACCTCGAAACCGGGCCGGTCCTCGGATGCTTGTTTCCGTTCTGGGAAGGACATGGCTTTTGTAGTTCGGACTGGACTGTTCCCATGGGGCACAGGGTCAGCGCTGATTTGCATATCGCCATTGTCTAACCCAGGGTGGTGTGGAGTGGAAAAACGATGGATTTGGGCCCGGATCTTTGGACTGGGGTGAATGTGTGACATTGATCCACATTCTGTCCATCATTGTTGTGTTTGCAGGTACCGCTCTAAGTGTACTGGGGATGCTCAGACGTGAGTCCCAGGCACTCCACACCACTGGAATCAAGCTAGCCGGGCTGATGAGAGGTGTTACCTCGAAACCGGTCCGGTCCTCGGATGCTTGTTTCCGTTCTGGGAAGGACATGGCTTTTGTAGTTCGGACTGGACTGTTCCCATGGGGCACAGGGTCAGCGCTGATTTGCATATCGCCATTGTCTAACCCAGGGTGGTGTGGAGTGGAAAAACGATGGATTTGGGCCCGGATCTTTGGACTGGGGTGAATGTGTGACATTGATCCACATTCTGTCCATCATTGTTGTGTTTGCAGGTACCGCTCTAAGTGTACTGGGGATGCTCAGACGTGAGTCCCAGGCACTCCACACCACTGGAATCAAGCTAGCCGGGCTGATGAGAGGTGTTACCTCGAAACCGGGCCGGTCCTCGGATGCTTGTTTCCGTTCTGGGAAGGACATGGCTTTTGTAGTTCGGACTGGACTGTTCCCATGGGGCACAGGGTCAGCGCTGATTTGCATATCGCCATTGTCTAACCCAGGGTGGTGTGGAGTGGAAAAACGATGGATTTGGGCCCGGATCTTTGGACTGGGGTGAATGTGTGACATTGATCCACATTCTGTCCATCATTGTTGTGTTTGCTGGTATTTTGCAGGACCTTTCCCCCCCTTTCAAATTCATCACCTTTGATTTGAAAACATTTAGTGGAAGTTGTATATTTTAATTGTACCTAGTATGTATCAAAAGATGCAAATAGGGGGCGTGGCCAAGATGGCGACCGGGATAGACGTTGCCGTGTGAGGCTCCCAACCTAATCCCCCGTCCTGACCATTTAGTAGCCCTTACCCCCCCAGAGCAACCCCCAGAACAAGAGCGCTTGACGCCCGGTCGTTCCCCACTTTCTCCTGGGGCCGACGGGGACCCGAAATAGCCAGACAGACTTTCCTCCCCGGCGGAGTCACGACCCCCCATTATGCCGGACGGAGCGGGCCGCTGCCGCCAGAAATAGCTGTGGTTTCCCGACAGCGAGGGAAGCAGGATCCCGGTGAGTGACTGATTGGGTGACACTGGCAGGCTGCAGCAAGAGGCCCGGCCGCCCGGGGTTCATCCGACACCAGGGTGAGTGACCGCGAGTGGCGGGCATCGCCGCCGGACCAGCACGAAAATCGAGCTCCTGGCTTTGGGGCCTGGTGCCGGAACCTGCTCCCGAACTGTGGCCTCCCCCACAACAACATCACCCTGGTGGCCCGGTACGCGAGGCAGCCAGGGAGGCAGCGCAGAACGTGGCAGCGATTAGTGCCGACAGCCCGGTGAGTGCGGACTGGCCCGGGCTAAGGGTCGCACCTGACCGCCTGCTTTGCGGTACTCGAGCCCCCGGCTTGTGGGCCTGGCGTTGGGGCCCGGGGCCGCGGGGGGTGCGCACCCCTCACTGTGCACCGAAGACAGAGTGCACCCAGATGTGACAACGGCGGTGGGGGCGCTGTGGCCCAGTGCCCCCTTCTGATCGCGGTTGCAGCCAAGGGAGTGCGCCCATGGACAGGCTTGGAGGAGTTGCGCCGAGTCCCGGGATTTGAGGACGCCAGATACCCACAGCGCTGTGGCGGGCACTGGAGCCGGAAACATATGAGGTGCCACCCCAGGGTGCGGGGCGTGCGTTGCCCGGGGCCCTGGGAGAGACCAGCTGAGTGACCCATGGCTGGTGTGTGGGACGCCGCTCGGCGCCATGCTGCGGGCCCAGGCCTGGGGCACCTAAAAAGATGCGCGGGGGGCGGCCTGCATCCACCCTTAAGTCCGGGCCCGGAGGCCGGGACCCAACCACAGCTGCCACTGAGGCACACCGCATAGGCTCTGCTTCCTCTGTAGAGGGGGGCGGCTTGAGGCCCTCCACGGACAGTTTACATGGACATCATGGCGACGGGGCAGCGCAGAGCAGGGTGCACGATACCGGACATGTTATGGAAGAGCGCCCCCAAAGGAGACAAAAGCCCTATATCCTCGGTGACGCCAAAGAACGCCACGGGACCAGATGATGAAGGTGCCCCCATCACTAAATCCTTCCTGGAAACTATTTTTAACACCTTAAGGGAGGACTTCCCAGACACTGAAGCAGGATATGGCCGGGGAGTTCAGGGAGCTACGCAGAGATGTGGACGGCCTGGGGGAACTGGTGGCTGCGGTGTAGGAGGCCGACCAGTCCAGAGGTGAGGAGATAGAGCAATTGCAGCAGGAGGTAGTGCGCCTCAAGGAGCAGCAGGTAGACTTACAAGCTCAAGCGGAAGACCTTGAAAATCGGTCTCGAAGAAATAATATAAGAGTCCGTGGCGTGCCATTCAAAACGGAAGGGACAGATGTCACTCTCTTCTTACAGGGCCTATTTAGGGACGTTCATACGCATTGACAGGGCGCACAGGGTAGGCCTGGTGCGCCGGGCGCCTGCTCCCCCCGGACATTCTGGCGTTCCTTCCAGACTTTCCCTTAAAGGAGCGTATACTGCAAGAGGCCCGTAAGAAGCAACCCCTCCTCTACCAAAGCCACCCGGTAGCACTATTTCAAGATCTTTCGGCCATCACTCTGCAGATAAGAAAGGCTTTTAAACCGGCCATCACCTTCTTGCGGGAAAAAGGCATTCCTTACTCGTGGGGCCATCCCTTTCGGATAATCTTCAAATGGAATGGGGCCCTGCAGCAGCTCCGATCCCTGCAGGATACATGCGCACTCTTGGGAATAACTCTGGACGAGGACTCCGAGAGGGGCAATCCCGTGAGGCGACCTTCGCTCAGGTCTTCACCACGAACCTCTGATGATGGCTGGCAACGAGTAAAGCACCGGAACGGGCCCAAGCGGTCCCTGAAACCGGACCCTCAACTGATGGCGCAGGAGCAGGCAGCAGCCATCCAAGAGGTATCCAGAGACACAGCGACATCGGAGTAATCTCGTGGGTTATGTACAGTGCCCTGGAGCATCAGATCTGGCTGAAACTGTGTACGGGGGTTCATATGCTTCAGGTTCAGCAGGTCAGGGGGGACGCTGGGGCCAACGGGGTCACCGTTGCCACACCCTCCTCCACGTGAAGACTCTGTGGGCCGGAACTGTGTTTGGATAGGCCCAGGACTATGATGAAGTTGGGGTTCCAGTTGGGGTTGGGGTTGGGGGAGGAGGGGGTGTGGAGGGTACTGGGGGGATCACAGTTGGGGCGGGAGGTGGGTCTCCGGGAGGGGGTGGGTGTCAGTTGGGGTGGGGTAGCTCGTGCAGGTTCACGCGGGGGGAGTCTATTTAAGAGACTCTCATCAACAGCTCTGCGCTTCGTCTCGAGTTGCTGTCATGACGAGCACTTCTGTCCACGGAGCCGATTGAGAGGTTTCCGTTATTTGAAGACCCTCGCCCTTCGCTATGAGCGAATCTTGAAAACTCCTTAATCCTTCATCTGAACCCACCTTCATACCTGCCTTGAGTTTCTTGTTGGGTGAAGTTACTTAGAAAGCCGATCGTCAGAAGAGGTCACAAGGTTTTCCCCGAGAAGCTGCGGAATCGAGCGACGACATTTTACCTTCAGCGAGCAGCAGTTTGAATCCCGAGTTCGTCGTGTACAGGAGATTCATTAAAGAAAAAGGACAGTAAGATTTAAGTATTTCTGGAACAGTTAAATAGAGGTTTTTATTGACATTCAAGCTAATAGAATTGTTGAGCTTAAAACAGAAGTTCAAGATTAGAAAGCTCAGAACTGATACAAGCCTTGGCAAAGGCAAACATCCAAAAACTCTTTCAAAAATAATCTAATGTTACTAAGCTATGTAATTTTGACTCGTGTTAAATGAACTGAGTAAATGTATTAGCACTCTAGGGGCTAAGTTAACATTTTAAAAGTTGGTTAAGAAGTAGGAAGTTGCTTGTTTTGTTTCTCTCTTCCTACAGACTTCCTCTAGAAAGAAGGTTAACTGGAGCCCTCAGGTATGAGTTTTGCATGAAAATTCAAACTAAGTTAACCTAACCAAATTAACTAACTAACTCACAAGTTAAGGTTAAAGTATAATTGAATTATTTCATTTGTTTTAAAAGGCGTCAATTAAGTAAGAGACAACGCTTGACTCCGGACCTAGAAAGTGTGAACAAAGGCTGTTAAATAAAGAGGTTAGTTAATCAATTGAGTTGTTAATAATATTCTGGTGATCAAAATGTTTTAGAAGAAGAATAACTTGTGGTTACACTGTGCTACAGGATTGCGTGGGTCCGGAGTTGCGCAAATGAGTTAAGACAATGGCCTGGAACACTTCTTTGAGAGACAACAGCTGGAACCAGTGTTTGTTTTGTTGTTGTTAGTCTCTCTCCACTTCCCCTTTCCCTTAGGGAGTAGTTGACATAGTGAGAGTAACTATCCTGATTATGTTGGTTGATCCTTGAGGGAGTTGGGAGTTTGCGGCTTCAAGAGGAAACGTCAGAAGTGACTCTCGTGACTTATTCAACAGCCAGAGCCCAATTAGCCAGCCTAGATACAGACCGAGCCGAATTCGCCGCTCTGCGCCTCCGTCACTCCTATTACATTGGGGGGAACAAAACGGGCCGCTTACTTGCTAGCGCCCTGAAGGCGAAAACCCAACATTCCAAAATTACCAGCCTCATGGATGACTGGTGAGACCCAGGTCGCGGAAGCATTTAGAACATTCTATGCCACTCTATATATAGCTGACTCTGTATCGTCGGAGGATGTTCATACCTACTTGGAATCGGCAAGGGTCACGGAGCTGTCTCAGGCCAGTGCGGATACCCTAGATGCCCCTATCTGCCTGGATGAAGTGCTTGCTGCTATCTCCCGCCTCCGCCCTCTTAAATCCCCCGGTCCTGACGGCTTTTCAGTCGGGTTTTACAAAACCATCAGCCAGTTTTTGGCTCCTGTGCTCACCCGGCTTTTCAATTCCTATGAGGGCCCGAGCTCCATCCCCCCAGATATGCTTGCAGCCGAGATAGTAGTACTGCCTAAACCGGGTAAGAAACCCACACGCTGTTCTGCATTCTGGCCTATATCCCTACTTAACCTGGACTTGAAACTCTTTACGGGGGTCCTAGCGGCGCGTCTTGGTCCATGTCTGCCCGGGATCTTGGAACCCGACCAATCGGGCTTTGTCCCAAATCGCCAATGTGGCAATAATACTAAACGAATACTTCATTTGATTGATAAGGCTCACTTCCAGAACTCGGATTCTATATTGCTGGCTGTCGACGCGGAGAAAGCGTTCGACCGGGTTGACTGGACCTACCTTCAACAAGTCCTACGGCGCTTTCGGCTAGGAGACCGCTTTCAGGCTTGGATCGCGAGCTGCTACCACCGTCCTCGAGCTCGAGTTCGCATAGGCCGTCTACGCTCAGACCCTTTTGAGATCCAGCGTGGCACGAGGCAGGGGTGCCCCCTCTTGCCCCTCCTGTTTGCCCTGTGCGTAGAGCCCCTTGCGCAAAAGATCCGCAACAACCCTTCCATCCAGGGTATGACCTTTGTCCGGGAACCTCATGTGATCGGCCTTTACGCCGACGATATCATAGCTGTTCTGGATCGTCCGGAACGCTCAGTCCCCGCCTTCCTGGAACAGTTAGAATCCTTTGGAGCTGTCTCCGGCTATACAATCAATAGGGGGAAATCCCTCATATTGCCTTTGGGCAGAAACGCCCAAACACAGGCACCTCTATCTGCTTGTGGGGGAGGATTATTGTCGACCGCCCAACTCCCATACTTAGGAGTCACACTTACCTCATCCACGGAGTCCACGCTGACTCTTAACTATGCGGCCCTCTCCTCCCAAATTCGGTCTGATCTCGCGCGCTGGTCTAAGCAACCCCTCTCCCTGCTAGGACGTGTTGCGGCAGTAAAAATGTCAGCTCTGCCCAAAATTCTGTACATTTTCCAGACCCTTCCGGTGCTCCCCCCTGCTGGCACCATCGCGAACCTACAAGCTGCCTTCCATCATTTTATCTGGGAAGGCAAGCGGGCACGCCTACATAAACGACTAGCATACGGGAATGCAGATGAAGGGGGTCTTGGTATCCCCAACCTTTTACAATACTTCCAAGCAGCACAACTTCGATATCTGGTGGAGTGGTTCAGACCGGAATCCGAGAAATGTTGGTTATTTCAGGACAGAGCGATGGTCCAGACATCCCTCTGGAAAATTCTGTTCCTTCCTCGGCAGCTTCGACCACGCTACCTCCTGCGATCCCCTATTACTCGTACTGTCATGCAAGTCTGGAACGCGATCGTGGTCAAGAAAGGGCTTACTACCTTCCCCTCTCCACTTACCCCTATCTTGGACAACCCGGACTTCCCACCGGGCAATGCATTTCCTCATGCATTTCCGCAATGGCGGGGCGTCAGCTGCCTCTCCGCCGGCCACCTCTTCGACCTGCAGGGCTTACTCACCCTAGTGGACATAATCCAAGGCTATGACGTTGTCTCTCCCCACTTATTTCAGTACTTCCAGCTTAGGCACTGGCTCACACATACAGACATCACCCCCCCTAGTTGGTAGACCCATGACGAGCTTTGAGAAATGGCTGGTGATGAAGGACTAGGACAGACATCTTATCACAGACCTCTACAAAATGCTTACACCCCCCGCGCCCTCGGGCAAGACAGCAGGCCAGAAGCGATGGGAGGCAGAATTGGGGAGGGCCCTGTCACCCAAGGAATGGAGTTCTGTGTATTATAGAGCATCTCACACCACTCGCAAAACACCGCAGGTAGGGAGGTGGCGACGAAGTTGGCCATGTACTGGCATCTCACCCCAGTCCGGCTCAATAAAGGTAACCCAACACGTAGCTCGCTGTGCTGGAGGGGCTGTGGGGAAAGGGGCACCTTGACTCACCTCCTCTGGGAGTGCCGTGAACTTCAGGACTATTGGAAGACGGTCCTAGACGACATTAATTCTACCTTTGATACTGAAATCCCTAGATTCCCAGCTTATACCATTTTAGGCCTACCTAATGCAATCACCTTTCCCCTAAAATCTCCCAGAGGTCGCCAGATGGGGATCGCCATGCAAGCCGCAACGCAAAAGTTCTGTCCCTCTGGGGTTCCAATACCAGGCCCACTCACACGGGATGGCTGCATAAAATATGGTTCAGCTTGGGAATGTAACATATCCATGCCACGCTCACACTCTCCACTGCTGCTTATCGGAAGGTATGGCTCCCGTTGCTTTCCCTCCTGTCCAAAGAATTTAATGAGGTCACGTGCCCCAAGTACCTTCGCTTGCTACGACTAACAGAGACCACACATGACTCCTTGTGATCCTCTGGGTGACTGCAACATCCACTACAGGTATGCAGCTGTGTTTGTTTCGCATGTTTGGCACACTGGGTGGGGTGGGAGTGGGGAGGGGGGACGGGTGATTGGGTGGGAGTTTTGGTTATGATCTTTGTTCTTACAATTTCGCCACCTCACTACATGGGACATTTGCAGCCCAGGCACTATACCTTTGTTATGTCAACTACAACTAACCATCTATTTGCTTGATAGAAACCGTGTACTTATCTGTTTTGATTGCCTTTCATGCCTGATGCATTTCCTTCGTACTGTAGTGCCTATGTTGCTCTTAAAATCAATAAAACAAATTTGAAACAAAAAAAGATGCAAATATCCAAACTTCAAATTGTTATTTATGCTGGAACAGGCCTTACCTCTTATGTCAAAAACGTCTAGGTCACTAATAATGAGACTTAAGTAATATTGGGGCATATGTACAAGTCCCTATCGCCACCACAACGTCACTTTTATCGATGTTGTGGTGGCGATAGGGGTGAACCTTATTTACATGGAAGCGTTTAGCCACTTAAAGTGGCTTAATGCTGCTTTGTACATAGGGCCCCCTTTCACGCAATGGTTAGCATGAAAGGGGCGTGCCGTGGGTGTTGCAGTGGGCGTTCCACCGCAACACCCATTGTTTTTGGTGCTGCCTCCTATGTACAAGGGTAGCGTACATAGGAGGCAGCTCCAAAATTAAGACCAGGAAAACCTTGGTCTTAAGTTGGGGAATGAGGACAAATGCATAATTTCTCCTCTTTTTTGCTTTTTCCATGTGTGCTGCCTTGCGCAGCACACATGGAAAAAGCAAAATGCCATTGATTATTTATGTCCAAGAAAGTGTCCCTTCCTCTACATAAACAATCCTTTAAAAGAAATGCCATTTCGTGACTTTCAGTAGTGCTGCTCGAAGCAGCACACACAACAGTTACAGAATGGCATTTTAGGATTGTTTATGTGCAGGAAGGGACACCTTCCTACACATATACAATCCTCCCCTGCACACAGATGCCCTTGCACTATGGTGCAAGGGTGCCTGCATTCGCACTACATTGCTAAACCTAGCACCATCTTAAGGGGAAATGCAAGACTGACCCACATTCTTGTAAATATGGTGCAGACTTGCGTTTCAGAAGTGGCAGGGAGGGGCGTTAAGGCATTACAGCTAACGCCTCTCTCCACCACTTCCTTGTACATATCCCCCAAAGTTCTTTCATTTGTTCATTTAATGAGGAAATCTTTTAACAGGGACTCTTTCCAAAGTACTGAAACTTTGCTTTACTGTGACCACTGTCTGTGCCTACTGCAGCTGTGGATTCGACTACGTAGTCTATTGGACTCATAGCCTTTGAAGATCATTGAATCGTTGGTCTCCGCAGACCATTAGACCCAGAACCTCTTAGACTATCAAACTCATAGCCCCCTAAAGCCATCAGACACACCTACCTATGGAAACCATTCCATGGCCACTGGAATGTAGAATCTGAGAGCTCAAAGCCTGTGGAAACCATCAGACACACAGCGTTTGGACTCTCAGAGAGACATTCAGCATATCAACCACTTAGGTGGTAAACCATATTTCTTGACCTCAAAGCTTTCATCCAGTTCTCAAGGACAAACATATTACTTCTCTCATGTATGAAATTGATGCATTGTTATACTTAAACAATGAGAGATAAACTCTTTTTTTCAGACAAGCAGGTAAGAACTGTGAATTTTTGCTGAAAAAAATCCATCCTCACAGACAATCAACTAAAAGCTTTTTTCAAAACCATGGCACACATGTTTGCACATTCAGATTTTATTTTGAAAGCTCTGTGATGAGTGTCATGAGATGGCCCTTTAGCTGGAGGAAAACATCAGGTGATAGAAAATAAATTAAAAACACATTCTGTAGCACAGTTCAAAGCAGGAACTTATAGTCAGCGTTTGCGAGCTCCAGGTGCTGATCTTAATACTATTCCCACAAGAATAGAAAAACTGTTGACAATTAGGGCCTCAATCTGACCCTTGTAAAGTCCTTATACTACCCCCAATCACTGCCCCTAGAGAAACTGAAAAACTATTTCAACTCTCTAATAAATGAGACACCTATAAACCCTAAAAAAACATTTAAAATCAAATAGTACCTGCCCTTGAACCCTTCCAAACCACTAATGCTTACCTATGAAATGTAATTGTTTTAAACAATGTATACAGAATTACATGAATATAGCTTTTTTTATTATAATTTTCAATCTATAATTTAATTTAAAAATTGATGACACGTTGATACCTTTAAAATATTCACATATTTATTTTAGGAAATACCTTTTCATTGTTAAACAATATTTATGTTGAATTAAATGCTTTGCATACATTTTAAATATCCTCATATATATACATATACACATATTTAGTGGATTATTCCCATTTTAATTATTAAAAATGTGCTTACACGCACAGTAAATGACAACAATGTAACTCAAGGAAAACTAGTTAGCTCTGCTAAATATAACTAGTGAATTTCCGTGTTTTTTAAGTTAAAAATGTTAATGTTGTCACGGACATATCCACCTAACTATAATATTACTTTAATCTATGTTTTTCAGTGCATTTGTATGTTTTTTTAAAAAGATCTTTTTATCACACCTAACTATAATGTTAATTCAACCTTTATTTTTTTTCAGTGAATTTCTAAGTAACTGACTCTGTCTATGCCCTGGGTTCTGCTAACCAGGCCAAGGTCCAATGCTCTCATTAAAAAGGTATGTGGTAATTAGGTATAACTACAATTGGCACAGACAACTTACCTGTAAGTCCTTAGTATATGGTAGGTCATGTAGGTTGAGAGGTCCAGCAGATTTCATGGAATTAAGTGTGCACTGCTGGGTTGTCTGCTTTCATTTCAAAGTCAGCCCTGCTTTGCAAGCATCTTTTAAACTGTAATTATATGCAAATTTGAAGTTGGATTTAAAAATACTTCCAAAGAATGGTACAAAATTACTTTTACATATGTCCACCTTAATGTCTACCCTAAGTGTCCCCATTGTAGGGTGCCATGCAAAAGTACGCAGGGATATTTTAAACGTTGTTTTATGTGGCCTGGTGAGGGAAAAACTGTCAATTTCATGTTTCCCCATTGTAGCATTTCAGATCCATAGGGTAACATGGGAATACTTTAGTAAAGTGTATCTATTGGCAGGAGTGAGCTAAAATAAAATGTCAAGGACTTAAAAGATTAGTTATGATAAATCCAACAACATGCCACTGTTGAATGTATCATAACTAATACAGACACAAATGTTATAAAACTTTTTTTCTGAGAGCCACCAAAATCCAGCCTTCTAGCAGCCTCTCTTGATTAGCCAGCCTTTCTAGGCTGAGCCAAACTGCTCTGATGAGGTGATACGTGGCCTACAGAGAGACAAAGGTTATCTGGTGGGGGGAGATTTGCAGCTGCAGAGAACAGGCCATGAAGGGGGCTGGGTTAACAAACTGTTTTCCAAAGAGTACAGTACACTAATCCTGCAAGCATGGTGTAACCTGTGTTCCTCTATCCCCCAGCCAGATGGAAGTCCCAGGAATGAAATTTGCATGCGGTCTGTAAGAAGATTGTTAAGGGAAATGAGGCACAAAAGTAGGTAGGCTTAGCCAGGGCTTAACCCCAAGGAGAACATTTCTTGATCTTGAAGTTTAAAAGTATAGGGCTTTATGGGACAAGAATATGCCACACTTTGGAGGAAGCTATCATAATTTTGTGTGGCATCTTGTACCCCATTGGTAAGGGCTGCCCACCCCCTGCCTGTTACCCCACAACACTGGATAAATAATGGAGAGCTGCATAGCACCAAGGGGACTACACTCTGAATGACTGCACCTGCTACACACTATGGAACTACATCCCTAAGGACTCTGCATTGCTTCAAGACGAGAAGGTGAGGACAGCAAGCAACAGGTTGAAGGAGTTCCACCTGCATTATCTCCAGCAAGAAGAAACCAGCTGACTACCTTCAGCTGGACTTTTAACGATTTGGCCAGGTATATTGTGGGAAATGTAGTCCCAACTTCTGAGGAGCAACTCAGAGATTTCACAACCTTGGATTTGTGTTTTGGAGGCATTGAACTCTCAAGACGAACTTAAAGATGAAGTTCCAGACGTTTAGAGCAACTTTTGGGAAAGATTCACAAGGTGACCGACCTAACGTCAAGCGTCAAGCCAACTGTGTTAAACCACGACCCGGCCTGGATTACCTGAATGCAGCACACATCAAAAGAGGAAACAAAGAGGAGCTAATAAAGTTGTTTCTCCTTGTTATGACTCACCTGCGGAGGTGGAGCCTTTTGACGTATTGCCAGGCTTACAGCTTGCTGTAAATCTAGAAATGTGTCAAATGTTATGGGTGTTTCATGGGAATACCAAGTGTAATGCCCATAGCACTCTTCCCCATTGCACTGTGAAGCAATGCAGCAACTTGCTTTGTGATGCCTCACTCCATATCTAAAAGGCTATGAGAGTCACACAGGGTGGCTTTACATGCTTTATATGCCCTAGTATACATGATAGTAGATATGACTTAGCCCTGTCCACAACCGGATCATCACAAAGAGGGACATTCCAGAAGTGCACAGAGATTACAAATGAGCCTCACAGTCTCTGGAGACCATCAGAGCCACAGCCTCTGAAACTATCAAACTCGCAGCCTCCTAAGGCCATCAGACTCACCGGCCTCTGGAGGTCAGTCCAAGCCCTCTAGAATGTGGAATCTGAGACTTCAAAGCCTGTGGAAACCATCAGACCCACAGCCTTTGGAATCTCAGGGAGACTTTCAGTACATCAACCACTTAGGGCTTTAGCAATGCTTCCCCAATGAGTAGCTAGTGAGCTACTGGTAGCTCTCCAGATATCTCGAAGAAGCTCTCCTGTTCGCAACCCAACCTACTAATTAGGAAGATTTGCTTGGTTGAATTAACATGTTTCCTAAAATTGAAAAGCGTGTATTTGAGATGTAAATGTGTGTATTTTAAGAACTCATAAGCTGATATTTGAAGAAACATGAATAGATTTCTAACATATAGTTAATGGTGATATCTTTGTCATAAATCATGAAGTGCTGTTGAGAGTTGTTATTTACATTATTACTTCTGTGCCAGGGGTATTGCTGCTATGGCTGCAATGTATTATCCATGTATAAGTGGCATTCCAAATTGATAAAACCTTCTTCATATTACTGCTGGCAACCCTGCCTGATGTATTGAGGTGATCACTGCTGGCAATTTTGTCTCACTATTAGAAAACCAAACATATTAGTCGCCCTGTATGATTTTCAATTGAACGTAAGTATCTCTTATTAAAGGAAAGGTTGGAGACTACTGGTTTAAGGAATATTTCTTGACCTCAAATCATTTCTTCAGGTTCTCTGTGTCAAACATGTTAACTTTCTCATGTCAAAACTTCCGCATTGTTTTACTTGAACAACAAGGATTGTACTCTTTTTGGAGACAAGCAGGTATATGTGCACCTATTTTTTTAGGGGTGCCTCAGAGGGGCCTTAGACCCCTCTGAGCCTCCCCTCGACTACCCTAGACTTTTCATTACCTAATTTGCAATGACCAATTAAGTAATCACAATTTAGGTAATGCAAAACCATTCTCACCTATGGGCCTTGAGGCCCAAAGGAAATAATGGAGTTGCAATAGCAAATAGGGATTCCCTAATTGCATTTGCAATTTTTAGGGAATCAAAATTAGAGAATCACTATTTGCAGCCTATTTTGATGCATCGCATTTAGCGCTTACCAAAAAGCAATTTCTTAAAATGTGCTATTTTGTAATTGCAAAACAAAATGTTGATGCATATGCCCCTAAGATCCAAAACGCAAGCTGAGGATACAAAACATGACCATTTTCCAGAATGTCTGCGATGATTGGGTATGTCCTAAAATCTCCTCATTCCTTGTGTTTACTCAATTCACAAACATTTACCTCTGTGTACACACATACGCACACACACTGTCACTCTCATCCATACTCTCACACTTTTACTATTTTTTTTACTCCAAATTACTCCCTCTCACTCTTTTACTCACACACACTATCTCACTCACTATCTCACTCCTTCTAGCTTACTATATCACTCACACCTACGCTCACTTTTGCAATCACTGTTTGGCATTAAACTTTCTTTCTTTCTCACTTTCCAACTTTCACCCAGTTTCTATTCTTCCCCTCACTCTAGCTCTGTCTTAATTTGCCACTTTAGATCTCTTACTCGCTTTCTCTCTCTTCTCTGTTCTTTCTTTTCTTCTGTTCTCTTCCTTCCTCTTTTTTCTCTTCTCCTTCTTGCTCTTTCCTTTCTTTTGTTCTTGCTCTTCTTTTCCTTGTGGCTTTTTTTTCCTCATGTTTTCCTGCTGTTTTTCTTCGTTTGCTCTTTCTTTCTCTCTTGCTCCTTTCTTGCCCAAGGCCCATCTTATCCATGCTCATGCACAGCTCTGATTCCTTCCCATTTTTTCTCAATAATTCTCTGGCTTTGCCCCCTTTGACTGTGTGGCAGAATCCAGAACATCACTCGACTCCTCTTGACTCCGGCACCTGTCCTCAGAACTATTGCAGTGCCTTCACGGTGCGGAAAAATTGACGTATCCTGTGTCTGCCGGCATCACAATTGAAGCATCTTGCTGTTTGCGACTAAAAAGGTACTTTGTTCACTGGGGCCCACATGGGACCTGGAGCCAGCCGGTGCTCCATCATGGTTTGCCCGCACTTTGACATTGCCGCTGTCTAGCACAAACCAAAATGCCCAACTTGCTTCTAAGGTCTCTTCTGCATTTATTCCTTTAAAATTCAGTATCTCAACTTCTATACATTGGATGTTTTGGCTTTGTTTGTTTATAATATATAAACATATTTGTATAAACCTATGTGGAGTCTTTTTATGCTGTATTTTTTCTGTGACTGTGTGACAATTCTTTTTTTTTGTAGAGTTTTATATAGCGCGAAATTGACCCAAACCGAATCGGGTATCAGAGCGCTTTACAGTTACGTTACATGAGGACACACATTCATTTATTTATTTAATTATTTTGTTAGGCACGGGGAGATTAAGTGATTTGCCCAGAATTACAGGATGCTTGGCGTCGTTACCGAGGCTTGAACTCAGATCCCTAGGTCTGAGGTCGAGCACCCTAGCGTTAGATCAATTCCTCTCCCCCAAATTCTTTACACATTGCCTCTTAATGTAAGCCTGACTGCTCTGTGCTAATCTACTAAGGGGATGAGCACAGGTTATCTTTAGTGTGTGCTTAGCTTACTCTGACTAGGACTGTGATTCTTGCTTGGGCAGGGTGCGTTCCTCTGCCAACCATGAACCCATTTTATAACAGATGGGACTTTTGTCAAAGGGCTCTATCTGTATGTCCGGTTTGGATATGGTGGAAGATTTGTTTCCTCTGGACATAATTGTATAATCCATTCACATTTATAAAAGGCAGGGGCTTGGATATCCCCAGCTATGGACAGGAGGACAGGAAGTTGCTGGAGAAATACAAGGTTGCATTATAGCAAAGGTAGGGTAAACACATTCCTAAGCATAAAGAGATGCAGGGGCTGTGGGCTCATTTAGTGAGAAAAGGAGTTTATAGTATTCCGGCATTATGAGCAAGGTAGACGACCAGACTCATTCCCACTTCGCCTTTGTGCAGCAGAAAGCATGTGACTCCTGCTACCAACCCATCGTGCCCATCCTGAAGGGTACGATAGAGACTGCAGAGAGCGCTCTAACATCTTGCAAAAGGCGGTAATGGGCAGCCCAATAAATTCTTGCGATCTTGGGTCTGTTTGTGTAGACAGCAAAATTAAACAATGCAAACAAGGGGATCTTTCTAAACAGCAACAAACTTAAGAATGGATAATTTATTAAATTCTTGTTAGACAGAAAAATACAATTAAGTGAATAAAATATATGAGAGGTGTTCATGTGAAATGAGCACGTTTATTCATTACAGTGGCTTTGAACATAAAAAAACACACACCTAAAATTATATAACCTATCTCCTGTTCACTCGATGATGAGGGGATCATGTGTTCTATCTTCTTACAACCTTCAGATGATCTTAAAATTCTTTCTGTAGGAAGTAAATCATCAAAGATCAGGTGCATGCTGATCCACTCCTGCCATACAATATTTCCTTTGCTGGTGAAGATTGGATAAATCCAATTGAAGTTTTTTCCAGTGGTAGATAGCGGAAACACGTCAACATTTTGGTCTGTGAATTAATGAATAAACAAGACCTTTATCAGGACTAAGATAAAATAAGAATCAAACAAGTCTGTGCAGTCTGTGGAATAGAATTGAAAATAATAGATTGATGTATACTCAAATACAACAAATTACACCATCAGTGTGTACAATGTGACCTATGTGCATGACCGTTGACACAAGCGACATGAAGATTTGACATGTTGAAAAGATTTAATGTGGCTAAAATGTACCTTGTGAGTTATTCCACAAACGAGTGCCTGCACAGTAGCTAAAGTAGTTAAAAAGTACATGCACATACCTAAATGTTCATCTAACCACATTGGCAGTGAAATATTAGTTTAAAGAGGAAACAAAGCACTGCTACTTTTCAGAAATTCCCCCATGCCAGACAATATGCCTAACACTGACGCGTGCGTTACGTATAAGAGCCAGTTCAACACATTTCAAAAAATGCTTCACGGAAGCGTTCAGAAAGTATTTCATGTAGGAAAAAAACTTATGTGAACATGCCTAAAGGGACTCTAGACCTCGCTCCATCAGTAAATGTAAAGGATTCTGGAAGAACAAGAAATCCTACTACATAGCTTCCCCCACTTGAAGGAAGACTCCCCGGTGCAGAGCACAACATTGACTATCGAGTCTGAAGTTTTATATGCAGTTCATCCAAAAGTTAAATCCACACGATAGAGAGGTTCCTCAATTTTTTAATGCATACTCATTAGTTTCATGAGTAGTTCATCAATGCATGAAGATGCATAAAGCAAACATAATCCAAACGAGATATCATCCAATCATTAATAATCCCAATGCATTTCGGGCTGATGTCAAGGCCTTCCTCAGGGGACAGCTCTACAAACATAAAGGAAAACATCATAATGTCACTGAAATTGTACATATACCAAATAGTTGTTACACCAATACTACAAACTCAATGTTGTGCATTTAGCATCAAATGGTGTTTAGAGAGACATAATGCTAAAAACGTAACCCAGTGTACAGAAATCAAGAAAGTGATACCCTGTGACGAAGAATATAGGTGAATTAATGGAACAGAAAAGGTTGTGTTAGCAAAACAAACGAAAACGCGCTAAATCAGAAAATGTATGAGACAACGCTCAACTGCACCCAACTGCTCAAAGATTCCAAGAAAGTGCTATAGTTTGCCAAACACACCAGGGACATACCGCTTCCACACTCAATACTCACAGGGATGATTACATCCGTGATACACAGTAGTTACAGGCTGCAAGAGTATAAGATCGCATTAAAAACCACACGTGGTGGATGAGCCTAAGCGTAGCCGCGGTTACAATAGTCCTCAATCGAGGTACTCACAATACATGAAGTCCGTGGACTCCCTCAGTCTGCAACCAGCAGGAAACCTCAAACCATAGAAGTGTCGATGGGGTTAGTAAACGCGAGGTGTATATAATAACCATAGACAAAGGACTAAACGATAATGTGTAAACCGGCGCCATCTTGGAAAGGTGTTGAAAAATGTAAGAGCCACAAAACAAACTAACGAAGGGTGTGATAAAGCTTGGACCTGAAAAAATAACATACTCAACAAAAAAACTAATCCCACACATGAACAACACAGTATAATGAGCAAGTCATCGTGCTTAAAAACAGGTTACTAAGAATATGCACACAATGTAGATGGCACAAGTAAGACAATAATATGACAAAAGATGTGCAGTTCAAAGGTAACACAGAAATTCCATCCTGTCATTCAATCCATGTGGCTGCATCGTCGCCATGAAGCGGATCCAAAAGTTCTCTCTTTTTGACAAAGTGTTTTTATTGTTGTGTTAGGTGTTACTTGCTCCAATATGAGATATTTCAACTGGGCAACAGTATGTTTTTGTTCCGAAAAATGTGCAGCTAGTGTGGATTTAATATTGCAAGTTCTTATGTTGCTTTTGTGTTCCAGTAACCGCGCTCTTATTTTTCTTTCAGTGTGGCCAACATAGCACTTCCCACAGGGACATTTCAACATATAACTCACATTAGCAGAATTGCAGGTGGCGTTGACTCGTAGTCTGATAGGATGACCCTTCATGGGATGGTTGGTAACATTCCCTTGTATGCAGTTGTTACAGTTGCTACAATTGTAGCAGGGTCTGAGTCCCTTGAAGGTTGCAGGTTTATTCTGCTCCCTGGGTTTAGACAAAATCTCTTTTAGGTTGCGTCCCCTGGTATACGCAAACAACGGTGGCTGTGTGAAGGCTCCCTGGAAATCAGGTTCCAAACTCAGTCGAGACCAATGGTTGGAGATGATGTTTCTAAACTGATTGCTCATAACAGTGTACTTGGAAACGACTACCATCCGAGAATTCTCAGTTTTGGGTCGGACTTGTAGGAGATCATCACGGTTCATGTTCCCACATCGGGTAACCGCCTTATCCAGTGTCTGTTGGGGGTAGCCACGTGCTTTAAACCTTTCCACCATGTTGGACATTTCTTGTTGGCACAAGTTGTCAGCTGAAACAATGCGTTTGACACGCATCAGCTGAGAGAGAGGTAAATTTTGTTTCAACCCAGGTCGATGAAAACTCTGGTAATGTAAAATTGAATTACGATCAGTGGGTTTACGAAAAATGGTGGTGGTCACTTTCCCTGCATGTCGTTCTACCTTTACATCCAAGAAGTGAATGCACTCTCTGTTGAAGCTCCACGTGAACTGTACTCGATTGTTAATTTCATTCCAAGATTTCAGGAAATCCATAAGAGCATTTTCTGTTCCTGCCCATAAGATGAAAATGTCATCAATAAATCTCAAATAAAGCATCCCACAATTTTGCCATGCTGGTTGATTCAATATGTGTGATTCTTCAAAGGATTTCATGATTATATTAGCGTACGACAGCGCCGCACAATTTCCCATGGCGGTTCCGCATAACTGATGAAACCATTTGTCAAACACTGTAAAGTAACTGTGGTATAGGGTGTATACCGGTAGTCAGACAAAATATCGAAAACAAAATATCGATATACAATAATATCGATGTTTTAATATCGATGGTATAGTATATCGATGTGCCATAATATCGACAGACAGAATATCGAGATTAAGGGATGTATGTTAGTAATATCGAAATTTTGTTGTTTAGTGTTATGTATTTTATTATGTTGTTTATATGTTTGCTAAATATGTTTAGAAATGTATGTTTGAAAATTAGTAATTATGTTAACATTTTGCGTTTTAGTATTAGAGCGGGTTGTGGGTTTATAGGGGAATAGGGTGGGAAGTAATTTAATAATAATTAAATAATTAATATATATTTTTATATAGTGTTATTGTTAATTAATAATTAATTGGTAATTAATTAATATTAATTAGTTAATTAAATTAATTAGATTTATTGTGCTAAGATATATAATTTATTGTTATTGTTAATTAAAAATTAATTGGTAATTAATTAATGTTAATTAGTTAATTACATTAATTAGATTTATTTTTGGGTAAAGGGGTATTTTTAGGGTTCAGGGTCAGTTTTTAGTTTTTGGGTAAAGGGGTATTTTTAGGGTTCAGGGTAAGCATTGGCGGATCTAGCGGATCTCGCGTACGCGAAATTGCGGATTTACGGATTCGCAATCCGCGAAGATACGCGAACTCTAGCGGATTTGCGGATTTTCCCGTTTTTTGTGTTGGCGCGCGTTCGCGCCGATTTTGGGACAAGTTCGCAATTGCGAACTTACTTTTCGGCTCGCAACTGCCGCGACTATGTTGTTTCTACGTCTGGTTTATCATCACAGGTTCACAGCACCCTCTGTTTCACCACTGCCACCCTCTGGGACACCCATGCCACCCTCTGGTACATCCTCACTGCCACCCATTAGGTTTATTTATCACTGTAGATTATGGTGGTTGAAAAAAGCAAGCACACCTGCCCTTCTTCAACTGCCATCAATTAATTTGTGGGTCATTAATGTGTCAGTAATTTTGAAACTTCCAGTCTGGCTGGCACCTGCTTCCTTCCTTATCTGTAATTTGCTTTTTGTTGCAGTGACATTTTTTTTCACAGGACCTTTATGGTCTACTTGTAGCTATTCTATGAGCCTGCTGTTTGGGTCATAGCAGGGTCATAGAATAGTTGCAAACTCTGGAGGGGCCCCTCAGGAAGCACTACCTTGAATGTTACTAATGTTAAGTTTGAACTTTTGCACCTGCTCATTGCTTTCAGTTTAGCTAAAATCGTTTTTTCTGCAATTTCGCGTGTTTTTTGGGGCGCGAATCCGTGCGAGATCGATTTCGGAAGCCGCGAATGCGTGCGAATACAAAATTGTTTTTTTTGCGACGTGTATGTTCGCGTGATCTTGCGCGTGTTCGCGAGGCGCTTCTAGCTATACGTTTGCCAAGTTACCCTATCGGTCGTACACGGGCGCGGCCATCTTGTTTGCGTGACGTAATTCCGTTTCCGGCCGCTATGTGGAATCTCGCAAAGTGTGCTGCTCGCTAGTACAATTTCGCGCGTGCTCGCGAGGAAAATCTCGCGCGAACTTACCCATGCGGTCGTGAACGGGCGCGGCCATCTTGTTTCTCATTCATTGCTATGGTTCTGGGCATGCTTTCTCTATCCTCTCTCAATCTCTGCCATCCTTTGCTTGTTTGAAGTTTATTTGATCTAATTTTACTTATTATCTATCCCTCTATTTTTCTAGCTCTATATTTTTGTGTTTTCTGCTGCTTTTAGTTACTTTTAAACTACTTTTTTAAACTCTTTTCTTTTCTTCTTCACTATTCTATTTCTTGTTTATCATTTAACTGTATTTCTGCCCAGACCATGGTAAAGGGAGCCGGGATGCACCCTGAGAAGGGGAAGGGTCCCGCACCCCGTGCCCGGCTCCCGTGCGGGCGTTTGAGGGGGGAGCAAGTGGTGCCGCGGGAGATCTTCAGCGCGGAGGAAGTGGCGGCACTCATCTTCCACGTCCAGCGCCGCCTCCCCAAGACGATCCTGGGAGGCGGCAAGATCGCGACTGGCTATGGCATCCGGGAGCGCCGCAAGCGGTGGGAGAAGGTGTGCCGGGCCATGTTTCAGCTCTCTGGGGTCCGGCGCACATATAACCAGGCCACCCACCGCTGGACCGATGTCATGGACCGGGAACGGGACTTGCTGGACGCGCTCGGCGTAGAGGTCCCCGGGCTTGGTGAGTAGTAGTAGCTATTCATTTACTACTCTGTTTTATCTGGCTCTGTTATTTGCAAATCTTTGTTCTTTACCAAGAGCAATAATGCTGCCGATTACATTGAGGTAAATTATATTTCAAAATCTTCTATGCATTTCAGGTGCACTGCTCTCCTTCTCAGTAGCCTTGCTTGCTACTATGCTTCTTTGTTTTGTATGTTGTGTTCAGAAGCATTTCATTGGCCTGAGAAATTATGTATGAGTGTAGTGTAAAGATAAGAACTGCGTAATGCTAGACACTAAGGGTCATATTTTCAATTACCGGCGCATCCCTGCAAAGTAGCAGGGATGCGGCAGTAATTGTGTGCCATGCCACCACCACCCATTGGCCCAAAACGTCACAGAAGCCTTACGCATCTGTGCCGTAAAGGCAGCGCATTGCTGGAGTTGCGTGCCAACGATGGCGCAGCTCCAGCAATGCTCTGGGGTACCCTATCTCCCCAATGCTGCATCAAGCCGTACGTCGGCTTCAAGCGCGCAGGGTTTGAGTCATGCATCATTGTCCTAAAAGTGACTGATTGACATCTTGTAGATTTCCCTCAGCCACTTTTAGGATTCGTTCCTGCGCAGGTACGCCCTCCCTTGCGCCGGAACGCCCCCTGATGGCGCAGGGCTTTACAACGTGATGCATCGCCCATATGCCCATATGTGTTTTTTTTTTATATATACGCCGCACCAACACCATGGCGAGTCTTTTGTTCTGCCGCTGCGTCACAAAAGGCACGCAACAATGGAGGAAAATGAGCCGCAAGGGACTTCTAAATCAGCCCCAACAGACTGAAGTCCAGTCCTTCCTTTAGACACATGGCTATAAGAAGAAATAGTGGCGGTGGTGGGTGGATTGATAGTTTGAGTATTCACTGATCTGCAAGCAGGATGGACTTTGTCTGTCACTTCGCGTGCTGCGGACTGCTGCCTGCAGTGCCAGGCCTAGGCAAACCTCTTTAGTAGTCTGTTTATTGAGTTACATAGGAACTTTCTAAGTCAACGTTCCGCAAATCAGGCAATACGAATAACGTAGTATACCACATGAGATAGATCCCGTGGAATAGTTGTCTATCTATTTGCTATTTCTCCAAAATATTTTGTTATTGTTCTTTTGAAATGTTTGATTTGGTTGAAAAATCTCATCCATGTTTTCTGGTCTTTCTTTCTTTCATGTTGTACATCAGCTCCCCCCAAGGGCAAGAGGACACAGGAGGAGGGTGCTGAGGATGCAGGCCAGGATCGGGCAGGCGAGGGCTCCTTTGCTGGCCCCAGTAAGTTTACATTTTAATAAAGAGTACCTATTTTTTCCTAGCGTTCCTCATTCGATTTTTTCTAAATCGTCTTTGATCTTCTTGTAGACTGGATATAAATTCTTATCCTGCCTCGAATATGACTCCCTGTGGTATTACTAGACTATTCTTATTAGTCTGTCTGTGTAGCTAACTAAGATTGGACATTTGGCAATTCCATTGGACTCCCATTCTATTCAGCAATAGCTCTATGCACTGTCTCCTTACTGACTAGATAGTGTGGCAGAGTCATTCAGCTCCCGAAGTCACCGATTATTGATCCCCAATGATCTCTAGATTATCGTACGCAGGACAAGAGAGTACGGAGTCACAGCACAGTCAAGAAGTGTCAGAGGCACTCATGCTTGCAAAAATTCCAAAACCTTTAGCTCATCCACTCTAGTCTGGAGGAACAAAAACCACAGAGTCTATTTAAGTTTAAAAGCTTTATTAAAAGTAAACACATTTATTAAAATCTACTTTGTCATAAAACTATTTAACTGAAAACGGAAAAGTGTTTAGTGCTGACGATTAATTGGACACATTTCTTGTGGTCGAGCAGAGCTCTCACCTGGTTTGAACTTGATCCTGGTCGTGTTCTTAGGAGTCAAGCTTCTGTCTGTTAGGAGAAAAAGTGGTGCGTGTTAAAAATCAAAAGCAAGCATTCATCAGTTGTGCATAAAAGTGCAGCAAGACAACAGCCTTCCCTGGAAAAAGGGACATTTTTACTTTGGAGTAGACAGTCACAAATTATTACATTGTATTCAGTTTTTTTAACATTTCTCCTAGACCAAATATTATATAGTAGTGAGTGGTGTATTCTAACATTCTTAAATGTAGTTTGTAGGTGTAACATCTGGTGACGGGGCCAGCGCGGAGGTGTCTGTGTTGGGCGAGGACTCGGAGGACTCTGGGGAGGAGGCGGTGCAAGAGCCGGCGGACGGTCCTGTGGGGGTTCAAACGGTGGTGGCGGAAACAGGTAAGCTATATATTCCTTACTTATTGAGATTGAAGACTGCATAGTGTGCTTTCTGCACGGGTGTATTTCAAATCAACCAGGTAGTAGCCTCCTCGAAATGTACTTCGACTTAGCTGTGAAGTTTTTGGTGAGAAGAATCCCAATAAGTTCTTAGACGAACGTGATGGATGGGATGAACGAAAAGCGAAAGAAGGGTGTAAGTAAGTGGGACGCGAACTTGTATGATGGCTGGCAAAGAAGAACGATATGTGTTTGCTTGGCCCCCGAGGTGGCTGGGAAGGAAAGAATATGGTATGGTGCATGGCTGGGTCAATGATGAAGCAAGGATGGGTGGAAGGACAGCAGCCTGGGTGGGTGAAACAGAAACTGTATGTGTACGTATACTTTGACTGAATGGATGCCTGGAGCATGGTATTCTCTGACTCTTAGATAGCACATGTGTATCTAGAGAGAGTAGATGGTCGCCAGATGAACTAAGTGTTACCTTGAAGAGCATGTACCACCGCACCCGCACGTCCGTTCCAGTGCAGGGAAGGCAAGGAAAAGAAATTGTAAATGTGTCCAATACTACCATGAATAGTAGCAGTACTTTGTATTGCGTCTGCAATCACAGCATATATCTGGTTATTACGGTGGACACTCCGTACCTCTCTTAATAACTTTAGTTTACTTTTAGTACGTCATTCATGTGTGGGTGTATCACTGTTCACTCAATATTAAGCAAAGCACCTAAAGTCATCCCATATGTCATCAAATACGTCCCATGTGAAGTGATAGATAATCAAATTAGTTAGCTTCTTCATTTTCCTTTTCTAGTACTCATTTGCACTGTAGGGTGAAAGGTAAATTAATTAAGCAGTAGCCCTTGTAACAGAGTATTCTCAGTGCCACCCGTAATAGAAAAGTAATAGCTTCACCACCTGCATGTACTGGACCGGTACAGTAACGCAAGTCTGTCTCACTCATCATGGTGTGCAACTTTTTTTCTCGGGTGCAAGTTCACTGTGCTGTCCATGTCATTCTGCCGGCTTGCATAAGATAACGTACCAATTTCCCTAAACAAGAGAGAAGAAGAAGAATAAGACTGGTGTACTGTCATAGTCGACTGTAATGTAAGTCCATAGTGGTCGTAGAATTTGTTCATTAAACTACCACTAATGTTAGAGCAAGGATGCAGAAGTGGGAGGTTACATAGATATTGTCCTCAATAGTTATGTACTGTGCTTTCAATTTGCTACTTGTACTGTGACCCAACTTTCGGCTCAATCACTTTGTGTTATTAATGCTAAGGAGCATTGGTTACAGACTATGTCTTTCTTTCTTCATATAGTTGCTCCTTCCAAATCAACAACACGGAGGGAGCAGGCTAGAATGGCCCGGCAACGGAGGCTGGAGGCCACTGTCGCCGAATATCGGCGGCTGGTGGCCCTGGAGGAGGAGGAGGACACGCAGTCGAGCGGGGCAACAACAACATCCTCGACTGGGACCACTGCATCCTCCTCCGTGACTAAGCCAGCGGGACCGAGCCGGGCTAACAAAGACAACCGCCACCGCCAAGCAACAGAAATACCAGCTGCCCCCCACAGGAGCTGCAAGGAACGCCAACGCCGCCTACGAGTCCGAATGTCCAACCTGGAGCAGGAGGTCCTGAAGTATAAGAACTTGGTTAAGGGCCTCCGCTCCGAGCTTGCCACCCTCCGCAAGGAGTATGATGCCCATGCCGCAAAATGCACCAGCACCAGCACCCTCCAGTAGTGGAGTGTCCCTTGCACTTTTTTTATAGACTTTTGGGGGGTGGGATTTGGGAGTTGGGATCGTTTTGGGACGTTTCAAAGACAATCGTTGGGGTTAGGGTGGGTGAGGGAGATTATTTTGTTAGGGCTACATAAATATATTTTTAAACTTTATCTGACCATACCTGTTTCTTACTGCTTTTCAGTCTGGTGGGTGGGGGGCGGGGGTGTAACAGTAACTTTGTTTTCCTGAACAGTCGTAGGACTTTAGTAGTACAACCGTCAATCTCTTGTCTACTCCGAAATAATACTCCATTATACTACCTCCCACCAAACGCTTATCTTACCTGTAATTTGTGTTAGAAATTAGGGCTAGGCCCAGGGCTGGCTCCACGTGAAATGGGGATTAACGTTGTCAATCCTGGGCGGGTGACATTTCCTCATTGCGGTGGTACTAGTGGTGTGACACAGTGGCAGTTGCATGCCTATGGAAAAAAAGAAAACGAAACCTTGTTTGTCCTTACTGTAGCATTACAACGGTTACGGTACGATCGAGAATATAGCAGGTGACAGACAAAACAGTGCCATAATGTAGCCTAACAAATGGTAAAGTATTTGCTTGCAAGTATAACTAGTACTTGCGTTGAATTTATTTGACATTGGCTACTACTACTAGAAGATATAGTACTGAAGCTGAGTAAGTCTAGAAGATATCCTCGTATTCCTTCACCAGCCTGTTGCTATGACCTTATCCTCCCCAGCAAGTGTGTGGAATTATTGATGTCATTTTAGTCAGACATCAAGCAAAACAACACAGCCCGGGGGAAGAGGGTTAGGGTTTGTAAAATGGATGGGAATGGGGGTTTCTTTTTGGGTAGGTTTTGTTGAGAGAAGAAAAAAAAAGCAGAGCATGGACAAACAATAATTGAAGATAAAGACAATCTTTGGTTACAAACTAAAGCTAAGCACATGCAGTCACACTCATAGAATAAAACAATGGATACTGTATCTGTATTGCGTATGTTGTTGGAGTTGTCCTGTTGAATTTGGTAAGTAAGTTGCATGCAGCAAACAATTCCTCTTATTGGCGGCACTCCTCCATTCCAGCTGACGCTTCGTCCATCAATGTTGGTGACCACTGACAGAAGACACCCTGTCCACTGCCTGCCTGGCGGATGTTGACTGAAACCCGGCCTGTAATTATTGAACGGAAAACAGGAAATGCTATTACAATACCACTGATAAATAAATAAAAGGTATGTACGCTGTGTGGTTCAAAAAGTGACACTTTGATTTCCCTAATAGACAGTACAATATTTTTGAAATTGCGTGCTCTGTCTGAGTCACCTTTTTAAGGATAAATAAGTATGGCCAAAATATTATAGCGGATCTTTCCCCTCAAGTCAAGGTAGGTGTACTGTAAACTGTGTTTTAGAACAAAATTTGACCTTCCCAGCAATGCTCCCACCAAGACCCTTACTAAAGCCAGTCGCAAAAATGTAGAAGAACCCCAATCAGATCTCCAAAAACGATGCCTAGCAGAAAAATGGTTACAAAACGTACTTTGAAAGTAACAGTAGGCCCAAATACAGACCGTGGATTGTATTCAAACCACTTGCAAGCAAGCAAAAGTATCAATAGCCAGCATCGCTCCAACAGTGCTCTACAACACCAGAACTGCGTTGTAATCGAACCCCCCGAAACACATGCAATCCTGCTGCTAGGGCTAACCCTAACGAACCCTAACTTACAAAAAGTGCCAAAACTGGTGTTTCCTTCAGGATTTTGTCCAAAACACTTCTATCCGGAATTAGACCTTCCCAGGAATGCCCCAGGCAAGACCCGCCAACCCACCCGGAAAAAACCACCCGACAACACCTCCAAACAGCGAAAAAGCTAAATCTCATACTTACAATATCTCTCGGCCTTCGGTCCAAACGCGGCGCTGTGCAGCTAGGTCATCATCATCAATCATCATAACTCCTGTTTTCCACCACGGATTTCCTGAAAAGCAAATGCAATGAAGATTAGATTGTCGCAGCAGTGCTTCGACAGAGACCCCGGCCGCAACCCACCCACGAACAGCAGGAAGCCCCCCAAAACGCTACATTGAGCAAGATGACAGAAGAAATAGCAAAAAAAAGGCTGTTCCTTAAGGATTTTGTCCAAAACACTTCTATCCGGTATTAGACCTTCCCAGGAATGCCCCAGGCAAGACCCGCCAACCAACCCACCCGGAAAAAAACACCCGACAACACCCCCAAACAGCGAAAAAGCTAAATCTCATACTTACAATATCTCTCGGCCTTCGGTCCAAACGCGGCGCTGTGCAGCTAGGTCATCATCATCAATCATCATAACTCCTGTTTTCCACCACGGATTTCCTGAAAAGCAAATGCAATCAAGATTAGATTGTCGCAGCAGTGCTTCGACAGAGACCCCGGCCGCAACCCACCCACGAACAGCAGGAAGCCCCCCAAAACGCTACATTGAGCAAGATGACAGAAGAAATAGCAAAAAAAAGGCTGTTCCTTAAGGATTTCGTCCAAAACACTTCTATCCGGTATTAGACCTTCCCAGGAATGCCCCAGGCAAGACCCGCCAACCAACCCACCCGGAAAAAACCACCCGACAACACCCCCAAACAGCGAAAAAGCTAAATCTCATACTTACAATATCTCTCGGCCTTCGGTCCAAACGCGGCGCTGTGCAGCTAGGTCATCATCATCAATCATCATAACTCCTGTTTTCCACCACGGATTTCCTGAAAAGCAAATGCAATCAAGATTAGATTGTCGCAGCAGTGCTTCGACAGAGACCCTGGCCGCAACCCACCCACGAACAGCAGGAAGCCCCCCAAAACGCTACATTGAGCAAGATGACAGAAGAAATAGCAAAAAAAAGGCTGTTCCTTAAGGATTTTGTCCAAAACACTTCTATCCGGTATTAGACCTTCCCAGGAATGCCCCAGGCAAGACCCGCCAACCAACCCACCCGGAAAAAAACACCCGACAACACCCCCAAACAGCGAAAAAGCTAAATTTCATACTTACAATATCTCTCGGCCTTCGGTCCAAACGCGGCGCTGTGCAGCTAGGTCATCATCATCAATCATCATAACTCCTGTTTTCCACCACGGATTTCCTGAAAAGCAAATGCAATCAAGATTAGATTGTCGCAGCAGTGCTCCCAGACACCAAAAATCACCCACAAACACCCGGAACCCCGCCAAAGAGCACCCCAAAGGCAAGCAAGTCAGCAAAAACGTCAAGAAATTTCCACCTCATATTTGGTCCAAAACACTTTTGTCCATTATTAGAGCTTCACAGCAATGGGCCCAAGTCCGTCAACTCACCCGCAAAGAAGTACAACACCCCCACAAGTGCTGAGTCTTTCTTCATTGGGCGTAATCCAGCACTCTGCTTTGAGGGAAATCGCAGTCTGGAGGAGGAGGATAGAGGAGCATGTTCTTCAGAACTTGTGAACCTGAGGAATGTAGACTGCGGCACCTTCAAATCAATAAGCAAACAAGTGAAGACAGTTCTGCTGATGGTCTAGTTTTTGGGATTAGGTGATTAAAGTTTGAATTAAATTAACTGTGCAAACCAAAGAAAGAGAGACAAACAGGAATAAAAGTGAATAAGGACGTAAAAGAAAGTTCTTGATTCATTGTCTCATTTTCAGGGCTCGGTGTCAGGGAATAAGAAGAAGATTTCATCATCATACTCTGCGAATTCAGGCTGGATGAGGTCAGTGCCACCGAACAGAGAACAAATCCCCTCATCTACGTTGCCGTCCTCCTCGTCTTCATGCGGCGTGCTTTCTCGTACTTTGTAATCTGGTGGTATGAGGTGCTGATTCATCTTGATCATTGTCAGCCGCTCCACATTTTTGGGCGAGAGGCGGCTCCGTTTGGGAGTTACAATGCCACCAGCAGCACTGAAAACACGTTCAGAAGACACACTTGCGAGTGGGCAAGACAAATAGTTTATAGCCAGGTTGGAGAGCTGTGGCCACAATTGTTTTTTGCCATGCCAATACTGCAATGGCTCATCATTAAGAAAGACCTCTGTTGAGTCATTCATATAGTCCTGCACCATCGGCTCAAGGTCATCAACGGTTCCTCCACTTTGCTTACTTTTTGCTGTGCCTTTGACATTTTTTCGAGAACCATACCCAAGCAAACTTAGCCAATCCTCTACAACAGCCACTGATACTGTTGTGTGTGGTGCAGATGATCCAGTTGCCTTTAACGGCTGAGAGGTCACTTGTGCCCCAGCCACAGGTGCAGAAGTGGATTCTTGTGACTGGGGATGGCCTGCTGATGCTGATGCTGATGTACTGTCTTCTCCTTCAATAACCTGCCGTTCTTTTTCAAACCTCTTGGCTGACAAGGCTAACCAATGTTTGTACTTTTGAACATCTGCATCAGCAAAAGGAAAGAATGCTTCGCCTGCCAGTGCCTTTTTGTAGCGTGGATCCAGAATAGTAGCACATATGTAATGCTGTTCTGACTTGATGTTTTTAAGACGTTCATCACCACGTAGGCGCTCTAATAATTTCTCAGACAAAATAAAATGGTCTTTTTTTTCCATCTTTTTCAAACTCAGAAGACACCGCCATCAGTTGGTGCTCCAGCATGCACAACAATGGGATAGCTTTTCCCAAATTACAGTCCTCCTGGCTGAATGCACGCGTGAAGAACTCAAAAGGACGAAGCATGTCTGTCAGGCTTTTAACTATGTCCCATTGCGCCGCACCCAACCGCATGTCCTCCTTCTGAGATGTACCCTCTGTGAAGAAATAGTGATCGAGTACCGTATACTGCTCATACAGACGCTCAAGCATGTAGAAGGTTGAGTTCCAACGTGTTGCCACCTCCTGGATGAGTGCTTTCACTGGCATTTGACGTTCAAGTAGCAGTCTCCTCAGATGCTTCCGGGCCTTAAAAGAATGGCCGAAATGGTTGCACATTTTGCGGCAGGTGGCCATTACCTCGAACGCTGGACTGTGTTTATCACTCAAGAATTTTTTAACTACCAGGTTGATACAGTGCGCCAAACACGGCACTCTAAAATAGTCACCCTTCCACATGGCCTTAACTACATTGGCGCCATTATCCGTGGAAACATAACCAATCATGCGTTTTTGGGGGGATAGCATTTTCAAGACCTTTTTGTTAAACTCTTCCAAAAGGTTTTCTGCTGTGTGACTTTTCTCCAAGCCAAACATGGCTAGTGTTGCATGTTTCCGAGCAGCTTTAAAAACTTGGTCCGGGTCAACACCTGCGTTTAGCTTTGCTTTAACACCTGAAAAAGAGACCCAGTGTGCAGTGATGCACATGTAATCAGCGCCTGCGCCACTGGTCCACATGTCTGTTGTCAGATGTATTGTGTGAACAGCACTCTTCTGCAAAGCTGCCCCAATCGCCTCCAGCACATCTTCATGTAGTGCTGGAACCGCAACTCTGGCAAAATAGAACCGGCTAGGAACCTTCCATTAAGGGCAGAGCGTTGCCACTAATTCTAGAAAACCTACCGCTTCTACAAAAGAAAAAGGGAGAAGGTCCACAGCTAGCATTTTAGCCAGCTTAGTGTTATACAGACGCGTCAGTGGGTGGTTGCGTTCATATGGCACGTCTGAAGTAAGCATTGTTCTAATGTTGCCCTGGACCAAGCATTTACGGGCTGATAATGACTTCGTTGACCCAATTTTGCTCGCTGGTGAACTTTTGTGCGTTGGTGTCTCAGTCGCTCCAACACTCTTAGTGTGCCTCACATTGGGTGTGCTGCTGACAGGGGTACTGGGTGTAAGGGAAGTGTTTGACACGTCTTCTTCCTCCTCGTCATCATCAGATGAAACATCAACATTTCCTTGAATTCGGCCTTTCTTGATCGCATCTAGGTGCGCAAACCATTTGACAGTGTGCTGTCTCCTAAGATGACCTCTCTGGCCTCTGGTACCATAGTTGGTACCTGGCTTACCACGACTAACTGCTTGCTTACAAATGGTACAAATGGCAAACTTTGGATTTTTTGGACAAACAGTAAAGAAGTCCCAAACTGGGGACTTGAAGTGTCTGTGGGACATGGAGGAGGCGGCGATACTGGTGGTGGTGGTCATGAAGCTAATGCCAGATGAAGTGGAGGATCTGGATTGCCCAACTTTTGTACGTTTTGCACTTTCACCGCCACTAATTAAGGTCGAGGTTGACGGAGGTCTCTTCTTGCCAGAAAGAAATATGGAAGCGGGACGAGTTGGTGTACTACTTAACTCCAATGATTGTGGTGTTTCCACTGCCTCCTCATCGACAACATCATCATCATCATCACGCTCAGCAGCTCTTCGGGCTAGGGTCAAAATGTCTGTTTGCTGCATGCCCGCTGGGGCTGCAGTGACCTTTATGATGACTGGGTCGTCGTTGGCAGAGTCTTCATCAGCAGCAGTATCCGCCACTTCTTGTTGAGCCTCATCACACTCCATAACTCTGAGACTTTGGACGAGCTTCCTTTTACGCTTAACTACCTTTGTCGGATCATGGTGTGCCTCACTCTCAGACGGCTGTGGTGCTGGTTCCCAAGTTTGATCCGTATCATCAGAAGGAGGTGTGCTTGAAGAAGATGTAGACACCACCCTTGATCTCTTCCTTGCTAGGGGTGTGGAAGACAATGAAGGATCATCAGGAGGAGTGGCTTCCTCAAATGATACCTCGCCTTGATTGTCGATTTCCTGATGTGCCCCTACTTCGGGAGGAACAACTATTGTGGCCACTTGTGACCCTCCATGCACCTCTGCTTGCGCATCTCCTTGCGCTGCCTCTCCTTCCACATGTACTTGGGCTTGTACTTGCACATGTGATTGTTGTTGCGGCTGTGGTTGTTCAACACTCGTCAGATGAGCTACAACAACCTGTGTTGATTGAGGGACATTGCTGCTGCTTTCTTGCGATGAGCCAACATCACTGGTCGATGGTGATTGAAGAACTATACTGGCTGCCTCTGCAGCACTCAAGGGCTTGGACTTAAGTTGGAGTGGTGGTGGTGGTGGCACTGAGCCCAATGGAGCGGGGGTGCTGCTGCCAGCTTGGTCCCCAGCAGATCCCGCTGCTGCTGCAGGCATACTTTTTTTTTTACTCCCAAAAAAAGGGGCGGGCGGCACACCAGTGTCCTTGGTAACTTGCTTCTTCTGCTCCTTACTGGCACCTTTCTTGCTAGAGAAGCTACGGGTTACTTTTTTTGGGGCCATCTTCTTCAGAGCAGGTCAGCAGGCAGCAGTTGCACGAGTTGCAGAGGGTTCTGTGTCCAGACGTGACGTCGCGTGACGTTATGCTGCACACACACACCGCTGCAGGACTTCTTCCTGGCACTGGTGGTTCTCTTGAGTCTTCTTGTGCACCTAAAAGCAATGGAAGACAGAGGAACATCAGTTCAGTTATACACCCCAAAAAATGGACAAAACACAGAAAAATGAGCACAATCCCATGCCATCCATGATGTTTACATTGAAGACACCCCACAGAAAGACTAGGGACATGCAAGTATGCAACACTCACTACCCCTGGGCATAATGGATGAAAAGTAGGCAAAATAAGTGCATGCCTCAGACACTGCCTCTCTTCAAAATGGCCCCTTACACCCCAAGCACATGTTGCCTGTACCAGCCAGCACTCAAGATGGCCACCACCACCACCCACATGGCCAGTCCACATCAACAGTACACCCCCAAAAAACAGAAAAACAGCCAGAAATCACCACAATCCAATGCCATCCATGATGTTTACATTAAAGAGAGTGAGACCAGACCACACCACAGGCACACTCAGTCCATGCACCACCACCCCTGGGCAAAAGGCCACACCAGCAGCCCCCCAAAAACGACAAAAAACAATAAAATAAGCACAATCCCAGCCCATCCATGGCCTCAATTATGTTTACATTCAAGAAGACACCCCACAGAAAGACTAGGCCCATGCAACACTCACCACCCCTGGGCAAAGGGCCCCACCAGCAGGCCCAAAAAAACGACAAAAAACAATAAAATCAGCACAATCCCAGCCCATCCATGGCCTCAATGGTGTTTAAATTCAAGAAGACACCCCTCAGAAACACTAGGCCCATGCAACACTCACTACCCCTGGGCATAATGGATGAAAAGTAGGCAAAATAAGTGCAGGCCTCAGACACTGCCTCTCCTCAAAATGGCCCCTTACACCCAAAGCACATGTTGCCTGTACCAGCCAGCACTCAACATGGCCACCACCACCACCCACATGGCCAGTCCACATCAACAGTACACCCCCAACAAACAGAAAAACAGCCAGAAATCACCACAATCCAATGCCATCCATGATGTTTACATTAAAGAGAGTGAGACCACACCACAGGCACACTCAGTCCATGCACCACCACCCCTGGGCAAAAGGCCACACCAGCAGCCCCCCAAAAACGACAAAAAACAATAAAATAAGCACAATCCCAGCCCATCCATGGCCTCAATTATGTTTAAATTCAAGAAGACACCCCACAGAAAGACTAGGCCCATGCAACACTCACCACCCCTGGGCAAAGGGCCACACCAGCAGCCCCAAAAAAACGACAAAAAACAATAAAATCAGCACAATCCCAGCCCATCCATGGCCTCAATGGTGTTTAAATTCAAGAAGACACCCCTCAGAAACACTAGGCCCATGCAACACTCACTACCCCTGGGCATAATGGATGAAAAGTAGGCAAAATAAGTGCAGGCCTCAGACACTGCCTCTCCTCAAAATGGCCCCTTACACCCCAAGCACATGTTGCCTGTACCAGCCAGCACTCAAGATGGCCACCACCACCACCCACATGGCCAGTCCACATCAACAGTACACCCCCAAAAAACAGAAAAACAGCCAGAAATCACCACAATCCAATGCCATCCATGATGTTTACATTAAAGAGAGTGAGACCACACCACAGGCACACTCAGCCCATGCACCACCACCCCTGGGCAAAAGGCCACACCAGCAGCCCCCCAAAAACGACAAAAAACAATAAAATAAGCACAATCCCAGCCCATCCATGGCCTCAATTATGTTTACATTCAAGAAGACACCCCACAGAAAGACTAGGCCCATGCAACACTCACCACCCCTGGGCAAAGGGCCCCACCAGCAGGCCCAAAAAAACGACAAAAAACAATAAAATCAGCACAATCCCAGCCCATCCATGGCCTCAATGGTGTTTAAATTCAAGAAGACACCCCTCAGAAACACTAGGCCCATGCAACACTCACTACCCCTGGGCATAATGGATGAAAAGTAGGCAAAATAAGTGCAGGCCTCAGACACTGCCTCTCCTCAAAATGGCCCCTTACACCCAAAGCACATGTTGCCTGTACCAGCCAGCACTCAAGATGGCCACCACCACCACCCACATGGCCAGTCCACATCAACAGTACACCCCCAAAAAACAGAAAAACAGCCAGAAATCACCACAATCCAATGCCATCCATGATGTTTACATTAAAGAGAGTGAGACCACACCACAGGCACACTCAGTCCATGCACCACCACCCCTGGGCAAAAGGCCACACCAGCAGCCCCCAAAAACGACAAAAAACAATAAAATAAGCACAATCCCAGCCCATCCATGGCCTCAATTATGTTTAAATTCAAGAAGACACCCCACAGAAAGACTAGGCCCATGCAACACTCACCACCCCTGGGCAAAGGGCCACACCAGCAGGCCCAAAAAAAGGACAAAAATCAGCACAATCCCAGCCCATCCATGGCCTCAATGGTGTTTAAATTCAACAAAACAGTTGTATCATGCACCCCTAACCAACCCTGGTCCTACTGGATA
This sequence comes from Lissotriton helveticus, assembly GCF_964261635.1. Classification (NCBI taxonomy): domain Eukaryota; kingdom Metazoa; phylum Chordata; class Amphibia; order Caudata; family Salamandridae; genus Lissotriton; species Lissotriton helveticus. Next base: position 55,514,701 of record NC_136063.1, read on the forward strand.
CTGTGGCTACCCACAATATAATTTATTTAATGTTCTGAAAAAGTTCCAAAATTTTACTTGCAGCAACTGTAATGCCCCAAACAAACTTACTTGTGAAAGTTGATTTCTAATCCAAAAGTGATCCAAAGACAGTCAAAAAGGCCTCAAATCCAAATATCCAGCAGCACCCACAAAAAGTAATCCTTCCAGCTCCAGATCCAAATGAAAGTGACCAGGAGATGGACAAAGCACTGGGAGGAGCCTGCTGGACAGGAACAGGAAGTTGGAGACTGTGGGGCACTTCCTTCCTCCCCCCCCCCAAATGGACTCCTTGCAAAAAAAAAAGGCCATGCAAATGTCAACCTGAGGAGTGATTCTGATAAAAATCATAATTTTCTGAAGGTTTATCCTGTTTGCTGGTGATTTTCTTGTGCGAAATTGCAAAATCTCTATTTCGCAAGTGCGAGATTGTTCCTTTCCGCCGCAACTACGTGTTCGCAATTGCGAACTCTCGCGAGGTGTGCTGTGCAAGGTGGCAAGCCGCGATTACGTATTCGCGGGCGCCAAACTCCCGCGGGAACACGCACAAGATCTAAAATGGCGCGTCACTCGCAAAGAAAAACAACTCGGCAAACGCTAAATGACGGAAAGTGAACGCCGTGCACCACGCCGCGCGCCGCAACCAAGCAAAAAATCCGCCGCGAGCGGATTCACGGATTTTCGACAAATTCGCGAGCGTTCGCGGATTGCGAATTTGCCGAAAATCCGAAAAATCCGCGATCGGAGCGGATTTTACGCCCATGCTTAGTTCAGGGTCAGTTTTTAGTTTTTGGGTAAAGGGGTATTTTTAGGGTTCAGGGTCAGTTTTGGGTTTTTGGGTAAAGGGGTATTTTTAGGGTTCAGGGTCAGTTTTTAGTTTTTGGGTAAAGGGGTATTTTTAGGGTTCAGGGTCAGTTTTTAGTTTTTGGGTAAAGGGGTATTTTTAGGGCACAGGTTCAGTTTTTAGTTTTTGGGTAAAGGGGTATTTTTAGGGTTCAGGGTCAGTTTTTAGTTTTTGGGTAAAGGGGTATTTTTAGGGTTCAGGGTCAGTTTTTAGTTTTTGGGTAAAGGGGTATTTTTAGGGTTCAGGGTCAGTTTTTAGTTTTTGGGTAAAGGGGTATTTTTAGGGCACTGGGTCAGTTTTTTGTTTTTGGGTAAAGGGGTATTTTTAGGGTTCAGGGTCAGTTTTGGGTTTTTGGGTAAAGGGGTATTTTTAGGGTTCAGGGTCAGTTTTTAGTTTTTGGGTGAATGGGTATTTTTAGGGCACAGGGTCAGTTTTTAGTTTTTGGGTAAAGGGGTATTTTTAGGGTTCAGGGTCAGTTTTTAGTTTTTTGGTAAAGGCGTATTTTTAGGGCACAGGGTCAGTTTTTTGTTTTTGGGTAAAGGGGTATTTTTAGGGTTCAGGGTCAGTTTTTAGTTTTTGGGTAAAGGGGTATTTTTAGGGTTCAGGGTCAGTTTTTAGTTTTTGGGTAAAGGGGTATTTTTAGGGCACAGGGTCAGTTTTTAGTTTTTGGGTAAAGGGGTATTTTTAGGGTTCAGGGTCAGTTTTTAGTTTTTTGGTAAAGGCGTATTTTTAGGGCACAGGGTCAGTTTTTTGTTTTTGGGTAAAGGGGTATTTTTAGGGTTCAGGGTCAGTTTTTAGTTTTTGGGTAAAGGGGTATTTTTAGGGTTCAGGGTCAGTTTTGGGTTTTTGGGGTACAGGGGTACAGTGTAAAAATTAAAGTTAAATTAAATTTAAATTAAATTAAATTAAATTATATTATATTTATTTTAATTAATTTACATAAAAAATTATTATATACTTACCAATACTTATGTTGTAATGGTATGCGTTGTAAAAGTATCTGTGTTGTAAAAACATGCGTTAATATTTGTAAAATTATATGTATTTTTAAATTATTTTTACATTATTATTAATACATTTAAAAAAACGATATTTTTTATTTCGATATTTTTGTACAACGATATTATTTTTTCGATATTTTTGTACTTACCATTATGTAGATATAACTTGGATATTTTTGATTTCGATATTTTTGTGTCGATATTTTTGTATCTCGATAATGTGTCTTTCGATAATATGTCAGTGATCCGTGTATACCATCAGTTCCAAGAGTAGTACCTGCATGTCAGCATCCAGATCAGAATTGGATAGTTCATGTTCAACGGCTGTTATTCCAAGGTCATGTGGTATAGAAGTGTACAGTGAACATACGTCGACTGTGCACAATATCAACTCTCGGTCCTCCAGCGGTTCAGAAGCTTGTTTTAATTTAATCAGAAAATCAGTGGTATATCTGACATGTGATCTCGTGTTCAGAACAAAAGGCTGTAAAATATCTATCCAGAAACTTGCCAGTGGTTTCATGAATACTTCCTTTTGTCGAGACGATAGGTCTCAAAGGTGGTCTCGTCGGGTGCTTATGCACTTTCGGCAACATGTATAACACAGGAGGTCTGGGATTGATGGGTGTTAGATAGCGTCTTACTCTGTCATTGATAGTTCCATTGTCAAAGGCCTGACTGATGATTCTAGTTAGGATAGAAGCAAACTCGTTGGTAGGATCCGTAGATAGAGGTGCATAAGTATTAGGGTCCAGTGTGTGAGCCTGAACTTGTTCAGCATAATAAGCGGCATCCATGATCACAAGGGCGCCTCCCTTGTCAGCAGTTTGACACACAATCGATGGATCATTGGCAATTTTTTGCAAGATGTTCTTCTCCTTTTTGGTCAAGTTATCCTGTTTAATCCTGGATTGAAAGGGAAGTCTAGCAATGTCTCTTTTAACTAAGTTTTCGAACATGTCGATGATCTTGTGACTCACATGAGCCATAAAGGTACTCTGGGGACGAAGTCCTCGCAACATATCTTCCTCCTGCATGGGTGCAGTTACTACGTTTTGAAAAACTGCCTTAGACGAATGTTACGAACAAGCTTAAAGGTACTGACCTCTAGTTCCAAGGTGTTGGTTCTGGTGGTATGTACAAAAGACTGACCTTTCTGTAAAATGCGTATCTCTTCGTCATCCAATTGTATGGACGAAATGTTAATCACCAAATTGTCCTGACCAATTATTTCCGACGATTGCTCCTTTTGGCTTTGGACTGCTCTTTTTCTACCTCTGCGGGTTTTTCCCCGCCTGGGTCGGTGGGTTGGTCTTGACCCTGCTCTAAAAAATGAACCGCAGTGTTAGAGGTGCTCGGTTGCTGTTGCTCAGCAGATGGTCTAGTCGATTTCTGTGTCCTGGTGTCACCATCGGACGAGGAAGTTTCATTTTCCGAATAGGGGTTATAAGGGCGATTCGGGCGTCGGCGGGCGTACACTTCTGCCCAAGTGTACTCCTCGCCGAGCTTGTAATCAATGGTGTCCCTTTTGTATTTGCGGAACTTGCGTTCCTGAGTCTCACAGGTATGTTTTTCCAGTTGGGCATTCACATCCTCCAGCATTTTGGCCAGATCTGCAGGATCCATGGCATTGTCCAGCTCAGTGCGTACAGTTTTTATTTCCTGGGCTAAATCTTCAAGGGTTTTAGAAAGTTCCTCCACAATGAGAAGAATCAGGTCCAGCGAGCATTTGTTGAGAATGGCAAACCATCTCTCAACAAACCTCACATTATTCTTCCACAGCAATGGTTTGAGGGGTACCCGTAGGCCCCTCAGGATCCGCTGGGCTTGGTGATACCGCACGAGAGTGCAAGAATGACGTTTTTGGTTGGATTCCTTCTTAAGTAGGTAGAGCAATTGTTTGATGTTACTCTCCACGCTGCGGGTGTTAGCTGTCGCGGCTACTTCCTTCTGGATCATTCCATAGATTTTATCCGCTTCCACCGCCGTAAAGGCAAAAGTGTCGGCCTTGAGTTCAGTCATGTTGGATACCAAATCATAATTCATTATTTGAGCAAAGTAGCGTGCTAAGTCCTAGGGACAGAAAATAGTGGACTAACAAAGAGTTGAGAGAGGACTTGCACAGCTGAGTGAATCGGATTCACTCAGCTGTGCAAGTCCTCTCTCAGCTCTTTGTTAGAACAAGAAAGCCCACAGATGCCATTACTCTCAGTTATATGTGTCTATGAACTTACAAGAGGGTCTAAATGTTGTTACTTGCAAGGCTTACCCAACAAGGAAACTGTTTACCCAAAGTCACCAGTTAAAGCTGCAAAAAAACAGAAAGGAATTGTTTGCTATCTACACAACCAAAAACCTCGCAAACAGATCAGTAAATGATAAAGCAGTCAGAGTTCCAGCCTAACTAACTGGAAAGCGGAGTTCAAACTGATGATGACACTGTCTGTGTGCCACTAGCACAATGGGGCAGTGTGGATGCAACTGTCAGGCACTCACTTACAATCCCACTGCCCTGTGTCTTGATCTCTCCTCTAACTCTCGATGCAGGCTGGTGCTCTGTTTGCTCCCCCTGCACCCTCCACAGGCCTCCTAGGGCTGCATCTAGCGGCTGGTCTCTGGTCCCCCAGTAAGTAGAGCGAGGACTGCAGTCATCCATAGCCAACAGCTACCTCGGGAATGCATGTGAAGTGACTGCTACCCCGACTGTTGCACCCCCTGGAGTTAGAATAGTAAATTTTACCCCTACACTATCCAATACTTACCAAAACATGCAATGTAATGTTATGCGCTGTAATGGTATGCGTTTTAAAGTATTATGTGTTGTAATGGAATGCGTTGTAAATGTAGTTTTTACATTTTCGTTGTAATGGCATGCGTTGTAATGGAATGCGTTGTAATGGATGTTGCGTTGTAAAAAATGTGTTGTAATCGTATGCATTGTAAAAGTGTGCGCTGTAGTGACATACATCTCCATCTCCACAATTGCTAGTTTTCACAAGGTCACAATGTCATTCTTGCCTCATTTATATTCATCAGGTGGGAAGCATGCCTTTTTTTAGGCAATTCTTGGTAGTGCATGAACTGTCTCTCCAGACATGCTGTATCTGCTCTCTGGGCTTTCAGCACCCCATCCATTTTCATTGGTTCCTTAGTCTGCCTTTCAAAATTAGTTTGGTTTCTTTGGTGAATAGTTTACATTTGACCCACCTTTTCGCTGTTTTGATCACTCCATACGGAGAGTAAATAATTCCCGGGCTTTATTGGTTTCGTGTCCTTCAATTAGTTTTCTTTTATCTACACTCTCTGTGAGGTTATTTAATTTCCCCAAAGAGGCTTCTGTGTTTCTTAAGTATTAAGTTGGAAAGCAAGTTAATCCTTTAATGGTTTTTGCATTTCACGCTCATGTGAAAGTTTGTTTCCTATAATTAACTTGTGCAGGAAACCTAACCCCTTAATGTGTTTCTCCCTTCAGGCTGAGTGCCTGCCAAGTCTGGTTGTTTATTTAAGGATTAACTCGAGCCTCAGTTTATCCTTTAATATCTCCCGCTTCAGTTTCCCTACACTAAACACACTCACTGGGTTGCGGAACTATGCAGAATTGGACGGAGTTTCTAATTAACTCTGCAGAATTCCGCATAGTGAAACTCTGTGAACTCCGCACAGGCTTATATATCAGTCACCCCTAAGGTAGGCCCAAGGTACCCCTGTGGGCAGGGTGTAGAGTATGTGAAAGGTAGGACATGCCCTGACATGTGTGGCATGTCCTGAAAGTGAATTACTGCCAATTTCACATTTAGTACAGAGTAAGAGAGAATAGAAAAGGAACTTATCTGCTTGAAAGCTGCATTTAAAAGAGGCTATCTGTTTGGTGCACATGCCTTTCATACCATCTGCTCATTCCATTCTAGAACTGTTGTATTTATGATGTAGTGCGGCTGCTTGTGACTGCATTAAAAGATAATGCATAATGTAGCCTCCGGTCTTGTAATGGATTTTCGTTTTTCACTATTGCAAGGCTACCTGTTCCCACAAGCCACTATGGGGAGTTTGCTTATAACATCTTATAAACATAACTACCCCTTCAAACAAGTTAGGAAAATAAAGTTTAGTATGCCTGTACTCAGAATGTTAAAATGTATCTTTTAGTGAAGGTGATTTTTACATTCTGTGTTTGAAGATACCACTTTTGGAAAGTAGGTATTTTTTGACCTAGCCATTCAGGATGCCTCTGCTAGGTTTGTGTGCTGCATGTCTGGCTTTTGGATGACAGGGGCTGGACTAGGGCAGTGGCTCCACAGAGCCTGATGAGTCAGGGCTGGGCTGAATAGACCTGGCCTGCATTTTGAGTAGGGGAAGTAGATTTCCTTTCGACTGGATAGGCCTGGCCAGCCAAGGACAATGCTGTCTCCTCCTTCTGCCAGGAAGCTGCACCAGAGAGGACAGAACCGGTTTGTACTGAGCACAGGGTTTCTCGGCCACCAGAGAACAAATTAATAAACTGTATAAAAAGAGGGGCCCAGACCCCAGACTTTCAGATCACTTCTGGGAATTCAAGAGGAACCTTTGTCAAGGAGAACAGCCAGAGAAGCTGAGGAGTTGGCCTGCAGTGGCAACTTGCTGCCAAGAAAAGGAGTAAAGTACTTTGCTGTTTGCTTTGTCAGCTGCTTGAGGAAAAGATCTCTGAGGGCTTGAAACTGAGCTTGCCTCCTGTTCTGAATTTGCAGGGACACCAAGACTTCACAACCAGCTCCCCTGAACTGCCTGGCTTGGAGTTCTAACCTGCAAAGATGTGCCTGCTCTTATTTTGGACCTCTATAGAACTTTTTCCTCTTGGAGCTGGAAAACCAACGCAACTTCGAAGAAGCGAGGCGCATCTGCACCTATTTCCGATGCATAACCTTCTCTCTGGTAAGGAACCAATGCATCCCCTCTCCATCGCTGTAGTAAGGAACCCATGCATCACCACCCCTGGAGCAAGAACTAATGCATCACCTTCCTTGAGTGTAAGGAACCAACACATCACCTTTCCTACAGTCCGTTTTGTTTGTTTGCGTGACGCATCCCAGGTACTTTGTAAGAAAAGTGTTGCATCTGCAATTTGCTGTGAACTGAACTATTTCTACAATCTGCAAGTCAAATTTGTATTACTGTATTGTGGATTTTTGTCTTTTGCTCTTGTTTTGGTTTATATAAAGAATACTTATTTTTCTAAACTGGTGTGGTGTCCATTTGTAGTGATTTCACTGTGTTACTGTGTTACTGTGTGTTCACAAATGCTTTACACACTGCCTTCGGAGATAAGCCTGTCTATTTGTGCCAAGCTATCAAGGGAGTGAGCAGGGGTTATTTTAGGATTATAACCCCCTTACCCTCTGCCAACTAAACACCCCCATTTCTAAACACTTCCCAAACGCGATTATCTGCTTCCCTTTCCGCTCTCTCCTCAGAGTCCCTCACTTGTAAACAGCAGCTTTTATAACTAATACACGCTCATTTAGTAGCAGGCATAGGTGTGGTGTGGGGTAGAGCGTTGCAGCTTTGGCAGCATCAACAGGCTGGGCTTGAGTGTGCTGCTCTTGTCCCCATGCGCTGTCTGTGTCTGCTCATACTCAATCCCCGCAGCTCCCAGCTCGCCCAGAAGCCTGCCAGCCACAGACCTCCTCAGCATTTGACTGTCAATGAGGCTCGGCTCCAGTATTTCCAAAATGAAGTGTCCTCTGACTCAGGGCCCTCCCCGGGCTCCCCCTCCACTCTCTTTCCCTCCTGCACACTCCGCCAGAGCAGAACGCACTTGTGGCCATAAAACATTCATGGTACTCAGGAATCTAATACAATGCCATTCCCCTGATTTAACCTATTGGAAGGCACTTGTCGCAGCAGATTACATCATCGTGCCATGGACCCCTGCCATGGAACTGCACTTGATAAGGTTTATCCATATTTTTTATGCCTTTTAAAGAAAACCTAGGAAGACTGCAAGGTTGATTTGCAAATGCAATAAATCACACAAAAAAGCCCAGGTGCCATGCTGAGAAAAAACAAGCATTTGTAATGCAATGGGTCTTGCATTTTTTAAACTTTGTCCTTATTGTATTGTAACTGACAATGTATTTTATTATAGCAGGTTTTAAAACATATAAATAAAAGGCATTGTCATTTATGCTGCCACTAGCTGTAAATCTCACAATTGCAAGACATATTGCATTGCAAATGCTTGTTAAAACAGACATTAATATTGCCCTTTTAGATGAGTGTCTAGAGAGGATTCCCCACAGATCACAGACGGAGGGTAATTACACTCCCCATTCTGACGGCCATCCCGTTCTCAATTAAAAAAATAATATACATCACCATTTGCTATCGCATACCAACTCAGTAGTTGATTCCTCATCACCAACTGGCCAGGTATATGATGTCGGAAAGGGCCTGTGAAATCATGCTGCCAACTGAGGGGTGCAGATACAGGCCATAACGGCCCGCATAAAGAACACTTAAGCATTACGCTCTATCGGGCTCTGTAACCTCACTACTAATGTCACAGAAGGTGGACAAAGCGCCAAACAAAGGTGCTCCTAAAATGCACATGCAACTCGTGTCCTGTCAGCGGCACCGGCAACATATGACACGTGCTACACATAAACCCCCAATTAGGATCCAAAAAAACAATGCATAACCTTCTTTAAGGTAAGGAACCAACACATCACCTCTCCTGCGCTGCAGTAAGGAACCAATGCATCACCTCCCCTGGAGCAAAAACTAATGCATCACCTTCCCTGAGTGTAGGGAACCAAGGCATCACCTTCCCTACAGTCCGTTTTGTTTGTTTGCGTGACGTATCCCAGGTACTTTGTAAGAAAAGTGTTGCATCTGCAATTTGCTTTGAACTGAACTATTTCTACCATCTGAAAGTCATAATTTTTATTACTGTATTGTGGATGTTTGTCTTTTGCTCTTGCTTTGGTTTAGATAAAGATTACTTATTTTTGTAAACTGGCGTGGTGTCCATTTGTAGGGATTTTACTGTGTTACTGTGTGTGTTCATGAATGCTTTACACACTGGCTTCGGAGATAAGCCTGTCTATTCGTGGCAAGCTACCAAGGGCCCTGTCCAATGGAGCTGCATTGTGCGAGGTTGTATAGTGGCATTTGGACCTCCTGAGGTCTAAACGTCTCATGAACATTATTTGAAGTTTTTACCAAAGATAGTTAAGGGACACAGTCTGAAGTCAAAATGCAGCTCAGTGCTCTTTGAATAAATCCTACAACAAGCGGACAGCCTGTTTAAAAAAGTCCAAACAAGCACAAACCCTGAAAGTAAAAAAATAAAAAAGGTGTGCCACGTAAAGGACGAGTTGGATAAACTGGCCAGGGTTGTTTTATCTTCAAGAAAGAAGCCTTCATCCAGGGAAAATGAGGAATTGGACAGGGCAATTTATTTGACAAAACCAGAGTGTGTGAATGAAGGGATACAGGAAGGAATGGAGCATGACTGTCATGTCAAACTCAGAGAGGCAAGCAATATTTCACGTAAAGTACAGGCCTAGTACTCGGTTCGAGTCTCGGCAGCACATGTGATTCTGCCCAAACGACTTAATCTACCCGTGCCGAACAAAATTAATATGTCCGTCTGTAACGCAACTGGTGCTCCATGTAAAGCGAACTGATACCTTCAGGTCGAGTTCACGCTAAATAAAACTGCAAAAAAAATAATAATATGATCTCTAAGTACATTGTTTAATTGCTGACGTCTTGTGATTCAGTTGAGTTAAGGTTGCGCAAACAGACATGGAGACTTCAGCACACTATTGCAAAATCTTTCAACTATGTGCTTGCGCACTGAATCTTTGTAAGTCCTGTGAGAAGCAGAATTGTTTTTACTTGGCAGCGCTTCGGTTACTAAACCGTGGGTGTTAGAAATATACCAGGCCATTTGCAGGAAAGCTAGGGGCATGACAGCAGAGGGAAGGCAACAAGTTAAAAAAACAAGCATTTGTAACGCAATCGGTCTCGCATTTGTGAGCGTTAGAGGTGTTGGTGTTCTGAAACGTACACACTATGGCGCAGATTTACAAGCCCCTTGCGCCACTTTTGCGTCCCTTTTCCCATGTTACAAATTACGCAAAAGTGGTGCTAGGGGCTTGTAAATCTTCCCCTATCTTTTACTGTGGCTTGATTAATGGATGAAAGCATTTCAGAAAAGAATTCAGGGTAAGGTGGAATGCGTGCTGTGTATAAGCTTTGGTAACGTATCAGCTGTATTCTGTTCTTTTTTTAACCCATTCCCACCATTTTTTTCCATTTCACATGAACTATCGATGTGGAGGGAATACAGGCTACTCACACTGCCATTTGAAATGCACGCGCTGTACAAGAAAGCGAAAGGGGGCAAACTAGCGATGTGCTGCACAGCCCATTATGACATGCTTTTGATTCGCCATAACAAGAACAAGTTCAGGAAGAGCAGACTTTTATTGTAGAACGAGATAACATTACCTCCTCGTCCTGTCTCCCCGTCCCATTCCTTACAAGTGAGCAGCTAGTCTGCTCCACAGAAACCCATAGCCTAGCTGAGCTGTTTGCACTTCCCCCAGGATGACGTCACCATCACGTGACGATAAAAAAGGGAAGTGCAGAAACCAAATATCCTCCTGGTTTTTTTTTCTGCACTACGTGCCTGTGTGCCTGGCTGTGCTGATCGGAGATGCCTAACGGTGAGTTCCCTGCTGTTTATTTATGTTGCTGTTGGCGGCGGCCGGCTTTAGCTGCTGCTTTGGTTTTCTGCTGTTATTTCCCCCGCAGTGCTCTTTGCATCCCGCTTGACGTTGGTATGCGGATGGGCTGCCTCTTGTCAGACATCTTTTACTTTTCATGCGCGGCTCGCGTTAGCAGCCGTCTCTGCTTCCTGGCTCACTCACCTGTTTTTTGGCCTGCTTCCGCGGCCGTTCCTGGTGCTTCTCGGGTCCCGTTGCGCCCTGCATTAGCGGGCGGGGGTCTCTGATGTTGGGCTGCGCACTTTTGATTTCTTGTGCGTTTCGGGGAGATTTTTGGCAGCTGGCTGGGCTTTTTATGCCGGCCCTCTTTTCCCTCCGCCCACGGGCGCTCGGGTCCTCAGGACTATATATGGGGTCCCTCCTGGCTGGTTTTTTGTCCTTGTTTGTGCCTGTTTTGGTGGTTTTGGACTTGGGTGCTGAGCTCTTTGTCTTTTTGTTGCTGCCATGGCTTCTGAAGCTTCTTCTTCTGCGGCCCCTCTTGATGCACTGCGCCTCATTATTAATGGGCTGTGGCTGCTGCTTTCCTGGCTAGGGACGCGGCTGGGCTTCCTCCGAAGGTGCCTTGTGTTTCTTTGGATCCACAGGCTGCTCCTGAGGATGACATTGGTCCTGATGAATATGAGGGTGTACGTGGTCGCTTTGTTCAGGGTGCTGAGCTCGCTGAACTGTTCACCCATGTGCGGTCCAATTGGGGCTTCTCCCCTCCTGCGGATGCTGTTTTGGAGGATGACTTCTTTATGCAGTATGTCCGGCCTGCTCCTGACTCTTTTCCTTTGCACGGGGCAGTGCGCAATGTGCTGTCTCACAAATGCAAGGAGGGGGACAAGTCTACTTTTCCTCGTTTCCTGTCCAAGCGTTGCCCTCTTGAGGGTTTGCTGCTGAGTTCCCTCAGGCTGTGAAAGTTGACAATTTGATGGCTGGCCTTTCCTCTCAGGGTTTGGTCGTTTCTGAACACGCCCTTCCTGCAGACGCTGTGGATAAGCGTGTAGAAGGGGCGGTGAAGCATTCATATGCTGCTTCTAATTTTTCTGTCCGGGCGACTGCTTATTCTAACTACATGGTTCTGTCGCTCCTTAAGGATTTCCAGTCCCTGTCGGTTCTGCTGAACGACGGCGAGGATGCTACGCCTCTTTTGTCTTTGATGGAGTTGCAGGTGCGATACCTGTCAGATCTCTCCTTCGACAAATTGGGGGCAGCGGCGGCTGCCTCTGGTGCATCCATTGCTGCCCATCATCATATTTGGATGCGTTCCTGGAAGGCGGACTCTTCCCAGAAGTCGGTCCTCCTTAAGTTGCCCTTTGACGGTTCCAAGGTGTTCGGTCCCAGCTGGAGGGTATGGTCAAGCAGTCTGCGGAGAACCGCAAGCTGGTGGCTCCGGTCCGCCCTCCTTCTCGGGGTCGTGGGTTTGGTTACCGTCGCGCTTTTGGGCCTCCTGCTTGTGGCTCTTCTCAGCCCTTTCATGGCAGGGGTCGTGGCCGGAGGCCCCTGGAAGTGCCAAGCCCCGGGCCGCTGCCAGTGTTGCCACCTCCGCTTCCTCCTCTTCTCAATGACTGTCTGCCTTTGCCAGTTGGTGGTCGCTTCCAGTCCTTCGGTGCCCAGTGGTTGTCGGTTCCGGATGCCTGGGCAGTTCAGACTGTTTCGGAAGGTTGCCGGATCGAGTTTTCCTCTCCTTTTCCTCCGGGTTTTGTTCGGACTCCCCTGCCCCGTCTTCCTCTGCGGAGAGATGCTTTGTTGGCAGGTGTGCGGCTCCTGTTGGAGAAGAGGGCTATTGTGGAGGTTCCTCCGCTCGAGAGAGGCAAGGGTTGCTACTCGATTCTCTTTCTGGTTTCCAAGAAGGACACTTCGGATCTTCGGCCTTTTCTGATCTGAAGCGGGTCAATCGCTTCGTCCTCCATCATCCATTCAAGATGGTGACTCTCCAGTCCATCCTGCCTCTGGTCCTTCCGGGTGGCTTCCTGGCGTCCCTGGATCTGATGGATGCGTATCTGCACGTTCCTGTCCATCCGGAGGACCAGCGTTTTCTCTGTTTGCTGTGGGGGCCCTTCACTATCAGTTCCGGGTGCTCCCTTTTGGCCTGTCATAGGCGCCCATGGTGTTAACAAAGCTCTTGGCCCCTCTGGTGGGTATTCTTCATTCCAGGGGGCTGCTGGTGTTTCCATATCTGGATGACTGGTTGATTGTCTCTCCTTCTTTTTCGCAGGCTCTGTCGGATGTGGAACAGATGTGTCTTCTGCTGGGTTCCTTTGGGTTCCTTATCAACCACCGAAAGTCCTCCCTGGTGCCCTCCCAGTCCCTGAAGTTCCTGGGGGCTCTCTTCCGCATGAACCTGGGCATGGTGTTCCTCTCCCAGGAGCACCAGTTGACATTGTATCGTCACCTTTCCTGGCTTCTGTCCCAGTCCCGGGTGTCTGCCAGACTCTGGTTGCGGAGTCAGGGGGAGATGGCATCCACTTTGCCTCTCCTTCCTTGGGCCAGGCTGCATCTGTACCCCCTGTTGCATCATGTCCTGTCGCACTGGGATCTTGCCACCTTGGACTACGAGACTCTCATCCCTGTCACTCCGGGGATTCGGGCGGATCTCCAGTGGTGGTTGTCTCCTCTGTCTCTGTCCCGGGGGTTCGATCTCCTTCCTCCTCAGTCTGTGGTCGTGTTGTCCACCGATGCCAGTGCTTTGGGGTGGGGTGCCGTTCTGGGTGCCTCCAAGGCTGAGGGTCGGTGGTCCCGTTTCGAATCCTTCCAGTCCTCGAACTGGAAGGAGTTGAGGGCGGTTTGGTTGGCTCTTCTTTGGTTCGCTTCTCTCCTTCGGGGTCGGGCGGTCTCTTTGCCGAGTTGACTCTCTTGTCTCTGATGGCGGTCTATCTTCCGGGGAAGGAGAATGGGCCTGCGGATTCTTTGAGCGGGGTGTTCCCCTCCTCGGTGTCCCTCTGTCTGTCACCGGATCTGTTCGATCTGATTGTCCTCAGGTTTCGCCTTCCTTGGCTGGATCTTTTTGCCTCGGAGGATTCCGCCCTTCTTCCTCTATTTTGCAGCTTCGTTCCCTCTCGGTTGGCGTGGGCCACCGATGCTTTCTTGATTCCGTGGTCGGAGGGTCTGCTACTTGCCTTCCCTCCATTTGCCTTAATTCCGCGGGTCATCCGGAAGATTCGGTTGGATCAGGCAGAGGTTCTCCTGGTGGTTCCGGAGTGGTCTCGGCAGTCTTGGTTCCCCCTTCTGCTGACCTTTTCTGTTTGCCCTCATTGGAGGTTTCCCCTGTCTCCCTCCCCCTGTGGGCTCCTCTTCTCGGGCTTGCCTCCCTGCACGCCTCCGGCTGGGGGTTTGGCACTTGAGAGGTTGAGTTTGCTGGGTCTGGGTTGCTCGGTGGAGGTTGCCTGCTCTCTAGCTCTCCCTGCGTCCTTCCACCTTGAAGTCATATGCCCGTCACTGGAAGATTTTCTCCACCTGGTGTCTTGGGAGGGGTCTCTCTTCTGCCTCCTGTGAGGCCGTGAGGGTGTTGGATGGTTTCATCTTGGGGCTCGCGGTTTCTTCCCTGCGGGCGCAATGGGCTGCCGTTCTTGCTTTTCGGGATTCCTCTGTTTCCTCTGTCTCCCCGTTGGTGGCTCGCCTTCTGAGGAGTTTCTTACTTCAAAGTCCTGTCTCTCGTTCTCCTGTGCCTCCTTGGGATATTCCGTTGGTTCTACGGGCTTTGACGGGTCCTCCTTTCGAGCCTTTGGACTCCGTGGCCCTGAAATTCCTTTCTGCTAAGGTTATTTTCCTGGTGGCCATTACTTCTGGGTGGAGGGTTGGTGAGATTGGGGCGCTGACGGCTTCTCCCCCCTTCTTGCGCTTTTGCGCTGACAAGGTCATTCTCTGTCATATCGGGTCTGGGGCTTCGACCTTTTTTGTCCACCTTGTCTCGTTGGGTCCGGGGCGCTGAGGTTTCTGCTTACGATTCTGCCCACTGTCCTCTTCCTTCTTCTGTTCAGGGTCAGTCGACTCAGAGCGTGTCGTCCTCCTGGGCCATGTTCAAGGGGGCCTCACTGAGGGACATTTGCAATGCTGCCACGTGGGCTTCTCCCCACACTTTTGTTTCCCATTATCGGCTTCAGTTGGTGATGGCGGCCTCTGCTGATTTTGGGGCTCGTGTCCTGTCTGCGGTAAATGATTTGTAGAATGTGCTGTTTTCTGTTGCTTAAAATGGACCTGTTTTTCTCAAACTTTGTGGTCTGTTTTTTTCTTACAATCACCGTGTGCTTGGGTATGGGCTCACTTGTAAGGAATGGGACGGGGAGACAGGACAAGGAGGTAATGCCCGGTTACTCACCGGTAATATCCATTACTCCGAGTACTGGTCTCCCCGTCCCATTCCTGAGCCCTTCCCTCCCTCCCTGGTTTGGGTTTTCTTTGGGTGATTGTTTGTTTTTCGTTCTGGTTTCTTTGGTATTCTCAGGATGTTTGGTTTGTGCACTTCCCCCTTTATCGTCACGTGATGGTGACGTCATCCTGGGGGAAGTGCAAACAGCTCAGCTAGGCTAGGGGGTTCTGTGGAGCAGACTAGCTGCTCACTTGTAAGGAATGGGACGGGGAGACCAGGCCTCGGAGTAATGGATATTACCGGTGAGTAACCGGGCATTACAGCACACCTGAGCCAATGAAATGTGGTATCATTGTGAACACAGATAACAGCATTGGTAAGACAAGCGAAATAATACACCTCTAGGACACACCTGCCAGGGGACAACAAACACAAAGGCACCTGGTGCACACAAATTAAGATTCACCACATGACACCACAGGCAAACAGTCGGAAATCAGTGTAGCAAACAGTTACCCTTGCGGCATTTCCTGGAAACCCTGCAGCCATTCCCGGCTATCACATGGATCAACATATGTGTAAGCCACTACTGTCACATACTTGTCATGAGTGTGTTCAACCTTGACCTGAAAGTAGCGGCGATACTCACACTAACAACCACCAGGTGCATGAATGGCACAGATACCCTTCACAGGAGGAAATATCATTCCACCGGGGCTTGCAAACTATCAGAACAATAACACCTATACAACGTGTGCATGTTGCATGTTTGTTTATTTATTATCTTACAGAGTTTTATATAGCGCGAACTTGACCCTTATCGGGTATCAGAGCGCTTTACATAGCACCAGTTGCATTACATCAGGACACATTCATTTTTGTTGGGCACGGGGAGATTAAGCGAGCCAATCTGATCCCACAGCGTACTATATCCCGTGATATCCACCTAAAGCCGAAATTGGTGTGGGATGCTTGCACTGCCACACGGCAGCTGAAATATGGACAGGTTGCCGTTAAGAGTGGACAGGGGCGTAACGCAGGCCACTGCAGCGTAGGAGGCCCAATCCTTCAAGGGCCCCTAAGCCTTTAGGGGGGGGGGGCTAATCAGGCCAAGGAATATCTGTGAAATGTGGGAGACTTGGAGGCCTCTCTTCAAGGTCTGCGCTTGGATGCCACATCATTTTGTGTTACGTCACTCTAGGGGGAACTGCCACCCCCTTAGCGTTTCCCAACTTACACCACAGAAAAACAATTGTAGGATCTCTTCAGTGTCCTTAAGGACAGGTCCAACCTGTGACGCAACTACCACTGCGTGGTCTGCGCTCCTGGAGGCACAATGTACGCATCACTTCCTGGCTGCACTTCCGGACTATGGACTCTGGGTCATTAAATGAGGAGGGGCACAGCAGTAAAACTACCTCTTCCCTCCCAATAAACTTGACTCTTCTCGCACAAAAAGAAACTGAATAGTCAGTTCTTGCTATTCCCAAGGAGACTAGATGCCAATGGCCCACACACTTTTTGAGTCGCCGGGCTCTAATTTAGACCCTGTGGAAGAAGGTGCACAGCAAGCATGAGGATGAGCACACACCTGCTATATGTTAAACACACCAAGCCCGCTCTGCTCAGAGAGCCATGCCGGGACACTTAACTGATGTGGCCGCGAGCAGAGGCTTTGCATTCTAGTAGCCTGCGGCACACCTGCGCCTGCTCCTTGCGGTGAGACTGCTGCTCTGGCCCCGGGAAAGTGGTGGCGGGAGCAGCCTGCCTTTCCCCTCTCTCTCTCTCTCTCTCAGTGGGTGATACCCGTATTTATGTCTCCCTGTTGGCAGCATTCCTCCATTGCTTTCCGCATCCAGTGGTTAGTCTACCGTTTTTTTCACTCACACTGCGACTTCCTCCTTTAGCAGCAAGGGCACTGGTCGCAAGCTGGGTGAGCAGACAGACTCGCTTCCTCCCACTGTGTTAGAGGGTGCAGCTTTCCTGGGACCACGTTTACCAGTCGCATTTAGCTTCAGAACTGTAACGGTGCTGCCTGCAGTTACCATTTTGTGCACTTCTCAGGACACCCATGCTTGTAAGATGGCCGGGTGCCTCTGGGACCTCAGACTCTGCCCTGCTCTAGTGTGTGTTTGCGGAAACTTGAGCACAAACTCCCAGTATGGTCGTGGGCCCCGGACCCTGCGCAGTCCAGGTGGCAGAGAGTGCGCCCCAAGTGCAGCCGCCATTGAGACCCTGGTAATGGAGAGCGTTGTGAGCACCTGCCTGCACCTGCTGTCGTTAAAGCAGGATTCGCATAGTGCCAACATCGGCCCATACCCCAAACCGCTCACAACAATTTCCCATAATAACAGACACCACACAATGTTTTGTTGGAGAAAGTTGTTGCAGCTTTATTTGCATAAACATTTTACCAACATGTTGGGTTATCTTACGGGCGATCCAGTGTCAGGCCGTCTCTTGCGACCTGCCCACCTGTTGAGCCATAAACCCCCTGTGGTGTTAACCGCGGGGGCGTTTGCAGTTTTGGGGGAAGGGCTAACCCCCTCCCCTCGGTGGACCTCCAGTCCACCCCTTACTCATGCCCCTCCCCCTACTGGGGGGCAGAGCGTTGCAGGCAACCCCGGTTGCTCAGGTCCACAACCGCCCGAAGGACTAACAGGGTGCCGTCACTCCTCCAGGATCCCACCGAGGATCTCCCTGGGGATAATTGGCTCAGGCACCCTTACTGTGCTCCTGTAGAGGGTACCCTTCTGAACCTTCCAGCGTTGGATCGCCCTGTAACTCCGCCATGGCTCTGAGTGTGGCCCCCACCGCCCCAGGGCCCCCCACCTTGTATTGCTCTTTCGCTTACCACCTGCCGCTACCAATGCCTCCGCTAAATCTAGCAGGAAGAGGTCCATCCCCACTTTGGATAGGTGTATACCGTCCTCTTCAAAGCACCTTGTACATACGCATGTAGCAACCCATGCCTGACCAAACTAAATCCTCTTTGCTCGGTGAATTTGTGCATTTCGCTGTTCACTCACCTGCACGAGACCTCCATTGCCTCCCCTGACCTTGCGCCCTGCCAAGATAGCCACCGGGTAATTTCGGAACACCACATCTCACAGGTCCCCAGCAAGTTGCTTGATTCGCCCAAAGGGCTCCTTATCATGTGCAGCAGTCCCCTGCGCCCCAGGTGAAACCAACTCATCACCTCCTAAGTGTATTACCAATAAATCGGGTGGTGAGTCCCCCTTGCCGAGTTTCTAAAGAATTTTCCGCTTCAAGCTATTCCAGTGCAAGTCGGGAGTTCCCAGCCCCTGACCCTTCACTTCCCGCCTGCTGCTGCCAATGCTTGGCCTTATTGAATGAAGTGGGATTTGTAGATGCGCAACTTAGCCCCATGGGCGTCAAGGCGCCTAGCAGGAATAGGGCTATTCATACTTTGGGCAGGTGAATCCCAAGAACCTCAGAGCCCCGTTGCTCCTTCAGGGTCCAACGTGAGGACCTCCCTGTGGATATTCGGCTTTCGCACCCTTACAGTGCTCCTGTAGAGGGTACCCTTACTGTACCTTACAGCCAATGGATCGTCTTGTAATTCCGCCACAGTACTAGGTGTGGACGCCGTCCCCCAGGGCACCCTGCCGCCAAGACCTAGTTACCTACAGACTGTTCATTCAGAGGCCTCCCTCGGCACAAGCAAGGACATGTCCTTTCCTCCTCCGGACAGCAGTGCTGTTCAGCAACCCAAATTCACTATCGGTTCTGCCGCTCCACCTGACTGTGAACTGTATCAGTAATGTCCCTCAACCTCTAACTATCACTGCAAACTCTGCTATGGAGATGTGCCAATTAGTGCTCCATCCCCCCCATTTCAGCACTGTCAAGGCCAATCGCACCCTCCTGGGAATGGCTCACCCTGCACAAAGCAAGTCCTATCTATGTGTCACCCCAATTACTGTCCCCAGGGACAGTAATGACACCTGGGGAGAACCTGGGAATACCAGACCCTAGCACACTGCCCGTAGTGTGCTATGACCCTTCTACCTGTTGATAGTTCAGGTGGCCCCCCATGTGAGTAGGGTGGTTCTCCGGTGCGGTTCCTGCATTTGAGACATAAAACATCCATTAGAAGCCATACCCCCCCTCATATACCAAATGGATTCTTTGCAAATGAGACAGGGGCCATCAATGCCCCCCACGCTACCAAGGCCAAGCCTGTTTTGTCGGATACGAGAACTAGTTTGCTAACTCGATCGCCAGGATCAGAGCCCATTGCTTGCGCACCAGTTGCTGTACAGAGAAAACACTCCATTATTGCGCATGGGCTGCAAGATATGCCCCGACACATCACATGTGTACAGGAAAACACATTTCAATTTTGTCACGGGGCATGCATGGTTTGCCTGCAGTCTCCCACTGCTTACCTTCAGAACACCCCAATTATTGCCCAGTAATTCAACAAATTGCCCGGGTTCATCCGATGTTTTACAAGAGAAAACATCCAATTATTGTACAGGAGCTACCTGCTAAGTTCCGATTCACCAGTTGACTACGAATGTAATATTTCCATGGGGTGTAACCTGTGTGCCCCACAACAGAGACAGTCCTGACACCTGGGGAGGACCAGAGAGTCCCGGACCCTAGCACACTGCCCCCAGTGTGCTATGACCTTTCTACCTGTTGATAGTTCAGTGGGACCCCCATGTGAGTAGGTCGGTTCTCCAGCGTGGTTCCTGCATTTGAGACATAAACATCCATTAGAAGCCCTTCCCCCCTCCGTATAGCTATGTGGATTCTCTGCAAAGAGACAGGGCCATCAATGCCCCCCACGCCCCGAGGCAAAGCTTGTTTGTCAGTTACGAGAACTAGTTTGCCCACTATACATACTCGTAAGGAGTTGGGTGGGGCACATACTTGCGTACCTCCAGCACCAGATGCAGAAGTGTAGTGTCTTGAAACTAAGTCAATTATTCACATGCTAAGTCTAATAATGACCATTGCACTTTGGAGTGTGTAATTTAGAGTCACTTCTTAACTCGTCCCCTTACTATTCTTCTCCGAAACACCTCTACCTCCCAGTCCTTCAAAAATTACTGCAAAGTTCTCCTCCTTCAAAGACACCTCCCAATTTAATTCATGCCCTCTCTTCTTTGACGGAAGACCTTTTAATATCTAAAATTCTATTCTCCTTGACTATGGAAGTGTCCTCCCAGTGTGTTCTTGTGGCTAAGAGTCTGCCATTATGAAGTAATATCCTTCTACCTGTGTTTGGACTCTTGTAACATGCACACAGCATTTTTTTCTTGTAACACACTGATTGCTACCTCTTACATTGTGTTTGGTTCCGGTACTTGCACAAGTGCCATCATTGCCTGTGTTTGAGTGTCCTCCATTTATTGTAGTATTATACCTTTACTTGTACATTGTACGCTTTTGTAACGAGCACACGTCACTTTTCCTCCTGTAATGCACCATTTGCTAACTCTTGTATTGTTTGATCCGAGTCAAATTGTCCAAGGGGCCCGTCCAGGGGCGAACAAATAACTCTACAAACCACCAAATGAAGGAAAAGCTCTGTACAGACACCGTTAATTGGAAATCCCACACCAAGCTCTCTCCCCGTGCTGTGGTTTAAATGATTGCATATTCCTGGGGGTAGCTTTGACACTCACACCACTAGAACCACAGAGACTCAAAAGGTTGTGACCCTGCTGGGAGAAGACTCCGTGACAAGAGGTCAAACATGGGCCCCCATTAGTGGATGCATTAATCCACTAATAAATCCTGCCCGGTGTTGGAACCAGCCATTAATGAAAGTTATTTAAATGTAAGTGCACACTCTGACGATTATGTAAAACTTCCCCAGACATTAAATTGGAGCCACAAGGAAGCAGTGAGTTCGCCATACATTACTGAAGTTATTATTACTAATATTTGTGGACCCTCATGCAATCCCATGATTACCCATCACACTGAATTCATTACTAGGCCCACCGCGGTGTTGACTGCCTGTGAATTAAATATTATCATCCATTCATGGCTTTCTACTGCCGTAACAACTAAAAGTTAAAAAGGTGCAGCAACTGTAAACACCGACTGACAACGAATCCCGGCGCGACAAGTCTGGGTAAAGATGAAAGCAAGGTTAGCAACACGTCCCTCACCACCAGAAAACAGGCTGGTTGTAGAGCCCTGGGCTCGGCCCCTCCCGCTGCCAACCAACCACATTCCACACCGCGTGTCCAACCATTCCTGCTCCAAATCAAATCCCACGTCCTCCTTGTCATCTAATCCTATGCCAACAGACAATCTGTAATTAGAAAAACATGTTAGGCTCAAACCACACCTGTTGTCCGTTACATCGGGCCCACTGACCCCAGTGTGCCGACACCTCTTTACCCATGGTCACTCCGGTGACTTTCAACGAGGCGTGCCCCAGCATTCGTTTCTGAATGGTAGCCTGCATGGACATATAACAAAACTTAAAATTAGCCCCAACCCCTCCCAACATAGACATCACACCCGGCCCTGGGGGGGGGGGGCTGGACAGGCCAGGTGAACGGAACGCTAACTGATCACATGGTTTGGGCCACATAATATCATGGTTTAGTGTCATTTCTGCCATCGCATCCGTATCATTGCAATGTGACATCTAACCTACAAGAAGAGAGCAAGAAGGCCTATACCTGGCTCTTTTGATAGGCATCCACTTCAGCACTAACCTTGCATGTGTACATAGAAACGCTTCCATTTGCCACTGTTCCTCCAATTTTTACCAATCTTGCATCTTAACCAACACAATAAACCCCAAACCCTATGCAAAACTTGATTCTATGTAAAGCGCTCTGACACCTTCGGGTAATGTTCACGCTAATAAGCCCATAAACAAATCACCTAGGCACAGCTCCCGCCAACGGCGTGAGGGAAACAGTACATGGCTTACATAAATTGCGCTCTAATCACTAATCTATGCAGTAAACCTGTGTACTTTCTACCATTCCTATGTATATAGAGATAACTCTAATAACTAGTATATGCAGTAGATCTTTGTACTATCTACCACTCCTATGTGACTCTCAGAGTACATCCATTTGTATCCCTTCCTTAGGTATTTAGAGATTACTACTTGTACATTTGCAATTTTTCTTTGTTTGTATCTCTTCCTTGTGGGACTTTACATCTTGTACATTTGTAATTTTTCCTGCCTGTATCTTTTATGCAACGCATGCAATCCCAAGCCCCATGTTTCGCAACTGGTTCCCACGCAAAGCGCTCCGACACCATCGGGTAAGGTTCGCGCTACATAAATTGCATAAATAACTAAAATAAAAACGTCCGCGTTAGAAATCCGTTCACCCGCAATTGCTTCCATGCATCAGCTCCGCTCCCACCGCGAATCGCTCCAACACCCACGGGTAAAAGGTCCGCGCTATCTCTAACCATGGAACATATAAACGCATAACTTATCCCTGTCAATGCCTCCGCCCACCCCCCCCACATGCCGGCTCTTTCCACGCCTCGCCCCTACAAAGCTCAACGCGGGCGGGGGCAAGGGAGAAAGACGCAAGAGACGCGACTCCCAAGGGCACACGCATGGAGGATGAAAGGCGGACCTGCCCGCCGCGACCCCCGGCCAAGCGGCAAGAAGCCGCTGGACGCCCCACCCCCCTCGCCGTGGACCCGGGACAGCACGCACAGGGAGACTGGCAACAAGGGGCACAAACAACAAGAAGCCGCGGTGCGCGCACCAGCCACCGTACAACAAGGCAATAAAGGGGGGGGCAGGCGGGGCAGGAGGACACCGCACCAGGATGCTGGGGGGACGGAAAGGCACCGGGAATCAGGGGCGCCAGGGAACGCAAACACCCCACCCAAGGGACCCGTGGCGCGGCAACACCGCACCACAACAAGATCAACATTTATAAAACCCATCTACATTGACCACCGCGCCTCATGCCCCACGTGCGACGAAAGGCCCGCGCTGCCCACCAAACCCACCATCGTACCCCCCAAAGAATGGCCTGCGGCGCACAAAATTCACCAGCAGCGGAAGTGAAGCCCAACACTACCCGTGCCTCTACCCCACCTGGAAGCCCAATCCGATCTGTGCAAGGTAAACAGGCCTCCGCCAAAGCAAAGCCCGGCTTCAAATGAAGCACCGATCCCGCATCAAACATCCCCTCCTCCCCCCGCAAAGGCACCGACCGACACCCGCACTGACCCCAGACCACGCGACTGCAGCCCATCCCCCCGCACCCAAGGGGGGCAGGCCCCGACTAACAAGGACCCGAGAGGTACCCAGGAGTAGGAAGGGGGGGTGGGAGGGAAAACACTCACCTGACATAAACAGCGTCCGGGCAGCACCGCTAGTCCGGGTCAAGGGGGAGAGGGTCCGTCCACGTGGCCGATCAGGGGTCAAAGAGGGCACCAGGCCCACGAGCCCAGGCCATATACCTTTGGCTCGGCCCCTCCCCTGCCGGAAGTGACATCATTGGAGACCCTCCGGGTCCCAAACACTATACCGCTCTTTGGGGGTCTGTGCCATCCTGTGGCATTAAGGGTGGCCGCACTCTTAGGTGGCCCGGGGCAGCCTGGCATTTGTATTACAGCCACCATGCTTCCGCTTTCGGGTAATGGAGCAGCAGTGTGAACGAGGGACTGGACAGGTCAGGCAACAAGTAGTGCAAATCCAGTCAGCCAATGAGAGGAGAAGACAAGCATTTACAAATGCAATAGGACTCGTATTTACGCGAGCCCTATCGCATTGTAAATAAAACTGCCTTTTAGGTCCATGTCGGTACCGGGTCCAAAGTTCCAGCAGGAAAAGTTCTGGAGCATCCTGGATCGGCAGAGAGCCAAGTGCTGAGGGTCTTGGAAACTGGTGTGCAAAGCTGAAGAGGGCCACTTGAATACACACTGCACAGGAGAAATTACAGCTAAGTCCGATGAGGCTCTTTTGAGGGAGGAGGCTGCAAGTGCTTTGGGACCATGAAAGCACAGCTGGTTAGTCAGTGCCAGGGCGAGTGGGGCATGGTGAAGAGTGAAAAGGTCAGCCGCGCACCGTGCGTCTTGAGGTCCTCACAGCCAGGAGCAGGCAAATTGGAGACGTGATCTCCGGACGGCTGGACAACTCAGGGAGTGGATCTCAGGTGTCTCATAGTCTCCCGATGGGTACTTTCTTCTGGTGCTTTGGGAGTCTGTTGTTGTCTCTCCTTTTCCGTGTTTGCCATTGGGGACCTGGTACCCCAGGTATTGGCACGCCGTGGCTCCAGTAGGTCTTGGGGCCTTCAAGCTGGGTGGGGAGACAGATCTGTACCTTATCTTGCTTTGGTGCTGCTTCAGGGTCATCGGGGAGTAACGAGTTGACGAACCGGACTTCAGTGCATGTGGAGCGACACCTTCACTCCAAGAGAACTTCATGGTGATTTCTTGAAAGCTGGAGGGTCTCCGGGGTTCTTGGAGTCCTGTCAGGTCCAGGATGACACAGCAGGCAGCAATAGTTGAGTCCTTGAAGCATCAGGCAGGGTTTGGCAACTTTTTCTTCTGCAGCGGGTCTTCTTTGTCTTGGTCTTCTCTTGTCTGTTGAATCTGATGTTCAGGTCACAGGGTGCAATCCAAATACTGAATTTACAAGGAGTGGCAGGTAGTAGCCAATAGGCTACCTACCTTTAGGTTGTCCACACCCTCTAGTGACCCTAGCCCTGATAGGTTGTTTCTCTACCATCAAGATGGTTGAATTTCAGGAGAAGAGTTCACATTGGACGGGGTGGGGTAGGGCAAGTGGTGACCCTCCGCCTAATCTAATTAATTTTCCCACCTTTACCTATGCCAAAAGTGGAGCAGTGAAGGGGGCTTGGCTTCCCCCACCACCTGGAGGTTCCTAGGTTGGATTTGAAAGCTTTGAAGCTTCTCACCCAAGATGGCCATCCTGTCCTGGGGGAGATGTGAAGCAATTTTCCCCTCCAGCGGAGGCTTTGTCTCTGTTCTCTGAGAGCGCTGGATCTCACTCCATGAGGTCAGAAAACTGTCTTGCAGTGGCAGGCTGGCAAAAACAAGCCAGGCACCACACCAGTGCGTGGTAGGTTTTCCGAGGACCGACTAAAAGGGTCTCCTGTGTGAATTTAGTAATAAGTCCGACACTGGGATCAGTGGGGATTTATTAAGACAGCTGTTTGGTACCAAACATCTTCAAAATCAGTGAAGCAATCATGGAGCTAGAAAACTTGTGTTGACAAGTATCCAGCCCATGTAGTCTTATAGTTTCCCTGTGCACTTACAATATCTCAGTATGGGCTGGGCATTGTAGGGGCATATCTGCTCATTCTGATATGTCCTCACATAGGATATAGTGCACCTTGTCTTAGGGCAAAAGTATTTAGTGGGGGTGACTTACAGCCTCAGATTGGTAACGCGGGCACTCGGGCGATGCCCGAGGGGCCGGTATCTGAGTTCCTGCTGTGGGTTGCTTTTTTAGCAGTATGGGGCCGATTTGGGTGGTGTCTCTATTTTTGGAATACAGCCAGCGGCCCAGTGGGTGGCCTGGCCAGCCCCTTATGTGTGCACATACTGAGCGGAGCAGGGGGCCTCAGTAGAAGTGGCCTCACTTGTTTTCAGGTGTGTTTCACTAGTGTAAACTAATGCATGCATTTTTATTAAGCCCCCCCTTCCCTCTTTTTAATGCAATTCCGCTGAAGCAGTGATTTGAGGAAAGGCATTATGCAAATGGGGGCTGTTTTTTTTTGTGTGCCCGGGCCGATTTTCAATCCCAATCCGACCCTGGTGACTTAGCTATATCTTATGCAGTGTATGGTTGGCATGGCACACAGGGCCATGTCTGCTCTTTGGATTTCTTTGCACCAAGACACGCAGCCTGCAAAGGCAGAGTGCATAGCCTTAGTGAGGGACGCTGGGGTGAGACAACCAGTGCTGCAGCCCCAGAGGACCCTCTTTAGTACCCATGCCCGAGGCACCAAGGTTACCATTTACAAGGGACTTACAGGGGTAGCTGAAGTGTTACCAATCATAGAGGGCTGGCTTACAGGAGTAATGCCACTGCAGAGTCATAAGATGGTATTTTACCAGGACAAAAAACTAATTGCAAGCACGCTATGAGTTCAGTATTTCACTTACAATGTATGCTGGATAATGGAGTATTTGAGGACTACTGGCATACTTTAAGACTGCATTTAAAGTCATGTGATTACCTACTGCTGTAATCCTTTTCACCTGGGATCAAGGCTCACAAATGAGGCCGAAACGTGTCAGAATTGTGATAAGGAGGCACATTTTACCACGTTTAGCTATGTGTGGAATAAACAGAGGGAATTCTCAAGGATAATAACACACAATTGCTTCCTGCAGCTTCAGACACTTTCAATTTGGCCGTACAAGGAGTTCCCTCAGTAGCTTTCCTCTTCCCCATTTCATTAATAGCCTTTGTGGGAAAAATCATGCAAACGCAACCTCCCTTCCCTCCTCAAGCTTCCAACACTTCCCCAACTCTAAAGAGCACCACAGAAGGGGATAAACCAAGAACTCATGTCCCATAGACTGTCAATTGGGCTCAATAACACATAGACCCATCTGGGTACTACAACAAACTTATCTTCAGCTGCTTATGAATCCTTTTTACAAGATTTTAGGGACGTGGCCCAGTCCAGACTCCTCCGGGCTTTGACGGGTGCGGACAGGCCTGCCCTTCGGCCGGACTTTGCCTAGACACGGCCCATGCATGCCCAGCGCGGGGGGAATGTAGACGCGATGGCTGGAGGGCCCGCCTCCTCAGGCTAGTGTTGACGTCTCCACCTTCTGGTCGCAGTAGCGGGTGGGGAAATGACTCCCCTGCAGTCCTTTGGGGCTCCTGGGTAATGTATGCCCAACTTGCTGGCTGGATGTCTAGTGTATCATTAATGGCTTCTAAATATGTCAGGCAAAAATGCTGCTCACAATATATTATTTATCTGCCATAATTTTCTCAAGCTTCCCGCCATGTCCCAAAGCATTCCCAGAGTATGTCATAAATGGTGCATTACTGTGTTAGGACTAGCTAGCATGCACTCATGAATAGACATAATATGTCATGTACCCCAGCGCCATAAAAGTCCCACATATATACTTAGTAGCATAATGTAAATCAGTTCGGTAAAACTGGAAATTAAATACCGAGGGGCCTAGTACAGCTCCTGTTATTGCTAATGGTGGGCAGGGCCTCAGACAGATTCTAATGTTGACATTTGACCCTGCAGCCCGCACAGTTTTCTTCTACAAAGACATCAATCTGTTAAGCTATCTTATTGTAACCCAGTCCAAAGATTGACATGATTACCTCATGCTTTCATTTCTTTTGGCCGCCCTCTCCCATTATGATATATTATCACTGTCACTTAATAATATAGCCTTATAGCCCGCCGTAGAGGGCTATATCGACTATTAAAGGCCCTCTCCAGCATTAAAGGCCTGAGCCGAAGGAGGGACTTAAATAGCCGGTATAGCCCAGCTACGAAGGGCTATAAGGCTATTAGAATATTCTATGAAACACAAAAGTGTCAAAGGGTCTAAATACAAAATCTATGTGTGGTACATTGAACTCATACTGTCTATGACAACCCACTTAAAGCCAAAGAAAAAACATAGAAAAGTGTCCTGTGATCCCTATAAGATCTATCAGGATACCCATCAGTCACCACTAGGAACCGCCCTTCATCATTTGGGATTCCTGTAAGCCATATACTTGGACCACTGCCGGTAGAGATGGAAGGTCAGATCTCATAACCTCCTGTAAACCTGGCAGTGACCAGTATGGTTAGAGTGTCAAAAGTACCAGTTGGTGGGTATAGGGGTGACTGATTTGCAG
This sequence comes from Lissotriton helveticus, assembly GCF_964261635.1. NCBI lineage: Eukaryota > Metazoa > Chordata > Amphibia > Caudata > Salamandridae > Lissotriton > Lissotriton helveticus. The sequence goes on from NC_136063.1 coordinate 55,542,467, forward strand.
TGCTTGTGAAGAAAAAGAAGTGCGTGCTTGGTGAGAATAAAATTGGGTGAGGGAGCAAGAATGAAGAGTTTATTCTGTTTTTTGCTCGCTCCACCAATATTAAAAGAACAGCAAAGGTAGACTTAACAAATATCTACCTAGATGTAGAAATGGAATCCCAAATGATGAAGGGCGGTTCCTAGTGGTGACTGATGGGTATCCTGATAGGTCTTATAGGGATCACAGGACACTTTTCTATGTTTTTTCTTTGGCTTTAAGTGGGTTGTCATAGACAGTATTAGTTCAATGTACCACACATAGTTTTTGTATTTAGACACTTTGACACTTTTGTGTTTCATATGTTCATTTAGGGAATGTGTCTCTGCATGGTCTTTAAACTCCCTTAGGCCCCCCCTTCACCTTATTGTTTTTGATACTAGAACATTCTGCCACTAGAGGGCAGAATGTTTTAACAAAAAAGAACAAACCTTACGGGAGTGCGACGGGATTGGAATCCCCTCAGGGTCCTTGAAGCCTTTGTTCACAGCCAGAACAGTGAACAAAGGAACATTGGAATGGTGGAGCTCCGGGCTTCTACCAGCCATTATCAGCCCAGAGCACTCCATTGTTTTCAATGGAGCTCCCAACATTCCAATGTTCTAATAATTATTTATTAAACACCTTTTCATAAGTTAACTTCTGATGTAGAAAGAGCACATTATTTACATGACAAGAATGAATATATTAAAACAGATAAATTAGAATGTGAGAATATCTTCAACCAAGATTTGTACACTCCTTTAAAAAATCTTCCCGTGAAATATACCCGTAATGGATGTGAAGGCATGGCGGTTGAAACAGTGTCTTGATTCTGAACGGCCTCCATTATTTAAACGCTTCGTTTCTCAATAATGTGAGGTCAGATGAAAAGCAACGCAAACAGCGCAGGCCATCAAACTCTAAGAAGCAAACACAGAGTGTGCTTAAAAAAGCTCCCCAGCCTCTGTCAGTAAATGTCGTATGTCTACCGTGCCCTCGAGGGACAGGGGAGCCGTGTGGGATGCAGGTGGGAGGGGGCAGGGAGGGGGGGCAGGTGGGAGGGGGCAAAGAGGGGGGCAGGTGAGAAGGGGCAGGAGGGAGGGGGCAAGGAGGGGGGCAGGGAGAGGGGGCAGGGAGAGGGGGCAGGGAGGGGGGCAGGTGAGAGGGGGCAGGTGAGAGGGGGCAGGTGAGAGGGGGCAGGGAGAGGGGGCAGGGAGGGGGCAGGTGAGAGGGGCAGATGAGAGGGGGCAGGTGAGATGGGGCAGGGAGGGGGGCGGCTCACAGATTATAATCAAGCAGCGGCAGTAACTCTGCAGAGAGCTGTCAGACCAGGATGTTTGAGTAGCCATGTGACTGTGGTGACAAATAAACAACAGTGAAGACGCCTGGGTAGCTTAACACCTAGAGGTGACAGACAGCCACCAACCAAGTACAAGCTCAAGTCCCCTATGCAGGCCGCTACATTAAGCCTCATGCTTTATGTCTTCCCAACAGCAGGACAGAGCCACATCGGTAAGAGACTCCTCATCTGGCCTGGTGACCTGAAGTCACTCATCATAGACAATAGGCAGCGTCATTCAACATGGCAAGGACAGAGAAAGGGGCAGAAGAGTCATGCTCTTTGTTTACTATTAAAGAGTGAAATCTGACATACAGTGTGAGGGGAGGGTCTTTTACTGTGGGAAGCTTGGAAAGGCCGGAGTGAGTGCCCATCCATGACCTATGTTAGAAGAGCACGCGGGGCTTCTATGTGCCACCTTTATGTTCTCGGCTCCATTCACCACCAAGGGCTGAAAAGAAGTCAGCCCTACGCAATGACGTCACCCCGTCAGAGACAGTCAGTACGTGCACACACGCGCGCACGCAACATTCCATTGTTATTGTCTGTCTGTGCCGGTTACGTCACCAAGACAGCAGATCAATCAGATGGAGGGGGCACACAGCCCCTCCGCTCTAACACAGGAAGGAGCAGCTGCTGTCTACTTGTGTTCTTTTTATGAATCTTTCCTATGTTGTGAGATTGTATATCTTTAAGAGCACTCGTGTCTGAGGGAGAATGCAAGACTCATTTAATGGAAGAATGGATGCTTGAGTGGGAAGAGGAGCAACAGAGTGCATGTCTGATGATGTATTGAGTGGCTAAACCCATCAGTCATGCAAAAGGAACTTTCACTAATAAGTAACATTATTGGCATTTCCAAGGCTTGTTATCCAACTGACATTTGCATGCTGTGAAATGGACTCCAATTGATTATAAAGCATTTGCAATGCAATAGGTCGCGCATTTATGGGAGTTAGAGCTATCGGCATTGTAATTTACAATGTCTTTTACCAATGGGTTTTAGCTTGGAGTGGAAAGGACACATAAAACAAGCATTTACAATGCAATGGTTTCGCCTTTGGAAAAGTTAGAGCTATTGGCATTGCTCACACACAGAGCCCCACACACAAATACACACACACACAGAGCCGGACACACAGAGCCAGACACACACACACACACACACACACACACACACACACACAGAGCCAGACACACACACACAGAGCCAGACACACACACACAGAGCTAGATACACACACACAGAGCCAGACGCCCACACACAGCGCCAGACGCCCACACACAGCGCCAGACGCCCACACACAGCGGCAGACGCCCACACACAGCGCCAGACTCCCACACACAGCGCCAGACGCCCACACACAGCGCCAGACGCCCATTTACAATGCAATGGTTTCGCCTTTGGAAAAGTTAGAGCTATTGGCATTGCTCACACACAGAGCCCCACACACAAATACACACACACACAGAGCCGGACACACAGAGCCAGACACACACACACACACACACACACACACACACACACACAGAGCCAGACACACAAACACAGAGCCAGACACACACACACAGAGCTAGATACACAAACACAGAGCCAGACGCCCACACACAGCGCCAGACGCCCACACACAGCGCCAGACGCCCACACACAGCGGCAGACGCCCACACACAGCGCCAGACTCCCACACACAGCGGCAGATGCCCACCCACAGCGCCAGACGCCCACACACAGCGCCAGACGCCCACACACAGAGCCAGCGCCAGACGCCCACACACAGAGCCAGCGCCAGACGCCCACACACAGCGCCAGACGCCCACACACAGCGCCAGACGCCCACACACAGCGCCAGACGCCCACACACAGAGCCAGACGTGCTCACACACAGAGCCAGACGTGCCCACACACAGAGCCAGATGCGCCCACACACAGAGCCAGACGCGCCCACACACAGAGCCAGACGCACCCACACACAGAGCCAGACGCGCCCACACACAGAGCCAGACGCGCCCACACAGAGCCAGACGCGCCCACACACAGAGCCAGACGCGCCCACACACAGAGCCAGACGCGCCCACACACAGCCAGACGCCCACACACAGCCAGACGCCGACACACAGCCAGACGCCCACACAGAGCCAGACACCCACACACACAGAGCCAGACACCCACACACACAGAGCCCCAGAGCATAATTCCAAGAGCCGCACGTGGGGTCAGTTATGTCATAGCGTACTTAGTAACATAGTAAGGTTCATCCATCACAGTAAGAGACAGTGTGTTATACAGTCTACATAGTAAGGATACACAGGTGGGGGGATACACAGGTGGGGAGGACAAGTTAAAAACGGGAGGGGGCCAAACATGGCTGGTTAACAACACACAAATGAAGCGTACTGTCGTTAGGCCTGACTTACCCAGAGCAAAAGGTGCGCTTACTCCTGTCGTCTCCCCGGCGTAGGACACCTCAAGGTGGTTGTCGTAGGGAAAGGGAGAGAGAAAGACATGGAGATGCACCTACAAACAAAAGTAGTGGGGGAGGAGGAGTGGCCCACTTGGTAAGGGAGACGTTGTTATTGTTTGCTGTTGTGCGTCTCTGACGTCACATCCACCTGCTGAGTAAACAAGGCTGTGTGCGGCTCCGGGGACTGCTGAGGCAGGGCGGCGGCGAGGGTTCGCCGGCTTGCCTGAGGCGAGAAGAAAGGCTATCGGGCAGGGCCGGAGCCGCAGCGGCGCAGCTGTCTTTAAGCGTGCCCGGAGCGAAGAGAGCAAGCCAGGGGGCGGCGCGGGGAGACGAGGAGATGCGAGCGAAAGTGGGAGTAGTGTGCGGGCTGCGTCTGCTTTCACTGGTCATGCCCTTTTCATAATGAAAGGAGAAAAGTTCGGGAAGTGAAAGTTCACATGGGGGGCAGCCCCTTAGGCAGGGAAGCGGCAACAGGCAGGGAAGGTTTTAGCTAAGTGCTGCCTGCGGGAAAGGCCACCACACAAATCGGGGCATTCTTTGATATCGATATAGCAAAGTGTGTGTCGGGAAGCAGCAAAGAGATGCCGCTAAAGGCTCTTAAAGAGTTTGGGAGCATTACGTGATCTAGATGGGTCCTTTTTTTGCAGTTAAGGCAGTCAATTCAGCCTTAAAGAAAGTAATAATATTCCTGACATACGACACTGCTTCTCCGCAATCTTTAAGTGCGACGCAGTGTGTATGACCGAGCATCCTTCACGCTGCCATCGATGCTCTCACTTTCGCCTTCCCTACTGTCTGAAGGAGTCACGGCGGACAATGGTCCCCCGTGGTTCCCAAACGCCAGTGAATGAATACAGGGATCAATCGAGTGGTGTGCTTAATGGGTAATAAAAACAATCAGACCTCGTTTGAGCACCGAAATGGATGCGCAAGAAAAACAAGTCAGTCCCGGGCCGGCAGCCAATGACAGCGCGGCCCGGGAATGACGTCACGGGGGTGTCCCGGGCCGGCAGCCAATCGCAGCGCGGCCTGGGACAAAGGGGCGGGGCTTAAAAAAAGCCAGAGAAACGCCCCCGAATCGCGTTTTCCCGAGAAAGCGCGATTGACAGCCTCTGTCTCCCAATGCCTAGCCTCCATTTATGGAGCTAGCCAATGAAAGACAGAGGCGGGTCATCGATCAGATATAGAACTCAAGAGGTTTTGCTAGCGCATGCGCACTACGTGCGCACTTGCAGGCAAAACCTAAACAGGAAACAAAGCGGTAGCCGTGCTAAAATATGAAGCGTGGCACCGGTGTAGATGCAAGTTAAGTGTGCAGCGCCCCTGAAGTGGGCGTTGTGATGATGAAATAAACACCCCACAGTAGTGGAAACAGGCACCCACAGTGTAGCACAGCAGGAAATGAAATGAAGTAGCCCCGAAAGGAACGAATAAACAACAACAGAGTAAGGAAACAGTAGTTGACCAGTGCTCTTGAGCCACAAATGAAAGTGATATATCGGGTACGCAAACCAATGAAGAGCCAGCAAAGAAGGGAGACAGAGGAATGTCATAAAGAAATTAGGCAAAAGGAGAACACAGAATACAATGCTTCTATGAACAGGATGCTTATTGATCTAATTTATATTAATATTGTGAATCTATTGGATGTATGATTACTGTCTGATCAGCACATCATTTATCAAAAAAATCTTTTGAAATTAATGGAGCATTCTACGCAATGTTATAAGAAAAACAACAAAGACCAGTTTTTGAAAAAGCACCTAACGGAAGAGACAACAGAGACGCAGCATAACATAACTTTGTGGGAGTAGTGGCGTTAAAATACTAAAGTGCTGTGTGAAAATATGCTAGATTCATCCAATGTCCCCAAATCGCTTATGTTGTGAGCTTAAACAACATAAAGGATAATTTACCTCACAAGACACACAAGGTCTCTTCTCTGTACTAAAATGATATGTGTAATATACTGACTTACACACTTTTATCAAGCTCTTTCTGTGTCACTTATATTTTATTTCCACCCACTATAGAAGACATCATAGGCCAGTGGGTCAGCCCTCTTCAGCTATTGGCTAACTTCACTGTGGGTGATGGCATCGTGCACTTGGTTTTCCTTCATGACAATATATAGCTGCATTTTTACTTTTGCTTTTGAATGTTGAATATTAATACCTTTTTGGAGTAGGCCCTCTCTTAAGGGTTATTCCAAACTTTTTTCCTTCACGCCTCCATTTTCCTGAATCTGTTTTTGTTGGCTTTTAGGACTTTGTGCACTTTGCCACTGCTAACTAGTGCTAAAGTGATTATGATGTTATCTAAAACATTTTAAAATTGGCTTACACATGATATGGACATTTAATTTACGTGTACGCCTCTAGTAAAGGGGTACAAAATGTACCCAGGGCATCTAAATGTAATGCTACTAGTGGGTCCGCAACACTTATTGTGCCACCCATTTAAGCAGGCCCATAAAATGGAGTATGCAAATTACAATGAAGATAGTAACTACAGAACTATTTTTATATATTACAAAATCGTACATTAAGCATACAAACTCAACTTTACGAGCCCCATAATGCTACAAAGTCCTTTAGACCTACATTTAACTTTGTGTTTAAAGAGCTGATGTTTATCTGTATTCACTTTACCACAATGTTAACCAAAAGATGCAAATACCTCCCAGAGCAGCGCCCTTTGGTTTATAGTATACTATATCTAAAACGGAGAGGATTTCCCTCCACTTCTCTGGAGGTAGGAGATGCCAGTTCTTCTTTTTTCAAGACAGGGGTGACATTATAATGACCGTGGGTTTTAAAAAATGGCTGCCGGTTTCTGTTTTTATCTGACCATCATTTCTCATTTGGCTTTGTAGAAAATAAACACACAATTAAATTATTTTTCTAATATTAAACGAAGAGCAGGGTGCCACTGTGCACTGCTTACTCAAAATCTGAAAATAATCAAAAAATCCGATTTTCCCTCCAAGAAAACTATTGTTTCCAGATTTTGTGGTGTTGGTTCCCAAAAAATCACATTCTGTGAAAAAATACGGATCACTGAAAGAATATCGACTACCAAAATATCGACTACCCAAAATATCGAGGAAAAAATATCTACAGCAAAAATATCGAGTTTGTATGTACAAACAGGTAAGTACAAAAATATCGAGTACAAAATATCGTTTACAAAAATATAGTTGTAAAAAATATCGTATTTACTAAAAACAGTGTTAAATTAAATTAATATTAATAATTAATTACTAAAATATACTTAAAATTACTTAAATTAACTTAATTAAATAATTAATGAAAGTTAAATACATATTTTTTTATTTCATATTTATTAAACATATCTATATAGTAATAAAATATAATAAAATAATACCCAAAAACTGAAAACTGACCCTGAACCCTAAAAATACCCCTTTACCCAAAAACTGAAAACTGACCCTGAACCCTAAAAATACCCCTTTACCCAAAAACTGAAAACTGACCCTGAACCCTAAAAATACCCCTTTACCCAAAAACTGAAAACTGACCCTGAACCCTAAAACTACCCCTTTACCCAAAAACTGAAAACTGACCCTGAACCCTAAAAATACCCCTTTACCCAAAAACCCAAAACTGACCCTGAACCCTAAAAATAAAAACGATATTACTTCACTTACCTTAAAAACGATATTACTTCACTTACCTTAAAAACGATATTTTGGCTGTCGATATTCTGTCCTGTCGATATTTTCTCCAAACGATATTTTGGAGTCGATATTATGTCCAAACGATATTTTGGAGTCGATATTATGTCTGTGTACCAAAAAATACTACCACCAACGGTTAGGCTCCACAGAGTCCAGTGGGAGGGAGCAGGATTGTGACAAGAACTTTAACCTTCGTTCATGCAAAAGGCCCACAGCAGACTGAGAGGGGCGAGGAGAATAACTCCACAACCCCAAAGCAGCCGCGGCATTTTGCGATGCAGTGCGCGCTACAAAATACGTTTTATTATTTAAATTGTTTACTTACCTGTAATTATCCAAATGCTGGTTTTTAGCACCCCCCCCACCCTGCCCTTCCCCTCCCCGCCTCCCTGCCCCACAGTAACTCCCTCCACGGGCCGCGGCTGCCCCACAGTTGGGACCAGAGGCATTTGGGAGTTTATTTTCAATACAGGGAGGTGGAAAACAACATAAATAACACCTGGCGGCTCTGCCTGCAATGAGCTTGCACTACTGTACAACGAAGACAGAAATAAGTCCGCACAAGAGGAATGAATGCCAGGCTAATCTGCTTTGTTTATAGTAAGTGGACACATCTTGCCTTCTCTCTCTCCACACCTCCTCTACCATTTTTCACAAACCCTCCTGCCTGCTGCTGCCAACTCTCAAGTGTATACAATAGCCACATTAAGGCCTGTTATACATAAGTAAAAGAAAGTATACAGAAGATTTAAATCACGTTAAGAGAGCACATATTAGTGATCCGAGGGCGGGCTGTGACGATCAGCCACTTCCTATTAGTAAAACATTATTCTTTAGTTAATATTAAGACACATTAATACATAGCACACATACATGCCCAGACGCAGCCTTCTTCCTTTTGCAGCTGTAGTCTTACTGTTTCAGTTCCACATGGTAAACTAAAGCTCTTCGAACACGGGCTTCACTGATTTCAACGTATTTGATTAGAGTTCTGCAGATCGGGCAGATTATTTCTCCTACTGGTTAGTAGATGGAAAATCACACAAGGCATGCGGCCCGTGTTTAAATACCAGAACAGTGCCAGCCATGTCGCTGCTGGGGCGGAGCCACCGTGAAAAGGCAGTGTGGATAAGCCTTCCATCGAGTTTTTAATTTTTTTTAAAGAGCCTCGTATTGAAATGAAATGTGGCTTGGAAAAGCTGATTCACCACGCCTCCTCCCAAAAGCCAATAACAGTGTAAAAAAAATGCAAATGCTGTTATTTGAGCGCATTTTTCTTTGCATGGCAAATGAAGGAAATAAACAAGCATTGTAAAAACCAGCGAGCCGCACTGACTCCCAAAACCCTTCCCAGTGTAAAAACAAGCATTGGCCGCGCGTGAGCTTAAAGTTTACAGGCTCAGATCCTGCTCTGCGACCTACCCGAACCTTTCTACGATGTTTCTCAGCGACATGTTGGGTGCAGGTTGGCTCCTCGAGATACTGTCCGGCACAAGGGGCAGGAGTGGTCCGGAGCACCGAGTGATGCGCGAGCGGCAGAAGTTGTCTCACAGTCACTAATACACCGGCTGCGTTGACGGTCCATGGAGGGAGCAAAGCTGAAAAAAGACCTACTGTGGGCCCAAGTGTATCCTGGTCCTGTCTGGGCATGAGAGGAGACACCAGGCAACAAAAAAGTAGTCCCTACAATTGAAAGATCCTGCCCTGCAGCATCAGGGAACTGTAGTTGGTCGATGCTGCTTCCTCCGAAAACGGAAGTGACGCACCGGCCCACCAGCCAATAATGAGAGAGTTTAAAAGAGCAATGCCAGATTTAAACTAATGATAAGGGACAACACAAAAAAATCGCAATGGGTGGAGTTTCGCCCTTAATACTAATTACTTGATGCCTCGTAGAGGCAGTGCATGCGCTGCCCTAAGCGAGACCTAAAAAACTTATGGCTGGCCTAAGGTTTTGCAGGATTAAGCGTAGCAGAACGGCAGTGTAGTAGCTATAGCCAAGTAGAAATAACTCTGACATCAAACCCATATATGAGAGGTAAAGAACTGCCGCCTAAACTCTCAACTTCCTCTAACGACCCCCAGTTCAGTGGCGGCTGGTGACATTTGAAAGTGGTGAAGCGTAAAAGTTCTGGGTGTGTGCACGGCAGCGAACCAGTCTGCCAGCCATAAAGGGAGTTTGGGGAGGGTTTCGAAAAATAGTGGGCAAATGGTGCATTTTCAAGCATATTTGAGAAAGCAAGACTTTGATGAAGAAATCGTTAAAGTGTAGTGATGACATCAATAAAGCTGCCCAAGTGTTTTTCTTCATGTATAGGGCAGTGTGTGCACAAAGTGGCTCAGAAAAGTGGATATTGGGAACCACGGGGGACTTTGGCCCTGTTGAAGGCAAAAGGCTTTGTTTATGTGCGACTTTGTGTACATATTTTGGATATAAAGAAAAGCCTAGTTATGCCCCTGTAATCCACTTTTAATTGAAGCCACAATAGTTTTAGTCAACAGCTTGGAACAACAATTGAGGAGGGCTCCCTGGCCACAACATGCTCTGAGAATGGCTAGTTTTATTCTGGTCTCAGGTAAGCTCCAGTAACAAAGCTTTAGCTTGTCCACAACTAAACAAACAGAAATCTAGCACAGTTCCTTTGACACGTTAATGCACTTAGTCGTACCTTCCTGCAATAATATAAGGAGCTTTAACCTCATTCAGATACACCAAACACTGTATTGTATTGGTATCTAACTAGCGCTTTCCATTCCACATCTGAGGCCTAGGCGCTTCGATAGAACAGAAGAGTTGACATTATTTCATAAGAGTGCATTTGGCATTCCAAGACTCTCTGTAATAAAAAAAAACATTGACAAATATGTAACTTCAGCTCATCACCACATTTCATTATTCATTGCAGCTCGCATGCATATATTACACTAATCTAATCACGCATACATCAAGCAACGTTTACACAGCTGCACACTGCTTTAAACATTTACGATTGCTCATAAAAACCGCTTGCCAAACAGTTCTGTAATCACAATATATTCCTCTGACAAACTGCGGCCAGAATACCAAAATATTCACGTAAAAAAATGCAAACCTATTTTGTATTCAGAACTCTACATTTTATTACATTTGCCATTTGTCGGGTGTTCTAAAATCGCTTCTCAGTAATTTGTGGATGCTAAGCAGGGATTATGCTGTTCAGTATTAAGTGAGGCACAGTTCAGAAACACTATTTGCGCAGCATGTGGCCTTCTTTTAATTAGGCGCAGTTCCCAAATAAGAAGAAACAAGCATTGAAAATGCAACCGGTCTCGCTGGGTTTGGTGTATACACATTTTGCATGATTTGCTTTTGTGTAATTACACAAAATGCTTAACCGTCATTCAGTGCTAAATAATATCATGAAAACACAAGTGCAGAGAACAGCCAACCTAGCTCTGGTCGTTTACATTGTTTCAGTGCTCCTACACTAAAATTTTCTCCCGCAGTTACGCCATGTGGCCTAATGGCATGATTCCTGGAGTTGATCGTAAACTACGTAACGCAAAATTGCACAAGATTATGCTGGCGTACAAGAAATTTTGCCTGGGCCCAGGGTCCCTATCCAACTCATCTTTAAATGTTTTCTCAAAGTCTGGAAAAATGTTTGGTGCTGAAATTTCAAAGAGCCGGCTTTTGATAAATGTCTTTACTGGAAGGTCGGGGCTTTGGACATTTTTTCCTGAGCAGACAGCTACACATCTCCTACCTGAATTGATAAGAAAAGCAATCCTTCACCTAGGTAAGAAAAGAGTTTGGAGCCTTGGACTATTGCATATCGAGCAAACCGCAAGATCTTTGGAAACCCCTGCCTAAACTCCACCCTCCAACTCCATCCTCCAACTCCAACTCGGCCCTCCAACTCCACGCACCAACTCCACCCTCCAACTCCACCCTCCAACTCCAACTCCACCCTCCAACTCCAACTCCACCCTCCAACTCCACCCTCCAACTCCACCCTCCAACTCCACCCTCCAACTCCACCCTCCAACTACAACTCCACCCTCCAACTACAACTCCACCCTCCAACTCCACCCTCCAACTCCACACTCCAACTCCACACTCCAACGCCAACTGCACGCTCCAACTCCAACTGCACCCTCCAATTCCAACTGCACCCTCCAACTCCACCCTCCAACTAAACCCTCCAACTCCACCCTCAAACTCCAACTCCACCCTCCAACTCCTCCCTCCAACTCCACCCTCCAACTCCACCCACCAACTCCACCCACCAACTCCAATCTCCAACTCCACCCTCTAACTCCAACTCCACCCTCCATTTCCACCCTCCAACTCCACCCTCCAACTCCACACTCCAACTCCACACTCCAACTCCACACTCCGACTCCAACTGCACCCTCCAACTCCACACTCCAACTCCACTCTCCAACTCCACCCTCCAACTCCAACTCCAACCTCCTTCTCCACCCTCCAACTCCACCCTCCAATTCCAACTCCACCCTCCAACTCCACCCTCCAACTCCAACTCCAACTCCAGCCTCCAACTCCACCCTCCAACTACAACTCCACCCTCCAACTACAACTCCACCCTCCAACTCCACCCTCCAACTCCACACTCCAACTCCACACTCCAATGCCAACTGCACGCTCCAACTCCAACTGCACCCTCCAATTCCAACTGCACCCTCCAACTCCACCCTCCAACTAAACCCTCCAACTCCACCCTCAAACTCCAACTCCACCCTCCAACTCCTCCCTCCAACTCCACCCTCCAACTCCACCCACCAACTCCAATCTCCAACTCCACCCTCTAACTCCAACTCCACCCTCCATTTCCACCCTCCAACTCCACCCTCCAACTCCACCCTCCAACTCCACACTCCAACTCCACACTCCGACTCCAACTGCACCCTCCAACTCCACACTCCAACTCCAGCTCCACCCTCCAACTCCACCCTCCAATTCCAACTCCACCCTCCAACTCCACCCTCCAACTCCAACTCCAACTCCAGCCTCCCACTCCAGCCTCCAACTCCAACTCCACCCTCCAATTCCAACTCCACCCTCCAACTCCACCCTCCAACTCCAACTCCAACTCCACCCTCCAACTCCAACTCCAACTCCAGCCTCCCACTCCAGCCTCCAACTCCAACTCCACACTCCGACTCCAACTGCACCCTCCAACTCCACACTCCAACTCCAGCTCCACCCTCCAACTCCACCCTCCAATTCCAACTCCACCCTCCAACTCCACCCTCCAACTCCAACTCCAACTCCAGCCTCCCACTCCAGCCTCCAACTCCAACTCCACCCTCCAACTCCAACTCCACCCTCCAACTCCAACTCCACCCTCCAACTCCAACTCCACCCTCCAACTCCAACTCCACCCTCCAACTCCACCCTCCAACTCCAACTCCACCTTCCAACTCTGGGACACCACCACATCACTCAGGGACACCACCACATCACTCAGGGGCACCACCACATCACTCAGGGGCACCACTCAGGGGCACACCACATCACTCAGGGACACCACCACATCACTCGGGAACACCACCACATCACTCGGGGACACCACCACATCACTCGAGGACACCACCACATAACTCGGGGGCACCACTCAGGGGCACACCACATCACTCAGGGACACCACCACATCACTCAGGGACACCACCACATCACTCGGGGACACCACCACATTACTCTGGGACACCACCACCTCACTCTAGGACACCACCACATCACTCTAATACACCACCACATCACTCTAATACACCACCACATCACTCAGCCCAACCACATCATCACTCAGCACCACAACAGTACTGTCCTTGCTTGCTACCAACAAGCATTGCCATAGCCAATAGGCCTCTCATTAGGAAAGTGTAATCTATTGGCTTTGTGAATAACAATGGTATTAATTTATATATTTTCAAAGCCAACACATATTAAAAAAATGTGTCATTTACAATACCAATAGTTCACACTTTCCCAATGCGAGACCTATTGCATTGCAAATGCTTGTTTTAACCAGCTCTCAGCTCTGATATCCTGTACTAACCCACGTTTCCTGGATGTTCCTGTGGATCTGGTGTCTGTCTTTTAATCATTCATCTGTCAGCTTGCAGTTGTTGCCACTCTTTCATACCACCATGATTTCAGAAAGGAAATATTAGCCCTGAATCAACAACCGGGAATACAACACCAAAGGAATTAGGGTAGCTGCACACTTCACCCAGGCCATCTGTCCCCCATGCACCCCCACCAAATACAAACACCCACAGGGTTTAGTACAAACACATGCTCTTTCTCCCCCAAAACTGAAACTCTGACAGCATCCCAGGCTGTGCGATTGAGCACTTCCCTACCTGCTAACACCTCACGCTTCTTCAATTGGCAAGTGATAACTGCTTACCCCAGTTTCCTTAAGACACAAGACACAAACCTGGCCTGCAGTCTGCAAGCAACACTTTGTCCTTCGCTCCCCCACTGTCACCACCAACACGAGTCTAAGCTGGCCTGGCACTGGCAGTAAATCATGTGTCACTCTGAACAGACACATGCTGGGCCCAGAGCGAAAATGGTGTCCATGATTAATTAACACAGCAGGAAGCAATCACCAGAATTTGAGTCTGTGCAGCATTATAAAGCCCAGCCTGCAGCCTTTAACACACCCGTTCCCAGCTCGTCACAGAGTGGGTCCTCACCCCAAGCTATGACGAGTTGGGAAGGTGGGATAAGAATGCTCTCTCCACTCCCTGATTAACGTGGCAGGATTAGAGCTACATGGCTTGTGTCTACAATGCCCAGGGCTAACTTTACCTTCATGCCAACAGTGGGTGGAGACTGCCCCCTGATGCTAGGCCTTTGCCGAGCTGATGATCTCACATGCCTCAGGGCTGGGAGATCGCCAGACCGGCAAATATGCCAAAGATTTTGTGCCCTCCAAGGTGGGAAATGTAAGTTTAGGGAAAGGCTTGTGACATAAGTGGCAGTCAGAGCCCTGTTCTAACAAGTTTGTATGTGTGGCGTGCATATATGCCTTCATTTTTAAACACAAAATGAAATTTAGCATTGTGTATTGCTTTCTCTTTTATGGTTAAAGCAAAGGGGGTGGAGCCCCGACAGCCATGCTAAGAAACTGCCACTGCCCCAGTTATCACTTTGTAGTAATGAGGCCCACGCAGGTAGGATGTAAGGAAAGATGATTTATTCAAGCAGGTACCATGTTGAATGCTTCCAGACAACAGGTAGTTGAGTTGTGAAGGGGAGCCCCACCAGGTGCAGCCTGCCTGCTTCTCAGCCCATGCTCAACTGTCACTTCACCTCTCAGCTCCCAACATTCCGTAGCACATCATGACACCAACATTCTACTAAGCACACAGCACAAACACTGGCTGAGCAAGAGGTGTACATTACATTACATTAACTGTTAGACCTGGCACCTTGGCCTGAGTCTCCCTTTCACTTTTTGCTGATGTGCCTCAGATGTTTTGCTGGTGTTAGACTGCTCAGGGCACTGTGCCACTGCCAATCAGTGCCACACTGCAAGTGCTCCCTATGAAAAGTGTACATGTAATTGATTTCCATGATTGGCTTATTTGGTTTACTGTCAGACACCAGTAAAGTGCACCAGGAGTGCCAGGGCTTGTAAATACAAATGCTGCTAGTGGGCTTGCAGCACTGGTTGTGCCACCCACAGAAGTAGCCTCTTAAAAGGTGTCTAAGGTCAGCCATTGCAGAACCTGCGTGCAGTCTGGTACTGTCATACTGACTGCGCAGGTGCATCCACTTGCCAGTCCCTAAACCTTCCCTTAACTTCATATTAGTCACCCCTATGGTATGCCCAAGGGCAGGGTGCATTGTAAGCATAAGGTGGGACAAGCCCTGATGTGTGTGGTATGTACTAATAGTGAATTAAAGCCATTTTCGTTTTTCACTATTGTAAGGCTACCTGTTCTCATAGGCCAGAATGGGCTGCATTAATTATTACACTCTATAATCCCAGCAGGCTCAGGGAACATGGTAGAAAGTCAAGTTTAGTATGCCTGAACTCAGAATAATAAAATAATTCTTTTAGTAAAGTTTATTTTAATATCCTGTGTTTGCAAATACTACTTTTAGAAAGTTAGCATTTTATTGCCAGACCACTACAGCCCGCCTCTGCTAGGATGTGTATCTGCTGTCTGGTTTCTGTGAGTGACAGGGCTGGGCAATTCCAAGGGACAGTCTGGGCCGCCAGGTGGTGAATAGAGGGATTACCACCAGGATAGGTGGGCGGGGTGCCCCTTGACTCTGAATAGGGCTGTGCTTTGCCACCACAATGCTGGCTCCACCTCCTGCAGAGCGTCTGATGTCTCTGCCCTGCACCCTGAAAGAAGCAGCTAGAGTCTCCAAAACAAAGTGCTCCAAAACAGGGTTGAACCAGGCTCAGGCCCCCTGGCCTGCAAAGACCAAAGAAACTGTGTATAAAAAGAGGAGTCCTGCTCCTAAACATCAGATCCTGCTTTTGAACCAAGAAGAACTCTCTGCCTGAGGAGGAGGAACCGGGAAAGCTAAAGGAGGAAGACTGTCCCTATCCTGGGAGACTGGCCTGCAGTGGTTGCCTTGCTGCCAAAGAAGAGGAAGAAACCCTTTTCTTTTTTTTTTAGAGACTTGCTTTTACTTATCTACAAAGAACTTGTGCTTCAAAAACAATCTCCTAGGGCCTGGAAGTGAGCTGGCCCCCTGAACTGAGCCCCAGGTTTATTGGGCTCTTTCCCCCCCTTCAACAACGAGCTGCTGGGCTGCCTACGCTCGTGCCCCACTGAACGCCGTCGCTGTGTGCCTCATAAATCTTGATTTGGCCGTGAAGTGTCCTGAGTCCGTGCCGTTGTCGCCCAACACCGTGTGCCCCCGCTGGTTGCAGCCATTGCCACACCGTGTCACCCCAGGGCCGCCCCGCACCTGCCTCGCTTTTTCCCTCCGTGGCCTGGGCCGCACCTCCACTGCAGGCAGCCGCCATGACCTGTACCCGCATTTGCCCCGAGCGGTACGGTGCATACGCCTGAAGCGTACCGATCCGCACCGCAATCTGACCCTCCTGGAGCCGTACCGCCTTTGTTCTCTGCCCAGTACGCCTCGTACTACAGGCCCAATTGCCAGGCGGCCGCTCCACGCAACAAGGGTACGGTCCGTATGTTGGGAGCGTACTGAATCGCACTGCACCGTGTCTCCCGCTCCGAATGCCGTGCCGCACAAGAGGAGCCGTCCTGTACGTTGCGTACAGACCGCTCTGTGCCTCACTGCCGCCTCGAGGAAAAGCCGCTCCGCATTGAAGGAATAATCCCGCTGGACTCTGCAGCATCGTGACCCCTCTGCAGCGCCTCCTGAGGTTCGGCCCAACGCCCCGCATGGCGTCGCTTGTGAGAGCCGAGTCTGCACGCCAGGGGCTGCCGATGACCGTCTTCGTTTTGCCCGCATTGTCCCAGCAAACCTTTCAGGTACTTTGGCACGCATTGTCAAGGGTGCACACCTCGGGCCAGAAAGTCCGTTTTGTTACTAGAGACTCTTTTACGCTTGCACCATCCAAGAGTCACACTAGACAGTACGAACTGCGCTGAACTTAAAATTAAGCCTATTTACACAAATAACTCTTTTTCCATCCTCAGTATTATGTGCATTTAAAAACGTTATTTATGCTCTTGTATTAAGTCTGCATAGGAACTCTATATATTTACATAAAGTATAAGTATTTTTACAAAACATAGACTTTTGTCCATTTGTGGGGGTCATTGGATTGTTGTGCACTGTCATAATTGCTTAACCTATAACGCTCCGGGATTAGCCTTGTCTGCTCGCGCCACGCAACCTAGAGGGTGAGCAGGGGTTATTCACTAGAGTAAGTACCTTGCTCTGACTAGAGGAGAGGGTCCCTGCTTGTCACACGTGCCTACCTGTGCCAACCAGAGACCCCCAAATCTAACATTAACAAATGCAGGATACTACATATCTCCTTTCCTTACAACAGAAGCACAAGTCCTATATAGGAATAAAATGTAACAAAAGTAAACCAAGAAAAGAACACATAGGAAAAACAATAATGAAACAGAATAAACATCAAGGAAAAGAGCAAGCAATGCAGAGCGAAGAGGTAGGTGAGACAAGATCAGGAGGAAACAATGGGAAAAAATACATAAATGGAAAAGACTCATACTCTCCAACAACGAATTACAAAAGATCAGAACACAGTAAGAAGGTGTAAGAAACAGCAAGTTAGCAGAAAAAACGTAGACGCACAAAGTCTACCCCCAAGCGCACCCAAAGGGCAGGCAGGCAAGGAAGGAAGGAAGGACAAGGCACAACAAGAACTGAACAGAAAACTACACACAAACACACGAAGAAGAGAAGGAACAAACTCCACCTGAACAAGGAAGTGCAAAAAGAACACTACAGAAAAGTAAAGACAGAAGACCAAGGAAGGATAACAGCAAAAGTGTAGAGTCCAGATTCCAGGGATGAGAAGAAAATGAACATCACACCAGAGAAGAAGCGAAGTAAATACAAACAGTATCACTTATCTTCTCCCTTTTTTAAATTGACAATTAATAAAGATAAAAGCATTTTGTTGGATTAACAAATAGACAATGTAACATCGTAATGAAATACTTGGAAATGGGGCAAAGACCCATGACCTACCCTAAGACATGAGAGAGGTCTGTAATATAAATGAGACTACAAACCCGTGAAATATTGGCCCATGTAAAGACAATCCCCGAGTAGGGGGTCACATAATGTGAAATGTGTTAATGGGAATAAAACCCACATGACACACCCTGTGTGAGGGTAAAAGTGTAATAGAAAATGGGACTGACACCCAATGACCTTTCCCTAGACGTAAGGGTGGTTAGCTTGTGTAAATGGGTCTGAGACCCATGCAATGGTGCCCTGCGTAAGGGAGAAAACCGTATGTAGCCTGTGTAGGCATGTGTATGAGAAAATGGGGCTAGAACCCATTGCCCTCCCTGTGTAGGGAAGAGATAAGGTTTAAAACGTGTACATGTAAAATGAACAATGAACCCAATGACGGTATGTACCCATAGTCCATAAATGCAAAATGTTGCCCATGGAGGCAAATGTGGTTTGAGAGAATGGGACTGGAACCCATTCCTATCCCTACTGTATGGGGAAATTGATGAGAAATGTAAAGCATGCAAAAGAAAAAACTGTCGCCATACAAATCATTGCCAAATGTCACAGCCATTAAAGATAAGATGGCAATGCCTTCATATATTGCATAAATATAATCATGTAAGCTATACTGTAAACATAGGCAAGTACACAATTGGCTAAAGAACAGAGGAATAATTACACAAACTGGCAGTCAAAGTTATGGATTTGCATGACCCCGCAATCCGGTGTTACACGTCTCAGTTCCGACAAACTTGCTTGTTGGCGAAAGTGGTGTGCGTGTAACGGAAGTCCTGTGAAACACACTGGAGATCGCATTGTGGCCAGCTTAGAAGAAATGGAAACTAGCTCACGGTTCCTCAAACACCATGAAACACAAACAATGAATACCTGCATATAATCCTGTGGTTTGCTCACACTTTGAGTATGTTGATGCATTACAAATGGGCTTGAGGTGGACCACTGAAATGACACCCACAAGTTGTACAGAATATCTCCCGAACACATCCATAAGAGAACATATCCATATCCTGGGTAACAAAATGTTGCTACAGAAGTATGCCTGCGTACAGAAATGGAGAAGGTAAAAACTCACATTCGTCGAAGACCTCCATAAAATAAACACAGGATGCAGGAAAAAACAACACCGCACAGGAGGCCAGTTAAAACGAGTGAAAAGCGGACCAGGATGTTGCGTGCAAGTGCCAACCACAATATGGCATCACACACGATCTGCTGTGCTGGGTGGCTCCCGGCGCACTCTGGCGCCCCCCTGTGTCACACAGCCAGATCTGCTGTGATGTCAGTACGCAACAAATGTTGAGGAAAAGTAAAACTCACCAGAGACATTACTTATATATTAGTCTCCTCCGTATGTTGATGGCGTTGTCAAATTTGGAAGCCTACTTGAGTGAAAAAACAGTTGTAGTGTGTAACACCATGTACACTGGAAAAATCACGATGCCATACATGAGTATGTTCCCTGCTCCAGTTGATGCAAGCTCAAACATAGGCACAAAGTAAACTCCACAAACCTTGATGTTTTGTCAGGAGAAAGGTCAGTCAGCAAATTGCCCTCAGTGACAGACAT
Source organism: Lissotriton helveticus (assembly GCF_964261635.1). Classification (NCBI taxonomy): domain Eukaryota; kingdom Metazoa; phylum Chordata; class Amphibia; order Caudata; family Salamandridae; genus Lissotriton; species Lissotriton helveticus. The sequence goes on from NC_136063.1 coordinate 55,562,243, forward strand.
GATCGAAGACAACTGGTTGACAAGGTGTCGGGCAAAACCTTATCTTGAGGAAACACATAGACGTTGGCGAAGCGTGTAGCATCAACCATGTAGAACATTTTTCTCACACAGATTTGGAAGCTCAACTGTGAGAGAGAATGTTTAAGGGACACATATTTCCTTGCTTGTTGACTGGAATGGTAGACTCAGGGGCATGCAGTGGGTATGGCAGGGGAAGCACATACAATATCCAAATGAATTTAAAGACAGAAAAATTGATGTGCTTGTGTACTCAAGCAGTACAGGTTACTCCAAAGTCCAAATTTGGTCATTTAGATTAGCACAGCACGTTATCATAAGCTGTGTGATGTGAAGACATAGGTGGTAATAAACGGAGTAAATAAGTAGTAATTCATATGAGCACTGAACGCCTGGGCTAGGGCTGTCCGTTGGTGAGGACACTGGTGGGGCTGAAAGGCATAGTGCTTCATGCTTAACTGTTTCTTGTTGTCTTGTTTTCTTTTTTTGTGAGGATTTTGTTCATGAAGACGTCTTTGATCTTCAAAGTAGCACTCCCTTATTCCTTGTACGTATATTTCCCTCCGCTAGTTTACATTGTGGTAGTTGCCACTGTAGTCTCTTTAGATTGCGCCATCCCAAGTTTCACCTTTGTTCGCCATGTCGCTGAGATCCGCTTCTCAGTACATAGGTACTGTGAAGAAGAAGGTGCTCATACAAAGCAGGTTAACTTCTTTATTAAGATGAGGGTAATACAAGATCCCATCCACAGCAGACATCAGCATCAACTGAGTCTTAGATTCACTAAAGCTTTACATTGCTGACATTCTAGATTCTATGGTAACAGTCTAATAAACACAGAAGAAAGAAGCTAATGAAAGAAGCTAAAGAAAGGGTGAACTATATGTATGAGGTATATGAATAATATACATAAAAAGGATACCACACACCTTCCCCCGAACCTTAAACAAACAGATAATAATAAACAGTGAACAATATTAGATACATATTGTTTTAGTTCAATTAAACAAGAAAGAAATCAAAATGTGCTTATTTCACCATACAAGAAGTAAACAGAACAACTTATTTCAAAACATAATCACGAAGAGTCGTTGGAATTCTTGACTCCCGTAAGCTTCTCCTTAAAGGAGTATCAAAACCAGCTCAACTACCTGTGTTAGTCAAATCAAGAGAATTGCGTGTGTTCTTGGAAATGGGTACAATGCGATTTAAATTCCATATACGCCCATCATTCAGTGTAACAGCATTGCAAAAGAGCTTGTTAACATGAAAAGGAGAGGATAACTTTGACCCAGAGGATTTCAGAGGTAAACAAACCCTCACGCGATCACCCACAGAAACCTTTGTGTGAGCAGTAGCATGTCTGACGTCAAAGCTTACCTTCCTATTGGTGGACTTGAGATGCTGTCTGTCTAACCCCAGAGTTTTAATCGAACTCAAAGCCTTAACACCTAACTTTCTAATCCAAGACTGAAACATGTAGGTGTTAGGTGTATGACCTCTAAATAATACAAAAGGTATCGCACCAGTGGTGGAGTGAGGCGTGAATCTATAGACCGTAACTCTTTCGAACAGGTTGGTTTTCCAATCCACACCTTGTTCCTTAGATAACTGAATGCATTCCTTGAGTACACGATTAAACCTCTCTATCATCCCGTTGCATTCCGGGTGATAGAGAGAGCATCGCTTGTGTTTGATTCCCTTATTATCTAGGAAGTCCTCCATTTCTATTGACACAAACTGGACTCCGTTTTCTGTGAGAAGAGACTCAGGAAATCCCTCTCTACAAAAAACATCTTGCAAAAATTTAGTAATGCTCTTAGTCTCAATGCTTTAAGTGACTTTAATCTCTGGCCACCTAGAAAACATGTCCATTAGAACCACAACATAAAATTGACCACTTTTGATGAAAACAGGTCCTAAAATGTCTAGAGCCACATCTTGCCAACAGCGTGTGGGAGCTTCTCTTATAATCATCTGTTGTACTCTCGTCTTGCACACCTTGTCAGAAGTATTGCACTCAATACAATCTCTTATCAAGCGCTCAACGAAGTTGTCTGTGCCAGGCCACCAGAGATGTAATCGTACCCTTTCTTTCATCTTTGATATTCCCTGGTGACCTTGATGAGCCAGTTGAACAATCTTCAATCTATTGGAAGAAGGAGATACTAGTCTAGTGCCTCTCCAAAGTAAACCCTCTCTCACAGAAAGTTCATCCCTTACATTCCAAAACGTCTTAGCACTTTCACTCAAGCTCTTCAGACAAGGCCAACCTGTCAACACTAGTTTGCAAATTGTTTGGAGATCAGTGTCTTTACTCATGGCATCTCACCAATCAATTTCAGGAACCACACTTTCAACAATCTCACAAACCTTAAATTCATCAACATCCCATGAATCTTCAGGGTTCAAGGAAGTTGCAGCATCATTCTCAGGTACCAACCTGGAAAGGCAGTCGGCAACCTTGTTGTTACCACCAGGTAGTAGTAGTAGTAAAACACAAAGTTTATTTAGACAATAGTCTATAAACCATACACAAGACCATGGATCCACTTTAGCAATGGAAATTTTACATCATAATTCATTTTAACATTCTATATACATTTAATACCATAAAAACACTAAATTGACATTCTCCGTATTTTAAAATCTTAATGTCTTAAAATTTCCCAACTTCCTTGGATGCCCCCATTACAGCTTCTCTTGTTGCTTTAAAAAATTTCCCCAACGCAATTGTTATATCTAAAAATGACATTTCTGTAAGGAGAGCAACCGCCTCCGATCGTGAGTTCACCTTGTATTTTAAAAATATTGGACGTAAAAACATTTTTCGCACTGTTAAAATCAATGTACAGTCCAATAGTATATGTAAAATGTCATTCTTTACACCTAGGCCACATTTACAAATACTATCAGGTTGGATCAGGGCTACTTTTAATTTACTATCGATCATCCATGGGTTTAAGCCTACCCGAACCTTCATAATTTCATACCTTAACCATTTACTGGGTAGCACATCCAAATATGGAAACCGGACCTCCTTTTCCCATTCATTCCTTACCCAGTTCACTGATTTTTTTAGCTTCAGGTACTCCAGGTCGAATGTTTGTGCCCTTGGTCCCTAAGCATTTTCTTAGTAAAAACTAAAACCAATGATGGTTGTTCGAGGGTCAACTTTAATTGCGCAGTTACTAGCTGAAGGGTTTTCCTCACTTCCCGTGCCCAATATAAGCTACTTGCTCGTATTTCCTTTCTGCACCAAATTGACACCTTCTGTTCATCACCGGGCATCTGGCGGTTCCAAAACCTTAGCAATGACATGTGTGCCTTTACCTCCCATGCTGTCAAGCCTACCTCCAATCTAATTGCTTGCAACATGGAACCGTTCGGTAGGGACAACAACATTTTAATTATCTTTCCTTCCTCCCAGTCCCACCCCCTTTTACCACTCAGATAGAGCACTTCAGCACCATATAGAACTTGTGGGGGTATCATAGCGTCATATGCTTTTAGTAACGGTCTGTGTGACATGTCAACATAGTCCTTATTAAATTTTTTCAATCCACAGACCGATGAGAACGCCTTTGAAGTTTGTGCCGCCACGTGGGTATTCCACTTTAATGCACTGTCAAACCAGAGGCCTAGATATTTATATTCACTTACTATCTCTAATTTGTCTGAAACTAAAAACCATTTCAATTTTTTTACCCTCTTCCCAAAACATAAGATCTTTGTTTTCTCCATATTTACCATAGAAACTTTTTATCACAATATGTTTTAAAAGCATTTAATATCCTTTGGAGGCCCATTTCAGTTTGGTCCATGATCACTAGATCATCAGCATATAAAAGGCATGCAACTTTATTACTATTCATGCACGGGCTCGCACTCTTATCAACTTCCAAAACCATAGGAAGATCTGCTAGGAAGATTGAAAAGAGCAAGGGTGCCAAGACGCACCCTTGTCTCAAGCCATTCTTTACAGGAATTTTCTGCGTTAATGAGCCCTTTGAATCTCTAATGACCTGGGCCCAATTGTCACTATGTAATTCTTTTAGAATATTTAATATGCCCTCCGGCAATGCATAGTTTTCTAGCACTTCCCAAAGGCTACTTCTATCTACTGAATCAAAGGCCGCTCGGAAGTCGACGAAACAGCAACATAATTTGCCGTTTTGTTCCGTCGATTTCCTAGCTAAAGCCCACAGGGCAAAACAGTGATCAATCGTGGAGTGGCCTTCTTTAAACCCACCCTCACGAAGAGTCGTTGGAATTCTTGACTCCCATAAGCTTCTCCTTAAAGGAGTATCAAAACCAGCTCGACTACCTGTGTTAGTCGAATCAAGAGAATTGCGTGTGTTCTTGGAAATGGGTACAATGCGATTTAAATTCCATATAAGCCCATCATTCAGTTTAACAGCATTGCGAAAGAGCTTGTTAACATGAAAAGGAGAGGATAACTTTGCCCCAGAGGATTTCAGAGGTAAACAAACCCTCACGCGATCACCCACAGAAACCTTTGTGTGAGCAGTAGCATGTCTGATGTCAAAGCTTACCTTCCTATTGGTGGACTTGAGATGCTGTCTGTCTGACCCCAGAATTTTAATCGAACTCAAAGCCTTAACACCTAACTTTCTCATCCAAGACTGAAACATGTAGGTGTTTGGTGTATGACCTCTAAATAATACAAAAGGTATCTCACCAGTGGTGGAGTGAGGCGTGAATCTATAGACCGTAACTCTTTCGAACAGGTTGGTTTTCCAATCCACACCTTGTTCCTTAGATAACTGAATGCATTCCTTGAGTACACGATTAAACCTCTCTATCATCCCGTTGCATTCCGGGTGATAGAGAGAGCATTGCTTGTGTTTGATTCCCTTATTATCTAGGAAGTCCTCCATTTCTATTGACACAAACTGGACTCCGTTGTCTGTGAGAAGAGACTCAGGAAATCCCTCTCTACAAAAAACATCTTGCAAAAATGTAGTAATGCTCTTAGTCTCAATGCTTTAAGTGACTTTAATCTCTGGCCACCTAGAAAACATGTCCATTAGAACCACAACATAAAATTGACCACTTTTGTTGAAAACAGGTCCTAAAATGTCTAGAGCCACATCTTGCCAACAGCGTGTGGGAGCTTCTCTTATAATCATCGGTTGTACTCTCGTCTTGCACACCTTGTCAGAAGTATTGCACTCAATACAATCTCTTATCAAGCGCTCAACGAAGTTGTCTGTGCCAGGCCACCAGAGATGTAATCGTACCCTTTCTTTCGTCTCTGATATTCCCTGGTGACCTTGATGAGCTAGTTGAACAATCTTCAATCTGATTGAAGAAGGAGGAACTAGTCTAGTGCCTCTCCAAAGTAAACCCTCTCTCACAGAAAGTTCATCCCTTACATTCCAAAACGTCTTAGCACTTTCACTCAAGCTCTTCAGACAAGGCCAACCTGTCAACACTAGTTTGCAAATTGTTTGGAGATCAGTGTCTTTACTCATGGCATCTCACCAATCAATTTCAGGAACCACACTTTCAACAATCTCACAAACCTTAAATTCATCAACATCCCATGAATCTTCAGGGTTCAAGGAAGTTGCAGCATCATTCTCAGGTACCAACCTGGAAAGGCAGTCGGCAACCTTGTTGTTAACACCAGGTATATACTTCACCACAAATTCAAAATCTTGCAGAGCAATCACCCACTTACAGATTCGAGAGGAAATGGCATCAAGGCTCTTTTTACAAAAGACATCTTTTAAAAGTTTGTGGTCTGTATGGACCGTGAAAGGATTGCCCCACAGAAACTTTTTTAACTTTTTTGATTGCCCAAAAAATGCATAAAGCTTCCTTCTCGAATACAGAGTAAAGCAATTCCGCTCCAACAAGGGCCCTAGAAAGAAACAAAATAGTAACTTCCTTTCCATCTGTCATCTGCTTGAGGACAGCACCCAGGCCACGAGAACTAGCATCAGTGACAAGTATAGAGTTGAAAGACATATCAAAACTCTGAAGAGAGGGAGCTGAATTAAGAGCTTGTTTAACATGTTCATATTCTGTTTGACACTGTTACGACCATGAAAACTTCACTCCTTTCTTTAAAAGAGATCTCAGATTAATAGTTTTACATGCAAAATGTGGTATGAATTTATTATAATATTCTGCCATGCCTAAGAAAGTGACAAGTTCTTCTCTAGATTGTGGAGTAGCAAGTTCGTTTATGGTCTTAACCAAGCGATCCTTAGGTCTAACACCACCAGCAGTCAGACAGTGACCTAGATAATCTATTTCAGAGAGGTTAAACTTGCACTTATTCGCTATGAGTGTCAAATCTCTTTCTGCAAAACGTTCAAGAACAGATCTGACCCTGAAATTATGCTCCTCTTGAGATGATCCATGTACCAGTACATCGTCCTGATATACTTTAACTCCTTCAATACCTCTCAACACGTCCTCCATGACCCTTTGAAATACGGCGGCTGCAGAAATTAGACCAAAGGGCAGTCGTGTGAATTTATAAGTCCCAAAAGGAGTTATGAACGATGTAAGGTTCATGGACTTCTCATCAATCCTGACCTGGTGATAAGCTGCCCTAAGATCCAGGGATGAAAATACACACGCATCACCCAGCTGCGTTAACATCGTGTTAATGTTAGGCAGGGGATATCTATCAGCCACCACTTCCTTATTTAGGGCACGAAGGTCCACACAGAAACGAATCTCTCCGGAAGCCTTGCATGCCAGAACCACCGGAGCCAACCACTCACTTGTTTCAGTTTCAATAATAATACCTTCCTTTTTAAGTGTATCTAGTTCTCAGCGCATAGAGTCTTGCATTGCTAAAGGTACATTACGCACTTTACATGTTACCGGAATGGCATGTGGTTTCAGTGTGATGTTGTGAACATAGCCTGAAAGACAACCCAACTTATCGCTAAAAACCTCTTTGAATTCAGAATGCCAGTCAGGATGTGATTCACAAGAAGAGACTGAGGAGGATGAATCTGGAATATGAGAAGTCTCTTTGCTTGGGGAATCGGACTTTGATAAAATACTTTCTCTGTCATGAGAACTCAAATGAGACCCCATATTTCTGAGGATGATACAGGGATTCCCACCTGGAACCAAGGAAACACCTAAGTCAGCTTGATGGAACCAGCTGAGTATGCTATCGCCCCTGCAAGAGATGTAAATTTTACCAGCAGTTAATCGACCTTTATATTCGATTTCACCATTAAAATAACCAAAGAGTTTGATTGGCTGACTCCCATAAGCCAATGGCCTTATGTCAGGCTTGAACACTTTCACTTTCCCATTAAGAGCTCTATCAAAGAACACTTTAGGTATGAGAGAAATTTTTGCCCCAGAATCAAAGAGCATTTTAACTTCGCAATTATTGAAAATATTCCCTTAGAGTGTCAGTACCTAATGGGCACCTCTCCTCCCCTAGGTAGAGCCCCTTCGCCCTGATATCGACATAACCGTGCTGTCAGCCACATCTGTAGGCGGGCACGTCACCCATTCTAGATAGAACGAGCCCAACTTGGGTAAGATAAATAACTTCTCGCAGGTGTTTTAGGTACCACATAGCATCTTCTCTGCCCCAGGACACTGTATGCATGCACACATACGCATGGTCACTCGAAGGTCGCCGAAAAATTAAAATTGAAGTTTAATAATGGAATCTCATAAACTTTAATTTTAGTTGATAAGAAATCTTACTTCTATTTCTCATGTGGTCTCTTAATCCCACTTAAGACGTTCTGTATTTGAAGATTCAATGTATTGACACCAGTCACTAACGCACTCGGTTATGAAAGCCCAGTGCCTTCACCTTGTTTTCAGACACTAAATAGAACACGCTAAGCCGATTCCGAATAAATGTACAAAGTAGTTGGACAGTCTGACTTGTTGAAGTATCACCTTTTAATTCAGCCACTGGCTACCCTTTTCAGTTTCTTTCTTCCCTCTTCCTCCACAACAGGCGGTTGTATCACAATTCCAGGCAGGCAAATGTTGTCAATTTTAGTCCTGATGATGATCCTGTGTAATTAGAGCAAAAAGGGATCGAAACGTCAACTTCATATAGTGCTTTCACAACCTAACCATTGTGTTTTACTTTAGTTGTGCCTAGCGCTGTCTGGCAAACACTTTAATTTAACATTTAAAAGTGGCCAGCCAAACAATATTTCTAATTCAATTAAGCATCTTAATGCAGAAGTCATCACAAGTGGCCAGCACTGCTCTTTCTTTGCCTGTGAAATCTTTTTTCTATTTTCTTATTATTTTGTCTCATGTGTCGTGTGTCCTTCATGAGTAAGGTACATGACTGTGCCTAAAATCATTTATACAAGTGTTTATTCATCGTGGTTAATAAATACCCTGTCCGGCTGGACAGAGGACAAATATAGTTTCCTATCATGGCCTATATTTCATTCACACTTTCAATTTTGATAAGCTAAGGACCCTGTCCCCTAAACCAACATTATATTGAGCACACAGCACAAACACTGGCTGAGAAACAGGTGTAAATTACATTACATGAACAAATGTAGGATACTACACACTTCTTTACAATGAGCCTGAGCATTTAGCTCTTAGAGCATGCATTCTGTTCGGAATGCGTGCTCCCATAGCAAAGTATAGGATTGCGATCAAACAGGGGTCAGTCGCATCCTAATTCCTGAAATGGAACCGATGACAAGAGGTCCTTCATCTCTAGTTCCAGAACAATGCCGGACGAACTCAGATCCGTCCGGCATCGTAATCGGACCCTTATTTGTCTTTGGTTCAAATACCACTCAACAGATTGTTTTGATAAAAGGGTCTCTTAGTGGATGTTGTTGAGCAAACAATAATCATGTGCCTTCACCTACTTCTGTTCTACAAAATGGTGTTTATTATTTAGATTTCATTTATAAACAATCTCTAGAACCACCACAAGGTAAAACATTATTGTTATAGATTTAATATAACAACAATTCCTGTACTATCACATTATACTGGAAGCAAAGCAACACTGGACGTTTTCTGCGGACTGACAATATGAAATGCAATGACTCCTTGTTTCTAATTCAATTAAGTATCTTAATGCAGAAGTCATCATCATAGTAGAGAATTATAAAAGTAGCAAGGACTGACTTAGAAATGATTACTAAGCAGCAGTTTTTGATTGTCTTTTCTTTGTGGTACTGACTTCATAGTAGGAAAAAACAATGGGAGAGCAAGGGTATTGCGGGGGCGCGTCCTTGTCCCCTGGAGCGTACAGTACTTAAACAATGTGGACAGGCCCACTATGTGTATGTGAATACTTGTAGTCACTGTTTGTGGCATGAGTTGAGACCCATTGGGTGTTTAAAAGACCCCTCACACACCAACCTAGTTAGTGTCATGCTTCATCATCGGGGTCCTAACCGGGTGGCCGAATGCCCCCCGGTTGTGCTACGACGCCTGATTACAGCAGAGCGGGGGATGGTGCGTTAGTGTGATGTGAAGTTCTACAGTTAAAAATATCACTGAGAATCCTTGTCTCAACTTTATTATTGGTGGCTTAGGATATATGTTAAAATCTAAGTGGTGCAACTAGTAAGGATTGATTACCTGTCAGTTGACTATGTGTGATGGTCTACATGTTTCAGCCCCCTCTGGGTAATTTAATGGGGCTTTCTTCAGGACCGAGAAGGTGAATAGTGAGTGGCGAAAGGTGATTAGAGCCACTTGATAATACCAATGTGGTACCTACACACTCGCTAAGGTGTGTGGTAAAAAAGGTGTGAAAAGAGTGTCGGCCTACTTACTGACACTACAAATAGGCAAAAAAAATGTCCTGTGGGAAGCAAGAAGACAAAACACAGCATATAGAATATTTTATTGTTCGCAACATAAAATGCAATCCTAATAGTTGGATTAAAGTTGTGTGGTAGTCCTCAAGAGGGGCCACTACAGTGACTGTTATACTGTACTCATGCAGATTGCGGCATGCGTTGATACTGTGGGGCATGCTGCTGATGAAATAAACGCACAGGACAGCGTTAGTCAAGCTGCTGTCCTGTGTGAGTGGCAGAGGTGTGGCTGCCATTTGAGCATTAACTGCGTGTTTGTACAAGACAATATGCTGTGCTATAAACCACTGGGAGGAGGGCCCCGTGGTCCCGGGCATATCATGTGCCTTAGTAGGGTGTGTCATGCGATGACATGCGATGAGTTTGTCTGAGATGTTAAGCATCGCGACTAGTGGAATCGCCCTATTTGTGGCGGTGAATAGTCTCATTCAGTGATATTTAGCAGAAGAATTATGACCCAACGAGTTAAAAGAAATACAGAGAATTAAAATAAAAGGAATGCACCAATATTTACAATGCCATCGGTATCACAGTGTGAGTCGGGGCTCGGGGGAGAGGCTCGACTGCATCCAATCTGGAATTGCAAAGTAACAGCGCTGCAGTGAACCCGCAGCTTAGAGACTGGCTTACCGGAATGCGGCGTGTGTGAGCGATTCAAGGCCTTACTTGGAAATGAAGAGTCCTCTGCCTATTAACCTGCATCTGGTCCCCGTGGTCACGGCTGGTGACTGCAGAGCCGGTATGCGGGAGTTTATATACAGAGCTATGTTGGTCATGTCCATGCATAGCTACACTTCCGGGATTATGGTGACACAGCAAACCCGGGAGGATGCGCATGCGCAAAGGCCTCTCGAGTCGGGTAGCTCGCGTCGGTCATCTTGGAATGTGGAGTGAATGCCGGTACGGGCATAGAAAGTACTTCTTAAAGGCTACCTATAATAGGCTACTAGGTGTGTTTTAAGTGGTGCATAACAATGGATGAGCTGAGTTGACAATATCTATGACCGGAGAAGCCTGGTGCAGTCAATGGTGTCAACAGGTGGTGGTGTGGGTGGCAATTGTGGTTCGTGTCGGACATGCGAAAGAGCCACTTTGCAAAGTATGCCGAGATTTTGCAAAGTACGCACCTCAAGGAGTAAGCGTACCCGGGGGCCTCCGGGTGGAACTGTGTTCATGGAAGTCCAAAGCGACGAATGTCGGTCACCTGGCTGCTGGTCGGACAGTTCTATACAGGTACGATGCCAGTATGTGTATACGCAATGCGTGGTTCTTCATGAAAGCATGCAGAATGTCTTATGGCGGCCCTGCGTGTGACAGTTGCCCTGTTTCCTTACAGTCTGCTGAGACTATTCCAGGGAATATTGTCGTTGAGGCCCACCTTATGGCTGGAGAGGCGATAAATCCATCTTTGTTCCTTTTGTAGTAACTGTTGCTGGATGTTGGGCATATTTGGGTCCAGGGCTTCAATGATAACCCATCTCATGTCGTTGGATGTGTGTCCCATTTCAAGGAAGTGGTTGGTCATTTTAGTTGTGTTCTTGCGGCATCGCATGGTGCTTTGATGCTCACATATTCTGGTTTTTCTTTCCTACTCGTCATCGCGATATAGGTTAGGTTGCAGGGGCACATGATCCGGTAAATGACAAGAGCGGTGTTGCAATTTGTATGATTGCGCAGTTCCCACGTCTTTCCAGGTTCAATATGTAGTGTCTTGGTAGTTGCAGTCAGGTGACATACGCTGCAATTGCCACATGCAAAGTGGCCAGTTACCTTGGGAAGGCCCAATGCATTTATGACTGTGTTTTCTTGTGTGAGGACTGGTGTCGGCCTGGTAGAGACGATGGCGTCTTTGATAGACTTGGCTTTTTTGTGAGATAGGACTGGTGGGTCCCAGTTTAGATTTCCTGTCCCGAGGATTTTCCAGTGTTTCTTTATTATGCTTGACACTTGGTTTGAGACAGTGTTAAAGGTGCTGACGCATGTCAGAGGCATGGGTGTTGATTCACGTGGATGAGTTTCAATAAGACCTTCATGGATTTGATTCCTGGCACGTTTTCTTGCTTTGTTTGCCAGCTCGCAACAGCCAGACTAGACAAATGTTAGCTACATAGCAAGCTAGCATCCTTCTTCCAGATACTAAGGCTAAAAGCATACTTCGAGAATGTTCCACCTCACCCGACCACAACATCTGAGGGAGACACATCACCCACTGCTATCCCACCTGAGATATCAGTATACAAACAAGCTGTATTTAAATACTTATAAGAACTCAAAGAAAACCACCCCTTCCAGAATACCACCACTGCAGAACGAGCAGCCGTACAATCCCTTAAATCCAATGACGCCATTGTCATCAAACCTGCTGACAAGGGTGGAGGAACGGTCATTATGAACAAAGTGCCTGAACTCACAATTTAAGAACACATATTTTTGTGAAGGTGGTTTTTGCATTGCGTGTTTAGAAACCACACTTTTAGAAGTGGCTGTTTTTTTTGTTCTACTAATTTTGTGTGTCTCTGCCTGGGCCGATTGACTATCAGGATTTGAAAGTGATTGGATCTGGGGAATATCTTGACCCAGGGGAGGAGTAGGTGATATAGCCAGGGCTGACCTGCATCGGGAGTGTAGGGAGGAGGAGGACCTGGCTTGTCAGTTCGGTCTGGACTGTTCCCATGAGGCACAGGGTCAAGACTGATTTGCATATGGCTGGGTCTAAAATGGGGTGGCATGGTGAGCAAAAGAACAATGGATTTAATCCAGATCTCTTGACTGGGGGTGAATGTATGATTCATTCAGTGTTCCATCCATCATTTGTTTGAGTTTTCTGGTCCCTGTCTCTGTCTCAGGAGCGGCACCAAAGGAGACGAGAAGAGCCCAGGAGAGCCTTGTATGCTCACCAGACAGCAAGGAGCAGAGTCCATGTATGAGCCCCGTGAGTGGCGCTCTTTGATGCATGGTGGGGCTCCCCGAGGCACGTGGTCGGTGCCTGGAGTCACGTTGGCACTCCCTGGGGCACCGTGTGGCCTGTGCTGATTTCCTTTGGGGGTAGATTGGTTCCTAGAAGCTGAACTCGAGAGGCTCAGTTGTGAACCTGGTGTAGGGGGTGTGTCGGAGCACATTGTTGGTTCCCGCTAACCCTGTGGTCGCTCTGAGGGCCCCATAGGTGCATGGGCTGTTGTCACAGCTATCCCGCCTGAGAGTGGGCAGCTGCAATGTTTGGGAGCCATTTCTTCTATTAAGGAAAGGGTGAGTTGCACCCCTTCCCAAGCGCATTTCACACCATGGGGGCCCTGACATTCTGGACAAAAGGGCACTTGAGCCCTAGTGCAAGGCCAGTTGGCCTGGGGCTACCAGGGATCATGGAAGGGCGTAAGGCCCTAAGGTGATGTATGCACCTTGTGGCAGTGTTACTAGGGTACACTGCTGAAATACTGCATAATGTGTTTATGCTTATGTGTTTTAGGATGATGTATAATCTGTCCATGCTTACTGCTTATGCCTATTGTGATTGTTGCAAAGTGTCTGTGTCAGTCGTGACTGGTTGTTTTATATTGACAACTTGTGCTTTCTGATGGTTCAGACAGGATCCCGATTGGCTCTGTTATGTATATTATCCCCTGCAGAGTTGGCCTAGTGCCAATTGGCACAGAGTATAATGTGTGATTACTATTCAAATGTGCTCTGGATAATGCAAAGGCTATTATTATATATAACCTTGTGTGGATTTTCTTTTGTAGTGTGCCTAGTGTGTTATTACTGTGTGCGTGTGCTGTGCAAATGCCTTACACATTGGCTCTGGGATAAGCCTGACTGCTCGTGCTCAGCTACAAAGGGGTTGAGCAGGGGTTATCTTCAGCATGTAACTCCCTTGCCCTGACCCTATTTGGACTAAGGTACCTACCTCAGCCAACTAGAGACCCCCAGGTCTAACAATGCCTTTCTCGCTCCTAATTGGTTTTATCGTCTGATAATTAAAAAAAATTACCAGTCTCTAAAAAATAATGCAGTAGGGCGGCCTGCAGCCACCAGCTTCTTATATTTATACTTTATTTATAATGACATTTATTGAGCGCATGGCTACCCCCAACGGGGGTGTCCCGGTGCTGTGGACCACAGGCATGAGAAAAACCATATCTTCAGTTTGACTCTAAACAGAGATTCGGATTTAAGTAAACGGAGATTGAGTGGAAGAGAGTTTCACATTTTAGACGTGATTACTGCAAAGGCTCTACCTCCTTTTCTAACCCTCCGAAATCGCGGGGGAAGTAGAAGCCGGAGGTGGTTTGATCTAAGATCGTGAGCAGAGTGGACCAACCTCAGTCTACGTCTAAGGTACCCTGGACCCCTGCCATTCAGAGCCCTGAAGGCCGGGACCAAGGCCTTGAACTGGATGCGAAAGGATATCGGGAGCCAGTGAAAGTTTCTTAGGTGGGGGGAGGTGAAGTGGCGGTAGGGGATTTTGCAGATCAACCTAGCTGCAGCATTCTGAACAATCTGCAACTGTTGAAGAAGATATGCCGGAGAACCCAAGTATAGACTATTGGAGTAGTCTAGGTGAGAGGTAATGAGGGCGTGCACTACGGTCTTCAGGGCATCAGCAGGTAGGTAAGGGGAAATCTTTTTTATCATGTGTAATTTGCCAAAACAGGCGGAAGTTACTTTGTGAATCTGGGTTTTGTTCGATAACTCGTTGTCAATTTGGAAACCAAGGTTTCGTGCCACTTCCACTGGGGGGGAAGTGGGGTTCAGCTCTGACTCCAGAAGCCTCTATGACCTCAGCCAAAGGTGCGAGGTACACGTTAAAAAAAGAGGGCTGAGAGCCGATCCCTGGGGGACTCCACAGTCAAGGGTCTTTCTATCTTTAGAGAAATGGGGGCGACACCATACTTGTTGCGTTCTGTCCGATAGAAAGGATTTTATCCAGGCCAGGGGTATATCGCGTATCCCTACATTATAAAGACTGTCCATCAGAATGGAATGGGAGATGGTATCGAAAGCTGCGGACAAATCGAGGAGCACCAACATGGCCACCTCGCCTCTGTCCACGCTTTCCCTAATAGTCTCTGTGACCTCTAGTAGTGCCGTCTCCGTGCTATAACCGGATCTAATGCTGGACTGTAAGTCATGGAGGAGGGTACAGGACTCAAGGTGGTCGGCTAGCTGTTCGTGTCCAATTTTTTCCAAGATTTTTGCAGGTTTAGGGAGAAGGGATATAGGCCGGTAGTTACTGTGGACTGAGAGATCCGCCTCTGTTTTTTTTAGAATGGGGATCAGTACAGCCTGTTTCCATGCTAACGGAAAGTGACCCGAGAGAAGGGAGGCATTCCAAATTGTGATAAGCGGTTGGATGATGACTGGTGCCAGGGAGGTGAACACCTGAGCAGGAACCGGGTGATCCTGATTTACACTGCTGCATTTTTTCCAATGCTGTGTCTAGCGAAATGATTTTAAAATTACAAAGCATATCTTCATTGGGAGGTGGGTTATGCTGGGCTACAGTCACTTCACAGGGTGAGTTCGGTGCGTTAAATGAGGAAAAGATATCCTCAATTTTTAGGTTTCGCCTGGCGATCGCTGCGCAGCAGCGTTCGCGCAGGCGATATCTTTAGAGAATAGTATGTGGCTTTGTTCCGCCTCTGTCTTCCATTGGCTAGCTCCATAAATGGAGGCTAGCCATTGGAAGAGAGAGGCGTCCGTCATTGTGCGAGGCGATTCGTGGGCGTTCCGGCGATTTTTTCCCTCACCGACCCTTTTTAAAACGTCATGCGGCGGTGGGCGGTTGTTTTTTTTGTTGTTTTTTTCGGCAATGCGGCCGCCATTTTTTCATGGAGCTGGGGCGGGCGGGTTGATCTCCATGGACGGTAGATGCTGGCACGCATCTTGTGATGAGTTAGACAGTAATTAAGTTTGCAGTTAGCTCCTGCGAGATGCCCTTAATAGTGGAGCACAGCTGCCCGCCTGTGCGCCCCCCCCCAGCGCGTGTGCGTGTGTGCACGAGTGTGTGTTTGGGAGGTGCCGTTTCCCACAGCTCTGATCTAATTTAGACAAAACTTAATCTCCGTGTGACCGACCCCGAGCCAGCGCTCTCCCACCCGCCGACCGCCCGCTCTCTCGGGCTGTGTGCGTGTTACACATTTACATTGTCAATCTGGCAGGCTCCCCTCAAACAACCCTTGTTTAACTGTCCGTTTGAGCTCACAACTGGTGAGGATCCAAGTGTGCGACCCTCCCCTCTCCTGTCGACCCAAATGGGCCCGGATTCTGCCGCATAATTCCCGTTTGCTTGTCATGTTTAGACCGGTTTTATATTCCGTTTCACTTTTCCCCACAGAGCGCTTTAAAGTTCGACGTGTTGCTTTGCAGCTGTTCTGTTTATCCAAAGCGCATCTCTTGAACCGCACAAAGGATCTTGAGAGCAGTAGCCAAGGAGGTGTAAGGGGGGCAGGGCGGATGGGCTTACTTCCATGGAGGAAGCACGGATGAGGCGTGTGCATTACAGGGTTATTCCCGTACAGGAAGCCAGGCAGGATGCGAGCAGGGGGTGCAGGCAGTGGCGGTCTGTGAAAGAAAGCTGGGTGGGGGTACAGGCTACGGTTTCACTGTTGCTGAGTAAGGAGGGCAGGGTGTGTTCAGCAGGGTTTACTTGTGTGCCGTAAGCAGGGGTGTGACATGTACATTGCAGCTTTACTTTCAGAGAGGAGGCAAGGCCTTGAGGAGTGCATTGCAGATTTGAAGCACGGGATGCGTAGATTGCATTTTACGTGGGTAAATTATGCATTTCAGTCTGGAGTTGTTGTACTTTTATAAAAATAAGCAGGGATCCGATGCGCGACCAACAGCTTTACTTCTTAAAGTAAGTAGGCGGTATTTACACCTTTACGTGTGGGAGGTCGGCAGGGATGTGATGTCCCCTGTACAGTTTCGTTTTTGTAAAGTAAGCAGGGCTCCAATGCGCGCAGTACAGCTTTACTCTATAAAGTAAGCAGGGCTCAGAGGCGCGCAGTACAGCTTTACTCTACAAAGGAAACAGGGCTCCGTGTGCGCAGTACAGCTTTACTCTATAAATGAAGCAGGTCTCAGAGGCGCGCAGTACAGCTTTACTTTATAAAGGAAGCAGGGCTCAGAGGCGTGCAGTACAGCTTTACTCTATAAAGGAAACGGGGTTCCAATGCGCGCCGAGCAGCTTTACTTTATAAAGGAAGCAGGGCTCGGATGCGCACAGTACGGCTTTACTTTATAAAGTATGCAGGGGGTGTGTACTTTACCTGTGTGAGGTCGGTAGAGACGTGATGTCCTCTGTACAGTTTCATTTATTGTAAAGTGTGTAAATAACGTTTATTCTTCAGAAATATAATATATGTTTGTTCGTTTTACTTTTGTAAAATGAGCAGGGCGCTCTGATCATCGCTGTCCTTTTCTACAGAATGCAGGGAAATAAAGGGCACATATCAGTTTCACCTGCGTACTGTACGCAGCAGGTGGTGTGTGTGTTACAGTCGTATTACTGCCTGCATTCGGGCGGGTACTTACCCTTCACTTCTATTACAAAGCATGGATGAAATGCGCACATTACAGTGTAACTTGTATTGAGTGTGCAGGCAGCTGTACTCTTATAATCAAAGAGGGGGGAGGGTGCATTTCAGGGTCACTAGTGTAAACAGGGCTGTGAGTGTAGGTTCTATTTTTGTTTATGTAAAGTAAGATCGGATACATTGTCTAAAATGACAGTTTTACTTATGCACCGTAATTAGGGAAGAGGCGTGTACATGGGAGAGCAGCTCCCGTAAAGGAAGCGGGAATCGGAGTATTAATTGCAATCCTTTGATGTATATCAATGCTTACTTCTCTGAAGTGAGCAGACCTTGGTGTGTGCATTAAAGTTCTACTTCTGTAAGCAGGGATGGGATTGGTTCCCTGCAGTGCCGCTTGGGTCAAGTGTACCCATATCTGTTGACTGGGTGTGAGTGTTTGATTGGTTCAGATGCTCCGTCCATCACCACCCCCTTTTGTACCGCTTAGGTCAAGTCAGCAGGAGTGATGTGCACATTCCGTTTCATTGGTGGAAAGTCATCAAAGGTAACGAGTTTACTCCTATAAAGGAAGAGGTATAAGAAATAATACACAACAGAGGCTAGTGAGTGTACCTTACAGCCATACTCCTGTGGAGTCAGCAGGGATCTCACATACGACATTACAGTAATGTAGCAATATCCAGTTTTATTAGTTATGTAGGAAAGATGTGTTTATTGTCGTTTTACAGATGTTGTGTAAAATAAACACGTGTCGCCGTGTAAATTGTTCTTGAACGTATGGAATGCACAAGTCCATGTATTGTGTCATCAGCATCGCACCTCTACTATAAACTACTATAAACTACTGAACGTACCACACAACTACCTGCTTTACGCCTGTTGTGATGTTGTATATACACAATTTAGCTGTTTTAAGGGCAAACTGTTAAACATAGTTCCACCAGTTGCTTACATGCGTTTCTGAGCATATCTCGTTGTCACACTGGACTGTGCGCATCACACCCAAACACCCAACCTCCTTTTTAGGTTTCGCCTGGCGATCCGCTGCGCAGCAGCGTTCGCGCAGGCGAAATCTTATGTTACAAACGTACTGGCTTTGTCCCTCCTCTCTCTTTCATTGGCTAGCTCCATAAATGGAGGCTAGCCATTGGAAGAGAGAGGCGTCCGTCATTGTGCGAGGCGATTCGTGGGCGTTCCGGCAATTTATTTCCCTCTCCGCCCCTTGTAGAACGTCATTGCGGCGGTGGGTGGTGTTTTTTTTTTGTTTTTGAAGGTTTGGTTTGGTCATTTGTCCGAAGATGGCATCCGGGCAGAAGCTTACTTGAGAAGCTCCGCCATGCCGTCTTGAACCAGCGTGTGCCAGTTCCCGCCCCCTCCCGCTGTCCGTGTGCCTGTTCCCGCCCCCCTCCCTCTGTTCGTATGCCCGTTCCCGCCCCCTCCCGCTGTCACGGCACCTCGACTTGTTACTAGGACTGTGGGATACCAACATTTCTGCGCTTCCTCGCCACATTTTCCTTCCTCTCTCACTGTCATTCAGCGTTACAAAAATAGGCCAGACTCACTTCTTCTAAACAAACAATACGGGAAATCCATAATGCTCAGAATTGCCAGCCACTCTCTCTGCTTGAGTTGACTCGACAGGGGTATTTTATTCTGAAGAGATACTGAGGTCAGTGTTTTCGTTTGAGGGAGCTGGTGGATTATGTTACGTATGTCTGCATTTTGGAACACATGTGGGCTAACTGTATGGGCAGCAGGACGAGGTTCCCTCGCCAGGAGGCGGCGCAACTGTGCACCTCGGAGCCTCTCTGGCCACTTGTCGATTGTGACAGAGCCCCTCGGAAGCTGCCCGAACCTCTGCTCTCCTTGCTGCAGCTTTGCGTACGATTTAGAGGAAAAGGAGGGCCTGATGCCTGACATCTGAAGGATCGGTGGAGGCCGGGGGTGCTGCGGGTACGTGCCCCCACACTGACTCACCCAGCAGTCCCAACAGCAGCTCCGACGGGGAAAGGTTCACCAATAACACACCCAGCGATTGCCGGTGTTTTCCCGTGGCCACCCCGGGGGCGTGGATCCCCTACCTTCAAACCCCCATCCCCCACCTCGCAGAAGAAACCATCCTCTGCTCTGCATCAGAGCCCCCACCCTTTATGACAGGAGCCGCAGCAGCTCTGCCGGCCAGCGCAGCCAGACACTGCCGCCCCCTCCTGTCTGTTTTCCTTTTTTTAATAGGATGTTTGGATCCAACACTTGAAAGGAAGTGAAAGTCATTTGAATCCTCTTCTACATCTTGCACGGAAATGATCACCTGTCAGAGCACCTACCCTCCAGGATGAGGCAGCAACCGCTGCGCCTGGCATTCCCCAGGGAGCCTGCAGGCACCTATTGCCTCTCTTGAGGCCGAGGGATCACCGGTGCTCCAGGGGTGGGCTTCCTCAAACTATCATATGGCCGCTCTCGGAGGACTCATGCCCCGCCTGTAGAGCCACCGAGGCTGGTCTTTGTATCTCCTGGCAACACCGCCTCTTTCTTACTGCTCATTTATTGGAGACCCAGATTCGCTTCCTCTCAGAGGAATTTGTACCTGCTATAAGTTTGCACCCCTGGGCTTGCGGATGAGGACATGGCAGACGGAGCTCGGTCCCGTTTTGGCAACCTGGGTCACTGCAGCCCGGCGTCAAGCCCAAAGCTTGGCAGAAGCAAAAATCGTACCCAGCAACAGCCACCGGCACCCCCGCCTCACCCTCCAAAGGCCACCACCTCCTCCTCGCCGGTGGCCAAACACCAGCAACAGGTGCTTATCTGCCCAGGACACAGCTTCAAGAAAGTGACCCTGACCAAGCTGACATTCTGTCACCACTGCACAGACTTCATCTGGGGGCTGGCGGGCTACCAGTGCGAAGGTAAGGCATGCTGCTTCTATAGCAGGTCTCGGCAGGCCTGCCAGTTGCTTATTACAGAAATGACCATGTCAGGGGATGTCTCTCTTATCAGGTGGGCTCTGCAAAGGTGTAGTGGCCATGTTCGAATTAGGGATCATTCACAATTGGTATGAGTGTGTGTGTGGCTCTGGGTGGGTGTGTGTGGCTCTGGGTGGGTGTGTGTGGCTCTGTGTGTGTGTGTGTGGGTGTGTGTGTGTGTGTGGCTCTGGGTGGGTATGTGTGTGTGTGTGGCTCTGGGTGTGTGTGTGTGTGTGTGTGTGGCTCTGGGTGTGTGTGTGTGTGTGGCTCTGGGTGTGTGTGTGTGTGGCTCTGGGTGTGTGTGTGTGGCTCTGGGTGTGTGCAATGTAAATGACAATGCCATTTATGTATCTGTTTTCAAAACCAACACATAAATACAAATTTTGTCATTTACAATGCCAATAGCTCTAACTTTTCCAAAGGTGAAACCATTGCATTGTAAATGCTTGTTTTGTTATAAAGTCTCTAATTTGCAGGTATTTAAAGAAATCGCAGTTTTCTAAGCCACATTCCAGTCTTTTACATTTGGAGTTTTCTTCGCGCAACAAAGGGGAGAACCAGGGGGCCGAAGGTTTTGTTCGGGCCGAAGAGAAGGAGTGTAAGGGGGCAATGATGTCAATGGCGTGTAGAGATACTTATTAAAATTCTCAACATCGGTATTCAAACTGTCCGAGAGTTGTCAGTACCAATTGGTCGCCAATGGTTCGAGCGCGTCACAGGTGATTTCATGCCATTTTCTCCCCAAATTCTCCGGCCTACTATGAGCGGTCAGAGGGAGGATAATGGTCAAGTTGATCGGGACAAGACAATGGTCAGACCAGGTCAGGGGAAGTGGCGGCGAGGTGGTAAGAGCCGACCTGCTTTATGGGTAGGGCCTAGTACTCTTTGGTCTAAATTTATGCCCGCAAGCGTTTCAACTACGGACCTAGCTTTTACGCATGACTTATCATCAACATGAGGAATAAAATCACCCAAAATGTAAAACTGAGGGTGTTTCAAAGATAGGTCCGCGATGATATCAAGTAACTCCGCAAGATGAGAGGTCTGAGAGTTAGGAGGATTTTAAACCAGTACCCCCGCCAGGATAAGCTGTGACGCATCAGTGATGCTGAAGTACATTGTTTCAATTGGACCGTATTGACTAATCTCCTTGAGGATATTTTCCAATGAGAAGGTAGGATTATGGCAATCGCCCCTCCTAATTTAGTGCCAGGCCTATTGACCCGATAAACTGATAGTCCGGGGGAGTTGCTAAAGAGATATACGGGTTGGAGTTGTCTTTAATCCAGGTGTCAGTTAGAAACATCATGTCCCAGGAGTGCGAGGAGAGGGAAAGCCAGATATCACCTATATGTCGCGGGAGAGAGCGACAGTTGAGGAGGCATGCTTTTATAATTCGCGAAGGAGCTTGACCCGATACCTCACTCATATTAGCTCGAGGGCCGATGGGAATCGAGGTAAGAGAGAATGGGCAATTACTGCATGCCAAGTGCTCGCCAGGCAGACTGAGGGGGTTGCATTTAGAGTTTCTGGTATCAGTCTTGGGTCTCAATGTCCATAAAAGGCTCATAAAAGTATTCAGTAAGCTGAAAAAATTCAAATTTAAGAACGTAAAGCTTACTAAATATTTTTCCTTTCTTTGTTTGTTACACATTTCATGTGATTTTATATTTATTAAAATCTCATTTTAAATTAAAACATACATAATGACAACATTTCATTATGTGACAGTTTAAAAATCATTTTAATAATCTTTTTATTTACTCTAAACGTACTTACATTTCTTCTCACTTCGTAAAAATGTCGACAACATTTTTTGTAGTGATTGCGAATTTTTGACAAAATCTTAAACATAATAATGTTTTCGTTTTAATAATATGTTTTTAATTTATTTTTAAAGTTCAGATCTTTACTTGTGTTTGTGTATGAACTTACTTGTTTGGTCGATAGGAGTTGTATCTTTTTCGTAGGATTTCTTCACTGTGGCAAGAGGTCAGCGGGTCAGAAAGTCGTGACTGCTCTCTCTGGTAGTAGAATTACTACTGAATTCAAAATGGAGTATTACTCGTATTTATTAGTTTTTATTATTCTCATCATAATTTTCGAGAAAAGTATCATTTGAATGTGTTTCAAAAAAGTATTTATTTGCTGTGTAAACGTGTAATTTAAATTTGTATTTAAAAAGTGTGTGTTTTGTGCGCAGAGTATCGTTTTGACCTCCATTTTGTTTACAGTGCTTTTGTGTTTCTTTCATGAAAAGAGTTGTAGGACTCATTTTTGGCATTATCTCTAAAATGGCGGCTATGTTTTGGTTTTGCTGTTTTCTTAAATAATTCGCCTGATACTGTGAATTATAATAATTTTTGGTGTATTACGGAAAATGATTTCAACAAATGTTTATATTATTTAAAATACGGTTTATACTTGAGTATTTATGTAATTACTCGAGTAACTTTTTCTTAATACTCGAGTATTACTTTTTTAAAAACCATGCTAATTTTCTTAATATAAGTTCAGTTCTCTACTATTTTTTAATACACTTCCTCACCGACAAACCCCTATGTTCCCCTGCTTCTCGTGCCAGGAGTTATTTTACAAAAAAATATATATATTTTTTAATTTAAATATGCGTTGTAATGGTATGTGTTGTATTTGTTTTCGTTGTAATGGTACTTTTTCATTATTATTACTATTTTGCGTTGTAATGGTATGCGTGGTAAAAACATTCGTTGTAATGGTACTTGCATTGTAAAAAATGCATTGTAATAGCATGCGTTGTAATAGTATGCGTTGTAGTGACATACATCCCTCCCTGTAGAGCTCCACATGGTGAGCTCTGACTGACTTTTCAGAAAGAATCCTGACACCTGGCTATTTGCTTTGGCTTTATTGGTGCTTCTTAGGTACCGTTGCTTTGTGATGCCAGGACACTCCTTGGAGTATCTGCATGCTTAACAAAAGTATTAATTCATTATTTATTAATTAATGTATTCATTCACCTAGAGACCGACCAGGGGCCAGTTGTACAACATTAGAAATACTGAATTTTTAATTGCCATTCTTACCAAATCGCAGGTGCGAAATCAGTATTCCTAATGTATAAAACTCTTTGGAGTTTCATTAGTGATTCCTAGTAATGAATGAGGTAAGTCACAATTTACGAATCCATTAGGAATGATAGCCATCACATGAATGGTGGCCGCAGTACATCATGTCTGCGCTTGCTTTTTAATAGAGCAATCTTTTTTTTTTAATGCAGCCTGCTTTCCATAAATAAAAATGGGATGTGTTTAAAAAAAGAGAATTAGGCTTGGAAGTTGCATTTTTTAAAAGTAGGCAGAGGTCTGTGGGACCATAAACATATTTAAAATATGCGTAATAAAAAAGTAATTGTAATATTTGTGTATTAAAATATTTGTTTTCCACTCTGAATAGGGAAGGGGTCTAAATTGTGTTTTGTTTGCCATGTCAGACCACAAAGATTGTTTGTACATATGGACTATTAATGTTTTGAGAGACAATTTGATGCAAATTGCATATCTGGGTCATTTACAAATCATGAAAATCAAAGAGAGGTGGAGATAGTTATTGGTGGCCAGGTATGAATGTTCAAACAGAAACATTAGTCTGAGAGTGTTTGAAGAGGAACAAAATACATAAAACAAGAGAACATTCACTGATTATGAGAAGACTGCCTTATTGTCCCTGAGGAGCTGTGGTTGCAGATATTGGGAGGTCACTATGTAGAAAGAGTGGTCCATATTATAATATTTATGTAATCATTATGTTCTTGAAATGTCCAGAAACATAGTAGTGCGGAAACTAAATATTTTTATGTGATATGTTTAGTAGAGAAGGTATTCCAGAAACTATATGAACGGACAATGGACTACCATTAGTTTTTTAGGGAAATAGATAGTAGACCTGGGATAATAGACATAAAACGTGTTCTATATATCAATCCAAAGCAAATTGTATGATTGACAGACTGAAAAAAGTGTTAAAAGTGACCATACAGCTTACAAATGCTAGTGGAAAAGATTGGAAGGTAGTCTTATGTAAGTAACCTTGTGCATGGTTAAGACTGGGAACAAGGAAAATATTTCCAACCTTGTTTATTATCTAGTCTGTGGTCAAGGTAACACAAGTAATTATGTATACTGAGAATACTGAGTTGAAGCCAATATGGGTAACTTTGTTGTGTGTGTAAACTGGTTTTAAGGTAATTTAGCTAATCGTGTACGGTATATGCAGGAGATAATGTAACCCAGGTAACCATGAGTAATGCAAACTGTGGTTAAGTAACCTAGGTAATCTTGTGTATTAAGCAGGCTGTGGATACGGTGATGTAAGTAACCAAGTATACTATGCAGACTGGTCTGAAGTTAATGTAGGTAACCTTGTGTGAAGCTCAGAATGAGGCTATGACAATAAAAAGATTTGTCTATGATATGACCTTGATTGTTTAGACGATGTAAGTAACCATGTGTTCTGTGCAGACTGGGATTTAGGTAATATAGGTCATCTTGTATTTTAGGCAGCATGTTTTGAAGGTATCATAAGTAACCATGTGTTTTGTACAGACTGAGATTAAGGTAACATAGGTAATCTTGCATTTTAGGCAGCCTGTGGTTAAGGTAATGTAAGTAACCACGTGTTCTGTGCCGACTGAGATTAAGGTAACATAGGTAATCTTATGATTTATGCAGCATGGTGTTAAGGTAATGTAAGTAACCAAATGTTCTGTGCAGACTGAGATTAAGGTAACATAGGTAATCTTGTGTTTTAGGCAACCTGTGTTTAAGGTAATGTAAGTAACCGAATGTTCTGTGCAGACTGAGATTAAGGTAACATTGGTAATTTAATGTTTTAGGCAACCAGTGGTTAAGGTAATGTAAGTTACCACCTGTTCTGTGTAGACTGAGATTAACGTAACATAGATCATCTTTTGTTTTAGGCAGCATATGTTAAAGGTATCATAAGTAACCACGTGTTCTGTGCAGACTGAGATTAAGGTAACATAGGTAATCTTGTGTTTTAGGCTGCATATGTTAAAGGTATCATAAGTAACCACGTGTTCTGTGCAGACTGAGATTAAATTAACACAGGTAATTTTGTGTTTTATGCAGCCTGTGTTTAAGGTAATGTAAGTAACCACATGTTCTGTGCAGACTGACATTAAGGTAACATACGTAATCTTGTGTTTTATGCAGCATGTGTTTAAGGTAATGTAAGTAACCACGTGTTCTGTGCAGACTGAGATTAAGGTAACATAGGTAATCATGTGTTTTAGACAACCTGTGGTTAAGGTAATGTAAATTACCACGTGTTCTGTGCAGACTGAGATTAAGGTAACATAGTTAATATTTTGTTTGAGGCAGCATATGTTCAGGGTATCATAAGTAACCATGTGTTCTGTGCAGCCTGAGATTAAGGTAACATAGGTAATCTTGTGTTATAGGCAGCATGTGGTGAAAGTATCATAAGTAACCACATGTTCTGTGCAGACTGAGATTAAGGTAACATAGATAATCTTGTGTTTTAGGCAACCTGTGGTTAAGGTAATGTAAATTACCACGTGTTCTAAGCATACTGAGATTAAGGTAACATAGTTAATCTTTTGTTTTAGGCAGCATATGTTGAAGGTATCATAAGTAACCACGTGTTCTGTGCAGACTGAGATTAAGGTAACATAGGTAATCTTGTGTTTTAGGCAGCCTGTGTTTAAGGTAACGTAAGTAACCACATGTTCTGTGCAGACTGGGATTAAGGTAACATAGGTAATCTTGTGTTTTAGGCAGCATGTGGTGAAGGTATCATAAGTAACCACGTGTACCGTGCAGACTGAGATTAAGATAACATAGGTCATCTTGTGTTTTAGGCAGCATGTGTTGAAGGTATCATAAGTAACCATGTGTTCTTTGCAGACTGAGATCAAAGTAACATAGGTAATCTAGTGTATTGGGTAGCCTGTGGTTAAGGTAATGTAAGTAATCATGTATGTATGCTATGCAGACTGGTGTGAAGCTAATGTAGGTAATCCTATACTGTACAGAATGGGGTTATGGCAATGTGAATGCTCTTGTAGACTATGAAGCCTAATGTTTAGGTAACGAAAGTAACCACGTGTTCTGTGCAGACTGAGATTAAAGTAACATAGGGAATCTTGTGTATTAGGCAGCATGGAGATAAGGCAATGTAAATTATATGATACTTGAAGTAGTGGATGTGAGCGATTCTGACATTATATAGGGTGATGATGTGCCAGATAGAAAGGAGGGAGTGGGTTTAGAAGGTGTCGGATATCTGGGTGTTGGGTGAGCAGCTTTTGAATGAGAAGTAGTGTCTGGATCCCATTTTATGCCCTTTCCTAAAGAAGGCTTGGATGTGAGCCGGTGCTGAATGTGAGAGCCTGTTGGCTACAAAGGGTGCCAGTGGTGCTTTCCTTGCTGGACACTATAGGAACATTGAACTAGTTTCTGTTTCAGTTGTGATGGTTAGTGTTGCTAGGAAGGCAAGATTTGAGGGTGTTCTTTGTCACTGTCTGAGGGGTGTGTGGTGTGATGGAAGTGCAAAATGTGATCTGATTGCAGAAAGCCGGGGGATGTTTGGAGTTCTGGATGAATGAGAATTCCAGATGTGATGGAGGCTCCAGATGTGGAATGAAAACTTAAATACCCTCTCATTTTTTATTCCCTTTTAGTGTTCATCTTCATCTCATTCTGATAACACTTAGGCCACTTGACTCTTGAAATGGCTCCAACTGGGATTTCAGGTATTAACAATTGATTACATATTGTCTTACATTGCACTGTTATGGAGTATTCTTTTTTGTCGGCAGTGTGGGCTACATAAGCAGTCCACCCTAAAATATCCTACCCTGCAATTATTTACTCACTACCATAGTACTGAAAGTTTGCACCTGAATGATTTTAACAGTGTTTCTTGCTACTTTGAAGTGGTTGTGGGACAATGAGGTGTGGGGTGCATGTGGTGCACCCTCCTCAACCAATTACAAACCACGGTCCTGACCCTACTCAACTTCTTTGCAGCGTTCAAAACTGTTTCCCACCACACACTCTCCACCAGACTCCACAACGCCAGCATACTGGGAACCGCCCTCAAAAGGATCAGCCCCCTCCTTACCGGCAGAACCCAAAGAGTCAGACCGCCACCCTTTCGCTCCGAATTCACGGAAATCAACTGCGGAATACCCCAAGGATCGTCACTCAGCCCCACACTATTCAACATCTATATGGCCCCCCTCGCCCTGTCGGACGGTGGCGTCAAACACCACGGGCTCAGCATAAAATCCTACACAGACAACACCCAGCTAATTCTCTCCCTCACCATGGACCCCGTCACCACCAGACTCAGCTTCCAGGAAATAATGAAGGACATTGCATCCTGGGTGAACAACAGCTGCCTGCAGCTCAACTCAGAAAAGACAGAAGTCCTCATTCTCGGACCCCCCCTTTCCCACCTGGGGGCCCACAGCCATTGACAGCTGTCCCAACCTCAACGATCACACATGAAATCTCGGCATCGTACTCGACTCCTCCCTCTCCATGACCCGGCAAGTCAACACCGTTGTCTCCAGCAACTTCAACACTCACTACATTCTCCGAAGGACCTTCAAATGGATCCTCCTGAATCAAGGAAGACCGTTACCCACACTCCCATAACCAGTAGACTGTCCAACGGAAACGTCCTTTACACAGAGATCAACAAGTCTCTGATCCACAAACTGCCGACCATACAGAACAACGCAGCCAGACTCGTCCATGGCATCCCTCGACAGAAAGACATCACTTTCAAGATACTCACACATGCCTACAAATGCCTCCACAACACAAGACCCCAATACCTCAACAAGAGAATCTCCTTCCATGTCCCCCAGAGAAACCTCTGACCCAACGACCTCGCCCTTGCGAAAACCCTGCGCATCCTCAAGGCCAGGACAGAGCCTTCTCCCACATCATGGAAAAGACCTGGAACCAGCTCCCTATCAATATCAGACGTGCCCCCTCCCTGAACTCCTTCAGGAAGACACTCAAGACTTGGTTCTTGGACTGAACGGAGCTGCTAAACCTCCTCCCCAGCCTCATGAGGCCCTCACTTGTGAGTAGCGTGGTTCACAATTCCCTGATAGATAGATTAATTGAAGTTATATGACCTCCTTAATGAAAAATGATTGCTAGTCATGTACACTGATCCACTAAGCAGAACAAGACTGCCGGAGAATATGACAGTGCAAGCCCACCTGAAAGACTACGGTGTCTCAACTACAAAGCACACTCAGCACGCATTCACAACACTGCAGGCAAGGCTGGCAAGCTACTTGCATGGGTCATTAGACAGAATGATGCCAGGTCCCCCATCACTTCCATACGCTCTCCGCAAAGCGCACTTCTATATGTTAATGTTAATGTTA
This sequence comes from Lissotriton helveticus, assembly GCF_964261635.1. Lineage (NCBI taxonomy): Eukaryota > Metazoa > Chordata > Amphibia > Caudata > Salamandridae > Lissotriton > Lissotriton helveticus. Next base: position 55,591,026 of record NC_136063.1, read on the forward strand.
ATGTTAATGTTATGGTGTGTTTTGTATAGCGCTCGGCTACTCCGAGGAGTGTCCCGGCGCTTTTAACCCAAAACGAACAAGGGACAGAGACAAGGAGGGGAAGAACCTACTGAACAAACAACCAGGACTTCAAGTCCTTCCTAAAGGCCAACAGGTTAGGGTTCCTTCGGAGAGTGACCGGCAGAGTGTTCCACAGCTGAGGCGCTAAGCGCCTGAAAGAACGACCGGCAACCCGCAAGCTATAAAACTATACAAGCAAAAAGAAATACACAATAAGTTCACATGACATTATAACACTCTATCTCAATCAAAAAGGTTTTGTACTTACTTTGCTAAACATCAGAAGATTCTTTAGGATGGAAGAGGAAGCCGCTTGCACTTGGCCCGACTCTGGATGTATGGTCCTTGATCTAGAGAAGGCTTTCGACTCACTAGGGTGGCCTTCCTTATTCGCAATCCTATGACATTTTGGTTTCAGAGATACCTTTATCAAAGTTATTGGGTTGCTTTATACACAACCGCTCATCAGAGTATGCATAGACAACACCACATCAGAAAATAAAGCTGTGTACATGAGTACCAGACAAGGGTGCCCATTGTCCCCTCTGCTGTTCTCGTTAGCTATAGAGCCACTGCCAATGTACATTCGTAGGGGAGGAGAGCAATTGGGCATATTGCTAGGGGTGGTCTACGGTCAATTTCCCCATATGCAGGCAATCTCACAATATATCTTAGACAACTGCACAATATACCAGAAACCGTAGCAGAAACCCTACATCAGTTCACAGATTTGTCGGGTCCGAGGGTTAATTGGGGCAATTCGAGCCTGTATCCCTTTAGAACCGAGACCCAAAATCTGAACTACTAGGTCAGCAATGCACCAGTCAACTGGCAGCCCACCTCCTTCAGATATTTAGGCATTCACAAATATCATAGTCAGGCTGGCATACTATAAGGTAATTTGTTCAGAGCCATTTCCTCAACCCGTGCACAAATAAAATTCTGGAAAATGTTGCCATTTAATGCAATGGTTAGAATAGCAGTAACCAAAATGGTAATATTTCCCAGACAGCTGTACTATTTTGTGAATATCCCTATCTACGTACCAGCCAAAACGTTCTGAGAGATGGAGCAAGTGATTAGGGACTTTGGCCCAGATTCACAGAACTAACTCAAGACAAAATCCTAAACTTACTACCATTTTGGTATTCACAGAAGGCACTTAGGCCCAAATGCATCAAGGTAAAATCCTCTCGCAAAGGGGCAGATTCTCGGAATCTGCCCTTTGCGACCGGTATTTTTGCATTTGGGACGCATCATCCCAAATGCAAAAATCGCAAATTAAGAATTTGCTAAATTGCGATTACTTGCATTTAAGGAATCCCAAATTGAGATTGCTTAAATGCAATGCATCAAAGTTACAAAATCTGCAATTTTGCTAATAGGAGTAGCAAATTACCATGAAGTTCAACTTCATGGTAATTTGCAAAAATTTTGAAATATGCACTTTTATGCATTTTTCAAAGTTTCATGTTGCGCAGATCAACTTCAGGGGTGCAACAGGGTGTCCTTTGGACACCCCTGCACCCTTGAAATTGCATTCTCAATCTGCGATTCGCTAATTCCGATTCGCATATTGAGAATGTCTTTTCATTCATTACTATGGGTCTCTAGGTATTCCTTAATTGCAACTCGCAATTTGCGAGTCGCAATTAAGGAATTTTAAGAAATCGCTATTTTTTGAGCGAGTTCTTCTTGCATAGCATTTTGCTATTCCTTATTAGCGATTCCTTATTTTTCGCTAATAAGGAATCGCAAAATGGATGCTTGATGCATCTGGGGGTTACTCATTTTGGTATACACAGAATCCAGTTACTCATTTCGGTATTCACTAAATGCCTTCTGTGAATACCGAAAGTCTTAAAGTTAGGATTTTTCTCTGTTTAGGAGTAGTAAAGTTAGGAGTCCTAACATTAGGACTCCTGAATACCTTCTGTGAATACCAAAAGTCTTAAAGTTAGGATTTTTCCCCGTTTAGGAGTAGTAAAGTTAGGACTCTTAACATTAAGACTCCTAAACTGAAATAGTAGTAAGTTTCGGATTTTGTCTTAAGTTAGTTCTGTGAATCGGGCTCTTTATCTGAAAAGCAGGCATGCATAGAATAACACTATGAAAACTGTATGCCCCCACAAATAGGGAGTGGGGCCTGGCTGTTCCAAACATGGAGCTCTACTACTTGGTGGTACAGCTGCAGTGGGTAACGAGGTGGCTCGCTGGATTAAATCTGGCTTATACAGCCACAACGCAAACAGAATGGACGCTAGCCATGATATATAACCTGTTCCACCCGACAGCTAGGTACACAACATCAACACCCACCACACTGGCCCGGGCTTACCTCTGCCACATGCGCAGCTTATACCTTATCAGGCACACTACTCCATATGCACCAGCGCTCTGCCTTCTTGGCACCCCAAGAGGCAAGAGAGGCACCTCTAGTGGAGAGCTTGCTACCAGGCATGCCGTAGAGATACATACTGTAGGTAACTTATATGAGGACTGAGTACTGCTGCCTTTCGACAGACTGGCTCATGAAGCAGACCTACTGGCAGACCAATCTATGTTAGGTAATTCACTTGTTAGGGCTCTTGCAGCAGCATGGGAAGACATGAATGCAGAGCGCCAGCAACACCTGGTGATCCAATACTTAGATGTAATGGGAGTCATGTTATAAAATGGCTAACAGAAGTGTTAATAGAGCACACACTGAAGCCGCTGCCTTCCCTACCCGCAAAGTGGGAAGAAGATAGAGGGGGCCCATGACAAGAGAGGGTGTGGGACACAATCACAGCAAGTTCGACATAGATCCTGCATAATGCCAGACAATCAATCAATCAATCAGGACATTTCTTAAGCGCGCTACATACCCGTGAGGGTCTTAAAGCGTTGGGGGGGGGGTTGGTGCTGCTGATCGAAGAGCCAGGTCTTGAGGAGTCTTCAGAAGGCCAGAAGGTCTTGGGTCTGCTGTAAGTTGGTGGGGAGAGTGTTCCAGGTCTTGGCGGTGAGGTGGGAGATGGATCTGCCACCGGCAGTCGTTCTTCAGGTGCGGGGGACTGTGGCGAGGGCAAGGCCAGCGGAGCGGAGCTGGGCTTGCGGGTAGTGGCGTAAAAGCTCAGTCGTTTGTTAAGGAACACTGGGCCAGCCTTGTGGAGGGCCTTGTGTGTGTGGATGAGGAGCTTGAAGGTTATCGTCTTGTTGACGGGGAGCCAGTGTAGATCTCTCAGGTGGGGAATGATGTGGGTGCAGCAGGGGATGTCAAGGATTATTCATGCCGAGTCGTTCTGGATGCGTTGCAGCCGTCTCAGGAGCTTGGTTGATGTTTCTGCGTAGAGGGCGTTTCCGTAGTCCAGCCTGCTGGAGACAATGGCCTGGGTGACTGTTCTTGTTTCGGTGGGGATTCACTTGAAGATCCTGCGGAGCATTCGTAGGGTGTTGAAGCAGGATGAGGAGACAGCATTGACCTGTTTAGCCATGGAGAGGGTGGAGTCGAGGATGACCCCCAGGTTGCCTGCATGGTCAATGTGTGTCGGGGTTGTTCCCAGTGAAGCCAGCCACCAGGAGTCGTCCCAGGCTGAAGGGGTGGAGCCAAGGATGAGGACCTCAGTCTTGTACGAGTTCAGCTTCAGTCAGCTGTTCCTCATCCATTCAGCGACGGCCTTCAATCCTTCATGGAGGTTGGTTTTGGCCGTATGAGGGTCTTTGGTGAGGGAGATGATCAGCTGAGTTTCGTCGGCATAGAAGATGATGTTGAGGTCGTGCTGTCGGGCGACCTGGGTGAGGGGTGCCATGTAGATGTTGAACAGCGTTGGGCTGAGTGAAGAGCCCTGGGGTATGCCGCTGATGATCTCGGTGGCGGTGGAGTGGAAGGGTGGGAGGCGGACGCTCTGAGTTCTGCCGGAGAGGAAGGATGTAGTCCAGGGCCTTCTCTTGGATCCTGGCATCATGTAGGCATATATGTAGTGCGCAGTGGCAGACTGTGTCGAAGGCGGCTGACAGGTCCAGGAGGATGAGGGCCACTGTTTCTCCGTGGTCGAGCAGGGTCCTGATGTCGTCGGTGGCGGTGATGAGGGCGGTTTCGGTGCTGTGGTTGCTGCGGAAACCGGACTGGGTTGGGTTCGGGATGTTGTTGTCCTCGAGGTAGTGGGTCAGTTGTTTGTCGACTATTTTCTCGGTGACCTTTGCCGGGAACAGAAGCAGGGAGATGGGACAGAAGTTCTTGAGGTCCATGGGGTCGAGCTTGGGATTCTTGAGTAGGGCACTGATCTCGGTGGGCTTCCAGCTCTCCAGGAAGGTTGCTGTCTTAAAGGAGATATTGATAGTTATCTGGAGATGGGGGGCGATGACTGTGCTGGCTTTGTTGTGGTGTAGGTATGGGTCAGACGGTGATCCAGCGTGGACGCAGTTCATGATATTGATGGTGTCATCGTCTTTGACGTGGACCATGCAATCAGGCAGCTGGTGGATGCGGGAGTGGACGTCTCGGTGGTTGGTGGGGCGGTCGTGGCATTGAAGCTTTTGTGGATGTCTGTGATCTTGCGGTGGAAGTAGGTGGCCAGTGAGTCGCACAGGTCCTGCGAAGGGGGATGTCAATGGTGTTAGAGCTGGGGTTGGAGAATTCCTTCACAATGCTGAAGAGCTCTTTGCTGTTGTGTGCGTTGTCACCCAGGAGGTCCTTGAATGCGGTCCTCTTGGCGTTTCTGATGAGTTGGTGAGGGTGATGTTCTTGAGGGCCGTGTAGTTATATGGTGATCGGTTGCGGAGCCAGTTCTTCTCCAGTTTACGGCATGTATGCTTAAAGGCCTGGAGGTGTTCAGTGAACCAGGTGACTTTCTTGCTGGTGTGGATGTTGGAGGGTGTGTTGAGTGGGGTGATAGTGTTGGTGCAGTCGTCCATCCACTGTCGGAGGTTGAGGGCGGCGGTGTCGGGTTCGGTTGGGTCCGCTGGTGGGCTCTGGGCAAAGGTGGTAGCTAGCTGTTCTTTGGTGACTTTGCCCTAGCAGCGACGAGGCATCTGTTGGGTGCGGTGGTGTGTGGTGGGCTTCCTGAAGGTGAAATGGATGCATCGGTGGTCGGTCCAGTGGGGCTCGGTGGTGTGGTTGAAGATGACGTGGAGGCTTGCGGAAAAGATGGGGTATAGCGTGTGACTGGTAGCGTGGGTGGGGGTTGTCACAAGCTGTCTTAGTCCGAGATTGGTGAGGTTGTCGATCAGGGTGGTGGAGTTGACGTTGTTGTTGTTCTCGAGGTGGAAGTTCAGGTCCCCGAGGAGGATGTAGTCTGTGGAGGCGAGGGCGTGGATGCTGATGAGGTCGGCCATGGAGTGGCTGAACTGTGGTCTGGGTCCAGGGGGTCTGTAGATTAGGGTTCCTCAGAGGGTGGTGTTGGGCTCAGTGTGAATCTCGAAGTGCAGGTGTTCGGCGGTGCTGAGGGTGTCATCAGTGCTGGTCGAGACGCTGAGGGTGTCGAGAGCGTATCTAATGCCCAGCAAGATAAATAAATACTTCCGACTTACAAACTCAGCTTGTCAGGGCTGTGGCCATGTAGGAGCAGATTTACTACACATGACATGGTCCTGCACCTCGCTGCAGTCATAATGGCAGGGATTAACGGAGCGCCTATCTGAATACACTGATCACCCACAAATACACACATGGAAGTAATGCATTCAAAAAACACAAAGCCACCTCCAGGTTCATAGACTTAGGATTTATAGCTGCTAAAAGACTGATCACCAGAAGATAGAAAAAGTAAACACCATCCTACAACCAACAATTGGAAAGGCTACTGGAGGTGTGGGCTGAAGCGGAGAGCACCGCATTGCCCAAAACTGGGCCGCAATTAGAACAGCAATGCAAAACCAGGAGCATGCATCAGAGGACAGCATTTCACAAGTTGAGGAGACCAGAGGAGACATGAATACATAGTCAGTCCACACATTGGAGACTGGATGCAGGTAACTCACGCCCATTGAGCAAGTAACACTGAAAGTTACAGCTTCGAGACCCGGACAGGTGCAAAGCATACATCAGCTAGAGTGAAATACACATAGAAGGAATTGGCCAACACACACAATATATATATTAAAACTGAAATGAAAAAGGCATGCGTCAGAAGAGCAAACATTTTATTTTTCTCTTTCTTTCCCCTTTTTTTCTTTTTTTACTTCTTTGTATATAGATGTTAGCAATGCATTGTTCCAGCCTTAAAACTTGAACTGAGCAGAATGAGTGGATATCATTGACGCTGGTTGTCAAGTGGATTAAAGAAGTTACAGAGATGGTAGAGACAAGGCGTAATGCTAACATACCAAAATTGCTGTGACCAGTGCAACACACTTGCAATGTGAACTTTCAGTTGCAAATCTGTCAAGTTCAGACAAATTTAAAACAGAAAACGCAAGTCAAGTTACGAAAAACTTGCTATAAAATGTATAGTGTGTATTCTGAATGTATTTAAACCAAAAATGCAACTAAAGAAATTTAAATAAAAAATGAAAACTGATTGCAAGTGTTGTGTACGTTATTCCAGAAATGTGTCTTGCTTTAAAGTTTGCAGTTTCAGTTTCCATTTGTAATCTATCTACTCCACAACGAAGCAACAAAGTAATGTATTTACCATATCTCTGTATCTGTAATGTAAACATGCAATGAGTTCTACCATTTGAATAGGTCATGTTCTGGTTTGCATTTTCCAGAAGGTTGTTAAATGGTGCAGTTCTTGAATCCAGTAATGTTAAATGATAAACCTTTCAGAATGTATGTTAGTAGCGGATGTAAAAGAGGAATCCACACAATCATGACCCCATTTGTCACTTAGACTAAAAGTCCAAGGATAGCCATAACAAACTCTAGTACGTTTTGTTAAGAGTTCAGAGAAAACAATGCAGGTCCACTGATTGTGTCCACTACATGTTCTTATTCCTGAATCCGAATGTAGTACAGTCCTACCACCATGTAAATGTTCCAGCAAATGATACAGTTCTGCACAGAACATGCTGTTTCATATATGCTCATTTGTATTTACAAAATGTGGGAAATTAAAGGCTTCTTTCAGAACTACATTAGCATAGCAGTTGATGTCATTCCTCTTTTCTAGCTAGAACCCACAATTTCTCTTTCATTTTGCTGTTGTTTAGTTCTTCTGAACCTCATCCTTATCTTTCTTTTGCATCCAGTGATTGCTTATTAAGTTTGCGCTCAGGATATATTGTCTTTTTCTCATAAATAGGATACTGTCCTAACTGAGGAGCATATACACTTTGTAGTGTAGTTCCTATATTCCCAACAGGCTCTGCGCATTGGAATGATATATCCTATAGATATGATTTAGGACTTAGATCGACTAGGTCTCTATCGAATATACTGAACTTAGTAGTGTGTGCCAGCCAGCTCAGAGGTCACTAGAAACTTTCTCGAATTTACAAGAAGGGATTTGTTCCTGACAACCGCATAAACATGACAACTTTGTTTCCCTAGGACTGGAAAATATCTTCAGAGTCGTAGAAACAATATATAAGTATTTCACCTAGTCAATCGTGAATGCTTAGTTTCAACAGAGTTTGCAGAGAAATAGTAAGACAGGCCTTTTCAATAAATGGTTTATTGAACACTCTTATTTCTTATGCAAAAGAGGTGTACTGCTACAGTCGTTAGATAGAATGCAAAGTATAATGCGTACAGCAAGAATAGTATTATAAAATATACTGTAACAGCATTGTATGGTTTCTAAGCCATAAAAATACATACATAAATAACATAGACTTAAATACTGAACTGGTGCTTCTAAAATACGCCTACCCCAATGTACCTAACCTAGGTCTAGTACGAGGGAAAAAGTAAGTATGGTCTTTAGCATAGGTTTAGTTTTTGCCAAGAATCTACCAAAGGTTTCTCTCGGTTCTAATCAGCTTCATACCTTAGAATGAAGGAGGTCTGGTATCTCTGTCTCGGGACTCGATTTCCCAACACCCCGCAAGGGGAGTCAGAAACACTGGAGCTGGATTTCTCAGCAGAGGAGGGCAGCTTCCTGATCAGTGCGTCAGGTGGAGAGTCGGCCTCCTTCAGCACTTGCTGTAGCGAGCTGCGTCAGGCAAGTAGGTCGGCGAACTGCTCCGAACCACCGTGCTTTGCCATAGAATGTGAAGGTATATTGGGTATTGGGAGGCCTGCCAGGCAGAGATCAAACACTAGAGACTAGGATACAGGACCAGGAGGGCAGGGCCAAGAGAAGCATCATCAGAGTAGTCGCGGCTGCGAGGGTGGATTAAGGACTTGTTAATGATCTCCTTCCTTGGGGAGTGGCTGCAGTAGGGGGCCACTCCGGTGAAGCTTTCCAAGCAATATGCACTTGAGCGGATGCACAGAGTTCTAGCGCGCTCCCCTTACCAGTGGGCTACCCCTGTCTGGAAGAGGCACAACTGTTGCAATATAGGGACTGAGACAATTTGAAACAGGCTTGTACAACTATTCCCTTTCTTGTGGACAATGCAAGTGTGTCAATCAACCTGGACTTTACAACATTTGTGCAATGTCAGCCTTCTTTCTAAAAGCAAAAAAGAGACTGCGGGAGCTAGGAGTGACATATGCCTTGTTGTACCCTGAGAAACTGTGCATCCAGGTAGATTGGTAGATCCTTTTCTTTCACCACCTCAGAGGAGGTTTGGCACTAGATTGACTCCATTCACTCAGCTGCATGATCTCCCCTTCATCACCTCTAGGCCCCCATAGGTGGGAGTGACAGGAGGACAGACACCTGGGTGGTGGTCGCCCTGTATTTTCCCTAATCAGCAACAAACTTCAGCTGGCAGGAATATTTGCTCATTTCTCCTGTTTTCATTTCTGGCTTTCATGGTGGCTGGTCTAAGGACTCTGGTTCCTATGTTTTGCAATTTCATCTCCATAGGGCTGTGGCCAGTGGTAAAGTGCTGCAATGCCTGAAAGCTCCTGTTTGACGCCGGTATTCAGTAGTTTGGACATCACACCCATCCTTGAGGGGGAAAAGTTAGAGTTTGTTGATCTCACTTGTCACCTCCTGAGACTATTTAACCCACCCGGTAAGGCTGCGGGGGTGAGTCAGATGCCAGTGACCCTGACACCAACCTATGTCTAGTCCCCATTTTCTCTTGTAAATTCTTACATGGGATTTCAGGGGACTAACCTCTATGCGCATAAGGTAGATGATCCTGGCATCTCTCGAGCAGCGACAAGAACAGATCATCTTTCTTCAGGAGACACACATCAGTAGGGCACCGGTTGGCACTCCAAAAAACTGGAGGGAACAGGTTTACTGTACCTCATACTCTTCCTTCTCTAGGGGTGTACTTATATGGATTTTGCCTGGGGTCCCCTTTCTACCAAAATTTGAGGCTGCTGACCCAGAGGGTAGATTCATTGCTGTCAGGGTAAGCTAGAGGTTAGGGACCTTGCTCTCCTAAATGTATGTCCTGCACATCAGCCAGCAGTCTATTCTTTCCTCTCCAAGATCTTACAATTCCCTTTGTCCTTGGGGGAGACATAAACTGTATTACATTGCGGACATACATTGCTGCATTGAAATGTTTATGCCAGTGGATGTACAAATGGGATTTGATTTACATATGGTGTGAGCTTAATCCAACACTCAGAGAATATTCCTACTTCTCTGGTACACATGACTCATATGTCAGCCTCAATAAATTACTGTTTAACTGACTCTTGCAGGATAGGACGCTCTGTCTAGAGTACTTGGCCAAGCCACAGTTTGACCATAACCCTGTAATATTGACTTTGGGTGGAACTGCCCACGGCCACCAATCTCCTACTAGAAATTGAATGTTGCTGCCTTTGCGGACCCAGTTTTTCAAGATTCTTTGGCCGCTACCTTCCATAATGACATCAATGAAAACACTGACACTGCATCCTCGGTTTTGGTTGAGTGAGAAACACTCAAGGTGGTGATGTTGGGGACATTGTACATCCATATCTGTTGGGTACAAACTCAACTACTTTGTGAGATTGTGAAGCAGAGAATTTACTGAGTTCCTTCAATAGGACTGCCCCTCTCCCAGACACCTGCTGCCTGGCAACAGGCTTGCACTGAGAGGAAGAAGGTCCCTCATTGAGGGACTGAAAGCTTATGACTATAAACATTGTCTCATTAAGACTCATAGTGACTAAGACAAAGCTGGGTGCCATCTCACCTGGCTAGTGAATCCATACAGGTCCCAGTCACAGGTCCTGTCATTACTCACCCCTATGGGTAATATCATGTATACACAAACCAGATAAACAGCAGGATAAATATGCGTCCCTCTATGCGACCACCCATGGCACTCAAATCATGCATAGCTACGTGATCAATGCCTTGACACACTGCTTGGACGCCCTCGGGCAACAACTGCGCTCTACAAATCCCCAAGTTTACAAGTTTTACACCTCTACCACACTGGGTGGCCCTGTCCAGATATAGAAGTATGAAGAACTTTCAAGGTATTGACCAGGGCTAAAATAACTGGGTATTATGGGCTACCCGTCATATTCCATGCTGCATATGTCAACCTCCTCATCTGTCATTTGACTAAGGTCTACAATGTTCTCAGAGATCAGAGATTCTAGCCCCCACCATACCTGAGGCCTGGATTGTCCCGCTCTTGAAAATGGGTAGGGACAATGCGCTTGTCTTTTCTTATTGACTGTGGCGATCTTAAATGTAGACTACAAGATCCTTAGCACAATATTCCTGGACTGCTTGCTACCACACATTCCAGAGTGGACACACCCAGATCAGTCAGAGTTTATATCATTGTGTCGTATGCTCAACAACATTAGACAGTTATTGCATATGCTGGCCTCCCCCAGGGGTTACCCAAAGGCTATCGGTATTCAGAAGACCTTCAATTCCCTCCGCTTGGACTTCCTATATACCACAATGGCCAGAATGGCTATGCTGTGGTGAATTCTGACTTTCTTTATTTTTCCCCTATCTGTGGGTCCCACAATCTCCACAGCATTGCACTGTTGGCAGAGGTTCCCGTCAGGGTGGCACTTTGTCATAGCTGCTTTATCCGGTGGAGTCCCTTCCACTAACTATTATGCATTTGCCACACTTACTAGCCTCGAATATGGGGGATCCATCATAAATATCTCATTGTATGGCTATAAAATGTCCCTGCTCTTGCATGAGGAGAACTGTGATGTGGAAGAGGCCTATGCAGCATTGCCTTATTTTGGCCAAGTACCTGGGCCCTGGGTGAACTGGACCAAATCTAATGCATTCCCCCTAAAGAACCTGACCACGTACGACAGGACCCTAAGCTGGGTAGTAAGAGTTATTGGAAATACCATACATTTGGATCTCTAGGTGTGCAAATTTATCATGCTGCATCGCAACTGCTTGGGGGGAACATATGGACCATCCTTGCATCACTCAGGCAGTCTATCTCCTTTTGGTCCACCCTCCCTTTACCTGGCATGGGTCTTACTGCACTGGAGAAAATGGAAATGGTATTTCAGGTGCAATAGACCATTCTTGAGGTAAAAGAGAGCTGAAGGAGATGTCTGATTTAGGGCTCAAGTATCTCAATGCTCTCTCTTGGCACCTTGGGAGTAGCAGTGTCACATGAGGGGACGGTAAATTCACAGAGACGCTCTGCCTCCACTATGTAAGACGTCCCGTCATCATCCAAGCTCAGGTCATGTGCTGTATCCGGGAAGGTAGAATACATCTTCCCCACCTTCTCCACAAAGAAGTCGGCCATCAAATTGCAAGAATCCACTGAGCTGATGTTAGGAGCCATGGTTCTTCATAGTGGGGATATCTCTTTAAACACTGTAAAAAGTTCCTTTGCCGAGTTCTCCGCTGACCCGATTTAAAACATAAAATGCATATTTTAGTGTGTGTGTGTGCTTTTTGTCCTTGAGTGTAGTCTTTCTGTCTGAACTCTGAGGCGCTAGTCACCATCACTCAACCATTTGACACTAGGAGGTATGCCTGGATTTCACCAAGTCTTGATATATACAGATGGGATTTGCCAGGTTTGAGTTGAGCTCAGTGGTTTCCTCTGCTCCTTCTGTACCCTGAAGCCTCCCCTATAAGTGATGCTGGGCCCTGTAAAATTTAAAGGAAATCCATACACAGATGAAGTGGGAAAAGAGCTGGGGATATAGACATCAAAGGGGAGGGTAAGAAGATTTGGCTGGTGTGTTCTGACAAACATCTATTTCATTGTGTTCCTACACATCACACGAGCTTTATCTTTTTTGATTCCAGATAACTCCTGTTTGGCTGTTGTAGGAAGATCCCTGCTGGCGATGGTGAGACTCTGGTTGATTTGAGGAGGCCTAACCACACTCAAAGGTGGATATGGACCTGCTACTGACATCTACAATTATCGTTACGCAAACTGATGGAGAGGTTTTGGAGCTAGATTCAAATGTTTGTTTTCTGCCTAAGATGATATGTATGTTAATCAGCTTTATGGTAATTTCCTTTCTATAAGGTTTATAATTAAGTTAGAAGTATGAACAAGTATGGGGATGAATTTATTTTTTGAAGGAATGTTTAAAGGCAGATTGTGGAGGAGCACTTCATGTCCACCTGTCTGACTTTACATTGATGGACACATTTAAAGATGTCCACCTGCCCTACTGACATCTCTGTACTCATGTGTGATGATTGGAAAAATGATATCCCATGCGAAACCTAGCGAGAGGATCAGGGAACACCGCCTAAAGTATCAAAGGAAGTAGGACACCTCAAAATGACCATGAACTCCAAACTTTCATTGAATGCAGAAGTGGACTGTTACAAACTCCAAAAAACAAAAACAAATGCATGACCCTTCCCTCTTCTATCCCTTCACTATTCGTTTGCAATCCAAATAACAGACGAACATGTCCACCACTCAATTTTGGTATACTAGCTCCCCACTAATTCTGTTTGGATTCTAGAGTAGCAATCTACTCACCTAAAGGCACTCATCGGTGGTAGCAAGCTCAAAAAAGCCAATAGCCTTTACAAAGATCACCTTTAACAACTATGAGAAGACTACAACAAATTCAAAGCTTGGATGCCAGACTACTCTTACATATAAAGCCACAAGCCCACATCTTCCCTGCCTTGAAAGCCCTCCATTGGTTACTGGTTGACAGAAGATCCACATTGAATCTGCTTTGTATAACCCACAAAGCGATACATGGAACGGGACCGCCCTTCATCAAGAATAAAATCACCAAACACTTTCAACAAAGGAACCTCAGTTCGAGAGGGGCACCTCACCTCAAAATCCCACCTTACAAGAAAAAAAACATGGGTGGCACATCCTTCTCTGTTCAAGCAGCTAATCTATGGAACTCTTTACCCCCAAACATAAGCTCCACGGACAGCCACCTTATCTTCAAAGACTATCAAGAATTGGCTATTCCCCGCATAACCACCATATGAAAACATAAATATACAACATATCCCTCTGTATAGAAGCATTTATTTGGGCTATAGATATGTACCTACGTACGTTTATTACTTTTTATAAATGTATGCAATAAAATATGTTTTAAAGAATATAGATATATGTTAGTTCTGATTAAAAGAAATTACATATTACTTATAGTTACATTATTATAACTTTTAACATGCATATATGTAACTGTATAAATAAGTGCATCTTGTATCAAAACTAGTAATCTACAATTGCTTCACTATTGAATAACAAAAAATAAAAACAAATAAATTAATTTAAAATAAAACAACACTTGACTTAAATGCAACTCTAATCTACATATATTACCTTCCTTATGCATATATATATATATATATATACCTATCTTGTACTTATGTATCTATATATTTATTACTTTACTTCTAATTCTGCATATTCAATGCACTACCCTGTTTCTCACCTTATACCGCTATCAATATATCCTCTACCTCAACTCTCGGTCTCATCCCAATCCTCATTCTACTACTCTTTCTAATGCACACTATACCTCTACCAACTTAGGGGTCGATTACGATGGCGGACGGAAGGCCGACCTCCGTCCTGGAGTAGGCGGAAAATGCCTTTTTACAGTCCGCCAGCCGTGGCCAGTCCGTCCGCCATATTAGGATGGGAAGCACTGTCAAATGTCCGTTCGCCGTGGAAGAGCATGCACCGCCGCGGAAATACACCCGACCCCGTGGCGGACGTAACCAATCCAGAGACACTGCCGTACGGAATGACGTCTCCGACCGTCCTCTAAATCACGATGGCGGAAAACACACATCAAATCGCTGTGGAAAAACAACCTGCCTGAACATGGCAGATTCACCACCGCGGAGAGGCAAAACATTGCAGAGATACCCACCACAGGCAGATCGCCGTCATGGACCCAGCACTACACGCATTTCCTATACTCTTCCTGCTTCACCACCAGCAAGTCATGAACCGTCGCCGACGACGACGCAGATACGCTAACACACCAATTGCTGTCAGAAGGGGAGTACCTTCCGGGGCCGTGACGTGGGGAGGGGGAGGGTCATGTTGGGGAAACAGCATTTACGATAGCACCAATATATCAACAATGCAAGGAGACAACCAGCAATGACAAAGACAAACCACTACACACGATGAACTTGCTTTATTGCACATAATAGGGGTTCAATCCTAGAGTAGCCAGGAGCATGGGCACTGGGTAGAACAGAGCAGGTACATCAGAGGCAGCACATGAGAGGGCACAATGCAGAATCAGAACAGCAACAGGGCAGTGTCCATAACACAGCAGGTACATCAGAGGCAGCACATGAGAGGGGCTAAGTGCATCAACAGTCCATGGCACAGAGCAGGTACATCTGAGGCAGCACATGAGAGGGGCACAGAGCATCAACAGTCCATGGCACAGAGCAGGTACATCTGAGGCAGCACGTGAGAGGGGCTAAGTGCATCAACAGTCCATGGCACAGAGCAGGTACATCTGAGGCAGCACGTGAGAGGGGCTAAGTGCATCAACAGTCCATGGCAAAGAGCAGGTACATCTGAGGCAGCACATGAGAGGGCACAATGCAGTATCATAACAGCAACAGGGCGGTGTCCATAACAGAGCAGGTACATCCGAGGCAGCACATGAGAGGGGCTAAGTGCATCAACACTCCATGGCAAGGCACAGGTACATCAGAGGCAGAACATGAGAGGGGCTAAGTGCATCAACAGTCCATGGCACAGAGCAGGTACATCTGAGGCAGCACGTGAGAGGGGCTAAGTGCATCAGCAGTCCATGGCAAGGCACAGGTACATCAGAGGCAGCACATGAGAGGTCACAATGCAGTATCATAACAGCAACAGGGCAGTGTCCATAACAGAGCAGGTACATCAGAGGCAGCACATGAGAGGGCACAATGCAGTATCATAACAGCAACAGGGCAGTGTCCATAACAGAGCAGGAACATCAGAGGCAGTACATTAGAGGGCACAATCGGCGAGCTTATCTCGCAGCTGACCATTAACAACACCAATATTCTGGTCCTGGGCGATTTTAACTATTGGCCATCTGATCCTCACGAAACCTCTGATTCCCTCGCCTTTTCTGAGCTTATGCTGGGTTTCAATTGTACCCAGCATATACACACACCCACGCACATCAAAGGTCATATCCTGGACCAGGTATGGACTTCCTCCCTGGACATCTCCACCCCCCTTGTTCTCCCTTGTCTTTGGTCGGATCATCTACTCATCACCTTCTCCCTGACTAAGCCTGCTCCAGCTAGCGCTGCCCGTGAATCCAACTTTCTGGCGCGCAACTGGAACAAGGCTGACATTAACAAATTCACCTCCCTTCTGAGTTCATCTGTCCCCCCCATTCTTGATTCCCTTTCCTCTATTGATTCTCAGTCCGACAATCTTGTTCACTGGTTGGTTGCCGCCGCTGACTCGGTGGCACCCTTAAAACCTGTTAAAACGCGGCGAAATCACGACGCCCATAGGTGGTTCACCGAGGAACTTAAGGCATTGAAACTGACCCTCCGCCAGGCCGAAAGGCGCTGGCGTCGAGATTATTCCTCACAGTCTAAGGCGGCCTTTTCCGCCCAGCTGAGAGAATACAAGTCTGCAATAGCCAGGGCTAAATCTTGTTATTTCTCCAATAAGATCTTGAACTCTATTAATAAGTCCAAAGACATCTTTTCGATTGTTGAGGAATTATCGAACCCGGCGAGAGTCACCATTGCCCCTCTTCCTTCCCAGTTATTGTGTGATTCTTTGAATCAATTTTTCGTGGACAAAATCATTAAAATTAAAACCAGCATTGTCCACGCATCTCCTGTTTCCATCCTCCCCATTCCCCCCCCTTCCCATTGCACCAACACCCTCACCCAGCTCCCACTCATTTCCAGAGATAAATTTCGTTCCCTTCTGTTCAAAGTCTCCTCCGGATCCCCCAGCGACTGTTGCCCCCCGTCAGCCTTACGAGAAGCCTTCACTTCGTGCCCGGACCCCCCTCTAGCTCTTTTAAACAGCTCTTTGACTACGGGGGTGGTCCCAGGTTCTTTCAAACGGGCAGAAGTGGTTGCTATCTTGAAAAAACCCACGGCCGACCAGTCCAACATGAGCAACTACCGCCCAATTTCCCTCCTCCCCTTTCTTAGTAAGGTCCTGGAGTCTCACGTCACCCAGACCCTTACTTCCTTTGTGGAGGACTCCTGTGTTTTGGACCCCCAGCAGGCTGGATTTAGACCAGCACATTCCACAGAAGCAGTCATCCTTTCTGTGATGGACGAACTCCGCAGGGGCGCTGACACCAACACCTGTCAGGCCCTGGTCCTTCTGGATCTGTCGGCCGCCTTTGACACGGTCGACCATGACATTTTGGTCGACCGTGTCAGAGAGGCCGGCATCCGGGGCATTGCCCTGGACTGGGTGCGCTCCTTTCTGACCCACCGCCACCAGGCTGTCAGATTGTCTCAGTTTTCTGCCTCTCAAGTCGAGCTGACCTGCGGTGTCCCTCAGGGCTCCTCCCTATCCCCTCTTCTTTTTAATTTGTATTTGGCCCCACTAATCCGTTCCCTCCGCTGTTTTAATGTCTCTGCATTCAATTATGCGGACGACATTCAATTGGTTTTTACTATTGACTCTGGACCCGAATCTATCTCTACCTTCCAAAATGCCCTCTGTTTCATCAGTGATTGGATGGGTGTAAACCATCTGAAACTTAACCCCGACAAGACCGAGTTGGTGCTTGTCGGGGGACCCTCCAATCCCTGGCATTCTTCCTTTTGGCCGGTCAGCCTGGGCTCTCCGCCTTGCCCGGTCAACTCAGCAAAAAGTCTGGGTGTTGTCATCAGTAACGATCTATCGATGACACCCCAGATCAGCGCTGTAGTCTCCTCTAGCCATTTTCAGCTCAGGAAGATACGCAAGATCTCGCGCCTACTCACCGCCGATGCTCTTATCTTGGCTTTACTCGCGTTAGTCATGTCTAGGCTTGACTACGCGAACGCATTATATGTAGGCATTCCTGCTTATCAACTTAGGAGACTACAGCTGATTCAAAATCAGGCTGCCCGTCTGATTTATCATCAGCCGAGAGACCAACATGTCCAACCACTTCTTAAGGACCTTCACTGGCTCCCGGTCTCAGCCCGCTGTAAATTTAAGCTGGGCTGTACCATCTTTAAATCTCTCTCTGGTCAGGGCCCCGCTTTCATTTCTTCCCTGCTACATCATTACGTTCCCTCCCGCACCCTCCGGTCCTCCCACATGGCTCTTCTATCCATCCCCAAATTCAAGCGGAAGAAACACGGTGGTCTTAGGTTCTCCTTCCTAGCCCCGTCCTTTTGGAATTCCTTACCTCTCCCGCTGAGGTCAGCCTCTCTTTATTCTAGCTTCAGATCCTCCCTTAAAACTCATCTTTTCACTGAGGCTTATTATTAACTTCTGTTCTTCTGTTATGTTAGTTTTGTCTCTTTTTGCTCTCTCCGAACAGCGCCAAGAAACCTAATGGTGTTAGCGCGCTCAACAAGTTAATTTAACATAACATAACATAACATAACAATGCAGTATCATAACAGCAACAGGGCAGTGTCCATAACAGAGCAGGTACATCAGAGGCAGCACATGAGAGGGGCTAAGTGCATCAACAGTCCATGGCAAGGCACAGGTACATCAGAGGCAGCACATGAGAGGGCACAATGCAGTATCATAACAGCAACAGGGCAGTGTCCATAACAGAGCAGGTACATCAGAGGCAGCACATGAGAGGGGCTAAGTGCATCAACAGTCCATGGCACAGAGCAGGTACATCTGAGGCAGCACATGAGAGGGGCTAAGTGCATCAACAGTCCATGGCAAGGCACAGGTACATCAGAGGCAGCACATGAGAGGGGCTAAGTGCATCAACAGTCCATGGCAAGGCACAGGCACATCAGAACAGCAACAGGGCAGTGTTCAGAACAGAACAAGTACACCTGAGGCAACACAAGTACGTGGGTCAAGCGCCCCGTCCCATGGACATTATTAATGGAAGGGTGGTTACAATGGACAAGCTAGACACCAAGTCCAATGACATGTGAATGATGGGAGCTACACCTCACAGCACAGAATCTGGTGGACTGCTTGACCTAGTCGCCTCGGACACACTGCCAGCACCAGAAACAGGAGTGTGAGACACAGCCACAGCTCTAGTGACTGACACATGAGCCATAGACCCAGACCCACTGCCAGCACCATAACCAGGAGTGTGAGACACAGCCACAGCTCTAGTGACTGACACATGAGCCATAGACCCAGACACACTGCCAGCACCAAAAACAGGAATGTGAGACACAGCCACAGATGTAGTGACTGACACATGAGCCATAGACCCAGACACACTGCCAGCACCAGAAACAGGAGTGTGAGACACAGCCACAGCTCTAGTGACTGACACATGAGCCATAGACCCAGACACACTGCCAGGACATGTCCCTGTACAGTGACCAACAAATACCATGCCAGTATCTGAGACATGAGAGTGGCGGACACACACAGTGGCAGTACCTGAAACAGGAGAGGACACAACTGACACAGTGCTACTACATGAGGCATGACAGCGAACAACAGACACAGTGCCACTATCTGACACATGAGAGTGAACTGCAGCTGACCCACTAGGACCACTAAAATTATGAGCCACAGGGCTGTATGGGCCAGGAGGCAGGGTGGCTCTGGGAGCTGGTGACAGCTGTACTGGAGCGACATTGGGGTGGTCAGGTGTCACCGGTGTGTGTTTCCATTTCTTAGGGATATGTAAGGGCACCCTGGACATGACTGGACTGGTAAGTGGTGTGGCCTCATCAGAAACATCACCCATCAAAGGTGGATCATGTGCTGGTGGGGGTCTGCTCTCTGGGGACGTGCTGGACCCTGCTTGACGTTTGCTGTGGGCCTGCCTTCTGCCCTCTGTATCATGTGTAATGGGGGATGCAACAACAGTGTACTCCTTCCTCTGCTTCAGCGGGCTGTGGATGGGAGTAGAGGTATGGGGGACTCCACCGCTGACACATGTGTTTTACGTTCCTTCACCAACACCAGCCTCAGGGGACGCAGGGGTGATGTATGCCTTGCCTTGGTGGAGCTCGTGTCCATGGGAGAACCCTTGGCCCTGGGAGGTGCCTTGGCCGTAGGAGGTGTCATGTCTATGGAATGTGCCTTATCCGTGGGTGATGCTCTGTCCCTGGGAGTTGGCTTGTCCTTTGTAGTGTCCCTGTCCATTGTAGTGTACCTGTCCTTTGAGGTGTCCTTGTCCTTGGGAGTGTCCCTGGCCTTGGGAGCTGCCCTGTCCTTTGAGGTGTCCTTGTCCTTGGGAGTGTCCCTGGCCTTGGGAGGTGCCCTTTTCTTTGAGGTGTCCTTGTCCTTGGGGGTGTCCCGGGCCTTGGGAAGTGCCCTTTCCTTTGAGGTGTCCTTTTCCTTGGGAGTGTCTCTGGCCTTGGGAGGTGCCCTTTCCTTTGATGTGTCCTTGTCCTTGGGAGAGTCCCTGGCCTTGGGAGGTGCCCTTTCCTTTGAAGTGTCCTTGTCCTTGGGAGAGTCCCTGGCCTTGGGAGGTGCCCTTTCCTTTGAAGTGTCCTTGTCCTTGGGAGAGTCCCTGGCCTTGGGAGGTGCCCTTTCCCTTGAAGTGTTCTTGTCCTTGGGAGAGTCCCTGGCCTTGGGAGGTGACCTTTTCCTTTGAAGTGTCCTTGTCCTTGGGAGAGTCCCTGGCCTTGGGAGGTACCCTTTCATTTGTAGTGTCCTTATCCTTGGGAGTGTCCCTGGCCTTGGGAGGTGCCCTTTCCTTTGTAGTGTCCTTGTCCTTGGGAGTGTCCCTGGCCGTGGGAGCTGCCCTTTCCTTTGTAGTGTCCTTGTCCTTGGGAGTGTCCCTGGCCTTGGGAGCTGCCCTTTCCTTTGTAGTGTTGTTGTCCTTGGGAGTGTCCCTGGCCTTGGAAGTACCTTTTGAGGGGGATGCCTGTGTTACATGTGAATCCCTGTCCCCCAACACCCCTTGAGGATCCTGTGTGTCAACTCCAGGGTAGCTGATGTCGTGTTCGGTGAAAGATTTACTTGTCCTAGGAGATGGTGTCTGTGCCCTCCGTGCCCTGGCTTGCTGCCTGTGGCTGCTTCTAGTGCAATACCCTAAAAATGAGGCCTGGTCTGAAATGTCACTCTCCCCTGAGACATCAAGTGGTGTGGATGGGGGAACTGAAGTAGTACCTTGTCCATGCGACTGTTGAATGGCTGCAGACACTGTGTTGGCTAATGACTGAACTGTTCTGTGGAGACCAGCAAAATTGCCATGCATCCCCTCAATGAATGCTACCACCTGCCCCAACTTCCTATCGTGGTCTTGGAATGCATTGATCATGTTGGTCTGCCCTACACACAGCTGTCGCAGCAGATTAACAGCCTTAGCACAAAAGTCACTTTGTGTCACAGGGGCAGGGGCAGCGGTGCCTGCACCGAAGGCCACTCTGCTCCCCCTACTCTGTTGAGCACGAGCTGTACTTGTTGCAGTTGGTGGCAGTGTGGGCCCTGTGTGCTGTGTACCGACTGAAGGTGTTGATTTCCCACTCCCTGTGTCTACCAACAGTGCTGACTCACCACCACTGTCTGAAGACGAGGACGATGGTGTCTCCACATGTGAGTTCTCAGGGACAGTTCTGTCCCCCTCTCCGGGGCTGCTCTCTTCAGTCTCAGTCTGCGTGTGTGTGATCTCGGATCCGGATGCATTGCCACCACTCATCTCCGTCGTCTGTGGGTCAGTGCCCTCGGCCAAAGCTGAGAGAAAAAAGAGGTTTACCTAAGTGCCACACTCACGTACTGAAGGTTACAAAATCACAACTTTCCTTACAGTCGACTAACATGTAGCACTCATCCTGCACACGAACCACCCCTACCAGACATCCTCATGTCAAAGAACCGGAGGTGCCTGTGAAACATGTACATCAAACAAACAGGGCAAGTGCATGCAGACCACCACACATGTGATGCCATGGGACCACAGACCTCAACAGCATGTCCTGGGGCCCTGCACTACAATGCAACTGGTATGTCCACCTGGCGGACATGGATGCCAACGCTCACTCCGCTAATGGCACCAACATGCAATTGCAGCAAAACATACACACCACGGATGTCACTACTGTGTCAGAGCAGCAATACATGCATGCACTAACATGTCACAGACACATTCAGTCTGTTTACCGCTAGTTTGCTGCTGATCCCCTCTCAGCCGGGCGGACAGGTCACGATGAGTCACAGCTATGATACGGTGCTTTAGAGGGGTCATGGTGCGTCGTGCAAGCCGGGTTGATCTTGGAATCAGCCCCAGTGTCATCTCCGCCACATTCTTGCTGAGCCTGGAGAAGTCGTCCCAGTGCTTGTGGCAGTGTGTGTGTCGTCTATTGCACACCCCCACTTCCCGTACATCAGGTGCTATGGTCCTCCACACGGCCTTGCGAAGGTGCAGCTTAAGCTTCCATGATGGGAGACAAGAGGGGAACGTCAGTGGACAGTTGGGCATTCACAAACATAGTAGCAACACGTATCTTTCAGCAGCCATACACAGTACAACACATGTGAAGGTCCCACAACACACCGCCAAGATAGCAGAAGCCAGGATCAGTGACCACCTCATGCACACCAACATGTCCCCCACTGCACTTACCACCTGTCCGGGGGCACCATAGAGCCGTTCATAGTGGCGGAGCTCACCGTCCACAAGGACATCCAGCTTCGCTGCGGTGAAGGGACGAGACTGGATCTCTCGCACTCTCGGCATGGCAAGGTCCAGGACTGTGGCACAACAGCAGCAGTTGTTGGATAGCTCAGCAGTAGTAGGTCAAGGTGATGGGTGCATGCAGCAGTTGTTGGATAGCTCAGCAGCAGCAGGTCGAGGTGATGGGTGCAGGCAGCAGTTGTTGGATAGCTCAGCAGCAGCAGGTCAAGGTGATGGTCGCAGGGAGCAGTGGCTGGAAGCAGTGAATGTGTGCTGCTGAAATTCACACATTTATAGGGCCCTGAGCTCATATCAGTGGCACACGTCTGCAGCATTGGTTTTCCCGGGATGCCTCATTCAAAATGAGCCAATGACTGGCCCTGGTGTGGCAGTGCACGGCTTCCGCTATTTTTGAATTCGCTTACGCACCCGCGTTACCTGTACCCATTGGCTATATGTGCAAGGACCGTCACGGTCACACGCCGGCAACCGCATGTGCGCGCTACCGCAATGGTGCATCATTTGAAATTAATCACTCACTGGCGTCGCAATGGCGGAGCATGCATTCCGCTGGGGCGGGGCAGGCTAACACATACATTTGAATGTGCAAGTGGAAATGGCACTTGGTACCCCCCTTACAGTCACATTGCAGCACCCATGGCAAACTGCCGGCCCTGGCCGATCAGCCACCGCCGGGTGCTGGCGGTGGGTGACCGCCCTGTGCATTGAGGTCACCCACCGCCGGCCCTGGCTGGTCACCCACCGCCGGGAGCTGGTGTGGGTGACCGCCCTGTGCATTGATGTCACCATGGCATGGATGGCCCTGGCCGGTCACCCACCGCCGGCCCTGGCTGGTCACCCACCGCCAGCCCTGGCCGGTCACCCACCGCCGGGTGCTGGTGGTGGGTGACCGCCCTGTGCTATGATGTCACCCTGGCATGGATGGCCCTGGCCGGTCACCCACCGCTGGCTATGGCTGGTCACCCACCACCGGGTGCTGGCGGTGGGTGACCGCCCTGTGCATTGATGTCACCCTGGTATGGATGGCCCTGGCCAGTCACCCACCGCCGGCCCTGGCCGGTCACCCTTCGCCGGCCCTGGCCGGTCACCCACCACCGGGTGCTGGCGGTGGGTGAGCACCCTGTGCATTGATGTCACCCTGGCATGGATGGCCCTGGCCAGTCACCCACCGTCGGCCCTGGCCGGTCACGCACTGCTGGGTGCTGGCAGTGGGTGACCGCCCTGTGCATTGATGTCACCCTGACATGGATGGCCCTGGCCGGTCACCCACTGCCGGCCCTGGCCAGTCACCCACCGCCGGGTGCTGGCGGTGGGTGACCGCCCTGTGCATTGATGTCACCCACCGCTGGCCTTGGCCGGTCACCCACTGCCGGCCCTGGCCGGTCACCCACCGCCAGCACCCGGCGGTGGGTGACCGGCCCGGGCCGGCAGTGGGTGACATCAATGCACAGGGCGGTCACCCACTGCCAGCACCCGGTGGTGGGTGACCAGCCAGGGCCATCCATGCCAGGGTGACATCAATGCACAGGGCGGTCACCCACCGCCAGCACCTGGCGGTGGGTGACCGGCCAGGGCCGGCGGTCTGCGGTGGGTGCTGCGATGTGACTGTAAGGGGGGTAACAACTGCCATTTCCACTTGCACATTCAAATGTATGTGTTAGCCTGCCCTGCCCCCGTGGAATACGTGTTCTGCCATTGCGATGCCAGTGAGTGATGATTTTCAAAAGATGCACCGTCGCGGAAGTGCGCACATGCGTTTGGCGGGGTGTGACCGTGATGGTCCTTGACCATGCAGCATATGTTATGCACAATTGCAGTATCAAGGATCATCTTCTGTGTTGGGGGAAGGCATACCCGGATGGTGTGTGCACACACACTGCATGTCTCCGCAAACATGTAATGTTCATAGTTCTACATGTGTGTCAGGACATGTCCGGAATACATCAAGAATCATTAATGTCAAGTCAATGGCCCCTGTCCACGTGTGTCATTCATGTCCATTTGTTGCATGTGTGGTCATACTATTGACCTTGCCAGTGGTTAACAAAGGCCAGTGATGTGCACCTAAGTTAAGTCAGATGTGCACGTCTTGCTTTTGGGGACACACGTTTCTATTTGTACACATCTACACAGTACATCAAGGCTGTGTACCCACATTCAGAAGCTGTTGTGAGTGTGTGGTTTGTGTGTGCAAGTAGCAATGATGGGGGTATACATGCATTCTGTGTATGAGTATGTGTGTCGCCTGTTGTATGCCCATGCATGTCATGTGAGGATGCCCAGCATTGTAGCTGGGGTCATGGGTGCATGAAGACAAGGAGGGTGTGTTACATGTTTGTGTTGTGTGTGCACGTCCATGTGTGTCTGTGGGTACGCTTGTCCACACTGGGGACTCAGTCATGTGATGTTGGTTGTTCTTTCAACATGTGTGCACGTAACATTTGACATGTTTGCACACAGGATGTTGTTTGTGGGTGAACATTGTGTGTGTAATTAGCTGTAGTGCCTAATATTTCGGTCACGTCACACATACAATCAGTGTCTGCAACATGTATTATTTGTATTGTGTTGGTCAAGATGTGATAGTGTGGCACAGCTGTGCGGTGTTGGTCAATTGACATCTGCTCCCATCTACTCCCACACAGGAGGGCTCCAAATGTGCATCGACCATACACTGTGCTAGAGGACATGGTTGAGGAGGAGGTGATCCACAAATTCCGGCTTGACCGACGGAGATTGCAGGAGCTTGTAGCCCAATTGGCACCTCATCTGCAGGCACGCAGGACATATCCAGGAGCTATTTCACCCACAGCAAAGGTGATGCCGGCACTTCACTTCTTCGCAACAGGCACTTTCCAGTACACAGTTGGTCATGCCGGGGGGATGTCACAATCCATGTTCAGCATGGTACTGCGGGATGTTCTGAATGCCATGATGTATTACAAGGATGATTACATCCATTTCCCACGTCCGGCAGTGCTGGCTGCAGTGAAAGGTGACTTCTATGCCCTGGGCCAGATCCCACACGTAGTGGGTTCCATTGATGGCACACATATTGGTCTCATTCCACCCCAGGCACGTGAACCCGTCTATCGCAATCAGAAGCACTACCATTCGATCAACGTGCAAGTGGTGTGCCTGGCTGACCACATCATCTCCCATGTGTGTGCCAGATTTCCCGGGTCCGCACATGACTCCCACATCCTGCGGAGCAGCATTGTCCCCCAACTGATGGCTAATCTGCATCAAGAACGTGTGTGGCTTGTAGGTGAGTGTGCTGTGAGGACTACTGTGTTGTATGTGTGCCATGCTGTTCCCACCAATCCTGGTAAAGATGTATGTGTCTGTCATCCCCCCACCTAGGCGACTCTGCGTACCCAAACCGCCAGTGACTGCTGAGACCCATACGGAATCCTACTACCCCTGGTGAAATGCGTTATAATGAGGCCCATGGGAGGACACGTCGGGTGGTGGAACGTACTTTTGGACTGGTGAAGTCTAGGTTTCTCTGCCTGGATGAAACCGGAGGGGCCCTGCCATACTCACCAGGCAAAGTATGCAAAATAGTGATTGCCTCCTGCATGCTCCACAACCTGGCCTTGCACAATAATATTGAACTGATCATGGACCCTGCAGACCAACAGGTTGCTCCGCCTCCCATCCCACCCATGTCCACTGATGAGGATAGTGGGGAGGAAGGAGGTGTGGACCAGAGGCGTCAGCTCATTGCTCGCTACTTTCCTTGAATGTGAGTAACTACCTCTTGTGCTGCTGGTCAATGCATGATGTATGTTTGCTGGTGATGTGTGGATGTGGTGTGGGAATGCTGCCTGTTCTGGTATGTTCTGTTTGCAAATGGGTGTGTGAGATGGTGTACATGCAATGCTCCCTGATATGTGTCCTGTGATCCACTTAATTAGTGATGAGTGTGGTTTGTGGGATGTTGCAGTACGGTGTGGTGTGATGGGTGTGATTCAGTTTCCTGACCAGTGCTTGTTGTTCTCTCATTATCCCTAGGTCACTCCCACAGAGGCATGATTCTCAAGAACATTGATCCCTGCACCTGGTAATGACAACTAATAAGACTAACATGTGATTAAAACATGGAGGTCACACAGCAGTGAGTGTTTACGTGGTGTTTATTTACAGGTTGTGGATTAATGTTAGTGCATATTTACAAATAGGTGTTGGGGGAAGTGAGAGTTGAAGGTCATGGCAGATGAAAACACCGTGGGGACACCACATTGTGTGATGTACACCTAGTCCAACAGACGTGTGCCAATGCTTGGCATTGATAGTTCGCAGAGTGAATCGCAGGCTCAAGGAAGGGTGAAGTTAGTGGCGTGCATTGCCACTGCTCTCAGCTGGATCCAGCCTCGGACGGCCCCTTCGTCTTGGAGCCGGAGCGGAGACGGCTGTGGGGGCAGGTTGTTCAGGGACGACCTCCCTGTCAGTGTCCTCAGGGGATGGTGGCGGTGGTGTTGATGACCTGTCCCGCTGGGCACTTGGGAAGGGGGAGGTGGTGTTGCGCGGGATAACCACTCCCTCCAAAGAGCAGTTTGCTGCCCCATGAGGTCAACAATTTGGCCCATGCGGGTGTCCATGGACCGCAGCAGCTGGCAGTTCTGTAGCGAGTCTTGGTGTGCCCGATCCGCCTGTGCGGATAGGGCACACCAAGGAGGCATGGACTCTGGGGATTGCATCCAGGGTCTCGGTCCCAAGCTGGGGTGGGTCTTGTTCCCGACCTCGCCTAGCACCTGCACTCCTGTTTGTGAGCTGTGTCCTCACCTGTCTCCTCCGCCGTCCACTCTCCCTGCTAGCCTGAGATGTCGATGGCCCATCATCGGACGATGGGTCAGGCAGGGTGGCACAGGCAGGAGTGGTGGTGGTGGTGGTGGTAGGTAGCTGCACAGCTCACAATGGCAGGTGTTGGTGTTGTGACACTGGCCAAGGTGGTGGAGGCCGAGATGTCCTGGGAGCCTGATGGCACTGGGAGTGTGCTTGGGCCAGCATCGTCCTCTGCACCCGAGGTGTCCTTGGGATCTTCACCAGAGAGTCCAGGCTGTGAGGGGGGCGACTGGTGCTGGCGGTTGCTGGTTTCACCTGTCAAGTTGCGATCACCTGAGGGACAAGAATTTCAGAATCAATGCTGTGGACATGACAGTTTTTTTTGTAACATTACAAATCACTATGGAATCAGGACATGGTTGTTGGTGTCATCATGTTGGTGTGGTAGACAGTACTAGGCAATATGGTGGTGTGGAGGTGGGGTGACAATACTTGGATATGTGTGGTCCGGTCCTGTGAAGATGTCTACCTACCTATAAGTTTGAAGGAGGAGATGTACTGGTCAGCAAATGGTGGGCAGACTCCATCTTGCTCTGGGATGAGACATGGGGGCCTGTTGGGAGTTGTAGTGCTGGTCTCTCACACCCCCCACCCACCTCTCTCACACACCCCCACCCACCACCACCCTCCCTGTAGACATGGAGGCCTGTTGGGAGTTGTGGTTCTGGTCTCTCACACACCCCACCCACCTCTCTCACACCCCCCACCCTCCCTGTAGACATGGGGGCCTGTTGGGAGATGTAGTGCTGGTCTCTCACATCCCCCACCCACCACCACCCTCCCTGTAGACATGGGGTCCTGTTGGGAGTTGTAGTGCTGGTCTCTCACACCCCCCACCCACCACTACCCTCCCTGTAGACATGGGGGCCTGTTGGGAGTTGTAGTGCTGGTCTCTCACACCCCCCACCCACCACCACCCTCCCTGTAGACATGGGGGCCTGTTGGGAGCTGTAGTGCTGGTCTCTCACACCCCACCCACCACCACCCTCCCTGTAAACATGGGGGCCTGTTGGGAGTTGTAGTGCTGGTCTCTCATACCCCCCACCCACCATCACCCTCCCTGTAGACATGGGGGCCTGTGGGAGTTGTAGTGTTGGTCTCTCACCCCCCCACCCACCTCTCTCCCACCCCCCACCCACCACCACCCTCCTGTAGACATGGGGGCCTGTTGGGAGTTATAGTGCTGGTCTCTCACACCCCCCACCCATCACCACCATCCCTGTAAACATGGGGGCCTGTTGGGAGTTGTAGTGCTGGTCTCTCACACCCCCACCCACCCCTCTAACACCCCCCACCCACCACCACCCTCCCTGTAGACATGGGGGCCTGTTGGGAGTTGTAGTGCTGGTCTCTCACACCCCCACCCACCTCTCACACCACCACCCTCCCTGTAGACATGGGGGCCTGTTGGGAGTTGTAGTGCTGGTCTCCCACACCCCCACCCACCACCACCCTCCCTGTAGACATGGGGGCCTGTTGAGAGTTGTAGTGCTGGTCTCTCACCCCCCCCCACCCACCTCTCTCACCCCCCACCACCCCCCACCACCATCCCTGTAGACATGGGGGCCTGTTGGTTGTTGTAATGCTGGTCTTTCACACCCCCCCACCCACCACCACCCTCCCTGTAAACATGGGGGCCTGTTGGGAGTTCTGGTGTTGGCTGCTTCGACAACATGTAAGCCTCTGAACGTAGGAGGCAACAATAGTGGTTGTTCATGGTGGGTGCATTTGAGGGCAGCACTTCACATTTGGGTGACTGTGTGGTCGACATGCATGGATTGGAGCCTGGGAGATCTGTGTTGGCAGTTGTGCAAGGCAGACCATGACAGTGTGATAGTGGTCATTGGTTTGTACTTACCAGCCTCAAGTCCCTCTTCTATTCCTTCCAGGCTCTCAGGGTGCAGTATGCCCAGCACCTTCTCCTCCCATTCGGCAAATGGTATAGGCTCCGGGGGAGTGCCGCCGCTAGTGTGTTGTGCCCGCAGGTGGTTCTTGGCCCTGATGCCTTTCACCCTTGCCTTGAGGTCGTGCCACTGGCTCTGGATCTCGTGTTTGGTGCGTGGCACGGTCCCTGACGCATTCACTCTGGTCACTATCCTGTCCCACATGTTGGTTTTGGTTGCCAAGGTGGTCTGCTGGACTAGGGTACCGAACAGATGTGGTTCGACACGGATGATTTCATCCACCATGACCTTCAACTCACTGTCTGTGAACTTGGGGTTTTTCTTGGGTGCCATGGTGTGTGATGTGCAAGGTGTTGGTGTGGTGGGGTGGGGTGTGCAGGTATGTGGTATGTAGGGATGGTGTTGTGGGGGTTTGTGTGGTGGGTGTGTTGGTGTGCAGGGTGTATGTGTGTTTGTGTGTGTCTGCTGTTTGTGCTATTCTGCCTCATTCTTGCAGCTATGCTGTGATGCAAAGGATTGTGGTAATGGGAGGGATTCATTTTATACTCTGTGTGGTGGTTGTGTTCCAATGCTTGTTGCCAGTCAGGTGTTCTGTGGGTGTGGTGACTTGGGTGCTTTTGTTTGTGCGTGGGGGGGTGTCATTGGGGCATGTAGTTGTTGGGGGTGGGTGTTTCAGGTGTGTGTGTCCTATTTAGTGTGTTTTCTATTTACTTCCGTACGCCATTTTAGAATCGGTTTGACGGCAGGGATAATGTTCGTTTGGTCCTTCCGCAGTCATGCTCCATTTGTCGAAGCATTGTTTCCGCGGCGGTCGAGGGAGATGGTGAGTTCCGTTGAGATGGCGGCGTTATCCTAATCGTGCGGCCGTACCCTCCGCAGGTATTGTGGCGGTTGGGCCTGTTTCCGCTGTCATATTCATCCGCGGCGGAGGGTGTTGCTGTGGTACCGTCTGGTTACGGAGGTCTTTGGTGTGATCCGTACGCCGCGGACGGTGTTTGATGTGATCCGTCCGCCGCGGTCGATGTTTGTTGACAGAAATATCATAATCGCAACCGCGGATTATCCGCGGTGCGGTCGGGAGTGTTTCTTGCCTCGCCCATGGCAGACGGAACACGTTTCCGTCCGCCATCCTAATAGGCCTCTTAGTACCTACCTCCACTGTCTCATTCATTCCAAAACCCCGGCCACTACTATGATGCTCAAAATAACCCTTTCCAGACTCTTCCCTCCTCCACACCTACTTGCATAATCTCATACCTCTTTTACTATTCAAATCGATCATAACCCTCCCTCTGACTCTTCCCCCTCCACCTCTCCTTTACGCATCCCAAATGCCTCCTACTGTTACAAACTCCAAAAAAACAAAAACAAATGCAAGACTCTTCCCACTGGAGACTAGGATACAGGACCAGGAGGGCAGGGCCAAGAGAAGCATCATCAGAGTAGTCGCGGATGCGAGGGTGGATTAAGGACTTGTTGATGATCTCTTTCCTTGGGGAGTGGCTGCAGTAGGGGGCCACTCCGGTGAGGCTTTCCAAGCAATATGCACTTGAGCGGATGCACAGAGTTCCAGCGCGCTCCCCTTACCAGTGGGCTACCCCTGTCTGGAAGAAGAACAACTGTTGCAATATAGGGACTGAGACTACAATTTGAAACAGGCGTGTACAACTGTTCCCTTTCTTGTGGACAATGCAAGTGTGTCAATCAACCTGGACTTTACAACATTGGTGCAATGTCAGCCTTCTTTCTAAAAGCGAAAAAGAGACTGCGGTAGCTAGGAGTGACATATGCCTTGTTGTTCCCTGAGAAACTCTGCATCGAGGTAGATTTGTAGATCCTTTTCTTTCACCACCTCAGAGGAGATTTGGCACTGGATTGACTCCATTCACTCAGCTGCATGACCTCCCCTTCATCACCTCTAGGCCCCCACAGGTGGGAGTGACAGCAGGAGAGACTCCTGGGGGGTGGTTGCCCTGTATTTGCCATAATCAGCAACAAACTTCAGCTGGCAGGAATATTTGCTCATTTCTCCTGTTTTCATTTCTGGCTTTCATGGTGGCTGGTCTAAGGACCCTGTTCCTAT
Source organism: Lissotriton helveticus (assembly GCF_964261635.1). Taxonomy (NCBI): domain Eukaryota; kingdom Metazoa; phylum Chordata; class Amphibia; order Caudata; family Salamandridae; genus Lissotriton; species Lissotriton helveticus. Next base: position 55,622,107 of record NC_136063.1, read on the forward strand.
GTTTTGCAATTTCATATCCATAGGGCTGTGGGCTAATGGTAAAGTGTTGCAATGCCTGAAAGCTCCTGTTTGACGCCGGTATTCAGTAGTTTGGACATCACACCCATCCTTGAGGGGGAAAAGTTAGAGTTTGTTGATCTCACTTGTCACCTCCTGAGACTATTTAACCCACCCGGTAAGGCTGTGGGGGTGAGTCAGATGCCAGTGACCCTTACACCAACCTATGTCTTGTCCCCATTTTCTGATGCAAATTCTTACATGGGATTTCAGGGGACTAACCTCTATGCGCATAAGGTAGCAGATCCAGGCATCTATCGAGCAGCGATAAGAACAGATCATCTTTCTTCAGGAGACACACATCACTAGGGCACCAGTTGGCACTCCAAAAAAGCTGGAGGGAACAGGTTTACTGTAACTCATACTACTTCTCTAGTGGTGTACTTATATGGATTTTGCCTGTGGTCCCCTTTCTACCAAAATTTGAGGCTGCTGACCCAGAGGGTAGATTCATTGCTGTCAGGGAAAGCTAGAGGTTAGGGACCTTGCTCTCCTAAATGTATGTCCTGCACATCAGCCAGCAGTCTATTCTTTCCTCTCCAAGATCTTATAATTCCCTTTGTCCTTGGGGGAGACATAAACTGCATTGTGGACATACATTGCTGCATTGAAATGTTTATGCCAGTCGATGTACAAATGGGATTTGATGTACATATGGTGTGAGCTTAATCCAACACTCAGAGAATACTCATACTTCTCTGGTACACATGACTCATATGTCAGCCTCAATAAATTACTGTGTAACTGACTCTTGCAGGATACGACACTCTGTCTAGAGTACTTGGCCAAGCCACAGTTTGACCATAACCCTGTAATATTGACTTTGGGTGGAACTGCCCACGGCCACCAATCTCCTCCTAGAAATTGAATGTGGCTGCCTTTGCTGACCCAGTTTTTCAAGATTCTTTGGCCACTACCTTCCATAATGACATCAATGAAAACACTGACACTGCATCCTCAGTTTTGGTTGAGTGAGAAACACTCAAGGTGGTGATGTGGGGGACATTGTACATCCATATCTGTTGGGTACAAAGTCAACTACTTTGTGAGATTGTGAAGCAGAAAATGTACTGAGTTCCTTTAATAGGAATGACCCCCTCCCAGACCCCTGCTGCCTGGCAACAGGCTTGCACTGAGAGGAAGAAGGTCTCTCATTGAGGGACTGAAAGCTTATGACTATAAACATTGTCTCATTAAGACTCATAGTGAGTAAGACAAAGCTGGGTGCCATCTCACCTGGCTAGTGAATCCCACCAGGTCCCAGTCACAGGTCCTGTCATTACTCACCCCCATGGGTCAGATCATGTGCACACAAACCAGATTAACACCAGGATAAATATGCGTCCCTCTATGCGACCCCCCATGGCCCTCAAATCATGCATAGCTACGTGATCAATGCCTTGTCACACTGCTTGGGGGTGACACCTCTGCCACACTGGGTAGCCCTGTCCAGATACAGAAGTATGAAGAACTTTCAAGGTATTGACCAGTGCTAAAATACCTGGGTATTATGGGCTACCTGTCATATTCTAAGCTGCATATGTCAACCTCCTCATCTGTCGTCTGACTAAGGTCTACAATGTTGTCAGAGATCAGAGATTCTAGCCCCCACCATACCTGAGGCCTTGATTGTCCCGCTCTTGAAAATGGGTAGGGACAATGCGCTTGTCTTTTCTTATTGACTCTCGTCGATCTTAAATGTAGACTACAAGATCCTTAGCACAATATTCCTGGACTGCTTGCTACCACACATTCCAGAGTGGACACACCCGGATCAGTCAGAGTTTATATCATTGTGTCGTATGCTCAACAACATTATACAGTTATTGCATATGCTGGTCTCCCCCAGGGGTTACCCAAAGGCTATCGGTATTCAGAAGACCTTCAATTCCCTCCGCTGGGATTTCCTATATACCACAATGGCCAGAATGGCTATGCTGTGGTGATTTCTGACTTGGATCCGGCTGCTTTATTTTGCCCCTATCTGTGGGTCCCACAATCTCCACAGCATTGCACCATTGGCAGGGGCACCCGTCAGGGTGGCTCTTTGTCATAGCTGCTTTATCCGGTGGAGTCCCTTCCGCTAACTATTATGCATTTGCCACACTTACTAGCCTCGAATATGGGGGAACCATCATAAATATCTCATTGTATGGCTATAACATGTCCCTGTTCTTGCATGAGGAGAACTGTGATGTGGAAGAGGCCTATGCAGCATTGACTTATTTTGGCCAAGTACCTGGGCCCTGGGTGAACTGGACCAAATCTAATGCATTCCCCCTAAAGAACCTGACCACGTACAACAGGACCCTAAGCTGGGTAGTAAGAGTGATTGGAAATACCATACATTTGAGTCTCTAGGTGTGCAAATATATCATGCTGCATCGCAACTGCTTGGAGGGAACACATGGACCATCCTTGCATCACTCAGGCAGTCTATCTCCTTTTGGTCCACCCTCCCTTTACCTGGCATGGGTCTTACTGCACTGGAGACAATGGAAATGGTATTTCAGCTGCTATAGACCATTCTTGAGGTAAAAGAGAGCTGAAGGAGATGTCTGATTTAGGGCTCAAGTATCTCAATGCTCTCTCATGGCACCTTGAGAGTAGCAGTGTCACATGAGGGGACGGTAAATTCACAGAGACGTTCTGCCTCCACTATGTAAGACGTCCCGTCATCATCCAAGCGCAGGTTATGTGCTGTATCCGGGAAGGTAGAATACATCTTCCCCACCTTCTCCCAAAAGAAGTCAGCCACCAAATTGCAAGAATCCACTGAACCGATGTTAGGAGCTGTGGTTCTTCATAGTGATGATATCTCTTTAAAGACTGTAAAAAGTTCCTTTGCCGAGTTCTCCGCTGACCCGATTTAAAAAATAAAATGCATATTTTAGTATGTGTGTGCTTTTTGTCCTTGAGTGAAGTCTTTCTGTCTGAACTCTGAGGCGCTAGTCACCATCACTCAACCATTTGACACTAGGAGGTATGCCTGGATTTCACCAAGTCTTGATATATACAGATGGGATTTGCCAGGCTTGATTTGAGCTCAGTGGTTTCCTCTGCTCCTTCTGTACCCTGAAGCCTCCCCTATAATTGATGCTGGGCCCTGTAAAATTTAAAGGAAATCCATACACAGATGAAGTGGGAAAAGAGCTGGGGATATAGACATCAAAGGGGAGGGTAAGAAGATTGGGCTGGTGTGTTCTGACAAACATCTATTTCCTTGTGTTCCTACACATCACACAAGCTTTATCTTTTTTGCTTCCAGATATCTCATTTTTGGCTGTTGTAGGAAGATCCCTGCTGGCGATGGTGATACTCTGGTTGATGTGAGGAGGCCTAACCACACTCAAAGCTGGATATGGACCTGCTACTGACATCTACAATTATCGTTACGCAAACTGATGGAGAGGTTTTGGTGCTCGATCCCAATGTTTGTCTTCTGCCTAGGATGATTTGTATGTTAATCAGCTTTATGGTAATTTCCTTTCTATAAGGTTTATAATTAAGTTAGAAGTATGAACAAGTATGGGGATGAATTTATTTTTTGAAGGAATGTTTAAAGGCAGATTGTGGAGGAGCACTTCATGTCCACCTGTCTGACTTTACATTGATGGACAAATTTAGAGATGTCCACCTGCCCTACTGACATCTCTGTACTCATGTGTGATGATTGGAAAAATGATATCCCATGCGAAACCTGGCGTGAGGATCAGGGAACACTGCCTAAAGTATCAAAGGAAGTAGGACACCTCAAAATGACCATGGACTCCAAACTTTCATTGAATGCAGAAGTGGACTGTTACAAACTCCAAAAAACAAAAACAAATGCATGACCCTTCCCTCTTCTATCCCTTCACTATTCGTTTGCAATCCAAATAACAGACGAACATGTCCACCACTCAATTTTGGTATACTAGCTCCCCACTAATTCTGTTTGGATTCCAGAGTAGCAATCTACTCACCTAAAGGCACTCATCGGTGGTAGCAAGCGCTATAAAAATACAAATCTCTTCCCTCTTCAATCCCTCCACTAACCTTCTCAATCTAAATAACAGACTAACATATCCACCGGCCAAATTACTTTCATATTTCACTATACTAATTTACCACTAATCAAATATAGGTTTCTGGGTAGCATGCTACTCGCCGAAAAAGCACTTCAACACCTCATCAGGGGGTAGTAAACATTATATAAATGCCAACCTTTTTCCTCTTCTATCCATCCACTATCCTTTTGAATCCATATAACAGACTAACATATCCAAAAAACAAATTACTTTCGTATTTCACTATACTAATTCAACACTAAGCCTTTATGGGTCCCGGAGTAGCGTGCTACTCACTGAAAAAGAGTTTGATGCATTGTCGGAGGCAGTAAGTGCTATATAAATGCAATTACAATACAATACTGTAAATTGGCAGGGACCGCCATCACAGTGGTTCCTGCCCATGTTGTAAAGGTTTGACAAATAGCAGACAAACTTTTCAAATGTGTTTTACTTTTCAAGAACAAATTCCCTAAGCAGGATTTTTTGGGGAGGAAAGAAAAAATGAATTGCCCACACAACATGAGAATTTTCTTCTATGCTGTGTCCCTCACCACCACCTTTTACAAAGCAGCAATGGATGGGAAAGAAACCACATAACACTATTCACCCTAAAAATATTGGTGGTGTTATATGTATTATTTAACGACCCCCAAACTGTCAGGCCATCAGAGTATATTAAATTAATCTGTAAGCATAAACATGGTGGTCCACCCCAACTCCTCTGTCACCAAGACTCAGTCTTTCTCACACAAAGAAGGCTGAAAGATAATCTACACCTGTCTGGGAATGGAGGCAGTTGAGAACCAATGTAATGGCTATTTAAGTAGGTGAAATTTTATACCTAGCTGTGCATAAAGGAACATGATGTAGTTGTTGAAATCCATGTCTGTGCATCGAGGAAGATGAGACTGTCATAAATTGGCATAGATTAGGTAAGCATTCGCTGAAGCTACGCAAGTTTTTGTTGTTATGTTGACCGTTTTTGGAGGCCATTTTGTATTCACGGCCTCCATTTTGAGTGCCTACATTACCTCGTGGTCACTATGCTCTTTGTCCTACCTCCTCGCCAGTTGACCGCATGGTCTGCCCAGCAACAGGCTATATTTAGCTCATGGTCAAGGTTCGCGCATGCGCAATCAAACCACATCAGTTATTAATCGATTACTGTTGAAAGATGTTTCCCCAACTGGTCAAGTTGTTAAACTCCTCCCACATGTTGAATGTGTTCCAAAAATGTCCTTATATGTACATGAAATCATCTTATATGTGTGCCGCCTACTTTTCAAACCCTTGCATGGGTATAAAAGGACCATGTGCCTTCTGTTCGGGGTGATACTTCTTGCATTACCGAAGGGTGCTGTTTGAATGTAGCACCACCCCATGGGTCTTAATAAACTTGTCTTTTGTATTCCAGTTTCCGTGCCAACTTCTATTCTAAGGTATCGAGAGTTATTTGCGATGTACTTAGGCTCATTAAAACTCAATATAACAAATTGGCGCCCGAATAGGAACTCATCGGCGACTCGGATGCCCGAAGGACTGGTCGAGACGAAGGATTGGAAACTCGCCCTGGACGCGATCGCTGCCAGAAGAGACCCGAGTCCTGGCATCTACTGCGTTTTCCCTTTCTTTCCGATCTGACCTTCCAGGCGGCGCCGGTCCTCGACTGAGATCTCGATCGATGGGTTGCCGTGCAGTGACCGTTAGGTCGATTCGGGAACTTGGCAGTTGGAATCTGGAAACGATTGGTAAGCTTTGGATTGGTAAGGTAGTCTACTGACACTTACTGTGGCTTTTTTGAATTTGTATACGTTAGCTAATATTTGGACCTATGTTTTGTATCATATATGGAGTGCACCTCACATAGACATGTAATGTGGAGATATTTCTCTGATATTATATTTGTTTGAATGGCACAACGTATGTGAATGGCACAACGTATGTGAAATACTTTACGTATATTATTGCATATTCTGCGATATTTTCGACATGCCTGTTCTCAGCACACTTCAAAGGATGTGTTGCTTTTGTAATGGTACCAGTTTACGATGAGATGAATCACAGCCGGCTCCCCCAGAAGGGACACCTAATAGGGAAATGTACGTTAAATTTGGACTTCCTCCCATAATGTATAGCACATTATGGCATTGTTACACCAGAAAGGATCCTGAGTTACGCCGGCCAATGCATGGGTCATTTGATTTACGAAAGGTTCAGTATGTGGAGCAGTGTTTGTTTCAGCATAGGTCTAGACAAGATATGTTTGATTGTGTGCGTATGTGGGAGAAAGCGGTACGTGAGCGAATGAAGCGTGAGCAGGCCTTGGCTGAAAAAGAGCAACGGAAGGCTGCCCATGTCAAAGCGTTACAGCTACAGGATAAGGAAATAATGGAGCAAAAAGAGAGGGAGGACAGGGAGCGTAATTTACAGATTAATGGTCAATTCCCTGTTCGACGTCCTCTTTATCCTGTCCTTAATAATCTACCCGATGATTTTTCATTATTAGTTTGTTCTCCACCACCATATGGAATGCCTTCGGCCCCGGACGCGGACGATGACGAATCCTCTGAAGATCGGGATAAAGGGCGGGGTACTCGTTCCATGCTTCCTACCCCTCAAGCTTCCGATTTACGATCTCTCGCTCGTAAAAGTAGCCTTAATACTGCTTCTACTCTTGATGTTTTAGCGGGTATGAAGGGGTGGTCAGAAAAAGAGCGGTTATATTTTTTGGAACATTTGGCTGAAGAAATTATCGAACGATTTAGGAAATATTCATCTGTGTTGGAACCTAAAGATGTAGCAGATGATTGTCAGAGATTGCGTAATGCTGTTTTTGTTCTCGCAGAGACAGATGATTTTCTTCACCGTCTGATCAAAGTACGAGACTCCACAACACGACTGCGCGAGGAGAAAAGGGCAGCGGATCCGGCTGCGCTTCAGTCGCCAATCGCAGAGAAGGAAGCCAGTATCTTCGGATCAGATAAGGGTCACGTAATTCATGCAAAACCCATGTGGGAAGCCGCACCTTTGTATGTCCCACCTAAAGGTCAAGATACAGATGATAATAATCTGTCTGCCGATGCAAAGGGTTATTTTATTTATAATTGGGTTTCCACTCATTGGAAAAGAGCGGATGTTATGGCCTTTAAAAATGCATTGCCTGATCCGTGGAAAAACCCAGCGGCTTTTTATGAAGAAGTAGAGGGGGCTATTAGTTCCTGTGTTTTGACGTTAGCTGATATTGATTTATTTTTGGGTTAATATTACCCCCTGATATGTGGAGGACTATTTGTAAAACTAATGATCGGGCAAATTTGGGGGCAGAATGGAATGATTTGGAACAAGCAGATAGAGATAGGGAGCCCGCACGTAAACCGTGTAAATTAATTTTAGATCTTCCGGTAGCTATTTTGAACTAATTGAAATTGCTCATCCCGCCTAAAAAGATTGATTGGACTATGTTAGCCTCATGTAAACAGAAGGCAGATGAGTCTGTGTTGGATTTCTTTACGCAGTTCAAGGAAGCTTTTCATAACTTTAGTGGTCAATCGTTAACAGATGATACGGGTAGGCATCTGTTTGTTGACAAATATGTAGCGAACCTCTTACCAGAAATTGCTAAACGATTGAAAGCTAGTGAAAGGTCGTTGACCACTTCAACTCCCGCTTCTCTTTTAACAATGGCCCAGTATTATGAGAGGCAGGAGTTGGAGGCTAAAGAAAATGAAGATAAAAAGACCAAAGATCTAAAAACAAAAGTTATGATGGCTCAGGTTTATGCCCGGCATGCTAGAGGAAATGATAGAGGCAGACTTGGGTCTTATGGCCCGTCCTATTCTCATCCTGGTGTATCCGTAGATCAGTGTGCGTATTGCAAACAGTTTGGGCACTGGATTTCAGATTGTCCAGTGTTGCGTGCCCAGCAAAATCAACGTGGCCGAGGCCAAGTTAGAAACAGAAACAAATATTCAGGCCCTATAGGAAGCACAAATGATCGTGCTAGGTCTGAATCCAGTGGGCATAGACAAGATGGGTACAATACTTTTGATAGATGGAATCAGTATCAAATATCTGATTGTGGGTCTCCTGAATTTCAAGATGCTGCTTACGCATAGGATTGCCTAGGATGGGGTATGGAATCGGTTGAAGTTCCAGTAGATCAGAGGCGTCCATATATATTACAGCACATGTTTTGGGTTCTACTTATCGGGTTCTGATTGATACAGGAGCTACTCGTAGCACCTTGTCTAAACAATTGGTTCTGAGGGCTCCCCTGTCTGGCACAACGATTACATCGATAGGGTTTGATGGAACACCTTCCCTTAGCCCATTGTCACAACCACTCCATTCCACATTGATAAGTTCACTGCTCCCTGTCCATTTTTGTTGTCTCCGAACACACCAGACAATATTGTGGGCCTTGATATGTTAAACCACTTCAGAGCTATGATACGCTACTCTCCCGAAGGGGTGCGCGTTATTTTGAATGAGAATTATCCTGTGGTTGAGAGATCGTGTCTTGTTAAGGAAGATGCTGCATTAGCTTCCCTCCCGAGTGTTTTGTGGGCCACTTACTTCTGATACTGATGTAGGGCAGATGGTTATTCCTCCCGTCCATATTAGCGTCAGGGAGGGTGCTTTGTTGCCCCGGGTGCCACATATAAGATTTCACGGGAAGGAGAAGAAGCACTGACGCATATTATTAGGGATTTGATTGAGGTTGGTGTTGTGGAAGAAGTCCCCTACAATGTTTGCAATGGTCCTATTCTGCCTATTTTGAAAAAAGACACTGATACTAGGATTTATCGTTTCATCATTGATCCGAGGGAGGTTAATAAAATCGTAGTGCCCCAATATCCAGTGGTTTCTGATATAACTACTCTGCTTACTTTGGTTCCTCCCACAGCTACTACGATTTCCGTTATTGAATTGAAGAACGCTTTATTTTCGATCCCTATTCATTCTGATAGCCGATATTTATTCGGCTTCACTTTGAATAATCGATCATACAGATTTTGTAGAGTTCCTCAAGGCTATACGGAAAGCCCAAGTATTTATAGTCAGGCATTGAAGAGGCAGCTCGATTCTTTCGAGTTACCGCCAGGAGTGGCTCTCATTCAATATGTCGATGACATATTGTTGGCAGCCGACACCCCTGAACAATGTGAGAAGAGTACTTCATCTTTGCTCTCTTTTCTTGCCCCGCACCATCATAAAGTGTCACTGGAGAAATTACAATATTGTAGACCGAAGGTGACCTACGTAGGTCATCTTCTGTCTAAGGAAGGGCGTGCACTGACACCAGATCGTATTCAAGCAATCTTAGACACACCAGTGCCTTCCAATCAGACAGATGTTCGTGCCTTCATTGGTTTGACTTAATTTTGTTGACAATGGATATTAGGATTTTCACATATTGTGAAACCCTTGCTAGCACTGTTGTCGAAAGACACTCCCATTCCCCTTTCATGGACAAATGAATGTCAGAATGCTTTCCATCAGTTAAGACAAGCTCTTTGTTCCACACCAGTGTTAGGCACACCAGATTATACAAAGACCTTTACACTCTATGTAAATGAAAAAGATGGGTGCGCATTGTCAGTTTTAGTGCAGACACACGGAGATAAACAGCGTCTCTGTGCGTACTTTTCGGCAGTACTTGATCCTGTAGCACGAGGGTTGCCTGGGTGTTTTCGATCAGTTGCGGCGACAGCTGTATCTATACGGCAACGTGAAGGAATAGTTTTGTCACACAAATTGTTGGTGCTAGTACCCCATGCAGTAGATGCTTTGTTAAATCAAACGAAAACACAGCATTTGACTAGTGCCCGTCTGACAGGATATGATTTAACATTGCTGGCGCCTCATATTACTTTGAAGAGGTGCGCGACCTTAAACCCAGCTATTTTGCTGCCATATCCTGCATCTGAGTCTCAGTCGAAAGAATCACACAATTGTAATTTTCTTACTGAGGAACAAAGAAAGGGTCGCATTGACTTGCAAGATACTCCCCTTCCAGATGTTGAGGGAGAACTGTGGGTTGATGGATCATGTTTGAAACTGCCAGATGGTACGACTTCCGCAACGTATGCGATTACAACACTTGAGACAATGGTAGAGACAGCTCGCATACCACAAAGGTCAGCTCAGGCAGCTGAGCTAATATCGCTGACAAGAGCATGCGAGCTTAGCGCTGGTTTGTGTGTAAACATTTATACAGATAGTCGCTATGCCTCTGGAGTGGTGCACAATTTTGGTCTACTCTGGAAGGAGAGAGGGTTTCTAACATCACATGGGATACAGATAATGCATGGAGAATTGGTGCACAACCTTTTAACGGCATTGACGTATCCAAAGAAGATAGCGATTGTGAAATGCAGTGCACATAAAAAGGTGACTGATAAAATAGGGCAAGGTAATGCTTTTGCTGACCAAACAGCTCGTGAAACTGTGATGCCACAAAATGTTGCCCCCATGTACGTGGTAAAATCTCAGGCTGAGCGATGGCATGATGCTAGAGAGGAAGTGTTAGACATACAGAAATCTGCTTCTGAAGCAGAACTTGAGCAGTGGTCTACAGAAGGAGTACTGGATGATGAAGGTTGTTGGCGCAGCAAAGATATGGAAAAATGGAAATTGCCTGCGGCCTATTTACAACCAATGGTTCAAATGGCACATGGACAGTCACATGTTGGAGCTCCTGGAGCATCGAGATACCATCTAAGGCCAAGAAAAGAATCTGCTGCGAACAAGACTGGTTGAGCTACCGCCCGGGGTTAGTGAAACGGAATGCCGAAATGGCAAGGGGGTGTTCAGCCCTGCCTAGTATAGCGACACCCGTCTTGACCCTCAGTGAAGAAATCAATGGCTGCCCCTTGGGCTCAGCGCTCATTTTTTTTTGTTAAGTTTTTGCAGGAAGCTTGTTCACGTTGCTATCAGAATGAAGAACAAGAAGATCATTTTTGTTATAGGTCTTGCTGTTGCTATGGTGGTTATAGCGACAACAACTTGGTTTGCAGAAAGAGTGGCACCGGCACGAGATTATTTGTTTGCCACTACTCCTGTTCCACTTGAGCATTTCCATTTTACTCTGCCATACCATGAGCAAAAGCAAAGACAGACTTACTTGAATAACACTTTCATCCAGATGCTGCATCATACGCACAACACTACGAACATTACAAACTGTTGGGTGTGCGGAATGTTACCAGGTCATCAAAAGAAAGGAGGAACGCCTCTTATTCCTCTTCCCTTCTTTCACAATGGTTCTTGCTATGCTTGGTATGAGCTTTTGTTCACTCTAAGATGGCCATCAAAAGCTGGACTTCTCTTTCGCCTTAACCAAGTTTGCCATCAGGATGAAGATGGTTACCCACAAGCGGAAGGGACTAAATTGGAGTGGGAAGAATACCGACCGGACAATGTATCCTCACCGCACATCTTTACCAATACAAGAACAACAAATATGACTGATTTATTTGTAATTTCTGTTATTAAAGCTGAAGCAGACTTATGTATTAAAAATGAAGGAACAATTTCAGTTACATTTGTGACTTAGCATAATACTTTCTTTATTTGCGGGATTAAAGGCTACCACCGACTTCCAATGGGATGGTCAGGGATATGTTATGTATCGTTTATACTGCCCTCTGTGTTTATAGCACCTGAAATGTACCATAACAATGTTGTATTATATCATGAATTAATTGTAAATAGAGTTAAGAGAACTATAAAAATAGACAATGTGGACCAGACCGACACCTCACTACAACAATATGTCGATTTTAATCTAGGCCTGTTTGCTTTTGTAGGTGCTGCCTTAAACAGTAGGAAAGTGAGACGATTAACACGTATTGTAGAAGCTGTTGCTAATCAAACTGCTATGGCATTAGGAAATATCACAGAAGAGCTTCAAATTACTAGGATTGTAGCGCTCCAGAACCGGATGGTTCTAGATGTTATATTAGTTGATCAAGGAGGTGCATGTCGCATTATCGGAAGTAGTTGTTGCGTGTTTGTACCTGATAATTCGCCCTCAGTATATGGTGCAATCTCTAAATTACATAAGATTGCTGCTGAAATCCATCCTGGGAATGGTACATGGACATTTTCGGGTTGGATCTGGACATTACTCACCACTTGGGGTTGGAAACTATTGACAATTCTATATGCAATAATTGCTATATTCTTTAATCTCTGTTTATGTTTACAATGTGGTCCCACACTGTGTTCTGTTTGTATAACTGCCTATATCCCTTCCAAGAGAAACACTACTGAGATAAAAGCCAAACAAATGATAAACCAAGAAATAGCTAAAATAATGCTCATTGATATTAATGATGTATATCAGGACTACTCAAGGTACGGAGGTAGCTTCAGCTAAATGCTAAAAGGATCGTCTGTCGTAAATTGGCAGCGATTAGGTTAGCATTCGCTGAAGCTACGCGAGTTTTCGCTGTTATGTTGACCGGTTTTCGGAGGTCATTTTGTATTCACGGCCTCCATTTTGAGTGTCTACATTACCTCGTGGTCACCATGCTCTTTGTCCTACCTCCTCGCCAGTTGACTGCATGGTCTGCCCAGCAACAGGCTATATTTAGCTCATGGTCAAGGTTCGCGCATGCGCAATCATACCACATCTGTTATTAATCGATTACTGTTGAAAGATGTTTCCCCAACTGGTCAAGTTGTTAAACTCCTCCCACATGTTGGATTTGTTCCAAAAATGTCCTTATATCTACATGAAATCGTCTTATGTGTGTCCTGCCTACTTTTCAAACCCTTGCATGGATATAAAAGGACCATGTGCCTTCTGTTTGGGGTGATACTTCTTGCATTACCAAAGGGTGCTGTTTAAATGTACCACCACCCAATGGGGTCTTAATAATCTTGTCTTTTGTATTCCAGTTTCCGTGCCAACTTCTGTTCTAAGGTATCGAGAGTTATTTGCGGTGTACTTAGGCTCGTTAAAACTCAATACCACAAGACCAATGATGTGGATACTGAATTAGATCTATGACGATATCCTACACAAACTAATGATCTGGCTAGTGAAGTAGACCATGACGATAGTCTAAACTCATGTGGATAAAGAAAGGAGGGAACCAATGATGTGGATATTGAATTATATCTTTGAAGATAGCCTATATGTGGGTACTGAAGTAGACATATGAAGATAGTCCACACTCATGTGAATGAAGAAAGGAGAGAACCATTGATGTGGATACAGAAGTAGATATATGAAGATAGTCTACACCTGTTGACGCGTAGAAGGAGGAGAGAAACAATGATGTGTTTATTGAACTAGAAGAATGAAGATAGTCTACACCCACCTGCACATGGAGGATGGAGACAATTATATGGTTATTGCACTAGTTGAATGAAGTTCATTTACAACCTGCGAGTTGAGAAATATGAGAACCAATGTTGTTATTGAAGTAGATGTATGAAGATAGTGTGCACACGTCTGTGAATGGAGGCACATGAAAATTAATGAAGGGGTACAAAAATGGAGCTAGACAGGGAATGGCAGCATCATTGGCATCTCTCTCCAGTCATGGACATCAGAAAACAGTTCCTTATGTCTATGGTCACCCAATGATTTGGAGTTTTAAACTATATCTTGGGGGTCACCAAATTCTGCAGCTGTAGATGTATGTTCTTTTAAAATACAGAATCTAGATTATGTAATACATTTTACATGTTTACCTTCATGATATTCTTTTACTCAATATTTTGGTTGTGATATTTTTTAGCAACGTATTTAAATGTATGGTAGTGTGACATTTAACTGTATGTTGTAGGTGTCGATACTTTTCATTCTTTTGTTGGCTGTTCTGCATGCATTTGTGGTTGAAGGTATATTTCTCAATCTGCATATTACCCAGTAGTTTGTGTCCTGACTATAAAACCCTACTGGATACCACCAGTATAATGTGTGTGTGTGTGTGTGTGTGTGTGTGTGTGGTTGCTTTTTTTCTTTTTATACTGGCAACTGCCATATGTAAAGGTCACACAAATTGGATTTTTCAGACAGACCCTGTTCTGAACTGTCTAAATATTAATGATATCTTATGGTTAAGAAATATTTACAGCTTAGTATTTTTACACTAGAGTTATTGAGGAAAGTAAAACTTAAATACATTTTTATCATCTGGTGTTCACCAAAAACGTTTGCTTTCTTTAATAAAATACATGAATATACACAAACATACATGGGTTATCACTCAATACTGTACATCCATTTGTCTGTTTAACTGTCATTCACATTTTGCTTCTACCAGCCACAGCATGCACATTGGGCTATGGTTACATTGCTTTTTTCCGTGGCTGTTTTCAGAGTTAGGGAAGATAATTTGTGTTGTTTTTTATCACATTTTCCATGCTAGTTTCCTTCCATGGTTCTTTCCATCCACCCCTCCTCTGTTGTGTTGAATCGTTCCAGAATGCTGTGAAGATTCCTTTTCCAACGGTCATTCTGGGCCATGGATGTTTTGATAGAACAGACTAATAAAGCTTACCTTGTGAGAAGAAATTCACACCTCGTTATTGGAGCTTGATTTATTTCTATTTGCTTCTGGAACATTAATGCCTACATTTTCCTTAAAGAAGGATCTCTTCAGTGCCAAGGTTTAGTTTAGTTTAGCTTAGTTTACTTTAGTTTATTTGATTGACTAATGTGTTTACGGAACAAATAAATAGACTCGTTTTCAGCAACATTGCTACTCTTTACCACAGTAAACATAAACAATGGGGGCAAGTAGATCATTGACGCCCTTTGTGGATGAGTTATGACTGTTATACTACTATCTCACATGTGGTCCTCTCTGATACAGCATGGCATGATGACCTTACTATGTCTCCTGTCTATATACAGACACAATTGTGTTGACTACTCCGTGTACACCACCACTATAAGATAGACGTGGTAGATTCCATACGTACACCACATATTTTTTCACTTAACAACGCATTTATTTTTCAAACATGACGGGTTCAATATCTGTGTGTCATACGTCCTTCAAAACATGCCGCAAACACAATTTGGCACTGCCATTTAGCTTAGTTTACTTTAGTTTATTTGATTGACTAATGTGTTTACGGAACAAATAAATAGACTAGTTTTCAACAACATTTCTACCCTTTACCACAGTAAACATAAACAATGGGGGCAAGTAGACCATTGGCGCCCTTTGTGGATGAGTTAATACCGCCTTGTCACCAAGCAATGCCAGGACGCTTTTAATATGACGGGTTTAATATCTAAGGGTCATACGTCCTTCTAAACATGCCTCAAACATAATTTGGCACTATGAGCATTACACATATCACGTTATCTAAATAGGGATATACATTTTAAGGGTCATACGTCCTTCTAAACATGCCTCAAACATAATTTGGTACTATGAGCATTACACATATCACGTTATCTAAATAGGGATATTCATTTTAAGGGTCATACGTCCTTCTAAACATGCCTCAAACATAATTTGGCACTATGAGCATTACACATATCACGTTATCTAAATAGGGATATACATTTTAAGGGTCATACGTCCTTCTAAACATGCCTCAAACATAATTTGGGACTATGAGCATTACACATATCACGTTATCTAAATAGGGATATACATTTTAAGGGTCATACGTCAGCCTCAAACATAATTTGCCACTATGAGCATTACACATATCACGTTATCTAAATAGGGATATACATTTTAAGGGTCATACGTCAGCCTCAAACATAATTTGGCACTATGAGCATTACACATATCAAGTTATCTAAATAGGGATATACAATTCAAGGGTCATACGTCCTTCTAAACATGCCTCAAACATAATTTGGCACTATGAGCATTACACATATCACGTTATCTAAATAGGGATATACATTTTAACAGACTAAGGCTCATCAGCCCGTTTCACAGGGCTGATACTTTCTACATATTCCCTGTAACGTTCTTTGACGTGACGTGCCAGGATGCTCACGTTCAATGATGCGTTTACGCCCCTGTCCTCGTGCACGTCTTTGACGTCTCATAAATTACGGCACTCTACTGATGCCGGATTAGACGCCAGATCCTTCGATCCTTCTGTCACGCCCGCCCTTGTAAATAAGACGCTGGAGTCGGAGCTAGCATAGGTACACCCTTCTTTATTCCCGGCCAGCCTTCAACTGGCTTACAGACTACCCCTTCCCATTCCGGTTCCTGTTTCCTGCTTCCTGTATGCCTGCTCTGTCTGCACACAGAGGTCAGGCATGGCGACATGACATCTCCCCCTTTTGTACAAAGTCTCACCGTCTCTCATATCTCCTCAACGAGTCGCTGGGGTTTCCTTATCTGGCGCTTCGGGCGGCTTTCTCGTTCTGGTGGTTGGACATGATGGTTTGTGTCGCTGGAGATTCTCGTGGGGCTGCGATAGTTCTGGTCACTACTGTCATCGTGGACAGATGAGTCACTCGAGGTTTGGCTGGAGGAGGCTCCGCGATGATTGCGGGGATTGCATTTCTTGAAGTGTGATATATTCCTTGTTATCTGCTTGTGGTCAGCCTTCGCCGTGATCATGGTACCTTTCCGTTTGCTAACTTGGAGAGGATGGTCCAGATATCGGCTGTCTGCTTTTGTTCGCCGATCGCCACGGACAAGTACCCAGTCTCCTTCCTGGATGTCGCTGTCTTTGGCGCGCCTACGCCGATCAGCGTATACTTTCATCTTGCGTTTACTCTCATGATCAATCTCAACTAGGGTGTTGTGATCAATGTTGATGGTCCGTGGTTGAGATGTGTGGCTCATCGTGGGCAGTCGAGTGCGGGGCGCCCTGCCTAGCATCACAGTGGCCGGGCACTGTTTTGTGGTGTTGTGTGGAGTGGTATGCTCTCAATGCTTCGTTCAGGGTCTGCTGGATGTCTCGGTGTGTCGACTCAGCTTGCTGGGTCGCCTTTTTGAGTGTCCCCATAAATCGTTCCACCATGCCGTTGGCTTGTGGCCATAGTGGTGTGATTTTTTGGTGTTTAAAATTGAGATGTTCCGCGAAGTCTGTGAACTCGCGGCCGTTGAATGGGGGACCATTATCGGATTTGACCCGTAGTGGAATGCCCCAGGCTGCGAAGATCTCGTCCAGTATTGGAATGACCGCTGTTGCTCTGGTGGATGACACCAGGTGTGCAAAGGGGAATCGTGAATACTCGTCCATGACGACTATGATGTATTGTCCTGATTTCAGTGGTCCAAAGAAGTCGACTGCGACCTGCTGCCACACCCCATCTGGCATTTCGGACATTTGGAGCGGGGCTGGTGGTCCTTCCCGGCTTACCAGCTGGCATGTCATGCAGTCTTTTAAAGTGGATTCGACCATCTGGTCTAGCGTGGGGAACCAGACGCGTTCTCGTAAGGTCTTTTTCGTAGCGTTCACACCTCTATGTCCTTCGTGGGCCAGATTGATGACCCCTTGGCGTAACTTGTGCGGTATTACAATCCTCCCCCCTCTCAGGAGTAGTCCATTGGCACTGATGGAGAGTTCATCTTGGACACGTTGGAAGGCAGTGAGTTCGCGGAGGTGTTGTTCTGAGTCGTGAGGCGTCGTTTTCAGGTGGCGCCATGAGTTCGTGCGGATGCGGGTCATGACAGCTTGCACAAGCGGGTCATGTGCCGATGCTTCTTGAATGGCTTCCATAGGAACTGTAGGGGGGCAGGCTGCGTCAATGACAAAATGGATGTAGTCCTCGGCCAGGGAGTGGGTGACTGTCGTAGCACTCAGTGGATGGCAAGACATGTAATCAGCTGGATTGTCAGCTTTGCCTGGCTTGTGGACGATGGTGTATATATAGTCCTGGAGACGTAGACCCCATCGTTCGATGCGTGGCGGCATCTTGGCGTTGGGGTTGCCAAATATTGTGATAAGTGCCTGGTGGTCCGTGACAATTGTAAAATGCTTGCCATACACAAACAAATGGAAGTGTTCGCACGCCCATACCACGGCCAGGCTTTCCTTCTCCGGTTGGGAGTACGTCTTTTCCGTGTCTGTGAGGCTGCGGCTCGCATACGCGATGATGTGGCGCTGGTCAGAGTCCTCACGGTATTGAGCCAGGATGGCGCCCAGACCCACCGGGCTGGCGTCGACTGTGATCTCAGTTCGTTTTTTCGTGTCGAAGTAGGCAAGATTGATGGCTGAGCCGACAGCCTGTTTGATCTCAGTGAATGCCAGTTCGCATGCAGTGGACCATTCAAAGGGCTGGCCCTGGCGAGTGAGTTCTCGTAGCGGGTAGCTGATGGTAGCGTAATCGCGGATGTAGCGAGCGCAGTAGCTCGCCATTCCAAGGAATGAGCGAAGATCACTCACGTCTCGGGGTGTTGGGGTGTCGGCGAGCGCGGCTACCTTCTTCGGGTCAGGCTTCATTCCCTCCCTGGAGAAAATGTGTCCATAGAATTTCAGGTTGTCTTTGTGGAATTCACATTTGGCGGCATTGAGCGTCAGGTTGGCATCCAGCAGAGCATGGCAGACTCTGTCCAGGGCAGTGTCGTGTTCCGTTTGGTCTTTCCCGAAGACTAACAAGTCATCACTGTAGTTAAAGGCGTTGGGGATGCCTTGTATAACTCGCCGGATGGCCTCCTGGAAAATTTCAGCAGCGGACGAGATGCCAAAGTTCAGACGCTTGTAGCGAAACAGGCCTTGATGCGTGGTGAATGTCGTGATATATCTCGACTTGTCGTGGAGCTCCAGCTGGTGGTAACCTCTGTTAAGGTCGAGTTTGGAGAACACGGTAGCGCCATTTAGCCTTGTGATCATGTCACTTATGTGGGGGCCCGGATGACGTTCACGCTCGATGGCGGTGTTAGGGGCGCGCATGTCCACACATAGCCTGACCTTGTTGTCCTGCCCCTTCTTGGGGACCACCACGACCGGTGATACCCATGGTGTGGGTCCTGATGTGCGTTTAATGATGTCTGTTTGTAGGAGGTCCTGGAGCTCATCGTCGACGGCTTGTTGTAGGTGGAAGGGCACCTTCCTGTGGTGTTGAGCGATAGGTGTCACGCTTTCGTCAATGTGCAGTTTCACCTTAAAATGATTCAGTTTTCCCAGGCCCTTGAAGAGGTTTGGGAATTTTGCCACGATGTCGGGGGTATCCTCAGTCATGTATAGGAGTTCTACCAATTTGAGTCTTTCCGCCGTCGGTAGGCTGAGCAGGCAGTCAGCTACATCAGGTCCTTCTACTACATGAATGTAGGCCGGGATTTTTCTGTCTTTGAATGCAAGAGTTGTGTGGAACCGACCCAGGCACGGCAGGGGCTTTCGTGACATATGCGTACTGCTGCTGGCTCTAGTTTGGGTCTCTGCTTCATGTTGTAGTATTCAAGTGCGCATACATAATTCAGTGACGCTCCTGAGTCCAGGACGAACTTTGCCGGGTGGTCTCCTATCATGATGTCTAATTTAGGGTATCGTTTCAGACGGTCGGGATCCGCCACCATGCAGATATACTCGTCACTAACTTGCGATGATGAGTCACTGGATGTGGGTCTACGTGACCGATGGTCTCTTGTTTGATGTCTGGGGCGATGGGCACTCGTGGATCGGCCTCGTGATCGGTACGAGCTTGTTGAGTGATCGCTGGATCTTGACGAGCTGGATGATCGTCCTTCTCTCCCTTTTACAGCACGTGCATGGTGTCGTGCGCCGTATCGAGAGGGCGGTGACCTGCGCGTTGACTGTTTGGACTGACATGCTATTTCAAAGTGATTGTCCCTTCCACAGCGGTGGCATCGCTGGCCGATCGCTGGACACTGCCCCGAGTGTGGGTAGTCTTGTCCACATCTATAGCATGCGGGTGTCGATGCGGGTGTCGCTTTGACAGACTTGTGGTGTCTCGATTCTCGTCTTGAGGGCACTCTTCGAGAAGTGTGGGTCGGCTTGCTTGATCTGTGGGGGCTTCTGGTGACTTTGTGAGCCTGCATCCGGAGGGCATGTTCTTTCCGGTCGGACTTGTGAGTTTCCATCCGTTTGGCGTGTTCTTCTGCCTGGTCGTTAATTCTTGTGAGTTCCTCAATTTCTTCTAGTTTGTATTGTTTCTTCAGGAGACGCCGGCGTAGGGATTCAGATCGGCATCCATCAATAACACGGAGTCGCAGTGCGTCCTCGGTCTTGAAATTGTTGAACTCGCAGTGGGGTGCCATCCGTTTGATACGCATGATGAAATCACTCATGCACTCTTCCTTTTCCTGGGAGGCCAAGTTGAACGTGTACCGTTCATAATCTACGTTGCGCTTGGGAAGGAATCGACTGTTGAGAGCAGCTTTTGTCTCCTCATATGTCGCCGTTGCCGCATTTGGCAGTTCTTTGATAATCTGTGCTATTTCTCTACCTATTAGGTTTCTTAACGCAACAAGCTTCTGCTTGGGGTCTTGTACTAACGACCCAGTCATGTAGTCCTCAAATTCTTCACTCCAACTTTTCCACGCGGGCCCCATACTGTTGCCAGACGTCAGCACCAGCAGCTCTGGTTGTCGCAGGAACGAGGCCCCCATGGGCGTGCGAGGCATCATGGCTGTGTTAGCTTGTGTTGCTGGACCTGCTGTATTGTTTCCTCCAGAAGTGCTAACGAGTTCAGTATCAGACATTTGGAGGCCTCAGTGCTGGCTGCAAGTGTTTGTTTTATTACAGGGGACTTGATGTGGTTGAATGAGGGCTTTCCCGCTCTTTTGTGCTCCAGTTTATGAGTTGTGGTGGAGGGCGCCTGACTTTAAGATGGCCGCCGTGTGCAGATCGTGGTGTAACCAATGGCCAGCGCCTGACCTCAAGATGGCCGCCGTGTGGGACGCTGTATTTTCAGGCCTTGGCTGCTCTCTATGCACGTGCATGCATTCACTCTGCCACAGTCACTCGCTCTCTCTGTGGTTGTGGGAGCGGGACTCACCCTGCTTTGATGGGCTCTTTCACGTCTTCGCGGGTGGGCGGCTCTCTTTCCCGCCTACTGTAATGCAGCTCGGTGTCCGAGGCTCCCTCGTGTTCATTCGTGTACCGGGGCACGAGCTTGTTATCTGCGCCGCTGTTCCAGGGCAAACGGTGCTATTTTTCCTGCGCCCGCTCTTGGCAGCTCCCGATGCCGGTCTACGTTTCGCGCTTCTCCCGCGCTGCCGGTGGGATTGACTGCAGACTCACTGGTCGGGCCGGCATGTGCGGCTGGGCGGCGCGTCTTTAGTTGTGGGAGTGTAGGGATCCCACCCTCGTCGCCATTGTCGCGCCCGCCCTTGTAAATAAGACGCTGGAGTCGGAGCTAGCATAGGTACACCCTTCTTTATTCCCTGCCAGCCTTCAACTGGCTTACAGACTACCGCTTCCCATTCCGGTTCCTGTTTCCTGCTTCCTGTATGCCTGCTCTGTCTGCACACAGAGATCAGGAATGGCGACATGACACCTTCTACTCTTCGAAATCAAGTAAGTGTACGGCAGCGCCCCACTGCACTATACGCGAAGCCCTCCCGGGCCTCCGTTTAATCGCGTTAGACTGCAGCAAGCTTTTAGCATATGATGCCCTTAATTTGCTGCACTCTTCTCCTGAGAATGCGCTTACTATTGATAGACAGCAGTAAGCTTTCAGCACAAGATACCCTTGACATCCCGAGATGGGGCGCACTTCTCTCCAGATAATGCGCTTTATTATACAACGAGAGTGAATCTTTGCACCATTATCTAACGTGCCACACCTTAATTAACTGTTTGTACCCCGCGTTTTGTTCCTTTTCTAGGACGCTCCGGCCTTCCATTTAGATACCGGTTATGACAAACCTCTCTTCTTCATCTAGATACTTTGGATTCATTCCAAGTGCACTGTCAGACAATGGTGCCGACATATACGCCATTTTTACTTTGAATTTACTCCGACTACGATTGCAAGCCACTGAACTACATTTATTTACTTCCATTGAGTAAGTAATATTGTGAATACTACAGAGTTAGTCTCAAACAGGATTCACAGACCCACATGTGACTGTTTCCTTTGATTGCACGGCGGATGCTTTGCGTCGTTGCATCGCAACAGTAGGTAGCATACCACTGTCAGATACTAGTAGCTTACATATACTCCACTCCTTATCCTTACACTTATTTTTCAATCACTCCCCAGGTGCCCTTTCTAGTCCTGAAGAAGACCCCGCCTCTAGGACCCAATCCAGTCCTGCCTCAGGGGGTCAAAACGTCAACACCCATACCACACACACTCTAGGGACAAGAATCACCTGTCCAGCCGAGTCATGTTGTATATTGTGAACTCTTGAACTATTCCAGGTAGAAAAGCTTGTATAATAACAAATTGATGTGTTTATGTCACGACTACATTTTCACTGTCCCTATTCTTATACTCCAACACTCACCCTGATCCCACCCTTCTCCCACTCCCTGAGCACTGTATTATATTGCAATAGGAATGATATTGAGCAACATGCTTGCTTTTAGCCTCCTAATGCTTTGAAATAAATCGCATGTGAGATTTGTTTTGCAATAACGTTGAATCATTTGAAGATTTCGTTTTTTTATGCCGCTTTGACTGTGTCTTTTGTACTGCTACTAGAACCTAGATTTATTCATTTATATTGATTCAGCTACCAAGACCACTCCCCTCTTGTTATATGCTATACACAGGCCAGAACTGTAGTCCTCCCCCCACAATGATGGCATGCCTCATGCATCCCTATGGGTCTCTGGACAGGTCCAGGGCACTTCATAGTCAGGTACCAGCCTAGCCCCTTGCAAATACACTCAGATTAGCATGATGCCACAGCTAAAATAAAAGAAAGGAAACCAGTTATGCAAACAGTAGTGCACTCAGGGCATATAACGATACCTGTGTACCAATTGTAACTAATTGGGTTAGGGTGAATTCCTAGAGTCACTAAATACACCAGAGATCAACCCACTCTTGTAGCTATGGCACCGAGCAGACAGGCATTGTGTAAAGTATTTATGCATTACCAGAACAGTAATAGAGTCATAACTGTTGGACTTGGCCCTTGGCAGGTTCACCCCTAAACTTTTTGCTTTTAATAATGACCTAAAACTAGTTATTTTTGGCTTCTGCGCACTTTAACACTGTGTCCCAGTGTATAGTGCGTGCGCAATCTGAGTGCGTGTGGTGAGATTGGCCTGCCCTCCCATAGGAATGCATTGGAAATGTGTGTATCCATGGTAGTTCCTGATGTGTGAGGAGTGCAGGGGCGAGTTCGGTATGTGCAAACTCATGAGATTAAATGCTGTGCGACGGTGTGCGCAGATTTAATGTGTCTAGTGTGGAAGTGCCACTTCTAGAAGTTGGCATGTCTGTGTAGTAAATGTGAATTGACTGCCTGGCTTGTGATTGGCTGGAGCTGGCTGGTGTGCCTGGCTCCAGGAATCAGTATGGGTCTGCCCCGGTGGTGAATGGAGAGATCTGCATGTTGATGGGAGGGAGGAGTGCACCTGGGACCTGAATAGGGCTGGGCCTTCCCTACACAATACTGGCTCTACCCCCTGTGGTGCGACTGATGTCCCTATCCTGTCCTCCGAATGGGGAGAGGGGCTGAACACAACAAAGTGCTCCAGAACCAGTTGCGTTTGGTTTCCCCCACCCTACAGGCTGTGACCCCATGTTTCTGTTCACTCTGGATCCTATCTTGAGGGGGGGCATGCTGCTGCTGCTGGGCACCAGGAGGTACCGCCACTGGGGACTGCCTCCCTGCCTGGAGGGCCCTGTGAGCTGGCCCCTGGGCCTAGCCGTTGTCCCTCCCCCTGCAGTCCTAACAAGACTTTGCTGAACTTTGCCTGGAGCGCCTGATTTCTCATCTTTAGATTTGCGCTTTGTAGCATTTGCCCTGAAGAGCGCCTGGCGTGTCTTTTTGTTGAGGAGTGCTACATCGTGCCAGTCCTGAGTGCTCTTCACTTTTGATCCCCAGAGCCCTGGTGGCCGCAGCGCGAGGCTGATACTCGAGGGATTTCACCCCAGCACTGCCCTCATTCATTAGACATGTTTCAACAGCCTGTTGTGAATTATCGGCGGGTGCCTACCCCGCAATCTGCCGATTGCGGCGCCGGTGCCCACCCCAAAGATTTGCGCTCTTTGAAATCGGTAGCAGGTGCCCAACCCGTCAGTAACTTTGTGCCGATTTTTAAACACTGCCCACCCTGCTTCGAAGTGCCTCGCGGGTGCCTACCCCACAAAAGTGAGCTTTCTCATGCCCTAGCAGGTGTCCAACCCCGCTTTATATTTCAATTCAAGAGGGAGCCTACCCCTCATCTGCCCGCATCACCGCCGCGGCCTGATATCACTAAGAAACGCCGCTGCAATCCGGGAAACCCCGGAAGTCAGTCAACCCTCGCCATGACGGGGGCGGTACCTGACCCGGAAGCGCTGGAGAAAAAGCAGGAAGCAGACGGGAGCCTACCCCCATGCTCCTACACCGCCGGCAAGAAGTCGGCATCTCTCTCCGGGGCTCACGAGAGCGAGGGAGAGCCTCGGACTGCCTGCTGGTCGGAGGTGAAGTGCTCGCGAGGCTCCCCTAGCGAAGGGAGAGCCCCGCAGATGAAGTGAGGGAGAGAAGCCCATGCCAAAAGAAGATGCCTGGTGAGTTGCAACGGGCTGGGGGAAGCCCGTGGGTGCTGGATTGTCCCCGGTTAGGGCAGAGTGACCCTGCCCACCTCCTGAGCGGACCTGTAGTTGCGGGCCGTTACCACATTGGCAGCCGCCTTTCCTCCTGCAAGTTGTGAGCCCCCCGATTGGGGTTCACTGGCACAGCTGTGGCCGCTCTCTCTGGGGGCATAATTATTTTTCGAGCCCCGTGTGGCCTCAACGAGGCTCAATTCATTTTAGGGCCCCGTGGGGGTCCAGGGCTGCCCTGGCCTCGGCTCAGTTACTCCCAGTTGCCCCGCTGGATAGTGGGCAACTGCAACACTTGCAGGCAAGTTCTGTTTAGCCCCAGTGGCCCTAGAGCCTGAGGGCTGCCACGTTTGGCACTTGTTTTAGAGCCTAGGTGGCTCCAACAGAGGCACGGTAGTGCCAGTGCTGGTATGTTGACACTTCTGTCCAGGGCCACTGAGAGCCCATGCCACATTTGAGTATTTTCCAGCTGCCCAGCAAGTAGTGGGCAGCTGCAACGTTTAGGCTGGGCTCATCTTGGTGATCTTACAGTTGCCCAGTAGTGGTCAGCTGCATCGTTTAGGCCTGACCTCTTGCGCACTCTACGCCTGCTGCATGCGCAGCTAGCCCTGACTTTTGGACATAGGGCGTTGGTGCCCTTGGAGAGGCCAGTGGGCCTGGGGACAATTTGCCTGTGTTGTGCCACCGCCTGGGGCGCACTGTGTCTATACCTAATGTGATTCTGCGGAAGGTAATTGGTGATTTGTGTTCATGTTGGTAATCACCTGATGCCTAAATGTGATTTATGCGTAATGTGCAATGTCCTTATGCCTATACCTCTAAATGTATTTTCATGCTTAGAAGGATATTTTACCTAGTATAGATTATACTAGTGAGTTTGTGTCCCTGCATGATCTATACCCATGGTGATTAGTATTGCGTAGTGTGTTCCTACTTTTTACCAGTGGTTACTGGTTGTGTTCTACAATTGTTAATTGGTGCTACAATTATTCTATGTTCTAGAAGTGCTATTTGTACTAAGTGCTGATTCTGACAGTGGCCCACGTGGCCCTGTCCTGTGCAAATAATCCCCTGTAAATACTGCCCAGTGCCAGTTGGCACGGTGTAATTGTGTGATTATGATCTAATGTGTTTATGGTAATACAAAGGCTATTTTTATACATAACCTTGTGTGGAGCTCCTTTTTGTGGTGTGCCTAGTGTGTTGCTGCTGTGTGTGTGTGTGTGTGTGTGTGTTGCGCAAACGCTTTTCACATTGCCTCCAGGATCAGCCTTACTGCTCATGTCACGTTGCCAAGGGAGTGAGCAGGGATTATCTTTGGAGTGTAACTCCCTTTCCCTAACTAGAGTGGTGGTTTCTGCCTGGCCTGGCTTTGATGCAAGCCTCAGCGAACCAGAAATCCCATTTCTAACAATAACACAAAATAATAAAAATCCCATACCAATTCCAGACTTTTTAAATAAATAAAATGACAAAAACTCAATAAGGGCCACCGGAGATGTACCTTTTAAAGTTTAAATATAAAAATAGCACAAAAAAGGCATTAAATGCCAACCACAGTTATCTGGTTTTACTTGACCAGTACCTGGGTGCAATTTAAGCTGACCACAATGGAGTGCAGGGAAGAAACAAAAAGTTCGACCTAGGCCATAATTTATGGGGATTTAGCATAGGGCGGCACGGCAAATCACCTTGCTGCGCTGTCCTACACCAAAGCAATAGGAAGGATGAATGTCCCATATTCATCCACTGTGGTTCATTCCTGTTCTTTCCCCCTGTGCTGGTGACATTTTGCAGCCTAGCACCAACCGCAGGCACTCTTGAACCATGTTTGTGCTGTTTTTTGTGCAGGAAGGGGTTCCGTCTGCACAAAAGCAATCCAGAAAGCCATTTTCCTCTTTCAATGTGTGCTGCAGAATGCAGCACACATTGAAAGAGGAAAAAATCAGGAAAATAAACACATTGCTCCATGTTACACCTTACCTTGGTAGATGTAAGATTTTGATGCATTTCTAGGTTTACATGTCCTTGTAAATCTTGGAATGCGTCAAAAGCCATGGAAGTTGCGTGTAAACATCCTTTGCAATGCCCATGGAATCCCTCCCTTGCACAAAGTAAGGAAGCGCAGTGATTTGTGCTGCCTTTCATCACTTAAGATTTGTTGGGCCACTCAAAGCAACCCAAGGTTGCTTTTCATAGCTTCATAAGTCTGATTCAGAGCCTCGCATATACCACATTGCATGTTGCAAATGTGACACAAGGCTCTAATAAACATGCGCCTATTTACTGAAATGGAAGTGAAAATTATTCAGAGTGGTAGGGCAGCATACTCTGCCCGAGAAGAGCTCCAAGACGTTGGACAACTGTAGCATGATGCCCCAGTGGAGCTGATGACTTTTGGCGCAAATGCTCTGAGCAGGAGAAATGTGTATTTCACACCCAGAGAAAGTCTCTAGATGCTAGGCCCAGTGGAGATTTCTACATTTGAAATCATTCTCTTTTTTGGAGCACGCCAGAGCTGCTGGTTGTAGCTGGACAGGGCTCCACAAGGAGAAATACTGCGTACGCAAGGTGCCACTGAAAAGCATTTGCAGCTGCTGAAATGCTCTGAGCAAGAGCAACCTGAATATTTGGTCCAGCCGCAACACACCTTTGTCAGATTGTCTTGGCAGTCCTGGTTTTCCGTAGGTTTTAGTCCAACGTTTATGGAGATGAAAGGAGGAGGGCACTTTGACACAAGTCCAGGACCTTGCATGTCAAGACTCACTCAAGCAAAGGCCAGCAGCAGGGTAGAGGGCAGGTCCAGGCTGAACTGGTAAGCTGCTCAGTGAAAAGGCCTCTTGTAACTTGTTGTGTCCCTGTAGCTTGAAACAGTTCGCCAATCATCCCTTGGAGACTACTCTTGGTCTGGGTACAGGGCAGAACAGGTCCAGTCTTTTATAGCTCTTCACAGGGTACAGACAGTAGGTTCAGTCCCCATCTGGTTCTTCCACAAATCTAACAGTGCCTGAAGCTCAACTTGAAGAAAACAGAAGTCCTCGTCCACAGATCCACCCCTCAGTGTGGGACAACACCTGGTGGCTCACCACTCTCGGCAACCCTCCCACACCTACAGACCTCGCCTGCAACCTCAGCATCATACTCAACTCCTCTCTCACCGTGAACGAACCGATCAACGCCATATCTTACAAGGACAAAACAAAAGAAGATTTGCCAGTGGTACTATGCGGAGTCAATCTGTACATATGGACTTTTTGAAGGACCTCCTTTTTCCAATCAAGCCCACAACCTTTGGCCAATGAAATCACCTCCTTTAAAACTCAGTTAAATCGCTCAACCATACCATTGGTTTCTCGGTGATAGAGAGAGCATTTCTTGAGTTTAATACATCTCTTTAAAAATGTTTCCATCTCTCGCGAAACCAACTGCACACCATTACCAGTCAAAACACTATTGAGATAACCTTCCATAACAAATGAAATGAGGTTCTCTAAAAATGTATGACATTCTTAGTCTCCACTTCATGTCAATGGCAACAATAGCAAACAATTGTTGCCCATTGTGATGAACAGGACCCAAAATATCCAATGCTATTTCTTTCCATGGACCACTCGGGAGTTCTCTTACTATCATGGGTAGTACTCTCGTCATCTTGGACTTTTTACACATGGCACACTCCACGAAATCTCTCACAAGTCTTACTACTTGCAAATCCATGCCAGGCCACCAATAAGAAGCATGCAGTCTCTCTTTTGTCTTGGAAATTCCTAAATGTGAAAGATGAGACAATTCAACAAGCTTAGTGCGCAGATTCAGGGGATATATCAATCTAGTGCCTCAAAATAAAAGTACACTAGACATACTCAATTCATCTTTTACTTCCCAAATTTTCTAGCTTCCTCCGAGGCTTGTCAATTCGACTGCCATCCTTTATTAATCATACATACAATTTCAGTTAACATCAAATCAGAGGAGAATTCACTTCGCCATTCAACCTCAGACACAATCTCCTCGTCTACCAAGCATACATGAGTGTCATCATCAGATTAATCAACACATGCCTCACTCTCACTTTCAATATTCACCAATCTGGACAGCCACCCATTTTCAAAACCAGGTATGTACCTTATTTTAAAATCAAATTCCTGTAATGCGACAACCTACTTGGTAATCCTGCTATAAACAGGATCAATCCCTTTCTTATGAAATATTTCACAAAGGTGTTTATGGTCTGTTCGGATAATGAATTTGTAACCCCACAAAAATATCTTCAATTTCCTAATGGCCAAGAATACGGCTAAAGCATCAAGCTCAATTACTGAGTAACGAGACTCAGGATCTTTTAAAGCACAAGATGCAAACATAATAGTTAACATGCCTTCATCACTCTGCTGATGAAGAACAGACCCATACCCTTTGAAGCTAGCATCTGTAGTAATAATTGACACTTTTAGAGGATCAAAACTCTTGAGACATGGAGCACAATTAAGTTTATCTTTCAAACCATTACACTACTGCTCACAAGCATCATTCCATACAAATTGAACACAATCCTTGAGAAGAGCTCTCATGTTGGCACTCAGTCCTGCAAAATTCTCAATGAATTCGTTGTAAAATCATATCATCCCAATGAAGTTCATTAACTCTTCCCTTGAAACAGGATCACACATTCAAGTAATAGTGTCTACTAATTCAGATTTAGGCAATACACCATCAAGAGAAATGGTATGACCTAAGTAATTGATACTAGAGATGGAAAACTGGCACTTCTCAGCTTTGTTGATCAAATTCGCCATACCTAACTTTCCAAGCACAATGACCAGATGATGCCCATGTTCTTCCTCATTCTTACCAGACATCAATATATCATCCTGATATACACATAGTCCTTTGCAACCCTTGAGGACTTTCTCCATTACCAGTTGGAAAACTGAATGCCAAAGACACTAGGCCAAACGTCATCCTTACAAATCTGAAGGTATCAAAAGGTGTCACAAAAGGCGGTGAGATCTCTAGATGACTCTTTTAAATAGATCTGGTTATAAGCCGATAATGCTGAATACTTTAGCACCATCCAGGAAAACTCAGAAATATTAGGGAGTGGATAATGATCCACTATCACATTTTTGTTGAGTTGCCTTAAGTCAACATATAGGCAAAGACTTCCATTAGACTTGTGAGCAGCGACGACTGGAGCCAGCCATTCTGTACCTTCTACCTCTTCAATTATACCTCCTTCCATGAGTTTTTTTTTTTATTCTTTCTGCATCTCATCTCTAATTGCCAGGGGTACATTCCTAACTTTGCAGCACGAAGGCGGGGCTACAGCACGCCGATGTATCTCATGCTCAAAATGTTTAAGACATCCTAGACCTTCCCTAAAAACATTGGGAAATTTCTCTTTTATCTGGTCAAAAGTGACACTGTTAGAAATAGTGCAAGATTGAAGCACATTTGATTTTATTTTCAGTAGAATAGAAGTATACTATCTTAAACCGTGTTAGACTTATCTTTCAATAAAATTGGAGTACTACTACTAGGATCCAGCATAACACCCAAATCCCCTTGGTGAAACCAGCTTATTATGCTGTCTCCCTTTTCGAGTACATAACACTTTCCTGATGCATAACGTTGCTCATATGCAATAAGCCTTAAAAAGTAACCCCGCAAAGGTATAGGTTCACCACCATAAGCTAGAGGTTTTATATCAGGTTTCTTCAGGGAAACTATGTGTGCCAGTTTATTTTGAAAGAAGGACTTAGAAATGATTGTAATTTTTGAACCAGAATCAAATAGAACTTTGGTAGATTCACCCTCTACAAGGATGAAATCCGCAGGACACGTATTAGACTTAACTCCTGTACTTTCAACTTGGACTACAATTTGTCCACAAACAAAATCTCCCCGACATCCTACTTTTCAACACATTTAACTTTAGAGGTGGATGACAATACTCTTGTCTTACACACAATCGCAAGATGTCCATTCTTTTTGCATTTTGAAATATGTTTTTTCGAGAAGGGCAATTGTCCAAGTTTATCACACCTGTAACACCTTCTTATGGTGGGTGTATTTCTCAATTCACTATCTTCAACTTTCCCCACTGATTTCTTATTATCTGTCTTAATTACTTGTACCACAGCTTGTTTATCGTTCTTAATAATTTCAACACACTTCAAAGAGTGTTCGACTCTTTTTTTCAACTTGTGAAACCTCATCAAGAGAAGGTTCATCTTGCATTCATAACTCTTCCATTAGTTTTTCAATATTACACCTTACCATAAATTGATCTCTACTCCTCTCATCCACAAGATTAGCAAATGTACAAGATGAAGCTAGTTTTCTAAGGTGAGTAACATAAGTCTCAACTGACTCTCCTTCACCTTGCAGCCTTTTAGCGAAATGGTACCGAGCCTCCGCATTGTTCAACTCAGGAAGATGGTAATAAACTTCTTGACCCTCAGAACCTAAACAATGTAGTAGTAGTTAAGACCTTCGTTCAGCACATTAATGATGTTCAACAAACTTTTGCATAATGCTCAGAGACTTTCTTCCATTTTTGCCATTTTATAGGAGGATCTCCAGGCAATACCAAGAAGAACGGAGGAGCTGTGACATTTTGCATTGTACAAAAAAGTCAAAGAAAACAAAATGTGCTAGATAGTTTAAGTAAACATAATGCACAACACTGACCACAACTAATATGCTAAAATAACTAGAAACACATACAGGTGATGAGCAAGAGTGTGCGCCTATCACAGCAGTGACAAGCAGCTAATGGAATGAAATACATGTGGAGAAGGCAGTCTTTCCAATGTTGAAGACACTCTCAAGATGTCTGCCCAGAAAGGCCAAGAAACGTTAGCAGCATTAGCGTCACCGGTATGCTGCCTTCCCAGATGAAAAAAAACAATAATGGTAAAGCAATGCGCTGAGGACACACACACACTGTTGGATGGACGCGAAGATAAGCGCAAATGTTTCTCGCTTAATGCGGTAAATGAAAGCGGTGGCATTTTCCTTCTTGCCAGGTATAGTGCACAGCGAGGTCCTTCAAGCTCTAAACCTTACAGCAACTGACATGCTTGCTGTGAGAATGACACATACAGAATTCCCTGTATGTTTAAATAGGAGCAGTGGTGAACATCTTTTTTGTCAGGTTTAGAGCACAGCCAGTTCCCCCAAGTTTTTTAAGATACGCTACCGACATGCGTGCTGTAGGAATGATACACACTGAGGACACAAGCTTTAAGATTGATGAGAGCTCTAAACCCACTACTGACATGCGCGTTGTCAGGATTTCACGCCCTGAAGTCACACGCGCTGCCGGGTTAAAACACGGTCTAAACTTAGTTCCTTTATGAAACTTGCTGACATTAGTACTCCAATTATCTTTAAGACATGGACAGCAGAGTCTCTAAGCTTTAGTATGAAATCCGTAGCAATTCACACATGCGGTACAAATACGGGAAGCGAAAGTTGTAATTAACTTATGAAACTTATAACCTTCAAACTTCAACGGACACCAGTGCCTCTAGGTTTCAAAACAAAGTCAGTCAAAATGCAGAGAATTAGCAGTGATCAATCCATAGATTAATGTTATATCACAGCGAATAAACTCCACGCAGAGTAGTTTTTAAAGGAGGTGAGAGCTCAAATAAAAAAACTGTACTCACGACCTGTTGGTTGAAAGGTGGACAAAGTAGAAATCTTGCTGTTGGGATCTTTTTACTACAACTTGTTAAGGCTTTTAATCCTGCCAACTATGCCAGTGACGGATCCAAGGTCCTAGGGAAAGGATAACTTGAGGGTGGATACAAGTTGAATATAAGGTTTATTCTTATAGGAAAGATCATGTAATTACATCAACAGCATCTTCTTGTTTAAAAGATCACATTCCAAACCAATGAAGCTAGGCAGCAAGAGTAGAGTATATGTTACATACATTCAAGTAAAACATGGCATCAAAACAACAATAAGCAGATGCCAGTGTCCCAACCCAGAAGATATATGACCCTGTCTCTCCGAGATAGAATATGAAACTGATAATCTTTTCTTCATGTTGGGAGTAAATCTACCCTCTCTTGGCTATTCTTGGGTGATGCAGTTGTTGGGCTGTGTTGTTTACAAATTCATTGTTTCTATAGACATTGTGGGAAAATGCACCATTTTTCACTGTCATCACCATTCTTTGTTGAATTTTAATATTGATTTTTAGACTCACTGGGCCACTGCTATCCAGTGAACAGTGTTTGTCATCTGACCTCTAAAACATCAAAAAATTGGCTAATTCCCAGTGATGTATTTAACTCTCCTCTAAAGTCACAGTATATTGTGTAGAAGATACACCCATGAAGTGGAAAGTAAAAAGTCATCTGTGGAGTGTAGCATTTATTGTGCCATATGCTAGTGTTTTCAAGTAAAACATGGACTCAGGCCTACCATTGTAGCTTGACTGCCACAATTTGAACCTGCAGCTCGACCTGCCACAATTACTGATTTGAAAGAAGAAATCGTTCTTTTCAAATATTAATCGGGCAACCCTATGTAGACTTTGTAACCCACAAGGTAAGGTGCATAGTAAAAATGGTACATCCACGAAATGCCGTGACAAACGCCAACAGCTATTTTCACCGATGAAGGCCCTGGCTATCCCATGATAAAACTAGAGTACAGGTTAAAATATTAATTTTGTTGTCTTGAGTTTGAGACCAGCTAGAAAAATAATTCATAATTATTAAACGCTCAATTCAATGGTGCAATGGGATCTTCACTACATATTTAGGAACTTTTAGAATGTTACCTTTTCGCTGCCTGATGCTCCTGGAGGGTAATTAACATTAACTTTCCAGCAACTGTCAATCAAATGCCTGACCTAATGAGATTTGAAATTTCCCCCAGAAGCTACACATTAGAGCACTTTGACTGGCAGGTTGATCTGATTGTGGAAGGATGACTCGTCTGACAGCATCTGGACCTTCAGAGTGGAAGATACTTCCTCTTCTGTTGTCCAGTATCAAATCCTACCTGACAGATTTATCTAAGGCAATTAAAACTTTTTAGTGACCATGAAAGGGATCAAACAGGACCAAAACACATATCTTGTGTATGCCCCTGTCTGATTGCTCAATAACTCTTCTTTTATCCTATAGTGTTGAGTGTCTCAGGACATTGGTGGTTTCAATAGTACCCATGTTCAAGCACCGCATATTCCCGGAACCCGTTTAGTGTCGTTGACGACTTTGGCCATCTTGGAGTTGCCCTGAAACATGGCACTTTGAGACTGGTTGCAGTAATGCAAAAGTCGGAGGGGTTTTCTCTGGGAATTGTTATCCGATTGGTTAGGGAGGAAGCAATAGAACCCACTGGCTAGTTCATTCTATGAAAGTGGCACCACAAGGAACTGCTGATTGAGACCACTAAGGGGACTTGAAAGATGGACCAGACTCCCACTTCACCATTTGCAACTAGAACAAAGTGGTGGGCTTGGAGAGTTAGATGGATGCCCCCCTTTGTTGCTACAGAGCCGCTACAAGTAGTAAGAGACTATTTTACTGAAGTGCTCAGATAACTAGTAGCAACTGAATCCTGTATTGGCCAGCCTCTTGTCTGACACTGTGAGGGTCTCTAAGGGTCTCCCTTGAGGTCCTAAAGAGCCTTAGAAGTGTTCTTCCGCTAATTGTTTGAGCAGCAGAGAAAAGTTTGAAATGTTTCAAAAAGTTTTTTCATATAATATGTAATGCCAGTCAGTCAGTCAAAAAGCTTTATTATCAGTTAAAAACCATAAAAGCACATATATACACAATTAGATAAAAGAGCAATTTAGGGAACGGTATATAACAGTCATAAGTCATATTATTAAAAAAGAGATCAATATTACAAACATAACAAGGAACTATACAAGTTAAAAAGTTAAAAAAATAAGGCAATCATACACAGTTCCCTAGGCTATTTGTTTAGAGAGTAGCTACTATAATACAGTATTTAGTGGACGCACAGGAGCAACAATTTAACAATTTTTAGTTTTAAGTTTAGCACTTCTTGTGTACCACATAGACAGAAGGAATCTAGCTGTCGCGAACACAATCAAGGGGGTGGTATCATAGTTTAAAATTCTGAATACCTCCCTTTAATCCCTGAGACCCCTGGATTTACAGACTTGGATGATCCATTTGGCTCTAGCCCTAGAGTAGGAAGGGCAGAAGAGCAGAACGTGCAGATCCGTCTCTTCACCACCCTCACACCCTGGGAAAGAACTCGATGTCTGAGGAGCATTAGACCACTTATGTGTTACAGTCCTTAGAGACAGAGTTCCATGTCTGAACTGGACATAAAATTTCTTAGCCAGTAAGGGCCGGATATCATCCAAAAATTTCTCAAAGTAGGGAATAACCTTTATATCCAAGAAGGTATTAATCAGCCTACCCAGAGCGGAATTCATTAACAAGGTTTCCGTTCGATATTGCTTGAGTAGCAAACTCATTGACCTCTTTGAGATCAGGACGCAGGATTCCTCAGTGGAGGACAACAAATCGCCCTTGCCAAGTGCGTGGCAAAGCTGTTTCATGTACATCAGCCAGGGGATTGTTCCCACACCCACTCTGGTCAGAAGGTCCCTTAGGTCCTCCCTGTAGCTTGAAAGCTCAGCGGTGGACCACAGTCACCTCCAATAAAGTAGGGACAATTTTAAACAATCTCCTGAATGGAAACCAAACCTAGATCTAGGCATACAGGGGTCAGAGGCGAACTCATAGGTAGTTTCCGAAGGCGCCTAATAAAACTGTTCTCAGTATGGGATAGAGGGGTGGCACAGAGATGACACCACAGGTCTGCACCGTAAAGTGCTCCTCCTCTCGCCTGGGCTTTGTAAATTTCCACGGGCGGTCCCAAAGGTTTAGATGAACTCTCATTGTAAACCTTTAGAATACCGCCAGAGGATTAGGCCAGCTTCAGGTTTGCCTTAGCCATGTGAGACCCCCAGTCCATTCTATAGTTTAATGTTACCCCCAAATAGTCAAAGGTAGACACTCGTTCCAGCCCTAGACCATCCAAATGGGGGTGGGGACGGTTGGATAATCTGGCGTTATAAACCATAAATTTAGTTTTGGGGAGGTTAATCTCCAAATTCCTCATT
The DNA here is from genome assembly GCF_964261635.1 of Lissotriton helveticus. Lineage (NCBI taxonomy): Eukaryota > Metazoa > Chordata > Amphibia > Caudata > Salamandridae > Lissotriton > Lissotriton helveticus. The sequence continues at coordinate 55,657,973 of NC_136063.1, forward strand.
CTACAGCAGGAACAAAACGCCTCCAGTGTTCGCTGAATACCCATAGAAGATTTTGATAACAAAAGGGTATCATCAGCGAACATCAGAGCTGGTATCTTACGTCCTGCTAAAGTGGGTGAATCTAGGTCCCTTGCTCCCATTAGGTGTTCAATCAGCCCATCGAGGAAGAGGGTTAAGAGCGTGGGGGCCAGCACGCACCCCTGCCTCACTCCCTTTTCCTCTGGGAACGGGGCCGAAAGCTCCCCATTCCTCCCGTACCTCACCCTAGCATAGGTACTTTGGTGCATACGTTTAAATAGATGGCACAAATATGCCGGGACACCCATCTCTAGAAATATTACCCAAAGCTTGTCCCGCTGGACCAGGTCGAAAGCGGAGCGAAGATCCACAAAGATCAAGTACAAACTACCCGTCCCCAGGAGTACCGTCTGCCAGTAGACCAACTGTAATCTAAACAGTTGGTCGATGGTGGAGACCTTCACTCGAAAGCCCGCTTGCAGGGAGGTTAAGATGTGATGTTCTTCCATCCAGCTCTGCAACCTTGTTAGTAAGAGGCGGGCAAATAATTTCTGGAGGACATCAATAAGACTAATGGGGCGGTAATTAGCCGGGTCGAGAGGGGAAGCCTTTTTGTGGATGGGTATAATTTCTGCACCTAACCAGGTTTGGGGAATCTCCATACCCTGTAGGATGGCATTAAAGTATAACCAGAGGGCGGGAGCCCATACCTTCTGTTCACTCAGGTATAAGTCTCCAGGGATCCTGTCTAGACCCGGGGCTTTCCCAGAAGTTAAACTTTTTAGGGCTGCCTGGATTTCAAGCAGGGTGCAGTCGAAGCCCAGATCATCCGGGTGAGCTAAATCAGGTGTATTCTTTGGAGGGGCTAGATCTAATACCGATGCGGCGTCCGAGCATGAATAGAGGGGCCTAAAGTGGGCTAACCAAACCTCTTCACTAAGGTTAGGGGTTATGGCAGACGACCCCTCTATTGAACCTGATCTAACTAGGTTCCAAAAAGCCCTGTAATTTCGTCCATCCAGGGCTACTTTTATACTTTCCCACTTTAAGGCCTCCCACTCTGACCTAGCATCAGTGGTCATTCTTTTGTAATTTTGCCTAGCCGTTCTAATACTCAACGGAGATCCTGATTTTACTTCCTTTATAAGGGTATTTTTAGCCGCCCTACAATTTTTATTAAACCTGTGCGCTTGATTTTTTACCCGTGGCCTCTTATTATCAGTGGTGTAGACGTAATCGGCCAGAGTAGAAAGGAGCTTATTATGTATGTGTTGTAAATCCTGGAAGTGGGGGAGATCATGATTGGCACCCACGAGGTCACATGCCTCTGCTAAGGAACATGCAACATAGTGATAAATCTCGGCTAGTTTATCTGGGGCTAGCGCGACCTTTGCCCACCTAATGCGTCTGCCACCCGCCACTGTAACTAGGTTCAAGTCATTTAGAGTCTCCAGTACCCCCAGTTCATTGCGGTGTCCCAATGTGTTGTTTAGTTCTAGTGATAAGAGGTTATGTTCACTATCTACCATTGACCAGGATGTAATCAATGGTTGAACTTTTCCCTGGTCTATTATCAGTACTTGTGCCAGGTACGTCATGAGGTAGTCCACCATTGCAGGCCCGAGGGAGTGGGTTACTACCAGCTTATTGATCTCAAGGGCCAAAGGCGATATGCGCTTGACCGGGTACATGGTACACTCCGGGATAATGCAACACAAATTAAGTCCCTACATAAAGGCCAATGGCCAAAATATTTAGAGATACCCTCTCGCCTGCCACAGTAAAACTATGGGAGGTAAAACAGGCAAATCTTAATATACATACCAATCCTACTGTAAGACAATACGAAATGCAAAATATGCAAAGCTGTTACTTCATGTATTTATATAGCAAAACACCATCGTAAGAGCACTGAGTAGTCATGCACAAATCAATTCAATCAATTAAAAAGATACAATTTTATTCTTAAAAACAAGGTATTTGCCTTGTACACAATCCCATATATCACATATTACAATTTAATACAAAGAAAATATACAAAAAACCATAAAAGTCGGCACAGCGTTTCGGTGCTTTTGTTGGAGATCTGACACCTTCTTCAGGACGGTTTTTTATCTATAAAGAAATGCACATATTTACTCCACAGGCTCTTACGTACAGAATAGTATGGTGTTGGAATTAGGTTAACATCACAATTAAAACGCAATATTGCCCTTCATTGTATGGTGCAATACTGAAAACATCTACATCAAAACACTATTAAAAACACTATTTACAATCCATTTCATTATATACTAGAAAGTGCTTCTCGCATTTGACCACACCTCGACCCAATGTGGTCTATTCGTATTGTGATACTAACAGATAAACCACTCTGCTTTATTAATGCTTTTACTAATACTCCATCAGTGCATGTCATCTCCTATAAGTTTTTTTCTTTCTCTACACATCATTAAAGGCAACTTCAACTCGTTACATACCTCTTAATGACTAAGAGTGAATCTTGTCTCTTTAGACAGGCCCGGTCAAGACGTAATGGTACTGCTTGTTTGTTTTGTGCGTATATACAATCCTGCAGTTCCTATGTTGTAAAACAGGGATAAAGATATCCTTAACACCCTACTTAAACAATATCCTGTTTACCACTTTATAAAAAGATTTGTTTACAATAAGCGTACCTTCAAATACGGGCAATCCTTCATCAATTTAGATAGAAGAAAAGACACGGTAAATCTTCATTTGACGTTGTTACATACACTTTGGGATTCTTATTATCACGCTGGGTAGACAGAAATACATAACGTATATATAAATAAGCGTCCTTCCCCAATTTGTGAAAATCAAAAAGTGACTGGAATTCACGAACCCTACCTTAGTTAAAATGAAAAACTTGAAGTCATCACTTTTTCAGGTACTCCAGAATGCAGCTAGGCGTCTTTCAATATGCCTTTCTTTTCTAATTAGATCCCGTTACTAAAGATAGGGACAATCTGTTGATAAAAAATGTTCTATTTAGAATCCCCTCTCTCTTAAAGGTCCTATATTCCAACCAAGAGGCTAATCACCCATTACCCCTCCCAGTCGACCTATTATTGTTAATTCATCTGGTATATGTTAAAAAATTAAAACACTAACCCCCAATGTGGGGCAGCCTCAACCTGTATCTCGCTCTATTTAAGCCCTTCAAACAGGGAGATGTCCTTATGGGACTAACTAGTGAATACAGAGTTAAAGCCCCTTTTTTTGAAAATATTAGTCACTGGTCGCGTTATATAGATGACGTTTCATTTTGTGTGGACAGGTGAAGAGGACCAGTTGAGGGATTTTATAGATTGGTTAAACTTGGGAGATACAAATCTCAGGTTCACCCATTGTTTTAATAGAAATAAATGTGAATTCCTAGACATTCTGATTAAACATGAGGAAGGTATCCTTATAGTGGAACTTTTTTCTAAACCAACAGATAGAAATACGATGTTGCATTATACGAGCTACCATCCGGCCTGTCAGAAAAATAATATCCCTTACGGGCAATTCCTTTGACTTAGGAGGATTTGTACCAAAAATACTGACTATGATAAACATGCTAAGGTACTTACACAGAAATTTGTAGATAGAGGTTATCCCAAGCGATTAATTAGGCACTCATATAAGAGAGCAAAATATTTTGACAGGGACACGTTTTTTGATAAGAAATTAGAAAATACTGAGACAAAAACGTTACCCTTGATCTTTGTAACCAACCATAGTAACATCAACAATAAGATCAAAAATATCGTGAATCGCAACTGGCATCTGGTTACCAATATGAATAATACCACTCTTCCTAAACCTATGTTTTTATATAGGAGGAATAAAACCATTAGGAATAGTGTAGTGAAAACATATAGAGAAACAGAAAATCAAGTGTCAGATGTCCAACAAAAACACCACCGAAACTCTGCATCGACTTTTATGGTTTTTTGTATATTTTCTTTGTATTAAATGTAATATGTGATATATGAGATTGTGTATAAGGTGAATACCTTGTTTTTAAGAATAAAATTGTATCTTTTTAATTGATTGAATTGATTTGTGCATCACTACTCAGTGCTCTTACGATGGTGTTTTGCTCTATAAATACATAAAGTAACAGGTTTGCATATCTTGCATTTCGTATTGTCTTACAGTTGGATTGGTATGTGTAAGATTTGCCTCTTTTACCTCCCATTGTTTTACTGTGGCAAGCGAGAGGGTATCTCTAAAATATCTCTAAATATTTGGCCATTGGCTTTTAGGTAGGGACTTAATTTTTGTTGCAATTTTTCACCCTGTCCCCGAGTGGATTTGAGGGTATCTCCGGGATAAGCCAATTGGAGTCCCCATCTGCAGTAACAGAGGGGATCCCAGCAAGTGGCTCAAAATGGGAATTATAATCGCCCCCAATGATTTTGTGAGACGGTGGAGGAAACGAGAGGAGCAGTTTCTCGAGGGCCTCCAACAAGGATAAGCCCTGCTGGAGTGGTGTGGGGCGTAAATATATATTAATCACTACCAGCATCAAACCGTCCAGAAATTTGTACAAAGAATGTTCGGGGAGTGGGAGTCTATTAACTTAACTGAACACCCTAAATGGGAGGCAACCCAGATACACAACCCCCCCGGAAGGTCTTCCCCTAGGTCCTTGCACTGCCGGTGAGTAGAATGTTGCGAAGCCCACCCTGGCAGGGGCAGACAACGACCAGGTCTCTTGGAACAGACACAAGTCGTGCCTGTCCATCAACTCTCCCCAATCTGGGTTCTCCAGCTTAGACCCTATCACCGCTACATTCCAGGACCCAATTAGCGATCTACGAGTTTCTGCTTGAACCGATGTGTCTATGGTAGGTTGGGGCACATAGGGAGGGGAGCATTCTATGTGGATATGAGTATCCATCTCCCTTCCAGGTCCAATAGGGCTGGTATCTAGGGTGGAGATGTTATCATACCGTCCACCTGATTCTAGTGCCCGGCTCGAATAACCCCGCCTCGTCACTCATACTCACCTCCACCTTGCTCCCAGCTAGGTTAATTCCCGTAACGTTGGGGCCCAAAGAAGGGGATAGTCAGTCCACGTTGTTCAAGATACTGTACCTATTAGCTATGGGTATGTTGTATTCTAGATCCTGTCCACCTGATAAAAAAATGGGGCCACCATGGTCTAGGATGTGGTTAACCACTCCTGGATCCCTAAAATTGATGATTACACAGTCCTCTTTGATGTCTTTAGGTCTAGTCCCTAACCAACGGACTCTTCGAGTGAATAGAATTTCCCCCTGGCCCGCCCCATTAGGGGTCTGTGGTTGTTCAGCCAGAAGATGATTTTATTCTTCAGCTCAAGAAATGTTTCACCTTGCTCGCCTACCAGCAGGGGCACTCCAGTCAGAACCACTACATACGGAGATGCTTCGGGTGGTAGCTGGGGGCAAGGAGGGTTTTTTTGGGATCCCTTATCAGAATATTTCATCACGGGATTATCTAGAACTCTACCCGATTCTAGCCGCTGATTTCCAGGGGCTTTTCAGATAGGAAGTGAATCACGGGGGATCAGGCTAGTTGTATCTGGAAGCCCCTTAGTTATATTAGCTGGGCCAGAGACTATCTTGGCAGTGGTGCTTTTCTGCATATTTAGGGAGACCAAGTCCTGTGCAGGGTGATCTAAGCGAACGCCCTCGCTTAGGTTGTGGCTTTTAGTGGCCGGCTTAGTTGTACCCAATGCCGCTTTCGCTGCATTATTCCCATTTGTAGTCACTGACTGTGCTCCACTTGCACCTTTATTATTAATCATAGAAACTAGTTTATCAATCCTACATAATAGAGTTTTAAAATGAGAGTTGATAAGCTGTTCCATTTGGGCATGGAAATCAATTAATAGGTGGGTAGCCCAGACGGGGGGTGCTAGAGTAGAAAAGAAGGGGCCTGAATCAGGCTGGGGAGGATTGGGTAAGGATGCAACTCTCTTAACAACTTTTTTAGCAGGTTTCGGCTTCTTGCCTCTGGAACGAAGTTTATGTGCCTTTATGCCTGCCCGGGGGCTGGGGACAGAGCAAGATCGATGGAGACGGTATTGTCTGGGGCGATCTGTGCACAAGGTAACTCAACAAAAGAGGGCATCAATGTTGACGTTAATTCTGGGGAATTAGCTAAAGCTAAAGATATATCCCCAGTAGACAAGGGGGGGGGCATGGCAGGGGTAATTGAGAATCGTCTTTCAGTATTTTCTATAGCCGATGCCACCACCCCTATTGTTTTTTCGAGAATTTTATCAATAGCTGTTAAACTCAGCAGTGGTTGGGTCATTGCCGCCTTTTGCCTAGTCAAGGGGCGAGAAGTTGGGGGGTTAGATTTGCCCATGGTGCTCACCAACAGTTCTTAATAATTTGTATTTTTCAGGCACTCAAAGTAAAAATATCAAAATTTAAATAAAAAAAATCTAAAACATCTATAAAAGATAATAATGCCCAGCAACAAATTTCTAGAGACAATACTAGCGACAGAACACTGTAGGGCGTAGCCTTGACTTGGTAAATTAGTTACCACAACAATAAGAGGGAGTCCCACGCATTCACTTACAGGAGAGCTAAATGGAGTGGCCCAGCCCGGCCTCCTTCGGCCTCTGATGGCCACAGACGGTCCCGCCCTTGTCCCGGGCTTCTCCCGGCACGCTTCCGCGAGGCGGATATGAAGATCAGTTTTATACAAAAAATGGGAGTAATGTAAAAATACTGCGATTGTAAAAACCATAATGCAATGGTTCCCAATGAAACAACGTTGAAAGTAACAACTGACATCATAGTAAGATATCCATCTTCTAAGGAATTACAGACATCATGTACCCTGTCTAACACCTTTGGCACAGAAGTTAGAGTTCCATACTGTAGGCACTCATTAAAGCCACAATTACAAAAGTTAGACGCAGACTATAGCTATCCTGTAAAGTGCACCCCTTACTGTAGCTGGTTTTTTCATATTGAGCATACCCTGCATAATCTCACAACTTAAGTAGTCAGAGACACCAACTGTATCCACTGACTGTTACTCCAAAACTAAATAAGTTGCCTGTAGACCATGTACATCCCCATTTTAACCCTTGTCATAGTTATATACTGTAAGTACCCTGAATAACCACACTATTATAAACATCAATCACTTGCTGCATCCTCACCATTACAGTAGTCAGTCCCAGTCTGTACGTATTATAATCACTACATTAGGTAGGGACTTGGACACCAAGCGGGCCACTTGCCTGTGACCTCCAATTCTTGCTTGTTCCAGAGTTATCCAGTGACGCAGCAGTTGCCTGGGTTTTCCCACTGGGGTTTTTCCACTCACAGTTCTTTCTGCCAATAGAAGCCCCGCCCACCTCAGGACCTACTTAATGCAGGCTGCATTACGACTGCGCAGGCCACGCACTGCTGGGAAACCAAAGGAGTCCCAAAGGCAAGCCCGTCTGTGCCTGGACCACACCCAGTGCCACGATTTCTGGTCCTCCTAGAATATACACCATCGCCGAGCTCTACCATTGTTTCCCAATGCAATCGGCCTCTCTGTACAGTGACTGAGTTGACCCATGGAGATTCAAACATGTGACTGGACATCAAAAAGAGGTTTCTGGAGTTGGTGCATTACTCTGCTGAGCTACCAGTCCCAGCACAGGGTTCATGAGATTAGGGGTGGGCAGTGAACTCCACACCACTGGTGAAGTTGGTTGAATTTTGGCACTCCAGGCTCCAAGTGGAGCACGGAGTTCGAGAAAAAAATCTCCACCAGCTGCCGGTGCAGCAATGTTCACCGGCATGTCACTCATCCACCCCTATAAGTGCAGCGCTCACTCCTTACTCTCTGATATCCTATGAGTGGAGCACAGAGTTCAACAGAAAAATCTCCACCAGCTGCTGGTGGAGTAATATTCACCGGTGTGTCACTCACCCACCCCTACAAGTGCAGCGCTCACTCCTTACTCTCTGATATCCTATGGACAACCCTACCCCTGGCTCTGGGGCGTGATCTCAGTGGTCCCTCCCAGATCCAGCTTACTTAGGACATGCCCAGCTCACTTCACTTCATGTAACTCAGGTGCCAGAAGTAGACTGGAGGCCAATCAGCAGAGCTGGATTCAGCAACTGACCTAGAGCTGTACAGTCGGCCGAGCACTGAGAGTTTACTCAGAGTTCAGAGAAAGCGGTCCTAGCAGAGAAAAAGCATGGTGCTAGGGCAGCAAATGGAGATATCGCTGAGCGGATAACAAAGTGTAGATAGGATAGCACTCGGTTTCCACCACTGCCAGGGATTCCCATTTCTTTATTTCCAGGCTAGGGTCAATATTATTATTATTGTTTTTTGTAGGGAGCGACTAATCATCCCCAAGGGGATCTCTAGGCGCATGGGTACCAGACAGCATAGTTGGGAAGTTCTCATTTAAACAGCCAGATTTTGAGATGTTCCTTAAATTGGGCCACATTTGAACATGCCTGAGGGTCCTCTGGCAGACTGTTCCAGTGATTGGGGGCTAGATGACAAAAGGCACAGCCACCCATCTTGACTTTCCTAAATCTCCAGGAGCAAAGAAGCTTTTGACTGCTAGATCTCAAATGGCGTACCAGGGTATACCATTCTAGTTTATTTGTTAGGTATGCTGGGCCTAGCCCATGGAGGGATTTAAACACCAAGCAAAGAGGTTTAACAACTGATATTTTCCTAATGGGGAGACAATGCAGTTCTTGCAACAGAGGTAATGATGGACTTTGTGCAGGCTTGTAAAGGGTCTGGCGTGCCACTGTATTTTGGATTTCTTGCAGCCTTGATAACAAATCTTCCCTGATTCCTACCAGTAGAGAATTTCCAAGATCAAGTCAAGTGACTATAAGTGCCTGTATAAGGACCTTTCTGGTTGAGAGGGAATCCAAGGGAAGATGTTTCTCAGCATGCGCATCAAACCAAAGCACTTGCCCGAAAGGGATTTTACATGTATGATCCAGTTTCAGCTTATTCATGCCCTATTTGGCCTGGCACCCTAGTACAATTTTCAAATGTGTTTACATTTAACATTAATGGGCAGTGGCGTGTATTTTCAATATTGTAACACAGCAGCAGCTCACTAATATTAATAAAATGAATCTCTGTGTCACCCTCACATTTCTCATAACTGAGGTCCTGTTTTATTAAAAAAGAATATAATTTTTTATGGGCGTCACACGAAAAATGAACACCTTTTTCTGTAAAATCTCTATAATAGATTGTCACACATCACCCACATTTAAAAAAACAGAAAGAAAGAAAAACTCTATTTAAAACCACCTGGTTAAATGTCGCTCAAAGTAATCAAGGCACGATTCTGCAGACCAGAGCTGGCTCTATCAGACCTCCCTTGAAAGGATGGAACCCTGGGCCAAAGCCCACATTGCGCATGCCTTAAAACATCTCTGTCCCGCCTCATACCTTATACAACAATGAAGCTAAAAAAAATAGGCACAATGCCATTTCATGTTTACAAAGGCTCTAAGCCTCGACTACTAGATCCACGGTGATACAGAAATATGCTCAGTTTATTCACCGAGGTGTAGACTCGGCATAACTCCCTGGCTCTCAAATTACCCTGTTTAGACACGTGCCCAGACTGAATATGGTGTCGCATTTCCAGCATGCCAGGCATTTGAGATCAGTAAATTGAGTAGTATTAAATAGACAAACAGTAACTAACACCTGTTTTTTACAGGGGCAACAATGTGGTAGGAAGTGCTATACCTTTCAAGAAATAGATGAAAACAATTGAAGTCTGATTTTTCCCTAATCCTTTAGTAACCTGGGCTGGGAGGGTGAATTCGGACCCAGTGGTGGCCGGGGTCAAATGCCGTCCAGAGGTGGGAATCCCCTCCCCGCCCCCATTTACATACCTGCTAGAAGGGGTCGACCATGATTGGTCCCCCCAGAGCGACCGTTGGCCCCTCCAATCAGGGAGAGCCAGATAGTGCGAGGAAGTTGCAAGGCATCCCATCCACTTTAGCATACTGCAGCGGATGTTGGAGGCCCTGGCAGGAGTATGCTCCTTGGGGAAAGAGACCATGCTCTTTGGAGCAGCGGTCGCAATGGCATTCAGGATCAGGGAGTTGGTAGCCCAAGCAGTCGGTGACCCAGGGACAGCATGCATCAACATAGGGGACCTGGAAATCGGTGAAGGGTACATGGATATACTGCTGGGACAGTCCAAAATAGACCAGGCAGGCAGGGGCAAATGGGCCAGAATTAACTGCATAAGGGACATAGCATGCAGCCATGTGTGCTTTTTGCAGGAATAGTTGGGACCTGGGGAACGCAGCAATGGAAAAAGGAGGAAGCGTCCCTATGTTGGGTTCTAGCAAATCCTATGTGTCACATTACCGTCTGCTAAAATATAGAAGGCAGTAACTGACCTGTGACATGAAACAACAAAGTAAATGTATAGAGATTTTTTTTAATCTATTGACGTCAGGGAACCATAAAAGTAAAACAAATATCAAAAAATTAGATAAGAGTTAAAAACATCGGATTATTTATTAAAAACACATTGGACAATGCCCTGGAATTCATACATTGAACAACATAGTATACAAAATAGTTAAAAAAAGAAAAGTTTTACCATATATAAACTATAACAATAGAGCAAACGGTTAATAATGTTTTTAACTCTTATCTAATTTTTTGATATTTGTTTTACTTTTATGTTTCCCCTGACCTCAATAGATTAAAAAAAATTCTCTGTACATTTACTTTGTTGTTTCATGTCACAGGTCAGTTACTGCCTTCTATATTTTAGCAGACGGTAACGTGACACATAGGATTTGCTAGAACCCAACATAGGGACGCTGTCTCCTTTTTCCAGTGTATTTGACCCTGTCCCTTTATGTGACCATAGGGTACCTCCCTTTTTTTCTTAAATTTGAACGCAGCAATGGGCCTCCCTTCAGACACAGGGATGGGTTGTTCCTCAGACGCATTCAATTCATAGCAGTGATGAGGAAGACTCTGGAGGCAGTGGGGCTACCTGCAAAGGAGTTTGGTTCCCACTCTTTTAGAATAGGGGCAGCCACTACAGCCTTATGGTTAAGGTTGAATAGTGAACAAATCAAGGGGATGGGGCGCTGGGCATCCAGCGCATTTAATCATTATGTAAGCCTAATAATGTACTGAGTCCGGTTTCTCCTTCCCCATCTAGGTCTGAATGAACCATGGAAGAAGGTGTGGATCGTGTGTCACTCCTACGTGACGCGGGCCCAAAAATGGGGGGCAGCCAGAAGAGAATTCGGTTGTATATGGCTGCGGGACACCGACATAGCCTGGTTGGGGTGTTTGGGAATTAACTGGGATCAACTTCTACCCACAGTGCAGGAAGCCATGAGGCAAGGTGGCAGATCGGATGCTGTGGTGGTCCATCTGGGAGGAAATGACTTGGCAGCATTGCGTAGGCGTGTCCTCTGAGAAAATATGCAGAAAAGTCTCACAGCCTTTGTCCCTCTGATACGCCCAGCTTAGGTAATTTTTGTAGAAATAATAGTGCGGAAGGCCTGGCGGGGGGTCATGGACTTGGGGGCGGTGGAGAAATCCAGACGGAAACTCAATATCACCATGGCAAAGGTTTGTAGGGCCAATGGATGGGGTTTTGGCGCAACGTGTGTAATTGATTGCCACCTCCTTACCTTCGCTCCTGGCACCGATCCGCCACGGCTTGTGCCGTTAGCAGCGGCGGTGGCCACACGAGCGCACTCTAACTTCCGCCCTTCATCCTCACTTCCGCCCTGCTCCCCAATTGGCAGGTTAGCGGTGTAGTGGTTGGAATAGAAGGCAGTATTTAAATCCTGCATTTATGTTTGCTCGGTGCTAACTGCTGGTACGAGAGGCTGCTGAGGCTTCGTGTGTTACCTGTTATTGTAATAACTTTTAAAAGCACTATTTTATGTTGGAGTGAGCGCTTTTCAGCGCTTTGCTTTACTTTGCATTGTGTTGATTTTAATAACGCATTCGCACCTCTTCTGATCGCCGCTCTGGCGCAACGTTTGTTATTTGATCGCCGCTTCTGGCGCAACGTGTGTAATTGATTGCCACCTCCTTACCTTCGCTCCTGGCACCGATCCGCCACGGCTTGTGCCGTTAGCAGCGGCGGTGGCCACACGAGCGCACTCTAACTTCCGCCCTTCATCCTCACTTCCGCCCTGCTCCCCAATTGGCAGGTTAGCGGTGTAGTGGTTATCTCTCCCTGTGTATTTAATGCCACAATGGCGGAAGCGCAGCGGACGAGCGCAGCGGGAGCGCCGACTTCGCGCCGAAGTCGTGCCAAAGTCCTGCCCGTCTGCGCCCGTCCGCGCCAGCACGTGCCCAGGGCTCAGCCCCTCTGTACATATTCCTACCTCCTACTCACGTTCCGCCTTACTGCATTTGCGAGAACCACTGTGCCCCTCACATACCGTGCTGAATTGTAACAATGCTCCCATATCCTGTTCCCATTGCTCTCTGGCTTTGGACTCCCTTGACTCATGTACAGACAGCATGTCATCCACGTTTTGGAATTTCCCTTCCCCTACGCGCACCTTCCCTCCCACCTTGCACAATCCCTCACCTGCTCTGAACTTCATTAGCATTAACTGTCGGTCACTCTCAAAACACAAGAGAGATATTTTCGACCTTTTGGAGACAGCTAATCCTGCTGCCATGTTTGTCACCGAAACTTGGCTAAATGATAGCTCTGGCCCCGATATCGCCATGGCTCTTCCCAATGACTACACCTATGTGGGACGAAATCGAGCGCTTAAAGACGGCGGGGGAATTGCCATCATCTTCAAGAGAGCATTCTCTTGTAAATGGGAAGATTTAGATTTTCCAAACTGTGAAGCTGGCCTGTTTAAATTAACTCTTTCTCCTCAGTTTACCCTAACTGGCACCCTGATTTACCGCCCGCCAGGTTCAGCTAGCTGCTGGGCTGCTTCATTTCCTGATCTTATCGCCCCTTTTTTAGCACAATCTACCAACTTCACTATTGTTGGGGATTTAAATATTCATTTTAATTCTGTTTCTTGTGCCATTGCTAAACGCCTTATACAGGATCTTGAAGCCTTAGATCTGCATCTCCTTAACTCCGACCCTACTCATAAGGCCGGTAATCTTCTAGATCCCATCATTTCCAACTTGATTGGCATCTCCTATCAATCCTCTATCCCTGTTCTCTGGTCAGATCATTTTATTGTTAATTTTTCGATTAAAACGTGCGAAGCTGTTTCTTTCAGGCCTGACCCTCCTCACAAAGCTAGCAGGAACTGGAAACGCTTAGATCTAAATAAATTAAACTCTCTCCTTGCCAGTTCCAAACCTTCGGTTTCCAACTTGACTATCAAAGAGCTACCTGTGGTTAGATCATGGTTAACTACTGCTTTGGACTCATGCCTCCCTACACAAAAAAACAAATCTCAAATTCATCACCCCCCGGCACCCTGGTTTAATGACTCCCTCCGTTCTGAAAAATCCAACTGCAAAAAATTGGAACGAATTTGGCGTTCAAATTATAACCCTGAGCATAAAGCAAAATACAGGTCAGCTCTTAAAACCTACCATGCGGCATGTGACACCGCTAGAGCTAACTTTGCCAACAGCACCATACTCACAGCTCAAAATAGACCCAAGGCCTTGTTTAAAATAGTCAATGAGCTCTCAGGTGCTTCCTCTGTTCCTAAGGATCCCTGCCTAGACACGGCCCAGTGTAATGCTCTAGCCAACTTCTTTCGTGAAAAAATTGATAAAATCTATGCGATTTTCAACTCTACTCCAGCCGCCTCAACTCACGCTGCTCAAGCTCCTTGCAACTCTCCTCCGGTTATTACTCCTTGCTCTTTGCTTATCACCACCCCACTTCATGCTTGGGATCCTATCTCCCCCGCGCTTCTAAAAAAGTATCTTCAGGACATCAAATCTGGCTTCCCCCTTGACCCTCTGCCCCCTCAAGTTCTGAGTTCCCTTGACCCAGCCCTACTCCACATTATTTTGGACGTCCTGAACGCTTCCCTAACAGAAGCGATTGTCCCAAACGAATGGAAGCACGCAATGGTGGTACCATTACTAAAAAAGGCCAACGCAGACCCCAATAATCCTTCCAATTTTCGCCCTATTTCTTTGCTTTCTTGCTTTTCCAAGATTTTGGAGAAGCATGTTAATTCTTTGTTGTCTTCCTTTGTTGAATCCACCAATTTTCTTCATGGTTCTCAATCCGGGTTCAGGGCTGGTTTCTCCACGGAAACAACTCTCCTTGGCGTGTCAGAAACCATCAGACGCCAAGTGGATAATGGTGAGACGGTGGCACTCATTCTGCTTGACCTGAGTGCCGCTTTTGACACTGTCTCCCATTCCATCCTATTGTCCACCTTGGAGGCAGTTGGTGTCGGTGGTACCGCCCTGGCCTGGATCGCTAATTTTCTTTTTGAGCGCACATTTCAAGTTTTTTCTTCCACATCTGTTTCATCTATTCTCCCTTCCCCTCACGGTGTTCCCCAGGGGTCTATTCTTAGTCCCCTTTTCTTTAACCTGTACGTGAGGCCGCTTGCTTTCCTGGCGGAACAAGCTGGCCTCACAATTTATTCCTACGCTGATGACACTCAAGTCATCTACTCTCTCTCCACCAATAAAAACCTCCCCTCTTCCTCTCTGCAAGTTGGATTGAAACATATATCGGACTGGATGTTGAAGCACAAACTAAAATTAAACGGGGATAAAACAGAGCTGCTCCTGTTTGGCCCAGACACCTCTCTCTGGGGCCCACACCATTGGCCTCCAGAGATGGGTCCTCTTCCCATTCCATCTGTGTCTGCCCGCAATCTTGGTGTGATCTTCGACAACCAACTCACTTTCAAACAACACGCTGTGAAAGTCTCAGCCACCTGTACTACCATCATCAGGTGGCTGAGAAAGATCACCTGGATGTTACCTGCGGACACCTTGAGGACCGTAGTCCAGGCTCTTGTCATCTCACGCCTGGACTATGGGAACATCCTGCTCCTAGGTGCTGCCAAAGAGGTAATCAAGAAGTACCAGGTGGTACAGAATATGGCTGTCCGCTTGATCTGTCACCTTCCTGACCGATCCTCGGTCGCGCACCATATGCGGAATCTGCACTGGTTGCGGATTGAAAGCAGAGTTAACTTCAAAGCACTCTGCTACATGCACAAAATTATGACTGGTAGAGCCCCTTGCTATCTCTCTGCTCTGGTGCAGCAATACATCCCCCCCCGCACACTTAGGTCTTCGACGCAGAATAAATTTAAGATTCCGCGCATCAACAGAGCCAAGATGGGAGGACGCTCGTTTTCCCTGCTGGCCCCATCCTTATGGAATTCTCTTCCTCAATCTCTGCGCACTGAATTGTGCTTTCTGAAATTCCGTAAGGGAATAAAAACTTGGCTTTTTAACAACTAATTTATGATCTTATGATCCTCCCTCCCTTTCACCGTTCAGTTTGCTCTAGCGCCGGGAAACCTCCGGGTAGCTGCGCGCTCAACAAATGTAATTATAAATAAATAAATAAATAAATGGTTTAATAACCTTGAGGTATCCAGGTTTTCATCTGGAGGACGGCGTACACCTTACCGGGGTAGAATTTGACATGTTCCTACTGAACAGGTGCTGGAACAGATGGGTTTCAACTAAGAGCAAAAGGGGAGGCCAGGGTAGAGGGAGCTCCCTCTGATCAGGAGACCTTAGGTAGCGTGGTGGAAGGGACACACGGAAGATAGTAAAAAGAGAGAACTTACTAAAAGGTAAATGGCTCACACAGTGTCAATGGGAGGCCTCATGGCAGGGTACTGAGGGAGCCAAGGGCAGCTTGCCCCCATAGAAAGAGTAGATGTGATGCTCCCACAGGACTCTTGGGATGCCTCATGGCATGGGTACAGAGGGAGCAAAATGCAAGGACTCAGCCTCAGGAAAGATAGAGTAGATGCTCAAGTAAGGTCCTTGGGTTGCCATGTGGCAGGGATCCCTGGGAGCAGGGAAGGTCCATGAAAGGGACTAGAGTTAGCGGGGTGGCACTTGCATCCCGGACAGACCCAGATGGCCACCCTCCAAGTCGGTAGCAAGTTGAAGCCTAGACTTGTGAATCGTAAGCCTCCTCAATTTCCCTGGCAATTGAGGAGGCTGGGTCTATAATGCGAGCAAAAACAAGTGTAAAGACCAGGAATTGTAAATGTGTAGCATGGACATTAAGTGAATAGTTGTTATGACTATGAATTTTGCAAAAATGTATAAACATGTTATGTTGAATAAACTGTGACCTTATAAGGCACAAAAGCACATTGTCAGTGGTGATGTAAGGGTTAATGGGAATGCAGTTTGTTGGAAGCAGATGGGGGGGAGCAACTTGCCTCCTGGAGGGGGTTGTAGCACTGGATTCTCTTTTGGGGTTTGTAAAGTACTATAAAACACCTTGTTTTGCAGATACAGTGTAATCATCCCCACCTTTGATTAGGGGTTTTCTCTGATATTTTTCGAATTGCTTTATAGAGAGACTGGTTCTTTGTGTCAGCCGACTGACGCTCAGGGGCATTGGTCACTCATCCCGTAGCCAGGGCGTGTTTTCCTTTGGGCGCTGGGGTGGATCTGGTTGTAGCCCTCTCCCTCTTGGATGCTGTCACACTCCACACACTCTACTTCACAGAACAGTGGGCCTCTTTATGAGGAGGGTCTATGATTTTACCACTGAGCAGAGAGGAACACTTCCTGTTTACAACAATGAGCTTGAACTAATGGTAGCAGGCGAGAGAGTGATCCTAAAAAAGCCATCTTTTAAAAGAAAGACAAGGCAAGCCAGTGCACTTATACCTGAAACAAGCAAGCGCGATCTCACGAGATATAGAGTAGTGTTCTAGTGAGAGCAAATACAATAATTAATCAATGAATCTCTTTATTCGGATAAGCATATATCCATAAAATCACTAATCACGTTCAAGCAATCACTCAATCAATCAACCTGGGGAATTGTAAGCTCACTACTCACCTGTGAGGGTCACAAGGCGCTGGAGGGAGGTTGGCAGCTCCGCTCAGTCAAAGAGCAAGGTCTTGAGTGTCTTATTGAAGATGTTCAGAGTGGGGGCTTGTCTGATGTCGATCTGGAGCTCGTTCCAGGTCTTTGCTGCAATGTAGGAGTAGGCTCTTCCACCTGTTCTGGCTCGGCGGATGCACAGGGTTTCCGTGAGGGCGAGTTCAGCTGATCAAAGGTTTCTCTTGGGTAGGTGGAAGGAGATTCTCTCATTTAGGTATTGAGGTATTGAGGTACTATGTTGTGGAGGCATTTGTAGGCATGAGTGAGTATCTTGAAAGTAACTCTCTTCTCAACGAGGAGCCAGTGGAGGTTACGCAGGTGTTGGATGATGTGTTTGTGTCATGTGTTTGTGTCGAGGTATACCAAGGACGGGTCTGGCTGCTGTATTCTGTATGGTCCAGAATTTGTGAAGCAGAGACTTGCTGATCCCGGCATAGAGGGTGTTTCTGTAGTCCAGTCTGTTGGTTATGAGTGCATGGGTGTCGGTCTTCCTTGATTCAGGGGGTATCCATTTGAAGGTCTTTCGGAGGATGCAGAGGGCATTGAAGCAGCTGGAGGCGATGGCGTTGACCTGTCAGGTTATAGAGAAGGATGAGCCTAGGACAATGCCGAGGTTTTGGATGTGGTCCGTGGGGTTGGGAGGGCTGCACAGGGTGGTGGGCTACCAGGTCTTATCCCATGCAGAGGAGGAGGGTCAGAGGACGATGACCTCTTTCTTCTCTGTGT
Organism: Lissotriton helveticus; assembly: GCF_964261635.1. Lineage (NCBI taxonomy): Eukaryota > Metazoa > Chordata > Amphibia > Caudata > Salamandridae > Lissotriton > Lissotriton helveticus. The sequence continues at coordinate 55,675,785 of NC_136063.1, forward strand.
TGAACTTCAGGCACTTGCTGCTCATCCAGGATGCGGCGTCATTCATTCCTTCCTGGAAGTTGAGTCTGTTTGTGACGGGGTCCTTGTTGAGGGAGAGAATGAGCTGGGTATTGTCTGCGTACGATACCTTGTTGAGTCCATGCTGTCTGACGATGGTGACGAGGGGGGTCATGTAGAGGTTGAAGAGCGTGTGCTGAGTGATGATCCTGGGGGTACTCTGTAGTTAAATTCCGTGGGTTCAGAGGAGAAGGGTGGCAGACAAACTATTTGGGTTCTGCCAGTGAGAAAGGAGTGGATCCAGTCGAAGTCGGTTCCCTGTATGCCAGCTTCGTGGAGTGTGGCGTTGAGTGTGCATGGGAGATGGTGTTGAATGCTGCAGAGATGTCAATCAGATTCAGGGCAGCGGTGAGTCCTTGGTCACGGAGGTTGCGGATGTCTTCTATGGCGGCGAGTAGGGCGGTCTCGTGGCTGTGGTTGCTGAGGAATCCGTATTGGGATGTGTTGAGAATGGAGTTTTCTTTGTTGAATTTTGTTAACTGGGGATTGGCAATCTTTTCAGTGACGCGAAGTGGAGGAGGGAGAGGGGTAGGTAGTTCTTGATGTCTGTAAGGTCTGCTAAGGGCTTCTTCAGCAGGGGCTGACTTCTGCGCGTTTCCAGTTATTGGGGAAGGTGCTGTTGATGGTGCATCGTAGTTCTGGAGCGATGGTGGAGGCGGCTCTGTGGTAGATGTGCGGTGGGCAGGGCACCTAAGTGGATTCCTTTCATGCTAAAAAATTGTATCTTTGGTGGTGACTGAGGTTCAGGAGGAGGTCCTGGATGACGCTGAAAAGTTCCTTGCAGTTCCTGAAGTTGGTGAGTATCTTGTTTTGGTTGAAGGTCCTTTTGATGGATCTGATGCGTTGGTGGCACTCCGTCATGGTGTTCTTGTAGGGGGTGCGATCTTCTGGCATTTTGCGGTTTCTCCATTTCTTCTTGAGAAGTCTGCATGTGCGTTTGGATTCTTGAAGGTCGGTGGTGATCCAGGTGGCCTTTTTGGGGCACTGTCTGTCCGAGTTGCGTAGGGGTGCGTGCTTGTCTGCGAAGTTGGAAATCAATCTGTGGAGTTCATTTGCTGTGAGGTTGACGTTGGTCAAGGTGGTGGGGGTGTGGCAGTTGAGGGCAGAGTTGAGCTGCTCCTCAGTGATTTTGCTGCGGTTCCTTCTTGGAGTAAGCGGTGCAGGTTTAGGGCTGTGGGTTTGTCGACATTGAAGTGTATGCAGTGTTAGTCCATCATGGGGTATTACGTGGTGTGGCTGAAGTGGTTGCTGTTACCTTCTGGGAGGTGTTGAGAATGGAGTTTTCTTTGTTGAATTTTGTTAACTGGGGATTGACAATCATTTCAGTGACTTTGGCCGCGAAGTGGAGGAGGGAGATGGGTCGGTAGTTCATGAGGTCCGTGGGTCTGCTGAGGGCTTCTTCAGCAGGGGGTTGACTTCTGCACATTTCCAGTCATTGGGGAAGATGCCGGTCTTGAAGGTGCTGTTGATGGTGCATCGTAGTTCTGGAGCTGAAGTGGTTGCTGTTACCTTCTGCAAAGATGGGTTTAGGGTGTGACCTGCCTTGTGGGTGGGTGTGGTGCAGAGCTGTTTCAGGCCGATGTAGACGAGGTTGTGCGGGAGGGTGTGCAGTTGGGGTCTGTGTGGTTGTAGATGTGCAAGTTCAGGTCTCCGATGAGTATGCAGTCCATGGAGGTAATCGAGTCGGTTGCAATGAGGTCGTCGACGGCGGTGGAAAACAGCATGCAAGGTCCAGGGGCCTGCAGACGAAGGTGCCCTGAAGTGTGGTTCTGGGGATGGTCTGGATCTGGAAGTGGAGGTGTTCAGTGGTGGATAAGGAGTTGCTTGTGGTGGAGGTGGAGAGTCCGAGGGACCTCTGAGCAGTTGGGGCAGTCCTTCCTCTGGATCTTGTATCCGTAAGGGATGGTGGTGGCTATGTTGGGGGTGTCGAGGAGGTCTATGGTGTGTCTGTGCAGGGAGCGCACATTGAGGAGGATGCAGTTCAGGACTCCGAAGGTGTTGGTGCTCGTTGTGGGGGTGGTGTCTGCGGATCATGGTCAGAGGTGAAAGTCTGCTGGCAGGAGAACTGGCTGTGGGTGGTGTTCAGAGTGGAAAGCTGGCAGTTGTAGTTCCTCCCTGGGTTGAGTGCAAGTAGGGCAGCTCTATCATAGTGGTGGTAGGTCAGAGATCCAAGGACCCTGGCGATGGTCGCGGTCTGGATGTGGATGGTGCAGACGGCCTTGCTTTTTGGGGGGGAAGCGCAGCTGGGAAGCAGGAGCAGGAAAACTGTCAGGGGGAGGGGCAGTTGGAGCAGCAGTGGCAGGTGGGAAAAATTGGATTAGAGCAAACAGCAAGCAGGGAGAGAGGCACAAAAGTTGAAGGCACAATAACAGCGGCAATAAAAAAGAAGGCACCGTATCGGGACAATTACACAAACGAAATGCACAAGCACAGTTACCAAAATGAAGTGCAAATTACAGGACAGACTTGCACACAACAGGCAAGAGCAGTGAGGCATGCAGAGGCCTCAAACTCCACAGGCAGAGGAGACGTGTTGTCAGCGACGGTGGCACAGCCAGTGGAGCTGCTGAGGGAGAGAGTGGGTTTCTGGCTGGGAGGTCAGGTGTCCCACTCCCTCCCTCAGGCTACTACATTAAAATACACAAATTCATAATAGTCATAAGAATAGAATAGAATAGAATAAAAACAAATCAATAAAACAATATACACAAATATGCATCATGTTGTTGGCAGGTACAATGATTTCCCAATTAATGCCCAGTCAATTCATGCTATTCATGGTCAGTGTTAAAACAAGTCTTCAAAATGTGTCCGCTTAGTTCAATGACAACATCCTTCATAAAGTGCACATTGTGTTTCAAAAAGTGCCTCCTCAGAAGGCTAGTTCAACATCTTCCAATGGAAGAATTTTCTTATAAGCAACTTCAAGATGGACAGGTAAGATTTTCTTAAAAATGGTATCAAAACCATGTTGAATATTTTTTATAAAATTTAGTAAAGAATGAAAAGTATAATATCGTTTGCCCACTCCGACCATCGCGCGGACATGGCAGATGGTCTAGGTTAGCATTGTACCCAAGGGGAAAGCAGAGCAAGAATTTTACTGTCCCTGCTCTTAAACGAAAGAGGAGTCCCCTCTCCCAGTGGCGTATAGGTTTTATAAGATATCTGGATGGCATATGCGAGATGTTCTTCATGGACATGTAAGTTACAGCAGTAGATTTCTTAGTCTCTCTATCATGACTTGCTTTGGTATTGTGTGTATATAAGGCCATTCAAAGAACTTTTTTGTTCATACTATCTATTTCAGTTGGGTTTAAAAAGAGCTGTACATAGTTGACACTACTTAAATCTTGCTCACCGCGGCAAGCCACGGTATGTCCCTTCTCTTCTCACACTTAAAGCAGTCTCCTATTATCTCTCTTGTAAGGGAAGCTGCTTGGTTTTTCCAAATTGCTAACCAAAATGAAGGAGGTTGGGCCTTAATATAATCTTCAATATAGTACAATTTTAATTCACTATGGCAACATATTGGGAAGTAGAGATCGGAGGCCCCAAAAGTTTCCTTCCAAAATCAGTTTTCTTTGCACTGGTTACTGTTGCTCTGTGAGAAACCCCAAACCTCTGTGCCATAAGTTGCTGTGGGTATACACTGTGATCTAAATATTTTCAAGACTACTAAAATGTCCCCTGTCCTCTTTGGCTGGGGAAGTCCAAGAATCGAGTTGATAGCTTTAGAGAACCTATTCCTACTGTAAGCCACATGATCAGGCCAACAACCATTAGCAGCAAAAACCAACCCTAGGTAGGGAAAATTGCCAGTGCGTTGTAAACTATGGAAATGGAGTTGAAAGAAAACTGTCTTGGCCCACAGGCCATTATAAAATAATTTATAAAATTAGTTCACAAGTCTAAAGTGGCCATTAAATCCACAAAAACCCACACTAAGATGCGTAGAGCATTTGTTGTACAGCTAATTTGAACCGCATGGTCGGCATACAATTGGGCGGAGAGTGTGTTGCCATTAATTCTAGGGACATCGCTGGTGAGTTCTCTCAATGATTTATCTATATCATTAAAATATAACATAAAAAGGGGAGGGGCCAAGACACATCCCTGCCTGACCCCTCTAAACACTCTAATGTCATTAAAATTCTCACCACCCTTATTTATCCTGACCCGGGCTTTCAAATCCTTATGTAGGTATGCTAAAAAATGAACTGAAACCTCATCCAAACCATATTCTAAAAGAATCCAACATAGTTGTGGCCGACTAACAAAATCAAAAGCTGAGGTGAGGTCCATAAAAGCCAGATATATTGGGGATCACTGGACTATAGTGTACTTCCCAATGATTAAGTTAAGATTTAGGCTCTGTAATTATTGATTGCACTTCCGGGAAACATGGCGGCCGCAAGCTAAGTGGTCGCAGCCATAACTCCCTCGGGCTCTCTAATGTTCTCAATATCTATGCTGGAAAGGGTCCACTGGAGATGTTCTAAATAATTAAACCCCTCTGCTCCTCTGCCCCCAACTTGTAGAATAATGCCTTCTTTCACAGCGTTTCACCGTTTTCTTTTTCCGAGCGGTGCTGAGCAGGTTTCTTAGGTGTCCCGTAAATTTGGTACGCTGCGTGCTGGGTAAGGCGTGCCGTCTAGGGGCGCCATACCTATTTCAAAGGTGTTTTCGGTGCCAAGCGTTTATTTGGGGGGTTCTTTTTGGTGTCCTGCTGGCTCGGTGTATCCCCGCATTGCCCCGGACATCAGAGGCAGCTTAACTGCGCTGCAAACCTCACAGTGGGAAGGTGCAACATGTGAGTGGCAGTGCATTGGTACTGCCTGCTTCCAGCTCTGTGCTACTGGAGGCAGAGTCAGTACTGGGGACTACACAAGCGTCTAGACAATCTGTTGCAGTGAAACTGGAAGGAAAGCTGTGCTCAATATTCAATATTCAGGTAGGGCATATTGACTCTAGTCTCTGTGATACGGCTGCTGTGATAATCTGGAGAGGAGGTAAGGGTATGCTTGGTGTTTCAAAGGATTGCTCTGTGGATTGTGTGTCTCTGTGCTACCAAGAGAAGACTTCTAAGAAATTCCACTTGTCTGACAAGGATACGGAAGAGGCTGGTTTTAATCGCCTTAACTGTATGGAGATAAGTGAGGCTCAGAACGTAGGTATTGTCACTCCCAAAGCTAGCAGATACACTTTGCAAGCTAGGGTAGCTCACTCAACATCTAATACTGATATTATACAATTTATTCTGACCCCTCGAGTTCCTCCATGTTTTAGACGTTAGAGTTTAAACAAATGTCTTAACAAAACATAAGCGGGAGAGTGTAGAGTCAAATATCACTGCGCAGAGGAAGGGAGGGGCAGAGGCAGTGGTAAGAAAGCACTGTTCTTATAAATGAAGATAATCCCATCATTAAAGACATTTTACAAGGTGATGTCTTCCTCAATAACGTGTGATTCGAAAAAGGGAGGCCTTCAATTAAGTTCTCAGGATGGCTCAGGTAGTATTAGTAGGCAGCAAGTAGATTTTCAGAGTGTGTCATCTGATATGCCTGTGATTGTTGCGCAATGCAACATGCAGCCACCTGACCATTTGAAGGACCCATTAGCAATCCCTGTGATTTCTGAGAATACTGTATCTGCCATACATCCTGCAGTTGGATTATCTAACAGGTATTCTGTCTTGGCATCTCAAGATAATTGACAAGATCAACAAAATCCCACTCATAATGCCATTCATGGGTCTGGTGAGTTAGGTGCCATGCCTAGTTCTTTGGCGGACATTCTACTGGCTCTTAAGGATGAGATGACTAGCAGGAAACAGTTTCAGAGACTAATCAGGCCACAATTCAAACATCCTGTGCAGTACTAGCTCATAAACTGGAGGAAGTCTATTTAGGAACAGATGCATTAGAGTCAGTGATCCCGAAAAATAAAGAGGCCCTACTGAGCACCGCAACAGATATGGCGAGGTTAGTGGGCCAGGATAAGGAATTAAAAGATTACCTTGAGCGGTTGGAAAACCATTTGAGTAAGAACAACCTGAGACTTATCAACGTCCCTGAAGCACTTGAGGGAACTGACATTAAGGGGTTTGTAATTTCTTTGTTGAAAGAAACTGTGTTAAATAACTCCCCCGGGATTAATCTTGCGCATGAGATACAGCGGGTGCATCGTGACCCATTCAAGAGAAATCTGACCAAGCAGAACCCCAGGAAGATCTTGGTCAACTGTTTGACATGATCTGTTAAATAGGAAATTTTATGATCAGCCCTCAGAGAAGGTGCTATAACATCTAAATTATGTTGTAACCCTTTCTCCTCTCTCTATTAGATCATATATATCCCACATATGGCAACAAGGCAGTGGGAGATGGGGAGGAGATTGGAGGAATTGAGTAGTCTGGGGGCAAGGGCCCAACTGAGGTTTCCTGCATCATTTCGTATAATGTGGAATAACCATATGTATCAGTTCCGTACGGTGGAGGAGGTAGATGCTCTCGTTGTTAAGATCAAGAACGGGGGTGTTGTGTAAAGAGGGGTTGGTTGTTAAGGAGAACCCCTAGACAGTGAGAGTATAGATCTAGAGCTCAAAGTAATTTCCTATTTTTTAAAAACGCCCGAGGGGGTGGTAGCCAAATAGGCTTTGAGTAACAGAACGGAGGGTTTCTCATGGGTTGAAGGGTCCAGGGTGGGCATGGGGAGGTGGGGGGTGCACAGGGTGGGGAGCAGTGGGTAAAAAACAAAACAATTCCTCATTCTCATGTTAATAATTGACTGTCTGTTTTGGGATAGCAGGGACCCCTTCACTGATGAGTGAGGTGAAATTTCTCTCATGGAACGTTAATGGGTTAATGTGCCCCGTAGACAAAGGTGGGTACTGAAATATTTAGAGCTCTCTCCTACCCAAATCTGTCTCATTCAGGGGACCCATTTAAGCTTTTTAGAGTGCTGTACCATATTTTCGAAATATTCCTGGGTAAAATCCTTTAGCACCTCTGATCAGACAATACATAGTAAGGGGGTAGCTATATCGATGGAGCAGGGGGCTGGCTGCACTATTAAATCTGTAAAAATCGACCATTTAGGGAGGTGATTAGTGGCCCTGTTGGATATTGGAGGGTTAGAGCTGGCATGTGCTTCCTTTTATGGCCCCAACACCGACGGCTCGTCCCATATCCGCAGATTACTAATCTAATAGAAGTAACCCCCCCTTAATCATGGGAGGTGATTTTAATATTCTTTTGCATCCGCGAAAAGATAGATCATATCAGAGTTACTATATAGGGGCACCACGAGTACGTTTGGAGTGCAAAGGAGGGTGAAAGACAGGGGTTCACATTTTATAGCAATAAACATTGCCACTCTTCGAGATTGGACTATGCCCTAGTTGACAGGTCTAGTTTAGATAATATGTTAGATATAACGGTACTGCTTAGTCATTTATCTGATCATGCCCCTGTGCTGTTATCCTTTGCTCAAAAAAGGTATAATCTTAAACCAAGATGGACACTTAAAAGGTCTGCATTGGTTGATCCTGAGATTATGAGGGATATTAAATTAGCTACCCTAGATTATTTCTCTATGAATTTGATTTGGATTTTGTCTAGGATGCCTTTAAGGCTAATTTGAGGTGCCGGCTGCATAGTCTTATCAGCTCCAAGAATATGACAGAGACCAAGGAGCTACAAACTATCGAGGGGAAAATGCATTAGCTGGAGAGAGACCAGTTTAAACAAGGGAGCCCCGAAAAGTTGGCACAAGTACAGAGGGATCTGGAAGGTGCGCGACAGAAGTATAGGGGAAAATTGGATCAGAGGAGTAAAGCCCAATGGTTAACAAAGAACATGCAGAACTTTGAGTACGGTGAAAAGGCAGCTGCTTTGTTAGCATCGAAGGAAAGAGTGAATCGATCGAAGAATAGTATTAATGCACTGATTATAAATCAAAATGGAAAGAAATCAAGTAGTATTGAGGATATGCAAGCCTGCCTTCTTTCCCCATGTTCTGAGCTTTATAAAAAAAGAAACGGTGTCTAGCTCCAAAGCCATACAAACTTGGTTGAGATACATATTTGCCTATCTTGACGGTTGATAGCCGAGAATGCTTAGATGTCCCAATTACAGAGAGAGAGATTAAAGATCAGATAAATAAATGTAAAATTAACAAAGCTCCAGGTACAGACGTGCTCCCAAGTGAGGTTTATAGACTACTTTCAGAGGAGTTGGTTCCAATATTGGGTGTTTTATTTAATACAGTATACAGCTCGACTGGACAGGTACCTAGGTCCTGGAAGTAAGCAACCATAGTACTCATATTGAAACCCGGGAAAGATATGCTTAAAGAGGACTCCTACCGACCGATCTCCCAGCTGAATGCTGATTAGAAGATCTTTAATGGTATTCTGGCAGGGAGATTGGTCAAGATGGTCCTCGAATTGATTAATGTAGATCAAAAAGGGTTTATACCAGGGAGATATATCCAGGAGCAGACGAAACAGCTAATAGGTAATACTGATTTGGCTATGGCGAGATCGGATCCCTTGGCTGTGATAGCCTTTGACGCAGCCAAGGCCTTTGACAGAGTCTGTTGGGCATACCTCTAGGAGGTTCTAAGGTAAATGGGCTTTAGCCCTATTTTTATCCAGACCTTGATAAATTGTTATCAGGGAGCATCTACAAAGATCTTGTTAAATGGCTTAGTGACCTCCAGTTTCAATATCCAGAGAGGAAAAAGGCAGGGTTATCCCATCTCTTCCATGTTGTTTGACATCTATATTGAGCCATTGGCGCAAGCAATAAGACTAGACAATTAGATTCCCCACTCTAAATCGCAGCAATATAGTAGCAAGTTGGCTCTTTATGCGGACAACTTGCTGTTATATACTAGCAACCCCGGGGGCGGTTGTGCCAAGGGTTGAAGCATTGTTGGAGGAATTTGGCTCCCTCTCTGGATATCTGGCCAACACTTCCAAAACTGAGGTGATGTGCTGGAATATAGATGATTGGGGTGGCCTCATTAGCAAAGAGCTAAAATATCTGGGTATTGTTATTGTTAAGGACTTGGATAAAATCCCTCAGATTAATTTAAATAGGACCAGTAAAGAGATAGATCGTCTATTTGCCAGATGGAAGAACCTCCCATTGGCAATCTTTGGTATGGTTAACTTAGTGAAGATGGTCATCCTGCCCAAGTTGACATACCTATTTAATACGATTCCTCTAGCTTTACCTGCTAAGGACATCAGTAAAACCCAAAGTAAAATTGGAAGCTTTATCTGGGCTGATAAGGGAGCTAGATTGTCCTGGGAAAAGTTGAGATGCAGGCTCATTAGGGGAGGGCTCGCTCTGCCAGATATTCATTGGTATTCTATCACCTATCAGTTTAATAACATCCGGTTGTTGCTTGTAAAACCGGACGGGTCGTTATGGGGGAGGTTATTGAGTGAAATGGTCATGACGGAGGGTGGACGTGGAGAAGGCGACTTTTATATAAGTTTGGGGTACCAAGGTTCTTTAAACGGGTGCATCTGAAGGTTCTTAGGTCTGCTCTGGATATCTGGTTTAGGGTTGTATGAAGATGGGGGATTGGGAATTATTCAGAGTTTGGCCCATCTGGGAATCCCCAGGGACACCGCTCTGTTTGAAGGACAGTCTCACAATTTCAATAAAGAGGGCGGGTATTACCATCTGGTCAGAGCTTGTCTCTGAAGAGGGACTTCATCCATGGGAGGTATTAAGGGCCAAGGTGGGGGTAATTTTTCTAAGTTTAAATACTAACAACTTGCCTCTTGGTAAACAGCAGAAAAGGAAGATATAAGGGGAGATTGGGAAATGGAACAGTTTCTCAAACGGCTCGCTGTAAAAAGAAAGAAGTTTCTATTTGGTATAGGAAGCTCATGGAAGCTGATGACCTGGAAATCCCACCGCAACATGAGGTCTGGAACCAGTCCCCTCTTGAGTCTAATATTGCAGAGTTTTATGAACGTCTCGATTTCTTAAAAATCACTATTTGGTAATTTCAAAACAAAATGTTGATGCATAAGCCCCTAAGAGCCCAAATGCAAGCTGAGGATACAAAACATGACCGTTGTCCAGAAAGTCTGTTATGATTGGGTATGTCCTAAAATCTCCCCATTTATGGTGTTAACTCAAATCCCCAAACATTTACTTCTGTGTACACACACACACACACACACACTGTCACTCTCATTCCTACTCTCACACTTTTATTCTTTTTACTGCAACTCCCTTCACTCATTTACTCACACAGTATCCTACACTCTATCTCACGCCTTCTTACTTACTCTATCACACACACCTGCGCTGACTCTTGCAATCACTGTTCGGCATTAACACTTTTTTCTTAATTTCCAACTTTGACCCAGTTTCTATTCTCACTCTCACTCTTTCTTAATTTCGCCACTTAAATTCTCTCTCTCGCTCTCTCTCTTTCCTGTTCTTTCTTTTCTTCTGTTCTCTTCCTTACTCTATTTTCCTTCTCCTTCTTGCTCTTACCTTTCTTTTGCTCTTCCATTCTTTGTGGCTCTTTTTTCTCATGTTTTCCTGCGGTATTTTTTTTCTTGCTCTTTCTTTCTCTCTTGCTCCTTTCTTGCCCAGCTTTTCCATGCTGCTGCACAGCTCTGTGTCCTCCCCATTTTTTCTCATTACTTCTCTGCCCTCCGACAACATTGGCAGAATACAGAGTATCACTTGACTCCATCTTGATTCCAGCTCCTGTCCTCAGAACTATTGCAGCGCCTTCACTGTGTGGAGAAGATTGACGCATCCTGTGCCTGGGGCCTCAAAATTGATGCATCTCGCTGTTGGCGGCGAAAAAGGTACTTTGTTCACGGTGGCCCGTGTGGGACCTGGAGCCGATTGGTGCTCCATTGTGGTTGGCCCTAACTTTGACTTTGCCCCGGTCTAGCACAAACAAAAATAACCCTTCTTAGACCCACTTGCTTCTAAGGTCTTTTCTGCATTGAAAATGCAATATCTCAACTCCAATGCATTGGATTTTTGTTGTTTTGGCTTTGTTGTGTTTATAATATAATAATCTTTCTTTTTATGTGGAGTCTGTTTGTAGTGTATTCATGGTGTTACTGTGTGTGCTTGACTACTCTGTGCCAATCTACTAAGAGGATGATTATAGGCCATTTCTTATTGTGTATTTAGCTTCCCTGACTAGGGTTGTGATTCTTGCTTGGTCAGGGTGCACACCTCTCCCAACCAGGAATCCAATTTCTAACCGATGGGACTTTTGCCAAAGGGCTCTATCTGTATGTCCGGTGTGGATATGGTGGAATATTTGTTTCCTCTTGGCATAATGGTATAATCCATTACAATGTAAAGAAAGCAGTGGCTTGGAAATATCCAGCTATGGACTTCAAGGTGCTGGAGAAATACAAGGTTGCATTATAGCAAAGGTAGGGTCCACACATTGCTAAGCATAAAGAGATACTGGGGCGGTGGGCTCATTTATTGAGAAAAGCAGTTTCTAGTATTCCGGCATTATGAGCAAGGTAGACAACCAGATTCATCCCCACTTGGCCTTTGCGCAGCAGCAAGCATGTGGCTCTGGCCACTAACCCGTCATGCCCATCTTGAGTGGGTATGAAAGAGACTGCAGTGAGCGCTCTAACATCTAGGAAAAGGAAGTAAGGGGCAAACGAATAACTCCTTGCGATCTTGGATTTGTATGTGAAGATAGCAAAACTAAACAGTGCAAACAAGGGGATCATTCCAAACAGCAACAAACTTAAGAATGGATCACTTGTTCAATTCTTGTTAGACAGAAAAATACAATTAAGTGAAAAAATATATCAGAGGTGTACATGTGAAATTATCATTTTTACCGATTACAGTGGGTTTGGGAAAAAAAAACATACACACATAAAATGATACAACCTATCTCCTGTTCACTCAATGATAAGGGGGTCATGTGTTCTATCTTCTTACAACCTTCAGATGACCTTAAAGTTCTTTCTATAAGACGCAAATGATCAAAGATCAGGTGAATGCTTTTTCACTCCTGCTTCAACAACATTTTTTGCTGGTGAAAATTGAATATATCCAACTGAAGTCTTTTCCAGTGGTAGATAGTGGAAACAGGTCAACATTTTGATCCCTGATTTAATGAACAAACAAGACCTTTATCAGGAATAAGCTGAAATAATAATCAAACAACCCTGTGCAGTCTGGGGAATAGAATTTAAAAAAATAGCTTCATGTCAAAGGTGGAAGGAGGGGGAGTCGCCATCATCCACAAAAATACCATCAGAATCTCGACCAACACCGATGACACCCTCACCTCCGCTGAGCACATGCACTTCCAGATCCACACCGACCCCAACACCACCCTCAGAGGAACACTTGTCTACAGACCTCCCGGACCTCGACCACAGTTCAGCGACACCATCGCAACCTCGTCAGCACCCACGCCCTCGCCTCCACGGATTACATCCTCCTCGGGGACTTGAACTTCCACCTCGAGAACAACAACAACGCCAACTCCACTGCCCTGATCGACAACCTCGGAAACCTCGGACTCAAGCAACTCCAGACGGCACCCACCCACGCCGCCGGACACACGCCGTACCCCATCTTCTCCACCAGCCCCCACGTCTCCTTCAACCACACCACCGAACCCCACTGGAATGACCACAGATGCGTCCACTTCACCTTCAGGAAATCCACCACTCACCACTGCACCCAACAGCTGCCACGCCGCTGCTGGAGCAAGATCACCAAGGACCAACTGACCACCACCCTCGCCCTGAGACCACCCGCCGACCCCACCGACCCAGAACACCAACGCGACCAACCTCAAACAGTGGACCAACGACTGAGCCGACATCCTCGCCCCTCACAAGACCTCCACAACCAACCACACCAACAAGAAAGCCGCCTGGTTCACCGAAGACCTCCGGATATCCAAGCGCACCTGTCGGAAGCTGGAGAAGAAATGGCTCCACGACCGAACACCAGACAGCCACATAGCCCACAAGAACGCCATCCGCAGACACCACCGACTCATCAGGACCGCCAAGAGGACCGCCTTCAAGGACCGCTTAGACAACAATGCACACAACACCAAAGAGCTCTTCAGCATCGTGAAAGAACTCTCCAACCCCAGCTCCAACACCAACGACATCCCACCATCACAAGACCTGTGCGACTCCCTGGCCGCCTTCTTTCACTGCAAGATCACTGACATCCACGCAGCTTCAACTCCCACACCCCCGCACCCACCACCGAGTCCACCGCCCCTGCGACCACCACCCGCACCAGCCGCCTGACCGCCTGGTCCAACGTCAGCGACGAAGACACCATCACAATCATGAACTCCATCCACTCCGGATCCCCATCTGACCCCTGCCCTCACCATGTCTTCAACAAAGCCAGCACAACCATTGTGCCCCACCTACAAAAAACAAGACAATCAACAGTTCTTTCGAGACAGCAACTTTCCCGGAAAGCTGGAAGCACGCCGAGATCAACGCCCTTCTGAAGAAGCCCAAGGCGGACCCCAAGGACCTCAAGAACTTCTGGCCCATCTCCCTGCTCCCGTTCCCGGCAAAAGTGACAGAGAAGATTGTCAACAAACAGCTAATCCGCTACCTCGAAGACAACAACATCCTGGACCCCTCCCAATCCAGTTTTCGCAGCAACCACAGCACCGAGACCACCCTCATTGCCGCCACTGACGACATCAGGATCCTGATGGACAAAGAAGAAACAGCCGCCCTCATCCTCCTGGACCTATCAGCAGCCTTTGACACTGTCTGCCACGGCACCCTATCAGCACGCCTCCACGACGCCGGAATTCAAGAGAAGGCCCTGGCATGGACCACATCCTTCCTCTCCGGCAGAAACCAGAGTGTCCGCCTCCCACCCTTCCACTCAAAACCCACCAAGATCATCTGCGGCGTCCCACAGGGATCCTCCCACAGCCCGATGCTGTTCAATATCTACATGGCACCGCTTGCCCACGTCGCACGACAACATAACCTACACATCATCTCCTACGCCGATGACACCCAGCTGATCATATCCCTCACCGAAGACCCCCACACCGCCAAAGCCAACCTCCACAGAGGAATGAAGGCCATAGCCGACTGGATGAGGGACAGCAGACTGAAGCTGAACTCAGACAAGACGGAGGTCCTCATTCTCGGACCAACCCCATCAGCCTGGGACGACTCTTGGTGGCTCACATCGCTAGGCACAGCCCCGGAACCCACAGACCACGCACGCAACCTGGGGGTCATCCTCGACTCCACCCACTCCATGACCAGGCAAGTCAACATTGTCTCCGCATCCTGCTTCAACATCCTCCACATGCTCCCCAGGTTCTTCAAATGGATCCCTCCCGACACGAGGAAAACCGTCACCCAGGCCCTCATCACTAGCAGACTCGACAACGGGAACGCCCTCTACACAGGAACAACAACCAAGCTCCTGAGAAGACTCCAACGAATCCAGAACGCCTCGGCAAGACTGATCCTCGACATATCCCGACGCAGCCACATCACACCACACCTGAGAGGTCTGCACTGGCTCCCCTTCAACAAGAGGATCACCTTCAAACTCCTCATCCACGCATACAAAGCCCTATTTAACGCTGGACCCACATACCTGAACAACCGTCTCAGCTTCCACACCCCCACCCGAAACCTCCGCTCAGCCAACCTCGCCCTCGCCACAGTACCCCTTATCCGGAAAACCACCGCCGGCGGCAGATCCTTCTCCTGCCTCGCCACCAGGACCTGGAACGCTCTCCCCACCAGCCTACAACAGACGCAGGACCTGCTGGCCTTCGGAAGACTCCTCAAGACCTGGCTCTTTGAGCAGTCGCGGCACCCCCTCTCACCCCCCCCGCGCCTTGAGACCCTCAAGGGTATGTAGCGCACTTTATAAATGCAGTGATTGATTGATTGATTGATGTATACTCAAATACAAGAAATTACACCATCAGAGTGTACAATGTGACCTATGTGCATGACCATTGACACAAGCAACATGAAGATTTGACATATTGAAAAGATGTAATGTGGCTAAATTGTACCTTGTGAGTATTCCACAAACGAGAGCCTGTACACTAGCTAAAATAGTTTAAAAGTACATGCAAATACCTAAATGTTCATCTAACCACATTGGCAGTGAAACCTTAGTTTAAAGAGGAAACCAAGCACTGCTACTTTTCAGAAATATCCGCATGTCAGAAAATATGCCTAAGCCTGACGCATGTGTTACATATTTAGAGCTAATTCAACACAATTTAAAAAAAACTTCAAGGAAGTGTTCAGAAATTATTTCGTGCAGGAAAAACCGTAAGTAAGTAAATCTACAGGAATCTGGAAGAACAAGAAACTCAAGAGATGCCATTACTCTTAGGTATATGTGTCTATGAATTCACAAGAGGGTGTTAATGGTGCTACTTGCAAGGCTTACCCGACACAGAAACTGTTTACCCAAAGTCACCGGTCAATGCTGCAAAAAAATCACAAAAAGGCGTTGTTTGCTATCAACATAACCAAAAACCTTGCAAAGAGAGTAGTTTGGGCCAGATGAACGACCCTGGCAGGTCATAGTGAGTGAAGAGTCTAGTATGATGCCTAGGTTGCGAGCATGGTCCATTGGGTTTGGTGTGTTTCCAAGGGTGGCGGCCACCAGGTCTAGTCCCATACAGAGGGGGTGGAGCCAAGGGCGAGGACTTCTGTTTTCTATGAGTTGAGCTTCAGGCAGCTGTTGCTCATCCAGGTTGTGACATCTTTCATCCCTTCTTGGAAATTGCAACTGGTGATGTTGGGTTCTTTGGTGAGGGAGAGGATGAGCTGGGTGTCTTCGGCGTATGAGATGATGTTGAGTCTGTGGTTTCTGACAATGGTTGCGATGGGGGCCATATAGACTTTGAAGAGTTTGGTGCTGAGGGAGTATCCTAGGGGTACACCGTGTCTGATCTCCGTCGGTTCTGAGAGAAAGGGCAGGAGTTTTATTCTCTGTGTTCTGCATGAAAGAAAAAATCCAATCCAATCCAAGGCTGTTCCCTGGATGCTGGCATATCCCTTTCCCTCCTGCACACTCCCCTAGAGCAGAACACACTTCTGGCCATAAAACATTCATGAGGCTTGGGATTCTAATGAAATGCCATTCATTTTGTTTAATCTGAAAGATATGCAAAAGTCTGAACAGACTACATAATCCTGCCACGGAGCCCTGCCAATGAACCTCACTTGATAAGTTTTATACAATTCTTTATACCTTTCAAATAAACCCAAGGAAAACTGGATGGTCCCATTAAAAATGTGATACATCAAAGAATAAAATCCCGGGGAACATGCTGTAAAACAAAGAATAAAAAAGCAGACCGCGTGTTTATACCACCGGTTGGTAGCACCATGGATGCATGTGCAAAACACACCAACTTTGACGTAATTCAGGTCCGCTTACAGGGTCCTCTGCACTTGCACACCGCCACCGCTTTTGGGGGATATTTGTTTTTAGTGCTTCTTCGATCAGGGGCCATCAGAGTTTTAAGGATGTCTCTTAGTAGGCGAGTGGACTGCAAGCATGTGGGGTCAACACAAAAAGTTCAAGAGGTCACCCAGGCCACTCCCCCTACTTAAGGGAAGAGGCACTAGCATGCCACACAGGCCGACTCTCTTATCTTCATACTCAAGCATGGTGTTGCTGACTTCTGCCTAACAACTGCTCGAACCAGGCCCACCCAAGCGCACAGACTTGTGAGTTTTTGAAAACATGTTGTGTGAGCCTTTATCAGTTGGGTGGGTTTATACTTGTCTGTGATTCCACAAATTGTAGAAGCAAAGTGAGTTTCCAGCATAAAAAGGGTCTTAGGGCAGCTTTATTATTTGTAGGCGCAATGATTGCAGAGGCAGGGTCGATGGGCTCACGGGGGACGATGGAGAAGTAAAAAAACAAGCATTTACAATGCAAATTGGTCTCGATTTTGTGAGAGTTGGAGGTATTGGCACTTTAAATGAGAATGTGTTTTACACTTGAGTTTTGGATTGAAGTGTATTTATGTTTCGTGGAGTGGAATTATTTGTTTTGGAAATGTTAGTTGTGGAATTATATATGGTGGTTTTGTGAAGTTGATTATGTGGTATGGTGCATAATAGAATTATGTGAATAGTAATTATGTGGCATTGAGTGTATTGGAATTCTGTGGAGTGGGATTGTGTGTGTGAAATTGATGTAACATAATTACAATCAAAGGTGGCCTTTGATTGTGCTCAAATTCACAAAACCTTAGAACATGTAAAAACGTGTCCAAATATAAAAAAAAACATGCAGAGACAGCCCCTAGCGATATTTGTGTTCATGAATTCTGCGGGGAGCTTGAACAATGTAAGTGTATAGGGGACATTTTTCTAGCAGAAGGAAACATGTTGGCTTTAGTCCCAAACCAATAAGGGGAGAGTTGCTAAGACATGCACAGCAGTGGATTACTCATGATATTTTATGTGCCTCCAAAATCCAAGATACAATACATAGCCAATATAACACACGGTTATCCGCTTTTTTGCCTGAACATGCGTTTTAATGGAAAGCTATAAATTGGATTGATTGTCATCAAATTCTTGTTAGCCCTAATTAGCCATAAAAGGTTTTTTGGCACCTCTCCGGGTATTCGCTCCAAGTCAGTGAGTAAATTAAGTAAAAGTATTTGGAGCACAAAAAACGGTTTTGTTTACTCGAAGGAATCAGCGAGGAACTAATCAGCCCCTGCTGTCATTACTACAGAATTATTTGCAGTTTTTACTCTAAAAAAGCCCAGGTGGCCACAAATGTTTGGCTGTTAAACTTGGTCATGCGCACATATTCCTTTTTTGAGTTTAGAAAGCTTTATTAAATAAGATATGCAAAGTAAAACATCATTACAGGAATAAATGGCAATGAAAACAGATAGAAAGGCATTAAAATGAAACAATATGCAATGCAATCCCCAGAAGGGGTAAACACACTGTACCAAGGAACAAAGCTTTTAAAGGTATTTTTGTTTTGTGGGAGGGAAAGGAGAAAGAAAAAAAAAGAGAGGGGAAAGGGAGGAAGAAAATGAGGGCAACCTAGGATACAAATTCAGTACATGAAATTACTATAATGAAATAAAAAATGAAAAACAACAGTAAACATCATTAAAAGATGAGGGAATAAAAGGTAAATATTCAGGGGACGTGTCTGGAAAGAAAATCAGTTAAAGGCAACCATAACTAGTCTTTTTGATTAGTAAAGGTACAGTGGTGGCAAAGGCGCGATCAAGCCTAATGACATAACAAATTCCACCAAGCATTATACGAGATTTTTGAAGTATCTTTCCAGTTGATTTTTAATTATCTGAATAGAAATTGCTATAAAAAGATCTATACATTTACATACATTACAATGAACATTCCATATAGGTGAGGAACCACCCCAAAAATATGCACAATCTCAAAGGGAAAATCTGTGGCTAAAATATCATTTAGTTTTGACCAAATGCGAGGCCAAAGGGACTTAACCAACTGGCAGAGAAAAAACATGTGGACGAAATCACTATTGTTGTGTGAGCATGACCAACATTTTTGGGGAATCAAGTAACTTGAATTTGTGTAAATCAGGAGTTAAAAAAAGTCTATTGTAAAAAAATGAAAAGTCTGTGTGTTGCTGGTGGAACAAGACACTGTATGTATTATTGACCAAATAGCATCCCAAACCTGTAGAGAAAATTCTTGAGCTAGGTATTTTTATTATAAAAGCTCAAATTTAAATTTGAGACTATCAGTAGTGGAATGGAAAGGTATTTTATAAATAGCAGCAGCTCTGAAAGGAATAGAAAAATCTGGTGGAGATGAGAGAATCGGGACAGTGGTGGTTAGGGGACTACTCTGAGAAATAATAGAGGTTAGGGCATGTTTAAGTAAGGGAAATTGGGAGGAATGTGCGTTAGAGAGATTAAAAGTGTCACTGATGTCTGGGAAAGTTCTCAAGGAATTATCTTTAAGTAAGTGATCATAGGTAATGATACCTTTGTCAATCCATTCTTTCCAAAAAAGCGCTCTGTTATTAATCTTTAGGAATTTATTGTACCAGATCGGAGTCAAAAGTGAAGATTAGCTTGTGAGAGAAAGGAGCGGAACAATGAAAGAGCAAGTGCTTTGTACTGTTTAAAAATAGGGGTAATAAATCTCTTCGGAGGTTGAGATAAGCGAGTAGCTATAAGGAAAGAAAAAGGAGCGAGTTGCACAAGTTCTATGGAGCTCCAGGCTGTTAAGGGAGGAGAAGATGAATCTGTTAGGAAAGGCCAAATTTGTTTTAAAGTAAAGGCCGAATGAACTCTAGAAATGTTAGGGAATTTAACCCCACCCAAATCTTTAGGTTGTTAAAAGCGAAATAGAGAAATCCTAGCTTTGCGATTATTCCATAAGAATTTTGTTAGGAGGCGATTTATAGTTTAAAAAAAAAAATGCGGGAGAGAGATAGGAAGCATCGAAAGATAAAAGTTGACAATAGGAATTAGCATAATTTTAACAGTTGCTAGCCTCCCCCACCAAGATAAGAAAAGGGGGGACCAACCATCTAAGAGTGAGGAGACCTTTTTAAGTATATCCTTCTGATTGATTGTAATGGTTTCTCCAATAGTTTTGGCTTACAGAATACCTAAACACTTAAGGGCCCATTAGGATGTCGGGTGGATCGCAACACATTTCCCCCCGCCATATTACAATAGCGGGGGGACCGCGGCGGACGTAAACACCATCCACTGCTTTTCTGCCCCGGTCGCCTTGCAATATTATAAATGCATGACGCGCCCGCAACTGTGGTGGGCGCATCATAATATGGTAGGCGGGACCACCGCACAGTTCACGGGCGGTCCCGTTTTCCGCGAGGATGGCAGGCGGGCAAAGTCCACCTGCCATCCCAATGGGGGCCTTAATATTTCTGGGATTCCATTCAAAGCCAGATCCCTAGACCATATGAGAGAGACAGAATGGTATACAACCTTTACCACGCATTTTTTACCACGCAATACCATTACCACGCATTTTTTACCAGGCAAAAACTTTTACCACGCATACTTTTACCACAAATACTTTTACCACGCAAGTACTTTTACAACGCATATACTTTTACAACGCATTATATTTGTAAGTATGTTTAATGATAAATATGGAATTTAGATTTGATTTTTGTTTATTTATTATTTATTTATTTATGTTTTTATATAAAATATAGATATTTATAAAAAAAAAATTAATTGAGTATTTATTGTTAATAACAATTGTAAAATATAAATAACTGGAAAAATGTATTATGGATATTTTTATTATTATTTTTAAGAATTGTTAAGAATGATTGTATTATTTAAATTATTTATGGTAATTATATTATTATATATAATAAAAAATTACTAGAGTAGTATTTGAAAAATATTATTAAAAACAATATATATTAAGAATTTTATTTTTAAAAGAGTATTTGATAAGAATTTAAATTGTAATAGAGTATTTTTGGTGTTAATAACATAATTTAAAAATATTTATATTATTTGTTAATTAAAAAAATATTTAAAATATATATATTATAAATTAATGTTTGAGTACTTTTTAATTGGAAATTATATTTAGTGTATTAAAATATATATTATTTTAAATTTTTGGTACATTAAATAATTGAAAAATTAGTTTAACTTTATTTTGGAAAATAAAATGATCTTTAAACATTATTAAAATATTTAATACATTATATATAATTTATTAAATAATAAAAAAGAGTATTTATTTGAAGTAACATTATTTATATTTATAAATACAAGTTTATAGAGTAAGATTAATAAATTAATAATTAATTTACTATTGGGTTCCCACGGTTTAACATTGAATCCAATGGCAGCCATTGTCCTTCTTTTATTTTCATGACATAGCCTATGTGTCCCGCGATACATAGAACAGATGAGAAAAAGAAGATGAAAGAAGAAAGAAAAAAGAGAACAGGAAAAAGAATACAGGTAAGAAGTAAAAAAGATTAATTATCCTTAAAAGAAGTTATTGTAAGAAGTATTGAATGTATTTTAGAAAGTCACAAAGTTACGATAACTTGTATCAAAATATTTTATTAAATAAAAAAAATATATAACAATATAGCATTATGTAATATATTTTTTATACATATTTTTGATAATTTTTTCCGATAGGGAAACATTTTAAAATAAATAAATTCATTTTATTAATAAATAACTAAATAAATAGTCCTTTGTTTATTGTTGCAGCTTTCTAATACGTATTGACGTTAACGTAAAGCGTAAGCGGCCATTTTGAACAGGATCCAAGGAGGAAGCAGCTGGAAGCTGATCTGCATCCAGGTAGGAAAGATTTAAAACTTTATTATATGTTTAGATTAACAAAAAAGTTAAGATATATTGAAAGGAAAGGGTAAGGAGAGGTTGCTTAATACGTAAATGTTGTTATGTACGTTTAAAATACATGTCGCCGATCAAATAGCTAGAATATGCCTAAGTCGGGTGTGGGAGGGAAATAATTTAGTGGTTTAAATTGTTTAATAAAAAATGTATTCTGAAATGTTAGATAGATAAGATGAGTATATTTGGGAATTTTTAGAATTGTACAGTATAAATGAAAATAAAGATGCATTTTTGAAAGATTCTTTTGTTCTTTGGAAAACTTAGGATAGGAGTTGAAGAGGTTAATTAATTGTTGGAAAAAGCTTCGTCGAAAACAAATAGATGTATTTCTATGTTTTTAACTTAGGGAAGTTCTTAAATGGAAGTGATGTTTTGCTGTTTATTAATGAGAATCTATACGTGGTTTGAAATAGAATGGTTTTTTTGGTCACATAATGGTATTTAAATCAAAAGAGTTGTTATTTTGTGGATTTATATTTAGATGAGTTTCGAGATAGGGTTGAGTAAAAATTTAAATATATTGTTTCTTTGTTTTAAAAAAAATAAAGTTTCGGAAAAACCAAAAAGTTGATGAATTAATGAAAATATGTATGCTATTGTGAGTATGAAATAATTTTTAAAAGGAAAATTAAAAAATTTGTTACATCTGATTCTGTCACAATGTTTTTAAATGAAAAAAAAATGACAGAAGATAGTAATGGAATGTCTTTTCAATAATAAACAAAAAAAATTTAGAATTTATAATATATACAATAATAGATGATAATTTTGAAAAAAACACCAATTGGAAAAATAATGGGACATGATTTTCTCACTATAACATCAATCCTTTAAACAAAAAAATATAGATAAATATCTTGAATGTTTTCATGAAGCTTTTAGTTCACAATTTTAAGAAAAGAGCAGTAAAGATTTTTATAGTATTTTTTCAAAAATGCATACATTTATACTTTAAAAAAATATTATTGGAAAGATTTAGAAAATTTTAATTTATAATGGTGAGTTTATCAACTTAAAAAAAATTAAATATTTGGATTGTTTTTAAAATAAGGAAATTAAAAACGATCACAATTAAATAAAAACACCCAACTTATTTAAATTTCTTTGTTTAAATTTGGAAAAATGTTTTAGCCAAATACATTCAGACAGGGATACATTTTTGAGCAAAGCAGGAAGGTAATGTGAAGATGATGTTTAAAAACTTAAGATGTTAGCTAGATTTTCAAGGTAATCTAAAGCCACACACAACGAAAATTGTTGTAAAAGTGCCAATAGTCTCTCGGACATTTCCTTTGTTTTATGGGTTATTCGTGGGTTTAGACTACCTGTAAGAGTTTGAGAAATTCTCATTTCCTGAAAACGTTGCTCCTTCTTCAAAGTTTCCAGAAAAGAGTAGAAATTAGGGTGGGGTTTTCCAATTGTATGATTGAAGGAGTTGTGCCCTCCCTCAATAGCATTATTTGTTTTAGCCTCTCCCTGTAAGCAAGTCGAATAACAGTTCCACCACTCCACATTGAAACGTGGCTTCCTCCTGCGACCCAATCTGCTTAGGTGTCCAATCCATGTGTCTTCCATATAATTTAGAATGGGTGCCAATTTTTCTTCATTTGCTATGTAATAATCAGATTCTGTAATGGCAGTGTAGTACTCGTCTACACTTTCGGGAGGGACAAAACAAAGAGCAGTTAGTTTTTTAAATTCTACCTGTAGTTTGCTGTCTGAGGAGTATTCTGTAACCAGGGGTGTTTTTTGTAATTTACGCCAGAATGCCTGGGAAAAATGGAAAAAACACCCCTGAATTTGGGTATCCGTGTACGTTTTTGTGATTACATTAATCATGCTCAATTCAAAATCAATGATAATTTTCCTAGGGCTTTGGGTTGTGGTAGATTTAATAAGTAATAATAGTTCAGTGTAGGTTGCAGAAGTCTTATCAGGCAGCAAACTATATACTAGGGGAATAACATTATTATTTATTTTGGCGTGTATAGTATAAATTTGGGTGAATGGATGGGGTGTACTTTTAAACGTCCCATCTATCATCCAAATTTCAATATTTTCCAGTTTAACAAGATTTCTAGGTGTACTAAAAATTAATATACGTTTCTGAGGGTTTTCATTATCATGCAGGAGGAAAGGTTCATCAGAAAAAGAAATAGTGAGTTTGTGAGGAATAACTATATCAGAAAAGGTATGGGGGGTATTTATTTGTGTATTACTTGCCTGCTTTTGACGTTGAATAATTCTTCTCAAATTATGTATTGTAGGCATATTACTAGCTATATGATCTGGGTCATGCTGAGCAACCTCTCTTAAAATACTTCCTGTTGAATCATTGGAGATGCATGCAAGTTCCTTCATTAGATTCACAGCTTCTCTGACATCAACATCCATTGCAGAGGCAGAGTGGTTATGGTCAGTTGTTTTTGCAATAATGTCATCCACCGTAACCGCTCTGCCGCTGCAACGGGTTGAGAAGTATTGCACGCATCTCCAATGATTTCTTGGGAAACTTCTCCTTTCCTTGCAATATATGTAACCCATATGATTTAAAAGATTGTTTCCTTTTCTGGATTTGATGTAATTTGCTTTTGGTAGAGCAGACATTATCTGAAAAGTAAAAAAAGAAAAAAATTGTTTGAGTTAATTTATTATTTTAGATTTACATAATACCTACATAATATCCTGCACTTTATCTATTGCAGCACTTAAGTGGAGTTACATTACTGATTGATAACCCTATACTATTCTGCTCTTTCATTATTGCAGCAATTAAATTGAGATGGAATAGTATTTATTACCTTTACACTATCCAGAACTTTCCCTACTGTAGCACTTACCTAGAGTTCAAATAGTAATTAATACCCCTACACTATCCAGCACTTACCATAATGCAGCACTTACCTGGAGTTAAAATAGTAATTAATACTTTTACACTATCCAGCACTTTCTCAAATGCAGCACTTACCTGGAGTATTAATTGTAATTAATACCCCTACACTATCCAGCACTTTCCCTAATGCAGCACTTACTTGGAGATAGATTAGTCATTAATACACATACACTATCCTGCACTTTCTCTACTGTAGCACTTTCAGAGAGTCAAAAAAAACATTTTAAACACTGTCATTATACTTTTGATTAGATTTACCTTCTTAGTGTTGTGTGTTTTTCTTATTTGGTTGTCAGATTGGCTTGGATTTGATTTTCTTATGGAATCTCAAGCGTTGGTGGGTAATCTATAAACAAAAACAAATATGTTTTTGAATGTTTTTGGTTTTAAATGTTTTATGAAATCTGGTAAATGTCTGCATTTACTTCGCACCAACTCTACACTTTCACTACTACAGCACTTTCTAGGAGTTAGAATAGTAACTGATACCCCTACAATATTCAGCACTTTCCCTAATGAAGCAGTTACCTGGAGTTAGAATAGTTTTTAATACCATAACACTATCCAGCACTTTCCCTAATGCAGCACTTTCTTGGAGTTAGAATAGTAATTAATACCCTTATACTATCCAGCACGTTTTTTAATGCAGCACTCACCTGGAGTTAGAATAGTAATTAATACCCTTACACTATCCAACACTTTCCCTAATGCAGCACTTACCTGGAGTTAGAATAGTAATTAATACCCTTACACTATCCAGCACTTTCCATAATGCAGCACTTTCTAGAAGTTATAATGGTAATTAATACCCTTACACTATCCAGCACTTTCTCTAATGAAGCACTTACCTGGAGTTAGATTAGTAAATAATACACTTACACTATCCAGCACTTTCCCTAATGCAGCACTTACCTGGAGTTAGAATAGTAATTAATACCCCTACACTATCCAGCACTTTCTCTAATGCAGCACTTACCTGGAGTTAGATTAGTCATTGATACCCCTCCACTATCCAGCATTTTCCCTAATGCAGCACTTACCTGGAGTTAGATTAGTCATTGATACCTCTCCACTATCCAGCACTTTCCCTAATGCAGCACTTACCTGGAGTTAGATTAGTCATTGATACCTCTCCACTATCCAGCACTTTCCCTAATGCAGCACTTACCTGGAGTTAGATTAGTCATTGATACCCCTCCACTATCCAGCACTTTCCCTAATGCAGCACTTACTTGGAGTTAGATTAGTAATTAATACACATACAATATCCGGCACTTTCTCTACTGTAGCACTTTAAAAGAGTTGAAAAAAATATTTTAATCACTGTTATTGTACTTTTGATTAGATTTACCTTCTTAGTGTGGTGTGTTATTCTTGTTTGGTTGTCAGATTGGCTTGGATTTGATTTTCTTATGGAATCTCAAGAGTTGAAGGGTAATCTATAAACAGAAAAAAATATGTTTTTGTAAATTGTTGGTTATAAATGTTTTACGGAAATTGGAAAATGTCTGCATTTTAGTTGAATAGTTTAACGTTTACAAAATTTTTACTTTGTACCAACTGTACACTTTCACTACTACAGCACTTTCTAGGAGGTAGAATAGTAACTGATACCCCTACACTATCCAGCACTTTCCCTAAAGCAGCACTTACCTGGAGTTAGAATAGTAATTAATACCCCTCCACTATCCAGCACTTTCCCTAACGAAGCAGTTACCTGGAGTTAGAATAGTTTTTAATACCCTAACACTATCCAGCACTTTCCCTATTGCAGCATTTTCTTGGAGTTAGAATAGTAATTAATACCCGTATACTATCCAACACTTTTTCTAATGCAGCACTTACCTGGAGTTAGAATAGTAATTAATACCCTTACACTATCCAACACTTTCCCTAATGCAGCACTTACCTGGAGTTAGAATAGTAATTAATACCCTTACACTATCCAGCACTTTCCATAATGCAGGACTTTTTTGAAGTTAGAATAGTAATTAATACCCTTACACTATCCAGCACTTTCCCTAATGCAGCACTTACCTGGAGTTAGAATAGTAAATAATACCCTTACACTATCCAGCACTTTCCCTAATGCAGCACTTACCTGGAGTTAGAATAGTAATTAATACCCCTCCACTATCCAGCACTTTCCCTAATGCAGCACTTACCTGGAGTTAGATTAGTCATTGATACCTCTCCACTATCCAGCACTTTCCCTAATGCAGCACTTACCTGGAGTTAGATTAGTCATTGATACCTTTCCACTATCCAGCACTTTCCCTAATGCAGCACTTACCTGGAGTTAGATTAGTCATTGATACCCCTACACTATCCTGCACTTTCTCTAATGCAGCACTTACCTGGAGTTAGATTAGTCATTGATACCCATACACTATCCAGCACTTTCCCTAATGCAGCATTTACTTGGAGTTAGATTAGTCATTGATACCCCTCCACTATCCAGCACTTTCCCTAATGCAGCACTTATCTGGAATTAGATTAGTCATTGATACCCCTCCACTATCCAGCACTTTCCCTAATACAGCACTTACTTGGAGATAGATTAGTCATTAATACCCTTACACTATCCAGCACTTTCTCTACTGTAGCACTTTCAAAGAGTCAAAAAAAATATTTTAATCACTGATATTGTACTTTTCATTAGATTTACCTTATTAGTGTGGTGTGTTTTTCTTGTTTGGTTGTCAGATTGGTATGGATTTGATTTTCTTATGGAATCTCAAGAGTTGAAGGGTAATCTATAAACGGAAAAAAATATGTATTTGTAAGTTTTTGGTTATAAATGTTTTATGGAAATTGGAAAATGTCTGCATTTTAGTTGAACAGTTTAATGTTTCCAAAATGTTTACTTTGTAACAACTGTACACTTTCACTACTACAGCACTTACCTGCAGTTACATTAGTTATTGATACCGCTACACTATCGAGCACTTTCCCTAATGCAGCACTTACCTGGAGTTAGAATAGTAATTAATGCACTTTCCCTAATGCAGCACTTACCTGGAGTTAGATTAGTCACTGATACCCCTACACTATCCAGCACTTTCTCTAATGCAGCACTTACCTGGAGTTAGATTAGTCATTGATACCCATACACTATCCAGCACTTTCCCTAATGCAGCATTTACTTGGAGTTAGATTAGTCATTGATACCTCTCCACTATCCAGCACTTTCCCTAATGCAGCACTTACCTGGAGTTAGATTAGTCATTGATACCCCTCCACTATCCAGAACTTTCCGTAATGCAGCACTTACTTGGAGTTAGATTAGTAACTAATACACATACACTATCCGGCACTTTCTCTACTGTAGCACTTTCAAAGAGTCAAACAAAATATTTTAATCACTGTTATTGTACTTTTGATTACATTTACCTTCTTAGTGTGGTGTGTTATTCTTGTTTGGTTGTCAGATTGATTTGGATTTGATTTTCTTATGGAATCTCAAGAGTTGAAGGGTAATCTATAAACAGAAAAAAAATATGTTTTTGTAAATTTTTGGTTATAAATGTTTTATGGAAATTGGAAAATGTCTGCATTTTAGTTGAACAGTTTAATGTTTCCAAAATGTTTACTTTGTAACAACTGTACACTTTCAATACTACAGCACTTACCTGCAGTTACATTAGTTATTGATACCCCTACACTATTCAGCACTTTCCCTAATGCAGCACTTACCTGGAGTTAGATTAGTCATTGATACCTCTCCACTATCCAGCACCTTCCCTAATGCAGCACTTACCTGGAGTTAGATTAGTCATTGATACCCATACACTATCCAGCACTTTCCCTAATGTAGCATTTACTTGGAGTTAGATTAGTCATTGATACCCCTCCACTATCCAGCACTTTCACTAATGCAGCACTTACCTGGAGTTAGATTAGTCATTGATACACCTCCACTATCCAGCACTTTCCCTAATGCAGCACTTAACTGGAGTTAGAATAGTAATTATTACCCCTCCACTATCCAGCACTTTCCCTAATGCAGCACTTACTCGGAGATAGATTAGTAATTAATACACATACACTATCCTGCACTTTCTCTACTGTAGCACTTTCAGAGAGTCAAAAAAAACAATTTAATCACTGTTATTGTACTTTCGATTAGATTTACCTTCTTAGTGTGGTGTGTTTTTCTTGTTTGGGTGTCAGATTGGCTTGGATTTGATTTTTCTTATGGTATCTCAAGAGTTGCTTGGTAATCTATGAACAGAAAAAAATATGATTTTGTATGTTTTTGGTTTTAATTGTTTTATGAATACTGGAAAATGTATATATATATCAGTTCAAAAGTTTACTACTGAGATTATTGATGTATTTTAAAATGGAAAATTATCTTACTTTCAACAACTTTTTAATGTTGATGTATTCTGTTTTATATTGAATCTTGTCGATTTTCTAGTTTTTTGATGGCTTTCTTTGTTGTCAGTTCTGTTGGCAAGTATGCTTTGGTCAGAGGGCTGTTATAATATTAAAAAAATATGTAATGTCATTATTTATTTAAATGTTACTAAAGCAAGTGTTAGAAAAATCTAATACACTACACAGTTTCGCAATATCTGAACTTTGTTTGAGTAAGAATAATATCACAGATTTTTATATCGTTTCACACTTTACTTACTTACTGCTGAAAAATGAAGGAGTTATAACAGAAATAGATTACCATTTTTTACAACAAAAAAAATCACTTATCATGTATCTTTTTATGAAATACAAAAATATATTTACCGTGTTTTTAACTAGATGTTTGTATTTCAATATAGTTTGTTGCTTCTTCAATCCTCCTTTTAATCTGTTGATAAATACGATATAAAATTAAAATATTGTTTCATGTTTTTATGGTATAAAAAATATTAATTTTTTTTTCAAAAAAGTATATATTTACCGGTAAATAAATGTGCAAGAGGAATGTAGTTATTGTAACAAAATCCTTTATTTGGAGAGGTTGTTGTAGCAACAGAGTTCGTGGGAGTTGTCCTATTAAATAAAATAATTATTGAGTGTTATTGAAAATTAATTTAAAATATTGTTTAGATTTCAAATCAAATTGTAAGAATAATTAATTATATAATTATCGAAAATAAATGTTTTAGGCATTGGTACTGATATATGTAGGTTACTTGTTAGAAACGTCAAATTTAATTTTTAACGTTTAAAAGACCATTTAGTTATTATTTCGGTTAATCATTTCTCTAACTTACTTGTATAGATGCGAAAAATGCTCCAAAATATGCTACTGCTATTATCAAGTTGAAGGGTCAGAGGGTCAGCTTTTGACGTCTGGTTTCTCTGGGAGTTGTTAACCAACTGATTATAAAATGGTGTCTGGCTTGTATTTATAAGTTTTTTACAAGTATATTGTTTATTTATGAGAAATACCTCTTTAGTAAGCTATTTTAAATATCTGTTTAAAAATGTGGAAACTAATAATTTAATTTCTTGTGAAAAACAGTATTGTATAGTGATATTTCATGAAAATCGTTTCGTTTTGGCATCCATTTTGGATGTATTGTTGTGGTTTGATTTCATGAAAAGAGTTGAAGGACAAAAACAATTACTGTTTACTTTAAAATGGTTTCAGATTGCAGCTCTGTGTTTCTATAATGATAGTTTCCTTGTTAAATGTATTGTTTTACTTGTAAAATACATTTTTATTTAATCGTCGATTTGGTAAAATATGTAAATTTTCAACTAATAGTAGTATTAATTTTTAAACTCGAGTATTAAATTTCATACTCGAGTATTAAATTTTATAAATCGGTCATATTTCGTAATCGTGTAAAAACTATTGTTTAGTGATATATCATTAAATTCGATTCGTTTTGGCATCCATTTTGTATGTATTGTTGTGGTTTGATTTAATGAAAAGAGTAGAAGGACAAATAAAAAAATAGATTAGTTAAAAAACATTTCAAATGGAAGCTGTGTGTTTCTATAATGTTAGTTTTATCGTTAAATTTATTGTTTTATTTGTAAAGTACATTTTTATATAATTGTTAATTTGATAAAATATGTAATTGTTCTACTAATAATAGTATACATTTTTTTACTCGAGTATTAATTTTAATACTCGAGTATTAATTTTTAGAAATCAGTACTATTTCGTAATATAACGTTTAGTTTTTTCCCACTTTTTAATACACTTCCCCACCCAAAACCCCTATTTTCCCTGGATCCCGTCCCAGGTTTTATTTGACAAATTAAATTTTTTTTAATATTTTTGCGTTGTAATGGTATGCGTTTTAAAAGGTATCGTTGTAATGGTAGTTTTCCACTAAATACATGATATTGCGTTGTAATAGTATTCGTTGTAAAATACTGCGTTGTAATAGTATTTGCGTTGTAAAAAATGCGTTGTAAAAGTATGCGTGGTAAAAGTATGCGTTGTAACGTCATACATCCGATGAAAAAGGATTGCAGTCTTTATGCAGAAAGACACAATTGCCCCAAAAAGTGTAAAGATCTACCTGAGGAATTGCCACCTTTTTGGAACGTAAGGGATGAATTATTCCCAGAAGGTAATATAATCTTAAAATCAGGCAAAATCCTACCACTAGCAGGTTTAAGGGAGCACATTGCTAACTCAGCACACAAGATCTATTTAAGGAAAAATCTCTAAAAAGCCAAGGTGAGAGCAGAAGTATAGTTCCCTTCCATGAACCAATTAGTAGAAGGAAAAGTTAAAGATTGCCATGCCTGTAGCCTAAGTGACCAATCCAAGAATACATGCAAGACATCGTTAATACATACTAGCTTTCCCCCCCTCCCATGAGACACATTGGGGTTAAATATTTCAGGTCCCATTCAAGTGTGAGGGTTCCAAGACAAATATATCCTAGTACTCATTGATTAATATACTAATTGGATAACCACAACATTTGTAAATACGATCAATATGAAAACTCACAGAAATTTCTTAACATAGGTATTTTCTGCTGATGGGATCTCCTGCACCTTAATCACCGATAATGGTGTTCAATTTTTGTAAGAAGAAATGAAGAATTTTCTAAGTGGCATGTCCATCAATCACATTGGAACCTTGCTGTATTGTCCTAAAGCTAATGGAAGGGTGAAAAGGGTCAAAGGGATGATTACAGAAACTATCCACTTAGCCTTACCCTCTTCCAATCCCATTGAGCAAACAGTAATGAATACGCTGTGGTCCTATCATACCATTCTCAATTCGGTCACAGGTTATCTCCATTTGAAATGCTGAGAGGCAAGAAACCTGGCACAATATTAACTCTACGGGGCAGATTCCGATGCAGGCAGGAGACGTTCGGCGCCCTCCTGCCTGCATCAGATTGTGCCATTCGAATTCCTTTACCCCGAGACATTCTGATGGGCTTGGTTGGAAAGGAGTCTGACTCGGTTTCACGGATGGCTTCCGACGTACTCGGAGAGGCCGCCGCCACCCGGAAACCCTTCAGTACTCCCCCGGCTGGCTCTTTCTGGCAGAGGGAGTAAAATGGCAGTTTCCCACTGCCTTTTTATGTTGGTCTTGCTGGCACTAAAAGGCAGTGGGAAACAGGGCCCCCATCAGTGCGAGGCCCCCGAAAGGGGGCACCTACATTTGATCCCTGCACCCCATGTTAGGCCCCTTATGGTGCCTGCCACAGAGTGCAGGTATGAACTGCACCCCTGTTCTTTCAATAAGAGCATGCATTCCATTTGTAATGCATGCTCCCATTGAAAGGTATAGGCATTCGACCGAACAGGGTTCGGCTGCATCCTACTTGCAGGCCTTCCTTTACCCTTGGAGTCTAGTCCAGGTTTTCCAGCCCTTTGGGCCAGCATTGAGCGACCGAGCGTTAGCAGTGAAGGAGGCAGCAAGGCAGCAAGGGAGCAGCGAAGGGAGCCAAGAAAATGCCGCCCAAAAACGCCCAGGGAATATCGGGTGGTTTTCTCTTCCAGCAGCTCACCCAGAGCATGACGGCCCCTGTCCGCCAGCTCAGCGGGTAAAGACGGCGCTTCACATCTGTAACATTAGGCATCTACACTCAACCGCAGGACTGTGGGATAGTCCAGCTGAGGGGATCAGGCTGCGAGTGGCAGCTGCGGCTGCAGTCATGGTCATGGCTGGGGTCGCGTCTGCTGAGCCCATTGGAAGGGCATGCCAGATCAGCTGTTTGTGAGTCCTTCTTCCTCCCTTTTCGCACGCCAAGTACTTTTGTATTGTAACTCCGCCTCACCCGGAATCATCAGCTAGCAGGCACCCTAATATTACCAAAATGTGGAGAGTGGAGGGGAGTTGAGCGGAAGCAATTAAGAAGTGGGCACACTGTCAAACTGGGAGAGCCATCTTGCCAACCTTCCTGATTGCTAGGGGTCTTGCCAGTGGCCCTGGGGTCCTGGTACTGAGCAGCCCGTCAGCTTGCCTGTCAACCACCAGCCCAGGGAAGAGGTGTGCAGGTGAACAGACGTCACGTGAGTGTGCATACCCACTCATTAGGGGGGCCAATGAAAACTTGACAACCTGGCGGGCCTGGTCTGACCTTCAGTTTCTACAAACCCAACAACTTTATTACTAAGTCACCAGGCACCAAAACCCGACAATATATACCTCAGCCTCTTTCAAGTAGTGAGGTGCGAGGTGGTTACAACAGCGAATAGGGAACCATGAGGTCAGGCATTGTGAGGAAGGCTCCTACTAAACCAAGACCACAATATATGGCAATGAAACATAAAAATGGGGGCAATAATGGGCCTAGCGATATCAGCCCACTTGACTCTGGCCCAGACAGCCATAAAACAAAACGTGAAAAACCTGAAGAATCACAAGTCAATCAGGCAGCCAACATGACTCCTCGTACTCATCCTTGCCCTAGCCCCACCAACAGTCTGTCTTTAAACTGAACATTTAATGGTACAATTAACGACCTTTGAAGCCTTTCAAGCCATGTGGAAAAAACTATTTCAACTGCAATAGGAAAGGGAGTCGCGGCTATCCTAAGGCTGGTCAAGGCTGGTCAAGAACTAATTAACTTAGAAGGGATACCACCAATGAGAAACCCTTGTTACTTTCAGCCCAAGATATATACAAAATTTTTCAAATTTTGCTGTTCATCCTATGTGGGAAGGGTATTCCCAGAAGTGGGTCCCGTGCTCACTACGCCACTGGAGTCAAGATATCCTGGCTGAAGACGGCCCTAGGATGATTGCTTCCGGTCCAGGGAAGACATGGCTTGGCAGTTCGGGCTGAACGGTTCCCTTGAGGCACAGGGTCAAGACTGATTTGCATATGGCCATGTCTGAGCTGGGGTGGCTTGGTGAGCAAAATAACGATGGATTAAACCCAGATCTGTGACTGGGGGTGAATGTTTTGCCATTGTGCAACATTCCGTCCATTATCATGTGTGTTTTGCTGTTAACCCTATGTGCGAAGGGTATGCCCAGACATGGTCCGGTGCTCACTACGCCCCTGGAGTCAAGCTATCCTGGCTGATGAAGGCTGACAGCCAGAAACCGGTCCTAGGATGCTTGATTCCAGTCCAGGGAAGACTTGGCTTGCCAGTTCGGACTGGACTGTTCCCATGAGGCACAGGGTCAAGACTGATTTGCATATGGCCATGTCTGAACTGAGTTGGCTTAGTGAGCAAAATAACAATGGATCAAACCCAGATCTGTGACTGCGGGTGAATGTTTTGCCATTGTGGAACATTCCGTCCATCATCTTGTGTGTTTTGATGTTCATCCTATGTGGGAAGGGTATGCCCAGACGTGGGTCCCGTGCTACTACCCCACTGGAGTCAAGGATCCTGGATGATGAAGGCTGATAGCCAGAAACCGGTTGTGCGGATGCTTGATTCCGGTCCAGGGAAGACATGGCTTGGCAGTTCGGACTTGAATGTTCCCATGAGGCACATGGTCAGACTGATTTGCATAGGGCCATGTCTGAACTGGGGTGGCTTGGTGAGCAACATAACAATGGATTAAACCCAGATCTGTGACTGGGGGTGAATGTTTTGCCATTGTGTAACATTCCGTTCATCATCTTGTGTGTTTAGCTGCATTAACAATGCGGCGCATCATGGCGCAAGGATAAACAGATGCATGTCACCTCTGCCGGCGTCAGGTTGGCGCAGTGCTGGAGTTGTGTCCAGGAAGTGAATGCGAGCATGAGAGCATTTTGAAGTCGGTTTAACAGATACTCGACTGCCTCAGTGGGCTCCGTTTTAAAATTAAATACGGAAGCTCCACGGTATGCTTGAGGCGAGCGCCACCTGCTGTCTCAAATTAAAATTACTTCAAACAACAGTCTTCTGCCCCTGGACTGCACATAAGCTGTGTATGGGATATGGTGCTTTAATAAGTTTCAGCTGCTGGATTTGTACTCTAAAGCAAAAGTCATAATAATGTTTTTTTTACAACAGCGCTAACTGTATCCAGGCCTCAGTTCTGATACAATTTATAAGAGCAGTCATTCTTTGGAGCATGGTTAATATTTACTGGCCCACCTATCTTTTCCTTCAAATTTCAGATGAACTTCCTATGGAATGGGGAGTCTGGTGCCAAGTATCTTTGGCCTATGTGGAAGTTTTTGAGCTTGAAGACACTTAGCCCACAAATAAAATTGTCTTTATTAAATCCTTGTTTAGGTGGCGTAGGTTTGACAGAATACAAAAACCTACCTCCTTTGGAGAATGGTGGTAATGGGGATGCATTTCACCAAGCAGTAAAGAAATTAAGCTTAAGATTTGGAAAATACAAAAAACAGTGATGCAAAGCATCACATAATATTCATGTGCACAAAAAAAAGACGAATCGATAGATGGCTGTGGGGCATATTAGCAAGGAATAGCGATATTTATAGAAAAATGGCGTTCGCGCATTTTTTTTATTGCTGCCTATCGATGGATATGTTAGCAGCCAAAACATGCTATTAGCAAAGTTTTTCTCCATTGTGCTAAAATATCCAGCTGCGAAATGCATGAATATCGCTGCAAATCCAACCATATTCACGCATTAAGGCCAATGGGGACTTAACCTGACAATCCACCTCCCAATTCATAAACATGTAAGTCATGTTGTTAGCAGGCGTTAGATTATAGCGATAATCGCGCTTAGCGCAATTTTTTTAATCGCTTTGCCTGCCTTGATAATAGGCGATAGCTGTGTTAACAGCTTGGGTACGCCCACTTCGCATGTCATTAGCGATAAATATTGCTGACCTGCAAAGCAGGCCCTAAACCAGTCGCTATCGCCTGAAAGCTGTCACTCGCAGCTGTTACTGATAAGGCGATAAAAATATTGCCGCTTTAGCGGCAAAAAGTGCAGCTAAAGCGGCGATATGGCCCTTGCTACTATGCCCCCATGTCTCTGTTCTACGAACTTTGGCAGAGTTTTGTGAATTTGAGTCCATCACTTACTATCTGGTGTTAAGGGATCAAATAATAATGAAGACTGAAAAGCAACAACAAAAAAGGCAGACTGTGGGCAGGTACAGAAATCTCATTGAGTGCTCCTACAAGCATTGCTAAGGGGATTGAGCAATAAGGAAAATTTATGAATGAAATTAGAGGTCAAAGCATGAAATATACAAGTCCAGGTTCCCATATTTGTGTGGTAAAGAGCATGTCAAAAAGTAGGAAAAAAATAATTTGAGAACAGGAATTTTATTTACAAAAGGTGGATCAATTTGCTGATCCTGTTTTGTCACTGTTGGCATTAGCACCCCATGCATTTGTTTATCATGTAGTATGTGGGAGCGGTGGTTCTGCAGTGTGTGGGGAAGATGGGAGTTGAAGAGGAACTGTACTTGTGAGGATGCTGTGGTTGTGAAGCTGCTCCTGAGGAATACACTTCAGCCTGCTGAACCTTCACTATTACAGTCTCCGCATGGAAAGATGGCGGCTGATCTGTCAAGCAAGGGCTGAAAAAAAGAGGTGTTGCCAAAACACATTTTCCCCGCTCTGTTAGAAAAAAAAAGAAGCATGAGCTCCTGTGCTTGTTTTTGTAAACCCCATGGTGTGGACCAGGGTGCGGATGGGGATGTGGTGAGGCAGGTTTTGTTTTGGGGGAGGGGATGCGTGTTCCCTCCTCCCCCCTGTAGCCTCTGGGAGGCTCCAAGAGACCCATCCCAAGGGCTGAGTTAAAAGAAAAATAGGAGGTAAGAATGCAGCCCACCCCCTGAAGCCTAATTTGAACCCCATCCCCCAGGTCCAACATATCAAAAAAAGGTCCTGAGCTTAAAATGTCCAAGGAGACTCCATGTCCCAGGGGAGACTAATGCGACTTATTAAATATAGGGAGGGCTGCACCTGGCTCCACTCCCAGAGCAGACCTGGGCGCCAAGGTTCCCATCTCCTGTAGGCAACATGAATAAAACAAGCAATGGATCAACCAATTGATCTCAGCAATGGGAGTGACTATTTACAGAGATGTTCCGAGTGATGTTCGAAATCAAACATAATGGGCAAGTGAGAGAGAGGTTTCAGCAAAGCTTGCCACACAAGGAAAGAGCTTCCAACCGTGTTTCCTGGCTGTGAAACTAGACCTTGCCACAATCACAATCAAAATTCATCAATCTCATGCATCAATATTTAGACACCATCCAGTGTGGTGATCCTGCTAAAGTAACACTGGTTATTTTTTTTATTTTTTTTAATTGTCCTCATGTCACCTCCGATTAGCACTTGTTGATAGGCCCTTTGTGAGTGCCCAGAATCGATCAATCAGAATTACTGGGTTATTACGAAAACTGCACTGCCCTCCCAGTTACTGAAATGAGAGGGTGTAACCATTGGACAAAGAGGTCTTCAATATTTTAGAGAGTTCCAAAACTCGAATCTGCTTGAAAAAACCCACAGTATTCTTCCAATTTTTCCAGGAAGGGGCTACCGGATGAGCCCAAAGTATGCAGATTTCTCCTCTTGCTAATAATATTACGTATAATATAAAATAATGGTGGTTTACTTGCAGATCGTACTTAACTTTAATCTCCTGGGAAGTCTCAAACATAATTAACTCAGGTCTTACCTCTATGTCGACACCCACGGAGCATGACATGGTCTTGCCCACTGCTGACCAGAATTCTCCCAATCTAGAGCAGTTGACAAACATATGCATGTCGTCAGCAACTCTGCTACCACATCGCTTGCACCTTGGATCAGTGCTTCCTTTTATCTTTCCCTGCCTTTAGATTCTGTGCAAGGTAAAAAAGTGTTTTTTTCTTTAAAGCAGCAGGTTTAACCACCAAGTGAAGTGCAGCGCAAGATACTTGCCATAAATCTGCCAGCTCTGTGTTCGACAAGCATCCCTGCCATACACTATATGGTGTGTTCATTTTTCCCAGCTCTGCATTGAGAAGAAATTGATTCCATAGTGCCACTTCTTTTTTTCATGCGGTTCCGAACTGAAGTTCCAACTACATTTGTTTTGAGACTCGTTTCAGCCCATCCAGACTCTTAAGCCAGGAGTTGATCTGGTAGATTTTAAATCTAGACATTGCCCCATCTGTCTTGTCGAACCAGTAGCTGCAGGTTAACTTTTGTCCGTCATCTATAAGTTGACCCCACTGCCTAACATCTAACTTATTCAGTGGTTTTGCCATGCTATCTAATAGACATTCAGAGGTGCCTGGAGAGTCCCATATAGGGGAAAGTCTGATGTAATAGGACCAATCGTATTTCATACCAAGCTTTTGCCGCTGGATGGAGACATTTTAGTCTGACTTTTAAAAAATATTTTGAAGCCCATATTTATAAGAGAAACCCTGCTCAGGAAGGCCAACCAGCATAGATTTGAAAATAACCCCTATTAAAGAGTCATCAGGCCTTTGTATAATCATTCTGCCGTTTTTATGTTAGAACACCGAGCAATAGATCTGGAGGTCGGTCGGGAACACCAATATGTCCAGGTCCAATTTTCTGTCTCAACTTTTTCCACTAGAAGCGTATTCTTCTACTTGTCCATATGAAGGAGGAGATCTTCCCCTGCAACTTCAGAAGTGTTTTCTTTTCGAAGTGCAAGGGGATATCGTTAAATAGAAAGGTGAGTTTTGCCAGGATGGACATTTTCACCAAATTAATACGGCCATATTTCGTAAGTGGGAGATTCTGCCATCTTTTTGATAGTACGTCTATCTCTTTTCCTACTTTCTCTAGATTAACAGCCACTATCTTCCTAAGTTCTTTAATGATTTTAATCCCCAGGTATCTCAGTTCCTCCACGCATTTTATTTCTCCACTGTCTTGCTTCCATATCATTACTTCAGTATTTTCTTCATTTGACGCATATCCTGCCAATTTACCAAATTCCCTCACTTCCGTCATGAGTTGAGGTAGAGTTGATACTACGTCCGAAGTGTAAACCATAAGGTCATCAGCATAAAGTGAGATCTTCCTAAAATTTTTCCCCAATTTTAAAGGGTATACTCTCATCATTTAGCCTTAAACTTTGAGCAAAAGGCTCCATGTAGAGATCAAACAATACAGTAGATGGAGGACAACTGTTGGAAATGGCCCTTTTTGCAGGGTGTAGTGATCATGACAACACAGGTGATGATGTGGTCAACTTAGCTTTATTGAAGAGTAGATAAACAGGTAAGGAGATCTCTGTCAGAAGTCCTAAGTATCCATTAACAGTCCCACCGGAACCAGCCTGCTAGCTGCTCAGCCCCATCCATCCAACTGTCACTCTGCTCCAGTCATCCAAGCATTCCACACTCCGCCCTCACACCAACATTCCACTCAGAAAATTCACACAGGCTGAGCAGCTAGGGACAAGTTAACATAAGAGATAGATAGCAATGGGAGATTACTACATATCTATGTCCTTATAAGCGAAGGACAAAACTAAACACCTTGAAACTATAGACCTAAAAATACAAGATAAGATAAATAATAAGTACTACAAGCATGAATGTATAATACAAATAGAATTGCAAACATCTTAAGACTGTAGACGCAACAACAAAAGATAAGTAACACAGTCAGTAACCCAGGGATGATATAAATACCATCACGAGAGGGATAGCGACTAAGCAATATAAAAAGAGAAGGGAAAAAGGTAAATATATAAAATACGAAATACCCATCTCCCCCACTTTATAAAGGCAATGTATTGATGATGAAAATGTAAATAATCCCTTGTATGGAAGACTCCATGTAAAAGTGAGGAAAGAGGGACTAGGACCCAAATTCCTGCCCCCACCCTAAACAGGGGACAACGCATGTAGATGTAGACAAGAGGGACTTGCACCCAAAGTCCAGCCCCCAAAATAAATAGGAGACAACATGTAAATAAATGTGGACAAGAGGGACTATAACCCAATGTCCTGCCCCCACCCTAAACAGGGGACAATGTATAAGTAAATGTGAACAAGAGGAACTTATACCCATTGTCCTGCCCTGTCAACCAAAAGGGACAACCTGAAATAAAAGCGTCATGAGAACATAGGGACTTACACCCTATGTCCTGCCCCACCTGCAACTAACGGACAACCTATGAAAATTGTCCAATGAGAGGAGGCAAACAATGTGAAGACATAGCAAATCATGCAGCACAAGGCGTCTTAAGCATTGGATATACAAATCCCAAAACTGACCCTGACGTAGGCCAACCCTCTTGTAAGGGAACACTCACCCCGTGTAAGGGTTCACCCCTGTGTAGAGGCCATGTGAAGTGCAGTAAACACTTGTAAAGAAAACTACATATGCCTAATGTAAGGGAAAAACGTAAAAATCCTGTAAAGCTGTAATTGAAATAAAACATTCAATATTACTATGTAGATACTGAACAGTGAAACTATAACTGAAACACGTAAACTGATACGTGAAAAATAGCCACTAGATGGCAGCATTACACAGTACAGTGAAAATAAGATTTCACAAATTAGAATAATCCTACTGCACTCGTGAGAAGAAATGCTCTGATAATTCTTCCAAGTATGTTTGCCCATTACGATAAGGAAAATTCTTCATGTTACTGTTTTTTTCTTCAAAACCTGGGGGCATATTACCAACAACTAGCGATAATTTCTGTCTCTAACTTGTTTAGAGACAAAAATTATCGCCGCACATCGGCGATTTTTATCGCAGATTAACCTTGCTATTAGCAAGGTTTATCGCAAATGCGATAAAAAACGGCCGCAATGCATGAATATCGCTGAAAAGTCAGCGATATTCATGCATTATCGAGCAAATGCTCTTAGCCATGTTATCCACCTCCCATTGGATAACATGGCTAAGAACTGCTCAGGGGCAGGTGTTAGCTTTTGGAGATATTCGCGCTTAGCGCGAATATCTCCAAAAGTTGGTAATAGGAGATAGCGATGTTAGCGACTGTTTCCAGTCGCTAACATCTTGGCACGCCCACTTTGCATGTCATTAGTGATAAATATCACTGACATGCAAAGTGGGGCCCAAGATGGTCGCTATCTCATACTAGCTGTCGCTAACTGGTGTTAGCGACAGCTAGGTAATAGGGAGATCATTTTATCCGCTTTCTTGGCTTTTAAAGCCAAAAAAGCGGAGATAAACCCCCTTGATAATATGCCCCTGGTGTGGAACATGGAGAAGAAAAATAAATCTTTGAACTAGATGACAGTCACTTTGAAAAACACCGCCGTTGAAGAAAGGAATAGCCTCATGTTCATTCACCTTCAACTCGACATCCTCATGAGTCTTTATGCTCCCAACAACTCTGTTGAAGACAACGCAGTAGTTAAAAAAAGACCCGTAGTTGGCAAATTGTGTGTGTGTGTGGATGGTAAATGACTATGAAAGCAATGCAAAACTGAAGTCTTTGGTGCCAGCCACTAAGATGGCGGCACGTTATGTGAACCGATGCCGGGCGGCTCACGGCACGCCTCTGATTATGGAAATAACTGACATCACCCGGAAAGAGGCAGAACTCTGCGACGTCGCAGAAGATCCCACAAATGCAGCACGCGACTTCAGGTAAGCTGCTGCATGCGCATGGAAAGGCTCCAGCGAAGACTTTTGAAATTGATAGTGTCAGTTACATTGATGACCGTTAACTTCCCAGGATTCATGAAAGCTTAGATAATTTTACTTTTCTGTTGAAAATCGCCAGTAAAAACATTTATCACAGCAAAAATGTCACAAAAATGAAGGGGCAGATTTACAATAACTGGCGCATCCCCAGGGATGAGCCAGTTATTGTGCGACGCAGCTCCGCCACCCATGGTGCGCCGTATTTACAATGCGGCGCACCATGGGGCAAAAACGGCACAGATGCGTGACGCATCTGTGCCGTAAAGGCGGAGCATTGCTGGAGTTGTGTCGCAAGCGTGATGCAGCTCCAGCAAGGCTTGGTGTGCCCTATCTGTCCAATGCTGCGTCAAGCCTTACGCCTGCTTCAAGCAGGCGCAGGGTTTTGACGCAGCATTGGCCTAAAAGTGACTGAGTGAAATCTTGTAGATTTCACTCAGCCACTTTTAGGAGGCATTCCTGCGTAGGAACGCCCCCCCTGCGCCGGAACACCTCCTAATAGCGCAGGGCTTTACAACGAGATGCATCTCCCAGATGCGTCACGTTGTAAATACCCCGCACCATGACGTATCTTTTGCGCCACCGCTGCGTCATAAAAGTGATGCAACGGCGGCGTAAAAGAGGCTCAAGGGGCTTGTAAATCTGCCCCACAGGCTCTACCAACTGACCTTCATGCTGCACTTGTACGGAAGAAATAATGTGGGGCACAGGGGCTTGTATCAATTGAATGTCACACAATTCTAAACGAGTGCAGCATCCAGATGGAAGAGAAACACAAATAGGAGAAAGTCTGTGGTGCACAGCCGTTTTTTTAAAATTGAAATGTCGCACCTTTCTCAACGAGTGCAGCATCCAGAGGAAGGCTTCCTAAATCGGCATTTTTCAATTAATATGGCACACCGTTCTCAACGAGTGCAGCATCCAGATGACAGAAAAGGCTTTCAGTTTACTGTAAAATAGACATGTTTGCAGACAGTGCACACTGAATAGTTGTCATCAAACACTGCCAAGACCAAATTGAATAATTTTTCGCCAAAACTTGTTGTAAGGAAGTCCTTAACATTTCAAACTGTGCAGCAATCAATTAGAGTTGACATGTGTAAAGCCTAAATGGATCATTCTCACTTCACTAGAATCGCAGTTCTTGTCAAACTATACCAAATGAAGAGACATGGGCGTCCGCAGAAATTTTTCCAGGGGGGGGCAACATTTTTACTTCATCACCATCCTCCGACATGATTGAGCACAAGTATTAAATAAACAAATAAAAAAATCTAATAAGACAAAGAGCTTAAATAAACAAAGAAACCCATGTGGTGGGAGAAAAATCATGTGAGGCTTCACAGCAGATTACCTGGCAACCACAATGAAACAGAGGAAAAAACAAACAAGTATTGGCATAGCCAATAGGTCTCGCCTTTGGGACCTTCTAAGTGTTTAGCCATGCAACACTTGAAATTGTTGCACCAAGGATATTGTACTAGACAACTAAACACTTATAAGGTCCCAAAGGGGAGACCTATTGGCTATGTCAATGCTGTTTTTTTAAAAAATGACAAGCAGTGCTATATGGCTCCGGCTGCCACTTAGTCCACCACATCCCACGTAGAGGCTGCAGCCATCTTTGAATGGTTTTAAAGCCAATTCAAAAGCTGTCACCAGTGTATGTGAATCCCTATCTCAACTGTGAGACTGCTCTCCTGCTTCCCAATTCTATTAAATACAAATGATGTAAAAAAGGACATCCCTTTCTGAGCTGCACGGCTCATCCTATCCACGTTTCATGCGCAGATTTGAAATACTGATGATTTGGGCTTCCCGGAATTCAACTGGTTGAGAGGTAGACAGGTGTAGGGAGGTAGAGAGAGGTAGAGAGAGAGAGGTGTAGGGAGGTAGAGAGACAGAGGTAGAGAGAGAGAGGTAGAGGTGTAAAGGTAGAGAGAGAGGTATAGAGATAGAGGGAGAGGTAGAGAGAGGTAGAGAGGTAAAGGTAGAGAGGTAGAGAGAGAGGTAGAGGTAGAGAGAGTGGGAGAGGTAGAGAGGGTGAGAGAGGTAAAGAGAGAGGTAGAGATGGGTAGAGAGGGGTAGAGTGAGAGGTAGAGTGAGAGGTAGAGGTAGAGGTAGGGAGAGAGAGGTAGAGAGGTAGAGAGAGAGGTAGAGAGAGAAAGAGGGGTATAGAGAGAGAGAGGTAGAGAGAGAGAGGTAGAGAGAGAGAGAGAGCAGTAGAGAGAGAGAAAGAAAGAGGTAGAGAGAGACGTACAGGTAGAGCGAGAGAGAGAGAGGTAGAGGTAGGGAGAGAGGTAGAGGGAGAGAGGATGAGAGGTAGAGGTAGAGGTAGAGAGGTAGAGAGAGAGTGGTAGAGGGAGAGGTAGAGAGGGAGAGAGAGAGGGAGAGAGAGAGGTAGAGAGAGAGAGAGAGGT
Organism: Lissotriton helveticus; assembly: GCF_964261635.1. NCBI lineage: Eukaryota > Metazoa > Chordata > Amphibia > Caudata > Salamandridae > Lissotriton > Lissotriton helveticus. The sequence goes on from NC_136063.1 coordinate 55,719,568, forward strand.
AGAGAGGGAGAGGAAGAGGGAGAGGAAGAGAGAGAGGTAGAGAGAGAGGTAGAGAGAGAGGTAGAGAGAGAGGTAGAGGTAAAGAGGTAGTGGTAGAGAGAGAGGTGGAGAGAGAGAGGTGGAGAGAGAGAGAGGTAGAGAGAGAGAGGTAGAGAGAGAGATAGAGAGAGAGGTAGAGAGAGAGGTAGAGAGAGAGGTCGAGAGAGAGGTAGAGAGAGAGGTAGAGAGGGAGGTAGAGAGGGAGGTAGAGGTAGAGAGAGAGAGGTAGAGAGAGAGGTAGAGAGAGAGGTAGAGGTAGAGAGGTAGTGGTAGAGAGGTAGAGAGAGAGAGGTGGGGAGAGGTGGGGAGAGAGAGGTAGAGAGAGGTAGAGAGAGAGAGGTAGAGAGAGAGGGGGAGAGAGAGAGATAGAGAGAGAGATGTAGAGAGAGAGAGGTAGAGGTAGAGAGAGAGGTAGAGAGAGAGAGAGAGGGAGAGGTAGAGAGAGAGAGAGAGAGAGAGATAGCGAGAGGTAGAGAGGTGTAGAGAGAGAGGTAGAGGTAAAGAGAGACATAGAGAGAGAGAGAGAGAGAGAGGTAGAGAGAGGTAGAGAGAGAGAGGTAGAGAGAGAGGTAGAGAGGTAGATTGGAGATCCTAGCATTTCCAGAGCATTAAAGGCACTACTCATTTGTTACGTCATTCCTTTCACTGCACATCCTGCTTTAACTAAATAACTAGGGCCCTCAAATACAAAAGGATGTTGTGGTCATAAAGCTTACAATTTGCAGCATCACAGTGGTTGCTACTGCAAAACCCGTTTTTAGAGTTGTGTATAACCTTCATGATTGACAAAAAGGGTTCTGCATCTTACTTCATATTGGAATTTGGAGGGGCAGTGGAAAGGGTGCTATCTTCAAATTGCAATTTACAATGACATATATCAATGGTTTTCAAACGCAATGGCAGTCGCAAACCGTTGATCTGATACCAACACTGAGCTGCAGTTGGTACATGATTCAGAAAAGAAAAGTTGTCCCTGTGGGACAGCTTTCCCTTCGTGAATCATGGCAGGCGACAGTGAGTACAGACAGTGGACCAGGGGCTACACTCGATACTGCAATGAACATGAAGGACTGCCCCTTTGGAGCTCAAGGCGTAAACTCTTTAATCCATCTCATATGCAGACCCTTCTGTAATACTAGTGGTTATGGTGCAAAAAGAGGCATATCGTGTGTGGTGCAGACACTTCTGTTCAGTTTTAACTCTTTTTCAGTTGTCAACAAAATATTTTATTTCATATTTTGGTTTCCATTGTTAACTGTTTTTTAATATATCCATTATTTTGTTTTATTTTAGAATTAATGGATATATTAAAAAACGTATAACAACAGTTAACAATGGAAACCAAAATATGAATTAAAACTGATTATTACCATGGAAAAGAAATTGATGAAACTTTAATGTTCACTGAAAAGTGCACACATTCATCGGAACAGAAGTGTCTGCACCACACACGATAGGGTATACGAAAGGGCACCTAAAGAGTAGGTACCAGGATGTAGTAGCACCAACAAAAGAAAGGAATATAGCTTGAGCACGAATAAATCACGAGTGCACAGAAGGACTTTCCAATTGATCTCGCAAAAAACAGGCAGACACACCCATTGCATCTCTGGGCGAATTGTGTAATTCGGTGCTGGCGTTAATGAGGCTTTGATGGTTTTCACCCCTTCCTAGGGCCCCTGGCTGCAGCTCCACTCTTCCTTAGCTTGAAAAATGTGCCCCCCCCCCCTCCGAAATTTGACTCTAGGTGCGCCTCTGCTTCAAGTTGTGGGAGCAGCCAGGCCCGGACCTTCTCTCTTGCCCATCAGCAGGACCGTCATTGCAAGCGCTTTCTCACGCTTTTAAAATTGACGGCCCTGCAGACAAACACCACTGTGGGGGCTGTCAATAGTGACGGACCGGTGTTCCAGGGGGGGGCAAGTGCCACCCCTTGCCCTCCCCTGCGGACGCCCATGTGAAGAGAGTATAGAATGCTTTAGCTTGCACAGCGTCACACCAAACAAATGTCCTTGTGCAGCGTTCATGTGATATAACTGAGCCAAATACAAGTAAAAAAATTATGCTTACTTCTCTTGAATGCACACATTGTGTCCATATGTGCCAGGTGAACACAGCACAGCACGCTTGGGTAGGGGCTGCCCGGTATGATGGACACCGGTGGGACTGCACTGCGCGCTGTCTTTGTGCTTGTTTTCTGTTTCATTTGTAGCTTAATGTCTTTAACACCTTGACTGCTACAGCAATTCCTGCAAGGTGCTGAACTCTCCAGATTTCCATTGTTCCTGACAAGGTCAGCTCGTCATAAGCACACGACCAGTGTACTGCATGACGAGCCGAGCTTGTCATGAGCATGGAAGGGGTTAAATCAAGGTACCTGTGAGGCCTTGTGAATGTCTTTTCTGTCGCATCTTGTTCCTTTTGGTTTGTTTATTCGTCCATTACTTGTGGAATGTAGTCTCCAGCATATTGTAGAAGGCATGGTGATGTATCTTATGACACTTGTACCTTCTTTTGAGCGTAGATACGTCTCCAACTCGTCTCCAAAAATACGTGTAGTGATCAGGACAACACAGGTGATGATGTGGTCAACTTATCTTTATTGAAGAGTAGATAAAAAGGTAAGGAGTTCTCTGTCAGAAGTCCTAAGTATCCATTAATAGTCCCACCAGGCCCCATCCATCCAACTGTCACTCTGCTCCAGTCATCCAAGCATTCCACACTCAGCCCTCACACCAACATTCCACTAAGGACAAGTTAACATAAGAGATAGATACCAATGGGAGATTACTACACAGGGTTATCCACAAACAATTAGCTTTTTCCTCCTATTTTTCCCTGACTTGTTTTTGTTGGTTTTAGGACTCTGGGCACTTTACCACTGCTAATCAGTGCAAAAATGTATATTCTCTGTGTGTAAATTGTGTTATGGATTGGTGTTTCCATGATATGATATTTCATTTACCTGTTAGCCCCTAGTAAAGTTCACTGCATGTGCCAGGGCAGGTCAATCAAATGCCACCCGGGGGTCTGCAGCACTGGTTGTGCCACCCCATTTATAGCCCTGAAAACGGTAACTCAGACCTGCCATTGCAGAGTCTGCGCCAAGTTTGTAACTGCCATGTCGACTAGGCCAGTGCACACACTGACCAGACCCATACCTTCCCATTTTTTACATGTCAGACATCCCTCAGGTAGGCCGAAGGTACCCCTATGGGCAGGGTGCAATGTATGTGGAATGTAGGACATGCCCTGGTGTGTGTGGCATGTCCTAATAGTGAATTACAGCCAATTTAGTTGTTCACTATTGCAGGGCTACCAGTTCCCCATAGGATAGAATGGGAGGTTTGTTTGTAACATCTTATAAACTTAACTGGCTCAGGGAATTCGGTAAGAAAATAAAATGTAATATGCCTGAACTCAGAACCTAAAGATTCATCTTTTAGTGAATGTGATTTTTTACATTCTGCGTTTGAAAATACCACTTTTAGAAAGTAGGCATTTTCTTGCTCAGTCATCCTGTGTGCCTCTGCAGGAACGTGGATTGCCTGTCTGGGGTTTGGATGTCAGAAGGCTGGGGGCCGGAGGGGCTCCAGATAGTCTAGGTAGGTCAGGAAAGGGCTGAGTAGGCCTGGGCCGCGATGGGGGCAGAGGGAGGAGATTTCCTTGCACCTCAAAGGGCCTGGTCTGCCTCTGACAATGCCATCTCCACCTCCTGCCAGGAATTCACACCAGAGAAGGCAGAACTGGTTCTGGCCGGGCACAGGCCCTCTCTGCCTAAGAAATCAAAGGAGTTTTGGACAAAAACTCTGGGTCTCAGACCCCTGAACTTTAGAACTCATCTGGAACAGGAAAACTGCCAAGAAGAAGTGTCGGAGAAGCTGCGAAGAGGAATGACTGCTTTGCTGCGTGCCTTGCTGTGCTGACCTGCAGTGGCTGCTTCTGTCTTGGGCAGTGAAAGGCCTGGACTGGACAATCTGCATCCCAATTTGTGAGTCTCACCAAGGGCTTGAGGTAGAGCTTGCCCCCTGTTCAGAAAGTCTCAGGAACAACAAAAAATTCAAGCTCTTCTGCCCGCAGCACTGGGGACAATGTGTTTTGTGCTGCAAACAAAGGAAAAGCAACTCAACGACAATAACGACGGTGCTGCCCACTCTGTGTCCTCATGGCACCGCAGAGGGCACTGCAACAATGCCGCACGGCAACCTTGGTCTCACCGACGACGCCTGTTGACGCTGCCAATGAGCCACTGCTCGCACCTCGGCCCCTGGGCACCCTACTCCGCACCTCCTCGTTTCAATCAGTAGCTTTGGCACCACAGAGAGAACCGCCACACCGTGACCTTGGTCTCACCGATGATGCCTGTTGATGCTGCTAACAAGCCGCTGCTCGCACCACGACCTGTGGGACCCGCACTATGCACCGCCTCGCTTCATGCCAAAGCTTTGGCACCGCAGGGAGCACCGCCACAACATTGCACCCTGACCTTGGTCTCACTGACGTCGCCTGTTGATGCCTCCACCGAGCCGCTGCTCTCACCGCAACCTGTGGGCACTGCACTCTGCACTGCCTCCCTGCACGCTGAAGCTTTGGCACTGCAAAGGGCACCGCCGCAATGCTGCACTGGAACCTTTGTCTCACTGATGACACCTGTTGATGCCTCCACCGAGCCGCTGCTCGCACCGTGACCAGTAGACACAGCCCTCATCACCACCTTGCTTCACAAGGACACCTTAGCCTCCCTGACGCCACCGCTCCATGCCAAAATCAATGCTGCTTCTTGCACTGTGGTTTGAGGGCACCACTCATAATTTACATGACGGATCACCCTCATCCCGCACCGCAGCCTTGGCTTACCGACGACTGTGCCATTGATTACTGTTCGTCAGCTGACGACAGTGCTTCAGCAACAATGACACCGCTGCTTGCACCGTGACCTGCTAGCACCATGGCGAGCACCGCCTTCATCTTGCACTGTGACCCTGGTCTAACTGACGATGCCGTCTGACGCTGTCACCGAGCCGCTGCTCGCACCGCGACCTGCGGGTACCGCGCGCCACCCCGCTGCACTTTGTACCGCAGCACCCGATGCCTGCAAGCACCAGCGCTCCTGATTCCATCAGAGAAGAGCTCAACTTACAACCCGAGTGACTTCAAGGGTCTCAACGTCCTGCATTTCTCACAGGTACTGTTTGCGGGTCTTACCGACACCGTAGTTGGCCCGCGACCAGCCTTAACTGTTGAATTTGTTGTTCACAACGCCGTGATAGCCCCGGATGGAGCTATCGAAATCAAGGAACTTTTTTTAAACCATATTTTGATAAGTGAATTTTTTGAAGTATAGTATTGTAGATTTTTATCGTATTTGGTCTTGCTCTTAAGTATATAGAAATTGGATATTTTTCTAAACTGGTGTGGTGTCCTTTTGTAGTGCGTACACTGTTTTACTGTTGATTATGTGCAAATGCTTTACACACTGCCTCTAGGATAAACCTAGCTGCTCGTGCCAGGCTACCAAAGGGGTGAGCAGGGGTTATTTTAGAAGTGTAACTCCCTTATCCAGACTAGAGTGGTGGTTTCTGCCCAGCTTTGGTGCAAGTCTCAAGTAGCCAAAAAACCCATTTCTAACAACAACCCTGTCTTGTTCATCTCTCAATTCGCACAGGGGTAGACAGGCAATCATTAACTAGAATATTAGCCTTTGGTGCTCTGTAGATTTTAAAAAAGAGTATCTATCAGATTTTTACTGAGACCAAAATGTTCTAATGTGATCTTTAAATACTTCCAATTAACACAATCAAATGCTTTTGCATCATCTAGTGAGACAATTGCAAGAGGAACCTAATGCACTATAGCTAAATCTATAGAGCCAATCAGGGAGTAAATAAGCTCATTCATGTATCTCCCAGGAAAGAAACCTTTTTGACCTTTGTGAACCAGCAGCCCATTACCTTATTCAAATGTGCGACCAACACCTCCAAAAATATCTTGTAATCATTATTGAGTAAAGATATTGGGCGAAATGATTGGCCATGTGTCGGGTTCTTGCCTGGCTACAATATTAAGGAGATAACTGCTTCATTCCATGTCATCGGGATGGGCCCCCATCTATCAGGAGAGAATTAATTCATTTGACCAACACCGGGATAATCTCTTCCCGTAGTATAGAATACATTTCGATAGGGATCCCCTCTGGGCCTGCAGCTTTCCTCTTTTTTTGCTTTTACAGAATGTCGAGAATCTCGCTGCTTTCTATTTCTTGACCTAGATAGAGGGCTTGTGCTTCTGTAAGTTTAGGAAATTGCTTACTTAGGAGCCATCCTTGTATTTCTTGCTCGATTACCTCTAGATCTTCTGTATGCAGCTCCTGTGAAAAGTTAGTAGGCTCTCATTTTTTTGCTTTCCTCGACTATAAGTGCTGTATCTTCTTCTAGGACTTTCCCTAGTTTCCCTAGTTTTCCTAGTTTTGGTTTCTATCTAGCCTTGATTTCCAGGCCAGGAGCTTTCCACAGTATTCCCCTTGCATAATATCCCTGGATCTGCTCACCTCGCACTGTTGAGCTACTTTCTCATCCAATGTGGTTCTGAACTTCAGCTGTAGCTCTTCAAGCTGACCTACCCATTCCTTTCTTTTTCTTTCCACGCCTTTATTATCTTTTAATAGATTTTCCATTTTACCTATCTCCTCCTCTATTTTATTAAGGTGTTTTTTCTCTTACCTAACCCAAGATACCGTTAGGTTTTTAACAAACCCGCTCAACAATGCCTTGTAGGTATCCCATACCGTATGCACGGGGCTGACCCCAAATTCCATGAGAAAAAATCCTCAGTGTTGCAACACACCTTCTCTATTATCTCGGGTTGTAGCAGAATCCTTCAGTTCATCGTCCATCTACTAATTGTTTGGGTCTCTTCACTCTCACTTTTTAATAACAATGCTGCATGATCCGAAAGATGTATAGGCAGGTGGTCTATCCCGACTACCAACTCCACTTCTTTCTTATCCATACACAAGTACTCTATTCTAGAGAAATGCCTATTTTTTTACTATAGAAGGAATAAACTCTGGTTTTATCATTGACTCTACGAAAGAAATCACACAAATTAAAATTCTCCATCATATCTAATAGGCATGCCCTCATCTTGGGTGAGGTAATTTGAGTCCTAACTGATGACCTGTTAAGATCATTATTCAATCAAACATTAAAATGCCCTCCAAGAATGATAGGAGATTGAAAGTCAACCAGATTAGAGAAACGCTTAGTCAAAGGAGTTATGTCATCTGTATTTGGGCCATAATAGCTCTCTAGTGTATATCTAAAGCAAGACTGTTTAGGTACTATTTATTTGAAGGACTTAACACAAGACCACAAACGACAAAAATCCACAATACTGTGCTTAAGATTGACTTAAAAGATGGTAAAAGTTGCTTAGTTTAAGTTGGTGATAAATGTGACACAGTTCTCAACAAAGTACCTGGATGCGTAACGCAAAATAAACAAAAGGCTCGCAGAGGGAGATGCTTTGCTTCTGTGCTCCGGGGGAGATGATGCATTGTGCCTCAATGCTTGTGCAGAATAGGGAATGCGTTGTGATCCTTACTGATGCGGGAGTGATGCGTAGGTTCTTGGCCTGCGGCCCGGTTGTGATAAGCAAGATGGCGCCGCAATGCGACAATCTTGTTGTGATGCAAGAAGATGGCGCCCTTGATACAACAATATGATGACGATGCGTACACGCCCTTGCAGCCTTGCGACAACTCTGTACTTTGGGGCCGCGACAGGCCCTGCAAAACGCTTCTCTGGTGATGCGATGGCGACTCTCTCAATGGCGTCACGCTTCTCCGATGATGCGACAGCAGATAGCTTTGATGAAGACACGCTTCCTCGGAGATGCAGTGGCGGCACACTTCTCTGGCGATGCGATGTTTACAGCTGCGGCGGCGACATGCTTCATCTCGTTGCATCACGCTTCCAGCTCCCAGCGACACACAGGCTTTTGCATTTAGAATTCCCAGCAAGGAAATTCAGAGGGGAGCTGGAGATGAAGTCTTTTGTCCTGAGAATTCAGAGGGAGCCAAGCACAAGTTCAAACCCTTGGAGTATTATTCTGCAAGATGGTGAAAGTTTAAAAAAAGTTCCTTTTCCTTTCCTTGGCAATGAAGAAACCACTGCAGGCCAACCCAGCAAACAGCACACTGGCAGAGGGGCAGTCCAAACTCCTGCAGCATCCTTGGTTTTCCTGGTTCTTCTCCTTGGCAAAAGGTTTGTCTTGTTCCCAGAAGTGATTTAAAGTTCTTGGGTCTGGGTCCCAATATTTATACTACATTTTTCTTTGTTCTCGGAAGGCAGAGAAGCCTCTGCCTAGACCAAACCAGTTCTTGAGCACTTTGTTTACAGGACTCGTTCTTTCCTTTCACAGTGTAGGGCAGAAACATCAGACGCCCCACAGGAGGTGGAGCCAGCATTGTTGAGGGAAAGCACAGCCCTGGAGCACTTTGTTGACATGATTCCTTCACTTCTTTCACAGTGCAGGGCAGAGCCATCAGCTGCACCCAAGGGGGTGGAGCCAGCATTGTGGAGGGAAGGCCCAGCCCTATTCAGGTCCCAGGTGCAACTCCTCCCTCCCATCTAGATGCAGATCTCCCTATTCACCACTGGGCTGACTCATTCTGTCTCTTGGAATCCCCCAGCCCTGTCACTCAAACTCCAGACAAGGAATACGCAACCTAGCAGAGGCAGGCTTTGGATAGACAAGAAAATACCTACTTTCTAAAAGTGGTATTTTCAAACGCAGAATGTTAAAATCAACTTTACTAAAATATGTATTTTATCATTCTGAGTTCAGGCATACTAAATTCGAATTTCTACCATGTTCCCTGAGTCAGTTAGGATTATAAGATGTAATAATCTAACTGCCCATTCTGGCCTATGGAGAACAGGTAGCCTTGCAATAGTGAAAACGAAAATGGCTGTAATTCACTATTAGGACATGCTAAACACTCCAGGGTATGTCCTACCTTATACTTACAATGCACCATGCCCTTGAACCTACCATAGGGGTGTGAGATATGAAGAAAAGGGATGGTTTAGGGACTGGCAAGTGGGTGCACTGGCCAAGTCGACAAGGCAGTACTAGACTGAACAAAGGCTCTGCAATGGCAGGCCTGAGACATACTTTACAAGCTGCTTATGTGGGTGACACAACCAGTGCTGCAAGCCCACCAGTAGTATTTGATTTACAAGCCCTTGGCATACATGGTGCACTGTACTAGGGTCTGACAAGTAAATCAAATTCGTAAGACAGAATAAGAAATAGAATGTGTACAGCATTAGCAGTATTATAAAATAATATTGTAATAGCATGGTTCGCGGCTATTACCTATTCATAAAAATACATACATAAATAACACAAGCTAAAATACTCAACTGGTACTTCTAAAATATGCCTACCCTAGTGTACCTTACCTAGGTCTAGTACGAGGGAAGAAGAAGGTGTTGGTTTTAGTTTTGCCAAGAATTGTCAAAGGTTTCTCTAGGTTGTAATCAGTTCCATACCTTAGAATGAGAGAAGTTGGTATCTCTTTCCTGGGACTCGATCCCAACACCACGCAAGGGGAGTCAGAAATACTGGAGCTGGATTCCCTGCAGGAGGATGGCAGCTTCTGTTTAGTGTGTCAGCTGGGAAGTTGGCTTCCTTCAGCACTAGCTGTGGCGAGCTGTGTCATGCAAGTAGGTAGTCGAACTGCACCGAACCACACCATGCTTTGCCATAGCAAGCGAAGGTATATTTATACCTTGAAGGTGTTTTGGAATGCCTGTATTAACCTAAAAGTCAGGCATATGAACGTCATGAATGAACCCCTAAAGAATAGATGTTCATGTATAATAGCCGAGTTCTTGGAGAAATCAATATTCAAGCAGAAGGCTCAAGAGGCTGGTTTTTCAAGAAATCGTTGTGACGTAGATGAACGGATGTAAGTAGCCATGCCTGTATTTGGGTAGCATGGACTATGCTTAAATAAGGACTGAATTTCTATGCCTATATAAGGGCAACGTGAATTATAGCTATATAAAAGCATGAATCAGGAAATGCATACGGAATCTAAATAGAAAGACAACACCCACTCCACTTTCTTATGTATGACGTGACTACATTCTAAACCTGTGTAACATAACTAAAACATATCTAATCCATAAAAATGCATAGGTGCTCTACTCATTAAAGCAATGTTCATTGTAAGCATATTTTCACATTGAAATGCTAAATGAATGAATCATGAAGATATACAATTATGAAATGGCTCGTAAATTCAGAAGAAAAAAGGGCCGAAACCATTTCATTTCAGATTACATGAAAAACTGTTTGTATGTGGACAATGTAATATATTGTCCCTGGAAGTATTCAAAGAATTCTTGTTTTTCAAGAATAGTTCTACTTTAAGCAGATAACTTGTGCCAAAAAATGAAAAATTAAAATATGGAAAAAAAATTAAGCATAGGAAAAGTTCCGAAGTTAGTATCTTGTTTTGAAAAAAATGAAGGTCAAATTCAAAGTCTCTCAGAACACTGTTTGCCAAAGTCAAAAGTCAGTGTTAGGGCTTGGAGAAAACATGAAATCTTCTATGTTTGTAGACAAAAAGTCATCAACCATAGTAGGTGAAAGTTGGAGTACCTCATTTAGAAGATGAACCGCACATAGATGAGAAGCATCGCCTTCAGCATTGGTCGCATCAGCAATGTTCGAATCGGTTGTTACCTGCTCGCCTGTCAGAGAGTCTTACGTGAAGTATCCAGGAAACTCCTCAGGAACAGAATGACAAACTTTCTCCAATGCCCCCCGAGTCTTCCCCCACGCACCCAATATAAACCTAGCTGCGTGAAAGAATTCCTGCGGGGAAAAGGGGATGAGACAGAGAAGAGACTGCTGTTCTTCTAGTGGATGTCTTCACAGCTACTCTCTAAAATGTTCTTGAGCGCTATTCTCATTGAAAAGACATAAGCAGAATTAACAAAACAACTCTAAGACTCTACTCTAAAGGCTACTCTCTCTTTACTTTCCCAAATGAACTTTACCTACCAAATGCTAGACCAGTTTTTGCCTCTCTTCTTTTTGGATATAGTGGTTTGATGTTACATCTTTTCTAATGGCACATTAGGTATTTTCTATATCCTGTAATTAAAATACAATTTAATTAGGGTTTAACCCTGTCTCTAATCTCTTTACTGTCTATTAATTAATGCATGAAAATAATGTTATTGATTAACCTTGGTTTTTTCTTCTAGTCTTCTTTCTCATGCTAGTGGTGAGTATAAGTCTTAACCAATGCAGACTTCACAAAGAAGAACCTTCCCAAAGTCAATAGTTTTACCAATGACCTTTTGTTTTGTTTTTACAGTGTGAACAGATGCTATTTTAAACAGGAATACTGCAAGGTAAATATTTAGCACTCTTTGACCTTTTAAATGACTGAAGATTAAACACAGTTCTTTTAAACTAACGTCTTCTAATTCAATTCTTTCTTTCCACAGGATACTTGCATGACCAGAATATGTTCAGGAAAGGTGCAAGGTTGCAGAGGTCAAGGTCGCCTGGAAAAATCTTCTGCCAAGAGCTGATCTCGAACACCGATGCGTAGAAGAAGAAACTTACTACTGACGGTATGAATTTCCTCAAATGTATCGCCTTACTACATTACACTACACGAACGCAGGTTGAGGCCATCCGACCTCCGTAACGGTCTTGGTGAAGTGCGCGGGACCCAGAGCCAGCGCGAGCCTCAGCTGTGCTCTTGGGTCATGCGCCAATCACCAGGAATACTGCAACGCTGACTTAGAGCTGCGCCGCCACCTTGCACAGGTATTTTCTGACCAAGGTGCGCCAGCTCTCATGCCCAGAGGATGGGGGAAAAAACTGTAGTCCCAACGAAAGGGCTTTGGCAAGGATTGAGTTTCCTGACACCGCCTGTTCTTTCCTCTCGTACCTCAGCACAGCATTTTGCATCTGTGAGATCTCAATGAATGCCGTCATCAGAATTGGTAGCCGCTGGGGACAACACAGATCATGGGCCGTTACCGGTTCAAGCAAAGTATCAACATCCATTGGCATGACTGATGGGAGTGTTAGACTGATGTCTAGCATGCATTCTTCTCCACATAGCTGGAAGCGTACTACAGGTAAGGTGCAATCTTGACAGATTAGTCTGAAAGACAGAAACCATGTGGTATTTAATTCTCGTAGACGAGGTAACCCCAAAATTTGGACGATGCGCTTAAAACACTTCCTCTCCAATAGAGCTTTCTCTATGGTGCTTGGAGTGGTGCTGGTGATTTGGCTTGCCATATCGCAGCAGTAGGAGCAAAAATAGTATCCCTGCAACGAGTCCCAAAAGGAGGGGCAGTCCGCCAAACACAGAGTGGACAAAATTTGGAATTATTCCGAGGACTGCTTGAAAAGGTGCTAACAGTCTGAAAGATACGTTCTTAAATCGATGTACAATACCGCTCGTATCAGACATGTTTAGGATACGACTTAACATTTCTGAGAAATGTATAGGGCAATTTGTATTCAAAAGGGCATGTATCTCGGCAGAAGTCTTTGTGACTTGTAGATCATAGGTCTCTTTGGCCGAGGTCAGTGGCACAGTTTTTTGCAAAAGAATGGCTTTCATTCTTCTTAGAGTATCAATTCGAGTAGAAGAGATGTTCAGTGAAGACCATAAAGGCGACTCCCTGGCTCTCTTGGTTTTTGGAAACAATACTTGCATACAGCAAGTGACCCTGGCTGACACTGTTACTAGATATGGTATACCTGGCAACATGCCACAGCAGCTGTGATCATTCAATATAATGTAACTTCCATTTGAAAGTTGTCCAAAAATTGGATCAATCACAGCAGCTGGTGAACCTTGCAGGTGACAGGATAAGTTGTTAGAGGAACCATTGCAGTCCCCATGTAAATTAATACCCTGACAAAGGAGAGAACTGCTTAGTTCATTTTCACAGTCTGTACCGCTACGAAGCACTTCACGTCCCCCACTCCAACATCTATGTGTGTATGGTTAATTCCAGGAGGTCTTAACCCAAGCTTTCATATGTGCCTGCTGGTATGTGTTTTAGGCAATACTGAAAATGAAAAATTGTAACAGGCAGAGTGATTGTACCATGTATTATCCGTTCAGTAGCTGTTTTTTCTGCTAACGTAAATGGCAATCTTTCCAGTTTTTAAATGCTCAGCACTGTATAGTCTGCTCCCCTTTGTGCCAGTTTGATCTGTTTATCAGTGAGATTGAATTCTGAAAACAATAACGTAGTATGGATTAAACGCCAATGAACATAGCCTAGACGCAGGTTTTGGAGCGTCCAACCTAATAGCACGATAGAACTTAGTTGTGACTGACCATGTTGCAACATGACCAAGTCCTGTTCTATGATGTCTATGGCAGAAGATACTATGCTGTCCAATGAATATATCCTGGATGACAGAGTTGTTAACCCATTGTCAACTACAGAGAGAGTTTTCTTTAAATGAATACAATCACTTTCTTGTATTTCTGCAGTCTTTGCTTGCGTAATCTTCCATACTTCGTGATATGCAGCATATATACCGGCATATATGAAATGTTTTTGACATGGTTTTCTTGGTCCTAGCAAGAATTCCCTAAGATCAGCGCCATCTTTAAGTAAAGATAAGTGTTGCTTTACATCCTTAAGTGTAGATCTTTGTAGCCCATCAGGGCAGAGCATCCCTACACTGTATGTTTTACTATTCCAGGATGCTGTCTTTGAACATTTCTTAGGTCTGGCCTATTGAATTTGAACCCTTGTATTGTATTCAGGAGTCTATCTCGAAAGTTGTTTGTTTCTGTGGGCCAGATTAACCTTTTTTCCAATCTGGATCTGTTCTGTTGTGATGCAAAATAGTATGTACGTTGACCTCCCCCTCTGAAGCATTATTACTATCAGGTGTAGGTGTAGGTATGGACGGATTGTTCATGTCCTTGATCTTGGCTAACCCAAGGCAAGACATCTGTTGGACAGTGTCATTTAAAAACATAATTTGATCAGGGATGATGCAGGCTCTATTTAAAGCTTCTACCCCCTGCACTTGCCAATCTTTTGAACCCCAGACAGTTTTCGTCTCAATGCTGTCTTTCCAAAAGTCAAAAACTTGTCTAGACAGTTGGGAAAAAAGGCTGCAGAATAAATCTATTTAGTATTTGTTAACATACTTTTCATTCCTGTTCTGTTTACATTTTTAAAGTAAAATGTTTCTGCATTTGATACATTGAACCCTAAAAAGTATGGAAACGTATTCGCAAAAGTTTTTGAGCTACCCTTTGGTGGTGTAGGACAATGTTCCCATTGGTTATACATATACACATTTCTAGACATTGTTGATCTGTGCAAGAAATGATGACCATAATGGTTATAACAATACATTTGTTCATAGTCTGATGAACCCACTAAATATTCATGATTTTTGAATACTGCAGACATTTCTAAATCTGAAATCATATTCAATAACAGTCTCAAAGTCCCAATCATCAGAAAAGGTACTAGATGAAACAAAGTCACTCAAAGAAATCTTGAATAAATGTGAAATCTTCAACAACTCCGACGGCCAAAAATGACATATTCTGCTTTGTCCCAAGTTATACCATCAGGTATAGGAAGGGCTGTAATGTTCACTGTTGACAAGTCTCTTTGTTCACAATGGGATGATTTGTGTGGCTTGAGGAGTAAGTTGATGTTCTTACTTGCTGTGTCCATTTTTATATATCTTCCATTTATCAGCATACCCAGAGTTATTACCAGAGTTAACCAAAGTGGAAGAAAAAATATTCCCAACACAATCAATAGTTCAATCCATGGTGAAACCATATACGTTTTTTTCAGGTGATGAAAAAAGTTCTTTTTACTGGCGTTGTTTCAGGTTCGCTGGGGTCCTCAGAAAACGTATCAAATTTAGTGAAATAGCCAGAGGCAGTTCTGTCAATGGTTGGAATTGCTTCCGGATTTGTTGAAATTGCTGGAACCACTTGATCACTTGTTACTTCGTTGTAGACATGTGCATCAGGACAAACTGTTATTTGGGTTTCAAGAAGAACGAGTTCCATAGCTTTGTTGCTTAGTCCTTCTTTTCCCACTGCAGATTCTTCAATGGTGATGAGTCTCTCAGTTTGAACCTCTTGGCTAGTAGCCAGTTTTGCCAGAATTTCTAAGCATTCTCTAGCCCTAAGCCAACCAAAAGTAGCCCAAAGTAGCCCAAAATTGCTACTTCAAGGAAGAAGGGGCAGGGACAGCTTCAAGCAGGCAATGAATGCTTTGGAATTGATGTTGCAGCAGGCTGCAAGTAAATGTTTGTCTAGTAAAGCGCTTTAATATACTACTTTGCTGGAGCGCTGTATATATATTTATAATCTGGCAACTAGCACAAACCGAAATGTTACCGCACAACCGGAAAAATATAGCCCAATTGTGTGTGTTCTAGCCCAATCCAGCAACACTGATGCCAAAGCCACTCCCTCACAGCTGGTATACATCCATAACACACCCATCCAGCACAGGCATCACAGAACACGTGACCCTGCTAATATAAAAGACCAGAGATGCATGCACTGTGGCTGGCACACTTACACCGCCACGGTGATGGCCTGTCCCGGTGGTCCGAACACCTGATGTTTTTATGTCCTCTGATGCACCGCAGTGTAGATCTCAGCCCAACAGTGAGGGCCTACCGCCACGTATGTGGCCTCACTTCTTATGAGTTAGTAGCACCGCAAGCACTGAGCAGGTGTACGACCTGCAATGATGATAGGTGCACTAATATGTCCTCTGCCATGGCGATATCAAGACTCAGTGCCAAATGTGAGACCTGTTAGCTTGCCCTGAGGGTGCCCTGACTGTGAAAAGGTGAGCAGTATGGCCTTGGTGCGCAGTGTCGGGCAGATACCTCTGGGCGGCGGGAGTGGATGGGTTACAACAGCCTAAATGCAGAAAGACGGCAGAGCGATTTAGGCGTACGGACTCGTAAATACTATGCCACAGCTTCGGATTGGTAACACGGGCATTGGTGCAATGCCCGAGAGGCTGGTGCTGAATTACAACTGTGGACTGCTTTTTGGAGCAGGCTGGTGGGCATATTTTGGCGGTGTCGCTGTTGTTTGGATATAGCCAGTGGCCCAGTGGGTGTCCGAATGGCCTTTGTGGAGGCAGATGGGCGTCATTACCTCACTTGTTTTTAAGTCACCAGTGTAAACAAATTAGTGCATTTTTTTGTGTCTCCCCCACCCTCCCTTTTTCAAATAAAAGTGTTTTGAAGAAAGGCAATATGCAAATGTGGGCCACTTTTTTTAGAGTGCCTGGGCCAATTTTGAATCCTAATCCAACGCTGCGCTACCATTACTAATTCTGTACTATCTTTCAGATGAGGGAGCTTGAGAGTTCCACTAGGTCCCGGCACATGGTTGGAGACAGAGTGGTGGCATCAAGGTAAGGTTTTGTACACCTTGTGGGCACTCAGTGTCCCTCCTCATCTCGTTCTTTCTCTCCCTCACACTCTTTGTATTTCCCTGAACCTCTCACACTGTTTGTCTCTTTCTCTTCCTCTCTCTCTGTTTCTCTCTCTCTCACTCTTCCTCTGTTTCTCTGTTCCTCTTTCTCACACTCTTTCCCTGTTTCTCGCTCTCTTCCTCTCTCCCACTGTTTCTCTCTCCCTCATCGTCTTTCTCTATGTCTTCCTCTCACTTTCTTTCTCTCTCTCTCTCTTCCTCTCACTATTTCCCTCTGTCTTCTGCTCACTCTTTCTTTCTTTCTTTCTTTCTCTACCTCTCTCCTTATTAAGACGCATGACGCACAATCTTATCTTGCTTTTTATCTAACAGGCTGTGGATCACGAATCGACGTTCGCCCCCCCAACAGCACCAGAGCTGAACGCGCGAAAAATCTGTGATGATGCATTGCCATCCTCAACACATGAAAAAGTTTGGCACGTGGTGGACCCTCTTACATACACACCGGTGGCGGAAGGTGAGCAGAGAGACTTCTTTCCTCAGCAGCGGGCAGTCACCTCTGGGCGGTGGGAGTGGAAATTGTGCAGCATTCTGGGAGCACAAGAGCGCACAGACACCTCCGAGCAGTGGGAGTGGATGAGGTGCACCAGCCTCATTGCGCATTCCCAAAACAGACAATTACGCATGTGCAGTGTATGTACTCTGCAATTACTAATCCAATACTATCTTTCAGATCACTAAAATCGAGGGCTGCACTATCTCCTGGCACATATTTGGAGACACATCGGAGGCACAAAGAAGAACTGCAAAGATTTTATCTAGTGTCAACACTCCCTCTCCATCTCTTCCTTTCTCTCTCTCACACTTTCTCCCTTTCTCTGTCTCTTAGCCTCTCTCTAATTCTTTCTTTCTCTCTTCCTCCCTCTCACTCTTTCTCTCTCTCCCTCTCTCTCACTCTCTCTTTCTCTTTCTTCCTCTCTTTCACACTGTTTCTCTCTTTCTATCTTCCCTGTATGTTACTCTTTCTCTCTTTTTCTCTCACTGTATCTCTTCCTTTCTCGCACTCTTTCTCTCTTTGTCTGTCTGCCTCTCTCTCACTCTTTCTCTCTTCCTCTCTCACTCTTTCTCTCTCTCTTCCTCACTCTCACTCTTTCTCTCTCTTTCTCTCACACTGTTTCTCTCTTTCTCTCTTCCTTGAAACAGAGAATTAAGCGTGTGCAGTTGTATGTACTCTACAAAAACTTAATCTATACTATCTTTCAGGTCACTAAACTTGAGGGTGTGCTATATCCCGGCATGTGGTTGAAGAAACACCAGTAGGAAACAAAGGTAAGCTGCGGATATTTTCCCCAGTGTCAACACTCCCTCTCCATCTCTTTCTTTCTCTCTCTCACACTTTCTCTCTTTCTCTGTCTCTTCCTCTCTCTCTCATTCATTCTTTCTCTCTCTCACTCTTTCTCTCTCCCACTTTCTCTCTGTCTCTTCCTCTCTCTCACTCTTGATCTCTCTCTCTTCCTCTCTGTCTCACTATTTCTCTCATTGTCCGTCTTCCTCTCTCTAACTCTTCCTCTCTCACTCTTTCTCTCGCTCTTCCTCTCTCTCACACTGATTCTCTCTTTTTCTCTTCCTCTTATCTCACTCTATATCTCTTCCTCTCTCTCACTATTTCTCCCTCTTTCTTCCTCACTCTCACACTCTTTCTAACTTTCTCTCTCCCTTGTATCTTACTCTTACTCTCTCTTCCTCTATCTCTCTTTCTCTGTCTTCTTCTTTCCCCCACTCTTTCTCTCTTTCTTAGTCTTCCTCTCTCTCACTCCTTCTCTCTTCCTCTCTTTCACTCTTTCTCTCTCTCTCTAGCTCCTTTGCAGGACGCATGACGCACCATCTTATCCTTCATTTTGTCTTGAAGGTTGTGATTCACAAATGTACCAGCGATGACACGACACGGCTGTACGTAGTTTTATTTGTTGTTGTTTTGTATTAATAAAATGTTGTATATGTAAATCTATACATGACTAAGATTCTTATTAGTTCAACCTCACAAGCATCTTCTTAGTAATAGTTCACAGAGGGACACTTCTGGGCCCAAGAAGGTTGTTGGGTGTATGCTGGCGATGAGGGAAGATGGTGCGTTACCTGCTAAAGTGGGGAGACACATCGTGAAAGGAGTATCTCTCACAGGAAAAGCTCCGGTATGTTTTCAGAAATGCCTCGGACGGATGCCAGCTGACGAACTGAATAACAAAATGGCTTTTCAATGCTCATATAGAGTGACTTATGAACAGTTCGCAACCAGGCTCGCAGAGGGACAACTGCGGCCTGTGCGCTCAACTCACATACGCAGAAATATGACCCGTCCGCTCCCAAAGGAACAGCAGCTTAGTAGATCACAGATGTAGAGGCACAGCAGCGAACTAGGTTGCAAAGGTAAAGAGCTGCGAGCCGACGGACTGGCTTCTAAAGGCATAGCTGTGAAGTGGTGATGTTGGGCACAGGGAGCGTGGAAGAGTTATCTTCCTACTGGTGTCATGGAGTGGAAGTCGTGCTGCCTGGCGCTAACCTATTTCTCTTTTATTTAAAAAAAATCTTAAACCTTCACTGCGTCGAAATCATCATTGCACAGAGCTCCGCTATATTAAATTGCCCCCAGAACCTTTATAATACATTTTCACTTGATGCGAGGCACAAGATGGCTGCTAACACTTCCTGGTTTGAAGTGTTAGCAGCCAATCAGAGGCAAGCTCGTGCTCGGCAGTTAGGGTCCAACCAGATATATATAAATGTTTTTCCTTTAATATCCCAAAACACTACTGAACGGATTTACACCATTTCAACAAAAGCACGCTTTCTGGACCAAAACCTTTGTCCTGGCCAAATTTGTCGTAATTCAGTTCAGCAGTTTCACCTGTAGCCTAGTCTAAAGTTTTGTATGGAAAATGCATTGAGAAAACACATTTTGGGACTCCCCTTTTTTCTCAACCCCCCTTCACCAATCACCCCTAAACTTTCAAGGTAGGAGGTGATCGAAAAAGAGAAACATTTTCGAAAATTTCATAAACATTTGTTAAACTACGCGAAAGTTATAAGCACATGGAGGGCTCCACCCAACATGAGTAAACCCCGGCACTGCAGGGACCCCAGTGGGCCCCAGCAGCCCCAGCCAGCCCCCACTATTGTTTGAAAAAAATTCTGCGAGACCGGCCCCCCTGGGGTCTCATTTAAATAAAACGCAGGAACCTGCGACCCCAGCGCAAATTGCGCTGATTCATTTTCTCATAAAAATGCTTTCTTTGACCTGGGGATCCTTCTGAGACCCCCTAAGCATTCCTTTGGGGTCAGGATGTTTCTACCCTACCACCTTCTCTTTTTTTATACCTTTGTTTCTCTGTTTTCTGGTGACTCGCTTCTACCGAGTCATAAGATGGCTGCCAACATTTCCTGGTTTGGAGTGTTGCTAGCGAATAACAGTGTAGGTCATGCACAGGTCTTAGGCCCCGCCCAGATATCAACAATGCCACCCACACTCTTCTTTATGTCACATATGTATCTATAGCTTGTACATAAAACATGCTATGTAAACACGTTGTCACTTTAGAAAATTAATACCTATCTCTTGTCTCATAGTTTTCTCTGGTTATACAGAATCCTGAAGAAGGCATTGGCCGAAACGTGTTGATTGGTTCTGTATATCAATATCAGTGATCATTTTGATTGTAGCCATCCTAATGAAATATTGTCATCAATTTGTGTGATAAATCAACATATGTGCAATCATGATTAATTATCCTTTGCTGAAATAAAATATAATGAGACTGGTTGCTAAATGGTAGAGAGTGTCCGATATGATTTATATGTATCAAGACAAACAGTAAAAATATATATTTTGAAAAAAGAAAGAATAAAAAAGTTATATATTTTTCAACTTTTGAAAAAAAGAGAATATATTAAATAAAAAGAATATTTTTCTAGACCTTTGTTCTACCTGTTTTGTATCTAGAAGTGTTCAACGGATACATTGTTTTATATACATATGCACGTAACCCGGTGCTGTTTGTCCAATTTTCTAAAACTGCCTGAACTGTCAAGCCAGGTCCTGCCTGGTCCGGAAACATGCATCTTGGGACCGGATTCTGGGTAATTCTACCCTAATTATATTCCAGTGACAAAGTGAGCAAGTGACCCATGTCTGGGCATACCCTTCCAACTTAGGATAAAAAGAGAAAACAGATGGAGATGAGGGACGGAGTGCTAAAATGGCTCAGACACTCACCCCCAGTAACAGTTCTGGGTTTAATCCATCATCGTTCTTTAGTTCACTTCACCACCCCAGTTCAGACCCAGCCATATGCAAATCAGTCTTGACCCTGTACATCCTGGGAACAGTCCAGTCTAAATTGTAAGGCCAGGCCCTCCTCTACTGGAAACTAGAATCTTGCGACCGGTTCCGGGGTAACACCGCTCATCAGCCAGGCTAGCTTGCATCTAGTAGCAACGTGATCAAGGGACCCACGTCTGGACAACCCTGCCAACTTAGGGTGAACAAAGCAAAGAAAAGGAGATGATGGACGGAGCAGTGAAACTTTTCAGAGGCTCATCCTCAGTCACAGATCTGGGTTTATCCATCATCATTCTTTAGCTCACTTTGCCACCCCAGTTTAGACACAACCATATGCAAATTAGTTTTTACCCTGTTCCTCATGAGAACAGTCCAGCATGAACTGTCAGGTCATAACCTCCCTGGACCGGAATCAAGCATCCTGGGACCGGTTTCAGGGTAACAGCCCTCCTCAGTCAAGCTAGCTTGAATCCAGCAGCAAACTGAGGAAGGTACCCACATCTGGGCATACCCTGCCAACTTAGGCCGAACAAAAAAAACACAAGTAGATGAAGGACAGAGCGCTGAAACTTTTCATACACTTACCCTCAGTCACTCACTTCGCAACCCCAGTTCAAACCTAGTCAATGTAAATCGGTCTTGACCCTGGTTCTGATGGAACAGTCCTGCCTGAACTGTCAGGCCAGGTCCTCCTCGGTCCGGAAACATGCATTCTGGGACCGGTTTCTGGGTACTTCTAGCCTAATTATATTCCAGTGGCAAAGTGAGCAAGTGACCCACGTCTGGGCATACCCTTCCAACTTAGGACAAAGAAAGAAAACAGAAGGAAATCAGGGACGGAGTGCTGAAACGTTTCAGACACTCACCCCAGTAACAGTTGTGGGTTTAATCCATCATTGTTCTATAGTTCACTTTGCCACCCGAGTTCAGACCCAGCCATATGCAAATCAGTCTTGACCCTGTTCATCTTGGAAACAGTTCAGCCCAAATTGTAAGGCCAGGCCCTCCTTGACTAGAAACTAGCATCCTGCAAACAGTTTTGAGGTAACACCGCTCATCAGCCAGGCTAGCTTGAATCTAGTAGCAAAGTGAGCAAGGGACCGACGTCTGGACAACCCTGCCAACTTAGGGTGAACAAAGCAAACAAAAGGAGATGATGGACGGAGCGGTGAAACTTTTCAGACACTCACCCCCAGTCACAGATCTGGGTTTATCATCATCATTCTTTAGCTCACTTTGCCACCCCAATTCAGACACGACCATATGCAAATCAGTCTTGACCCTGTTCCTCATGGGAACAGTCCAGCACGAACTGTCAGGCCATAAACTCCCTGGAGCGGAATCAAGCCTCCTGGGACCGGTTTTGGAGAACACACCTCATCAGCCAGGCTAGTCTGAATTTAGTGGCAAAGTGAGCAAGGGACCCACGTTTGGGTATACCCTGCTTAATTAGGGCTAACAAAGAAAATACAAGAGATGATGGACGGCGTGCTGAATCTTTTCAGACACTCTCCCCAGTCAAACATCTGGGTTTAATCCATCATCGTGCTTTAGCCTACTTTGCCACCCCAGTTCAGACCCAGGCATATGCAAATCAGACTTGACCCTTTTCCTCATGGGAACAGTGCAGCCTGAACTATCAGGCCAGGTCCTCCCTGGACCAGAAACAAGCATCCTGGGACCGGTTTCAGGGAAACAGCCCTCATCAGTCAGGCTAACTTGAATCCAGTAGCAAACTAAGGAAGGGACCCACATCAGGGCATACCCTGCCAAATTAAGGCAAACAAAGCAAACACAAGGAGATGATGGACGAAGTGCTGAAACTTTTCAGACACTCACCCCAAGTCACAGGTCTGGGTTTAATCCATCATTGCACATTGGCTCACTTTGCCATCCCAGTTCAGACCCAGCCATATGCAAATCAGTCTTGACACTGTTCCTCATGGGAACAGTCCAGCCTGAACTGTTAGGCCAGGTCCTCCCCGGACCAGAAACTAGCATCCTTTAAACAGTTTCAGGGTAAGACCCCCTCATCAGTCACACTAGCTTGAATCCAGTGGCAAAGTGAATAAGATGGATGGAGCACTGAAACTTTTCAGGCGCTCACCCCCTGTCACAGATCTGGATTTAATCCATCATCGTTCTTTAGCTCACTTCGCAACCCCAGTTCAGACCCATCTATATGCAATTTAGTCTTGACCCTGTGCCATGTGGAAGAGTCCAGCCCGAACTGCCAAACCAGGTCTTCCCTGGACCGGAAAAATGCATCCTGGCCTGCCAGGAGGTGCCTGTTCCTGTTCTGGGCCTCTGGAGGTTGTACTTAACACTAGGGGCTGGAAGAAATTTGAAGAACAACGAAAATTGATGCACCACTCTTCTTGTGTTTTTTTCCTGACACAGCACAGCTGTGTAAGAAGAATCTCCATACATCACTGCACCTCGCCAAAACCAGCACAGCGCCTGTCGTGCTGCAAGTACCGATGCATCAATGGATTGCGGCTTACGAAACCGATTTTGCGCCGCTGGCCGCCGCCCGCCCCCGCTAAATCAATCACCACTTTGTCCTGGATTTACATGCATGTTTTACCGGCATGCTACCTGCATCATACCTGTGCAGCAAGTTTTTCCAAATGCATCACCCACGGAATCGACACATCACTTCCCATTACAGACCGTATTTGACACATTAATTCTACTTGAAGCTGAACTGTCGCCTCGCCTCCCCATGGTCTCAGGTACTGATGCATCTCTTTGTTTTTTAATGGTTTCCCTTTCTGCGGCTGGTTGGCCTTGTGAATTGAATTTTGAAACATCTACAGGTACTTTGTGAGTATTCAAACATCAATGGTTTTCTATGGACCAAGTTGTTTGAAGCCTTTTTAAAGTCATATTCTTATTACATGTATGTTGTATTTTTGTTGTTTTGGTCTTGTTGAATTGAGATAAATATTCTTTATATTTCCTAAACTGGGGTGGTATCCATTTTTGGTGTTATCACTGTATTACTGAGTGTTTTGAGTACAAAAACTTCACACATTGTCTTTGAGATAAGTCTGTCTGCTCGAGCCAAGTTAACCAGGGGGTAAGCAGGCATTATCTAAAGTGTGTATCCCCCTTACACGAATTAGAAGGAAAGGTCCCTATGTGGACAAAGGTACCTACCTCTGTCAGCTAGGGACCCCCATTTTTAACAGCACAAATATAAAACAACATTAGAGATGATGACTTAGATGCGCATTTTGTCAGATTATATTGCATAATATGGTACTCTCTATGGATGGATACAAATTATTCAATTTTAAAATGTTTTAAATTTGATATCTCAGTGTCTATTCTTGGGATACTAGTTGCCAAATGAAGGCAAAAGCTTAGCGCCACACTTCTCAGAAAAGTGTGCACAACCCCAATATATAATTTACATTCTCATATAGGTTTTCAAAATTTTGGTAGAACATACATACCAGATCATGCCCAACTGGTAAAACCATTTAAAGAACTGATTCATCCAGATTTCCAAATCACACATTGGACTCACAAGATACACATATGTCACATTCAATGAAGGTGACACAGTACCAATAGCATATAAATCACATTTATATTCCAATGCAGAAATGCGTTTGCACCTACAGAAAATATTCTGACAACAGTAAAGACTGCTGTATTTAAAGAGAGATCATTGGCCTGATCTCATCACAGCCTTAGAGTCTGTCACAAAGGCCAATTTTCCTTACGCGAAAGCCTTACATCCAAGATCGATACAGTGGGCCAATTCACTGACAGCAACAGAAGCAAATTACATATTTGACTCTACTCTGCAAACACAAGCTTTCCTACAATAGGAACAAAAATAACGTCTTCCCAGTGAAATATTGCCTATAGATCAGGATGACTTTACAGTCTATACTGATTTTTCTGCCCAGCCTGCTGTGAGAACAAAACACCAGTACTCTCCTGCTTGCTCATGGGTAAAAGGTAAAGAGGGATGGAGAATTCCAGCCTCTAAAAACATTACCACAATCACTAAGTGATTGCCTTGCACAGGTGGCCAAACTGAAAGTTCTAATTCTGACACTAACAAATACAGATCGCAAATTCCCAAAACATATTGCATATGATTCTTATTACTGTGGTCTGTCTTTCAATGAGTCCTTACAGTATTGAAGTCAAAAGGGATTCAGAATCTCAAAAGGTAACACTGTCAAGCATATAATGTTGTGGTGAGAGATGGCAAACCTCAAAGCAAATTTGCCACAAGGTCATGATTTTGACACACTGAGCCACCAATGTGTTGGAATACATTTTGCAGGGAATTCAATGGCTAAATATGCCATAAAGGCAGCAGCACAGACTACTGTTGTCGCTGCAATGACTTGTTCCATTACGAGAATAGATGGAGACATAATGGTAGCCATCACAGCTTCATGCAGTGGAGCTCCATTACCCACATCAAATCCAGCAAAATACTCCTACCTACTGCTTGTCCACAATAATCGATCTGCTTTTCTTCCATGAGTGGGAGATAGAGTAAAACCAAATTTGGACTGCAGGCCACAATCAATTTTGGTGGCACATGAGAGGTTGACTTCTCCCCATTCAGGGGTGGTGGCTGCAAATTCACTGCTACAGAACCGATACTGGTGGCAGGTCTAAATAAACAGACTACAGCTAATGTCCTTAAATCTGACACCACAGCACCTTTACCGCAGACACCTCTTTTACTTTCCAATAAGCCTCTTGGAAACATTTGGTGCAACTATGCAGTACCCTTCCTCCTACCATGCAAAGGGAAATTCTGTTGTGGACTGGAAGAACCATGTATTAAAGCGTTTTTTACCAGCAAGAATATTAGGTTCAGGTTGCACTTGGGTGCATCACCTATATGGACTTCAGAGAGCTTTAAATAATCTGCTAAGACTATCCTTGGGTTGTCAGACTCCCTATGAAGTCCTGTCTGAGGCCCCGATGTGTGTACCTGACCTAGACAATCCTGGCCCAGTGGCAACAGAAATGCCTTTTGATATTGGCAAACATTTGGTTGTTTTGCAGGGACTGAATGACAAACTGAAGAAACGTTCAGCCACTAAGGAATGAGGCTGCGACCAGCAAATCCTGGCTGAATTCAAATTAATGGGGATCTCGTCAGAGAAAGATTGTGGACACAAAAAAATTTGGCCCATCATACAGAGAACCTCTGTCTCTACTGGTGGTTGAAGGTAACAGAATTGTACTTTTGACTCCTTTTGCTGGTTGTAAAAACAAAAGGTATGTGACAATCGATCTGATCAAACCACACCATGTGGCCAGTCCTACACGGTGCGCCACAAGAGATCCTGAGTGGTTACCTCCTTCTCTCGCTACCATACAGGAAATCTATTACACCCCGGCTGGGCTATTCTGATACTGAAGTTCTGCTACTTCTAGTCACATCAACTTACAGCATTCATTCTGCACACTCAACTCTACAAAGTTCATCAACAAATGTCAGTAACAATGATGTGTGCTCTGTTACAGCATTGACATCAGCTACAAGTTCAATAGTACCTCATAAAGACCTTGTCTTTACATAAACTACCTAGAATATTACTTTGAGAAATTGGTTTGTTTTTTGAGGGGGGGTGTGAGCAGATCTCAAGCAACAGCCGCAATCCATGGCAGTGTGAGCCACAAAATTTAATCAATTAACCTGTGATTTACCTTCTGATTGCTTAGCACAAATGCAGTTAGGTTTAAATTAAAGGCGATGGTTAAAGAATTCATGCAGCACTAAAACAGCATTGAAGTGAAAACATGCAAAAAGAAAACACTCACGCTAATTTAGAGAAATAAAGTCAAATTTAATAAATTATGTGACACCAAAACAACAAAAATCCAACCAGTAGCCCCAGAGTTAATAGTTTTTAAACATAAAATGAAAAATAGCACCTAAAAAAACAAAGTACCAATCATGGATATCTAGTTGCGCAAAATCAGGGCAAAGTCAAATGTTATGGCTGACCACAATGGAGGATGCTTTGGATATACAAAGTATATTCAGTCCGGTCTCCACTTACCTCCGGACTTCAAAGGAATTTGTTAGAAAACTTTCTGGGAAGGTAAAGCTAAGCAGGGTAAGGCATCTGGCAACGTTCAAGGAGGAGGTGTCATCGCCGGGGAGCAGATGGACCAAGTTATGGGGAAGATTTCGACTTTCAGAATTAGTCTCCTTTGTAGAAGTCTAAAATCTCATGTGGAGCAAAGCTGCAGGCTGTGGTTGACCAGGGCTCCAGGAGCCCAGATACCTTTCCAACGAGGAGCCAATGAACAGGATTTGCTGCTGCAGAAAACAAAGAAACAGGAGCTACAATGAAGTGAGGCAAAAAGACGGTGCACCTTGGGCGAATCGGCAAGCAGGTGTCCTGGCCTCCTTTTCGGTTCTTAGAGCACTTTTTGGCAGAAAGGTTTCAAAGTAACCTGTTTTAGCATAGTTATCACCACTTCCAAAGGTCCAGGGTGGTATGAGCACTATTTAGAGGTTCAGTACTCACTGAGGCAGGTTCCAGATAAGGATTCAAGATAATTGGAGCCTTTTCTGCCCCTGAGGCTCTGATCATGAAGCTAGCCAAGTAACCCTTGGAGTCATTGTGGTACTTCTGCATTCAAACACAAAAGAAAGCCTCAAGCAGCAGGGTAGTTACCTGAGGACATGAGGCAAGCTTCAGACAGCATGGCAGTCCTCTTAGTGCAGCAGGGCAATCATCTGAAGTACACAGCATGCCATAGGCAAAGAGCAGTCCTTTTGAGTACAAAGCAGGCCATAAGCAAAACAGCAGTTCTGTGAGAGTCCTCTGCAAGTTCAGAGGTTTAGATTAGGTTTGAGTGTCCTACTTCAAGCAGTGAGACGTTGCATACATGCCAGCATACTGACAGGTTTGGCTGCCAAGAATCGGCCAGCATTTACCATTGGTGAACATGACTGCTATTTAGGAACGGCGTACATCAGCCAAATAACAAAGATCAATATTCATCTCGGGAATCTGTATACATACAAGTGATATTAGAATATAAGTACACAAGGACTAAGCCCTAAAGAAGTCTCGAGAAAGAGATGAGACACGTTGGCTACATTGGCATGAGTATTTTTTAATAAAGAATTTTGCAACTGACAACGCTCCTCTATATATTTAATTGAAACAAGTGTGATGTGGACATGAACTACTTTGAATAAATAATGTTGTACTCAAATTGATATTTATAAATACTGCCTTAATTAAGATATATAACCAGAGAAAACCAATGATAGTGAGTGCTGATCTCTCTAATGCATTGGTTTGTGGATCATTTCCACTTATGGAGAATTAGGATGCTTTGCCCCCTGATCGAAGCATCACTCCTTGTTAACATTCCCACATTGTAATATGAAATGAAATACCAGCATTTGTAAAGTACACAGCTACATCCGGAGAGGTGTCCCAGTGCTCGTGTCCCTCAGGAAGATTAAGCAAGCTATTGCCCAGAGTCACATGGTGCTGGTCTAACCTGCTGCTAGAGCAGGGGATCGAACCATGAACCCTGTGGTGTTGAGACAGCCATCCTGGTCTCTGCGCCACACCACTTCCAATAGGTGCGGCATCTAAGGTGTAGTCCTCCTACTGTAAATCGCTAGCCCTGAGTGTCCTACGTTTATACCTGATGCCAGCTTGGAAGTAGAATAAACTAAACCTCCAGAGTTCTCCCCCCACAGAAGCACCTGCAATTTTCGACCGCCCTGCCCTGGTCCCAGGATTTCTTGAATTCCAAGCGGATAGTCAGATTTTTTGGGTGTGTGTTGGGGCAGTTCCTCTGAAGAACAAATGGGGCTGTGCAGACTCTATCCCTCCCATTATGTCAGGTTTGCCCATTCTACCAACACCCAGTCCCCCTATTTTGTCTGGGAGGAACACACAGAAGCCAACTGCCAACCACACTTAGTCATGTGACCCAGGAACAGGCTTCTCTATTAGATGTTTAGGGCCTCCTTTCAGGGGGACCAGCATGTGTTCAAAAGGGAGCTTTAGGCTATGCAAAAGGATTATTTTAACAAGTTGCATTGACATTTTAAAACTGCACACAGGCTTCAATGGCAGGCATAAGACATGTTTTAAGGACTACTTCAGTGCATAGCACAATAAGTGCTCAGGCTAACTGGTAGAATTTCATATATTGCCCTGGGTATATGGTATATCACTTGACTAAGGAATTTTAAATACATTAAATATGTCAATCAGGTGTAAGCCAATTTTACCATGTTTTAGGGAGTGAGCACAAGCACTTTAGCACTGGTTAGCAGTAGTAATGTGCAAAAAATCTTGAGGCAATAAAAGCAAATTCAGCAAAACAGGAGTGGAGAAGGCATAAACGTTTTAGGGAAGACCACTCTAATACTGCCATGTCTAGGTCTACCAATTACTTTGTTTGATGATGTCACAGTCCAATGTACAGAAAAATATTCTTTTTAATTAGTCCTGCAAAGCTAATAATCACCAAAGATAAATCTTCTGGAATGTTCCATTGTTTGATGCCTGCTTCAGTAACGTGACAGCTTTTATTACGGGGCCTTTAAAAACAATAATGCCTTTCTCAGATAGCAGAAGTACATGAACTAAAAGCATATAGGAATTGCAAATAAGGAACAGAACTTACACCAAGAAAAATGTGATGCACTGAGTCGGAGATGTTCAAGGAGTCAAACAATAATGGAGAGTGTGGTAATCATGGCAAGCATAACCAAATTACACCCCCTTGCCTCCTCATACTTACACAAGATTTAGGAAGATTAAAGGTACTTTAGAGTACATTTAAGCCAAAATATTCTTCTGACTTAAGCTGAGTCGCTTGTCTGGCCCTATTCATATATTTTGTTTTGAGAATATTATGGTCACTTTCTATTCCCAGAGATACAAACTCAAGAACTGGTGATAGGTGGACAATTACAACACAAAGTGAAAAAGTATAAAGAGTATGACCCTGCCAGTCTTGCCAGCGCAACTGTGCTTCACAACTAGACAGGCCCAACATTTAAACCAGTTCTATCTGAATGTTCTAAGGAAGAAACCATATTGCAGGGCCTTACATTTAGATTATAACACATCTCCCCTCTATAATATAGAAAATATACATACAACAAACCAGCTTATGTTCTGCATATAAGTAAAGTCTAAACCAACACAGAATATTACAAATTGTCATCATATTATTTTTAGGGAGTCCTAAACCTGTGAGGAGAGAAACAGCAATAATAGCATATAGACAAATGGTGGAAGTAAACTTAACTCACATCATAGTCTTTGGGCCATCCTGGAGGATGGACCTGCTTTTTTGGGTCTATGACTGGAATTAACATTAATAGAGTCATCTTTTTCCACTCTACGATACTCTGTGGTGGGAAACATGTTTCCTGGACAGATGTTAACCTGTCCATGCTCTACATGCTCCCATGTTCTAGAATTACAACATTTTTTTCAACTTCCTTGATTTTCTCTGGTTTGTGGAATGTATCGAATTTGTTCCGGCTTAAGTTGGGTTTTCTGACTAAATCCCATTGCCCTGTTTTTCATTCATATTTTCTCACACCCCATTTCTTATCATACCACTCTTTGTATGTGGCTTGATGTTTCTCCACCTACTACTTCAACAACTCTTTGTTAATGGAAACCTCATTGTTTCCAAATAACCAACTTAGGGGCCGATTCTGATGTTGGTTTGCAAAGGTTATCCAATTAGCATAAAAATCAATGAGTACTAGGATATATTTGTCATGGAACACTCACACTTGAATAGGACTTGCAATATTTAACCCCAATTTGCCTCATGGGATGGGGGGTACGCTAGTGTGTATCAACGATGTCTTGCGTGTGTTCTTGGATTTGTCACTTTGCTACGGGCGTGGCAATCTTTGACCTTTTCTTCTACTAAATGGTTCATGGAAGGGAACCAATCTTCGGCTCTCACCATGGCTTTTCTGAGATTGCTCCCTAAATGGCCCTTGTGTTCTTTGTTAGCAATGTGTTCCCTTAAACCTGCTGGTGGTATGATTTTGCCTGTGTTTAAGATTATATTACATTCCAGGGATAATTCAACCCTTACGTGCCAAAAAGGTGGATATTCCTCGGGTAGATCTTTTCACTTTTTGGACAAAACATCAACTATATGGTGTCTTTCTGCATCAAGAGTGCGATCCTTTTTCATGTGATCACCCCATTCAGACTCTAAAATGGCAGGAATTGGAATTTCAAGAATAGCTTCTTTAGGATTTTAGGATTTTTCACTATTTACCAAAGGTAATCTCAATAGTAAGTCTGCTGCACTGTTTATAGATCCAAGAACATATACAACTTTGAAATGATATCAAGACAATGAGGAAAGGTCCAGAGAACCAGATTCTCGATTTTGATACCCATGATGCTGGAGGAACTTTGCTTGATGCTCTGGACCCTTTAAGCCTCGTATTGACAATTGAGAGTAGGGATATGAGTGTGTGTTCCTCCCTTTCAGGGAATCTCTTTTTAGATCAAATGGATAATTCCTTTTTGAAATATAAAACCAAAAGTCCAAATCGGTTTAGATAGCGATAGTCATTTAATTTAAAGTTGACCACTTTGTAGATCCATTGTACATATTTTTCATGCTTTTCATGGTTCTTTATTAGAGCCTAATTTAGTTTTTTATGAGAAGAAGAAAAACGGCCAACACATGTTTCGCCCTATGTGGCAAGTTTTGCAATCGCTTTTTCAAGGCTGTGAAAGTAAAAGTTTCAGTGAATAGCAGTCCTTCTGCCTTTCAAATAATGAATAATAAATATATAAAATATTAAATCCTTTTTTTACCATTTTCATCATCTTTCTCACTTGGGCACCAGCCGGTGTTTGGGGGTTCATCTCCCTGTGATACTTAGTACTCATTGCAACTTTTTCTTTCACAGTCTTGAGAAAGCCCTGGCAAAACGTGCCGCATAGGGCGAAACACGTGTCGGCTGATTCTCTTCTTTTCACAAAAAACAAAATTACGCTCTAATAAAGAGTCATGAAAAGGGTGAAAACTATGTACAATGGATCTACGAAGTGGTGAACTCTAAATAAAATGACTATCTCTATCTAAATCAATTTCGACTTTTGGTTTTATATTTCAAAAAGGAATTATCCATTTGATCTAAAAAGAGATTCCCTGGAAGGGAGGAACGCAAGCTCCTATCCCTACTCTACCTAGTACCCATTTGGAAATCCTGGGTGTGGTTTTCTCTATTTCCTTTTTAGAATATAAGGGCACCGAAGGTTTGTGATATTTTCTTAATTAAAGATGCAGTTCCCAGAGATATAATTTAAAGTGCCTCACATCTGACAGGAGTCCAACATTCAAAACCCGCTCTACCTGAAGGTTCCAAGGTAGATACCAAATGGTAAAGATAAAGAAGAACGAAAAAGGTGAGGCATTACATGGTACATTACATTATGATTATAACAAACACCCAGGTAGAACCAGTGGACACGCCCACACCAATGTGATGATTGCATACTTTAATTGATAGAAGCAGAAACAGATATCAGCATTATTATAGAAGCACAGGTGATATCCCACAACAGTTACATGCATTTTAAGAATAAACAGTCATTAGCATATCATAGTTGTCAATCATTACAGTCTTTTATAGTTAATAAGTAGTCAGTCAGTCTCATTGATTCAATATGTAGATTTTGACATAAAATGGTAGCTGGCTACTGTTGGACCTGGCCCTTTTGGCAGGTTCACCCCGAAACTTTTTGCTTTTTCCTAGCCTGTTTCTGGAACCTAGTGTTGGTGATTTTAGGCCTCTGCGCACTTTTTCACTGTGGTACAGTGTAAAGTGCGTGAGCTCTCTGTGTATGTGTGGTGAGTGACCTGCCCTCCCATAGGAATGAATGGAGAATATGTATGCCCATGGTAGTTCCTGATGTGTGTGGAGTGCAGGGTCGAGTTTGATATGTGCGAACTCGTGAGATTGAATGCTGCGTAATGGTGTATGCGGCATGGTTGTGTCTAGTCTAGAAGTGCCACTTTGAGAAGTTGGCATATTTGTGTAATTTGTGCCTGGCGTGTGATTGGCTGGTGAGCCTGGCTCAGAGTGCCTGGGCCTGCTTGTGGATTGACTGTCTGGTTTGAGGGTGACAGGGGCTGCAGAGCCCCAGGAGGTTGTCTGAGTCAGCCCGTGGATGAAAGGCAGCATCTGCTGCCAGGGAAGTGGGTGGAGATAGCACCTAAGAGTGAATGAGGCTGTGCCTGCCTGCCACAATGCTGGCTCCCCCTCCCGGCTGGGCGACTGTCACCTCTGTCCCTGATACTGAAAGGACTTCCCTATAACCAGTTCTAGCTGGTTCTCACACTGCCTGCACAAAGACTTCAAAGACTTTTATGTGTATAAGAAGGGGCTGTGTCCCCTTCCAAAATGTTCTTGTTTTCTAACTGGAATCTGCCAGGGGCGTGCTGCTGCTTGGGCTCAGGGGAAGGTTTGCCTCCCTGAGCCCTGCCCAGCCCCTTGATACCTGATGGACTGCTGCAGGTCAAGAGGGACTATGTTGCTGGACTTTTTGTGCCTTTAACGCTGGGAGCGCTTTACTTTCCCTGTTAAGCGCTGGGAGCGCTTTAATCCTGCTCTAAGCGCCTGGGAGCGCTTTTATTTCTACTAGGACCTTGTTGGTCCTCTAGCGCTTGGTAGCGCTTGTATTCCCACGTGTCGGCTGATTCTCTTCTTTTCACAAAAAACAAAATTACGCTCTAATAAAGAGTCATGAAAAGAGTGAAAACTATGTACAATGGATCTACAAAGTGGTGAACTCTAAATAAAATGACTATCTCTATCTAAATCAATTTCGACTTTTGGTTTTATATTTCAAAAAGGAATTATCCATTTGATCTAAAAAGAGATTCCCTGGAAGGGAGGAACGCAAGCTCCTATCCCTACTCTACCTAGTACCCATTTGGAAATCCTGGGTGTGGTTTTCTCTATTTCCTTTTTAGAATATAAGGGCACCGAAGGTTTGTGATATTTTCTTAATTAAAGATGCAGTTCCCAGAGATATAATTTAAAGTGCCTCACATCTGACAGGAGTCCAACATTCAAAACCCGCTCTACCTGAAGGTTCTAAGGTAGATACCAAATGGTAAAGATAAAAAAGAAGGACAAAGGTTAGGCATTACATGGTACATTACATTATGATTATAACAAACACCCAGGTAGAACCAGTGGACGCGCCCACACCAATGTAATGATGGCATACTTTAATTGATAGAAGCAGAAACAGATATCAGCATTTTTATAGAAGCACAGGTGATATCCCACAACAGTTACATGCATTTTAAGAATAAACAGTCATTAGCATATCATAGTTGTCAATCATTACAGTCTTTTATAGTTAATAAGTAGTCAGTCAGTCTCATTGATTCAATATGTAGATTTTGACATAAAATGCTAGCTGGCTACTGTTGGACCTGGCCCTTTTGGCAGGTTCACCCCGAAACTTTTTGCTTTTTCCTAGCCTGTTTCTGGAACCTAGTGTTGGTGATTTTAGGCCTCTGCGCACTTTTTCACTGTGGTACAGTGTAAGTGCGTGAGCTCTCTGTGTATGTGTGGTGAGTGACCTGCCCTCCCATAGGAATGAATGGGGAATATCTATGCCCATGGTAGTTCCTGATGTGTAGGGAGTGCAGGGTCGAGTTTGATATGTGCGAACTCGTGAGATTGAATGCTGCGTAATGGTGTATGCGGCATGGTTGTGTCTAGTCTAGAAGTGCCACTTTGAGAAGTTGGCATATTTGTGTAATTTGTGCCTGGCGTGTGATTGGCTGGTGAGCCTGGCTCAGAGTGCCTGGGCCTGCTTGTGGATTGACTGTCTGGTTTGAGGGTGACAGGGGCTGCAGAGCCCCAGGAGGTTGTCTGAGTCAGCCCGTGGATGAAAGGCAGCATCTGCTGGCAGGGAAGTGGGTGGAGATAGCATCTAAGAGTGAATGAGGCTGTGCCTGCCTGCCACAATGCTGGCTCCCCCTCCCCGCTGGGTGACTGTCACTTCTGTCCCTGATACTGAAAGGACTTCCCTATAACCAGTTCTAGCTGGTTCTCACACTGCCTGCACAAAGACTTCAAAGACTTTTCTGTGTATAAGAAGGGGCTGTCTCCCCTTCAAAAATGTTCTTGTTTTCTAACTGGAATTTGCCAGGGGCGTGCTGCTGCTTGGGCTCAGGGGAAGGCTTGCCTCCCTGAGCCCTGCCCAGCCCCTTGATACCTGATGGACTGCTGCAGGTCAAGAGGGACTTTGTTGCTGTACTTTTTGTGCCTTTAACGTTGGGAGCGCTTTACTTTCCCTGTTAAGCGCTGGGAGCGCTTTATTCCTGCTCTAATCGCCTGGGAGCGCTTTTATTTCTACTAGGACCTTGTTGGTCCTGTAGCGCTTGGTAGCGCTTGTATTCCCATTTATTTAGTTAATTTACGGGTGCCACCCCGTTTTTATTTAATTATTTGAAACCGGTGCCCACCCGGCATTGCCCCGTGTTGGATTCACCGCCGCCGGCCCGGAGAGCGATTACGAGGTGCTGTCCCGCCTCCCTGCCCCAGGGCCACGCTGCGATTGGCCGCAGCCGCGACCCGGAAGTCAGGCAGGCCGAGGGCAGGACTATGGGACAACCGGAAGCTCGGCCGGCTGAGGAAAGAAGAAGCATGGTGGCCGGTGAACAGGGCTCCCGTGTGCCGAGGGAGCCCTGCAGCAAGAGGAGAGCGGTGGAGAGCGCAGGCGGGGCTCCAGTGGGGAAGGAGAGCCCCGCGCTGCTCGAAGAGACCGTCGAGAAAGGTGCCGTCATCCCCGTGAGGAGGAGCCCCCAGCGAGCAGCCCGGTGAGTGAGGAAGGGCTGGGGGGGCTCCGTGGGGAATGTGGATGGTGCCTGATCAGGGCACCGGGTGAGGTGCATTTCTGAGTGGCCCCGTCCTGCAGCAGGCCGCTCCAACGTAGCCTGGGAAATTAAAAGGGGCCAGATGGCCCGTGAGCCTTTTGGTTGGTGCCCCCGTGAGGGGCTGATCTTCACAGCGGCCCCGCAGTTGCGGGTCGCTGCAACGAGGCAGGCATGATTTTGGTCCCGGAGCCAGCCTGCTCTACGTACCCCTTTGCCCACCAGTACTTGCGGGCATATTTTCATGAGAGCCTCGTGGGCACATTCATTGAAAGCGGCCGCTGGTCGCTCACCCGAGTTAAGGGCCTATGTAGTGTGTGCAGAGCCTAGAGGGCTCCCCCGATGGGCATGTTTTGTGTCAGAGCTTGTGTGGCTCCAGCGTTTGGCCATTTTTAGTTAGAGGGGGCGTCGGGGCACATTGCCGGTGCCCGCCCCCTCCCCCTGCGAGGAATTTGCTCAGAGCCTGTGTGGCTCCAGCAGTGGCGCAGTTTGCGCCTAAGGGTCAGTGAGGGCCCTGGCGCAGTTTTGTTGATTTCCAGCTGCCCAGCAATTAGTGGGCAGCTGCACCGTTTAGGTTTTGGGATGTCCACAGGTGCCCAGCAAGTAGTGGGCACCTGTACCGTTTAGGCCCCTGACATTGAGACACAGGGCGTCCTAGCCCCAACAAGGCCAGTTGGCCTAGGGACTGCCACAGGTGGTGGCTTATGTAGGTATTGCGCAATTTTATGGTTATTGCACCTCTGAATGTGATTTCTTGCATCATGTGTTATTCCTGCACCTCCGAATGTTTTTAGACATCATGTGATTTTTGCGCTATTGTATTGTTCTGGTATATCTGAATGTATTTTTATTGCATCATGTGCTTTGTTCTGAACACCGCTGAATGTGTAGGTTTATGCATCATGTGTTTCCCTTTACTACTCCTCTGAATGTATATTTATGCATCATGGGTAATGTGTTCTTTTCTAGACCCCTAAACGCTGTGTGATACTTAGGTGGTTGTCCGTACACCTCTGAATGTTTTTAGGCATCATGTGTTTTCCTTTACTACTCCTCTGAATGTGTTTCATGCATCATGGGTAATGTGTTCTTGTTTATACCCCTAAATGTATTTTATTCTTAGGTGGTTGTTCTTTCTAATACAGGTGGTCCTAGTGAGGTCTGAGTCCCCTGCGTGACATTCTCCTAAGGTGGTTAGGGTTGCGTAGGTGGTACTTACCTGTTCCCAGTAGTTACTGGATGTGGTTTATAACTGTTATTTTGTGCTATTTTTGCTAATTTGTGCTACAGTGATTTTATATCCTTTTATTCTAATTTCTGACAGTATTTCTATTTCTACTAAATGCTGATTATGACAGTGGCCTATGTGGCCCTGTCTTGTAAATAATCCCTTGTGAATATTGCCCGTGCCAGTTGGCACAATGTACATGTGTGATTTCTATCTGATGTGTTTTGACAATACAAAAGTTATTTTAATATAACCTTGTGTGGAGTTCCTTTTGTGGTGTGCCTAGGATGTTGTTGCTGTTGTGTGCTGGCGCAAATGCTTTACACATTGCCTCCGAGTTTAGCCTTACTGCTCGTGCCAAGCTACCAAGGGGGTGAGCAGGGGTTATATTGGCGTGTGACTTCCTTGCCCTGACTAGAATGGTGGTTTCTGCCTGGCTTTGGCGTCAGCCTTAGCCTACCAGAAATAGCCATTTCTAACAGCTACAAACTGGTGATGTGACTGTAGATCATTTGAATCAGATATTCCATATCCTTATACAGCTAATTCATATCCCAATGCATTCTCCTCTTGTCTAGTGAAACCAGTTAGTGTTCCTTCTCCTTAAAGCAGGCTTCTGTTCAAATCAGTGAGATGTATATCTAGTTAATCGCAGGGTGTTCTGCCCTGCCTCCTAGGAAAAACTCCTATCTTGGAGAAAGGAATTACTGTAATATATATTGTTTGCTTTGAAAACCCTTTGCAAAGTATATTCTAGCAAAAGCTACACCTTTAACA
The DNA here is from genome assembly GCF_964261635.1 of Lissotriton helveticus. Classification (NCBI taxonomy): domain Eukaryota; kingdom Metazoa; phylum Chordata; class Amphibia; order Caudata; family Salamandridae; genus Lissotriton; species Lissotriton helveticus. Next base: position 55,757,386 of record NC_136063.1, read on the forward strand.
CACTCTCTGGAAACAGTTAAAGAGAGAATTATTCTTTGGGCAGAAAAAGCTAGGGGGGCACGGGGAGACTGCGCAGGTAAGAAAGCAGCTGAGCAAAGAGAGCTCTGAGGGAACAGGCAGGAAAAACACATTCATTGACATGGAAATTGGGCAGTGAGCAGTCTAGCAGAATGCCATGGAGAAGAATTATGAGAGAAAATGTAGAGATACCTCTTAAGAGGGGGAGAAGTAAAGGAAAGCACAAAAAAAACAGATGAACATTTAGAGAAGTGACTTGGAAGCTTGTGGGAAAGTAGGCAAATAGAAAATCATTGAATTACCATGGCATGGAGTAGCTAAACCATGTACATACATTGAGGGGCATGTAAAAAAGCAACTTAAAGGGATAGGGAGAGGAGAAAAATCATAAAATCAGAGGAGAGAAGCATTGCTAGTGCATGTTATGTTATCTTATGTTATGCTATGTTCTGTGTATTTGTGCGCTATCACCTGGGATGGTATCCTGTTGCTGAGAATGAGTGAGTCTGGCCTTTCTTTGGGTAGAAAGGAGGAGCTATTTGAAGTGGCAGGTCTTTATCTTCTTATGGAACTCCAGAAGGAGGAGGAGGCTCTGACATGTATCAGACAGCCGTTCCAGGCTTTAGGAGGGATATAGCAGAAGGTGCGACTGCCGGCTCTGGTACTACATACGTGTGGATATGTGCAAGTTGAAGTTGTGCCATACAGAGATGTCTGGAAGATTTTTAAAAGAAGATACAGCTATTGATATAGGCTGAGCGGTATTGTGTAGTGCTTAGAACGTGTGTGAAGAGTTTAAACTGTGTGGTTTTTTGTATACTGGGAGCCAGTGGAGCTCCCTAAGGTGCTGTGTGATGTATGTGCAGTGTGGAATGTTCAGTGTGTTTCTGGCTGTCCAGTGCTGATTGGTTTGTAGTTGTAGGGAGAATTTTTTGCTAATCATAGCATTGGGTGTTCTTGTAGTTTGATTTGCTTACGGTGAACCAGTGGTGACAGTTTTGGGGGATCTGTTCTGATGCCATTTGAAGATTTACCTCAGCATGTTCAGTGCGAGAAAACAGTAGGCTGTGATGTTTTGACTTGGTTGGTTTGAGTTTGCTGTCCATTACGATCCAGAGGTTCTTATCGTGAGTGGTGGAGGTCGGTGTAGGTCTGAATTCAGCCATACACCAGTTGGAGTCAATGGCGATGAGTTCTTACTGAAAATCATGACTTATTTGGGTAATGTTTGAGACAGTTATTCTCTAACTAGTCTGTGAAGTTGGTCATGTGATGTCAATGTCATGGGTGCGGATGATACTAGCAATTGGGATCATGTAAGGGTCGAAAAAAGTCAAGCTCTTGTGGCACTACACAGGTAGGGTTGCGGGCACCCAAAGATTGGGTGGCCAGGCTGACTGATTGTGTTCTTCTGGTCAGGAAGTAGCAAATTCAGTGCAGAGTGGGTCCTTGGATTCCAATCTTGCATATGCCATAGATAAGGATGGGGTGGGATACCATGTTGAATGCTGCAGAGAGGTCCATCAGTATGAGGGCGGACGTTTCTCCTCTTTCCAGGAGCTTACAGATGTTGTCTGTGTCAGCGATGAGAGCTGTTTCTGTGCTATGGTTGGGTCAGAAGCCAGACTTTGTGATGTCAAGCAGTTGGTGGTCATCAGGATGGTTGGTGAGTTTCTCTAGTATTTAAGCCATGTATGGTAGAAGGGAGCTTGGTCTGCATAAAATGGTCTGAAGAGGGCTTTTTTAACCTGATTGAGAACTAGTGCATGATTCATATCTGTGCCGGTGGTCAAAGAAGTGGATGCGTTCAACATGAGAGCTGTGCTGACGGGTTTAAGGTCCTCTATCAGATGCATGGTTGGGGCACCAGTCTGCTGAGCCTCCGGAGTGGATGGATTGCATGGTTTGAAAGTTTGTCCGTGAAGAAGGCAGGCCATATAGTCAGAGACATGTGTGTGATGCACAGGTCCAGTTAAGGGCTGATGCTGGTTGAGGTGGCCTCTGGTGAGATTAATTCTTTCACAATGGCACAGATCTATTTGCAGCTGTTCAAGTAGGTGTCAATGTGGGCTATGAATGCAGAATGTTAGATGGTCTGTATGTGCTGGTGATAGCATCCTAGGGTGGATTGAAAGGTGTTGATATCCGCATTGATTTAGCTCATTTTAAATATGGACTCCAGTTGTGTGTAATGTTGCTTCATCATCCTGAGTTCCTCCGTGTACAAATTGGTAGCTTTGGTGGGCATGAGGGGCGGGAGAACATGTCTTTAGTGTTGTAGGGTGCCGCGAGAGGCGGGCAGGGTGGAGGCACGGAGGGGCACAGCAGGGTAGCGGTTGGTGTGAGGAGGTCTAGGGTTCCTGGAGCTGGATGCAGTTGGGCCATGGATGGATAAAGATGGGCTTTCCTGTGGCTTGCCTTCAGTGCACCAGTAGCATGCCAGGTGTGTACATTGGTTGCTGCTTCATTCTGCTGCTGCCAATAAGTAGGTCTGTCAAAGGGGGTGGAGAGCAGGAGGCAGTGGCATGACTGGGAATGATAGGGGCGTTGGACGAAAGAGAAGACTGGAGGTGGAAAAAAGAGCTAAGGAGGGCATAGAGAGGAAGGGAGAGGAAAAGAGTGGGAGAAGAGGAGAAAGAACAAGAAATAGCAACAAAGTTAAAAAGAATAAAAGTGGCAAAAGAAAAACAAACATGAGTGAAAGTTTGTAAAGAGTGGAATGAAGTATAAATGGGTGTGAGGTGTTATAGAGAGAGAACTGGCAGAAATGGGAAGAGAAAATGGGAATCGTGAGCAGAGATGAGGGAGAAAGTGGCATAGAGAAAACCAAGCTGAGAATATCCAAATTGAAAGCTGTAACAATAAAGATCGAAAGAGAAGTGGATGTTGTGTTAATGAAGGGACCGGCATGCTTGGGCAGATGGTACAGACCAGTTAGAAAAGGAGAAGGAGGTGAATTGGAAATAAGCAGAAGGAAGCCTGGCAGAAGTAGCTGACTGGCAAAAAGGAGCAGGAAGCATTCGGAGAAGGATGTGGATGAGAACAGAAGTGTCAAAAAGCAGAGGGAGAAGGATCTTCCTTGGAAGAGAAGTGCAGTGAGATTATGAGAAGGCAAAAGGTGAAAAGCAAAGATGAGCTTCAGGGAGATACCGTTTGTAGATGCAGAACAGGTGGTAAGCAGAAGAAGAAGGAGCTCTAAAGGCAGATAGAATGGGTGGAAATTAACTGAAATAAGGGAGAGCTGCCTCTGAGGAGAGAGAGAAAAGTAGTGGGGGTTACTGAAGAAGTAACCCAACTAAGAGAAGACGGACAGCATAATTGGGTGCTGCTGAATAAGGGAGAAGTAATGGTAAGCAAGGAGTCAACCACTAAAGGAAAAGAAGCAGAAGGGTAGGGGGAAGGCTGGCACAGCGGAACACAACAGCCAGGGAAGAGAGCAGCAGCAGCGGTCATGGGTAGAAGCATCAGTGGGCAGCTGACGTGTCACAGAAATAAGCAGCAGAATAAAGAACCATTAAGGGAGTGCAGGCAAACAAGGGGTGATGGCAAAAAGGAAAACAGCACAGTGTATAACTATGGTATAGAAAGTGAAGGGAAATTTAACATAGGGCGGAGAATTGGTGGTGCAACAACCATAAAGAAAGCATAAGGACATGCAACAAAGGGTGGGGAATCAATAGAGCAACAACCATAAAGAAAGCATAAGGACATGCAACAAAGGGTAGAGAATCAATGGAGCAACATCCATATAGGAAACATAAGGAAATGCAACAAAGAGTGGAGACTTAAAGGGGCTACATCTGTAGGAAGGTGGATATCTGACTATATGGTTATTCCAACTTTTTGCCTAGTGTTTTGCTGGTTATCAACTTAGTTGGCCTGGGATCCTGCCATTCAGGGCCCCAGGCTATCAGCTCTCCCAATAAAATGGACTCCATGTACTTTAGGTACATACCATATTAGTTACTGGATCACCTTTGTGAACCCCTGTATAGTGTACCATAGGTACCCAGGGCATAGGTGCCTCCAAGGTCTACCAGGGGCTGCAGCAGGTATTTTGCCACCCCTGCTGGCCCTACAAACTGACACCACAGGCTGATCACTCAGCTTGGGTAAGGTTTTGTAATCATCTCTTACTTAGATATAGTATATCTATATCTACCTTATTTATATACACATAGTAACCTATAAGTCACTCCTATGGTAAGCCGCGACAATCCTGGAGGCAGAGTGCTTGGTTTTATGTGAGAGGGTGCCCTAGCATGAGCTGAGCCTCTCTACAGCTTTCGGAAATTATAGCTGTTCTATGATATAGTCATACCATATACTCTTAAGTGCATTATAATTCTCGCGGTTAATGCTAACTTTGGTTTGGATTTATCGAAACATGTCGTGTAAGGTGTCAAACACTTTGGAATACTACCCCCCACCAGTTCTGGTGGCGGGGTTAGCATTCCACACTTCTAGAGGGAGAAGACATGTAGTTACTGCTAACTCCGGTTAAAGTAAAACAGAGCATCAGCATCACAAAAAGGATGCTGCTGCCACAGACACGAGTCTGACCTCCTGTTGCTGGGGGAAACTCCAGCAAGGGTGGCCTGGACAATAGGTTTCCTGTCCAGGGAGGTGCCAGTACCTCCCCAGAAGGGTTTTGTGTATTGGGCTGGGGGGGCTGCATCAGCAGATGCTTTTTGAGACACTGCCTGGGGCACACAATGTGCTCCATGCATAGCCCGGTTCAAACCAGTTAGGGGTACTCCAGCCCTGCTCTGGCGCGAAACTGGACAAAGGGAAAGGGGTGTACCCACCCCCTTCCCAAGTCCATCCATAGGAGGGACCTAGCAGGTAATCCAGCCCCTAAAATCAGTATAAGTATAGGAGCTGTGTCCCCAGCACTTTGGATTATCATGGAACGAAACTTCGAAACAGAACTCTTGGACCTTCGACATTCTATTCTGACTAGAAGACGGAAATCATCTCCCTTGTGGTCAAGGAGTGACCACGCTGTGCAAACAGGCACAACCAGTAACTTGCTGGTCTGCTTTGTCGATGCTCCCGCCGGAACCCAAAGACTCAGCGACATAAGAACTGGACTTCCAGACTTATTTTACTCCGACCCACATCCACAGCAAAGCTGAGACCCGTGACAGACACAAGATATGTGGGACCAGACACCCTGGACATCCTTCATTTTTCTAACTGCATCGACTCTTGACGTAACTCGAAGTTGTACATTGGGGTACGAGAAGCCCCAGACACGAGTACCATTTGCACCAAAGCTCAGCCCTCCACACTCCACGAGTGCCACGTGGGGCCCTCTCTTGCATTTCAACTCGATGTGTCTTCCCAGTTGCTAGCCCGTTGGAACCAAACTGCTTTCCTGGTTGCTCCAGGCTTGCTCCAGCTTCCCTGCAAAGACCTTGCTGGTCTGAACCAAAGCCAATCTTCACTTCCCGCGTGGGTTGCGTTTGCCAATGCTTGTTGGGTCCAATCCAGATACCGGCACAGCAGTCAACTAGATATTTTGGTGGGATAGCTAGAATCCAGCTCCTGGTTGTCATTGACACCTCCTGGTCCTCGTGGCTACAGAGACAAGCTTCACCTCTTCAACTGAGACGATTGCGACATCACCTGGTTCCTTCCAGGTACCTTCCTGGTCACCTATGCTCCCGGCTTCCCTGGGTGAGGTAACACAAGTACTCCGGTGCTCCCGTGGGTATTGACTCTCCAAGTGCCCTACTCTAAACGGGTTTTGTCGTAGTCCATCTGGAAGTGCCCTTAATCAGTAACTTTGTAACTTTTACGTTTCCCATTATAAGTCAGTGATAACTCGCAACTATGTTTAGACACTGCACGCGTCTCCCGTGGGCCTCCTACTTCCTAACCTTTGGTTGTTTAGGGTAGCCCCAGCGATTCCCTAGGCCCTAGGCCTACTCACTATTTCTGTCGTGGTTCTTATACCACTATTTTAGTATATGGTTCGTGAGGCCCCTAGGGCATTACCGTATTTTGTTCAACTTATCGTATGCTAATTGAGTAACTTGTGATGTACTTTTACCTCTGACCTCATAACGAGTGCAGAGGGGTTGTGTTAAGAATAAATACATATATATTTGATATATACCTTGTGTGGTGTCCTTTCATTTGGTATTCAAGGGAATATAATTGGTAAAACAGCTTGCTTCACATGCTCCCTGAAGTCTTAGCCTATGACTGCTGGGCCACGCTACCACTAGGAGAGTTTGTCTATAAGGTTGACTTTACGACTACCATCAATAAGGTTCGATTAGACTGGTGCAAGGTGCCCACTAGAATTAGTGGACATCATATGCCAGGCTAACTTCTCACAACATCCATATAGGAACCATAAGGACATGAACAAAGGGTGGAGCATCAATCCGGCAGCAAACATATAGTAAGCAGAAGGACATGCATCAAAGGGTGGAGAATAAATGTGGGAACAACCAGATAGGAAGCACAAGGACATGAACAAGGGGTGGATTGGGAGATGCAGCACAGGAAAGAACAGTAATTTGGGAAGGATGAGGAAAGTAGCAATGGGTGGGGAGATGTGTGGACACAGAAAACATTGCAGCAAATGATGGGGAATCATTGGGGCAACATTTGCAGCAACCAAAAAGGTTGCAGCGAATGATGAATAAAAACTGGTGTGAATTGTCATAAAGAGGAGTAGCAAACTGAGCTAAATCAGTGGGTTATGTTGGACGTGGAAATGGGGGTGTATGTGTACAAGCATGTACAGAAGCAGTCATGAGTGGAACATCAGTGGGGTTACAGCAAGGAGCTGGATAGGTTGGGGAATCAGTAGACAGAGGAAGCTGCAGTGGATTGAGGAACAATGAGGCACCATCGAGAGTAAGAGTTGGAAGAAGAATCAATGAGGGAGAATATAGAGGACAAAAAAGGATATGCTGATGAACTGCCAGTGCTACCATCAGGAACATACAGACCACTCCACTCCAAAATCAGTGTTGGAAGCAATGCTTGAGTGTAAACTGAAGGAACATCATTGAGACAAGGATCAAATATGAAAGCTACAGAAAGAGGACTGGTAATGCAAAGGAAGAAACAAGACACAGAGAGATGGAACAGATCGATAGAAGGGATGTAGGAACAAGCATTGTTGGAGTTAGTAAAGGTGAAGAAAAAGGTATGCCTGGGGCAGTGGAAGGGAGCTGTGCCAGGCAATGCACAGGAGAGATGCAAGGACATAAGAATGAGAAACAAGATAATCAAAGGGATATCTGTCAGTGATTGGGAGGGTTGGCAAGTCTAAAGCAGAAGTAGACATAAACAAGGCCAAGGGAGAGAGATGCCTGCCTTTACTCTGTCTGTCAAACCATAACTCAGGCCCTATACATGTTCATAATTCTAAATCTTATGGAAAGAAATTATTAGAAAGCAGATTCCCATACACATCATCCCAGGCAAAAGACACACACTGGAATCAAACAGTTTGTATATTGATAATTGTGGGTGTCAGTAGCAGGTCCATATCTGGATTTGGGTGTGGTCAGTTCTCCTCACATCAACCTGAGACTCAGCAGTGCCAGCAGGGAGCTCCCTACCACAGCCAATAAGGAGACATCTGGAAGCAAAAAGGAAAATGCTCATGTGATGTCTTGGAACACAAGAAAATACAAGTTTCTTAGAACACATCAGCTTCATCTCCTCAGCCTTTCCTTTGATATCTGCAGCCCCAACCCTTTGCCTATCCCACCTCAGTAGGGTTTGTCCTTTAGGTTTTACAGTGCCCAGCTTCCCTTGGGGAGATGCGTGAGAGTAACAACTATCCTTAGCCCAGCTACCTCCATGGCATGCATTATAGTGGAGATGTCCTCTTTGCTGAGGAGAGAGCTTTGTCACTGACAAACAGATCTGTGATCCCAACCTGGTGATGCCCTCATGACTATATCAGGACTGTGTCCAAACCAGGCGAACTCCCTTGTGTCCAAGTTTGAGATGTTGACAAACAGTTCAGGGCCTCGGCAAAAAGAAATCCATCCTTCAAAGACCAAAACTTCACACCCTAAAATATGATTTCTTTAGTAAAGCGCTTTCTTCCTAATCAGGTGAAAGACACAACCATCTTCTGACTTTCAGAGATTAGATGGATAAACTTTAACCCCAGGAGTAAGAAAAGGAACAAACAACAAGGTGTTGGTTACCTGTGTGCGATCCAGAGTTTACATCCAGGGACACTGAAAATGAACAAAAAGTAGCAGGAGGTTAATATTTCCTTTCTTCACTTCTTGTCAAAATGTCGATTTGAATTGAACTTTAACTTGCTGTAGTCAAGAGGAACGAAAAATACTATAGCCTTACTGTAGACCCAGCGGTAACTTCATCCTGCGAGACTAGCTCTTTGGAGAGACTGTGCCTGTAATGGTACACGAATCAACTCCAGCTGTGCTAAAAATATACCCTAGCAACAATGCACTACTGATGCCGCACCCACAGTGCAGTCATGATGCCGGCTTCATAGTGCTATAGAGAGAACCACCACCAGTGCTACAAAGCCCTACTGATGCTGCATCCACAGTGCTATCATGATGCTATAGAGAGACTCACCAGCAGTGCTTCAAAGCCCTACTGATGCTGCATCCACAGCGCTATCATGATGCTATAGAGAGACTCACCAGCAGTGCTACAAAGCACTACTGATGTCACACCCACAGCGCTATCATGATGCTATAGAGAGACTCACCGGCAGTGGTACAAAGCACTACTGATGTCGCACCCACAGTGCTGTCATGATGCTATAGAGAGACTCACCAGCAGTGCTACAAAGCACTACTGATGCCACACCCACAGCGCTATCAGGATGCCATAGAGAGTCTCACCAGCAGTGCTACAAAGCACTACTTATGTCCCATCCACAGTGCTATCATGATGCTATAGAGAGACTCACCACCAGTGCTACAAAGCACTACTGATGCAGCACCCACAGTGCTATCATGATGCTATAGAGAGACTCACCGGCAGTGCTACAAAGCACTACTGATGTTGCATCCACAGCGCTGTCATGATGCTATAGAGAGACTCACCGGCAGTGCTACAAAGCACTACTGATGTTGCATCCACAGTGCTGTCATGATGCCAGCTTCGTAGTGCTATAGAGAGAATCACCAGCAGTGCTACAAAACACTACTGGTGCTGTACCCACAGTGCTTTCATGATGCTTTAGAGAGAATAACCAGCAGTGCTACAAAGCACTACTGATGTCGCATCCACAGTGCTATCATGATACTATTGAGAGACTCACCAGCAGTGCTACAAAGCACTACTGATGCCTCACCCACAGTGCTATCATGATGCTATAGAGAGACTCACCAGCAGTGCTACAAAGCACTACTGATGCCGCACCCACAGTGCTATCATGATGCTATAGAGAGACTCACCGGCAGTGCTACAAAGCACTACTGATGTTGCATCCACAGCGCTGTCATGATGCTATAGAGAGACTCACCGGCAGTGCTACAAAGCACTAATGATGTTGCATCCACAGTGCTGTCATGATGCCAGCTTCGTAGTGCTATAGAGAGAATCACCAGCAGTGCTACAAAACACTACTGGTGCTGTACCCACAGTGCTTTCATGATGCTTTAGAGAGAATAACCAGCAGTGCTACAAAGCTCTAATGATATCGCATCCTCAGTGCTATCATGATGCTATAGAGAGACTCACCGGCAGTGCTACAAAGCACTACTGATGTTGCATCCACAGCGCTGTCATGATGCTATAGAGAGACTCACCGGCAGTGCTACAAAGCACTACTGATGTTGCATCCACAGTGCTATCATGATGCCAGCTTCGTAGTGCTATAGAGAGAATCACCAGCAGTGCTACAAAACACTACTGGTGCTGTACCCACAGTGCTTTCATGATGCTTTAGAGAGAATAACCAGCAGTGCTAAAAAGCTCTAATGATATCGCATCCACAGTGCTGTCATGATGCTATAGAGAGACTCACCAGCAGTGCTACAAAGCACTACTGATGCCGCACCCACAGTGCTATCATGATGCTATAGAGAGACTCACCAGCAGTGCTACAAAGCACTACTGATGCCGCACCCACAGTGCTATCATGATGCTATAGAGAGACTCACCACCAGTGCTACAAAGCACTACTGATGCAGCACCCACAGTGCTATCATGATGCTATAGAGAGACTCACCGGCAGTGCTACAAAGCTCTACTGATGCTGCATCCACAGCGCTGTCATGATGCTATAGAGAGACTCACCAGCAGTGCTACAAAGCACTACTGATGCCGCACCTACAGTGCTATCATGATGCTATAGGGAGACTCAGCAGCAGTAAAACAAAGCACTACTGGTGCTGCTTCCACAGCGATATCATGATGCTATAGAGAGACTCACCGGCAGTGCTACAAAGCACTACTGATGCCGCACCCACAGTGCTATCATGATGCTATAGAGAGACTCACCAGCAGTGCTACTTTGCACCACTGATGCGGCACCTGCAGTGCTATCATGAGGCCATAGAGAGACTCACCAGCAGTGCTACAAAGCACTACTGATGCCGCACCCACAGTGCTATCATGATGCCATAGAGAGACTCACCAGCAGTGCTACAAAGCACTACTGATGCCGCACCCACAGTGCTATCATGATGCTATAGAGAGACTCACCAGCAGTGCTACAAAGCACTACTGATGTCGCATCCACAGTGCTATCATGATGCTATAGAGAGAAATGGGGTGGCTGAGTGGGCTAAAGAATGGTGATGGATTAAACCCAGATCAGTTGACTGGGGGTGAGTGTTTGATTTTCTCAAATGCTCCGTCCATCATCCCCTTTTGTATCGCTTTGTTCGCCCTAAGTGTGGCAGGGTATGCTCAGACGTGAGTCCCTTTCTCACTTGGCCACTAGATTCAAGATAGCCTGGCTGATGAGGATTATGAATCCGAAACCGGTCCCAGGATGCTTGTTTCCGGTTCATGGAAGACATGGCTTTGCAGTTCGGGCTGGACTGTTCCCATGAGGCACAGGGTCAGACTGATTTGCAAATAGCCATGTCTGAAATGGGGTGGCTGAGTGGGCTAAAGAATGGTGATGGATTAAACCCAGATCAGTTGACTGGGGGTGAGTGTTTGATTTGCTCAAATGCTCCATCCATCATCCTCTTTTGTATCGCTTTGTTCGCCCTAAGTGTGGCAGGGTATGCTCAGACGTGAGTCCCTTGCTCACTTGGCCACTGGATTCAAGATAGCCTGGCTGATGAGGATTATGAATCCGAAACCGGTCCCAGGATGCTTGTTTCCGGTCCATGGAAGACATGGCTTTGCAGTTCGGGCTGGACTGTTCCCATGAGGCACAGGGTCAGACTGATTTGCATATAGCCATGTCTGAAATGGGGTGGCTAAGTGGGCTAAAGAATGGTGATGGATTAAACCCAGATCAGTTGACTGGGGCTGAGTGTTTGATTTGCTCAAATGCTCCGTCCATCATCCCCTTTTGTATCGCATAGAGAGACTTACCAGCAGTGCTACAAAGCACTACTGATGTCGCACCCACAGCGCTATCATGATGATATAGAGAGACTCACTAGCAGTGCTACAAAGCACTACTGATGTCGCACCCACAGTGCTATGCTTTCATGATGCTATAGAGAGACTCACCAGCAGAGCTACAAAGCACTACTGATGTCGCACCCACAGTGCTATCATGATGCTATAGAGAGACTCACCAGCAGTGCTACAAAGCACTACTGATGTCGCACCCACAGCGCTATCATGATGCTATAGAGAGACTCACCAGCAGTGCTACAAAGCACTACTGATGTCGCACCCACAGCACTATCATGATGCTATAGAGAGACTCACCGGCAGTGCTACAAAGTACTACTGATGTCGCACCCACAGCACTATCATGATGCTATAGAGAGACTCACCGGCAGTGCTACAAAGCACTACTGATGTCGCACCCACAGCACTATCATGATGCTATAGAGAGACTCACCGGCAGTGCTACAAAGCACTACTGATGTCGAATCCACAGTGCTATCATGATGCTATAGAGAGACTCACCAGCAGTGCTACAAAGCACTACTGATGTCGTACCCACAGTGCTGTCATGATGCTATAGAGAGACTCACCGGCAGTGCTACAAAGCACTACTGATGTTGCACCCACAGTGCTGTCATGATGCTATAGAGAGACTCACCAGCAGTGCTACAAAGCACTACTGATGTCACATCCACAGCGCTATCATGATGCTATAGAGAGACTCACCGGCAGTGCTACAAAGCACTACTGATGTCACACCCACAGCGCTATCATGATGCTATAGAGAGACTCACCGGCAGTGGTACAAAGCACTACTGATGTCACATCCACAGCGCTATCATGATGCTATAGAGAGACTCACCGGCAGTGCTACTTTGCACCACTGATGCGGCACCTGCAGTGCTTTCATGCGGCCATAGAGAGACTCACCAGCAGTGCTACAAAGCACTACTGATGCCGCACCCACAGTGCTATCATGATGCCATAGAGAGGCTCACCAGCAGTGCTACAAAGCACTACTGATGCCGCACCCACAGTGCTATCATGATGCTATAGAGAGACTCACCAGCAGTGCTACAAAGCACTACTGATGTCGCATCCACAGTGCTATCATGATGCTATAGAGAGAAATGGGGTGGCTGAGTGGGCTAAAGAATGGTGATGGATTAAACCCAGATCAGTTGACTGGGGGTGAGTGTTTGATTTTCTCAAATGCTCCGTCCATCATCCCCTTTTGTATCGCTTTGTTCGCCCTAAGTGTGGCAGGGTATGCTCAGACGTGAGTCCCTTGCTCACTTGGCCACTAGATTCAAGATAGCCTGGCTGATGAGGATTATGAATCCGAAACCGGTCCCAGGATGCTTGTTTCCGGTCCATGGAAGACATGGCTTTGCAGTTCGGGCTGGACTGTTCCCATGAGGCACAGGGTCAGACTGATTTGCAAATAGCCATGTCTGAAATGGGGTGGCTGAGTGGGCTAAAGAATGGTGATGGATTAAACCCAGATCAGTTGACTGGGGGTGAGTGTTTGATTTGCTCAAATGCTCCATCCATCATCCTCTTTTGTATCGCTTTGTTCGCCCTAAGTGTGGCAGGGTATGCTCAGACGTGAGTCCCTTGCTCACTTGGCCACTGGATTCAAGATAGCCTGGCTGATGAGGATTATGAATCCGAAACCGGTCCCAGGATGCTTGTTTCCGGTCCATGGAAGACATGGCTTTGCAGTTCGGGCTGGACTGTTCCCATGAGGCACAGGGTCAGACTGATTTGCATATAGCCATGTCTGAAATGGGGTGGCTAAGTGGGCTAAAGAATGGTGATGGATTAAACCCAGATCAGTTGACTGGGGCTGAGTGTTTGATTTGCTCAAATGCTCCGTCCATCATCCCCTTTTGTATCGCATAGAGAGACTTACCAGCAGTGCTACAAAGCACTACTGATGTCGCACCCACAGCGCTATCATGATGCTATAGAGAGACTCACTAGCAGTGCTACAAAGCACTACTGATGTCGCACCCACAGTGCTATGCTTTCATGATGCTATAGAGAGACTCACCAGCAGAGCTACAAAGCACTACTGATGTCGCACCCACAGTGCTATCATGATGCTATAGAGAGACTCACCAGCAGTGCTGCAAAGCACTACTGATGTCGCACCCACAGCGCTATCATGATGCTATAGAGAGACTCACTAGCAGTGCTACAAAGCACTACTGATGTCGCACCCACAGCGCTATCATGATGCTATAGAGAGACTCACCAGCAGAGCTACAAAGCACTACTGATGTCGCATCCACAGTGCTGTCATGATGCCAGAGAGAGACTCACCAGCAGTGCTACAAAGCACTACTGATGTCGCACCCACAGCACTATCATGATGCTATAGAGAGACTCACCGGCAGTGCTACAAAGCACTACTGATGTCGAATCCACAGTGCTATCATGATGCTATAGAGAGACTCACCAGCAGTGCTACAAAGCACTACTGATGCCGCACCCACAGTGCTATCATGATGCTATAGAGAGACTCACCAGCAGTGCTACAAAGTACTACTGATGTCGAACCCACAGCACTATCATGATGCTATAGAGAGACTCACCGGCAGTGCTACAAAGCACTACTGATGTCGCACCCACAGCACTATCATGATGCTATAGAGAGACTCACCGGCAGTGCTACAAAGCACTACTGATGTCGCACCCACAGCACTATCATGATGCTATAGAGAGACTCACCGGCAGTGCTACAAAGCACTACTGATGTCGAATCCACAGCGCTATCATGATGCTATAGAGAGACTCACCGGCAGTGCTACAAAGCACTACTGATGTCGCACCCACAGTGCTGTCATGATGCTATAGAGAGACTCACCGGCAGTGCTACAAAGCACTACTGATGTCGCACCCACAGTGCTGTCATGATGCTATAGAGAGACTCACCAGCAGTGCTACAAAGCACTACTGATGTCACATCCACAGCGCTGTCATGATGCTATAGAGAGACTCACCGGCAGTGCTACAAAGCACTACTGATGTCGCACCCACAGTGCTGTCATGATGCTGTAGAGAGACTCACCAGCAGTGCTACAAAGCACTACTGATGTCGCATCCACAGTGCTATCATGATGCTATAGAGAGAAATGGGGTGGCTGAGTGGGCTAAAGAATGGTGATGGATTAAACCCAGATCAGTTGACTGGGGGTGAGTGTTTGATTTTCTCAAATGCTCCGTCCATCATCCCCTTTTGTATCGCTTTGTTCGCCCTAAGTGTGGCAGGGTATGCTCAGACGTGAGTCCCTTGCTCACTTGGCCACTAGATTCAAGATAGCCTGGCTGATGAGGATTATGAATCCGAAACCGGTCCCAGGATGCTTGTTTCCGGTCCATGGAAGACATGGCTTTGCAGTTCGGGCTGGACTGTTCCCATGAGGCACAGGGTCAGACTGATTTGCAAATAGCCATGTCTGAAATGGGGTGGCTGAGTGGGCTAAAGAATGGTGATGGATTAAACCCAGATCAGTTGACTGGGGGTGAGTGTTTGATTTGCTCAAATGCTCCATCCATCATCCTCTTTTGTATCGCTTTGTTCGCCCTAAGTGTGGCAGGGTATGCTCAGACGTGAGTCCCTTGCTCACTTGGCCACTGGATTCAAGATAGCCTGGCTGATGAGGATTATGAATCCGAAACCGGTCCCAGGATGCTTGTTTCCGGTCCATGGAAGACATGGCTTTGCAGTTCGGGCTGGA
The DNA here is from genome assembly GCF_964261635.1 of Lissotriton helveticus. Lineage (NCBI taxonomy): Eukaryota > Metazoa > Chordata > Amphibia > Caudata > Salamandridae > Lissotriton > Lissotriton helveticus. The sequence continues at coordinate 55,772,700 of NC_136063.1, forward strand.
CTGTTCCCATGAGGCACAGGGTCAGACTGATTTGCATATAGCCATGTCTGAAATGGGGTGGCTAAGTGGGCTAAAGAATGGTGATGGATTAAACCCAGATCAGTTGACTGGGGCTGAGTGTTTGATTTGCTCAAATGCTCCGTCCATCATCCCCTTTTGTATCGCATAGAGAGACTTACCAGCAGTGCTACAAAGCACTACTGATGTCGCACCCACAGCGCTATCATGATGCTATAGAGAGACTCACTAGCAGTGCTACAAAGCACTACTGATGTCGCACCCACAGTGCTATGCTTTCATGATGCTATAGAGAGACTCACCAGCAGAGCTACAAAGCACTACTGATGTCGCACCCACAGTGCTATCATGATGCTATAGAGAGACTCACCAGCAGTGCTACAAAGCACTACTGATGTCGCACCCACAGCGCTATCATGATGCTATAGAGAGACTCACCAGCAGTGCTACAAAGCACTACTGATGTCGCACCCACAGCACTATCATGATGCTATAGAGAGACTCACCGGCAGTGCTACAAAGTACTACTGATGTCGCACCCACAGCACTATCATGATGCTATAGAGAGACTCACCGGCAGTGCTACAAAGCACTACTGATGTCGCACCCACAGCACTATCATGATGCTATAGAGAGACTCACCGGCAGTGCTACAAAGCACTACTGATGTCGAATCCACAGTGCTATCATGATGCTATAGAGAGACTCACCAGCAGTGCTACAAAGCACTACTGATGTCGTACCCACAGTGCTGTCATGATGCTATAGAGAGACTCACCGGCAGTGCTACAAAGCACTACTGATGTTGCACCCACAGTGCTGTCATGATGCTATAGAGAGACTCACCAGCAGTGCTACAAAGCACTACTGATGTCACATCCACAGCGCTATCATGATGCTATAGAGAGACTCACCGGCAGTGCTACAAAGCACTACTGATGTCACACCCACAGCGCTATCATGATGCTATAGAGAGACTCACCGGCAGTGGTACAAAGCACTACTGATGTCACATCCACAGCGCTATCATGATGCTATAGAGAGACTCACCGGCAGTGCTACTTTGCACCACTGATGCTGCACCTGCAGTGCTTTCATGCGGCCATAGAGAGACTCACCAGCAGTGCTACAAAGCACTACTGATGCCGCACCCACAGTGCTATCATGATGCCATAGAGAGGCTCACCAGCAGTGCTACAAAGCACTACTGATGCCGCACCCACAGTGCTATCATGATGCTATAGAGAGACTCACCAGCAGTGCTACAAAGCACTACTGATGTCGCATCCACAGTGCTATCATGATGCTATAGAGAGAAATGGGGTGGCTGAGTGGGCTAAAGAATGGTGATGGATTAAACCCAGATCAGTTGACTGGGGGTGAGTGTTTGATTTTCTCAAATGCTCCGTCCATCATCCCCTTTTGTATCGCTTTGTTCGCCCTAAGTGTGGCAGGGTATGCTCAGACGTGAGTCCCTTGCTCACTTGGCCACTAGATTCAAGATAGCCTGGCTGATGAGGATTATGAATCCGAAACCGGTCCCAGGATGCTTGTTTCCGGTCCATGGAAGTCATGGCTTTGCAGTTCGGGCTGGACTGTTCCCATGAGGCACAGGGTCAGACTGATTTGCAAATAGCCATGTCTGAAATGGGGTGGCTGAGTGGGCTAAAGAATGGTGATGGATTAAACCCAGATCAGTTGACTGGGGGTGAGTGTTTGATTTGCTCAAATGCTCCATCCATCATCCTCTTTTGTATCGCTTTGTTCGCCCTAAGTGTGGCAGGGTATGCTCAGACGTGAGTCCCTTGCTCACTTGGCCACTGGATTCAAGATAGCCTGGCTGATGAGGATTATGAATCCGAAACCGGTCCCAGGATGCTTGTTTCCGGTCCATGGAAGACATGGCTTTGCAGTTCGGGCTGGACTGTTCCCATGAGGCACAGGGTCAGACTGATTTGCATATAGCCATGTCTGAAATGGGGTGGCTAAGTGGGCTAAAGAATGGTGATGGATTAAACCCAGATCAGTTGACTGGGGCTGAGTGTTTGATTTGCTCAAATGCTCCGTCCATCATCCCCTTTTGTATCGCATAGAGAGACTTACCAGCAGTGCTACAAAGCACTACTGATGTCGCACCCACAGCGCTATCATGATGCTATAGAGAGACTCACTAGCAGTGCTACAAAGCACTACTGATGTCGCACCCACAGTGCTATGCTTTCATGATGCTATAGAGAGACTCACCAGCAGAGCTACAAAGCACTACTGATGTCGCACCCACAGTGCTATCATGATGCTATAGAGAGACTCACCAGCAGTGCTGCAAAGCACTACTGATGTCGCACCCACAGCGCTATCATGATGCTATAGAGAGACTCACTAGCAGTGCTACAAAGCACTACTGATGTCGCACCCACAGCGCTATCATGATGCTATAGAGAGACTCACCAGCAGAGCTACAAAGCACTACTGATGTCGCATCCACAGTGCTGTCATGATGCCAGAGAGAGACTCACCAGCAGTGCTACAAAGCACTACTGATGTCGCACCCACAGCACTATCATGATGCTATAGAGAGACTCACCGGCAGTGCTACAAAGCACTACTGATGTCGAATCCACAGTGCTATCATGATGCTATAGAGAGACTCACCAGCAGTGCTACAAAGCACTACTGATGCCGCACCCACAGTGCTATCATGATGCTATAGAGAGACTCACCAGCAGTGCTACAAAGTACTACTGATGTCGCACCCACAGCACTATCATGATGCTATAGAGAGACTCACCGGCAGTGCTACAAAGCACTACTGATGTCGCACCCACAGCACTATCATGATGCTATAGAGAGACTCACCGGCAGTGCTACAAAGCACTACTGATGTCGCACCCACAGCACTATCATGATGCTATAGAGAGACTCACCGGCAGTGCTACAAAGCACTACTGATGTCGAATCCACAGCGCTATCATGATGCTATAGAGAGACTCACCGGCAGTGCTACAAAGCACTACTGATGTCGCACCCACAGTGCTGTCATGATGCTATAGAGAGACTCACCGGCAGTGCTACAAAGCACTACTGATGTCGCACCCACAGTGCTGTCATGATGCTATAGAGAGACTCACCGGCAGTGCTACAAAGCACTACTGATGTCGAATCCACAGCGCTATCATGATGCTATAGAGAGACTCACCGGCAGTGCTACAAAGCACTACTGATGTCGCACCCACAGTGCTGTCATGATGCTATAGAGAGACTCACCGGCAGTGCTACAAAGCACTACTGATGTCGAATCCACAGCGCTATCATGATGCTATAGAGAGACTCACCAGCAGTGCTACAAAGCACTACTGATGTCGAATCCACAGTGCTTCATGATGCCATAGAGAGACTCACCAGCAGTGCTACAAAGCACTACTGATGTCACATCCACAGTGCTATCATGATGTTATAGAGTGACTCACCGGCAGTGCTACAAAGCACTACTGATGTCACATCCACAGCGCTATCATGATGCTATAGAGAGACTCACCGGCAGTGCTACAAAGCACTACTGATGTCACATCCAGAGCGCTATCATGATGCTATAGAGAGACTCACCACCAGTGCTACAAAGCACTACTGATGCCGTACCCACAGTGCTATCATGATGCCATAGAGAGACTCACCAGCAGTGCTACAAAGCACTTCTGATGCCGCACCCACAGTGCTATCATGATGCCATAGAGAGACTCACCAGCAGTGCTACAAAGCACTACTGATGCCGTACCCACAGTGCTATCATGATGCTATAGAGAGACTCACCGGCAGTGCTACAAAGCACTACTGATGCCGTACCCACAGTGCTATCATGATGCTATAGAGAGACTCACCAGCAGTGCTACAATGCACTACTGATGCTGCACCCACAGCGCTGTCATAATGCTATAGAGAGACTCACCAGCAGTGCTACAAAGCACTACTGATGCAGCACCCACAGTGCTATCATGATGCTATAGAGAGACTCACCAGCAGTGCTACAAAGCACTACTGGTGCCGCACCCACAGTGCTATCATGATGCTATAGAGAGACTCACCAGCAGTGCTAAAAAGCACTACTGATGCCGCACCCTCAGCGCTATCATGATGCTATAGAGAGACTCACCACCAGTGCCACAAAGCACTACTGATGCTGCACCCACAGCGCTATCATGATGCTATGGAGAGACTCACCACCAGTGCCACAAAGCACTACTGATGTCACATCCACAGCGCTATCATGATGCTATGGAGAGACTCACCACCAGTGCCACAAAGCACTACTGATGCTGCACCCACAGTGCTATCATGATGCTATAGAGAGAAATGGGGTGGCTGAGTGGGCTAAAGAATGGTGATGGATTAAACCCAGATCAGTTGACTGGGGGTGAGTGTTTGATTTGCTCAAATGCTCCGTCCATCATCCCCTTTTGTATTGCTTTGTTCGCCCTAAGTGTGGCAGGGTATGTTCAGACGTGAGTCCCTTGCTCACTTGGCCACTGGATTCAAGATAGCCTGGCTGATGAGGATTATGAATCCGAAACCGGTCCCAGGATGCTTGTTTCCGGTCCATGGAAGACATGGCTTTGCAGTTCGGGCTGGACTGTTCCCATGAGGCACAGGGTCAGACTGATTTGCAAATAGCCATGTCTGAAATGGGGTGGCTGAGTGGGCTAAAGAATGGTGATGGATTAAACCCAGATCTGTTGACTGGGGGTGAGTGTTTGATATGCTCAAATGCTCCGTCCATCATCCCCTTTTGTATCGCATAGAGAGACTTACCAGCAGTGCTACAAAGCACTAATGATGTCGCACCCACAGCACTATCATGATGCTATAGAGAGACTCACCAGCAGTGCTACAAAGCACTACTGATGCCGCACCCACAGCGCTATCATGATGCTATAGAGAGACTCACCAGCAGTGCTACAAAGCACTACTGATGCCGCATCCACAGCGCTATCATGATGCTATAGAGAGACTCACCGGCAGTGCTACAAAGCACTACTGATGTCACACCCACAGCGCTATCTTGATGCTATAGAGAGACTCACCAGCAGTGCTACAAAGCACTACTGATGCCGCATCCACAGCGCTATCATGATGCTATAGAGAGACTCACCGGCAGTGCTACAAAGCACTACTGATGTCACACCCACAGTGCTATCATGATGCTATAGAGAGACTCACTAGCAGTGCTACAAAGCACTACTGATGCTGCACCCACAGCGCTATCATGATGCCATAGAGAGACTCACCGGCAGTGCTACAAAGCTCTACTGATGCTGCACCCACAGCGCTATCATGATGCTATAGAGAGACTCACCGGCAGTGCTACAAAGCACTACTGATGCTGCATCCAGAGCGCTATCATGATGCTATAGAGAGACTCACCAGCAGTGCTACAAAGCACTACTGATGCTGCATCCACAGTGCTATCATGATGCCATAGAGAGACTCACCAGCAGTGCTACAAAGCACTACTGATGTCACATCCACAGCACTATCATGATGCTATAGAGAGACTCACCGGCAGTGCTACAAAGCACTACTGATGTCGCATCCACAGTGCTATCATGATGCCATAGAGAGACTCACCAGCAGTGCTACAAAGCACTACTGATGTCACATCCACAGCACTATCATGATGCTATAGAGAGACTCACCGGCAGTGCTACAAAGCACTACTGATGTCGCATCCACAGTGCTATCATGATGCTATAGAGAGACTCACCGGCAGTGCTACAAAGCACTACTGATGTCGCATCCACAGTGCTATCATGATGCTATAGAGAGACTCACCGGCAGTACTACAAAGCACTACTGATGTTGCACCCACAGTGCTATCATGATGCTATAGAGAGACTCACCGGCAGTGCTACAAAGCACTACTGATGTCGCACCCACAGCACTATCATGATGCTATAGAGAGACTCACCGGCAGTGCTACAAAGCACTACTGATGTCGCACCCACAGCACTATCATGATGCTATAGAGAGACTCACCGGCAGTGCTACAAAGCACTACTGATGTTGCACCCACAGTGCTATCATGATGCTATGGAGAGACTCACCGGCAGTGGTACAAAGCACTACTGATGCCGCACCCACAGTGCTGTCCTGATGCTATAGAGAGACTCACCAGCAGTGCTACAAAGCACTACTGATGTCACACCCACAGCGCTATCATGATGCTATAGAGAGTCTCACCGGCAGTTCTACAAAGCACTACTGATGTCACACCCACAGTGCTATCATGATGCTATAGAGAGACTCACCGGCAGTGCTACAAAGCTCTACTGATGCTGCATCCACAGCGCTATCATGATGCTATAGAGAGACTCACCAGCAGTGCTACAAAGCACTACTGATGCCGTACCCACAGTGCTATCATGATGCTATAGAGAGACTCACCAGCAGTGCTACAAAGCACTACTGATGTCGCATCCACAGTGCTATCATGATGCTATAGAGAGACTCACCGGCAGTGGTACAAAGCACTACTGGTGCCGCACCCACAGTGCTATCATGATGCTATAGAGAGACTCACCAGCAGTGCTACAAAGCACTACTGATGCTGCATCCACAGCGCTATCATGATGCTATGGAGAGACTCACCAGCAGTGGTACAAAGCACTACTGGTGCCGCACCCACAGTGCTATCATGATGCTATAGAGAGACTCACCGGCAGTGCTACAGAGCACTACTGATGTCGCACCCACAGTGCTATCATGATGCTATAGAGAGACTCACCGGCAGTGCTACAAAGCACTACTGATGCGGCACCTGCAGTGCTATCATGATACCGGCCCGGTAGTGCTATAGAGAGACTCACCGGCAGTGCTACTTTGCACCACTGATGCGGCACCTGCAGTGCTATCATGATACCGGCCCGGTAGTGCTATAGAGAGACTCACCGGCAGTGCTACTTTGCACCACTGATGCGGCACCTGCAGTGCTATCATGATACCGGCCCGGTAGTGCTATAGACTCACCGGCAGTGCTACAATGCTGTCCTGGTAGTGTGATAGAGAGACTCATCAGCAAATCACCAGCACTGTCACTGTGATAATCGTGACAGTAGTGTAGGCTGTGCATGATTTTTCTAAGACCCATTCTCCTTCAATGTTGACCAAGTGTATCGCCAGCAGTGATAGTGACGATGAAATGATATGCTAGAGAACACCATATTGATGTATGTTTAAGAAATTAATGTACATTTCTTTTACACATTGAGATAATAAAACTATTTTTCATTTTGTTTGTGTGAATTAAATAAAATATTTCATAATTTGTATTTGTGTGGTGTACACTTAATTCAATATTTATTTTGGAATTTAGAACACAGAATTCTTCGCCTGCTCATTTTATGCCCTATGAATCTCGTACCTTTAAAAGACCTAACAGCAAACTGTTCCCAGAATCTGAATAATGTAAAAACTTGTAACTTGTGTTTGCTGCGCACTCAGGCCCTGGACCATGTTGTGTTTGCTTGCCCTGCATCGGCATTGAGTCGTTATCGTTGGCTTCGACCCATGTTTTTACAAAATAGTAATAAAAACGTAACATCAGCCCGAGACTATCTCTTGTCCAAAAAACTAAGCAGTGTGTGTAAAACGTTTTAATTATTTTAATGAGTTTATGTATATATTTTACATTTTAGCATATCTTTTTATTGGGCAGATATTCTTTCTGTTTGACAGCTTTTTAGGAAGTATCATTGTTTTATTTCATCAATTTTGCATTTTGCACACTGATTGGCTGCTATTTACTGCTATTTTGCCCTATAGGGTTAGGTTGATTCTGTTTTCCACCATGCTCTTGTTGCCAACCTCGAATTTTAATTGAAGTGGATCACAGGTTGTATCTTGCACATGAACTGGTTGCTACTGAATTGCTCTTGTGCACAGGTCCGGACATGCTCACCTATCCTTTTTTTGCTGCTAATTCCAATTTGAAAATTTAAAGTCAAATATGAACTTTGGACTTTGCTGTATATGACCTGGCATATCTATACTGCCCTTCGCATTTTTTGGGGGAGATGTTCATTACTCTTTTTTCCTGCTCCTAATTCTAACTTGATTTTTTAGCAGAAATTGAACTTTTTGATTTCATTCTGTGTACGAACTGGGAACTTTCTAATGTCCTATGTATAGTCCAGGATAAGTAATGTTGTAAACCTCAATTATTTTATGTTTCATGATTATTGACAATAAGTTTGTATTTTTTGGTGGACCTCCTAGGAGTTCCAAATCTTTAATACATTTTGAATTGAATATACTTAATTTTCTGTTCTTCATTATTGTTTTGAGGTTCTAATCATTGAAATTCTCAGGGGGAGGTCTCCGGTCACAGTAGGATTAACTGAGGGGCCACACAAAAGCCAAGAAACTGCAGAAGATTATAGTTGGAAATGTCAAGTGAAGCTGAAAAAAATATCACATTTTTTAATTTTTCTCTAATAACCAGAGATGTGAAAATCTCCAAGTGTTTTGACATCCTTCTCTTGTGAGCCAGAAAACAAGAACTGACTCTGGAAAGAGTTTGATGGTGCAATCCATCCTGGGTATTTGAAGCTCCTGGAGGCTTAAAGAGACAGAAGCCCATCAGGCTGCCGTTTTTCCTAAAAAATAATCTGATTTTTAGCTTTTGTCTTGAAAAAGCCTTTTTTAGGAAAATATTCATATATATTTCGGGATTATCTTGGATATTCCTGAATAGGTGGTACTCTAGCGCTGAAGGGTGCTTCTCACCACAGGAACATGTTGACAATGACACCCTGTGTACAAGTTCTGTGGACAGATCAGCAGTGCTTAATTTGTCAAAAATTAAGTGCCAGGGCGCTTCTTGGAAGGCCACTGCAGTCTGCAGCATGCATTGGCACTGCCAGTGCTGCCAATGACAGTACCAACATAACAGCTAACTGTAATAAATGAAAGGTGCAGAGTCCACTTGATAGGTTAAGATCCTTTATTGTAGGTTCCTTCCAGGTTAGACAGATAAGTTAAGTTATAAGGAAAACAGGAGAAACCCCACCAGGAGCTCGCTGTTGGTAGCTCAGCCTCAGATGACCAACTGCCACAATAGGTAATAGAAAGGTACAGTCAGCTAGAGAGACACTCTGGCATGCATATCATGCACTAGTCTCTTTTGCAAGGCATTCTATGATGTCATAAGTATAATAGTATTGTCTAGCCAGAGAGGAACAGTGAAGAAGGTATTTACTACACTAACCATCACAATCCTACAAGTGTGATAATTCAGACGTTTTCAGGCCACACTAAGCTATAATAATAGTGTGAGAGGCTACTTATTATTCATTTTCAATTTGAGTTGACTTAATAAACATGTTTGTAGTGTACATGCCAAAATTAAACAGACATCGCCACCAGGTGGTAGACTCCCATTAGAGCAGGTGCAGACAATTAAGTATGGTGCTGAGCACAGGAAAACCACTGGCTCAAATGAAGCACTGGGAGGGTATTTAACATTAAGTGTCAGATTACAATCCTCCGACTGAGATTTCCGGTTTAAAAAGCGACAGCCTCAATACAATGGAGGCTGTCGGTTTTGAAACTGTCCGGATGTTCCAGTTGGCTTCCAAAAGGCTCAAGGAGCATGTCTGCCAGTCGGAAACAGAGCGATACAAAAGGGGATGATGGACGGAGCGGAGCGTTTGAGCAAATCAAACACTCACCCCCAGTCAACTGATCTGGGTTCAATCCATCACCATTCTTTAGCTCACTCAGCCACCCCAGTTCAGACATGGCCATATGCAAATCAGTCTGACCCTGTGCCTCATGATCGGGCTGGACTGTTCCCATGAGGCACAGGGTCAGACTGATTTGCATATAGCCATGTCTGAACAGGGGTGGCAGAGTGGGCTAAAGAGCGGTGATGGATCAAACCCAGATCTTTTGACTGGGTGTGAGTGTTTGATTTGTTCAGATGCTCTGTCCATCACCACCCCCTTTTGTACCGCTTTTGGCCGCCATAAGTGTGGCAGGGTATGCTCAGACGTTCGTCCCTTGCTCACTATGCCACTGGATTCAAGCAAGCCGGTCTGAAGACGGCTGGAATGCCAGAAACCGGTCCTCGGAAGCTTGGTTCCGGTCCAGGGAAGGCATGGCTTGGCAGTTTGGGCTGGACTGTTCCCATGAGGCACAGGGTCAGACTGATTTGCATATAGCCATGTCTGAACTGGGGTGGCAGAGTGGGCTAAAGAACGGTGATGGATCAAACCCAGATCTTTTGACTGGGTGTGAGTGTTTGATTGGTTCAGATACTCCGTCCATCACCACCCCCTTTTGTACCCCTTTTGGCCGCCATAAGTGTAGCAGGGTATGCTCTGACGTGAGTCCCTTGCTCACTTTGCCACTGGATTCAAGCAAGCCGGGCTGAAGACGGCTGGAATGCCAGAAACCGGTCCTCGGAAGCTTGTTTCCGGTCCAGGGAAGGCAGGCCTTGGCAGTTCGGGCTGGACTGTTCCCATGAGGCACAGGGTCAGACTGATTTGCATATAGCCATGTCTGAACTGAGGTGGCAGATTGGGCTAAAGAACGGTGATGGATCAAACCCAGATCTTTTGACTGGGTGTGAGTGTTTGATTGGTTCAGATGCTCCGTCCATCACCACCCCCTTTTGTACTGCTAGTCGGAAACAGCATGTAATCCATATAAACGGCGTTTTAAAATGACCAGATTACGATGCTCTGTTTCTGAAATGCTTACCTTTCCGGGCTTTCCGACATGGAAAGCCTGTTGGAAATCAAGTTTGGGTACTCCTAGTGGGGTCCCGACTTTCTGCTCCCTCCGCTTAGAGGCCAAGGTGTTGATCCCTGCACCGATTGGCAGAGGTGCCTACCACACTGTGCAGGGATGAACACAAACTCCCTTTTCTGTATGAGAGTTTGTCCTGCAGCCAGTTTCTGACTGCAGCACAATCTCCCATACAGAAAAGGGAGCTGGCGACCGCACCGTGTGCAGGTGCATCAAAATTAAGCGGTTGGGACCGCCAACTGGTGGCTGGTCAGACCTGTATCTATGATGGTGTTGGGAAGACGCAAGTCAGCCCAACATAATAATGAACCCTATAGTGTTCTAGGGCCCAGACTCTCTCTACAGGGAATTGCTTCAACATTTATAATGTCAGTGAAGATCTCTGTGATACAGAATAAGGATTACAAGTAAGTGACCATTTCATTTTTTTTTCTAAAAAAGAAGCAATTTAGAACAGCACATGCTAGGCTATATTGAGGTCATCTATGACACTCTCGTCTCTTGTTCTACATGTCTTTAGATTTTTATGAACTCTGTTACTTTATACTACACCTGATAGTGTTTTTATATAAATACAGGTCTGAAATGCTCTCCTTTTTCATACTCAAATTATAGTTTTTAACAATAGGTGAAAGGTTCTGTGATACAATAAGTTATTACAGGCACTTGTTTTACAGTTACGTTTTCTTTTCAGACTGTTTTCATTAACACTAACTACCACATCTTCAAATAATGAAACAGGGTTAGGAGCGGGTGTCCCACCAGGATCAACAGAAACACTAGAAAGTTGCAGCTAGTGGGACATCAAGGGCCCCCATGCTTCATCCAGATGAGGGAGTAGTTTCTCACTTGTGAAGCTAGTGGAACATCAATTGCCCCCCATGCTTCATCGGGAGCAGGGAGTAGTATCTCGCTTGCCCAACTAGTGGGACATCAAGGGCACTCTATACTTCATCTGGAGGAGGGAGTAGTTTCTCGCTTGTCCAACTAGTGCGACATCAAGGGCACCCCATGCTTCATCTGGAGGAGGGAGCAGGTTCTCACTTGTCCAGCTAGTGGCACATCAAGGGCACCCCATGATTTACTTGGAGGAGGGAGTAGTTTCTTGCTTAGCCAGCTAGTGGAACATAAGGGCGCCCCATGGTTCATCTGGAGAAGGGAGAAGTTTCTTTCTTGGCCAGCTAGTGGTACATCAAGGGCACCTCTTGGTTCATCTGGAAGAGGGAGTAGTTTCTCACTTGGCCAGCTAGTGGTACATCAAGGGGACCCTGAGCATCATCGAGAGAAGGGAGTAGTTTCTAACTTGTCCAGCTAGTAGGACATCACAGGCACCCCATGTTTCATAAGGAGGAGGAAGTAGTTTCTCACTTGTCCAGCTAGTGGGACATCAAGGGTACCCAATGAATCACAGGAGGAGGGAGTAGTTTCTCACTTGTCTAGCTCGTAGGACATCAGGACTACCCCATGCTTCATTGGGAGGAGGGAGTAGTTCCATACTTGTCCAGCTAGTGGGACATCAAGGGCACCCCATGTATCAAAGGAGGAGGGAGTTGTTTCTCAGTTGTCCAGTTAGTGGGACATCAAGAGTACCCCATGCTTCATTGGGAGTAAGGAGGAGTATTACACGTGTCCAGTTAGTGGAAAATCAAGGGTGCCCCATACTTCATCTGGAGGAGGGAGTAGTTTCTTGCTTAGGTAGCTAGTGGTACATAAAAGTCGCCCCATGATTCATTGAGAGAATCAATCAATCAATCAATCAACCAGAGTACTTGTAAAGCACGCTACTTACCCATGAGGGTCTCAAGACACTGAGGAGGGGTGGTGCCGCTACTGCTCGAACAGCCAGGTCTTGAGGAGTCTTCTGAAGGCGAGTAGGTATTGGGTTTGCTGTAGGCGGGTAGGGAGGGTGTTCCAGGTCTTGGCGGCGAAGTAGGAGAAGGATCTGCCGCCGGAGGTTGTTCGTTGGATGCGGGGGGACAGTGGCGAGGCTGGCGTGTAGAAGTTGAGTCTGCTGTTCAGGTAGGCTGGTTCGGCATTGTGGAGTCCTTTGTGTGTGTGGGTGAGGAGCTTGAAGGTGATCCTCTTGTCGATGGGGAGCCAGAGTAGGTCTCTCAGGTGGGGGTGATGTGGCTGTGGCCGGGGGACGTTGACGATCAGTCGGGCATAGGCATTTTAAATGCGCTGTAGTCGTTGTAGGTGTTTGGCTGGGATTCCTGCGTAGAGTGCATTGCTGTAGTCTAGTCTGCTGCTGACGAGGGCCTGTGTCACCGTTCTTCTTGTTTCGGTCGGGATCCACTTGTAGATCCTGCGGAGCATGAGGAGGGTATTGTAGCAGGAGGAGAAGATGGCGTTGACCTGCTCAGACATGGAGAGGCACGAGTCGAGGATGAATCCTAGGTTGCGTGCATGGTCGGTGGGTGTCGGTGCTGTTCCTAGTGTGGTCGGCCACCAGGAGTCATCCCAGGCTGAAACGTTTGCTCCGAGGAGTAGCACCCTTTGCCTTGTCCGAGTTCAGCTTCAGACGGCTGTTCTGCATTTAGTCGGCGACAGCCTTCATTCCCTCATGGAGGTTGGTTTTGGCGGTGTGCTGGTCCTTGGTGAGGGAGAGGATGAGCTGGGTGTTGTCGACATAAGAGATGATGCTGAGGTCGTGTTGGCAGGCCACTTGTGGAGGGGGGGCATGTAGAATTCAAACAGCGTCGGGCTGAGGGATGAGCCCTGGGGGATGCCGCAGATGATGTAGGTGGCCTCGGATCGGAAGGGCAGGAGGCGGACGCTCTGGGTTCTGCCGGAGAGGAAGGACCTGGTACAGTCAAGGGCCTTCTCTTGGATTCCGGCTTCTAGGAGGTGTGTCTTTAGAGTGCGATGGTAAACCGCGTCGTAGGTGGCTGACAGGTTCAGGACGATGAGGTCTCATGTTTCGCATTGTCTAGTTGACGTCTGATGTTGTCTGTGTCGGCGATGAGGGCTGTCTCAGACTGTGGTTTTGTCTGAATTCGGACTAGGACAGGTCCAAGATGTTGTTGTCTTCCAGGCGGTGGGCCGGTTGCAAGTTGACAATTTTCTCGATGACCTTTCCCGGGAACGGGAGCAGGGAGATGGGGCATAAGTTCTTGAGGTCCTTCGGGCCTCCTTGGGCTTCTTGAGGAGGGTGTTGATTTCAGCGTGTTTCCAGCTTTCTGGGAATGTCGCTGTTTCAAAGAAGATGTTGAAGACCTTCCGTAGTTGCGGTGCGATGGCAGCGTCTGCTTTATTGAATACGTGGTGTGGGCACAGGTCTGACAGAGATCCTGAGTGAATGGAGTTCATGACCTTGCGTGTCTCGTCATCGTTGACGTTGGACCAGGAGGTCAGTCGGTTGGCGCTGGTGGTGTTCACAGGGGTGGTGGGGTCTGGCGTAGTCGGGGCGGTCATGGTGTTGAAGCTGTCATAGAAGAAGATGGCTAGTGAGTTGCACAATTATTGTGAGGGCGGTATGTCGTTGGCATTGGCGCTGGGGTTGGAGAGTTCCTTTACGATGCTGAAGAGCTCTTTGCTGTCATGTGCGTTGTTATCCAGGCAGTCATTGAAGGAAGATCTCTTGGCTATTCTGATGAGGTGGTGATGTCTGCGAGTGGCGTCCTTGTGGGCTACGTGGTTGTCTGAAGTGCGTTTGTGGTGCCATATCTTATCCAGTTTCCGGCAGGTGAGTTGGAGGTCTGAAGCACATCAGTGAACCAGGTGGCTCTCTTGCTGGCCTGGTTGTTGGAGGGTTTCTTGAGTGGAGTGAGGGTGTTGGCGCAATCGTCTATTCACTGTCTGAGGTTGCGGGCTGCGGCGTCTGGGTTGGTGGGGTCGGTGGGTGGGTTCTGGGCGAGGGTGGTGATCAACTGTTCTTCGTGACTTTGCTTCAGCAGCGGTGAGGCAGCTGTTGGGTGCAGTGGGGCGTGGTTGGTCCAGGGGTTCTGGCGCTGAGCGCGGTCCAGGCACGGATGGATGCAGACGGGCGTGGATGGGCGCTGATAGGCACAGACGTGCTTGCCTTTGGCACGGCTGCTGCGCCGTCTCCATAAGAGGGTGAGAGGGAGGGAGGAGCAGCTGGGAGGAGGGTGCAGGTTGGCCAATGGGTATCAGGGGGGCAGGGCCGCAGGAACGCAGCGGCAGGAAGGAAGGAGCGGGAGATGGTGGCAGGCAGCAGGGAGATGGCGGAAGGCAGCAGGAGCAACGAGGCAGCTGGTGGCTGTGTGGTGGCATGGGGAGTGACCTGCCAGTGAGCAGGGTCAAAGGTAGTCTTTTCTAATTTGGCCAGCTAGTTGTACATCAAGGGCATCCCATGCTTAACCGGGAGGAGGGAGTAGTTTTCATTTGTCCAGCTAGTGGGACATTAAAGGCCCCCCAGGCTTCATCGGGAGGAGGGAGTCATTTTACTTGTCAAGCTAGTGGGACATCAAGGGCACCCCAAGCTTCATGAGAGGAGGGATTAGTCTCCCAGTTGTCCAGCTAGTGGGACATCAATTACTCCTATGCTTTATCATGAGGAGGGAGTAGTTTCTCCCCTGGTTAGCTAGTGGTACATCAAGGGCACCCCATGCTTCATCAGGAGGAGGGAGTTGTTTCTCACTTGGCCAGCTGGGGGACATCAAGGGCAACCCCATGCTTCATCAGGAGGAAAGAGTAGTTTCTCACTTGTCCAGCTAATGGGAAATCAAGGGCATCCCATGCTTCATCTGGAGGAGGGAGTCATTTCTGTCTTGGCCAGCTAGTGGGATATCAAGGGTGCCCCATGCTTCATTGAAAGGAGGGAACGTTTCTTCCTTGTCAACCTAGTGGGACATCAAGGGCACCCCATGTTTCATGAGAGGAAGGAGTAGCTTCTCAGTTGTCCAGCTAGTAGGACATCAAGATCCCCCAATGCCTTATCGGGAAGAGGCAATAGTTTCTCACTTGGGAAGTTAGTGGGACATCAAGGGCACCCCATGCTGGACTGTGAGGAGGGAGTAGTTTCTTACTTGTTGAGCTAGTGGGACATCAAGGTAAACCCAGAGCCTGGAGCCTCTGCGTAGCACCTCCTGAGCCATCAATAAGGAACCGACGGAGCTCTGCAGTTCTGGAAATCCATACAAAGTTTCTCAACATGTCCAAGAGACTGAAAGCAAAAGAAAACAATATTTCCTACTATCGAATCCTAAAAAAGAGCTCCGCAAAGCTTCCCAGTACCCCTAATCGTGTGAGAATCATAAGGCAAACCGAATGCACCAGATAATCTGGGCTGTACAAAAATATAATTAGGCGTCTTTGTTCACGCCCATATAGGTAAAGCAAAGTGTGCCATGACAACGCCACTGGTGAAATTCTTCACTTAAATCAAATAAACAAAACACATTATTTCCTTCACATGACTCAGTGTTCAGAATTCTGAGTCACCCTAGTAGTCCCAATGAGAGGCTAAATTGAAGCTTCAATTCCAGTCAGTTTTCCAGGAGGCTGGATATATTCACTTGAATGTACCTCTGCCACTCGGAATGCACTGATCACAAGAATAGGTTGTGCTCTAGCAGGCCAAAGTAAGGAAATTGCGACCTGGGGTCTGTTTGTTGGCCCACTGAATTGCAAAGTGCCCATGACCATGTCCCACAGGCCTGGCAATATTTCCCCTGCCTGCCCAGGTTAAAGCTCGGACCAGGCCTGGATGAGTACTTTAGCTGGCTCAGGAGTCTGGCCCTGGTCTCCCTGTCCCTGCCTACTCTGTCACTTGGAACCAAGGAAAGGATCCCACATCCCCAGAAAGGCCTCTGCTATCTGCCCAGACTATAAAGCTCTGACAGGGCACCAGGTCAGAGCTTCTGCAGGGCAACAGGTGGAAGTCCCCAGCCCTAGGGTCTATTCTCCATCCCATCATGTCTTAAAGTGCCCATTATGGGATCCTGGTATCTCAGGGAGGCACCAAGTCAGAGATCTAGCTGGCCCAGAGGTGAAATCCCTGTGCACTAATCTCTAGATGGAGCCCTACATGCCCGGGGACATTTTGCCGACATTTCCAGGTTAGGAACCTCTCAATAGACCGCTAGTCAAAGCAGCAGTGGGTGGAAGGGTAGAAGCCTTAGGCTCCATTTTCTAGCGCACTGTGCCACTTGGAGCCCTGGACAAGGTTCTGTAGGCCCAGGAAGGGCTCCTCTGTTTCATTGAGTGAAAATCCATTTAAAAATCGAAATTAGACCTTTTTCTCAGTTTAACTTACATTTTGGTCTTAAGTGTAAATGGGACAAAAAGTCCTGGTCTTAGTTAAACTTAAGATCAAAAGTAAAGTTTAACTGAGCTAAACTTCTAACTTTTTTGACTTGCAAATGCTTTTTGGGAATACCAAAAGTCGTGAAGTGAGACTTTCACCTCAGTTTACCTTTGTGAATTCGGTCATTGGTCTATTTAGGGATGGACTGCTTCTCTAGCTTTGGCTGCTGTTTCAAGTAAAAAGCTACCAACCATGATTGTTTGACTCAAGGGTATGACTTTTGTGGAGGCCACCCAGCAGAGCAAAGACCAAGCAGCTTGGAAGCTTGAGCCCCCGTAGTGGTCTAACCAGATTGGATGGAATTGAATGGTGCTAGTCCCGGATGCCACCTGGCAGTCCAGGTCCCACCTATGTGTTTGTAGTTCTTCTCCATATTGCACATTTCTGTCGAAGCTTAGAATGACCACTCTGTGGGAAGTCCCGGTCCCCCGGGCAGGTACCCCTGTGTCTCACTCCGGTTGCACCTCAACTTGCCTCTCCCTTCTGTTGTGGGCATTAAGCGGAAGAGCAACAGATCTGGGCTTAGGGCTCAGCCTATCAAGGGTTGGTTGATATGTTGATAAAAAGGCACTGGGTCGGCAGGAGACATCATAGCACTGAAACTGCTCTTACTGCAGTTGTTAATAATATTCGCTCTCAGGTTGACAAGTGCCATACCACTCTTTTGGTTCTGTTGGACCTCACAGCGGCCTTCAACACTCTTTCTCCATCTATATTGGTATCTCGTCTCAGGGAGATGGGTGCCCTGGGTCTTCTTGCCTCCTTTCTTAATGAAAGGGAACAGAGAGTGAAACTGGGTCCGTTTCTTTCCGCCTCTAAACCTGCGCACTGTGGGGTCCCCCAGGGCTCTTCATTGAGCTCTACACTTTTTAACATCTATGTGGCCCCCCCTTGCCAGGATGGTGAGTTCATTTGGGTTGGAGATGCTGTCCTATGCAGACGGCAACCAAATAATAGTCTCGCTCACTCACTCAGTATAGGATTCTGCTCAGAATTTTAGGAGCTGCATGGAGGCCGTCTCTCAGTGGATCGTTCAGAGCTTCTTGAAATTGAATGGGGAGAAAACTGAGGTATTAATCTTTGGGGGCAATCAGGAAATTTGGTCAAGGGACTGGTGGCCGCCCTCACTTGGGGAATGCCCCCGTCCAGGCCAGTATGGCAAGAACGTATGGGTGCTAATGGACACTGCCCTTTCCTTTGACCATCAGGTTAATAGGTCTGTTTCCACCTGCTGTGGCATTATTAGGATCCTTAGAAAGATCTCCCACTATTCTTTCCCCAGATGCTCGGAAACAGGCTACGGTAGCATTAGTCTCTTCCAGACTGGACTATTGTAATGCCCTTTATTTGGGCATTAACAAGAGTCTTATTCATCACCTTCAAATGGTCCAGAATGCTGCGGCGAAGATGGTTTTGAACCTCCCTAGACCTGCCTCAGCCTTGGCAGCCCATGAGAACTTACACTGGCTTCCGATACATTGTAGGATCACTTTTAAAATTCAATGTCTTTCCAATGGAGCCTTTTATGGCACTGGTCCGGAGGGTATCAAGTCACTTGTACATCTCTATACCCCCAGTAGATCTCTTCGTTCCTCTAATAAAAACTTTCCTGTGGTCCCTAGGTTTGTAAGGGCAAAATGGGGCGGTAGAGCGTTTTCTATTGTTTTCTATTGTGGCGCCCAGATTGTGGAACTCTCACCCTCCTGAGCTTATAGGGCAGCCCTCTCTTTCTCTGTTCCGTAAGGCCTTAAAAACCTGGCTTTTCTCTGAGGCGTACTTGTAAAGCTGACCCCTCTGACTGTGTGTTGGATGATTTGCGCAAGCGCCTTGATGCCCTTGATCTAAGTTGTGCTTTATAAGACTCTATTCTTTCATTCATTCAGGTAAACAAAGGTTCGATGAAAGGATACTCATCTGTCCATAGTAACAACCATTGGGGTGTTATGGCATAGATTCTTTATCTAGTGATATGGCAGATTTTATTGAGAATCTAGAATTGTCTCAGTACTTACCTTGTGTGATCTCTTCCATAGTCATTATCTCCTTGTTACTTTCTGTTGACTTTTGAAAAGTGTTGAATGGTTGCCCCCACGATCATTGGGAGACCCATTTGTTCCTTTCAGATGATCTATTTATTTGCATTGACGGTGGTGTGGCATTTATGCTTGCTTCATAAATTATGTCTAAGCGTTTTGACCATTCCTAAGAGCACTCATAATCTCTAGCTGTACCCCCAAGGCTATCCACATTATGGCTAGTTCTAAAAGGCCAAGGCTCTTTTTTTGAGTTTCAGCTTAAGGGGTAGGAAGGTATTTTGTTTTCTACTAAGACAGGAGCATTTTGAAACGTATTTCCTTCATAATCATTTGGTACATATTTGCACACCGTTGTTAGTATCTGTCTGCCGTGTTTGTTCATATCAGAGGAGACATGCTATGATCAGCTTGGGTCTCTCTGTGTTTTTATTAGGTAGTATCTGGGCCTGGACTCTGTGTGCCCTAGGAAGTTATAAAAGTGGAAAGTAAGCCAATCCTGTAAGGTGTGGTAAATGTTTGACCAAAAAACATTTATGTTGTTTTGCTCTAGGTTTACTGAGATTCCATAGAATTATTTGTTGTGTCATACTGTCCCTTTCTGCTTAAGGTACTAAAAACTAGGGACCCCAAGAGTCAGCCCCTTCCAGTGATAGTTAGTTTCTTTTCAAGTCCATCCACCTTATTGAGGGAAAATACCAATTTCTGATAGTATTGAATATGAAAACACTGCACCCCAATAACGTTCCTACCACATACATATCTTTGAGAATATTCGCTAGTGAGACTTATAATCCTGAAGATGTGACTGTAGGGTTGTTATTTGACCCCAAGGGTCCCCATAAACTTGGTGAAGAAAGGTTTTGTGAGTTCATGACTGAGGCCATCTTATTGTTATATTGTTGTGGGGATGTAATGCTGCTCACCGGTTTATCCTGATTTTCCCATTGGCCTGCCAGAATGAACCCAGGGTCTATTCTGTATGTCTTCATCTCTTAAGGTATTTAAGGCCAGATTGGGTGGGGCAGCCACTAACGCCCAGGTTAGGGTAGGATTTTGAAGGAGATACAGCTAAGTCCATGCGCACATTCATGATCATCTGGTCGGTAGATAGGACCCCTTGGCAGATGGCACCAGAAGTACAGCACTTACAGAGGAGGCCTCTTGGGTCTTCTAGGACATGTAATGGCATGAACATGATGCACAACTGCACTATGTTGGAAACAACCTTTACAACACGGTCATTACAACGCACTACCGTTACAACGCAGTCATTACAACACAACATCCTTTACATTGTATGCCATTACAATGCAGCCATTATAGCGCATGTCACGATAACGCATGTCTTTACAACGCATGTCACTACAAAGCATGTCATTACAACGCATTATAAGGTAAGTAATGGGGAATAGTAATTTGTAACCCTACACTATCCAACACTTACCCTACTATTGCTCTAAAGTAATGCGCGTTGTAATGGTATGTCTTGTAATGGTATTCGTTGAAATGGAATGCATTGTAAATGTAGTTTCTAAAAAAAAATTGTTTTGGAATGCGTTGTAAAATCATGCGTTGTTATTGAAGTTGCGAGTCCGAAACTGTGTTGTGAAGGCAGGCGTTGTAAATGTTTGCGTTGTAAAGTCATACATTCCACCATGTGGACAGATCTGTAGTTGCAGAGTCGATGGCTAGGGTACCAGAGGTATGGAAGCCTCAGTGCTGTATCCCTGGAGTCAGTGTGCTGTGCAAGCTCTCCTTTTGAGCTTACTATCATTAAGGGCTGCCCTCGATCCTCAAATTAGAAAGCGTGGTAAAGAGGATGGAGAGGCATTTACTCACATTTTCAAGGTCTCTGCGGTCCAAAAACATGATGAGTCAGCAATTTCTCATGAACCTCCTTGGTTTCTGATTGTATTCTATCCAGAGGGGGAAGAGTTTCGCACTTCATCTGAGAATGATGCTGGTGGCAGAGGTCTGTGAGTCATCAAGATCTACACAAAAGTAGCCATCTTCCTCTGTGTCCTGACTCTTCCTTCGAGTGTTTACTTTTACACAACAGTAGTTGTCAGTTTCCCCATCAGTATGGACCACATGCACCCCACACAATTGTGTCTAAGCATGGGCAGAATGTGGGAATATGAAATACGCGAATTTGCGTGAATTCGTAATCGCGATTCGCAAAATCCTATGCTATTTTTTTTGCGAGTTCTTGATTTTTTTTACTTGTTCGGGAACGCGAACTTGCGCATGCGGTCTCAACGGTCGCATACATGTTGTTTCCACTTAACCAGCCTGCACGCGATGGCTTTTTCCTATTTCGGGTCGCAATGATGTGTTCGCGTTAGCAATTTCCTGTTTTGGGTCGCAATGACTTGTTCGTGATCGCGGCGTCGCTCGGCCAGCTACCAAAATCTCGCGGCGCTCACAAACAGGGAGGAAAACTCATCAGCGAACGCAGAATCATGGTGAGTCAATGGCGTGCACGCGAGATTTTATTTTTGAAGCGCGCACAAGAAAAAAAATCAGCCAACTCGCGAATTGCGGATTTTTGGGCAATTAGGCGCGATCCGCGAATCGGGAAATTGCCAAAATTACGCAAGCAGAACGAAGTTTCTGCCCATACTTACTTTTGTCCCACAACCACTTACACATAACAAGAAACACTTCCAAAACTATTCAAGCACAACATTTCTGTATAATAGCGGATAGTAAATATTTGCAGAGCAGGGTGTTTTTGGGTGGGCTTCTTATGTAAACTGCAAATCGAATAACCACAGCAGTGCAGTAGAACACAATATGAAAGCAATGGTTTATACCTGAAATCCCAATTGGAGCCATTTCAAGAGTTACAGTGTCTTCTTTAGCAGAACGAGATGAAGATGAACACTGAAAGGGAATAAAAGAAAATCAAGGATGTTTAAGTTTTCACTTCACATCTGGAGGCTCTATCAAATCTGGAATTCTCGTTCAACTACCACACTCAACACCACACTGACTCTTGGCACCCCTCATTTCAGCTCACATTTTGCACCATGACCCGGCATACCCCTCAAATTTGAGATTCCTACCAAGCCTAACCTTTACATCTAGAACACTACCTATTCAAATGCTCCTACCATGTCCAGTATGAAAAGCAGCATTTGTCTCTAACAGGTACTCATATTCAGCACCTTCTCACATCCAAGCCCACTTTACAAGCGGAACACAAGGGATTGACTTCTCACTCAAAAGCAGCTCACCCAGTCAGTTGGCTAAACTTTGTTGTGGCTATTGGCAGAGAAAAAGCTGCAAGAGCCATGTACTGATAAGTTGACTAGTAATAACTGAACACTGCTGGTGGTCCCTGCTAGAGTGAGCGATAAACAGTAATTGCTGTCCCTGAGGTCCTGGATGCCGTGGAAGTGGCCAAGAGCCTGCAACAGAATCTCTGAGATTGGAAAAATGTTTGGACGTCAGGAGCTTCAGTGGGAACTTGTGGCAAAGGTATTTGATATCCAGTGGATCTCGCCAGATATATCTTGAGGCTTGCCGCACTGGAGGATTCAGAGCTCCATAAAAATTACTAAATTTGAAGGTAGAAATTTTGACCAGGCAAAGGTGTGACAAGGATGCAAAGTATGCAGCCAATGGGGTACCTGCAGCATCAGCTAACTTTAGATTTTACCCACTGTGAGCTTTTCCTGTCAAACCCAAAGGCCTCGGTGAGACCTCATCCAATAGCTATCCACCTTTGAGAAGACTTAATCAAATATAGCCGGCATCCTTGTCCTGCTGGAGGATTCTGACTTTCATTTCAGAGAATGAGCCAAAAGGTAGAATTTTGACTGGGTGACTCTCGCAAACAGCTTCCCGGGTGCAAACACACACAGCCGCACCCTAGTACTTCACAGGTCTTCAAAAGATAATTTTTGGGTAAAGAAGACTCTGTTCTTTTCCACCCCTTTTTATAGCCCCCACATCCCCACTCTGCCTAATGCTGAAAGAATTAGACTCCCCCAAAATTTCGCTCTCGATGCGCCTCTGGAAATGACCACAAGCAGGCAACTCCAGCACAAACCTGCTCTGACCTTACACACTCTCTTGTTTTAGTGCTATGAAAACAAACGCTTTGCTTGCCTCACTTAGTTCTCACACCCCCTCTTTAACCACTTCGCAGGCGGGGTAATTCCATGCGGTGCGGGGGGAGTGGCCACGCGTGGCACCGCAGTGCTCATGATGAGGCATCTGCCCAGTGTAGCTGGGCTCATGACGAGCTGGACTTGTCATGACTCCGCCCACTCCAATAGAACGCCCGCACTGGCGTGGAATTCGCCGCATGGGGGAGTGGGCGGCCGTTATGACGAGCCCAGCTCGTCATGAGCACAGCTTTACTGTGCCTCACGACGAGCCCGGCTCATCCTAAGCACGCAAGGGGTTAATATGAACATAAAAGCTTTTCAATTACATTTATAATCCTATACTGTGCTTCACATGGAAATATAGAACTCAAGGTTCTCACCACCCCAAATTAGCTCTCTGGTATACTTTCTCAAATGTAAGAATTACACGTATTCAGTATCTGTCAGTCACGGCCACTTTAAAACAGTGTACAACTCGACAAATTGTTATGTTCCTAAATTAACATCTCACACTTAAAAGCTCCTTTACATTTCTTTTGCTAGATGGACCTTTCTTTAAAACTCCACCAGAGAAGAGTGGTGAAGTATGCTCCACAAAGAGCAACTCAAAGCGTTGTTATTTGTTATAAAAAAATCTGCCTGTCAATGCTTTTCGCAAGCCTTTCGACCCCTTAAGAGGCTGGATGATGAGTATAATACGTCATATTTCCGATTGGGAAGGACGATGCACGGAAATAAGACAGTATAGTTGAATAAAGGGCGAGTGGATGCATGGCCAGATGCATCAATGCATAGATGCATAAATGGATGTATCAATGTATGGATGGAAGGATAAAGGAAAACAGGGACCAGTTCTTACGATAGCCGAGTGGGCTGATAGATGCTTGAGATTGGTTCTGGGACAGATGTATCTATGGATATATAGGCGTATGGCTGCATGAATGGCACAGTGCTTACAATAGGCGAGTGGGCACATAGATAATTAAGATAAGTGCAGGAACAGATGTATGTATGTTTGTAAATAAGTAGGAATGCGGGCCTGGTGGTCTGTTTGCTAATTACCCCACGATGATGTTGCACCTGTGTTGCAATAGGAGAAGGGAAATTCTGAGAAAAAATGAAATGTGTCTTTTTAAAGGATTTCCCTTCTCCTAAGTGCTAGTCACCTGGCATGTTGTCTGCACTTCTAAGTAGTGAGTAATGTGCATGTTTTCTCAGTCTCGCTGCAGTGCAATAAAGAAAAAAAAAACAGATGAGGTTTTCAAGGCCCAAAAATAGACCCCCATAAAGACCTATTACGAGTCCCTCAAAAATAAAGTGCTGGTGCTCAGACCCCCACAGACACCCACCCCCCACTTAAAGCCAGGGGAGCAGTGTTATGTTTGGGAAGTTGCAGATAAAATTGTAGGCTAATAATGGAAATTGTTGTGTGTGCTGTTTGGGTGATAATATCTTAAGTACATAGATTCAAATGTTTAAAAATACTATCTATAAAGTTGTCTGCGGTGGGTAGCAGAGAGAGTGGTACGGGGTGGTGGGGTGTGGCAGAGAGGTGAAAAGTGTGAGGTAGTGCACTTACATATAAATTGTAAAGGTCTACATAAATATTTAAATAAATACTTGCTGTTTGTTTTATGACACTACTTGAACCCCTTGACAACTTGCACATTGGCTAAGTGCATTTACTTCCCGAGATTTCATGAAGTTGTGCTTTGGGTTACTTGTAGCCCAAGCCCCGAGCATCATCTGCACCAAAGATTGTGGGCCTACACTCCATGAGTGTTGCATGGGCCCATTTCTTGAAATTCTGCTTGAGGCTCCTTCACGATCCCTGGTCTGTTGACTGGTGGGTCCCCTTGAAGGTAACTCTAATTTTCCTTGGGGTTTCCGGGTTTCTCCAGACATGCCCTGACTCCCTACCAAGTGGTGAGTCCCTCAGACTTTGCTGGTCTGCACCGAAGCCTATCTCTTCTTTCTGCACCGTTTGCTGTTGCCAAAGATTGTTGGGTCCAATCCGGAAACCGACACCCGCAGTACTCAACATCCTTTGTGGGACAGCTCGATTCCAGGTCCTGGTCATCACCAAAGCCTCCTGGTCCTTGTGGCTGAAGAGTCAAGCTTCACCTTCTTCACGTGAAATCACCCAACATCGATGGGCATTTGACTATCATGCTCCTGGCACATGACCCAGACTCTGTCCCCTCTGCTTTCAGGTTCTTTTCATCTTCGATTCAGGCTTGGATCACACCGTACACTTTCCACTTAGAAGCCATCAGCACTTTGCAGCCGATCGCCATTGAAAAGGCTGACGAAACACAACACCAAAAGACACCTATGCACCGGCTTCCCTGGGGGAGGTAACTTGAGTACTCTGGTGCTCCAGTAGGTGTTGGCTCTAGAACCCCTAGTTCTGAAGGGATTTGCTCTAAGACCTCTTCTAAATGTCCTTTATCTTTAAAAATCAAACATTGACTTTCCCCATAGAAGTTAATGGTGATTCGCGGCTGTGTTCACACCCTGCACTTGTCCCCAGTGGGTCCCCTGTGTCACTACCTTTGGTGGTTCCTGGTGGCCCCAGCGGCTCTTAAGGCTCTTGGACCTTGTGTCTATGCAAATCGTGGTTCTTATCCCACTTTCTTAATATATGGTTTGGTATGCCCCTATGGCTCAACATATGTTGTGCTAATTTACTGTGTGATATAAAGTTTACTGAATGTACTTTTGCCCCCAGCCTCATATGGAAACTAGTGGGATGTGTTTGGAATAAATACATATATTTTATATATATATACCTGGTGTGGTTCTCCCTTCATTTGGTAATTCACCAGATTATAGACTGGTAAAACAAGCTGCTTTATATTCCTTCAAGACTTAGCCTGAAGGCTGCTCTCCACAGGTACCACTAGGATAGCTTTTTTATAAAGGATGTCTTTAACATACTATCAATAAGGGTTATTTGGACTGATGCAATGTGCCCACTAGAATAGTGGAAAGCATATGCCAGGCCAACTTTTCACAGTCCACATTAGGCAGAACCAAGCATACCCTCTACAAATATATAAAAGCATTATAAAGATACCTTGGTTACAAACAACTATGATTGGAGAAATGTTTAAAGCAAATTGCACCTAAACGTAGCAAATAAACCAAAATATTTTATGACATGCAACAATTTAAAGTCAAACTCATCAAATGCAACAAAGAAGTAGATTACTTAGAAATAATAGCCAAAGGCATACTATAGAATCAATAGTAACCTATAAAAGTCCGTAAAATGTAAACAAATCATTTTTAATATAAATATTAATCCTATTTTATTACATCAGTCTAAAAATTAAATACAACTTAAACCTGTACATGATTTAAACAAAAAATGGAAAAATTCCCAACTGAAAAACAAACTTAATCTATTACATAAAATAAATGCAACACATAAACCTCACAATTCCAAGTAACAATCGCATAATATGTAAACAAACAATTAAATATAGCATTTCTTACCCAAAAGAAATGAAATAAATACGACTTTCCGACTTTCTGTTCTATCGTTGCAAATTTCTTTCTGTATGGACATAGTATAAAAAAACAACCAAAAAAACACAATAACTAAGCTTTAATCCTCCTTCAACACCCTCTACTTTAAAACTGCATAAACAATCTTTAAAAATGGACTTACCTGTCCTGACGAACAGTAGCATCATAGCACAACATGAATCAAGAAAAGGGATTACAAAATAACACATATAGATTAGAAAAAAAGGTAGTTGTAAAATAAAAATTGCAGCTTAACGAGTAATACATATTTTGAATAAATGTATGAAAAATGTATAAAATTATTAAACATGTAAAGCATGTAAAAATGTTGTTAAAAATGTTAACAAAATAGAAATATAAATCAAATATATATAATAATATAATATATACTGAAAAAGTGTTATCATTATGTTGAAAATATGTATTTAAAACAGCGTAAAAACTGTTAATCAATGGAAAAAGTGAAAAATGTACAACATACAATACTATTAAAACATAATTTTGTTTTTATTTAATAAAAAATGTTTTCTTTATTTAACTATACATGTGTTACTTCTAGAAAACGTATTTATTTATATTACTGTTTACAAACGTAAAAATAAAAATATATATATTTCGATAGACCAACAGTTATTTCGACTGCATACAAATAAAATTAAAACAGAGGACTCAATACTAAAATTCGAAAATGTAATAATCACACTCTAACATGAACCAGTTCTAAGAAAATGTTGCACACTAAAGGGGTGACATTTCCTATTCCCACTCCAATCTAGTCCAATTTGGGGAAGGTGTTGGATATTAAAATGGTGACATTTACTATTCCCACTTCAATCTAACCATATTGAGGGAAGGTGTTGAACACTAAAGGGGTGACATTCCCTATTCCCACTCCAATCAAAGCCTATTTGAGGAATGTATTGGACACTAACTAGGTGAAATGCCCTATTTCCACTGCAATCTAAAACATGTTATGTTAATACAATTAAAAACGTCATATGCACAATAAATACTCCCTTCCAAACACACAATTTTGTATCTATAAAATAAAATAAATGTAATTTAAAAATACACTAACCAGAACTACAATCCTTCATATTCATATCTAAACATTAACATATCTAAGATATGTATTATTCCTAATAATCATTTATATATTTCCCAAAATATCTGCTAACATTATTAAATTTAACACCATAAAACAGAAAAGAAAATCATATTCTATAATTAACAATCATAAAAACACAAAATCAAACAATCAATTAAAACAATAGAAAGTACTAAAATATTACAATTAAAAAATATATTTCTAATACTAATTGTATTATGAATATTTATCTTTCACAAACATAGCATGTAAATATCTTATAAAAGAAAATGTAAGATTATTTTACTTGTCTTAAATTATTTTGCATATATTTTTCTATGTTTTTCATTTGTTTCATGTATTTGCTTTTTAATATTTGAAAATATCATACCATTCATATGTAGTTTAATTAATTACAAATTATAATTTATCAAAATTATTAATGTAACAAAATAAATATAAAATAATACAATTTAAAATATAAAAACTAAATGTATATTTACATTAATTATAAATGATAATTTATTCAAATTATGTAACAGTGCAAATACGACATGCCTTACTGGGCAACCAGAAAGGTGGATGGGATCCCGGAGGCCACACCACTCAAGGCCAGACTGCTAGCAGATCCCATGGAAAGTAAAGCTATTTCACTTATTTAACGGAAAATAATTAACAGTTTACCAGACCTGTTGCAACAGCTATATATGAGTTGGCAGAATGATGTGGGGGACTTGGATAAGGAGGAGGATTGGTGCAAGGTGCTGTCCTCCCCACGAGAGGTGGCAATACCATCCCAACTGCGGCTTTCCAATTGAAAAGTTTGCAGCACACATACACTTGGTTAAGATGGGCCGAAGTAGCTCCGCAGACTGTAGACGGGGATGTGGGGAGACAGGCATGTTTTATCATATTATCATATATCATATACTCTGGGAATGTCTCTAGATCCAGTCATTCTGGAAGGCTCTCAACATGGTGGTCAGAGAGGTCAGTGGGGTAGCCTTAGGATGATCCCCAAGTAATGTCTGCTCAATACATGGGACGCTACAGACTTCAATCGAATAGACCAAATATGGGCAGCCACTGACTTTATGTTAACGAAGCGTAATATAGTCTGTATATATAGTTGGATGGGAACAGGATATTGATGGGTGCATGTTGGCTGAACGAGCAGTCTTCACAAATAGAGGATGCCCTAAGTAGTGGGACATGGTGTGGGGGAAATGGAATATATTTTGAAGCAATACTTGCTTCTCTCCATTGATGCTAGAGCATGGGCCAACAAGGCTAACTCGAAATACTATACGGAGTGGGAGAGGGTGCTGTACCATCCGTTAAGGATATATTGTGATGAGTTAATTGCATTGAAATATGTAATTCTAATAAATGCCAATAAATAGTTTAATTAAAAAAATTGATGTAACAATTAGAATTCAAAATATTTTTTTATTAACATTATGTTAAGTATTTATTTGCATATCATTATAAAAATTAATCTACTACGTACTTTTGAATATTCACTTTTTAGAATTCACCATACGCCTATACCATAAAAAACCCAATATACCACTTCAAATACAACTAGAACACCTTTATTTTTACAACATAAGTAGACATTTCCAAAATGTCATAATTAATATATTTTTTTCTCAGAATACAAATAAAAAATTAGTAAACATGCTAAATCAAACACACTACAATAAATGACATACTAATTAACATTTACAAATTGTATTACATACAACTATATGTGCTAAATTGACATATTTCATACCAATATTAAGAACATCTCTTAAAAGAATTGTTTTATCTTCAAATTTACTCTTGTTGATATTTTTACATGCCGATATTCTTGACACAATATTTTTGTATTCCATAGGTTTTTTCCCCATATTTTGTCCAAATATCCTTAAGACATAGGGGGCATTAGGATGACGGGCGGCCTTAGTCCGCCCACCATCCCATCAGATTACGGGACCGCCGGCCATAAGGGCAGGGGTCCCGTGGGGGGTATTAGGATGCGCCCGCCACAGTGGCAGGTGCATCATGCATTTTTAACATTGTGGTGGGCGGTGCTCTCAGCACCGCCCGCCACTATGCGAAAAATGCATGTGACGCATTTGCATAGACAAAGCGGCAGGCACCGCACGGTCCTGCCGCTTTGTCTATGCAAATGCTGGGGGCTACCACACATCCCCCCCATGTGCACCCCCCACCTCACCTTCAACATGGGGGCAAGCAGGGGGCCCCCAAAGTGAAGACCGCATGCCTTTCCGTGGCGGCAATGCCGCCACGTAAAGGCTTCTCAAAAATCCCATACTAATATGGATGGCGGTGTCTCATAGACAGCGCCACCATATTAAACTTTTTCTGACCTGGTTGCAAGGTGACCGGGACGGAAAAGCGATGGACGGTGTTTCCTTTTGCCGCAGTCCCCCCTGCCATTGAAATATGGCGGGGGAAAATGGGTGGCGGGCGGGTGGCGTGCGTGCAAGGATGTCGGGCTGATCGCCACCGCCTGCATGGTGGTGGCGATCCACCCGACATCCTAATGGGCCCCTTACTCTTCTACCCCGTGTTTTGCTTAATGGTTATTCCGCATCAAATTTAAATTCCTGTTAAGTTACTAGCTATTAACCAATTACACAATGTGAGACATGCGAATATTAGTTGGGGTGGTGGAGTACCTACCTCAAGTAATAATCTAAATCCTTGTCAGGGTGAGCTACTAAAGTCACCAAATAGACCCGAGCTTTTTTCCTAGTAGTGCAGTCAGGCTTAACTTGAAGGAAAATATTTACGCAGTACCAAACTGTACTAAAGTCATGACACAACATAATAAAAACCCCAACCTAATTTAGAAAAATAAAGAATAAGTTGATTCTGTTTGAATATTCACGTCTTGCTGTACTCACTCACACTCCTCACAGAGAAAAGTTCCACCTTTCATGCCAGTAACTCACTGACTGTGCTCACACCTGCTTCAAGTGGGGCTCATGCATCAGCTTGTTTAAAAAAGAATTTACATTATTTTTGTGCATCAACCTCATCACTTACCTGGCAGGTATTTGACGGTGTGATTGGGCAAAGGGACACATCACACTTCATATATACTTCAGACTGGTCTTTAAAGATGAATGTCTCTATCTCAAACATGACTTGCAGGGAGTGGCCATTTTGAATCAAATGTACATTCACGTCCTGGGTCACTGCACAGCTGCAAAGAGAAGAGCATTGTGAAGGTAAAATTAAAAGACTGTTTATAAAGCACAACACCCCCTAAAGGAAGCTGACCCATGATGTGTGCTTAATTGCCCTACAAGGGCACTGGGTGAGATGTCCTTATTGTACAGATATTGTGTAAGTGTATGAAAGTGAAAGATGTTCAGTCCTTTTTAATCAAAACTGATGTCCAACAGGGCTAACTCAAGGATGGGTTTGGCTTCCCTTTTTTTTATTAGTGACATGAATATGAAATCATTTGCTTCTGAATCATGTATAAACAAATTTCACTTTCCATTTTTCTAGTTCCTCTTTAATAGCACAAGGGGAGTTAAAGCCAGCTTGTGTGTTAACAATCATTCTATTAATGTGTTGCTCCTTCGGGGCTTATAAATAGCATGGATGGGGTTTTGTAGTCAGTTGGGCTCATGGGGCTGCCAGCAAAAGCACTGTTGCAGCTGGCCTTCAATTCTACTGTGTTTAAATGAGTCTCACCAGGGTGGGGAGTCACAGAGGCTCCCTTCCGGTTAGAATCTGAGATGCTGATTGTACAGGGTGATGTCACTATTGCATCAGCATCAATGGTACACTGAAAATGTAGACCCATGTGTATGTGTTACCATGGCAGTTTGTTTCATAATTTAAAGGCCAAAGCGTAGAATGCTACAAGGAGCAGGCAATGTAATTTACATTGGTTATTGATGGCTTACTGTAAGGAGGATAGAATATAAGGGGAGGAAAGGTTGGAGATCAGGGTAATAATCAATAAGTGAAGGAAGAGAAAACCTTATCAGTTCTTAATATTTTAGCACCATATTTCTCACACAAGGGGGTGCAAGGGTGACTTAAATTCCAGAATTGCATTTACCAAGCTTCACAGGGCCACCTAGTGGTAAATGTGGAGTAATGCAAGGCAGCCCAATTCGCTGCTTGGTGCTACTCTGCCTCAGCAGGCGTTCCATAGGTGGAAGGTGGGTGTCCCCATGCTCCCACCAATGGATGTTGGTGAATTCCTAGATTTACCATTAGTAGTATTCCTGGAAATGTGTCAAAATACTGCACCTCCACAGTGGAAGCGTAATGAGAATAAATATGTTTATTTCTCCTTGTTTTTCTTCTTTCTACACAAAGGTAGAGGAAAAAGCCTCAGAGGATTGTTTTTATGCAGGAAGGTGTCCGTTCCTGCACAAAACAAATCCTGCCTACAACGCAGGCACCCTTGCACCATGGTGCAAAGGTACCTGAATTGGCGCTTGCAGCAATTTGTGCACCAGCAAAGACAGAGAGCAGGAATGTGTTGTATAATAATAAATATTGCACATTCCTACCCACTCTCCTTCATGCAGCTCAGGGCAGGAAGGTGAATTTTCAATATATGCCCCATAATGTATACAAATTTTTTTTTAAAAAGGAGAATACCCTCATAAATATTATCAAAAAAGGGCAAGTACATATCATCAGTCAAAACAGAGTAGGTAAATGTTGAAACAAGGAGTTACCTTGGGGCCAGGTTGAGTTTGCAGAGGTTCTGATCCAGAAACAGGCCATATAAATGGAAGAGGCAGTCTGGATACCTCCCTGTAGGTGAAGGAGTTATGTTGGTGACAACATCATCCATGAGATTTTTTTATTGAGACCGACTATGTGGGTCTTGTGTCCATACACCCACTGCTGTTCTTTCATTACGAGAAAGCCAACTTAAAGCAGGAATAGTTTAATTCATTTGGGGTTTTCAATTATCGTCCCCCTGATTATGTTCCCATTGTGCCCTTGTTCCAAAAAGTCTGTAGTGAGTTAGATCGTAGTGCAATGACAATGTATGTTGCGTTGATGGTCCATGATAGGTATCATGACCTTGTGTATAGTCATGCACATCATCATCGTTGAGCAGTCGAAGGAATGGAACTCCTCCCTCTATGCCAACTTCATCAACTGCAAGAAGCCATTTGACATAATGGACAGAGGGACCCATTAGAAGCTCCTCCACTACTGTGGTGTACTAGACAAACCTATAGGAATCATTAGGAACTTTTACGAGGGAATGACCTGCTAGATAGTCCATGGAGGACAACTCACAGAAACCTTGAAAGTGAGGACTGGAGTCCATCAGGGTTGTTTGCTCTTGCCTTGTCTCTTCTTGCTGGCAATAGACTGGATCATAAACACATCCACAGCAAGAAAAATAAAGGAAATCCAGTGGACCCCTTGCACACAGCTAGATGACAAGGACTTTTCAGATGACATGGCCCTACTCTCCCAGACGGGTTTCCGCCCCAAGCATGGGACAGAAACCGCCCTGATTGCGGTAACGGAAGAAGCTAGGGGGATCTTGGATCTGGGGGGATCAGTGGCAGTCATCCTCCTCGATCTAAGCACCGCTTTCGATACGGTGAACCATAAAATTCTACTGCATCGACTCCTCAGGTTGGGAGTGCCAGGGACAGCAATAACCTGGCTCAAATCCTTTTTGGGCGACCGATCATTCCAGGTCCTCGAAGGTGACACCATGGGCCAGATGTAGGTAGGCTTTTACCGGTCAGTAACGGCCGATTTCAGCCGCTACCGACCGGTAAATGGATTTTGAGATGTAGGGGGCAGAATCGGTAAATTTACCGATCGGTAAATTTACCGATTCTGTAAATTACCGAATCGGTATTTTTACCGATTCGGTAATTTTGAGATGTAGGTGGGACTCTTCTGAGTCCCACAAGCCTTTCCGAATCTGTATTTTACCATCAAATTCAATTTGATGGTAAAATACCGATTCCGGTGTGCATGCACATGTGTGCATGCACACCTCTGCCATATGACAGGCAGACCTGCCCTTAGGGCATGTATGCCTGCCACACGGCTCACAAACCAGTTTTGGGGGTGCTGGAGGGTGTCAAAGTGACACCCCCTGCACCCTTGTGAAATTCGGTATTTACCGATTCGGTAAATACCGAATCGGTAATGCCCATTCATTCCTATGGGCTTCAAAGCCCATAGGAATGAATGGGCATTACCGGTCGGTATTTACCGAATCGGTAAATACCGAATATTACCGATTCGGTAAATGCACATCTGTATTTACCTACATATCAGTACTTCTATTTTACCGATTCATAAATACCGAATCGGTAAAATTCTGTATTTATGAGTCGGTAAAATAGATTTACCTACATCTGGCCCCATATCCCTTAGCAAACCCCTGGGCTGTGGGGTGTCGCAGGGCTCATCTTTGAGCCCTACGTTATTTAATGTGTATATGAGCCCACTAGCTGAGATTGTCCATCCGTTCGGTATAAAGATCATCACATATGCCGACGACACTCAGCTAGTGGTATCCCTCAATCAGCTAGACAGCCAACTAGCACAGGTCAACCTGAGGGACTGCCTAGAAGAAGTTAACAACTGGATGACCTCTTCATGTCTCAAACTTAATGGAGACAAAACGGAGCTGATGCTCCTCGGTAGCTCAGTTCCCCCACGATCAATTCAATCTGGCCCGCCTGCCTTGGTCTTTCCCCCACACCCAAAGACACTATAAAAAGCCTCGGCGTCTGGCTGGACAAATGTCTCAGCTTCAACAGTCAGGCAGCCAAATTATCAGCCACCTGCTTTGGCCTTCCCAGACTTCTTAGAAAGATTCTTCCCCTCCTGCCCTTTGAGGCTAGGCAGATTGTGGTCCAAGGCCTAATCCAGTCCCGCCTTGATTTTGGCAATGCCCTCTACCTAGGAGCCCCTGAATATACCCTACGAAAGCTCCAGATAATACAAAACTGTGCTGCCCGAACTCTGCTTCAGCTCCCCCACCGTCTCTCAGCAAAACCCAGCCTAAGAAGTCTTCATTGGCTCCCTGTCAGGGAAAGAATCAATTTTAAAACTCTCTGCATCTCCCATCAAGCATTTTGGAAAACAGGTGCAGTCATTAACCATTCCTTAATCACCCCCTACCACCCTACCAAACGGCTTCGCTCTGCGCATGCCTTCCTTGCCACAGTCCCCACGATTAAGAAATCAAGATGTGGGGCCGGTCGTTTTCTTACAACGCGGCTAAACTGTGGAACTCTCTCCCCCTTTACCTGAAATCCGAGCCCAACCTGCTTTCATTTCGCAAACATTTAAAAACCTTTCTTTTTAAGAAATCTGACTAACTCCTGATGTTAGCAGTCTCACCAGAAAGCACCTTCTTTTTTCAAGCGCTAGGACGCCTCAGGGCAGCTACCGCGCTCTATAAATTTTCTTTTCATTTCATTTCATTTAATTTCATATACCTATCAGCAGATGCAAGAGAATACTGACAAATCAAACGAGCACAACTTAGCCTCAACATCCACCGGGGAAAAACTGAGATTCTGAATGCTAGCACGCAAAGCACAACTGCAGTCACTGGAAGAGGTTGTGGCCTTCACCTGGGCAGTGTCATGCAAGTAGAGTGGCACAGATGCTGACATCAAGTGAAAGTTTTCATCCTTGATAAATCTTGTTTTTTACTCAAGAACCAGATAAAATAGAGTTTTGTCATATTGTATTGACATGTAGGGGACCTGAAAGTCTCCAGAAGCTTCCCATTGGTAGGCAGGTTCTGGTAGTAACCCAGGGTAAGGAAGTGCCCTTTTTGTATGTTTATGGTTTCTTCAGGAAGGCCTGAAAAGACATTTAAGAGATAGAAAGACAATAATACAGCCTAAATACGTAGGCTACACTGGCCACATCTTTATCTAGCATTCCTTGCTTTACGATCCAGTCCAGGTTTCCCAGCGCATCGGAGCAGCAGTGGCGGCGGCAGGATGCGAGTAGCAGCAGCAGCAGTAGGTGCGGGTACCAAATTGCACTGTACCACCCATACCACTCCGTCTGAGCTGCGAGAAGGAGTCAGAACCAGAGAGGCGGAACCAAGGATGGCGGAGAGGCGGATGGTAGCTGAAGAGCAGAGGAGTTAACAAGGGGGTCTGTCCGGGCCTCGTCACAGTCCCACAGCTCCCACGGTCCCAGTGGTTCTTTTAAGGGCCCCTCCAGTGGTCAGCAGATGATTAATGGCCACGACCGAGGCAGCAACAAGGCTCAAGCACTCCCCCTGGTCCTCCCACTCTCCTCTCCCCCCATCATGCCCAGACTGCCATAAACTGTTGCTCTTCCTGCAATCTCTATAAACAGTGGCCGGAATCAATTCCTGGTCTCGTTGCAGCCGCTGCTGCAGTACAAGCCAGGTCCACTTAGACCCTAGTGAGGCCAGGTGTGGCCCGCGGCCACCCGCCATTGGACTTTTGCTGGCCATCTCGGTTAGAGCCGCCCAGTGGGGGGAGCTTCAGTGGCACCCGTGACCGGCAGAGAGGTACGCTCAAGGTAAATGAGCGCTGCATGTCGTGGGAAGCAGGGCTGACTCTCTCCGTATCGTCGCGCCCTCCCGGGGCTTTCCAGAGTCCCCGTTGAGGTAAATTCTGTCTCGGCTCACCCCCGGAGGGCTAATATTTTGGGTGTGCTGCAGGGGGCCAGAGGTTGCAGGAAATCGAGGGACAAGGATTGGATCCCGGTGTGGGAAGCCAAGTGAACAGTTGACATCCAAGTCCTTGAGCGGTGGTGTGGCTAGCGGTGGTGTGGCTCACAATGGTAGTTTCCAGGCGAAGACAGTGGCACAAAGATCATTCAGCCACAACGCTAGGACCCCGGGTACAGACACCTGCCTTACTCAAAGAGTAAGTTTAATTGTACTGTGGCACTATATAGCCACTGACAACAGGGCACCCCTATTGAAGGATGAAAAATAAATAAAAAGCCTCTCAGCGACAAGAAAACGCCCCAATAAATGCATTCCCCCGACTAAAGTATCACCCAGAATTCTAAGGAGTGCACAGAACGTAGTCCCTGACAAAAAGTCCTTTTTAAAGTCCCGAGCAGCAGGTCTCATAACTAAATTTTTATATAAACGTCCTCCTAATGATGAGTGCTCCCTCGCCCGACAAACGAATCAGGAAGGGCCAAGGCCAGTAATGGAATGAACCACCTGCCAAGGAGTCCTTCCAACAAAAAGTTCCCTGCAATGCAAGTACAAAGTACAAACATCGGAAGCATAAACATTGAAAGATGCCGGTCTCAATCTTGCTCTGGGCCGTGTAGCCCCCCAGGGGTTAAACATAGACACGCAAGTGACCCACCTGTTGACACCATCAGCTTCAAAAGATCCACGACCCACCACCACCCGCAACAGGTACCTCACAGGAATTGGAGCAAGATCACCGCAGACCAGCTCACCACCTCCCTCAGCCAGAGCCCACCCGCCAACACAACGGACCCCAACGAAGCAGCCCGCAACTTCACACAGTGGCTGACCGCCTGCGCCGACGACCTCGCGCCACTAAAGAACCCTCCCAGCAGACCCAGAAGCAAGAAGGCATCCTGGTTCACCGACGACCTCAAGGACTCCAAGAAGACCTGCCGCACCCTCGAGAAAGCCTGGCTCCTCGACCGGACCACCGACAACATGACCGCCCTCAAACACGCTACCCGCAAGCACCACCAGCTCATCCGCACCACCAAGAAGAAATCCCTGAAGGAACGACTGGACAACAACGCCCACGACAGCAAAGAGCTCTTCACTATCGTCAAGGAGTTCTCCAACCCCAGCACCGGCACCAACGACATCACTCCGTCACAAGACCTCTGCGACTCCCTCGCCTCATTCTTCCACCGCAAGATCGCCGACATCCACAACTGCTTCGGCGCCCCACCCACGCACCCAACCATCAAACCAATGCCCCCCACCGCCACCCTTCGCACCTGGACCACGGTGACCACCGAAGACACAGCCCGCACGATGAACACCATCCACTCCGGATCACCGACCGACCCCTGCCCACACCACGTCTTCAACAAGGCCGACTCCACCATCGCACCCCAACTCCGGAACATCATCAACGCCTCCTTCAACACCGCCACCTTCCCGGAGAGCTGGAAGCACGCCGAGATCAGCGCCCTCCTGAAGAAACCTACAGCGGACCCCACCGATCTCAAAAACTTCCGCCCCATCTCGCTCCTCCCTTTTCCTGCTAAAGTCATCGAGAAGATCGTCAACAGACAGCTGACCGCCCTCCTCGAGACGAACGGATCCCTCGACCCCTCGCAGTCCGGATTCAGAGCCAACCACAGCACCGAGACCGCCCTCATCGCAGCCACCGACGACATCCGGACCCTGCTTGACAAGGGGGAAACAGTGGCCCTCATCCTCCTGGACCTGTCTGCTGCGTTCGACACGGTCTGCCACCGCACCCTAGTCCAGCGCCTCAGCAACATCGGTATCCAAGAGAAGGCACTGGAGTGGATCATCTCGTTCCTCGCCGGAAGAACACAAAGAGTCCGCCTCCCCCCGTTTCGCTCCGAGGCCACCGAAGTCATCTGCTGCGTCCCGCAAGGATCTTCACTCAGCCCCACCCTCTTCAACATCTACATGAAACCTCTCGCAGCCATCGCACGCCAGCACAACCTCAACATCATCTCTTACGCCGACGACACCCAGCTGATCCTCTCCCTCACCAGAGACCCCGACACCGCCAGAACCTGCCTACATGAAGGGATGAAAGACGTCGCCGAGTGGATGAAGGACAGCCGCCTGAAACTGAACTCGGACAAGACGGAAGTCCTCATCCTGGGATCTTCGCCCTCCGCCTGGGACGACTCCTGGTGGCCCCCAGCCTTGGGCACCGCACCCAAGCCAACCGACCACGCACGCAACCTGGGCTTCATCCTGGACCCCTCCCTCTCGATGACCAGACAAGTCAATGCCGTCTCCTCATCGTGCTTCAACACCCTGCGTATGCTTCGCAAGATCTTCCGCTGGATCCCGACCGAGACCAGGAAGACTGTCACCAAGGCACTCGTCACCAGCCGACTGGACTACGGAAACGCCCTCTACGCCGGAACCACAGCCAAGCTACAGAAAAGACTCCAGCGCATCCAGAACGCCTCCGCCCGACTCATCCTGGATGTCCCCCGACGCAGCCACATCTCCAGCCACCTGAGGAACCTGCACTGGCTCCCCATAGACAAGAGGATCACGTTCCGGCTCCTCACCCACGCACACAAGTCTCTCCACAACCTGGGCCCCAAGTACCTCAACGACCGCCTGACCATCTACACGCCCACCCGCCAGCTACGGTCCACCAGCCTCGCCCTCGCAGCCATACCACGCATCCGAAAAGCCACCGCCGGAGGAAGATCCTTCTCTTACCTGGCTGCCAAGACTTGGAACTCCTTCCCCATCCACCTTCGGCTGACCCAGGACCATCTCGCCTTCAGGAAACAACTCAAGACCTGGCTGTTCGAGCAGTAGCATACCGCTCCCCCCAAGCGCCTTGAGACCCTCCCGGGTGAGTAGTGCGCTATACAAATGGCATGATTGATTGATTGATTGATTGATTGCTCTAACTCAAGGAAACCATGAGCAGGTTGTGACAGCCCAAATACACCACCAGAAATAACTCACCATGCAGTCTCCTGTTCAGCCACTTCTTCTAGTATGCACAGGTCCTGGACCAACTAAGACAGAAGAGTCTGAGCATCTAAAAAAACCTTGGGTAGCTATCACAGATATTTCTTCAAAACCTGGAATCAAAGATACAAAGTACACTGGAGCTCACCCCAAAGCTCTTCAGAACAGTCAATGGAACCCGGTTTCCCCCTCCCCAACACAAATCTCTCAAAGCTATAGTACCTACGGTAGCAGTCTCATTAACGACCCAGAAGCAACCTCACCTGGTGAAACAGTCCACACTATGGCCAGGGCATTACTCTGGCAATCGAACATAATGGAGTTGCAAATCGACCTCCTAACCACTATTGCACAACGCCTAGTGGAACTGACCAAAAAGGTTGACTTCATAGAGAACAAGCTTAGTGTCAATCAGAATAACCAGCGTTACACCTGTTCATGTGTAGATCTCATAGATAAATGGGCAACACTTCCAAAAATCCTAACAGACCTTGTAGTCTCATTAAAAACTCAAACAAGAGGCGCCATCGGCCCGACAAACAATAGTAGCACTGCAGCAAATCTCAAACCTCGCTGACCCTCACGGCAACTTAGCCACGAACAATTTGGGCAACCCCTTAACAAAGCCCGACGCACAAGGACTTCTCGTATTAACTAAACTCCCCATCATTCCACCCAGTCTCAATCCTAGCTCACAAATCTCAAATCCAGGGAAGTACCTCGAGGGCAATGCCTCCATTCAGTTAAGGAAAGAAGAACCTCTTTCAAGGAGGGCCAAGAAAAAATTAAACAAACAAGAGAAAAAGGCCAAGGCATCAAAAAAAGTTGCTCTCCTATTACCAACCCTAACTCAAAATTCACAAATTGACAAAGACAAAACATAGTTCTATCCAATTTTCAATAAAAACCACGTCCCAAGCAACTCAACATCCACAGCACCAAACCCTTTGGATGCCAAACAAGAGACTGACAGGCCTTTACAGCCAATTCTCTGAACGGGGGACTTTCACAGCCCATCAGGCCCGGCAACAGTAACTCAACTACCTCATTCATCGAACATCATGAACTTAGAGCAGAGCAGTCTATTGTGCTCAACCAAGGAACAAGAACTTTTACCCTCAGTCTCCCAGATGCCCCGCGATCAATCAGCACACCCATTCCAAAGCCCGATATACAGTCCAGAACCACACCAACGGGAACCTTCCCCAAGCCTTAATTTAAATATTGTTCAGACGGGTCTAAGCATCCAGCCCAAAGCAAACCAGGTCAGTAAAACTACTTACGAGGTAATCCTTACCCCTAGATACTTCATTAAAGGCCAACATGACATCCTAAACAGGGGCAACGTACTTCGACTAGTTAAGCAGATCCAGACCCTTACAGAAACACACTCAGACGACCTAGCCTGGGTTAAGTTCCTGAGTCTCTCCAGGGAATCAACATCAATGGGGTTGAGTCGCCACTCCCAGGTGGGGCTAACACCAGAAGAAATAGCTCAAATGGCTGATAGGGGTATTGACATCGCTTTTCCCATACACGAGAAATACCCACATGTACTAGCAGTAAGGGGGACAGCGAGCAATCAA
This sequence comes from Lissotriton helveticus, assembly GCF_964261635.1. Lineage (NCBI taxonomy): Eukaryota > Metazoa > Chordata > Amphibia > Caudata > Salamandridae > Lissotriton > Lissotriton helveticus. The sequence continues at coordinate 55,813,839 of NC_136063.1, forward strand.
CCAGGGAATAGCTAAGCCGCAGAGCCAAGACTTTACAACGCCTACAGGATAACAAGTACGCTTGACCACAGGACAGTCCACATCAGTGGGCCAAAGAATATCTTCATGCATGGCACTTGTACTGGTCCAGAAGGCCAGCCACCACAACTGCACTTCTAACACAATAAATGCTGCTCATCAACAGATCATGAACAGAACACCGGGAAACAACATACAGCTGTCCATCACATCCTGGAGCGTCGCTGGGCTAAAAAGATTGCTTGGGTACAATTCAGTAAGCAATTACCTTTGAGAAAATTACATCCAGTGACTACAAGAGACATGGGCCACCAAAACCCTAATTCTCCCAGTTTTTTACGAATTTCACTCTGCAGCCATAGAACATAACATCTTTGGGAGAGCACCTGGTGGGCTCTCAATCTTTATTAATCAAGCCGCAGAATAGAGGCAACCTTATTAACAACAAACACCGGCAATCTGCAAGCGGTATTGATCTGCGAATTAAAAAGCAACAACATCTCAATTAGTCTTTTGTTAATTAATTGCTATGTCAACCCTGCCTCTCAGCAAAAAAAACCATGTGCTAAAAATATTGACAACAAAAATGGACCACCTCATGAATAAATATGTCTCACACTTTTCAATTATTGTCGGGGACATGAACACCCGGGAGCTGGGGCACTCTAAAACAGACTTTAAGAACCAGACTGAACCAGCCCCCGTTCAGCAAATATGATTTCTGCCCACACAATCAAAAAAGCTGCGGATCCTTTCTGGCTTCCTCTCTCCACCTTCAGGGATAAGTCCACAATTGATTACATCTTTATATCGGATAACCTGATAACATACTTTAATACCTTTGAAGTGGGAAATAGGGACGAGAGCGATCACAGACCAATGAGGGTATCTCTTCAGCTAAATGGGAAACCTGCAAAAAACTGGCACCACGCAGTTTTGAGCAGAATAAAATGGTTCACAATTCCAGGTCCAAAACTCCTTGAGTGGATACATAAAGAGTCGAGCCCCACATACTTAAGTACTGTATACCCCTTATAGCTCTGGAAAGTACTCCTTGTTCAATTAAAAAACGTTCTTGGGGGACGAACAAGGGTGCGTTCATGCCCCTTTACTTTTTAATCTCTATACAGCCGACCTGGGAAAAGCCCTGGAGTGGGCAAATCTACTAACACCAAGGAATGGGGAATGTGCGGCTCCAAATTCTCCAATACGCCGATGACATAGTTATAATGGATCACATTGAAACAGGCCTACAGAAAGACTTAGAAGCTCTGCACAGGTTTAGCCAAAAGAACAATCTCTTGGTGAACCAGGAGAAGACCAGGATAATTATCTTTGGGAAGTATCACCGAAAGAAGACAGCACAATGGCACCTAGGTGACCTTCAAATTAGAACATGCACAAGTTATAACTATTTGGGTCTCAGGCTATTGGAAGGGGCCGAACCCATAGCCCATCTGAAACATCTAAGAAGCAAGGGGGCCGGCATCATCTACAGTTTGAGAGATCTCAATCAAAGACTACACAGTCCGACTGCAGACCCCATCCTGAAAGTCTTAAAAGCAAAACTAGTTCCCACTCTTAACTACGGCCACCTAGTCGTCATTGGAGCCTTCACCAAGTTCCTTACGAGCCACCACATTTCTCCATACAAAAAGGTTATAGGCATCCCACAACAGGCCAGGAAAGCAAGAGTAAGGTTGGAGCTAGGACTCACCCTTCCGGACATTACCTGTACAGGGGAGATTATAAAATACTATATTGGCACCCTGCATGCTCCAGCAACCCCTCTTTAAAAATGCAAATTAAAACAATCTTCAAAGAAGGTGGGGCTCCATGGCAGATTCAGTTGACAGCAGCCATAACATTCTTAGAAATAGACGTTCAAAACTTGCACAACTTAAACATTCCTGTAGCTGCATGGAAAAGATCAGTGAATACGCAGGTCAAGAAAATATCCAATGAAAGAGACCTGGAAAGTTTACACCATCAACCCAATCTCTCATCACTGGACACCTCCTTCATAGTGGGAAAACCGCAGCCTTATTAACAGCCCTCAGCAAGTACTGACAGTCAACTTTGTAGTTACCACCGTGAATCCTGACTCCATCTGCTGTGCTGTTGCCCAAAGGTATCTAGCGAGCGGCACCGACTTGTACTTCCCATCTGTAGGTCGCACGGTCTTGTAAGATGCAAAGAAGCATCAGACTTGTCTTTCGCTGCTAAAACAGCTCAAACAGTTGTGTGGCTAGGGAAATTTACAGAATCAATCTGGGCCGCACTGACAAAGAAAATTGATTTACACAAAGAAACTACCCGGCTTGCAAGCAAGAGAAACTTGGACAATCTCCCCTCTAAGTTTTATGCACCTGCACTTTACTGCCAGTTTGGATATCAGTTTTTAATGTTTTACTCCCTTCTAGTTTGTAGCAATTTGTGTGAGATTTTAACTCTTTTTCCTTTTTATAATGATAGTATATAATAACAATTTTAAGTAATTAAACAATAAAGTTTAATACCACTACCATTAGAATTGAAAAAAGGAAGCCAGTATACTACATTTTGTATAGTTTTTTGTAGTATTAAACACACAGAATAATCTCCTTCACAAAACCTATTTTTTCATGATAGAGCTGAAAGGAAAGAACAGAGAAGCCACATAGTCTGCCATTATGTGTCTTTGAAAATAGAAGCTGTGTTTTTAAGAATCCCGTGACCACCAGTATCCCATCATGCCCAGCCAGTGGCTGTTACTTCAGTTCAATTTTCCGGCTCCTGCTTTAAGGACCCTGGAGCTTTGAGCTCTACCAATTTGATGGTTTTCTTCAGAAAATCATTTCTGAATTTAGCTAATAACTACTTCACTTAACGTCTTTGGTCTTCCTCTTTGTTTTTCTGACAGAAAGTTTGCAGTTTATCGCTCCAAAATGCCATCTCTTTTTGATAAGTGTCCTGCCTGTGGTAGGATTAAGGCCAAGACCGATCCTTACAGAGTGTACTTAATTTATCTTCCCGATTCTCATATTCCTGATTCCTGTTCCATCTGTAAAACCTTCTGTAAGCGTACTCTGTATGACAGAGAGATGATCAGGTTTCAGGGAGCAGAAGAGCAAAAAAAACAGCAGGCTAAGTCTTCAGGTGGGAGTTCAGGGTGAGGAGAGGGTCAATCCTCTTACCCTGCTCGCAGGCAGGTCGCTCCCCACACTGCTGCATGGCTCTGCCTGCATTGTTTTTGCCTAAACTTGTTTTTCCCCTGTGCCTAACTTGCTTTCTTGCCCAGACTTGTTTTTTTCCCCTGTGCCTAACTTGCCTTCTTGCCCAGACTTGGTTTTATTCCCCTGTGCCTGTACTTGCTTTCTTGCCCAGACTTATTGTTTAGCCTGTGCCTAACTTGCTTTCTTGCCCAGACTTGTTTTTATTCCTCTGTGCCTGTACTTGCTTTATTGCCCAGACTTGTTTTTATTCCCCTGTGCCTGTACTTGCTTTCCTGCCTAAACTTGTTTTCCCTTCCTGTACCCAGTTCTCCCGCGGCCCCACCTGTTTTTCCCGCTGCTGCGTCCCTGCCTATTTACTGTCCCGCTCCCGCCTCACAGCTGCTCCTACCTCCCACATCCCCTCATATGGAGTCCGCGCAGCGGGTGTGCCGCTGGCACACCAAAGGTGTGCCTAAGTCAAGCACGTCTTCGCCTGGACCGCGCCCAGCGCAAGGACCCCTGGACCCAGCGAACGCCACGACTCAGACACCGCTACGGTGCCAGAACCCTCCACGCACTCAACACTGGACAATCACACACCTGCTTCATGGCCGCCCCGAAGCGCACCCATGGAGCTTTCACCTGCCGGAACTGCAGCTTCACAAGCATCCGCCCCACCATGCTGCCGACCAGGAAAGAACCCAACCACCTCAGGTGCATCCTTCTCAACACCTGCTCCGCCCGCAAACACTCCGTTGAACTCTGGGACCTACTCGACTCAACCACCCCAGACGTCGCCTTCCTGATGGAGACCTGGCGGAACCCAGCCTTGGCACCCGACATAGCCATAGCCGTCCTGGAAGGCTACAAGATCACCCGCAGGGACCGCACCAATGGAGCAGGAGGAGGAATCGCCATCGTCCACAGGAACACTCTGAGTCTCGACCAACACCGACGACACCATCAGAACCGCCGAACACTTGCACTTTCAGATCCACACTGACCCCAACACCACCCTCAGAGGTACCCTCATCTACAGACCCCCCGGGACCCTGACCACAGTTCAGTGACTCCATCGTCGACTTCGTCAGCACACACGCCCACACCTCCCCAGACTACACCCTCCTTGAGGACCTGCACTTCCACCTCGAGAACAACAACAACACCAACACCACCACCCTGATCGACAACCTAGCCAACCTCGTACTCAGACAACTCGTCACAACACCCACCCAATCCGCCGGTCACACGCTTGACCCCATCTTCTCCGCAAGCCCCCATGTCTCCTTCAACCACACCACCGAACTCCACTGGACTGACCATCGCTGCATCCTCTTCACCTTCAAGAAACCCACCACACACCACCGCCCCAACGAATGCCTCGCTGCTGCTGGAGCAAAGTCACTGAAGAAAAGCTAACCACCACCCTCGCCCAGAGCCCACCTGCTGACCCCACTGACCCCAAGACCGCCGCCCGCAACCTCAGACAGTGTATCAACGACTGCGCCAACACCCTCACCCCAAGTAAGAAACCCTTCAGCAGTCACACCAACAAGAAAGCCAGCTGGTTCAATGAAGACCTCCGGGCCTCCAAGCAAGCCTGCTGAAAGCTGGAGAAGATCTGGCTCCATGAACAAACACCAGACAGCCACGCAGCCCACAGGAACGCCACCCGCAGACACCATCACCTCATCAGATCTGCCAAAAGGGGCCCTTTCAAAAACCGCCTAGACAACAACGCGCACAACAACAAAGAGCTCTTTAACATCGTGAAGGACCTCTCCAACCCCAGCTCCAACACCAACGACGTCTCACCCTCGCAAGACCTGTGCGACTCGCTGGCCACTGTCTTCCTGCAAGATCACAGACATCCACAACAGCTTCTACGCCATGACTGCCGGCAACCACTGAGACCTCCGCCCCCACGAACACCATGTGCACCAAGCGCCTGCTCTCCTGGACCAACATCCATGACGATGATACCATCAAGATCATGAGCACCATCCACTCCGGATCTCCGTCAGACCCATGCCCACACCTCATCTTCAAAAAAGCCAGCACATCCATCGCACCCCATCTCCGGAAAGTCATCAACACCTCCTTCGAGACAGCAACCTTCCCGGAGAGCTAGAAGCACAAGAGATTAACGCCTTACTCAAGAAACCCAAAGCGGACCCCAAGGACCTCAAGAACTTCCGGCCCATCTCCCTGCTCCCATTCCCGTCAAAGGTCATCAAAAAGACCGTCAATGAACAACTCACCCACTACCTTGAGGAGAACAACATCCTGGACCCTTCCCAGTCCGGGTTCTGCAGCAACCACAGCACCAAGACTGCCCTCATGGACGCCACCGATGACATCAAGTCCCTGCTGGACAACGGAGAAACGGCAGCCCTCATCCTCCTGGACGTGTCATCCGCCTTTGACATGGTCTGCCACCACACACTACGAACACGCCTCCACAGCGCCGGGATCCAAGAGAAGGCCCTGGACTGGACCACCTCCTTACTCTCCGGCAGAACACAGAGCATCTGCCTTTCCCCTCTTCTGCTCCGAAGCCACCGAGATCATCTGCTTCGTACCTCAGGGCTCATCCATCAACCCAACTCTGTTTAACATCTACATGGCACGGCTCGCCCACGTCGCCTGTCGGCACAACCTCAACATCATCTCCTACGCCGATGACACCCAGCTGATCCTCTCCCTTACCAAGGACCCCCACACCGCCAAAACCAACCTTCATGAATGAATGAATGCCATCGCTGAATGGATGAGGAACAGCCGACTGAAGCTGAACTCGGGCAAGACAGAGTTCCTCATCCTCAGATCCTTCCCTTCGGCCTGAGACGACTCCTGGTGGCCGACCGCACTGGGAACTGCTCCAACACCCACCGACCACGCACGCAACCTAGGGGTCATCCTCGACTCCACCCTCTCCATGACTAAACAGGTCAACGCCGTCTCCTCCTCCTGCTTCAACACCTTCTGCATGCTCCGCAAGATCTACAAGTGGATCCCCACTGAAACGAGAAGAACGGTCACCTAGGCCCTCGTCAGCAGCAGGTTGGACTACGGAAACGCCCTCTACGCAGGACCCTCAGCCAAACTCCTGAGACATCTCCAAAGCATCCAGAACGCCTCTGCATGCCTGATCCTCGACATCCCTCGCTGCAGCCACATCACACCCCACCTGAGAGATCTGCACTGGCTCCCGGTCAACAAGAGGATAACCTTCAAGCTCCTCACCCACGCACACAAGGCACTCAACAACACCGGACCAATGTACCTCAGCAGACGACTCAGCTTCTACACCCCCACACGCCAGCTCTGCTCTACTGACCTCGCCCTCGCCACAGTCCCCCGCTTCCGAAGAGCGAACTCCGGCGGCAGATCGTTCTCCCACCTCACCGCCTAAACCTGGAACTCCCTCCCCATCCACCTTTGGCAGACCCAAGACCTGCTGACCTTCAGAAAACTCCTCAAGACCTGGCTTTTCGAGCAGTAGCAGCATTCTCCACCCCAGCGCATTGAGACCCTCATGGGTGAGTAGTGCGCTTTACAAATGATATGATTGATTGAATCCTCTACAGGGCTCCGTCTTCAGCCTCTAAGGGGATCCCCGGCAGAAGAAGGGCTGCAAAACGGTGCCTTATGACTATACATGGAAATCCCCTACGAGAAATACAAAAAATCACAGACCATGGGGCCCTCTGAGGAATTGCCTAAAAGTAGATGGTCCATTGCATTGTGGGAAAGTATTCCTGACCTCGAGCAAGCTTTAGGCAGCTCCCATTTTTCCCCAGACCTCCGGACATTCAAAAGTCATCTTTCTGGACTCACCTTTACAAATAATGGTTGGTGACCATTCGGTTACCACCCCCTTTACTCGAGGCTGCAACAAGAGGGAACCATGCAACACCTTCAGTGAACCATGGCATTAGTTTTCTGCCCTGAACCATCTAAGAGGTAAACCCAGCTCTCACACGGCTCCCGCTTCAGCAGCAAGGAGAGCCAAGACAACTCTGCACCCAGGCCTTTTGCACCAGGTAAAATTGAACTGACTGTTATGGCTTTGTTTTGGAACCCACGTTGCCTTAACCCTCTGTGGGTTCCATATAACTCGACCTACAAGTGACCGATTGTCAACAGTGCTTAGTGTAATAGTGCTTTTTCCCATTGACCGCAATGGTAAAGTCCGGTTGTAGGCATCCAACTGTGTTCATTTTAGTGTCTAAAAATATATTCAAATATGCATCATTTTCATGAATTGGTGTCAGATTGCTTTTGAGACATGTCAATTACTTATAGCCATTATGGTACACCGAAATCCTAACACATGTTCCTCTAGTAAAGTATAGCTGCTGATTTCCACAACACTAGGACATAATACTCCACTTTCCTGCACCTGGGATCAAAATCAGAGTCAGAGTCTCTGTCAAAATCAAGGTAACTTTATTGATGTATAAAATGACATCCCAAGAGCAAGTAGCTCACAGGAGAATTCTAAACTGATAGTTATAGAATGTTTCTGAGCACAACAATGTTCCAAGGCATACAACTTCCCAAACATCTCCAGGTGGGGTGTGCAAATAAACTTGTCTTTACTACTGGGTATGCTGAACACTGCCAGCATTGCAATTTCAGACCCACACATGGTCCGGTCTCTGTCTCTGGGACTAATGTCAAAACTGGTTCCAAATCCAGTCCTTTTCAAGGAGCGTTAATAAACACACGCTCCTGGCCTACACACAAAACCAAAATTGCTTTGATTATTCAAACTCTTAACTTAGACTGCCTCTTTGTGACTGAGATATGGAACTCTGGTCCAGACCTGGCAGATGCTGTCCCACCCGGCTATATCTGTCTCAGATGTGACTGCCTTGACCGTAGAGGTGGCAGACTAGCCTTGGTTGCTTGGAGATCTCATAGATGCACTCTGTGCCTGATGGATGGTTACTCTGGCTTGCCACTGTTCGGGATTAAGCTATCCAATAATTATTACTTCTCAGGACTCCTTGTGTACCGCCCGCCTGGCCCTAGAACCAGGTTTACAGAGTCATGGTGTAAAATGTTGGAACTATTTGTTACCTCCCCTCATCTTACCATACTAGGGGAATTCAATTCCCATCTAGAAAACAAACAAAATAAAGATTCAGCATTCCGCCTTGAGCTCATGACATCTCTGGGATTTGAGAAAATAAATCTCCAACCCACACCGCCGGCCACACACTGGACGGCATTTTTACCAACCACAACAATTTAGGGATGGAGGCTGTTCAGCATCTCAACTGGGTGGATGATTGGTTAATTGAATTTACCGGGAAGGAGAGCTATATTCTGAGGACTTTTCGGTATAGGGGTCTGAACAATCTCACATCTACTAAATGGGAGGCTGCTTTGTGTACAGTCTGGGAGAGGAAGCATACTCTGCTCCCCTCCACGGACGAGGGTTTCCACAACTGGACTAAGAAGGCTTTTGATATTGCTGCCCCTTTTAAAAACTGCATCACTCAAAGCCTCATCAGTCCCATGGTTCTCAGAAGAGCTCAGATCCCTTAGGCAGGAGTGCTGCAGGCAAGAACGTAAATGGCGTAGGGACCCCTGTTCTAGGGAAAAGGCAAAGCAGAAATCCCTGCTACAGAAATACAAATATGCAATTTTTCAAGTCAAATCCTGCTTCCTTACTGAAAAGATTCTATCTAGTATGCTCCTCGGGGTCATCAAGGAGATCTCTGAGCCACCAAAAAATCAGTCGCTAACCCCCTCCCAAGATTCTTGTGATAGTATACCTACCTACTTTCAAGACAAGGTCCTCCTTATCTTCCAGGAGTTTAGTCCTACTAAAACTGAAGACCCTAAGGCCAAAGAGATTTCTCAGGCCCGCGAGAGGCATGTACGTAATTCCTCCCCTGCTTCCACAGCCCAGCATCTGAATGATGCTGAGGATACCACTCAGGACAGTGAGAAGCTTGCCCTTCCTTCCTACCTCAAATTTTTGCTCATCAAACGAAAGATCTTCTAAAGGGGCTTAAATCCAGTGCACCGTCAGACCCCTGTATGCCGTCCTTACTTAAATTTTTTTTCTGACCCTGTAGCCAAATTCCTGTGCCATGTTATCAACAGTCTTCTATCCAGGAACTACCCGGGCACCTGGAACGAGGTTATTGTCTCATCACTCCCCCCCCAAAAAAATCAGACCCCTCAGAGCTGAAAAATTATCGCCCATATTTCCCTTCTCCCCTCCCACGCCAAGATTGCAGAAAAATTCATAAACACTGTTTCCTCCTATCTTAGAATGAGTTTTGCCCCGGTCACAGCACCAAGACCGCCCTTATATCCACTGTCCATATCCGCATCCAGGTGGAACAGGGAGGCTTTGCGGTGCTGATTATGCTCAACCTGCCTGCAGCTTTTCATACAGTCTCCCTGATGCACATGGTCCAGCATCTGCAGGAAGTGGGAGTTGGGAGTTGGGGATAAAGCTCTTCAGCTCCTCCATTCATTCTTGTCGGGAAGAAGGAATATCGTCAGCTGCAGAAGATTTAGAGCCAAGGCTTTCAGCCTTCCATGTGGGGTCCCTCAGCGCTCCTTCCTGAGCACCACCTTATTTTACATTTATGTGACACCCCTGGATGAGCTGGTGAGATCATTTGGGTTTCAGGTGATCTCATACAAAACTCAAATCATTGCTTCCATCTTTAATGATCTGCAATTCAACCAGTGTATGGCATGCATTATCTGCTGGATGAAGGGTAGCTCCCTTAAGATTACTGCTGATGAGACCGAGATACTGGTTTTTGGCTTACAGAACTCTATCTGGTCAAGTGTCCGGTACCCTGCAGATTGTGGTCCCCTTCCTGTCCCAGCAATGACAGTTAAAAATCTAGGAGTAATTTTTGAGGAGTCTGACCTTTGATGCTCAGGTCAAAAGTACGGTCAGCACATGTTTCTACATACCAACGATACTCAGAAAGGTGTTACCCTGTATCCCGCCTGATTTAAATCAGTTGACCATCATCGCACTTACCACCGCCCGTCTTGATTATTGCAATGCTTTATACCTTATCAATGCAACTTCTCTGAACAAAATCCAGGTTGTTCAGAATGCAGCAGCAAGGCTGATCCTGAAAATTCCAAAGCAACTATCTGCCAGGGAGGGGGTTTCACGCCTTGCACTGGCTACCCATTAAGCAGGATATCTCATTCAAGGTTCTGAGCACAGTATACAAAGCCATGCATAGTAAAGCCTTGCTACAGTTGAAACCCATGTTCCAATGGTATACTCCCAGGAGAGGTCAGAGATCCTCCAACCAGAAAAAAATTATCTCTCCAGATACCGCAGGACCAGGTGGGTGTGGAAGCTCCTCCTTGGTAGCGGCAGTTAAACTTTGTAACTCCCTGCCTTCGCCCATTTTCAAAGCGGACTCTCTTTCCGCTTTTACAAAGCTGCTGAAAACATGGCTTTTAGTTGGCTGTCTTACGCTCATCCCTTCACCTCCGCCTGTTTAGTGCCTTGACACCCTTGGGTTTTAGTGTGCTTTATAAACTTTATTCTATCCTATCATATCTTAGTATGCTGGTGGGAATATACTAGCAAGACATACAGGAAATTCACAATATTCTTTGTACATTTTGACCATAACCCAGTGTTGTGCAGTATCTAGTAATAGAACATTTTGAAACTTTGGCTAACTCATTACAGCTTGCCTTGATGTTGTCCTCCTGATGGTCATGCACTTTTCTGTTATCATGAACCCAAGCGGAGTACAGTTTAGTTCCAGGCTCTTTCCTTTCTTGAGATGCAGAAGGGAATACAACAGTTACTGTTTAGGGGTAGTTTGGTATCCCAGGCCATAGTTTAAAAAACTATTGACACAGGCTGTTTGGGGGGTTAACCTTTTCCCATTCTCCTCCTATTTTTCTGTCCCTCTTGTTGTAGACTTTCAACTCCGGGCACTTTACCACTGCTAATTAGTGCCAAAATGCATGTGTTCACTCCTTTAAACATCATATGATTGGTTTACACCTGTATGGCATATTTAATTTACAGGTGAGTCGCTTGTACAGTGGTATCCCCTATACCCATGTCCTATAAATTAAATGGCAGTGGGCATACAGCACTACTTGGTCACCCACAGAAGTAGCTTTTCAAACCTGCCTCAGGCCTGTCACTTCAGAGCCTGGGTGCGCAGTTTACTGCTACTTTGACTTGGTATTTAAAACTACTTGCTAAGACATAAACTCCCCTTGTATTACATATATTACATATGGGTCACCCATAGGTTAAGCCCTAGGTACCCCTATGGACAAGGTGCTGTGTAAGTTAAAGCTAGGACATGTTTCCTTATTGTGTGACATGCCCTAGTAGTGGCAAACTGCCTACTTTGTTTCCTCACTACTGTGAGGCCTACTCCTATCATAGGCAAGCATTGGGAATTTCCTTATACATGCTTATGTGGTAATTCCTCATATGAAAAGAGTGATGTTGTCATGTTTGGTATGTTTAGAATGGTAGTGAGAAATCCTGCTTAATGATGTAGTTAGATTTTACATTACTATTTTGGAAATGCCACTTTTAGAAAGTGGGTGTTTCGTTTGCACGTATGGTTTTGTTTGCAGTTTGAGTGAAATTGCGTGAGGTAGGATTTAGGTGTTTTCTGGTACAAGCGAGGTGCATTATGGGGATTATTGTATTTCGAATGGGTTGTGACTGTATCAGGTGGGTGGACATTGATTGAGGACATGTGGGTGTGAGAATTTGTCTTATACCGGTTTGCGTGTGAGTGTGGCTGGGAGAGCTGTTTGGGAGAGTTGGTGAGGAGGTCACCGGCCGAATCTAGAGTACGGGCATGTGAGCACCTAGCGTGAAGTAAGCATAGATTAGAGTGTTGACTATTTTATTTAGGGTAAAGTGGGCAACAATTTCATGGGTGGGTACGAGTACGCTGGTCATAATAAGGATGAGAATATTATTTTGATAGCACTTTTTTAAGGGGGTGGGAGGCTAGTAAGATTTAATTGATTTTGCTGGTATTATGTTATTGTTTAAAGAGCACTTTTAAATTCTGCGCAATTGGTATAGCTGTTCTTTTCCAGAAACCCCTGACGAAGAGCCTTTGGCTCGAAATGCATTGGGTAATACTAACATGGCCTACGCTGGTGTTTTAGAAAACACGTGTTGCTGTTCAAAAACCTGGATTGGAAAGCAGCAGCATTTGAAAATGTGTAATAAACAGCTTCATGGAATTTCGCTGTCTCCGTGGCATGGATATGGAAAAGATGGAACTAAATATTGAATCAAAGGTCAAGTTTTGAGAAAAAATGGTTGAAAGTGATGGATTGAAAGGGAAAAGGTCCCATTCACTGCAGTGCGCTAGCCTGGTGCGTACGTTACGTGCCTCATTGTTCTCACTTTTAGAAAGTGGGCATTTCTCTGTGCTTATAACTAGTCTTTTTGTAATCTGACTCAAATCCCCGTCTACGGCAGAGTTACAGCTGCACTTTGTGCATACTTTCTGGACAGCCCTCACAGGGGAAGAGTTGGGTGTGACAGGTTTACATCTGCATACTGATAGCCTTCCTGGACTGGGAGAGAGAGGGGCGTTCACACTTTACATTTGTATAGGTTGTGTCCTGCCCTCACACAAAGGGATGATTTACCCTCATGAAGCCCCCATCATGCATATCAGCAATATTATCTCACTCAAAGTTCATGCATTCTACTTCCATTATAAAACAAGACTCATCGTTCTTGGTTAATATTCACATACACGCATTATTTGCACTTGCCTTCATTTTACTGTCATTTTATTTCTCCTTCAATCACTTGTTCATCATTTTTCCTCTTTTATTTAATCCAGAACATTCACTGCTGAAACTCAGGTTATTGCAATCATACTGTAGTGCCCACGTTGCACTGGGCACAGACTGCGAATGTGTTATTGAAGAAGAAGAAGACACGTAGATCAGTATTGAGAAATGGTCACTCACCCGCCTGCAATGAGTTCAACGCTGGGATCAGCCGGGTTGTTGCTAGGGGCAGCTACGCACCTCTCTGCCCTTAATGTAAACTTGTCTCCATCAGAGAATGTAGTTGAAATACCAATGTAAAGCGGAGTGCCCACTGTCAGGGTGTCATCTTCTGTGAGCGGATCAGTAAAGGAATTAGACTTGAAGGCAGCCATGGAGGCAGTAGTTGGTCCAGAGCCATTCACTGATGGTAGAGTACCTATGCTGGATATAGAAAAAAGAGATTTCAGGATACGTACAAGAGAGTTTATGCGAATTACATGAAGAGATTTATGGTTTATTAATTTGAATTATTGATTAACAAACCCAGAGTGTTATTCGCTTTAGTTATTAAGAAAGAGGTTTGAGGACAACTTACGCGACTATAGATGATGCACCTGATTCAGGGGAGTTACAGACCCTGAGTTATTTCAAGGGAGACTTTTGTGCTGATTTTAACAGAAGGGCAAGGGAAGTCATACATTTGAGGATTAAAAGAACTGTGCTCTTCTCAATGGAATTTATGAAATATGAGACCAGATCACACAACATTTTTACTGGTGCATTTAGATGTCCTTGCTGTAATGAGATTTCTTGCTTCAGACAACATTTGCCACATTATTATAAAACTAGTTCTTCACCAGGGGATTTCTTCTCATATTCATGAAAGGCAGGATTTTTCAGAGCATGTGCAAGGTCCAGGAATACACAAATATAAAGATAGTTTCTCATATTTTTAACGCAATCAATAAACGAAAACATACTTTAACAGCTACACAGCTACATTTAATATTTTTACTTCAATCCTGTTAGAGAAAATAGTACAATAGCAATGCGATCAGCTGAAAAATACCACTCAAAATATGACAAGTAAGACAAAATAAAAAAACATTATGTGGTGTTGCAATGTAAATAGTACACCTAGCACAAAACACAACTGAACGTTTTAAGAACGCTAGAATCCACTGCTTTCCTATCATGACCTGCAGGATGATCATTGTCTATTTCCTATCATGCCCTGCAGGGTGATATTCGGCAGTAGCTTGTTTTCAGCACAATTATTAGACCTATCAGCCTCGGGATGCTCTTCCCCCTAACTTTTTGCCTGCTTGCCTCCAATTTTGATGAATTCTTTTTGTTGGCCCTAGGACTGTGAGTACCTTATTATTGCCAACCAGAGCTAAAGTGCGTGAACTCTCTCCCCTAATCATGGTTTGATTTCCCTATGCACAATTGGCATATATGTATTTATAAGACCCTAGTAGAGTGCACTACATGTGCCAATGGCATATAAAATAAATGCTACTAGTGGGCCTGCTGCACTGATTGTGCCACCCAGACAAGTAACACTTTAAGCTGGAATGGCAGTGGAGGTCAGGCTACTGTGAGTCTGCCAAGATCATCTATAGAAATGCTCTGAAAGAACTCCACAACCTGATTAGTGTAGCTAGAAGGGAGTAGCTGGCTGATTGCAGTTACAAGGCTGACAACCCTACTAAAGACGTATTCACATTGATCAACTCCTTCCTCAAACCCAGAGCTGTAGATACCACTGTGCAACCTTTAGTCTCTCTGTGCGTAAGTATCTCCGTCTCCTTTGACAAAAAAAATTCCGGAAGTGTCCAAATCATTCTCAGTTCCGTCGGTGATGGAGAAATGTGACAATAAGGAAGCACAAGTTACTCTCACGGAGTTTACCACTATCTCCCAACAGGACGCCCTAGCAGAAATTTTAGATGTAAGTCGGGGGCACTTGATGATCCTTGACCCCCGCAAACATTGGAATGGGTTGGGTCACTGCCTGTCACACACACTGACACACATCTGGAACTCTTTCCTGATGTCTGGCACTTTTCTAGATATCTGGAAACACGCTTCTCTCCTCCTGCTGAGGAAAACACCGAATGGGGATCCTGGGGATCTGACCAATTACAGGCCCATCTCTTTGCTGCCAGCACCTGCAAAGATGTTGGAAAAATTGATGCATCGGCAAATATCCAGCTTTATCGAAAGGGAGGGCATCTTACACGATACCCAATCTGGCTTCAGGTTGGAATTATGTACAGAGGCACCCCTCCTGGAGTAAGCTGAGTTATTTAGACATAGTGAAGAGAACAAGGGTACCCCATTAGTAGGACCAGGGGTCATAAGTGTAGTTGAAAGAACAAAGGTCTGGGAGAGGCCACAGAGGTCCTCAGGTAACCTGGGCTACTATTATTTAAAGTGTAGCTTACGTCTAGGTTTTAGTAATGAAGAGGGAGTTCAGGTAGAACTGGAAATACAATGTATGCAGGGACACAAGGTTGTACGAATGACATTGCATTTATTAACATCATAAACGGAGTATCATCCACTATTAAGTAGCTAGTCCTGGTACTCACACATAAACAGTGAAAAGTGTGTGTAGTGATAGGGGTCGGTGACTTAACATTTACATCACATTAACACCATTGTAAAAAACTCCAAAAGAATTATGTTATGTTTGAGGAGTTTTGGTTGTGAGAGTCAACGGCATTTCGATCTCCTTATTAAGAGATCATCATCAGGACAAAAAGACGTGTGAGCCGGTAGGATGTGGAAATGTGCGGTCTACAGTTTCTATGATGCTTAAGGGATGGATATCCAGTATTCAATCAAGAAATCCTTGCATTCAATCACCGGGGGCAATTGTAAGAGAAAACGGGGAGCGGATCAGGGCTGGGATTCCATGGATTCAATCAGGCTATTCCAGACTGCCTGAGTGGGGCATGTAGTTAGCTGAGATGGATTGGATCCGGGTAGTTGAGATGCGAGCAACAAACAGCTACTGGTGCTCGAGGCAGCTAGCGCGGGTGAATCAGGTGGCGGATTCAGGGGCATCCACGATGTTGGTGCTCCTGGATCTGTCGGTGGCATTTGACACTTTTCACCACACCTTGCTGTCTGAGAGACTGCAGGAAATGGGCATTGGAGGCACAGTTCAGGCCTGGTTGAAATCCTACCTGGTTAATTGCACACAGAAGGTTGCACTCCAACCATTTATGCCTAAGCCAAAACAGCTCTGCTGTGGAGTCCCCCAGGGGTCAGCACTGATCCCTCTCCTATTTAATATGTACCTGGCTCACACTGATAGCCAACTGGGGGGTAAAAGCGATCCCCTATGCGGTGACACCCAGTTGGTCTTCACTATTAAAGAACAGACCGAGGTCGCCTTTGAGAGTTTCAAAGGGTGCCTGAAAGACAATGCGTTGTGGATGAACAACAACAAACTCAAGTTCAACACAGGAAAGACAGAGTAGCTGTTCTTTAGGAAAGAGCCACTCCCAGCTTCGGACCTCTGGTGGCCTAAAGAAATGGGTCCCCCTCCCTCCCCGGAAGATGGTATAAAAGCCCTGGGCGTAAAGTAGGAGGCTGACTTCCCATTTTTGGCTCAGATAGGTCAGGTGACAGCTACCTACTTCTGTAAACCGAGAAATTTGAAGAAATGTCTGCATCTGCTGCCTGAGGAGTGACGGAAAAGCATAGTACATGCCTTAGTGACATCCTAGATGGACTATGCTAACAGCCTTTACCTGGGTCAGCCTAAGTACCTGATTAAGTGCCAGCAGATGGTGCAAAATGGGACTGCGAGACTGATCAGGCGAGTGTCCATTCGCGAGCATGTGTCTCCACATCTAAAAGCGCTTCATTGGCTCCAAGTGGCCATACAAATTTAATTTAAGGCCTTGACACTGGCATTCCGAGCCATGCATGGCAAATGTCCCAGCTACCTAAAACACAGACTACGTGGATATAAGCAGTCTAGATCCTTGAGGTCCAATTCGCAAAATTTACTGTGCATTCCCCGTTTCAAGAAGGCTTGAATGGGGGCAGATCTTTTACGCGAGGTGCAGCAAATATGTGGAACTCCTTGCTTAGTACCTTCCGCACCATAGAAACAGAGACCCTCTTCATGAAAATGGTTAAAACCTGGCTCTTCCGGGCAGACTAAAGGCCAGATGACTTGACTTTTAGCTGTCCATTGTTACACTACTGTCTGCTTTAGCACTGGGACACCTCTGTTTTGAGGTAGCTGTCGCGCTTTACAAGTGTCTGTATTATTATTACTATTATTATTAACCATGCCTCAGGCCTGACACTACATATGCTGTGTGTGAAGTTTACACTGCTATGTCGACGTGGCATTTAAAACTCCTTGGCAAGCCTTAAACAGACATTTTATTACATATATGTCAACCCTAAGGTAGTCCTAGGTAGCCCGTAGGGCAGAGTGCTGTGTAATCAAAACGTAGGACAAGTATGTTTAAGTTTCTTATGTCCTGGTAGTAAAAAACACCCAAATTAATGTTTTACTACTGTGAGGCCTACCTCGCTCATAATTTAGGATTGGGAATTCCTTATTAAACATTATAAGCTATAATTACAGATTGGAAAGGAGTAGGTCTGTAATGTTTCATATCACTGGAATGGTAATGATAAATACTCCTTGCTGGTAAAGACTAATTTACTATTACCCTTTTAGAAATGATAATTTTTTAGAAAGTTGGCATTTTTCTGCTTTGAGCCTGGCATGCCTGCAGCCTGCCTCCAATACACATCTGGGTGGGTCACAGATAGACTTTGTGTATTCCCTCTAAAGAGCTTCGCGGCCATCTCTCATGCGGACGACACACAATTAATTGTCCCCATTGAGGAGGACATTATGGCAACTGAACTGGATGAGGAGAAATTTTTTACAACTCAACTCCTCAAAAACAGAGATGTTTGGGAAGGCCAAAAGCATCTGGTCCCCAGAATGGTGGCCCACCGAGCTGGGCGAAGCCCCCCTCCCTAGGAGCTGGGCCAAGAACCTGGGCGTCAGAATAGACGACAAACTGTCTATGGTGGAGCAGGTCAAGACTGTGGCCGGGGCCTGTTATGGCACAATGAGGATGCTCAGGAAGGTCTTCCCATGGGTCCCCCTGTCAGCAAGAAAAATCCTCACCCAGTCACTCCTGGTGAGCCGGCTGGATTATGGTAACTCGTTGCTGGTGGGGGGCAAGGGAGGATCTTCCATCAAGGCTCCAGGTGGTGCAGAATACGGCAGCCCGTCTAGCCCTCAATAAACCGGTACAGACCCCTTCCGCTCCCTTGCTGAACCAGTTACACTGGCTCCCGGTTAAGAAGCGAGCCATCTTTAAGATGCTCTGCGTGGTCTTCAGATCACTACAAGGGAGGGGACCTGCGTATTTCAGAAATAAAATCAGTTGGTATCAGCCTGTGCGACAATTAAGAACTGGCAATGCTAACTTGTTGTGCTCCCAGAGAATACACACGGTAAGGATGGGTGGTAGAGCCTTCTCCTATCTGGCAGCCAGCCACTGGAATAATCTACCACAGAACATCAGAGCTTGTAACGAGCTAACCACGTTCAAGAAACTTCTAAAGACATGGCTTTATTAGTTGCACCTACTCATTATGATCGTCTCCTCGAAGCGCCGAGAGATCCCTTCGGGGATGATTCGTTTGCGCTCTATAAATCCACAAGTAAAGTAAAGTTAAGTAAAGGGAGCTTAGGTATGACTAAGTGGTCATTTGCATCATGATGGGCCATCCTGGGCAGGATGAGAGGGAGGACTTGACACTTCCACCTGAATAGGCTGTGTCCTATCCCCACACAACATTGCTGCATACCACCATCTAGTGAGTCTGGAGCTAGAGCTGGGAGGGAAGACATCACTGCACTTCAAAGCCCTTCTTTGAAGTTGTCCCACTTCAAAGGCGCCCCTGGATCTCTGACACTGCCAAATCAGTTCACTGCTGGACCAGTGAAGAACTCTGCCAGGAGGAAGGACGAGTGTGTTACTCTGCTGGAATTCTGGTGTGGAAGAACTGCTTTTCTGCTGTGCTTTGTTGTGCTTCCCTGCTAGCTGCTATCCTCTGCCCTGCTGAGGAAAGACTGGACCCATCTTACTTGAATCCAGAGTGACTCCAATGGCCAGCTGGCTTGCCCCCTGTTCTAAGTCTCTAAGACATCAAAGACTTCACATCAACCTGCAACAGCACCTAGACTTTGCTCGCTATATCGGAACAGGCATATCTCCCTTGACACTGACATATCCCCACTGCTGCGAGGGCCGTAAACACTGCACCGATGACTGCCACCCTAGAGACATCACTGCTGCTGCAAGAACCCCAAATTCTGCATTGATGACAGTCACTGCTGCGAGGACTTTTAACACTGTACCATAGACTGCACAATGCATTTCCTACATGTTTTGTTTTCATTTAAGATTTTTATTGAGACACTTTCCAATTTCTACAGGTTTTGATGCATCTTTGACTTTGCCTGGCTAAGCGTCGACACATCGCCTTCTACCCTGCTTTGACAACAATGCATTGCCTTTTGCTTCAAGCATTTTGACTCTGTCTACAATGCATCTAAGGTGCTTTTCAGAGGCCAAGGCTGGTTCCTTAATCCGACCCATGTTCCATAGCAGTTGGCATGAACCCTTGGGTTTACCCTGGCCTAGCACAGTCATAATGCCCTGGTTGGCGCTTCAAGCTTTTAAGCACTACATTTTCATTTAATCTTTGAAAAAGTCATAACTACGGTATACTTATTGGATTTTTGCTGTTTTGATCTATATAAGCAATTTTTTTACCTGATGTGGAGTCTTTTTGTGGTGTTTTCACTGTGTTACTGAAGTGTTGCTCAAATACTTTACACATTGCCTCTTAAGTCCAGCCAAGCTATCAAAGGGTGGGCACTGGTTGATTTACGGTGCGTATCTGACTTACCCTGACTAGGTTTTGTTGTTACTGCTTGGACAGGAACCACCATGAGTTTAAATTCTCTCTGATTTACACGTTTTGATTTTTCCCAAAATTCTCCCAAATCCCATATTTTCTGTTGCGTCTGTGACTTCACTTGCCAAGATAGAAACTGAGCTGGCCAACTTAGAGAGCTACACAATAGTCCATATCAAGGGATTTTGCCAGGAGAAGAGGGTGTTTACCAAAGCAAGCTCTAACAAATTAGAGCCCCAAAAAACTAAGAGTATAGGCAGAGGTCCAAAAGACCCGCACAAACAATAAGGAGGAAGGGTCAGAATCTGAGGAGCAATTACAGCAAGACCTGCCTGAGGTTGACAGTGCAATTACTTCTCTCAGACTGGAAGTCTATTCACATGCAGGAAGCAGTGCGTCATCTAGGAACCTGTCCACTGATGAGCTGAAGGACAGGACAAAAGAGGGAAAGTTAAAACTAGAGCTTGCACAATTGGAGAAGGAGCAGGCTCCAGTGGCCATAGAAGAGCACAGAATGGCTCATGAGGTCAGTCTCAAAGAGCTGGATCCCAGATCTAAACAGATGGAATACAGAAGCAATGATGGCAGCATTTCTAGGGTGCCCACTAGTGGAAGAAGGGTCCACATTCCAAAATATTTGGTACCTAGTTATGAGGGGGGGATACATAGACAAATGGTTCTCAGCCTATGAAGTGGCTGTAAGGGTGCACAAAGTTCCTGAGGAGTCCTGTGGGGTAGCTTGTCGAGGTGCATGCTAACAGTGGGGAGGGACACAGTCTTAACACTGGAAGAGAAAGACAAAACACTCTACATTGCCATGAAAGCCATGGCTGTCAACTAATTTGGGCTGACACCTCAGAGGTATAGGCAGAGATTCAGGGGCAGCCCCACAATCTCATCACACACCTTGGTGGGTTTTCTTAATAATGCCAATAAAGCACTGACGGGCTGGATGAGGGAAAGCAAGATACATGATTATACTGGGCCTGTACAGCTTAATTGTGAAAGAGCACAATCTTGATATTTGTTCTCCAGAGCTGTAGCAAAACCTGGAAAGAGTGGTCAGGGATCCGAACAGAAGAAAGAGAGGGGAGATAAAGAGAAGGGGTGCTCTCATGGTCTCTAAAACAGTTCACAGGCAAAAGAGTGCTATTTCCAATCTGGTTACCAGAAAAAGAGCTTTCCTGACAAGAGTCAGAACGAAAATTCCAAATACTGTGAAAGTCACGTGCAGGGGCATTACAAGGGAGATCCCAAATGCCAAAAACAGCACAGACTCCCACTGCAGGTAAGACACCAGAGGTTCTGAGAATAGTGCTTGGGGATGGGTATGTACCAGTAAGTGGGGGGGGGGGCAACTCAGTGAGGTTAACATAGTGTCACTGGGTGACATTGAGTTGGTGCGTAAAACCCACATGGGAAGTGGGTTACCATTACCAGGCAAGGTGGTAAGGCTCTGATGGACACGCAAGCCAGTATGACTATGGTAAGTAGTCTCTGCTTATGGTCCCAGAGCAAGTTATATCCAATGCATTCCACCAGGTTCTGGTTGCTGACAACCACAAGGGTCACTATTCAGTGGCCCTTATTCTATTTGAGAGTGGGGGTCTCAGGTCTTCTGAAAGTTGCTGTGACCCCTGCCATGCCTGTAGACTGCTTGTTAGGGAATGATATTGAGCACACTACCTAGAAGGGAGTAGAGCCTAAGTCACATCTGGAAATGTTAGGGTTGCCTGAGTGGATTTGAGCAACTTTCAGGTCGATGGCTGCCCAGGAATGGAGTCAAGAAAGTCTAGAGCCTTGACAAATTACCCAGATAACTGCCACAAATGAGAAGGGTAAGGGGAGTGGGAAACCATCCCCTGAATGTCTTCCAGCTGAGGTGGATTAGACACCAGAGGAGGACAACCCTAGACCACTGAATATGACATTGCTTGCCTTGGCGACCTACCTGAACTTGCTGGGTGGCAAATGGAGGGGGGCACCAGGGAGGAGTTCTGCAATGCACAAGAACGAGTGCTCAACCCTGGAAATCATGTGGCAAAAGGTTGAAGCCAAGTCAGCAGGTGATGCCTCTAAGAATCACCAAATTTACTAGGAGGGTAACCTACTGTACAGTGAGCCTAAGGCACCTATGTATGGGGCAACAAAGAGACTGGTCATTCGCCATTGCTACAAGGCCTTCCTACTGGAGCTGGCTCTTGAGATACCCCTGGCAGGATATTTGAGGAGAACACCTTCACGATGATGGTACCCTACTTGTATTGGTCCCTGATGAAGATTTACTAAAATACCTTCTATAGGATGTTTTAGACTTGCCAGGCCAGAGGGAAGACAAGGCAGAGTGTGAAAGCTCCCCTGAATGCCTTGCCTGTCATTAGCCACCCCTTTGAAAGAGTAGGCATTGACATTGTAGGGCTTATGGATCCCCAGACAGCCTCTAAGGACTGCCCCTGCTCCTGCAGCGGCTAAAGCCCCAATATGGATTTTTACCAGAGTGGGGTTCCCCAAGGATGCGGTATCTGACAGGGGAATCAACTTCAACTCAATACAAAGTTTATTGTGTGGATTACTTAAAACCAAGACAATATAAAACATTTAAAAGGCATACTAGGCTAATAATAAAGGAGAATGATGGGTCCGTTCAGTGGCTGGCACTTGGTGGCCAAACATAACATTCAACGTATGCAGACAGTTTTAATTACAAGGTTACAAAGGTGTTTGACTATTTAAAAACTGTTATAAGAAAGCTAGTTTCAATTTTTTATGCAAGAAGTAAAACATTTTTTTTTATATCAACCGCAAAGTAAGGTGAATGCATGACAGATATTACAACTCAAGTGCAAGGACGTCAAACATTACTATGTCTAATATCCGAGGTGCGAGAACTAAGATGTGTCATTCCACAAGCATCTCTTTGCTTAATTGTGTGTTTTTAAGAAGGTCCTGCACGGCTTCAAAAAATGTGCCTATTGTTGCCAATTTAAGGGGAACCATGGTACTAAAAATCCAGTTCATTACATTGTTGCATGTTCTTAGACAATGGGTTAAAAAAAGTGGCTTTAATAATGTTCGCCGGGGCTCGAGCAACATCGGGCAACTGCAAAGTAAATGTAAAAAGGTTTCGGATTTGTAGCCACGAAGTTTACACTTGACTATCTTGGAATGCATTGGCCACTTGGGGTTGACGTCTTTAATGTGTAAAGCCAACATCCTTACTGCCAGAATTTGGGTCAGGCAGGCTTTTCCAATTGTGCAATTGAGATATGATTGAGCATGAAGACCGACTTGGTTGTTGTTATTGTATGATAGTGCCAGAGCCCGTAGTGGCAAGGTGGACGTAATATTTTTCTAGGTCTGCAGACTTTGAGAGGAAGTTGATCTGTTTTTTCAGTATGCTTTTTACTGCAGTATGCGTAAGTAGTGGAGTGTTCAAGTCGATAAGAAGGGTGGCTGCCGGCGTTGTTTGGTAGGTGGACCACGAGTTATTATTGATTTTGAATATATTTTGCAAAAAAATTTCAGGGTGCCTGGCATCGCCCTGATGCATCTGTAGAAGTACTTTAGAAAATATCCCATACTGGACCATGCAAGGCCCTCCAAGCCAAATTCAAGTCTCACCAGGAATCCCCTAATGTAATACGGCAATTTGCACATTCTTTTATAGACTTTTAGTTGTCGTTTTTCAATGGTATGAATGAGTTGGCCTGGGAAGGCCTCACTGCCATAAGTGAGTGCAGATGGTAATACACCCTGAGCACTTTTCTCATTGGGGCTGAGGTGGGACTTTCAAGGGATGTATGTAATTGGCAGAGTCTAGTTGTTATCAATGCCGCCTTATCCTTTAAGTGGCACTTGTGTGCTGTAAGTGCGCCATTTGCAAAGAACTATGTACCCAAGTAGTTGTAGGATTTGGCTCCTGAGATTTTTAAGGGACCCAGAGACCAGTTGCTACTTAAGTGTTTTTGCGTCCTTTCGAAGGATAACACCTTTGTTTTGGAGGCGTTTACTATCATTTTGTTTGCTATGTTGTATTGGTGCAGAGAGTTAAATGCTCTCTGTAGTCCTATTTTTGAATTGTCTAACAGACCTATGTCATCTGAGTACGGCAATATTGTGATCTTAGTTTTGCCAGTTTTTGGAGGGATTAGGTTAGCGTTGTTTAGAGCCCTGAACATGTCCGCCTTGTATAGATTAAACAACATTGGTGCAAGGACGCAACCTTGCTTTCAAATTCATGTCTACTTATATGCAGTCAATGTGGAAGGAGTGTTATGTTACTTACAAGTTTTCCACCCCACTACCATCCACAAACCAATGGGCTTGTTGAAAGATTCAACAAGACCCTCAAAGACTTAATCAAGGGCCTGCCTAAGGCCTCAAGGCATAAATGGGACATCCTTTTGCCAGACCATCTTTTTGCTTACAGAGAGGTACCCCAGGAGGGGATTTAGACCCTTTGAGTTTTTGTATCGTCATCCTGTAAGGAGACCTCTCAGTCTGGTGAAAAGGAGTGGGAGCAAGCTTCCCGGAAACCTCCCCATGATGAAGTTAACTACATGCTAGCCTTCTTGAGCCAGATGGCAAAGGTAAGGATGCAAGCTACTGACAACTTGAAGAACAGCCAGGAAATAATGACGCAGTGGCATGTACAAGTGGCTATGCCTATGCAATTTCAGCCTGGGTAGAAAATATGGGGATGGGACCCGTATAGCTCTGGGCCCTCAAAGACCATTAGACATGTCCCTATAATATTTTTGAGAGAAAGGGGGAGTCCACCTACCTGGTGGACCTCAAGACCCCCAGGCAACCTCAGAGGGTGCTCCATATCAACCACCTCAAACAATACATTGAGAGCTCTGAGGTCCCCATGTCACTGTTGCACAGATAAAGGAGAGGGAAAGGATAGCCTCTAAAGAGAAGAGTAGGTCAGTGGAAGGTCAATCCAATCAATGTAGGATTTGGCAAATCACCTGTGAGAGTCTCAAGATGCTGAATTGTAGGCACAGGGAGATTTAGTGATTTACCCAGAATCATAGGACGTTGACGCCAATGCCAAGATTTCAAAAAGGCTCAACCGGCTCCAAAATCTGTAGCTCAGGTCATTACGCCACATCCTCTCCAAAGAACCTTTCCTCTACCCTAACTTCAGAATAGCAGATGGACTGCCACCAGGTCCTGGTTCAGTTCTATTCCCTCTTTCCCCTACTCCTGGGATTACCTATCTGTTTATTCATGATGTGGACACATGAGACAGCTTCCCTGTCAAGAAAAAAAATCTATAGGTTGTCTGACAAAGTGAGGGCTAGCATCGAAAATGAGGTTTCTAAAATGCTTGAGTTGGGGGTGATTGAATCCTTCAGTAGCCCATGGTCCAGCCCTGTGATGCTGATACCAAAAGCTGCCCTACTGGGCATTACACCCACACTCAGATTCTGCTCAATTCAGCCCATCCCCCGGGCTGATGAGCTAATTGGTAGTTTAGGGAGGGTCTTCCCAGTTCCTGAATTTCTTTGATCTTAGTTCAGGGCACTGGCAGAATGCCCTAACTAAAGAATCTAAGGAGAGATCCGCCTTCTCCACTCCAGAGGGCCACTACAAATTTAGAGTGATGCCATTTGGTTTAAAGAGTGCCCCTGCTACCTTCCAGAGACTGGGGAACAGGTTTTGGCTGATCTGCCTTGTTGGATGACATAGCTGCCTTCAGTAGCAGCTGGAAAGACCACCTCTTCACCTGTAGGAAGTGCTTCAGCCCCTGCAGAAGGCTGGACTGACTATCAAGGCCAGAAGGTGCCACATAGGGCAGGGTTCTGGAATGTACTTAGGACCCCGGCGGCCATTTTACAAAAGTTCCCATGGAGTCCAACAGGCGTTTGCACTGGCTTTCCCATCCCCAGTGTTCTTTGTAATTACAGAAGGTGCCGCAGATGCTTGTGTGTCCCCTTCTTTAATACCAATAGATTCCTAGGGCATGCTGACTTGCCCACTGTTGTAATTCTGAGGGACATCAAAGACTTCCCATCAACCTACAACGAAGCATGGACTTTGCTTGCTGCAAGTCTTGCCCTGTCAAGTGGTGCCCTGGACTTTTGGAAGTGGGTATAAAGTGCTGCAACAAACAGAACCCACACATCGACTCCCATGTGCCAATCGGAACCATTGCATCACCCTCTACACCTACGCATTGCTGCTGCTGTGTGGGCTGGGAACACACCATTGGTGACTGCTGCCCTCCATGTCGATGCATTGCCCCTGCTACTAGGACCATGGACACCGCGCCACTGACTGTCTGATGCATCACCTCCAGGTTTCGATGCATATCTGACTTTGTGCAGCTTGGTGTCGAAGCATTGCCCTCAAGCTTGTGCTTAGACAACAACGCATCACCCTTTCCTTCTCACAGTTCTGCTCCATCAACACTGCTTCTAAGGTTTTTTTTTTAGCAGTCCAATGCTGGTCCCTGTAGCGGACCCACACTAGAGAAGTGTGGCTCAATGGTTAGAGCAGGCAGACCTTGATGCAGAGCTCTGGCCAGGGACCAGTGTTCGATCCCCGCCTCGGTGGGTCTCTGGCTCATTAATTCCCCTGACTGGATATTCTCTCCTCAGTGCCTGTTCTGATCATGGGTCCCACGCTGCAACTCTGGGCAATAGCTTGCTTAGTCTCCACAACGGCCCCAAAAGCGCTGGGATGCCTGGCTGCACCTGGAGGGTGCCCAGGAGTGGACATTTCTCAGGAAAGCCAGGAAGGGTTCCTAAGCGGTATACGGACAGCGCCGGGACACCTCCGGTGGAGGTAGCTGTGCGCTTTACAAATTCCAACATTTACATTTACATTTACATTTACATTTACACTCCATCACGGTCAGCCTCAACTTTTGGATTTACCTCAGTTTAGTGCAACCTGATAGTCCGGGTTGGCATGTCAAGATTTTAAGCACTACATTTTCATTTAATGTTTAAGAATTCATAACCTTGGATATACTTATAGAAATGTTGTCATTTTTGGTTCATAAAATATAAAAACTGCACAAATGCGTGACACAATGCCTCTTAAGCAACCTACCCTGACTAGGATCATGGTTCCTGCTTGGACAGGGTGTATACCTTTGCCACCAGACACCTAATTTTTAACAAAAATCCTGCTTTACTTCAAGTATTTTTGGGCTACTAAAACCACATATTTGAATGTATTTAGCTTTCAATCAATGTCTTAGAACATTACCTGTACATAAACACTTTTCTAGAAAAATGTTTTTGCCTGAATTCCCTTGTTTTGTCATCACCTCCCTGTTCTTTTTGACCACTATTAAGGAACATTTTGATAAGTGCTAGGCCTGGGGTTTTGGGGTGAGAGATTTTGAGGAAAGATAACCATGATATCCGTTTGGTGTTTCTTCCTGAATCCCGACTCTCACCCCATCATGTATTGTGGAACTTGAAAAAATATGTCATTTGGGGAGGCTGATAGACTGCAAGGGGATTTCCCTTAGTGTCCAGTAAGGGGAAATTTGGTGCCTATTGTGTGCACATCTATTTCAGACATGAAGGCCACTATTTCACCCTCTCATTCACCCAGTACGCCACGTCTGAATGCCTTTGGGTAGCAACTCGTCACCACTGGCACTTCTAATTGACATGTAGGTGGTCAACATTGAGCCACTCAATTTTGAGCAGAAGGTTGATGGTGAGGAACATAACTTCAAGATTCACACACATATCAAGAGGTACTAAGATTTCTAGTTCAACATCAAGGCACCTGGTAATTTTGAGGGATATTTGACATTGGAGGACTCTCATATCCCAGACTCTCCTTTTTCTCATGAACAGATGTTTTGTGCATACAAAAGTCCAGGAACAGTGTTGCTCATTTGTGGTTTTCTGTGGCAGAGCTTTCAGATGTGACTGTAACATTCTTGTTGCCGGGAAAAAATTTAACCTAAAAATGATGCAGCTTCAACCTCTCCACATGAAGTACAGCCTCCTCAATAGGAGAATGCTGTTTTCAGTACCTGCTGCTTTACCTCACCAGCATGATTTCAGGAATAGGGAGAAGTGTCATCAATAGTTAGTAAAAAGATCCCCGCCTGAGCTCTCCATAAGAATGATGGGGAAGATTTCTGGCAAAAGTGCTCGAAAGTCATGTCACCAGTTCTCTGAGCACTTTTGCGGAGACGATTCAAAAGGGGGTGGTGATGGACAGAGTATCTGAATTAAGCAGAACACTCCTACCCAGTCAAAAGATCAGGGCTTGATCCATCACCGTTTTTTAGCTCACTGCACCATCCCAGTTCAGAACCTGGCTACATGCAAATTAGTCTGACCCTGGCCCAGTGCATCATGGGAACAGGGCAGACCAAACTACCAAGCCAATTCTTTACTGGAAAGGAAACAAGCTTCCGGGGACCGGTTTCTGGCATTACAGCCGTCTTCGGCCCGGCTTGCTTGAATCCTGATGGTGCAGTGAGCAAGGGACTCACATCTGAGCATACCCTTCCACACTTGTGGTGGCCAAAACGATTCAAAAGGGGGTGGTGATGGACAGAGTATCTGAATTAAGCAGAACACTCCTACCCAGTCAAAAGATCAAGGCTTGATCCATCACCGTTTTTTAGCTCACTGCACCATCCCAGTTCAGAACCTGGCTACATGCAAATTAGTCTGACCCTGGCCCAGTGCATCATGGGAACAGGGCAGACCAAACTACCAAGCCAATTCTTTACTGGAAAGGAAACAAGCTTCCGGGGACCGGTTTCTGGCATTACAGCCGTCTTCGGCCCGGCTTGCTTGAATCCTGATGGTGCAGTGAGCAAGGGACTCACATCTGAGCATACCCTTCCACACTTGTGGTGGCCAAAACGATTCAAAAGGGGGTGGTGATGGACAGAGTATCTGAATTAAGCAGAACAATCCTACCCAGTCAAAAGATCAGGGCTTGATCCATCACCGTTTTTTAGCTCACTGCACCATCCCAGTTCAGAACCTGGCTACATGCAAATTAGTCTGACCCTGGCCCAGTGCATCATGGGAACAGGGCAGACCAAACTACCAAGCCAATTCTTTACTGGAAAGGAAACAAGCTTCCGGGGACCGGTTTCTGGCATTACAGCCGTCTTCGGCCCGGCTTGCTTGAATCCTGATGGTGCAGTGAGCAAGGGACTCACATCTGAGCATACCCTTCCACACTTGTGGTGGCCAAAACGATTCAAAAGGGGGTGGTGATGGACAGAGTATCTGAATTAAGCAGAACACTCCTACCCAGTCAAAAGATCAGGGCTTGATCCATCACCGTTTTTTAGCTCACTGCACAATTTGCATACAGCCAGGTTCTGAAACTGGGATGGTGCAGTGAGCTAAAAAACGGTGTTGGATCTAGCCCTGATCTCTTGACAGGGTGAGAGTATTCTGCTTAATTCAGAGACTCTGTCCCTCACCACCCCTTGTTGTAAATATTTTTGTCCACCCTAAGCGTGGAAGGGTATACTCAGACATGAGTCCCTTGCTCATTGCACCATCAGGATTCAAGCAAGCCGGGCCGAAGACGGCTGTAATGCCAGAAACCGGTCCCCGGAAGCTTGTTTCCTTCCCAGTGTAAGAATTGGCTTTTGTAGTTTCATTTGCCCTGTTCCCATCATGCACTGGGACAGGAACAGACTAATTTGCATACAGCCAGGTTCTGAAACTGGGATGGTGCAGTGAGCTAAAAAACGGTGTTGGATCTAGCCCTGATCTCTTGACAGGGTGAGAGTATTCTGCTTAATTCAGAGACTCTGTCCCTCACCACCCCTTGTTGTAAATACTTTTGCGGAGAAGCATGGAGTCTTAGCCCCCCGCCAGGCTGGTTTCCGCCCCGCACACTCCACTGAGTCCGTTATACTTTTGGTCCTTGACAACCTCAGGGAGGGTATGGATACCAGCCAGACCCAGGCCTTGATCCTCCTCGACCTCTCAGCCGCCTTTGACACGGTTGACCACACCATCTTGCTTTCCCGTGTCAGGGCGGCTGGGATCGGAGGGACCGCCCTGGTATGGCTATCCTCCTTCCTGAGGGACCACACTCAGGCCGTCCGCCTGGGTGATTTTTCTGCGGACTTCCAGAAAGTTCAGTGCGGGGTCCCCCAAGGTTCCTCCCTCTCTCCCCTTTTGTTTAATCTTTATATCTCCCCTTTAATTTTTGCACTACAGCAAATGGAGGTCGACGTATACAACTATGCGGACGACCTCCAACTTGTGTTCAATCTATCTTCTTCCCCTGCTTCCATCCTTAACTTTCAGTCTATTATGATTTTTATCCGGGACTGGATTAGCCACAATCATCTGAAACTTAATCCGGACAAGACCGAGCTGGTGTTGACGGGTGGTTCATCCAGTCCCTGGTCCTCACTTTTTTGGCCCCCTTCCCTTGGCCCTCCCCCCGTCCCTTCTACCTCAGTTAAAACTTTAGGCATTAAACTCAATTCTGAGCTCACCCTTCACTCCCAGGTTAGCGCTGTGGTGTCCTCTTCCTTTCTGTCACTTCGTACCATACGCAAGGTATCCCGTTTCTTTTCTTTTGATGCCCTGAAAACGATCATCTTGGCAATGGTTATTTCCCGCCTGGATTATGGCAACGCCCTATATGCAGGTTTACCTGCATATAGCTTAAGGCGTTTGCAGTTGATACAGAACCAGGCGGCACGGCTGGCATTCAATCTCCCAAAATTCCATCATGTAACACCCCTTCTCAAATCCCTTCACTGGCTTCCTGTTCGTGAACGTGTCCAGTTTAAGCTTGCGTCTATCATCTGCCAAGCACGACTGGGCATGGCTCCGGCCTTCATTACATCAGAGATAGTCCCCTACGTTCCTACTAGGGCACTACGTTCAGCCTCGCAAGCCCTTCTGACAGTTTCCCGCTTCCGGAGGAAGAAATGGGGAGGCTCAAAGTTTTCCACCCTCGCACCTATCCTATGGAACTCCTTGCCTTTAGAGCTTAGGTCCACACCCCTCTACCCTCAATTTCGAAAAAAGCTCAAGACCTATCTATTTGCCAAAGCTTTTAATTAGACCACTTGTTACTCTTGTTTTTATTTCATTTACCCTCTCTCATTTTCCACCCTTTGAGGTTTGTCTGTTGCAGCGCCATGAAACCGCTGGTGAAAGCGCGCTCTATAAATATTTTATATTCAAATTCAAATTCAAGAAGGACTAAAATAATATAATATAGTCCAGGTAGAAGACAACAAAATAGATATTCCCCTCGGTGCTATGTCCACTTTCCCTTCTTAGAACTTTAGAAACTATACTATATGCTATTCCTAGTTCAATTGTTTTTGGACTGATATCTGCCACCAGGGTCTTCACCAAGGGGATGGTGATGGCACATCTACATTCAGTTCTCCATTAACCAGGGTGATTGGCTGCTCATAGTGGGCATGCAGCAGTTGATGTCAGACCATCTGTAGGCCAATGTATTTCTGTTGTTTGACTTGGGCTTTTCCATCAACCTGCCCAAATTGCACCTAGAGTCTTCTCAGCAATGCCTGTTCATAAGGACTGTACCAGACATAACACCCTCCGGTAATTCCTCTTTCTTAGAGGACAAGGGGCATTGTGGATATGATTCTGATGTTTTTGAGGGACCAAATGTCCCAGCCCTGATTGATATTCATATGCTAGTTATTCTTACTTCCTGCATCCTACTGGCCACCCATAGGTGCTGGCACATGAGAGCTTTCCAGTGGTGCATGTGTCTGTAGTTGTTCCAACATGAGTCACTATAACGAACACCATAAGGGTCTTCTAAGACACTGTTTCGATTCTTGTCTAGTGGTTGGCAGAGGAGAACTTGCTCATCCCCAGCAGTCACCATAGCAGTGACGGTTGCCTCCATCTTAGGTTAGAGTGCGCACCAGGAGATTAGAGGCTGCCTACCCATCACAATTGAGTCATCCAGATATTGAGAGACCACAAAACTGCAATGTGTTCTATAAATAAACATGGAGGTGTGTGGTCCTGTCTTCTCTGCCAAGAAGCTTTGAGTCTCCTGTCCTGAGTGAAGATGGATGCACCTGGCTGGTCATCAACCATATGGCAGACTTTCTGAAAATGAGAGCTGGCAGCCTGAGTCGGTGACATCTTGCAGACCATGTGTGACGTGTATATCAGTAGGTGGTTCAGGACATCTTATCCCATCCTTGCAAATTGCCCACATTTCTGTGCCCTCAATCCATTTACTATTTAGGGACCCTTGTGGGAATCGTTTAGCTTGATGTTGGTTTTTCCACTCCCTTAGGCATTTCTCCTCATACTTTGAATCCTTGAATGTTGAGGAAACAGCTGAAGGACTGGGTCCACGGTAGTCTGATCAATCCAGACTGGTCTAAGATGGTGTGGTGTGCAGACTCCTGAGACTCTCTCTCTGCATCCCCTGCTCTAGCAGTATTTCAGAGCTGACCTCCTCTCTCAGTCAGCCTGGCAGCTCACCATTATGCAGAGCCTCCTCCATCTTCATGCATGGAGAAAGATCAGTGACTGATCAGGGACTGTTGAACGGATTTCATCTTTGCTGGAGGTCATTGACATTAATATTCCAGCTTGCTGCCCCCTATGAAGTTGGTTTTTACAAGACAATTGAATAGCGGTGTTATGTGGTGTGCAAAGGAAAGGGTCGTTGGTTTCGACGCTCACCTTTCTGAAGATCTCTGCTTTTCTTTTTTGTCGGTCCAGTAAGATGGTGAGGAAGGCATGGTTAAAGGATATAAGCGCATTTATCAAACAATCAGTGGAATGTTTCTGCTTTAAGGGTGCTTTGAGGGTGTCACTGCTCTGTTGTATCACATCAGGGAATATATCTTGTGTTGTAACACATGTAATTGGAATCTACTATGGTTGCTACTATTTAGGTACTCACTCTTAGCATGTATGTTTCACGTATATTTCATTTGAACGCTGTCTTTCACTTCCTCTCCTATTGCTCTTATGCTTTTTTAAAAACTTTTTTGTGGTGGCTGATGGTAAATGGTTTTAGTTTATCTTTATAATAAATAATTATTAATTTTTTGATAAATGCCCTGAACTTTGCTATTATTTTAGCCCTGAAGAAGTCAGCTAGAAATTATTATCCAGTAACGAAACATGTGCTGGCTAGCTTATGGAGGAGTTGAACACCATGAATGTGACTGTTGTGTTATGAGAATAAAGTATTAAAAATTCTTCACATAAAGACTTTTCATTACTTTGTTGTTTCTGAAGAATTTTTTGTGTGACTTTTCTTCATCTTGAAACACCCAATTCTTGATTTTAGTAATATAACCTAGCATACTGCTTATCTTATTGCTACGTACTTACTTATTGCTCGAGGACGTGTCTTTGGCTCTGGGGGTATCTGTGTTGAGTGAGGCAGCAGCTGGGGGACACGCAACCACAGGAAAAGCGCCAGCACCACCGGAGAGGACTCCAGGGACCAGGAGCCTCTGGGACCAGCTGACCTGTGCCCGAGCTGACTGCCCCGCCCCCTTCCTCCTCTTAACATCTCGCGGCCCCCGCTTCGCGGGAGCCGCTCGAGGACGTGTCTTTGCCACTGGGGGTATCTGTGCTGAGTGAGGCAGCATCTGGGGGACACGCGACCACAGGAAAAGCGCCAGCACCACCGGAGAGGACTCCAGGGACCAGGAGCCTCTGGGACCAGCTCACCTGTGCCCCAGCTGACGGCCCCGCCCTCTTCCTCTATTTACACACCTATAGGTCACGCTACGCGGGACGGGAGCGGGCGAAGCCCGGGACAAGGGCGGGGCAGTCTGAGGCAGGACGAGGCTGGGCTGGGCCACCTCCTTGACACTCCATCTTAAAACTGTAAGACTTAAGACTTTGACCACCTGGCATCTCGTTTCGTTTTACTGTATTTTGTTTATCTTGTTATTTTAACTGTGCTTACTTCCAAACTACTAGTAAAAAGTTTGTGTATGCTAATTTTCACCCAGCCACCATTCTATATAGATAAGGTTAAAGGTTGCAGTATTTGACTTTGAAAAATGTTGGTCCGATTATGATGTCAGTGGGACCGACACAGACGTGCCCTTGGTCTCACCTACATCTCTAACTGCAGTCAGACCACCGCATTAGGATGCTGTAAGTCTGACCGCATTGACCCAAGGACCGATCAACAGCTTCCGATGGGCTCAAGGAGCCTTCTCAGGTGGGCGATCCAAGCGCACTCCCCACATTGGAGGCAGTGACTTTTTAGGCACCGCCGTGGGGATTCCGATCCACCTTTCCACCAGCCATTTCATGTTGGTTCTTCTGACATGAAAAGACTGGCGGGAAAGCTTTTTGGGGCCCCTATCAGGCACCCTGTCCCCCGTGGCCCTCCGCTATGGGACTTGGGGGCATCATGTGGCAGGTACCACATGGTGCCTGCCAAGGGCTGCAGGGATGTTTGAACACATGCCTCTTTGCATTGGGGCTTGTGCAGCTGCCCCTTTCTGGGCCGCAGAACAAGTCTCAATACAAATAGGCATGTTTCCGACCACCATGGAGGGCGGGACCACCGACTACCTGTCGGTCGGTCCCGTTTCCACAATAATGGTGGTTGAATACTTATACGACCGCCATCATAATCATCCCCATGCTCTTAGTGGCTGTCCCATTGGCCCAGTGGGCCATTGTGCATCACTACCTGTTGTTTACTGTCACTCAAACAAGCTATCTCTGAGCACTAAAAAGACTACTGAATTTTGGGCAGTTCATCACACATTCTTAATTTTTCATTCACCGCATCCCACGAAAAAGGAGGAGAGGTTACATCTTTGTGGGGTGGTCAGTTTTGGACAGGATGAAGACATTTAGGTTCAAAGATCAGCTCTTTGTCGGTCATGTGACCGTCTAGAAGAACAAGGCTTTCTAAAAGAGGAGTCTATCACTATGGATTGTGCTCTGCATTGCAAAAAAAGGATCCACCAGAAGGATTTCAGGCTCATTCCAACTGAGCAAAGACATCTACCCTACCGCTGCCACAGGAGTGCCCATAGCAGATATATGTTGCGTGGTGACCAGACCTTACCTTCACATACACATTCACAAAGCATTTTTGCTTGGATCGGATAGTGAGAATGGATGAGCGTTTTGCATGTTCAATGCATTGGGATTTCTTGATATTACTACTCTTTCAGACCTACCGTCTAGGAGGGGGTGCTGCTAAGGTATCTAATGAGAAGGTGAGCAATCTGCGGGTAGAAGTATCCATCAGAATATAAAGAAGCTTACCTATGGTACCAACCATTCTGCTGGATATTCTACCTGCAGATTCCTCACCAGTCCCACCCTCCTCCCTATTCTGAGGCATGCTCAGAGGTGTCTGATGGATAAAAATGATCCAAGTTAGTTTTCTTGCACTGCATATTCATTGTTGAATCATGCTAACATTGTCTCGTCATCATCTGTTTAAAAGTGATCCGCCACAGTATTTGTTTTTACATTTTCTTTTCAATATTGAATGTTAGCATTTTTGGCCACCAGTCTTGGGAAACTAATGTCTGTAGACTCCTGAGAGGACCCAATTCTGCCATTAAACATAATGCACAGTGCCTTCATTGCCACAGAAAATGCTTCATATAAAAAGAAATGGAAAGAGACAAAACATAATAGAGCAGAATGAGAAAGTAAAAGCAATTTTGGATGAAGAGTAAGGGAGGGTTACAAATCTACATCATAAAACTGAAGATCGACAAATACTCATGGCTATATTTCTACATTCAGCCCTTTCCAGGGACACCTACCCAATAATAGGATGTAGCGCCGTGAGCAGGCTGGTCTGCATTGTCATGTTATATGTACATGAGAAGGTGAACATCAGGATGTTGCTAATTATAATGCCACTTGAATTGTCAGGGAGAATATAGAGGACATTGGAGAGAGTCATCCTCTTATCATTATGTATCTAGAACAGAAAAGACAGGAATAGAGATATTAAAGATAATTTTTATGAAAAATATCAGACAAACTTCTACTCATGTTCATATTTTATTTTCTCAGAAGAATAAAACGCTCAGGCTTGTTTAAAATTACAACTTTATTTATAGAAACAAATCATTGAACATCTTTTAAGAAAATAAACAACAGCAGTCAAAGTGAAGATGGGATGGAAGAAAAGAGTGGGGGGCATTGGACAAGATACATTTGCCAAGGTTCACACTACAGCAGTATCATGAACATGCATGCATACATATATATGAACATACATACACACACACATACACACACACCCACTCACACACACACACACACACTTATATATATATCAGGGGGGTTGGCACTGCTCGTAGGTGGAGGGGCGGGTGTGAGAGGGGCTCGTGGGAGGCATTAAAAAAAACAAAAAAAACTTACCTTGCTGCCGCCGGGTCCTGCGTGTTCTTCCCTGCTGCCGGTATCTGACTCCAGGTAGGAACAGGAAGCAGGCAGTCAGGCTCCCACCCCTAAGCCAATCACAACGCTCTTTTGATTGATCTGAGCCCCGTGACACGGCGCCCAGCCAGGGCTGCAGGGTGGGCAAGTTCTCCATGCAGGCTGCATGGAGGACAGGGGATTGTGGATGACGAGAGGGCCGACCAAACAGTCACTGCTCACAGGAGTGTATTCCACTCCTCCCAGGCAGCTCTGCACCCCCTCACGCATTGCCGCAGTAGGAGGAAAAAATTAAATGATAATAAACATTCTGTTATTATCATTTTATTTTTTCCTTTCTTTGCTGCTCCTGGCAGTGAGGCAATGCTCCTCTGCCTTAGTGGAGGAGCAGTGATATATATACATACATACATACATACATTCATGCTGAAGAGTCATTGACTGTGAAGTACTGAATCCTACTGTGAGGAGTCCAGAGTTGAGTGTAGGATCCCTTCTCATTTATCTCCTGAAGTAATTTTGTATGTGTGCACAGAGTGTGTCCTTTCTTACCTTCATCTCATTTCCACACCATCCTGCCTGTGGAATGGCTTTAACTTGGATCACCCGTTCATTTCCCTCCAGCTGCACATAAGTTGTGACCGTGCAGTTCGTATCCGCAAAATGCATCTGTGTGAGGCTGTACCTGAACCTCTCCAGGAGGCACTTGTTGAGAGACAATGTCATTGCTGAACCTTCACACTGCACAGTGGGAACAATGTCACTGCGACCTGCAACAAAACACGACCCGTTGAGAAATACATGCACGAACAGCTTATTTACCACTCCAGGAGTGTAGCATTCTGCAAGGCGTATCATTTTAATGGGTAGCGAACATAGAAACACAATAACCATAACATGTACTGTTTCGTTCTGATTGAATATTTCAGCTTATTTGCAGTTGTTCTGAAAGGTTCGCACACATTCTAGCAGAACATCACAGACATCACCCCTACAGGACACTGTTCACTGCCTCTTTTTAGGTCTTGCTACAGGAAGCTTTAGCTGTGTGGGCAGGCCTGTTATCGACACACACACACACTTTGCATGTATTCACATACATATGCATAGACATACAGACATGGGCTTTCGGGCAGTTCCAGCTTCTTGAATGAGGCAGTGATTAAGACATTAGCTCCATAGTCAAGCCTTCACAATTTAGGTCAGCCCATGGGATTTAGAAGATCAATATATGAGGTAAGAAATACCGCCTTGTCACCACTCCCCTACAAGGACCAAGGAAGATGGCAGCCATGGCAGTAACACTTATGGCCCTGATAATGATTTTTCGGTGGAGAGGTGGCGTAGCGGTGCAAATAGCAGTGCCTCCAATCCGCCGAAGATCGCCCCGCCTGCCCTCCAGATTACGACTCTTAAGTAGTCTGGTAGGCTGGTGGCGTGGCGGTGCCTCTTTTAAAGGTGGCAGTGTCTTTATTTATTTATTTATTTGTTTGTATAGCGCCTGAATCGACCCCCGAAGGGGTATCTCTGCGCTTTGCACTGGAGGCAGAACATGTGGCTGAATTGCAACATCACAGATGGAAAAGAGTGGTTTTAAGCTGTTTTCTAAATCGTAGGTGGTCTGAACATTGTCTTAGATGCAGAGGAAGTTTGTTCCAGGGTAGGGGACCGAGATGGGAAAGAGCCTTGCCACCCAGTATGGCTTTCTTGACTCGAGGGACCACACGAAGAGATTTGGATCCCGAGCAGAGGGAACCAAAAGGCAGAAAAGGTGTAAATTTCTCGGAGGGATATGGGGCCAAGGTTAAAAAAAACCTTGTGGATGGTACAACAGACTTTGAACTTGACCTGCTTGCGTATAGGAAGACAGTGCAGCTGGCAAAGAAGAGGGCGGGAGATAGTCCTGGGAAGGGGCATTGAGGACCAATCATGCTGCATTGTTCTGGACAAACTGCAGTCTGCTAAGCGAGACCTCATTAGCAGAACTCAACAAGCCATTGCAGTAGTCCAGATGACTTAATATAAGTGCCTGAGTCAAGGTCTTTCGTGTTGAGTCAGGAAGCAAAGGAAAGACTCGGCGTAGTAGGCCCATTGTGTGAAGACAGGAACCGGCTGTCTGAGCGGCATGCTCCTTCAAGGTAAGAGCCTGATCAAGATGAATACCTAGGTCTTTGACCAGGGATTTAGGATCAGGGTGAACCCCAAGGTCAGCCAGCCACCAATCTGGAGTCCATAGTAGGGGAGCTTCCCAATGAGCAGAATCTCCGTCTTCCCAACATTACATTGGAGGAAGTTACTCTCCATCCAGCTAGAGATAGCTCTCATACCAGAGGAGAAGGTTGCCTGTACTGTTGGAGTGACTTTGTCAAATGGGAAAAGCAGTTGTGTGTCATCGGCGTAAGAGATGGTAATGAACATCCACACCCTGAGGAGGTCGGCCAAGGGAGCAACATAGATATTAAACAAGGTGGGGCTCAAACAGGAGCCCTGGGGCACTCCCTTGGTTAATTCCATAGGCCCCGAGCAGTACAGGCCAAGGATGACGATCTGAGAACGAGAAGAAAGAAAACTTGTCATCCACTGCAGAGCCAAATCTATGAGTCGAGCCGCCTTCAGTCCCAACAGCACCAGAATCATAGATTGGGCCCTATATAGGGCCATCCTGATGTTATCCGTGACTGCAAGCAGGGCTGATTCTGTGCTGTATTTGGGCCTGAAGCCTGACTGAGAGGAGTCTTGGCAACCAGGCTCTTCAGCATGGTAAGAGAGGTGTTATTTATGTGCTTCTCCAAAAGGTTGCTCAGGAAGGGAAGGGGCAAAATGGGGCAGAGATTAGAGAGGTCCGTTAGTGGAGCCTTGTTGTTCTTGCGGATCGGCATGACCTGTGCTGCTTTCCATTCTGACGGAACATGACCCTCTCTCAGTGAGAGATTGAAAAGACCCTGAATGCGAGAAGACAAATGGCAGGATAGAGACGAGACAACTTTGGCCAGGATGGTATCTAGGGGGGAACCTGATTTGACCATGCGAAGAAGAGTATCTACGTCTGTCAGTGTCACAGGAGGAAAACTCTTTAGCAACCGAGAGGTGGCTGTGCTGGCAGATCGGATGACAAAAAGTCTGCAGGTTGGCTCCCTGAAGG
This sequence comes from Lissotriton helveticus, assembly GCF_964261635.1. Lineage (NCBI taxonomy): Eukaryota > Metazoa > Chordata > Amphibia > Caudata > Salamandridae > Lissotriton > Lissotriton helveticus. Next base: position 55,853,348 of record NC_136063.1, read on the forward strand.
GACTATTATTTGGTAGATGAGCTCTATTTTCTGTGAGAAGTATTGGGTGAAAAAGGCTCCACGTGGGACCACACTACAAGATTACTGCATGGCATGAACTTGAAAGTCCATGTAATTCAGGAAGCTATGTACATGCACACAGGGGGCCCATGTAATCGCCCCCTGTGTGCATCCACATGCAGTTGAGGCAAAGGGGGGCCCTTTAGGGCCCCCTCTGTTTCTTCTACTCCAAGGTTTACATGGAGGTAGATCCTCCATGTAAACCTTGAAGAAGAGGAATCCTGTAATATACTTAGAAGGACCGCATCGGTCCACCAAGCATATTGAAGTGTCTGAAAGCCACTCAAACGGTCCCAGGGTGGGCCAACTTGCCAACTCCTAATGGGGCGGTCGGACCGCCGGTGCAGCAGTGGCTGGACCTGCCACCACCATGCCAGTATGAGTCTGGCAATCTTCGGACTGCCAGACTTGTAATTGGGCCCCTGTAAGGGGTCCTCTCCATTCCTTTAAACTGCTGCACCCTTTACCTATTCTCCCACAAGCTAATCAGTTCCTGCCCCGGTAGTTTGTAGGGATGACTATCAACATGGTGGCTGCAAGGAGAGCCTCTGTGTTACCAGAGTAACCAGCTCTTTGGTGCAGGTACACTGGGGGTAGTGCAATCATTATGTTAGGAATACATGAGATGTCATTGAAAGAACACAGGCCCACACTTTCCTGCAATTCTGATTGGCCTTGCTCCTTATTGTGCTGCCACTGCATAGTCCATGTTATTTCAACTCCAGTGGACCAGACTCAGCCGAACTAAACTGAATCTCACTATGCTTTATAACTCTGGACATTAGGGCACTAAGTGTAATGCTGGTGGTGTAACAAAGTCTTAGGGGGCGCCCCTGCAAGGTAGGTTTTTTAAGTCTCACCTGGAAAGCTAATGCGCTGTCTAGGCGAGACATGTTGTTTACTCTTAGTGAACTTAGAGGCCACACATTACTTCTAATTCACTCTCAATTACTGAGCTCCTGCTGGTTAGCTAAGCAGTCAGCACTTCTCTCTTCTTGCACATGACACTCTCTTAGTGCATGGTCCGAGTACTTGTATTGTTATGTGTGTGCTTTTGGGAGCTATTTTTCTTCTTTTTTTTAAGCCACTCTATAGAGTGGCTGGCACTGTTGTTTTCTCCCTCCCCGTTGTCTGTGTTTGCTTGTTCCCCCTCTCTCCCATTGCTGTGTCCCAACCCAGCACAACAAATGAGCCAGAAGGTCAGAAGGCTTTGTCCAAGCCTCTGACTTTTGTTTTTGTTGCAGTTTTTATATAGAGTGCACTTGACCCAAAGGTGTTGGAGTGCTTTACACAAAGCAACATTCATTTTGTGTAATCACGGGGAGCTTAAGTGATTTGCTAAGGTTCAAGAATGTTGAACCAGCACAGACTCTAACCTGGTTCCCCAGCTCCAAAGTCGAAAGCTTTGGCAGTTACACCACATCCTCTCTCTTTGCATGGAGGTATCAGATGGAATGAAACATACGTATGCGGTTGTTATGTATGTTTGCACTGGGAGGCTCTGCCTTCTGGGACTTCAAACAAGTAAGCAAAATGCGCTATTTCTCTGCAAAACTTTCACCTGCACAACAGACAAAAAAAAAAGCCTATGAAGTGGGTAGTGCTGGCCACTTCATACTGCTTTTCTTACAAGTGCTGTAATCCACAATTCACCACCCAACTTTCTGTTCAACACCCACACCAGATTGACATAGCCAGTAGCTCACCCATAGGAGAGACCTATTGGCTCTGCCAAATGCAGGTTAAACCAAGGAATCACTGATGCGTGTGTACATTCCTTGCGCACTACCCCTGAGGCCAATGTGCCATTAAATAGTTTATTAAACATAGTGATAATGGTCTCCACTGCACCAGCAAAAATGCTGGGTGGACAGGAGCCAATAGGAGGGCCAGGGCACATTTAAAATTAACTTTCTGTTCTCTTCCAGAGAAATCTCCTAGAAGTTGAGAAGGCCCCCAGCAGTTTGTACTTGAGCCACCCAGGTCTCGAAAGCTGAGGAAATAGAAGAGACAGATGTTTCCCTGTGTGAAGCTACCTTGAATAGATGCTAAATTGTCTTATAAAAACAAGATAACTTGTCACACAATTTCTGGGAAGCGGAAATGCTAAGTGTACAACAATCTGACCATGTCACTGTATGCCGAGGTCTCCAATGATCTATTTTATATGAAGGTCTGTAATGATATGGAGGTCTCCAATGATCTGACCATGTCACTCTATGCTGAGGTTGCAAATGATCAAACCCTGTCACTGTATGCTGAGGTCTCAATGATCTGACCATGCCATTCTATATGGAGGTTTCCAATGATCTGACCATGCGATTCTATATGGAGATCACCAATGATCTGAACATGTCACTGTATGCTGAGGTCTCCAATGATCTGAGCATGTCACTGTATGCTGAGGTCTCCAATGATCTGAACATGCAACTCTATCTGGAGGTCACCAATGATCTGACCATTTCATTCTATGCTGAGGTTGCCAATGATCAGACCATGTCACTGTATGCTGAGGTCTCCAATGATCTAAGCATGTCACTGTATGCTGAGGTCTCCAATGATCTGACCATGCCACTACATATGGATGTCTCCAATGATCTGACCATGTCACTCTATGTTGAGGTTGTCAATGATCTGACCATGTTACTCTATAAAGAGGTCGCCAATGATCGGACCATGCCACTCTATTTGGAGGTCGCCAATGATCGGACCATGCCACTCTATTTGGAGGTCACTAATGACCGCACCATGCCACTCCATATGGAGGTCTCCAATGATCTCACCATGTCACTCTATTCAGAGGTCTACCATGACCTGACCATGGCACTCTATATGGAGGTCACCAAAGATCTGACCAAGCCACTCTATATGGAAGTCACCAATGGTCTGATCAATCCACTGTATATGGAGGTCGCCAATGATCTGACCATGTCTCTCTATGCTGAGGTTGCCAATGATCTGACCTTGTTACTCTTTGCAGAGTTCGCCTATGATCTGACCATGCAATTCTATATAGAGGTCGCCAATGATCTGAGCATGTTACTCCATATGGAGGCCACCAATGATCTGACCAAGCCACTGTATATGTAGGTCACCTATGATCTGACCATGCGATTCTATATTGAGATCATCCATGATATGAGCATGTCACTGTATGCTGAGGTATCCAATGATCTAACCATGCCACTCTATATGGAGGTCGGCAATGATCTGACCATGTCACTCAATATGGAGGTCGGCAATGATCTGACCATGCAAATCTACATGGAGGTCACCAATGATAAGAGCATGTCACTGTATGCTGAGGTCTCCAATGATCTGACCATTCCACTCTGACCCAGCCACTATTTATGGAGGTCGCCAATGATCTGAACATCCGATTCTATATGGAGGTCCCCAATGATCTGAGAATCTCACTGTATGCTGAGGTCTCCAATGATCTAACCATGCCACTCTATATGGAGGTCACCAATGATCTGACCATGCAATTCTACATGGAGGTCACCAATGATCTGAGCATGTCACTATATGGTGAGATCTCCAATGATCTAATCATGACACTATATATGGAGGTCGCCAATGATCTGGCCATGCCATTCTTTATGGAGGTCCCCAATGATCTGACTTTGCCACTCTATCTGGAGGTTGCCAATGATCTGACAAAGCCGCTCTATATGGGGATCACCAATGATCTCACCATACCTCTCTATATGGAGGTCACCAATGATCTGACCTTCCCACTTTATATGTAGGTCCCAATGAAATGACCATGCCACTATATATGGAAGTCACCAATGATCTGACCAAACAACTATATATGGAGGTCGCCAATGATCTGACCATGCAATTCTCTATGGTGATCACCAATGATTTGACCTTGCCACTCTATATGGAGGTCCCAATGATTTGACCTTGCCACTATATATGGAAGCCATCAGTGATCTGACAATGCCACTTTATATGGAGTTCTTTTAATTAGTAACAGAACTTATGCAGTACAATTAGCGCCTTATAGAGCACCTAAGGTAAAGGTCAATTGTGGAGTTCCCCAGGCATCAGCCCTTTCACTTAATCTGTTTAATAATTCTACACATACTTTATTAAAGGGGTTAACTAGAAAAGGATGCCACATTTTTTAACTATGCAGATGACTCCTAGAATATTTTATGCATGGATAATGTAGAGATAGCCTAATTTTTATTTCAAGATGCATTGAGCTTTATTTGTGAGTGGCTGAAGGCTAATTTCTTGAATTGTGTCCTCAATGATCACCTGGAAGCTTGGACTGATCATTATTAGCACAGACAGTTGAGCCTGCTTCCTACACTTAATATGGTGGCAAAAAGCTTAGGAATCGTAGAGGAAAATAAGATAGCTGTGATTTCCAAAGGCATATTTTTTCTATGATCGGTGAGGAAGCTTAGGCCTTACTTTTCTTTTGGAGCCATGAAAACAATTATGGCAGGTATTGCAGGTATGATTGGCAGGAGAATTGACTATTCCAATAGCATCTATTTAGGATTACCACAATGAGATTTAAAGAGACTTCAACTACTGCAAAAATGCTGCTGCGTAAAGTCCCTCATTGAGCACATTCTCTTCCACTGTTGAAACAAATTCACTGGCTGCTAATATTACAGCATATCCAGTTTAAGTTTTGTTGGCCAGTTTTCAGGGCTCCCCATGGCCTACCTCAGGATTTCCTTGCTAAGCGTGTGGTGAGATATGCTCCAGCTAAGATTTTGCAGTCATCCATGGCCAACTTATTTATGCTCCCTAGATTTCAAAAATGAAGAATGGGAGGGCAAAGGTTTACAGTATGACGCCTAGGATTTGTAATTCTCTTCCAGTAGCTATTCAAACAATAACATTATTGGAACCATTTAGACTGGATTTAAAACCACAGCTCTTCAAGGAATCATTCACCCAAGAGATATAGGTATTGCCTGTACATCTCATCTTCTCTCTTAGATTTTAGCACCATAATACCTTTGAGAATGTGTGCTTTATAAGTTCTTTATTACCACCACCTCCTTTTTCACATTTTGAATTCTACAAAAAGCTGAAGGCCTAGCTTTTTGAGGAATCCTACTGAGGGACTTTCACCTGCTGAGCATCAGGATACCCTCACGAGTGTGATAGAGAGCGATTGTGCTCTTTTATTTGTAGGGGAGCATTATAATCAGAAGTAGTCTGCACCTGCATTCTTTATTTTATTGTGTTAAGGGGGTGAGACAGGGGTGCGTTCTAGCCCCTACCCTCTTCTCAATATATATCAACGGGGTAGTGCAATACTTTGAGGATTTCCCTACAGATGCTCCACATTTAGCAGGGATTAAGATTCTGCTACTAATGTTTGCGGACAACACTCTTATTCTTTCTAAACCTAGACAGGGTCTCCAACGTGCCCTTACAAGATTTGAGGAATTCTGTAAGGACCACGATCTCATTGTTAATGTTGATAAAACAAAGTATATGGTCCTACCTAATTCCAAAAAGGTCATCGGCGATGTTAGTATGAATGAAGGCATTCTGGAACAAACTGAGAGCTTTTCCTACCTGGGAGTAACAATAGACAGAAAACTAAGTTGGAAGCCACAAATAGACCGCCTTACTGTTAGGCATGCTCAACTTACAGGTGCTTGCTCAAGGAGCATAGATTGTCATATACAAAACCCATAGCTTTACAATACCAAAAATTAGTGCCTCAATATTGTATGGGGCAGAGCTGTCGGGATATGCGTATTTGGATTCCTTAGTGGTGGCCCAGAATAAATTCCTAAGGTCCATAATAGGCCTCCCCAAGTCTACCCCACTAGCACCTCTTTATCTGGATTTAGGATGTCATTCATTTAGGGACGTGGCACACTATAGGCTAGTAGCCTACTAGAGGAGACTCTGGGTGATTCCTGAGCTCACACACTATGCCCTGGCTCTCCTAGAAGTCAAGGATTTAGACGTCAATAGGAAAATTGTGTGGTTCAGATGTGTCAAAAATATACTTTCCGAGATGGGGTTGAGCCATCTGTGGAACTCCCTTACCGGAAATACGTTTCCATCTAAAACAGAGTTTAAAGCTGCTTATTGGAATGTGGTAAATACAAAGCGTTTTGTAGCTTCCTCTAGCTCCATTTTGTCCAAAGCCTTTTTTGACTTCAAGCAGGAACCCAAATATGAGGGGTACTGGGACATATTCTCATCAACCCAAGACAGGAAATTATTCCATCAGTTTAGGGTGGGCACATTACCTACTAATGCTTTCACTGCTAAATGGTGTAATTCAAATACCAGTAACTGGCCATTCTGTCTGGACATGACTGAAACATCGGTTCATATTTTTTTTGTTTGCCCAGCATATTGCAAGCCTAGATCCAGATGGCTGAAACCCACATGTGCCGACCTGGGTACCAGGTCCAGCAGTGAGTCTCTTAGATTCCTCAAAACATCAGTGGATGGGCTGGTTGTGGTTTCAAAAGCAAAGTTTCTTGGTTGGGTGTGGGTGATCCGATGGAATGAGAAGAGGCATAGGTAACCGTCCAACTTATGTCCTGTTCGCCTCCCTTCTGAAACTAGCATTATGCACTTTCCTGTATTGATATGATGTTTTCATTGTAAACTCAAAGTGCAAAGCTGATCCCTATTGTAGGCTGCCCAGCATGGGTGTGTTTTAAAGTGTTTAACTTATTTATTGTTTTATTGTGAATCTTTAGGGTGCTTGTATTTAAACCAAATTAATTCTTAATTTTCTTGTTTTACAAACATGTTGGATTGGCCCACTCGACCTCTATGTATATACTTTTTTAACTTTTGTGATTTTCGCTAAATCGAAATAAAGTTTATGAACTGAACTGTTGTGTTAACGTTTGTCATTAGAATGTGTACTGTAATAACATGAAGAGTGATGTGTTAGGGATATTTTTCTAAAAAAAGTGTAGGAAACTGATGTTACAATACATGCATGTTAAACTTAAAACAGGAACTTACAGAATTTATGTATGATGCTCGTAATTATTTATGTATTTTGATGTGCTCAAATACTGAGGTAGGGACCGGCGGCTGCGGGGCTGACTACTCCCGTCGCACCGGGAACCCCCTTTCTTGCCCGCGGGTGGGTGGGGGGTACTCCCGGGCTGATCGCCTGGCAATGTTTTTAGAAATGCTGAGTAAAATGTGCATCCAAGTGTAGTTTTATAAGGTCTGCATGTTATTTTCTTATGTTGGCCCATTTCTGTAGTCCTGAAATGCACTTCCCTGGAAGATCTTGTATTTGATTTAATAGTTGAATTTCTTGTGTACGTTGGATTTGTTCTTTCTCACGTTTCGGTTGCAGGTGGAGAAATTCATTCTTGTTAGTTAGAATAATGCTTTTGTTTTAGGAGTTATGCTCAGGGCGGAGAGGATACATTTGTACAAGGAGTGCTGATAATGTGAGATGGTGTTCTTTCTCACTGGAGAAGGCCTGAGAATCAAGGTCATTGACCCAGAGGCCGGGAGTGTCGTAACGGAGCGGAAACTCAACTGATGGAGGTGTCTAGCCAGATGAGGCGATCGGATGATGTGAAATGGCCGTGTTTTATGATTTTTGTGTTGTAATTAGGAACAGTGCCCTGGTGGTTGAATGAGGAGGAGAGGGGAATAGGTCGACAGAGAAGGAAGAAACATCTTAGAACGAGCTCTGTAGCTTTATGCTACCTGACCCATACAACATAAGGGAACTTTTTAGGAAGTTTTCACATAATGACAGCTTTTCCGAACTGGCCTGGGGAATGCTAAGTAGGGTTGTCATGTTAGTGGTAGTGTAGGGATAGACTAACGCTTTACTTATAACTTGCAAATGAATTCTGATCTTGATGTAGGAGCTCTTGTTGATTGCATTCTGATTTTGGAATTTGTAATTCTTGTCATGCTCCAGAAACCCAAAATGGCACGTAGGTTCAGCTTCAAATTATTTTCTATTTGTCTTTACAACCTCGTTTTGTGATGCTTGCATGTCCAGTTATTTTTGGCTTTGTAATAAATCGAATAAGCTTAGCACATGGAGTCTGTGATTCTTCGAATTCATGAAATTCTATTGTCATAAACCCGAAATGGAAAGGTATTTCTCCCATCTACAGTTCTAAGCAGACACCAAGGATCCATTGACCAGGGGTTCCAGAGAAATGTTATGGAAAGGAACCCGGCCCCATCAAGTGATAGTATGCTCTACAAATCTACTCAGCATAACATAACATTAACAACACCTCAACATGAATTTCTGTATGAATTTAATATATGTTAATATTTCAAAATGAACCGTTAACTATTTTCAGACGTAGCCTCGAAATCTTCCTTTTGACACCTATCTATTGAGCATTTAGATTTGCAGAGTTCTCAGTTTTTTCTTCTGCCTGGACCCTCCGCTAACACCTGGATGAGTCTCCGGAGGCAGTTGTGCACTCTACAAGCGCCTTGAATTGAACACATTGAATTGAATGCCTTATATTTTAAGCTAACCATAGTTTCACTTTACCTTTTGTTTTTGGCATTGAGGATATATGGAAAATATGTCACCACTGTGTACTTGTGGATGAGCTACACTTGCCACTGAAAAGAGGATTTTTGAATTGTGTTTAACATTTGAGCCTGTGGATTGATCTGCATCAAATGTAATGATCACCTAGGGAGTGATCCAAGTTCTAGCATGACAATTTTCTTGCATCTGTGCAAAGAGAAAAAAGTGAAGGACGGCTTAAAAGAATTTATTTTTCCATTTCAGCAGCCATAGGAACATTTCTTGCTACTACAGTCAAAGCTTCTGACTGGTTTTACAACAGATTTGGCATGAATGCAGTATTTCACTCAGATGATGTGTTTGTATATTTGTATTTTAAATCTGTTCTGTGGTTTATAAAATATAAGTACATTTTAAAAATGTGCGAGGTGGGCTTTAAAGAGTTAAGACGTTTTTATATTTGGTTGGTTGGAATCCAAAAATTAAAGAATCCTTCTTTTGTCGAGTAGCAAAAACTGGGACCCAAGTGACATGATTTGCTGCGGCAAAATAAACATTTTTCTAGTGGTGGCCATTCCAGGATGTAGGATGATCCTCACCCCCCCATCCTCAAAGCTCCCTCATTTCAAGAAAGAATTTAGGGGCATATTAGCAAGCGCCAGCGATAATTATCGCAGGCCGTGCTTAGCGAGAATTAGTTTATCGCAGGCTATCTCTGCTTGTAACTAACAACAAGTTACTCTAGGGCGATAAAAATTCAAGCGATAGTGAGGTTATCTCCCTTTTGTCGGGAACATCGCTGGTTTTCCAGTGATGTTCCCTGCAAAAGGGAGCAGTTTTCTCTAAAGACTAACATCTGCTAAAATGCTAGGGCATCCTTGCTGATAGCGCAAAGCCGCGCTATTGATGTCCTGACATGTAGTGTATGTCAGGAACGGCCATTTTGCATCTCATTCGAGATGCACAGTTAGGTGTAGTGCAAAAGGGTGCTAACATTCAATTATGCATGTTAGCACCCTCTTGTAAATAGGGCGATATTTTTATCTCCTCTTTTTAGGCTTTTTAAGCCAAAAAAGTGGAGAATAAGCCCTTTAAATATTCCCCTAAGATCCTAAGACAAGCGCAGAGGACCAGGGCCAAGGCTGATTGGCAGATCCAAGAAAGGAGCTTTGGTAACTAGGCTTGCTTCCTACCTGGGTGCCACAAACCCTGGGGAGCTTAACTAAAACACAGATCACCTATGTGGGTAGGAGGAAATGTGTCCAATTAGCTTTTAGGTAATTACGCAAAATGGAGCATAATTATGTGAAATTCATATCCGCCCTCTATCTCTACAGTTGAGCCTAAAACACCTTCTTGCGTCAATTTTCAATGCCAGGGTGAGTTTTGAGCAAAAAAATCTTACAGAAAAATAAGCAGTTGCTTTCCTGTTGCTCCCATTGGTTTGCAATAAATTTTTATTTCAAATGATACGTTTGTGGTAAATGTTTATCACAAAAGAAGTGCAATTACTCACAGTCGTGTAATGGCATATTTGGGGGGATTTTGGATGGCACAAAATTATGAAAATGATGCAAATGACACTGGCGGGATTTACATTTCACACAGGCCTCCTAGGGAGCGATCAGGGTTGGGGGATCAGAGACGCCATCTTTCAACAGGTATGGGAGTTGGCAATGCTTGGCCCGGATTCGCAGGGCATGTGCACAAAGCTTGCCTTGGAATCGCAGTTTCACAAAAGTAGGCAAGAAATTAGCAAAAATGTTAAGTAACCGGTTTGGGTAAAGACAGACTTGGGTGATCCACACCCTATGCGCAGAGGGGGTGGGTGCCCACAGTGAGTTGGGGCAGGTTCCGGCCGGGACCCAGAGGGATTCGCCTATCCCAGTCAAACACATAGAGGGGGGTCAGCTGCCCAGGATGGGGTGGACGTGCCGGCCACAGCACCTTGAGCGTAGAGCCTGGCCTGAACCAGCCCTGCACACAGAGACGTTTTCATGCATGAGCAAAGTGGGCTCTGGCCCGTGGCCCCAGGCAGTCAGGGGCCCCATGAGAGAGTCTTGCAATGGTGACCTTGAAAAATTCTTAAACAGATTGTTGTAAATATCATTTTCCTTTAATCTATTATTAATGTAGGTAATGTGTGGTAGTCTATTACAGACATTTTTCTGACAAATATGTATTTAAAAAGTTTATTTTAGATCAAATATGAGTACTGGGAGATTGTTTGCAGAAATATTGGTGATCTGCTGTAGCTGTGTTAGTATATTGAAAACACACGTCATTGTCCCTGAATATTAGATGTAAACACATTTAGAGTTTGTACCAGGGTGCCTGTGCACTGTCAGTGACCGGGCCAGAGAGGGCATGAATCAGCTGAAACGTGATCGTAAATTCAAAGCTGTTCTGGACAGGGGCCCCCAAAATCTGTTTGGCCCCAGGCCCCCAGAATCATTAAGATGTCACTGCCTGCACATTGGGGGTTTTGGTGTCTGTGGGGTGGGGGGGGGATAGGGCACAGTTAGCAGCCAGGGGTAAGGTCGACCTCACGGCACACGGCCTTTTCTGTTCGCAGCAGCCTACGGTAGGAGATGGCCGCGAGCTGTGGATTGGGTAGAGAGGCCTAATCCTACTGACATCCAAGCACCCTGCAGCCACTTGTAAATGGGTGTCTAAAAAAATATGGGCTTCACTGAAAAATGCACTTTTGTAAATCCAGCGGCAGCCGGTATGGCTTGCGGGTGTCGGGGCGGGCAGGTTGCACAGGGAGGAGGGGTCACGCATATTTAAAAGAAAACATTTAAAAAAAAATGTATTGTTACGCCGGGTCCCGCGTCTCCACTTCTGCCCTTTTCCATATCGGATGGAAGCACAGCCAGGCACCACTTACTAATCACACACAACGCTGCATTGCAGCGTTGTGATTGGTAGGCACTCTGGCTCCCCTGACCTATCACAGTGCTGCAGTGCAGCATTGTGATTGGTGTTGAGCGTCCTGGTCAGAGTCTCTACCAGGGAATTGGATCCTGGACTTGTACTCCATGCAGGCTGTAATTCAGCCTGCAATGAGAACGATTGCAGTGCGCATGACTGGATTAAGAGCCCGAGACGGCCAATCAAACAGTCATTACGCACTTAGGAGTGACCAAACCACTCCTCTCTTGCCCTGCTCTGAGAGCACAGAATCCCCGCCCACCCGCCCACCTGTCCGCAAGGCGGCTGGAAGCATAAAATGTACATACAGGTATTATCACTTTATGCAGTGGGGCAACACTTGTTCCCCATTTCTGAGGAGCCACCACTCTGTAAATCAAGTTATGGTTGTGACTCAAACACAACAGACCTCGTAAATTCACCAGAAATCATAAGTGATATCATCAATGACACTATTGTAATTTTCCAGATTCATGCCCCTATATAGGTATAAATTACCATATCCTTATATAGGCATATAAATCATAACCATATTTAGGCATAGCTCATGCAGTCCAAATACGGCAGGGCTATTTCAACTAGTTCTGAAAATCTACAACGATTTCTACAGCAGCTAGGGACTTTCCCTTGCTCGAGAACTGACTTATCCAAGAACTCATTGAGTTTTCAATGAACTGAGAGTCCTTAATGACGTTATTATGTCCGCCTTTACGTCAAACTAGGCAACTTCAAGGTATAAATATGACCACACTTGCCTTAGCAAACACACGGTGGTTTGGAGCAGTTCGACTATCTACTTGCCCGATGCATCCTGCTACAGCAAGTGCCGAAGGAAGCTGACCTTCCAGCAGACGCACTGAGAGAGACGCTGTCTTTTCTCCTGCCGAGAAATCCAGCTCTAGTATTTTCAAGCTACCCGAGTCTGACCTTCTTCATTCTGAACTAAGGTACGGAGCTGATTAGACCCTTAGAGAAATCTTGGGCAGATTCTTGGCAAAAGAATACTACATTTATGCTACACCTCACTTACTTCTTCCTTCGTACCAAGCTTAGGTTAGGTACATCGGAGTAGGCGTATTTTAGACGCACCAGTTGAGTACTTTTAGCCACTGTTATTTATGTATGTATTTATCTATGGTTTCAGAACCATACCTTACCCTTACAGTATTATTTTATTCTACTCTTTCTACTGTATGCATTATGTTTTACAACCAGTTTTACGATTGTAGCAGTTCAGTTATGCTTGAGAAAGAAGACTGTTCAATAAAACCTTTTTATTGAAAACGCCTGTCTATCTATTTCTCTGCACCTCTGGGGAAACGAAGCATGCACGATTGACTGAGAGAAATATCTGTCTATTGTTTCCACGACTCTGAAGATATGTTTTATCTTGGGGAAACAAAGTTGTCAGAAACTAATCCCTTCTTGTTTATTCGAGAAAGTTTCTAGTGACCTCTGAGCTAGCTGGCACACACAATTAAGTCTAGTATATTCAATAGAGACTTAGTCGATCTCAGTCCTACGTCTCATATATAGGATATACTGTTCCATAGCGCAGAGCCTATTGGGAATGTAGGAACTACACTACAAAGTGATGTAATCAATTGTGTTATGATGTCATCCACAGCACAATGGGCTGCCATCTGCCATCACTGGGACATGGGCTTTTTGCTCAGGTGATCAGATGTATCTTATGTAGATACTGGAGAACGCGGCTGGGATCAAATTTTCTGGTCTGTGTAGAGGGAAAATATTGTGATGCCTTACCCAATTGTGTTAACATATCACATGTTACTGATGAGAGTGGTATTATTATATGCTGTGCTCACTATAGGGATGCATTAGAGTCTGTGTTTGCATCGATACATAAGAACCTTACAAACTTACTTGCATTTGTGTATTTGCCTTGATGGCACTTGCACTCGGAGTACCTTGCGTTGTTCGTGCACAGCTCGTTATCAGCACACGCAGGGTCACACTGTGGCACACCTGGAACAACACAAAACAAGAGATCAGAAGCTTGAAGACAGACTGTGAATATTATGGCATCTTAATGACAACACTGCTAAACACACCAACACTGTGCCCAGGTGCCGCCTGGTTATTATTGCAACTTTACAGCACTGCTGCCAAACATGCCAACACTGTGCATCAGTGCAGCCTTAATATTGTGGCACCTTCACGGCACTGCTGCTAAACACACCAACACTGTGCCTCGGTGTAGCCTGATTACTATGTCCCATTTACCACTGCTGCTAAAATCACCAGCACTGTGCGTCGGTGCCGCCTGATTACTAGGGCACCTTTATGGTGCTGATGCAAAACACACCAACACTGTGCATTGTTGCAGCCTGATTATTAATGCACCTTTATGGTGCTGCTGCTAAACAAATGAACACTGTTGCTCGGTGCAGCCTGATTACTATGGCACCTTATAGACCCGCTGCTAAACACACCAACACTGTGCCTCGGTGCAGCCTGATTACTATGGCACCCTTACAGCACTGCTGCTAAGCACACCAACACTGTACCTCGGTGCAGTCTAATTACTATGGCACCTTTACCACTGCTGCTAAACACACCAACACTGTACCTCATGGAGCCTGGTTACTATGGCATCTTTACCACTGCTGCTAAACACACCAACACTGTGCCTCAGTGCAGTCTGATTACTATGGCACCTTTACAGACCTGCTGCTAAACACACCAACACTGTGCCTCGGTGCAGTCTAATTACTATGACACCCTTACGGCACTGCTGCCAAGCACACCAGCACTGCACCTAGGAGCAGCCTGATTATGAAGGCACCTTTGCCACTGCTGCTAAGCACACCAACACTGTGCCTCGGTGCAGTCTGATTACTATGGCACCCTTACACTACTGCTGCCAAGCACACCAGCACTGCACATAGGAAAAGCCTGATTACGAAGGCACCTTTACCACTGCTGCTAAACACATCAACACTGTGCATCGGTGCAGCCTGATTACTATGCGACCTTTACCACTGCTGCTAAACACACAAACACTGTGCATAGGTGCAGTCTAATTACTATGACAGCTTTACTGTTGCCAAACTGTGCCCAAACAAGGCACCACAATTAATATGATGTGTTAATGACACAGCTGCAAAGCACATGAAACACGTGCCTCGAAGCTGCACTCCACACTTAGGTGTGGTGTGTTGGTGGCAGTAGTCACAGGGTGTGCACGGGGGCCTACACATACTGGATCCATGTCTGGTGTACACGCAGAGCAGACTAGAGAAGTGAAAGCGCCTTTCACTCTGTAAAAAGTCTGTGAGACTTCTCTCGTGTGGTGTGTTGGTTGGAGCAGTCACCTTGTATGCACTGGTGCCTACAGGCACTGTATATACATGTGGTGGGTGCTGCGTATTGTTTAGTTAGCTTATGGTATGTGTGACATTTTCACGTTATTGACATGCTCACGTGTGACATCACATTACATGTGTGATATTGCCACATTATTGACATGCTCACTTGCATCATCATTTCTAAGGGTGGGCGTAGTTCGCGAAGTAGCGCTAAGCGAAGCTACGCGAAGTGCACCTCGCACTACGCGAACTTCATGTAGCACTTCGCGAGATGCTTTGTAGCATGTTCGCACTGTGCAAGATGCATATTCAATGATTGCACAGTGCGAACAAGCATCCGGCACTGTGCAATCATTGAAAATGGCATCTTGCACAGTGCGAGCTGTAGTTTTCTGCCGCTTGAGTAGATTTTTACTCGAGCGGCAGCTTTCTCAACGTGAACTGGTAGTTTCTCATCGAGAGCAGTCGTGAGCATGCACGACCACTCGCAATGAGAAACCTGACCTCCACGCCTGGAGAGTCTCGCCGGGATGTCATTTTGCTTGCTCGTGGTCGCGAACATGACGTTGAGGACCGCGAACAAGCAAAAAATGACCGCTGCACTACACTACGTGTGTTCGCACTGTGCTACATGCAGCTCGCGTAGTGCGAAGTTGCTTCGCCCAGGGTTAATCATTTCATGTGTGAGATTTCAATGTTATTGAAATGCTCATGTGCTGCTCTGATGTGGTGAATGTTGATGGGAATTTGCTGGGGGAACAATTTTTGAGAAAACATTTTAAACTTTTAAAATTGCACCCACGAATCTCTGAACTACGCACTCACTTCTCTTTTTACCTGCTCCTTGGCTCACACGCTGTTTGTTCGCGTGGCTGCCGCCATTGGAGAATTCTTGTTGTCACCCTCGCTGATTGGCTGATTGCGAGCCAATCAGCGGACAGCCCCGGCAGAGCTCGTTGTCTCTCAGGCTTGAAAGCTCGCTTAGCCAGTTCGCGCTGCTCTGCTGTGGTGAATGTTGATGGGAATTTATTAGGGGACAATTTTTGAGAAAACTTTTTAAACTTTTAAAATTGCACCCACGAATCTCTGAACTGGCCACTCATTTTCCTTTCTACCTGCTCCTCGGCTCACACGCTATTTGTTCGCGTGGCTGCCGCCACTGGAGAATTATTGTTGTCACCCTAGCTGATTGACTGATTGCGAGTCAATCAGCAGATAGCCCCGGCGGAGCTCGTTGTCTCCCGAGGTCTCAAATGCATACCGGCTTCAGAACGCGCAGCGGGTGCGCCGCTGGCATGCCGAAGGCGCGCCAAAGGCAAGCCTGTCTGCGTCTGTCCGCGCGGACCGTCGCCAGGAGCCAGGGACCCTGCCCCTCCCAATACTTCAAGACTCTGCTATTCGGGGGAGGAATTACGAGCACTTAACAGGACACTTACATGTAAAACCCATGATTGGGCCCCTACAGAGCACCCCACAACATGTTAGTTATGCGCCTTTAGTCCGGCCGAGTGATATACTCTACTCCCTATAATGATACTACGCCATCTTACACTCTGTTGAGTATAAACTGTAGCTCCTTATCTAAACATCATGCGGAGGTCTTTGACCTCCTTCAGGACCACTCCCCGGAGATTCTCTTCCTAACGGAAACGTGGTTATGTGCATCATCGGGGGCCGTACTAGCTCTCGCTCTGCCTACCGGCTATGCCATAAAAAGCGTGGACAGAACAAGGGGGAGAGGAGGTGACATTGCGATCATATATAAGTTAACCCACTCGTGCAGCCTATCTCCTGTAGATCTGCCTGACTGCGAGAATGCACTTTTTAAAATCACATTAGGAGAAAACTTTACCTTCTCCGGCATCCTGATCTACCGCCCGCCTGGCCTTCTAAGCGCTTCCGAGAAGCCCTGTCTAACATGGTGACAGCCCTTGCTTTACACACTGCCAAAATCATAGGTGATCTTAATCTCCACCTAGAATTGCAGAACGCACCGGAGATTCTTGGCTTCATTGTGGATCTGGCAGTGTGTCAGATGGTTCAGCTGACCCCCGGGGCAACACATAGAGCAGGGCACCTCTTAGATCCAATATTATCAAATCTGTAGATTTTGGAAGTGCTAACTCCCCTCCTATGATATGGACCGACCACTTCTATACGGTTAAAAAAAAAGTGGCGTCAAATCTCGGCCCAACCAGCTGCCCTCACTCAAACGATCATGGCACAAACTTAAGGAAGCAGATTTGAGTTCAGCCTTAAGAGCAAAACCTCTGCTACAATCCAACAATATGGACGAGGCTGTTGCCGTCTTTCAAAAATGGATTATTCAAGCACTAGACATATGCATTCCCATCAAACTCACTTACTCCAAAAGTACTCGCGCCAACACTTGTTTCAATGAAGAACTTACGCTGACAAAAAAAACATGTAAAACTCTGGAAAGATCTTGGAGGAAAACATATGATACACAAGCAAAACTACTATGTAGAACTGCTATTAACTCATACCATAAGCTGGTTCGTAAAACAAGAGCAACTCACTACTCCAGTTTGATCTCGACCAGCATGAATCGGAGCAAAACCATATTCTCGCTTCTGAAGGACCTGACCTCTCCTCCAGCAGAATCTGGTAATACTATCACCTCTAACTCAAACTGTGAGAACTTGGCTATTTTCTTCGTGAAGAAAGTTGAAGATATATACCTAAAACATTGCCCCCAATGTTTGGAACTTGAACATGAATCCTGACTCTGATTCTCCTCTTCTACCATCTTTCCCCCCTATGACCCTTAATGAGTTAGAGAAATTAGTTAATAAAATCAAATCTGGCTCTCCGGCTGACCCTCTAAAACCTGAAGTTTTTAGGAAAATCCAATCAGATCTTCTGCCTACATGCCAAGAATTACTTAATCACTCCCTCTCCACTGCAACAGTGCCAGAAACATGGAAGCACGCTAAAGTAATTCCCCTGCTTAAAAAACCCACACTTGACGATTCCAAAGCAGAAAACTACCGTCCTATTTCATTGCTCCTGTTTATGTCGAAAATTCTGGAAGACCATGTAAATTCTGCACTTACGCAATTTCTAGACACTAACAACATCCTCGGCTTCCGTTCCCAGTATAGCACCGAAACGGCCCTCTTAACGGTTGCTGAACACCTCAAATCTGAGGTGGATGCAGGCAGCACATCAGTCCTGGTGCTGCTTGATCTAAGAGCGGCATTTGACACAGTGTTACATGAAATATTACTCCAACTCTTGGAGGAAATTGGAATAGGAAATACAGCACTTGCTTGGTTTGCCTCTTTTCTTTCGGAACGAACGTTCCAAGTGACATCTCCCCCTTTTGCCTCCCAGACCCACACACTTCAATGTGGGGTCCCTCAGGGATCCGCTCTAAGCCCCACGCTCTTTATTATTTATGTGAGCCCTCTGGCCAGATTAGCCAAAGTTGGGGGAATGTCCCTGGTGTCATATGCCAATGACACCCAACTGGTGTGCACTCTCTCCAACAACCCCACCCAAGACAAACAAAAATTTAAAGAGGTTATTTCTGCTATTGCAGAATGGATGACTAATAATTGTTTGCAATTGAACTCTTGAAGTCAGAAATCCACTTAGTGGGCAAAGATTCCCATCAGTGGACTAATGACTGGTGGCCTCGGATACTTGGTAACCCCCCAGACTCTAAAAACATGTTACAAAATGTGGGCATCCTATTAGATAAAGATCTGAAGTTTGAAACACATGCTAAAACAGTGGCCGGAAAATGTTTGGGATACTCCGTGGTCTGAGACCAGTTCTGGGTCTCTTTGATGCTAAAACACGCCAGCTGATTGTTCAGGCGTCTATCCTAGCCCGTCTGGACTATTGCAATGACCCTCCTAGGGTCTAACAAATCGGTGATGACGCGCTTGCAACGAGTCCAGAACGCGGCAGCATGTGCTATCTTTGCTATACCGAACTTCAGTCACGCCTTCAACCTTCTCCATCGTCTTCACTGGCTACCGATTGAGCAGCGGATAAGCTTTAAGACACTCAGTATCATGCATAAGATACTGATAGGTATAGCCCCAAACATTCTCAACGGCCTGTGCACCTGGTATGCACCAGTCCGAGCACTGCACTCCACAAACCAGTGTCTTGCATACACTCCACGTATACGCAAGGCCAGATCTGGTGGTCAGTCTTTCAGATGCCTGGCACCTAAATTATGGAACTCCCTCCCTTTTTACCATCATGCTGAACCCGATCATAACATCTTCAGACGGCTCCTAAAACCTGGTTATTCTCCCAGATTTAGTTCCCTCCTAAATTCTCCACTCTGATCTGGTCTTAGCGCTGGGACGCCTTTTTGCCCAGGCAGCCATGCGCTCTATAAATACTTTAATCTAATCTAATCTAATGTGACATCATATTTCATTTGCAACATTTTGAGTGATACTTAACACTCCACATACACTGCCCTAAATTCTCTTGTATGCAATATCTGTGTGTCTCTCAGGACAGGGGACCTCTAAGTCATATGTGCTCCTTGAACATCACTGATAACAAGCCCTTAAGGTTCCTATTGAGATGTCAGTCCCAAGCCCCAGTCGCTATTTGGTTAGTAGAGTCAGGCTACCAATCCTCTACCAAGCTGCATATAATGAAACAGTAACAGGGAACATGCAGGGTGACTAGAGGCAGGGTAAGCAACTATGTAGAGAGCTACAAAAGGTGTTAATGAACACAGGCAGTGTAAGCAATTATGGTAGAAAGTTCTAACAAGCATAAATGGGCCCAAGCAGTCTAAGCAAGTATGTAGAGAGCTCTAACAAGCATTAATGGAAACAGGCAGTGTAAGCAACTATGGTAAAAAGCTCTAACAAGCTTAATTGGCACAGGCAGTGTAAGCAGCTGTGGTAGAAAGCGCCAACAAGAATTGAAAGACACAGGCAGTGGTGGTAATGGACACAGGCACTGTAAGCAACTATGTAGAGAGCTATAACAGGTGTTATTGGGCACAGGCAGTGTAAATTACTATGGTAGAAAGCTCTGACAAACATAATGGACACAGGCAGTGTACGCAACTATGTAGAGAGCTCTGAAATGCATTAATGGATACAGGCAGTGTAAGCAACTATGATAGAAAGCGCTAACAAGCATTAATGGACACAGGTAGTGTAATCAACTGTGTAGAGAGCTCTAACAGGTATTAATGGACAGAGGCAGAGTAAGCAACTATGGTAGAAAGCTCTAACAAGCATTAATGGACACAGGCAGTGTAAGAATCAATGGTATAAAGTTCTAACAGGAATTAATTGACACCGGCAGCGTAAGCAACTATGTAGCGAGCTCTAACAGGTGTTAATGGACACTGGCACTGTAAGCAACTATCTATGGTAGACAGCTGACAGTAGTGTAAGCAAGTATGTAGAGCACTCTAACAATATTCAATGGACACAGGCAGTGCAAGCAACTATGTAGCGAGCTCTAACAGGTGTTAATGGACACAGGCAGTGTAAGCAGCTATGTAGTGAGCTCTAACTGGTGTTAAGGGACACAGGCAGTGTTAGCAACAATCTATGGTAGATAGCTCAAAGAAGCATTATTGGATACAGGCAGTGTTATCAACTATGTAGAGAGCACTAAAAGGTGTTAATGGACACAGGCAGTGTAAGCAACTATGTTAAAAACTCTAACAAGCATTAATGGACACAGGCAGCGTAAGCAACTATGCAGCGAGCTCTAACAGGTGTTAATGGACACAGGCAGTGTTAGCAACTATGGTAGAAAGCTTGAACAAGCATTAAAGGACACAAGCAGTATAAATAACTATGTAGAGAGCTCCAAAAGGTGTTAATGGACACAGGCAGTGTAAGGAACTATGTAGCGAGCTCTAACAGGTGATAGGGGCACAGGCAGTGTATGCAACTATGGTAGAAATCCCGAAAAAGCATTAATGGATACAGGCAGTGTAATCAACTATGTAGATAGCTCTAATAGGGGTTAATGGACACAAGCAGTGTAAGCAACTATGGTAGAAAGCTCTAACAAGCATCAATGGACACAGTCAGTGTAAGCAACTATGGTAGAAAACTCTAACAAGCATTAATGGACACAGGCAGTGTAAGAATCAATGGTATAAAGTTCTAACAGGAATTAATTGACACAGGCAGTGTAAGCAACTATGGTGGAAAGCTCTAACAAGCAATAATGGATACAGGCAGTGTACTCAACTATGTAGAGAGCTCTAACAGGTGTTAATGGACACAGGCAGTGTAAGCAATTATGGTAGAAAGCTCTAACAAGCATTAATGGACACAGGCAGTGTAAGCAACTATGGTGGAAAGATCTAGCTAGCATTAATGGACACGGGCAGTGTAAGAATCAATGGTATAAAGTTCTAACAGGAATTAATTGACAGAGGCAGTGTAAGCAACTATGCAGCGAGAAATAGCAGGTGTTAATGGACAAGGGCAGTGTAAGCAACTGTGGTACAAAGCTCGAACAAGCAATAAAGGACACAGGCAGTGTAAGCAACTATGTAGAGCGCGAGCTCTAACAGGTATTAGTGGACACAGGAGGTGTAAGCAACTATGGCTGAAAGCTCTAACAAGCATTAAATGACACAGGCAGTGTAATCAACTATGTAGAGAGCTCAAACAGGTGTTAATTGACTCATTTAGTGTAATCAACTGTGCCAGAAAGCTTTAACAAGCTTAAATGGACACAGGCAGTGTAATCAACTATGTAGAGTGTTCTAACAGGTGTTAATGGACACATGCAGTGTGAGCAACTATGGTAGAAAGCTCTAACAAGCATTAATGGACACAGGTAGTGTAAGCAACTATGGTAGAAAAATTGAACAAGCATTGATGGATACAGGAAGAGTAATCAACTATGTAGAGAGCTCTAAGAAGGTGTTAATGGACACAGGCAGTGTAAGCAACTGTGGTAGAGAGCTCTTACAAGCATTAATGGACACAGGCAGTGTAATCAACCATGTAGAGAGCCCAAACAGGTGTTAATCGACTCAGTTAGTGTAAGCAACTGTACTAGAAAGCTCTATCAAGCATTAATGGACACAGGCAGTGTAATCAACTATGTAGAGTGCTCTAACAGGTGTTAATGAACACATGCAGTGTAAGCAACTATGGTAGAAAGCTCTAACAAGCATGAATGGACACAGGTAGTGTAAGCAACTATGGTAGAAAGCTTGAACAAGCATTAATGGATACAGGCATTGTAATCAACTATGTAGAGAGCTTTAACAGGTGTTAATGGACACTGGCATTGTGAGCAACTATCTATTGTAGACAGCTGACAGTAGTGTAAGCAAGTATGTAGAGAGCTCTAACAAACATTAATGGAAACATGCAGAGTAAGCAACTATGGTAGGAAGCTCTAACAAGCGTAAATGGACACAGGCAGTGTAAGCAACTGTGGTTGAAAGCGCCAACAAGAATTAATGGACACAGGCAGTGTAATCAACTATGTATAGAGCTCTAACAGGTGTTAATGGACACAGGAGGTGTACACAACTGTGGCTGAAAGCTCTAACAAGCATTAAATGACACAGGCAGTGTAATCAACTATGCAGAGAGCTCTAACAGGTGTTAATGGACACAGGCAGTGTAAGCAACTGTGGTAGAAAGCTCTTACACACATTAATGGACACAAGCAGTGTAATCAACTATGTAGAGAGCTCAAACAGGTGTCAATGGACTCATTTAGTGTAATCAACTGTGCTAGAAAGCTCTAACAAGCTTTAATGGACACAGGCAGTGTATTCAACTATGTAGAGTGTTCTAACAGGTGTTAATGGACACATGCAGTGTAAGCAACTATGGTAGAAAGCTATAACAAGCATTAATGGACACAGTCAGTGTATTCAACTATGTAGAGTGTTCTAACAGGTGTTAATGGATACATGCAGTGTAAGCAACTATGGTAGAAAGCTATAACAAGCATTAATGGACACAGTCAGTGTAAGCAACTATGCAGCGAGCTCTAACAGGTGTTAATGGACACAGGCAGTGTAAGCAACTATGGTAGAAAGCTCTAACAAGCATTAATAGACACAGGCAGTGTAAGAATCAATGGTATAAAGTTCAAACAGGAATTAATTGACACAGGCAGTGTAAGCAACCATGGTGGAAAGCTCTAACAAGCATTAATGGATACAGGCAGTGTACTCGACTATGTAGAGAGCTCTAACAGGTGTTAATGGACACAGGCAGTGTAAGCAACTATGGTAGAAAGCTCTAACAAGCATTAATGGACACAGGCAGTGTAAGCAACTATGGTGGAAATATCTAGCAAGCATTAATGGACATGGGCAGTGTAAGAATCAATGGTATAAAGTTCTAACATGAATTAATTGACAGAGGCAGTGTAAGCAACTATGCAGCGAGCTATAACAGGTGTTAATGGACAGAGGCAGTGTTAGCAACTGTGGTACAAAGCTCGAACAAGCAATAAAGGACACAGGCAGTGTAAGCAACTATGTAGAGGGCGAGCTCTAACAGGTATTAATGGACACAGGAGGTGTAAGCAACTGTGGCTGAAAGCTCTAACAAGCATTAAATGACACAGGCAGTGTAATCAACTATGCAGAAAGCTCTAACAGGTGTTAATGGACACAGGCAGTGTAAGCAACTGTGGTAGAAAGCTCTTACACGCATTAATGGACACAAGCAGTGTAATCAACTATGTAGAGAGCTCAAACAGGTGTCAATAGACTCATTTAGTGTAATCAACTGTGCTAGAAAGCTCTAACAAGCTTTAATGGACACAGGCAGTGTAATCAACTATGTAGAGTGTTCTAACAGGTGTTAATGGACACATGCAGTGTAAGCAACTATGGTAGAAAGCTCTAACAAGCATTAATGGACACAGGTAGTATAAGCAACTATGGTAGAAAGCTTGAACAAGCATTGATGGATACAGGAAGTGTAATCAATTATGTAGAGAGCTCTAAGAAGGTGTTAATGGACACAGGCAGTGTAAGCAACTGTGGTAGAAAGCTCTTACAAGCATTAATGGACACAGGCAGTGTAATCAACTATGTAGAGTGTTCTAACAAGCATTAATGGACACAGGTAGTGTAAGCAACTATGGTAGAAAGCTTGAACAAGCATTAATGGATACACGCATTGTAA
Organism: Lissotriton helveticus; assembly: GCF_964261635.1. NCBI lineage: Eukaryota > Metazoa > Chordata > Amphibia > Caudata > Salamandridae > Lissotriton > Lissotriton helveticus. The sequence goes on from NC_136063.1 coordinate 55,877,311, forward strand.
TCAACTATGTAGAGAGCTCTAACGGGTGTTAATGGACACTGGCATTGTGAGCAACTATCTATTGTAGACAGTTGACAGTAGTGTAAGCAAGTATGTAGAGAGCTCTAACAAGCATTAATGGAAACATGCAGCGGAAGCAACTATGGTAGGAAGCTCTAACAAGCGTAAATGGACACAGGCAGTGTAAGCAACTGTGGTAGAAAGCGCCAACAAGAATTAATGGACACAGTCAGTGTAATCAACTATGTATAGAGCTCTAACAGGTGTTAATGGACACAGTCAGTGTAAGCAACTATTGTAGAAAGCTATAACAAGCATTAATGGACACAGTCAGTGTAGGAAACTATGCAGCGAGCTCTAACAGGTGTTAATGGACTCAGGCAGTGTAAGCAACTATGGTAGAAAGCTTGAGGAAGCATTAAAGGACACAAGCAGTGTAAACACCTATGTAGAGAGCTCTAAAAGGTGTTAATGGACAAAGGCAGTGTAAGGAACTATGTAGAGAGCTCTAACAGGTGATAGGGGCACAGGCAGTGTATGCAACTATGGTAGAAATCTCGAAAAAGCATTAATGATTACAGGCAGTGGAATCAACTATGTAGAGAGCTCTAATAGGGGTTAATGGACACAAGCCGTATAATTAACTATGGTAGAAAGCTCTAACAAGCATCAATGGACACAGTCATTGTTAGCAACTATGGTAGAAAGCTCCAACAAGCATTAATGGACACAGGCAGTGTAAGAATCAATGGTATAAAGTTCTACCAGGAATTAATTGACACAGGCTGTGTAAGCAACTATGGTGGAAAGCTCTAACAAACATTAATGGATACAGGCAGTGTACTCAACTATGTAGAGAGCTCTAACAGGTGTTAATGGACACAGACAGTGTAAGCAACTATGGTAGAAAGCTCTAACAAGCATTAATGGACACAGGCAGTGTAAGCAACTATGGTAGAAAGATCTAGCAAGCATTAATGGACACGGGCAGTGTAAGAATCAATGGTATAAAGTTCTAACAGGAATTAATTGACAGAGGCAGTGTAAGCAACTATGCAGCGAGCTATAACAGGTGTTAATGGACACAGGCAGTGTAAGCAACTGTGGTAGATAGCTCTTACAAGCATTAATGGACACAGGCAGTGTAATCAACCATGTAGAGAGCTCAAACAGGTGTTAATCGACTCAGTTAGTGTAAGCAACTGTACTAGAAAGCTCTATCGAGCATTAATGGACACAGGCAGTGTAATCAACTATGTAGAGTGCTCTAACAGGTGTTAATGAACACATGCACTGTAAGCAACTATGGTAGAAAGCTCTAACAAGCATTAATGGACACAGGTAGTGTAAGCAACTATGGTAGAAAGCTTGAACAAGCATTAATGGATACAGGCATTGTAATCAACTATTTTATGAGCTCTAACAGGTGTTAATGGACACTGGCATTGTGAGCAACTATCTATTGTAGACAGCTGACAGTAGTGTAAGCAAGTATGTAGAGAGCTCTAACAAGCATTGATGGAAACATGCAGTGGAAACAACTATGGTAGGAAGCTCTAACAAGCGTAGATGGACACAGGCAGTGTAAGCAACTGTGGTTGAAAGCGCCAACAAGAATTAATGGACACAGGCAGTGTAATCAACTATGTATAGAGCTCTAACAGGTGTTAATGGACACAAGAGGTGTACGCAACTGTGGCTGAAAGCTCTAACAAGCATTAAATGACACAGGCTGTGTAATCAACTATGCAGAAAGCTCTAACAGGTGTTAATGGACACAGGCAGTGTAAGCAACTGTGGTAGAAAGCTCTTACACGCATTAATGGACACAAGCAGTGTAATCAACTATGTAGAGAGCTCAAAAAGGTGTCAATGGACTCATTTAGTGTAATCAACTGTGCTAGAAAGCTCTAACAAGCTTTAATGGACACAGGCAGTGTATTCAACTATGTATAGTGTTCTAACAGGTGTTAATGGACACATGCAGTGTAAGCAACTATGGTAGAAAGCTATAACAAGCATTAATGGACACAGTCAGTGTAAGCAACTATGCGGCGAGCTCTAACAGGTGTTAATGGACACAGGCAGTGTAAGCAACTATGGTAGAAAGCTCTAGCAAGCATTAATGGACACAGGCAGTGTAAGAATCAATGGTATAAAGTTCTAACAGGAATTAATTGACACAGGCAGTGTAAGCAACTATGGTGGAAAGCTCTAAAAAGCATTAATGGATACAGGCAGTGTACTCAACAATGTAGAGAGCTCTAACAGGTGTTAATGGACACAAGCAGTGTAAGCAACTATGGTAGAAAGCTCTAACAAGCATTAATGGACACAGGCAGTGTAAGCAACTATGGTGGAAATATCTAGCAAGCAGTAATGGACATGGGCAGTGTAAGAATCAATGGTATAAAGTTCTAACATGAATTAATTGACAGAGGCAGTGTAAGCAACTATGCAGCGAGCTATAACAGGTGTTAATGGACAGAGGCAGTGTTAGCAACTGTGGTACAAAGCTCGAACAAGCAATGAAGGACACAGGCAGTGTAAGCAACTATGTAGAGGGCGAGCTCTAACAGGTATTAATGGACACAGGAGGTGTGAGCAAGTGCGGCTGAAAGCTCTAACAAGCATTAAATGACACAGGTAGTGTAATCAACTATGCAGAGAGCTCTAACAGGTGTTAGAGGACACAGGCAGTGTAAGCAACTGTGGTAGAAAGCTCTTACACGCATTAATGGACACAAGCAGTGTAATCAACTATGTAGAGAGCTCAAGCAGGTGTCAATAGACTCATTTAGTGTAAACAACTGTGCTAGAAAGCTCTAACAAGCTTAAATGGACACAGGCAGTGTAATCAACTATGTAGAGTGTTCTAACAGGTGTTAATGGACACATGCAGTGTAAGCAACTATGGTAGAAAGCTCTAACAAGCATTAATGGACACAGGTAGTATAAGCAACTATGGTAGAAAGCTTGAACAAGCATTGATGGATACAGGAAGTGTAATCAATTATGTAGAGAGCCCTAAGAAGGTGTTAATGGACACAGGCAGTGTAAGCAACTGTGGTAGAAAGCTCTTACAAGCATTAATGGACACAGGCAGTGTAATCAACTATGTAGAGTGTTCTAACAAGAATTAATGGGCACAGGTAGTGTAAGCAACTATGGTAGAAAGCTTGAACAAGCATTAATGGATACACGCATTGTAATCAACTATGTAGATAGCTCTAACGGGTGTTAATGGACACTGGCATTGTGAGCAACTATCTATTGTAGACAGTTGACAGTAGTGTAAGCAAGTATGTAGAGAGCTTTAACAAGCATTAATGGAAACATGCAGTGGAAGCAACTATGGTAGGAAGCTCTAACAAGCGTAAATGGACACAGGCAGTGTAAGCAACTGTGGTAGAAAGCGCCAACAAGAATTAATGGACACAGGCTCAAGACAAGATTATTAATTTGGAATGTAGCAGGTCTCAATAGCAAGCAAAAGAGGAGATTGGTACAGGAGGAGATAGGCATGTATAAACCACAATTTGCGCTTCTCTCAGAGACTCATGTTAGCTATCAAGATAGGAAACTGCTTTCCCAAATGGGGTACGAGCTTGTGGTCTGCTCAACACTGGGCGCTTCTATTCGGGGGGTGGCTATTTTGAAACAGAATGGATTGGGTTTGGAAATTCTAAAAACGGCATCAGACATACGGGGGAGGTGGGCAATAGCCCAAGTTCAATTAGAACACAAGAAACTTGTTTTATGTCTGGTATACGGCCCCAATATAGATGACCCGAAGCTGTTTGAACAATTAAACATTGAGCTGTTAGATTGGGAGGGCGAAATGCTGGTGATGGGAGACTTTAATTGTGTAATTGACTACAGAATCGATTCAACAGGACAGGGTTCTCCCCGTAGGATGCGCAAGGTTAGGTCTGCTATTCTGGAATTGGGTAGACTTCTTAGTTTAAAAGATGTATGGCGCTCTAAATATCCTAACCTTGCGGGGTATACATATTACTCAGCGCCTCACAGATCCTGTTCAAGAATTGATATGGTTTGGGCGAGTGATCGAATAGTGGGCAATTGTAAGATTGAATTGTGCCCGAGGATTACATCGGATCATAACCCGTTATTACTAGAGTTTGATAATGGGGACTCGAGATCGGACGCAAGACAATTTACATTTCCAAGATATTTGCTCACTGATTTGGGTTTCGTGACTTCTTTGAAAAAACACATCAAAGAATTTATTGAATTAAATATTAACTCAACCAATATTAATACAGTCTGGGATGCATGTAAGTGCAGTATAAGGGGGTTTGCTCAACAACATATTTATAGAACAAATGCTGAAAATCGTAGAGTCACTATGAGAACTACCTCCAATATATTACAAATTGAACTGAAACTAGCAGACGCAACTAAACAACCCAAAGCAAACATTGATGAGCTAAGAATACAACTCTTAAAATTGCAATCCTCTCTCAAAAAGATACTAAGAGATAGGTATTGTGCTAAAATACACAAATACAAATTAGCTCAATATGAAGGAGGAGACAGAATTGGAAAAATATTGGCATATAAGGTTGCGGACAAAAAAGCTAAAACAAAGATTAAAACAATCAAAGGGCCTGACTCGCATATATACGATCAGCCAGAACAGATTCTGGATCAGTTTGCTAAGTACTATCAAAACTTATATACTCCTGAGAATATTCCCACTAGAGCTGTAATTACTCAATACTTAGATAAATACATGCCCACACAAAGAGATATTGCTACAGAATCTCTCCAACAACTTAACTCAAAAATAACACTAGCCGAAATAAACACAGCTATCTTAGCCTTATCACCGGGGAAAGCCACCGGTGAGGATTGTTTGCCTATGGAATTATATAAGACTTGTGCACAGGAATTATTACCACTCTTAGAATCTGGTATTGACTCCATTTACAAGTCTGGGAAGGCTCCTACATCGTGGAAAATATCTAAAAGAATCTTTTTTCTTAAAAAAAATAAACCTCCGGAGGATTGTGGCTCGTATCGGCCGATCTCTCTGCTTAATGCAGATGTAAAAATCTTTTCCAAGATACTAGCAAATCGCTTAGCCCCCATCATGCCGACCTTAGTCAATACTCAACAACATGGGTTTGTGACAGGGAGGGATACTACGGCTCATGTGAATACCGCAATTACAGCCTTTGATGTTTCCTCAACAACTCTCACCCCACTCGGAATGGTTATGTTAGACGCAGAGAAAGCATTCGATCGAGTGGGGTGGGAATATTTGTGGGAGGTATTAAAAAAAGCAGGTATCCATGGCCAATACTTAGTGTGGGTATGCTCCCTGTACGATAACCCGCAGGCCAAAATCAGTTATTGTGGAAGAGAATCTGCGAATTTTTCAATATGGAGAGGAACAAGGCAAGGATGCCCACTGTCCCCTTTGCTTTTCGCTCTATCTTTGGAGCCATTTTTAAACGCCCTTTTTTCCCAAGTAAATATTCTTCCAATTAAGCATGGCGGGGAGAGCTTAAAAATTACTGCTTTTGCAGATGACATTGCCGTATTTACTACAGATTTAGTTAAAGCCACACCACAAATAATAAAAGAGGCTGCTAATTACGGCAAAGTCTCAGGGTATAAACTCAACGTAGGAAAGACGCAGGTTATTGCAAATTATACACCTTCAGAACCGATCCCTGGCTTATGTCAAAGTGCGATATACCTAGGTATTAGACTTGCGTCTAGTATCGACAAAATTATAATGTTAAACTATGATTCTTTTCTAAAGGAAACAGAAACGACTCTTAAAAAATGGCACAAGACCCCGCTCAGCTTAATGGGACGCATAAACCTAGTCAAAATGAAGATTTTGCCGAAGGCTTTATATCTATTTAGATGTATCCCTCTTCAACCTAGCAAATCCTTCTTTAAAAAGTTAGAGGGTATCTGTAGCAGCTTCCTATGGAGCTATAAAAAGGCGCGTAGGGCATTGAAACTCTTAGAACTTCCAATAGAAAAGGGGGGACTAGCGTTTCCAGATTTTAGGCTTTATTTTATAGCCACATTCTTTCGTCGCATACGAAGCCTGATGAAAAACGAGAGTTCGTTATTCTACCACCGATTCATGTTGGGACAAGATTGCAATCAATTTCTACATCGCTTACATGATCCTAACTACTTCAAACGAGTGAAATTCAAGTCAGCCAGGCACACTATTAAAATTTGGAACCAAATTCAGACCATTGGGAAAATATCTTTTTATAATGCTGCGCTTAGAATTTGGGGCAATCCAGGACTACCTGATATTTTCTCTGACGGAGCAGGCATTCTCTGGGAGAAACATGGTATCAATACATTGGGGGATTTTTATGGTCCGAATGGTTTTTTGAATTTTGATACACTTAAAACTTTATTTAACTTAAGGGACCATATGCACTTTAAATACATTCAAATAAGGGATTACCTGCTCTCTAAGATGAAAATCATGGAAGTAGTAGATTCAGATATACTAACATGCTTGTATTCTAATAAAATAAAATCATTAATAAGTCTGGGGTATGGATACTTAATACAAGGTAAATCAGAAGACAGCACGAAAATTGCGGCCAAATGGTCTTCGAGACTGGGTATGATCATTAATTCAACACAGATCTCAAATTCTTTACGCCATATAAATCAAATTGTTCAGTCTTCTAGTCTGAGGCTACAGTCGTATAGAACCATTACACAACTGTATTATACTCCACAAAGAATAGCTAGTTGGGCACAAACAACTCAGCTAAATAACGAGAAAACTAAATGTCCGAAATGTGATCTAGACGCTGCAGGCATAGAACATATGCTCTTTTCGTGCCCAGCCCTTTCATCATTTTGGAAAGGGCTGACTGATGTTTTAAATACTAAACAAATAGCTACCCCGCCATTGACAGCACAATTGGTTCTATTAGATATCCAGGAAATCAACTGTCCTCACAAAGATTTAGTTACTATCATTTATGCATGCGCCAGGCTAGTTATAGCAAGATCTTGGATATCAAAAGATGTTCCAGATGTTTATGAGTGGTGGATCTTGATGAACGAAATAAATAATATGGAACTTTCGCTAGCAAGACTTAGAGGTCCTAGGGCTTTGCAGAAGAAGGAAAAAATTTGGCTAAAGTTTTTTGTACTATGATATATCTGATTTAGCAAAAACAAGGCCTGCCTCAACGTATGTTAATTATCTGCTAAATTACATTTATTTTTAGGGTTTTTCGTGTTTAGATATGTACTTGTTGGACCTCTGCTTTCAATGCTCTTAATTTCGTTGCTAAATTGTTTTTTTGTTTTGTAACCTCATTTTGAGATATACATTACATGTGAATTTTGCTTTGTGCTCTTCCTGCAATAATAAAAATAATAAAAAATAAGAAAAAGAATTAATGGACACAGGCAGTGTAATCAACTATGTATAGAGCTCTAACAGGTGTTAATGGACACAGTCAGTGTAAGCAACTATGGTAGAAAGCTATAACAAGCATTAATGGACACAGTCAGTGTAGGAAACTATGCAGCGAGCTCTAACAGGTGTTAATGGACTCAGGCAGTGTAAGCAACTATGGTAGAAAGCTTGAGGAAGCATTAAAGGACACAAGCAGTGTAAACAACTATGTAGAGAGCTCTAAAAGGTGTTAATGGACAAAGGCAGTGTAAGGAACTATGTAGAGAGCTCTAACAGGTGATAGGGGCACAGGCAGTGTATGCAACTATGGTAGAAATCTCGAAAAAGCATTAATGATTACAGGCAGTGGAATCAACTATGTAGAGAGCTCTAATAGGGGTTAATGGACACAAGCAGTATAATTAACTATGGTAGAAAGCTCTAACAAGCATCAATGGACACAGTCAGTGTTAGCAACTATGGTAGAAAGCTCCAACAAGCATTAATGGACACAGGCAGTGTAAGAATCAATGGTATAACGTTCTACCAGGAATTAATTGACACAGGCAGTGTAAGCAACTATGGTGGAAAGCTCTAACAAACATTAATGGATACAGGCAGTGTACTCAACTATGTAGAGAGCTCTAACAGGTGTTAATGGACACAGACAGTGTAAGCAACTATGGTAGAAAGCTCTAACAAGCATTAATGGACACAGGCAGTGTAAGCAACTATGGTAGAAAGATCTAGCAAGCATTAATGGACACGGGCAGTGTAAGAATCAATGGTATAAAGTTCTAACAGGAATTAATTGACAGAGGCAGTGTAAGCAACTATGCAGCGAGCTATAACAGGTGTTAATGGACAAAGGCAGTGTAAGCAACTGTGGTACAAAGCTCGAACAAGCAATAAAGGACACAGGCAGTGTAAGCATCTATGTAGAGGGCGAGCTCTAACAGGTGTTAATGGACACAGAAGGTGTAAGCAACTGTGGCTGAAAGCTCTAACAAGCATTAAATGACACAGACAGTGTAATCAACTATGTAGAGAGCTCTAACAGGTGTTAATGGACACAGGCAGTGTAAGCAACGGTGGTAGAAAGCCCTTACACACATTAATGGACACAGGCAGTGTAATCAACTATGTAGAGAGCTCAAACAGGTGTTAATGGACTCATTTAGTGTAATCAACTGTGAAAGAAAGCTCTAACAAGCTTTAATGGACACAGGCAGTGCAATCAACTATGTAGAGTGCTCTAACAGGTGTTAATGGACACATGCAGTGTAAGCAACTATGGTAGAAAGCTCTAACAAGCATTAATGGACACAGGTAGTGTAAGCAACTATGGTAGAAATCTTGAACAAGCATTAATGGATACAGGAAGTGTAATCAACTATGTAGAGAGCTCTAACATGTGTTAATGGACACAGGAAGTGTAAGCAACTGTGGTAGAAAGCTCTTACAAGCATTAATGGACACAGGCAGTGTAATCAACTATGTAAAGAGCTCAAACAGGCAGGTGTTAATGGACTCAGTTAGTGTAAGCAACTGTGCTAGAAAGCTCTAACAAGCATTAATGGACACAGGCAGTGTAATCAACTATGTAGAGTGCTCTAACAGGTGTTAATGGACACATGCAGTGTAAGCAACTATGGGAGAAAGCTCTAACAAGCATTAATTGACACAGGTAGTGTAAGCAACTATGGTAGAAAGCTTGAACAAGCATTAATGGATACAGGCAGCGTAAGCAACTATGGTAGAACGCTCTAACAAGCATTAATGGACACAGGTAGTGTAAACAACTGTGGTAGAAAGCTCAAACAAGCATTACAGGACACAGGCATTGTAATCAACTATGTAAAGAGCTCTAAAAGGTGTTAATGGACACAGGCAGTGTAAGCATCTGTGATAGAAAGCTCTAACAAGCATTAATGGACACAAGTAGTGTAAGAATCAATGGTATCAAGTTCTAACAAACATAAATGGACACAGGCAGTGTAAGCAACTAGTTAGTGAGCTCTAACAAGCATGAATAGAAACAGGCAGTGTAAGCAACTATGGAAGAAAGCGCTAACAAGCGTAAATGAATACAGGCAGTGTACGCAACTATGGTAGAAAGCTCTAACAAGAGTTAAAAGACACAGGCAGTGTAAGCAACTATGGTAGAAAGTTCAAACAAGCATTAATGGATACAGGCAGTTTAATAATCAATGGTATAAAGTTCTAAAAGAAATTAATTGACACCGGCAGTGTAAGCAACTATGCAGCGAGCTCTAACGGGTGTTAATGCACACAGGCATTGGAGGCAACTATGGTAGAAAGCTTGAACAAGCATTAAAGGACAAAAGCAGTGTAACCAACTTTATAGAGAGCTCTAAAAGTTGTGAATGGACACAGGCAGTTTAACAAGTGTAAATGGTGTGTCACCATGAAACCATGGTGTTATCCCTGTATATTGGGCACTCCTTCGGTTCTTGTAAAAGCAAGACTCCTAGTTTCTTAAATAAACCTAAAAAGCTGTGCGCCACCTACTCTGAACATAATCATATCTACGAATCCGCCCCACAGGTGGCAGCACGCAACCAACAACATGCAATACGATGAGATCACTCGATCAACCGACGCTAAAGCAGATACACTGGCTTTTGATGAAAATGAAACAGCCCGCATCTATGCACTAATTAGCAAAGACATAGCTTCCAACACCTCCAATCGCACTAAGGAACAATGTATACGACAGTTATTATATTTGTCCAAAAGGGAAGTAAATCAAAAACTACATGCTAGTATGCTCCTAAGATACCATCGTGCGCTACGCATCCCCAGAGGGTTACGCATAGCGTTGAAACCATCGCTGTGTAAGAATTCCAAATCTTTCCAAGAGAAATGGAACGCAGTATTGAATAAATGTAGCTTGGATCTAATATTACTAATAATTCAGGAATTATCGAGCATTCTCACCGACTTGGGCAAAGAGATAAAAGAAGTGGAAGATGAATTATCCAATATGACAACTACTGAAGAATGGGGGAAGATCCTTGAAGACATAAAGGGACAAATAGACAAGCATTCCCGTGAAATCAACGACCGGGAAATTATAAAATTTAGAAGGGACACCCAAGACTATAAATTGGGAGAGGTGTATACGTGGGCTGATGTATATGCCCAGCGCAGAAGAAACAAACCACCCAACTCGCAAACGGACACGTCCTCCTCTGGCAGTGACACCTCCAGCCGTCCACTTAGAAAAACTTTCGCCCAGTCAAATGAATCGACAACAAGGATTGAAACCCAGAATCAACGACCAGGATCTTCTACCGCGGTACCTTTTTTAGCCGAAGGCAGAGACATTACAAACGACTCAGGAGGGGTCTTAGAAAAAGAAAAAGAAAAGGAGAAAGAAACGGTTCATCCGAGTACTCGGAGTACAAAGAAGGACAACAAGAAAAAGAACACCTGATCATCAACATATCTGATATAACGCTTACCAAATATGAAATAAATTTGCTGTCTAAAGGCACTTCGTTTGTACCCACATATAGAACCAACCAACTAGAGTTACAGGTCAATACATACAAGTTTGTACGGAAGCTCAAACTACGGCACTACTTTGATCATGTATTACCACTATTACCGAACAAACCAGACCAACTGTTGGGCCTCAGACTGGCTAGTACATTTGAAGCACCTGTAAGCCACAAGAGTATTGATTTATTTGAAAATCTGGTAAACCAAGATATCATGAAATTGAATTACCACAAGAAAGGACACAGAAACATTACACAGAAGGACCATGACACTTTAAAAAAGTTAGCCGAGAACGAACAAATAAAATGCATCAAAGCTGACAAGGGCGGAGCCCTAGTGGTAATGAACTCATCTATGTATAACCGGAAGGTACAAGAGCATATACAAGATGAACTCACTTATATGAAACTTCGTGGTAATCCCACCAAACAATTCAAAGAAATTTTGGCTAACATCGTCCAAAAAGCTTACGAAAGTGGAACTATTGACGACAGGACAAAAAAATACCTACTTACGCCTTTTCCCAAGAGTCCAACTATATACCTGATACCAAAAATCCACAAGAGCCTAGAAGACCCTCCGTTCAGGCCTATCGTTTCCACCAGGGGTTCATTACATGAACCCGTGGGAAAATGTATAGACCGGTATTTACAGCCATCCGTGAGACAGATGGATAGCTACATCCAAGACACGACAGACTTTCTAAAAAAATTGGCCCGCATCAAGATCTCCGAAGAAGAACGCATAGTATTATGCACAGCGGATGTCCGCTCACTTTACACATCAATCCCCCACGCTGGGGGCATTGAAGCCATGGAAAAATCAATCATAGAAAGCAATCTTGAACCTGACATGCAACAATTCCTCATGGAGTTAACTATGTTCACACTATACCAAAGCTATTTCCAGCTGGACAACGATTGGTATCTACAGCTGTCCGGGACCTCAATGGGGAATTGTGCCGCGCCTACTTATGCTAACATCTATATGAAACACTTTGAACAAATCAACATCTATGAGAATCCCAATTGGACAAATAACATGAAAATGTACGCAAGGTACATAGACAACGTGTTTATCGTGTGGAAGAACACTGAAGAATCTTTATCACAAGCCCTGACCTCACTGAACCAAGCTGATGAACGCATCCAATTTACCTGGGAGATCAACAAAAAAACTATCACCTTTCTTGACGTCAAGATCACGACTACAACCACAGGCTTTGAGACGGATCTATTCCGCAAAAAAACTGATCGAAATAATGCATTACATTTTTCTAGTCACCACCAAGGATCCTTAAAAACTCATTTACCTATATCTCAAATGTTAAGAGTAAGAAGAATCACATCTGATCCCAACCAAACTCAAACCAGACTACAGGAAATGGGTGAAAGGTTCCAGGCAAGAGGATATCCAACATCCCTCATAGAATGTGCCAAAAAGAAAGCCCTTGACACCCCAAGGGAGACATTATTCTCTAAAACATCACGTGAACAAACCAACAGGATGGTGCTAGTCTCCAAATTCTCGAATATGAGTACTTCATATAAACGAATAATCTTAAAACACTGGCTGATTATGAGCATTGAACCAGATTTTGGTTCTACGTTCAAGGAACCACCTTTATTTGCCTACACCCGCAGCTGAAATGTAAAAGAAATTTTTACTAAAAAGCACCATGAGAGATTGCCTACAAAGGGCACCAGAACATGCAGAAACTGCGGAAACTGTAACAACATCATCACTGGAACTGTTGTGAACCACCCCATGAAAGGAACTCCTGTGAAGCTATATGTTAATGCTACATGCAACACCTCTAATGTCGTATATCTAATCAAATGTCCATGTGGGAAATGCTACATTGGAAAAACAGAGAGAAAAATAAAGACTCGCATCAACGAGCATAAATCTAACATCAGACTAAAGAACTCAAAATCTAATGTAGCAACACATTTCAATGAAAATCGACATAACGTGTCCCAACTCAAGTTTTTGATCTTAGAACAGGTACAAAAGATCGAGGGTATGGACAATAACAAACACCTATTACAGAGAGAGATGGCTTGGATCTACCGTATGCAGTCCATGAAACCCATGGGCCTCAATGACCGTTTAGAATTTTCATGCTTTATTGAACTTTTTGACATTGTTCCCTCAGTATGCGATTGTGTCTTGTATATCAGCACATTTTGTACATCAGCTTATTCACGATATTTTCCTCATTCAAGATGGCCGCACCCCTTGTAGTTTGTTTTTTAGTCTGTTGTTTATGTTCACCAATCTAACTAACACACAGTACTTCCTGCATCACACCCTTGCATTGAGATCGCGACACCGACGACCGTAGCTGCCGAATACAATGCACCGAGTAAGTTTCTTTACGCTAACAGACCACCGTTTTAGTGTAATTACTAGATTCACTGCATGTTAGTCACGTAGCTTACCCGCACCGAAAACCCACAGCTTTAGTTTCACTCTACGTTAATGTACACTCGATCTTTACAAGCAGGGTCGCACAGGATTTTTTCCTTACTCGGGTTTAACTTATAACATTCAAAGACAGCTTATATTTTCACCGATTTGTAAGCATGCCGCACAAAAACTCGGAAATATGCCGCACAGGATTCTTTTTTCTTTTTTCACCCGGGTTAACTTTAACAAACACCCTGACCTTGCACACCGTTTTGATAACTTTATTTAGATTGCACGATGGACGCCCATCCTTAGCGCTATGTTTTTCGCTTTATTGCAGAAGCTCCCCGAAGAAGGGCATGTTCCGCCCGAAATGCATTGGAGCAATGGAACAATCGGTTGCACTTATGTTACCAAAAGTTTGATCAATTAATACGATCTGAATTCGCATAAATGTTACCATGAAACATAATGATGATACAGATGAATGATTAAACAATTTGTCAAACGATACTAGGAGTCTTGCTTTTACAAGAACCGAAGGAGTGCCCAATATACAGGGATGGCACCATGGTTTCATGGTGACACACCATTTACACTTGTTGAATAGACGTGCCTAGGACGGACACGTCACCTGGTGGAGCACCCAACCGTCTATAATACATAAGAATCAGTTTCTTAAATACACCTAAAAAGCTGTGCGCCACCTACTCTGAACATAATCACAGGCAGTTTAAGCAATGATGGTAGAACGCTCGAACAAGCATTACAGGACACAGGCAGTGTAATCAACTATGGTAGAAAGCTCAAACAAGCACTGATTGATACAGACAGTGTAATCAACAATGTAGAGAGCTCTAACAGGAGTTAATTATCATTATTTGTGTGTTTTGTAAAGCGCGCAGCTACCCCAATGGGGTGTCCCGGCGCTAATAGAACAGGCAGTAGATGGGCGCAGACAGGTGCTTAAGAACCAAAGAGGAAGGTTTTGAGAGATTTGCGAAACTCAAGGTCAGACCGGCTCAAGCGGAGGGACAACGGAAGCTTATTCCAACGCTGTGAGGCACAGGATTCAAAAGTTTTACCTCCCATTCGGGATCTTTTGAATCTGGGACTCACAAGCAGAACTTGAGAGTTGGAACGAAGAGTTCTGGAATTACAGTAAGGACGTAAAGTGGACTTAAGGTGAGCGGGTCCTTTACCCTTCGTGGCTCGATAGGCCAGTGTCAATGCTTTGAACTCGATTCTTTTCGAGATGGGGAGCCAATGTAATTTGCGGAGGTAAGGGGATATGTGATGCCTGGGAGGAATGCCCTCCACCAGATGAGCCGCCGCATTTTGGACAGTCTGAAGCTTATGACACAGACCTGCTGTAAGGCCCAGGTATAAAGTGTTGGCATAGTCCCGATGGGAGGTTATCAGGGCATGGACTATGGTTTTGCGATTATCACCGGGCAGGTAATTTATCAGTTTTTTTATGGTTCTGATCTTTGAAAAGCAGGCTGCCGCAACTGTTTGAACCTGGGAACCGAAGGAAAGCTGGTTGTCCCATCAGACCCCTAGATTCCTCATCGAATCCTTAGGTGCAGGGGCCTCACTCAAATCTTCTGGCCACCAGAGATTAGATTCCAGAGGGGACGGCAGATTAAAAAACAAAACTTCCGTCTTTTCTGCATTTAGTCTCAAAGAGTTCCGGTCCATCCATTTTGCTATGTTCCGAAGGCATGACTTCAGGAGATCAAATGTAGTAGATGAGGGCTCATCGTGAGAAAAGAGGAGCTGAATATCATAAGCATAAGAGGTGGATTTAATACCAGGCTGTGCAATCATTCAGCTAAAGGGGTGAAATACACATTAAAAAGGAGCGGGCTCAGCGATGAGCCCTGAGGGACTCCCCATTTAAGTGGCCTAGCTAAAGAGGTGTAAGGAGGGGTATGTACCTGCTGGGTACGGTGAGATAAGAAAGAGGCAATCCACTTTAACACGGTTCCTTGAATACCTATGGCCCTCAGTCTTCTCAGAAGAATCTTGTGAGAGATGGTGTCAAATGCTGCTAAAGATCCTGCAGCACTAACACCGCCCTCGACCCTCAATCCAGTGTCCACCACACAGAGTCAGCCATTTCGATCAGGGCCGACTCTGTGCTATGGCCTGAACGTAAGCAATGCTGGAAGTCATGCAGAAGCCCCTGGGACTCTATAAAGCTGGCAAGTTGTAGATGCGCCAGCTTCTCCAAGATTTTGGCAGGGGCCGGCAGGAGGGAAATCAGCCTGTAATTGCTCGGGTTATCAGGGTCTGCATTGGGCTTTTTCAAAATAGGAACTAGACAGGCATGCTTCCAGATCTCTGGATACCTACCCAATCTCAGTGAGTTTTTCCAGATGGAGTTAAGAAAGGGGTTGAGCAGAGTAGCGAATACCTTATATTGTTTTGCTGGCCAGGGGTCCCTAGGAGACCCAGATTTGCATTTAAATAATTCCACAAGAAACACCTCTTCTGAAATGTAATGGACACAGGCAGGGTAAGCAACTATGGTAGAAAGCTCTAACAAGCATTAATGGACACAGGTAGCAACTATGGTAGAAAGCTTGAACACGCATTAATGGATACAGGAAGTGTAATCAACTATGTAGAGAGCTGTAACAGGTGTTAATGGACACAGGCAGTGTAAGCAACTGTGGTTGAAAGCTCTTACAAGCATGAATGGACACAGGCAGTGTAATCAACTATGTAGAGAGCTCAAACAGGTGTTAATGGACTCAGGTAGTGTAAGCAACTGTGCTAGAAAGCTCTAAGAAGCATTAATAGACACAGGCAGTGTGAGCAACTATGGTAGAAAGTTCTAACAAGCTTAATTGGCACAGGCAGTGTAAGCAACTGTGGTAGAAAGCGCCAACAAGAATTAATGGACACAGGCAGTGGTGTTAATGGACAGAGGCACTGTAAGCAACTATGTAGAGAGCTCTAACAGGTGTTAATGGACACAGGCAGTATAAATAACTATGGTAGAAAGCTCTGACAAACATTAATGGACACAGGCAGTGTACGCCACTATGTAGAGAGCTCTAAAATGCATTAATGGATATAGGCAGTGGAAGCAACTATGATAGAAAGCTCTAACAAGCATTAATGGACACGGGTAGTGTAATCAACTGTGTAGAGAGCTCTAACAGGTGTTAATGGACAGAGGCAGAGTAAGCAAGTATGGTAGAAAGCTCTACCAAGCATTAATGGACACAGGCAGTGTAAGCAACTATGTAGAGAGCTCTAACAGGTGTTAATGGACACTGGCATTGTAAGCAACTATCTATGGTAGACAGCTGACAGTAGTGTAAGCAAGTATGTAGAGCGCTCTAACAAGAATTAATGGACACAGGCAGTGCAAGCAACTATGTAGCGAGCTCTAACAGGTGTTAATGGACACAGGCAGTGTAAGCAACTATGTAGTGAGCTCTAACTAATGTTAATGGACACAGGCAGTGTAAGCAACTATCTGTGGTAGATAGCTCAAACAAACATTAATGGATACAGGCAGTGTTATCAACTATGCAGAGAGCACTAAAAGGTGTTAATGGACACAGGCAGTGTAAGCAACTATGGTAAAAGCTCTAACAAGCATTAATGGACACAGGCAGTGTAAGCAACTATGCAGCGAGCTCTAACAGGTGTTAATGGACACAGGCAGTGTAAGCAACTATGGTAGAAAGCTTGAACAAGCATTAAAGGACACAAGCAGTGTAAACAACTATGTAGCGAGCTCTAACAGGTGATAGGCTCACAGGCAGTGTATGCAACTATGGTAGAAATCTAGAAAAAGCATTAATGGATACAGGCAGTGTAATCAACTATGTAGAGAGCTCTAATAGGGGTTAATGGACACAAGCAGTGTAAGCAACTATGGTAGAAAGTTCTAACAAGCATCAATGGACACAGTCAGTGTAAGCAACTATGGTAGAAAGCTCTAACAAGCATTAATGGACACAGGCAGTGTAAGAATCAATGGTATAAACTTCTAACAGGAATTAATTGACACAGGCAGTGTAAGCAACTATGGTGGAAAGCTCTAACAAGCATTAATGGATACAGGCAGTGTACTCAACTATGTAGAGAGCTCTAACAGGTGTTAATGGACACAGGCAGTGTAAGCAACTATGGTAGAAAGCTCTAACAAGCATTAATGGACACAGGCAGTGTAAGCAACTATGGTGGAAAAATCTAGCAAGCATTAATGGACATGGGCAGGGTAAGAATCAATGGTATAAAGTTCTAACATGAATTAATTGACACAGGCAGTGTAATCAACTATGCAGCGAGCTATAACAGGTGTTAATGGACAGAGGCAGTGTAAGCAACTGTGGTACAAAGCTTGAACAAGCAATAAAGGACACAGGCAGTGTAAGCAACTATGTAGAGGGCGAGCTCTAACAGGTATTAATGGACACAGGAGGTGTAAGCAACTGTGGCTGAAAGTTCTAACAAGCATTAAATGACACAGGCAGTGTAATCAACTATGCAGAGAGCTCTAACAGGTGTCAATGGACACAGGCAGTGTAAGCAACTCTGGTAGAAAGCTCTTACACACATTAATGGACACACGCAGTGTAATCAACTATGTAGAGAGCTCAAACAGTTGTTAATGGACTCATTTAGTGTAATCAACTGTGCTAGAAAGCTCTAACAAGCTTTAATGGACACAGCCACTGTAATCAACTATGTAGAGGGTTCTAACAGGTGTTAATGGACACATGCAGTGTAAGCAACTATGGTAGAAAGCTCTAACAAGCGTCAATGGACACAGGTAGTGTAAGCAACTAAGATAGAAAGCTTGAACAAGCATTGATGGATACAGGAAGTGTAATCAACTATGTAGAGAGCTCTAAGAAGGTGTTAATGGACACAGGCAGTGTAAGCAACTGTGGTAGAAAGCTCTTACAAGCATTAATGGACACAGGCAGTGTAATCAACTATGTAGAGAGCTCAAACAGGTGTTAATCGACTCAGTTAGTGTAAGCAACTGTGGTAGAAAGCTCTTACAAGCATTAATGGACACAGGCAGTGTAATCAACTATGTAGAGTGTTCTAACCGGTGTTAATGGACACATGCAGTGTAAGCAACTATGGTAGAAAGCTCTAACAGGCATTAGTGGACACAGGTAGTGTAAGCAACTATGGTAGAAAGCTTGAACACGCATTAATGGATACAGGCCTTGTAATCAACTGTGTAGAGAGCTCTAACGGGTGTTAATGGACACTGGCATTGTGAGCAACTATCTATTGTAGACAGCTGACAGTAGTGTAAGCAAGTATGTAGAGAGCTCTAACAAGCATTAATGGAAACATGCAGTGGAAGCAACTATGGTAGGAAGCTCTAACAAGCGTAAATGGACACAGGCAGTGTTAGAAACTGTGGTAGAAAGCGCCAACAAGAATTAATGGACACAAGCAGTTTAATCAACTATGTATAGAGCTCTAACAGGTGTTAATGGACACACTCAGTGTAAGCAACTATGGTAGAAAGCTATAACAAGCATTAATGGACACAGTCAGTGTAAGCAACTATGCAGCAAGCTCTAACAGGTGTTAATGGACTCAGGCAGTGTTAGCAACTGTGGTAGAAAGTTTGAGGAAGCATTAAAGGACACAAGCAGTGTAAACAACTATGTAGAGAGCTCTAAAAGGTGTTAATGGAAAAAGGCACTGTAAGGAACTATGTAGAGAGCTCTAACAGGTGATAGGGGCACAGGCAGTGTATGCAACTATGGTAGAAATCTCGAAAAAGCATTAATGGATACAGGCAGTGTAATCAACTATGTAGAGAGCTCTAATAGGTGTTAATGGACACAAGCAGTATAATTAACTATGGTAGAAAGCTCTAACAAGTATCAATGGACACAGTCAGTGTTAGCAACTATGGTAGAAAGCTCTAACAAGCATTAATGGACACAGGCAGTGTAAGAATCAATGGTATAAAGTTTTACCAGGAATTAATTGACAGAGGCAGTGTAAGCAACTATGCAGCGAGCTATAACAGGTGTTAATGGACAAAGGCAATGTGAGCAACTGTGGTACAAAGCTCGAACAAGCAAAAAAGGACACAGGCCGTGTAAGCAACTATGGTGGAAAGCTCTAACAAGCATTAATGGATACAGGCAGTGTACTCAACTATGTAGAGAGCTCTAACAGGTGTTAATGGACACAAGCAGTGTAAGCAACTATGGTAGAAAGCTCTAACAAGCATTAATGGACACAGGCAGTGTAAGCAACTATGGTAGAAAGATCTAGCAAGCATTAATGGACACGGGCAGTGTAAGAATCAATGGTATAAAGTTCTAACATGAATTAATTGACAGAGGCAGTGTAAGCAACTATGCAGCGAGCTATAACAGGTGTTAATGGACAAAGGCAATGTGAGCAACTGTGGTACAAAGCTCGAACAAGCAATAAAGGACACAGGCAGTGTAAGCAACTATGTAGAGGGCGAGCTCTAACAGGTATTAATGGACACAGGAGGTGTAAGCAACTGTGGCTGAAAGCTCTTACACACATTAATGGACACACGGAGTGTAATCAACTATGTAGAGAGCTCAAACAGGTGTTAGTGGACTCATTTAGTGTAATCAACTGTGCTAGAAAGCTCTAACAAGCTTTAATGGACACAGCCAGTGTAATCAACTATGTAGAGGGTTCTAACAGGTGTTAATGGACACATGCAGTGTAAGCAACTATGGTAGAAAGCTCTAACAAGCGTCAATGAACACAGGTAGTGTAAGCAACTAAGATAGAAAGCTTGAACAAGCATTGATGGATACAGGAAGTGTAATCAACTATGTAGAGAGCTCTAAGAAGGTGTTAATGGACACAGGCAGTGTAAGCAACTGTGGTAGAAAGCTCTTACAAGCATTAATGGACACAGGCAGTGTAATCAACTATGTAGAGAGCTCAAACAGGTGTTAATCGACTCAGTTAGTGTAAGCAACTGTGGTAGAAAGCTCTTACAAGCATTAATGGACACAGGCAGTGTAATCAACTATGTAGAGTGTTCTAACCGGTGTTAATGGACACATGCAGTGTAAGCAACTATGGTAGAAAGCTCTAACAGGCATTAGTGGACACAGGTAGTGTAAGCAACTATGGTAGAAAGCTTGAACAAGCATTAATGGATACAGGCCTTGTAATCAACTGTGTAGAGAGCTCTAACGGGTGTTAATGGACACTGGCATTGTGAGCAACTATCTATTGTAGACAGCTGACAGTAGTGTAAGCAAGTATGTAGAGAGCTCTAACAAGCATTAATGGAAACATGCAGTGGAAGCAACTATGGTAGGAAGCTCTAACAAGCGTAAATGGACACAGGCAGTGTTAGCAACTGTGGTAGAAAGCGCCAACAAGAATTAATGGACACAAGCAGTTTAATCAACTATGTATAGAGCTCTAACAGGTGTTAATGGACACACTCAGTGTAAGCAACTATGGTAGAAAGCTATAACAAGCATTAATGGACACAGTCAGTGTAAGCAACTATGCAGCAAGCTCTAACAGTTGTTAATGGACTCAGGCAGTGTTAGCAACTGTGGTAGAAAGTTTGAGGAAGCATTAAAGGACACAAGCAGTGTAAACAACTATGTAGAGAGCTCTAAAAGGTGTTAATGGAAAAAGGCACTGTAAGGAACTATGTAGAGAGCTCTAACAGGTGATAGGGGCACAGGCAGTGTATGCAACTATGGTAGAAATCTCGAAAAAGCATTAATGGATACAGGCAGTGTAATCAACTATGTAGAGAGCTCTAATAGGTGTTAATGGACACAAGCAGTATAATTAACTATGGTAGAAAGCTCTAACAAGTATCAATGGACACAGTCAGTGTTAGCAACTATGGTAGAAAGCTCTAACAAGCATTAATGGACACAGGCAGTGTAAGAATCAATGGTATAAAGTTCTACCAGGAATTAATTGACAGAGGCAGTGTAAGCAACTATGCAGCGAGCTATAACAGGTGTTAATGGACAAAGGCAATGTGAGCAACTGTGGTACAAAGCTCGAACAAGCAAAAAAGGACACAGGCAGTGTAAGCAACTATGGTGGAAAGCTCTAACAAGCATTAATGGATACAGGCAGTGTACTCAACTATGTAGAGAGCTCTAACAGGTGTTAATGGACACAAGCAGTGTAAGCAACTATGGTAGAAAGCTCTAACAAGCATTAATGGACACAGGCAGTGTAAGCAACTATGGTAGAAAGATCTAGCAAGCATTAATGGACACGGGCAGTGTAAGAATCAATGGTATAAAGTTCTAACATGAATTAATTGACAGAGGCAGTGTAAGCAACTATGCAGCGAGCTATAACAGGTGTTAATGGACAAAGGCAATGTGAGCAACTGTGGTACAAAGCTCGAACAAGCAATAAAGGACACAGGCAGTGTAAGCAACTATGTAGAGGGCGAGCTCTAACAGGTATTAATGGACACAGGAGGTGTAAGCAACTGTGGCTGAAAGCTCTAACAAACATTAAATGACACAGGCAGTGTAATCAACTATGTAGAGAGCTCTAACAGGTGTTAATGGACACAGGCAGTGTAAGCAACTGTGGTAGAAAGCTCTTACTCGCATTAATGGACACAGGCAGTGTAATCAACTATGTAGAGAGCTCAAACAGGTGTCAATGGACTCATTTAGTGTAATCAACTGTGCTAGAAAGCTCTAACAAGCTTTAATGGACACAGGCAGTGTAATCAACTATGTAGAGTGTTCTAACAGGTGTTAATGGACACATGCAGTGTAAGCAACTATGGTAGAAAGCTCTAACCAGCATTAATGGACACAGGTAGTGTAAGCAACTATGGTAGACAGCTTGAACAAGCATTGATGGATACAGGAAGTGTAATCAATTATGTAGAGAGCTCTAAGAAGGTGTTAATGGACACAGGCAGTGTAAGCAACTGTGGTAGAAAGCTCTTGCAAGCATTAATGGACACAGGCAGTGTAATCAACTATGTAGAGTGTTCTAACAGGTGTTAATGGACACATGCAGTGTAAGCAACTATGGTAGAAAGCTCTAACAAGCATTAATGGACACAGGTAGTGTAAGCAAATATGGTAGAAAGCTTGAACAAGCATTAATGGATACAGGCATTGTAATCAACTATGTAGAGAGCTCTAACGGGTGTTAATGGACACTGGCATTGTGAGCAACTATCTATTGTAGACAGCTGACAGTAGTGTAAGCAAGTATGTAGAGAGCTCTAACAAGCATTAATGGAAACATGCAGTGGAAGCAACTATGGTAGGAAGCTCTAACAAGTGTAAATGGACACAGGCAGTGTAAGCAACTGTGGTAGAAAGCGCCAACAAGAATTAATGAACACAGGCTGTGTAATCAACTATGTATAGAGCTCTAACAGGTGTTAATGGACACAGTCAGTGTAAGCAACTATGGCAGAAAGCTATAACAAGCATTAATGGACACAGTCAGTGTAAGCAACTATGCAGCGCGCTCTAACAGGTGTTAATGGACACAGGCAGTGTAAGCAACTATGGTAGAACGCTTGAGGAAGCATTAAAGGACCCAAGCAGTGTAAACAACTATGTAGAGAGCTCTAAAAGGTGTTAATGGACAAAGGCAGTGTAAGGAACTATGTAGAGAGCTCTAACAGGTGATAGGGGCACAGGCAGTGTATGCAACTATGGTAGAAATCTCGAAAAAGCATTAATGGATGCAGGCAGTGTAATCAACTATGTAGAGAGCTCTAATAGGGGTTAATGGACACAAGCAGTATAATTAACTATGGTAGAAAGCTCTAACACGCATCAATGGACACAGTCAGTGTAAGCAACTATGGTAGAAAGCTCCAACAAGCATTAATGGACACAGGCAGTGTAAGAATAAATGGTATAAAGTTCTAACAGGAATTAATTGACACAGGCAGTGTAAGCAACTATGGTGGAAAGCTCTAACAAGCATTAATGGATACAGGCAGTGTACTCAACTATGTAGAGAGCTCTAACAGGTGTTAATGGACACAGGCAGTGTAAGCAACTATGGTAGAAAGCTCTAACAAGCATTAATGGACACAGGCAGTGTAAGCAACTATGGTAGAAAGATCTAGCAAGCATTAATGGACACGGGCAGTGTAGGAATCAATGGTATAAAGTTCTAACAGGAATTAATTGACAGAGGCAATGTAAGCAACTATGCAGCGAGCTATAACAGGTGTTAATGGACAAAGGCAGTGTAAGCAACTGTGGTACAAAGCTCGAACAAGCAATAAAGGACACAGGCAGTGTAAGCAACTATGTAGAGGGCGAGCTCTAACAGGTGTTAATGGACACAGGAGGTGTAAGCAACTGTGGCTGAAAGCTCTAACAAGCAATAAATGACACAGGCAGTGTAATCAACGATGTAAAGAGCTCTAACAGGTGTTAATGGACACAGGCAGTGTAAGCAACGGTGGTAGAAAGCTCTTACACACATTAATGGACACAGGTAGTGTAATCAACTATGCAGAGAGCTCAAACAGGTGTTAATGGACTCATTTAGTGTAATCAACTGTGATAGAAAGCTCTAACAAGCTTTAATGGACACATGCAGTGTAATCAACTATGTAGAGTGCTCTAAAAGGTGTTAATGGATACATGCAGTGTAAGCAACTATGGTAGAAACTCTAACAAGCATTAATGGACACAGGTAGTGTAAGCAACTATGGTAGAAATCTTGAACATGCATTAATGGATACAGGAAGTGTAATCAACTATGTAGAGAGCTCTAACATGTGTTAATGGACACAGGCAGTATAAGCAACTGTGGTAGAAAGCTCTTACAAGCATTAATGGACACAGGCAGTGTAATCAACTATGTAGAGAGCTCAAACAGGCAGGTGTTAATGGACTCAGTTAGTGTAAGCAACTTTGCTAGAAAGCTCTAACAAGCATTAATGGACACAGGCAGTGTAATCAACTATGTAGAGTGCTCTAACAGGTATTAATGGACACATGCAGTGTAAGCAACTATGGGAGAAATCTCTAACAAGCATTAATGGACACAGTTAGTGTAAGCAACTATGATAGAAAGCTTGAACAAGCATTAATGGATACAGGCAGTGTAAGAAACTGTGGTAGAAAGCTCGAACAAGCATAACAGGACACAGGCATTGTAATCAACTATGTAAAGAGCTCTAAAAGGTGTTAATGGACACAGGCAGTGTAAACAACTGTGATAGAAAGCTCTAACATGCATTAATGGACACAAGTAGTGTAAGAATCAATGGTATCAAGTTCTAACACACATAAATGGACACAGGCAGTGTAAGCAACTAGGTAGTGAGCTCTAACAAGCACGAATAGAAACAGGCAGTGTAAGCAACTATGGAAGAAAGCGCTAACAAGCGTAAATGAATACAGGCAGTGTACGCAACTATGGTAGAAAGCTCTAACAAGAGTTAAAAGACACAGGCAGTGTAAGCAACTATGGTAGAAAGTTCAAACAAGCATTAATGGATACAGGCAGTGTAATAATCAATGGTATAAAGTTCTAAAAGAAATTAATTGACACCGGCAGTGTAAGCAACTATGCAGCGAGCTCTGACGGGTGTTAATGCACACAGGCATTGTAGGCAACTATGGTAGAAAGCTTGAACAAGCATTAAAGGACACAAGCAGTGTAACCAACTTTATAGAGAGCTCTAAAAGTTGTGAATGGACACAGGCAGTTTAAGCAATGATGGTAGAACGCTCGAACAAGCATTACAGGACACAGGCAGTGTAATCAACTATGGTAGAAAGCTCAAACAAGCACTGATTGATACAGACAGTGTAATCAACAATGTAGAGAGCTCTAACAGGAGTTAATTATCATTATTTGTGTGTTTTGTAAAGCGCGCAGCTACCCCAATGGGGTGTCCCGGCGCTAATAGAACAGGCAATAGATGGGCGCAGACAGGTGCTTAGGAACCAAAGAGGAAGGTTTTGAGAGATTTGCGAAACTCAAGCTCAGACCGGCTCAAGCGGAGGGACAACGGAAGCTTATTCCAACGCTGTGAGGCACAGGCTTCAAAAGTTTTACCTCCCATTCGGGATCTTTTGAATCTGGGACTCACAAGCAGAACTTGAGAGTTGGAATGAAGAGTTCTGGAATTACAGTAAGGACGTAAAGTGGACTTAAGGTGAACGGGTCCTTTACCCTTCGTGGCTCGATAGGCCACTGTCAATGCTTTGAACTCGATTCTTTTCGAGATGGCGAGCCAATGGAATTTGCGGAGGTAAGGGGATATGTGATGCCTGGGAGGAATGCCCTCCACCAGACGAGCCGCCGCATTTTGGACAGTCTGAAGCTTATGACACAGACCTGCTGTAAGGCCCAGGAATAAAGCGTTGGCATAGTCCAGATGGGAGGTTATCAGGGCATGGACTATGGTTTTGCGATTATCACCGGGCAGATAATTTATCAATTTTTTTATGGTTCTGATCTTTGAAAAGCAGGCTGCCGCAACTGTTTGAACCTGGGAACTGAAGGAAAGCTGGTTATCCCATCGGACCCCTATATTCCTGATCGAATCCTTAGGTGCAGAGGCCTCACTCAAATCTTCCGGCCACCAGAGATTAGATTCCAGAGGGGACGGCAGATTAAAAAACAAAACTTCCGTCTTTCCTGCATTTAGTCTCAAAGAGTTCCGGTCCATCCATTTTTCTATGTTCCGAAGGCATGACTTCAGGAGATCAAATGTAGTTGATGAGGGCTCATCGTGAGAAAAGAGGAGCTGAATATCATCAGCGTAAGAGGTGGATTTAATACCAGCCTGTGCAATCATTCAGCTAAAGGGGTGAAATACACATTAAAAAGGAGCGGGCTCAGCGATGAGCCCTGAGGGACTCCCCATTTAAGTGGCCTAGCTAAAGAGGTGTAGGGAGGGGTATGTACCTGCTGGGTACGGTTAGATAAGAAAGAGGCAATCCACTTCAACACGGTTCCCTGAATACCTATGGCCCTCAGTCTTCTCAGAAGAATCTTGTGAGAGATGGTGTCAAATGCTGCTAAAGATCCAGCAGCACTAACACCGCCCTCGACCCTCGATCTAGTGTCCACTGCACAGAGTCAGCCATTTCTATCAGGGCCGACTCTGTGCTATGACCTGAACGTAAGCCATGCTGGGAGTCATACAGAAGCCCCTGGGACTCTATAAAGCTGGCAAGTTGTAGATGCACCAGTTTCTCCAAGATTTTGGCAGGGGCCGGCAAGAGGGAAATCAGCCTGTAATTGCTCGGGTTATCAGGGTCCGCATTGGGCTTTTTCAAAATAGGAACTAGACAGGCATGCTTCCAGATCTCCTGATACCTACCCAATCTCAGTGAGTTGTTCCAGATGAAGTTAAGAAAGGGGTTGAGAAGAGTAGTGTATACATTATATTGTTTTGCTGGCCAGGGGTCCCTAGGAGACCCAGATTTGCATTTAAATAATTCCACAAGAGACACCTCTTCTGAAATTTAATGGACACAGGCAGGTTAAGCAACTATGGTAGAAAGCTCTAACAAGCATTAATGGACACAAGCAGTGTAATCAACTATGTAGAGAGCTCTAACAGGTATTAATGGACGCAGGCAGTGTAAGCAGCTGTGGTAGAAA
Source organism: Lissotriton helveticus (assembly GCF_964261635.1). Classification (NCBI taxonomy): domain Eukaryota; kingdom Metazoa; phylum Chordata; class Amphibia; order Caudata; family Salamandridae; genus Lissotriton; species Lissotriton helveticus. Next base: position 55,904,291 of record NC_136063.1, read on the forward strand.
CTCTAACAAGCATTAATGGACACAAGCAGTGTAAGCAACTATGTAGTGAGCTCTAACTGTTGTTATTGGACACAGGCAGTGTAAGCAACTATGGTTGAAATCTCAAAAAGCATTAATGAATACAAGCAGTGAAATCAGCTATATAGAATGCTCTAATAGGTTTTAATGGACACGGGCAGTGTAAGCAACAATGGTAGAAAACTCTAACAGGCATTAATGAACACAGGTAGTGTAAGCAACTACAGTAGAAAGCTCAAACAAGCATTAATAGTTACAGGAAGTGTAATCAACTATGTAGAGTGCTCTAACAGGTGTTAATGGACACAGGAAGTGTAAGCAAGTATGGTAGAAATATCTAGCAAGCATTAATGGACACAGGCAGTGTAAGAATCAATGGTATGAAGTTCTAACAGGAATTAATTCACACAGGTAGTGTAAGCAACTATGCAGCGAGCTCTAACATGTATTAATGGACACAGGCAGTCTAAGCAAATATTGTTGAATGCTCAAACAAGCATTACAGGACACAGGCATTGTAAGCAACTATGTAAAGAGCTCTAAAAGGTGTTAATGGACACAGGCAGTGTAAGCAACTGTGGTAGAAAGCTCTAACAAGCATTAATGGACACAGATAGTGTAAGAATCAATGGTATAAAGTTCGAACAGGAATTAATTGACACAGGGAGTGTAAGCAAATATGCAGCGAGCTCTAACAGGTGTTAATGGACACAGGCAATGTAAGCAACTGTGTTAGATAGCTCGAACAAGCAATAAAGGACACAGGAGTGTACGCAACTATGTAGAGAGCTCAAACAGGTGTTAATGGACACAGGCCGTGTAAGCAACTATGTCGAGATCTCAAAAAGGTGTTAGTGGACACAGGCAGTGTAAGCAACTATGGTAGAAATCTCTAACAAGCATTAATGGACACAGGTAGTGTACGAATCAATGGTATAAAGTTCTAACAGGAATTAATTGACACAGGCAGTGTAAGCAAATATGTAGCGAGCTCTAACAGGTGTTAATGGACACAGTCAGTGTAAGCAACTATGTAGCGAGCTCTAACAGGTGTTGATGGGGTATACACCCGTTACAACGGATCTTTTACTCCGCAGACCCATTACAACGCAACCATTACTCCGCATACCATTACAACGCATTGCGCTGGGGGGCGCTCTAGGATAGGTAATAAGTATAATTTACTATCCAACACCTTCCCTAGGGTCCACGGGGACTGGAGTTAGAATAGTAAATTATACTTACCACTATCCAGCGCCCCAAGGCGCTATGCGTTGTAACGGTATGCGGTGTAAAAGTCGCGTTGTAATGGTCTGCGGAGTAAAAGTATGCGTTATAACGTCATACATCCGTTGATGGGCACAGGCAGTGCAGGCCTCTATGGTAGATATCTCAAGCTAGCATTATTGGATACAGGCAGTGTAATAACCTATGTAGAGAGCTCTAAAATGTGTTAATGGACACAGGCAGTGTAAGCAACTATGGGAGAAAGCTTTATTGAGCATTAATGGGCGCAGGTAGTGTAATCAACTATGGTAGAAAGCTCCAAAAAGCATTAATGGATACAGGCAGTGTAATTAACTATGTAGAGAGCTCAAACAGGTGTTAATGGACACAGGCAGTGTAAGCAACTATGTTAGAAAGCTCTAACAAGCATTAATGGACACAGACAGTGTAAGAAACTATGGTAGAAAGATCAAACAAGCATTAATGGATACAAGCAGTGTAATCAAATATGTATGGAGAGCTCTAACAGGTGTTAAAATGCACAGGCAGTGTAATCAACTATGTAGAGAGCTCTAACAGGTGTTAATGGACACAGGCAGTGTAAACAACTATGGTAGAAAGCTCTAACAAGTATTGATGAACTCAGGCAGTGTAATCAACTACGTAGAGAGAGCTCTAACTGGTGTTAATGGACACAGGCAGTGTAAGAATCAATGATAAAAAGTTTTAACAGGAATTAATTGGCACAGGCATTGTAAGGAGCTATGCTGCAAGCTCTAACAGGTGTTAATGGACACAGGCAGTCTAAGCAACTATGGTAGAAAGCTTGAGGAATACCGGGTGTTTACCCTCCCCCGGTAAGTACATTGGTGGCACGTCGGCCCACATCTCCAGCAACATACTCATATTTTTTTCACCACCCATGGGAAATATGCACAGGTCTCTCTCATTGATGGTCAGCACCGACATACACTTTTAGACACACCTCCCGCCACAAGTTCTAGAATTGCGAACTTTAGAGCTGGGGAGCTACGTTCGAATCTCGGCATCAGCTCAACATCCTGTGATTCTAGGCAAATTGCGTTGTCTCCCCGTGCCTACCACAAATGAATGTATTCTACAGTAATGGATTAATGGATACAGGCAGTCTAATCAACTATGTAGAGAGCTCTAACAGGTGTTAATGGACGCAGGCAGTGTAAGTAGCTATGGTAGACTGCTCTAGCAAAGATTAATGTACACAAGCAGTGTAATCAAATATGTAGAGAGCTCTAGCAGGTGTTAATGGACGCAGGCAGTGTAAGCAACTGTGGTAGAAACTCTAACAAGCATTAATGGACACAGGGAGTTTAATCCATTATGTATAGAGCTCTAACAGGTGTTAATGGACACAGGCAGTGTAAGCAACTTTGGTAGAAAGCTCTAACAAGCATTTATGAACACAGGTAGTGTAAGCAACTACGTTAGAAAGCTCGAACAAGCATTAATAGATACAAAAGTGTAATCAACTATGTAGAGAGCTCTAACAGGTGTTAATTGAACCAGGCTGTGTAAGCAACTATGGAAGAAAGATCTAGAAAGCATTAAAGGACACAGGCAGTGTAAGAATCAATGGTATAAAGTTCTAACAGGAATTAAGCAGTGGAAGCAAATATTGTAGAAAGCTCAAACAAGCATTAAAGGGAACAGGCATTGTAAGCAACTATGTAAAGAGCTCTAAAAGGTGTTAAAGGACACAGGCAGTGTAAGCAACTATAACGAGATCTCTAAAAGGTGTTAATGGACACAGGCAGTGTAAGCAACTATGGTGGAAATCTCTAACAATCATTAATGGACACAGGTAGTGTACGAATCAATGGTATAAAGTTCTAACAGGAATTAATTGACACAGGCAGTGCAGGCAACTATGGTAGATAGCTCAAGCAAGCATTATTGGATACAGACAGTGTAATAACCTATGTAGAGAACTCTAAAACGTGTTAATGGACACAGGCAGTGTAAGCAACTATGGTAGAAAGCTCTAACAAGCATTAATGGACACAGGTAGTGTAAGCAACTATGGTAAAAAGCTCTAACCAGCATTAATGGACACAGGCAGTGTAATCAACTATGTAGAGAGCTCTAACAAGCATTAATGGACACAGGTAGTGTAATCAACTATGGTAGAAAGCTTGAACAAGCAGTAATGGATACCGGCAGTGTAATCAACTATGTAGAGAGCTCTAACAGGTGTTAATGGACACTGGCAGTGTAGGCAACTATGTTAGAAAGCTCTAACAAGTATTATTGAACACAGGCAGTGTAATCAACTACGTAGAGAGAGCTCTAGCATGTGTTAATGGACACAGGCAGTGCAAGCAACTATGGTAGAGAGCTCCAACAAGCATTAATGGACACAGGCAGTGTAAGAATCAATGGTATACAGCTTGAATTGGCATTAAAGGACACAAGCAGTGTAAACAACTATGTAGAAAGCTCTAAAAGGTGTTAATGGACACAGTCAATGTAAGCCAGTCAGTCAGTCAAAAAGCTTTATTATCGGCAAAAAAAGCCATAAAAGCGACATAAAATACAGTGTGTAACTAATTAATGACATACCCAGTTAGTAAGTTAATATAAATACAGGATAAAACTTGATGATAAAACCATTGCAGCAAACAAAAAAATTAAAATAAAATCAATGATGTTAAAATGTACATATTGAGAATTAGACAATCCTCGCCTGTTTCTTACTTTGGCTAATTGCTGGTGAATTGCTTTCAGTGTCCACAGTCTCAGAAATGCGAATTTTTAATCTTCGCACTTCTAGAACACCACTTTGATAACAGAAACCTAGAGGTCACAAATACAATCAAGGGAGAGGTAACAGATTTTAATATTCTATAAACCTCCCTATAATCTCTAAAGCCCATGTTCTTCCAAAGTTGAATAATCCATTTAGCTCTTGTTTTAGAGCATAAAGGGCAGAAGAGAAGAACATGCAAATCTGTCTCATCGCCATTATCACTCCCTGGCCAGGCCCGAGGCGTAATAGCTGCACTAGACCATTTGTTGGTAACTAACCTAACTGTCAGTGTACCATGCCTAAATTGGACATAAAGTTTCTTTGCAAGAAAGGGCTGGATGTCATCCAGGAACAGCTCGAAGTGACAATTGGCCTTGACCTCCAGAAATTGCCTGCTCAATGGTCCTAACGCTGTATTCTGAGCTAACGCACCCGTTTGGTACTGTTTGAGTAAGTTAGCTAAAGATTTCTTAGAAATCAAAGGGCTTGTTTGTTCTGGTAGGAGCCAAATATCTGCCCTACCCAGTGCATAACAGAGCTGTTTCACGTGCACTATCCAAGGAATCTTCCCCACATCCCTTATAGCCAAAATGTCCCTCAGATCCTCTCTGTAGCTAATTAACTCTGGGGTGCTCCATAGCCAGCTCCAGTATAACATGGGGTGATTAGTAATAATATCCTGGATTGTGACCAGTCCCAGGTCTAAGCGTAGTGGGATCAAGGGGGTGCTCTGTGGAGTCTTAATAAACGCCTTATGAAGCTAATCTCTGTGAGAGATAAGGAAGTAGCTCTAGCGTGACCCCACAGCTCTACTCCATAGAGTGTGCTCCCCCTCGCCTGAGATCTATAGATTTCTACTGGGGGGCCCAATATCTTATGTGAGCAGTTATTATGAACCTTTAAGATTCCACTAGAGGCTTGGGCCACTTTCAGATTGGCTTTGGCCTTGTGGGGCCCCCACTCCATCCTATCATTCAAAGTTACCCCCAAATATTCAAAGGTGGACGCTCTTTCCAACATTGAGCCTTTCATATGGGGGTGCGGACAATTGGCAGATCTTGTTCAAAAGACCATATATTTGGTTTTGGATAGATTAATCTCCAAGTTTCTAGTCTTACAAAAAGAGCAAAACGCCTCTAAAGTTCGCTGGATACCCATAGAAGATTTAGATAACAAAAGCGTGTCATCAGCGAACATTAGGGCTGGAATCTTACGCTTAGCTCATCTAGAGCATTTAAACTAGGAGAATCAAGAACCTTCTCACCCAAAAGATGGTATATCAGGCCGCCAAGGAACAGCGAGAAAAGAGTGGGGGCCAACACACACCCCTGCCTGACCCCCATTTCCACTGGGAAGGGCGCAGAAAGTTCCCCATTCCTCTGGTACCTTACTCTCGCAAAAGTGCCCAGGTGTAAGAGTTTTAATAACTGGCAAAGGTACATAGGGGCTCCCATATCTATCAATAAGGCCCAGAGCTTGTCCCTCTGGACCAAATCGAACGCAGATCAAAGATTTACGAAAATTAAATACAAGATACCGCCCCCCATTACCACCGTCTTCCAGTATACTAGTTGGAGTCTAAACAGTTGGTCGATGGTGGAAACCTTGTCCCGAAAACCCGGCGGTAGAGAAGTGAGGATCTGATGTTCTTCGATCCAACACTGAAGCCTACTTAATAAAAAGCGGGCAAACAGTTTCTGGAGGATCTGATGTTCTTCGATCCAACACTGAAGCCTACTTAATAAAAAGCGGGCAAACAGTTTCTGGAGGACGCCAATTAAACTAATGGGGCGGTAGTTTGCCGGATCAAGAGGGGAGCCCTTTTTGAAGACGGGAATAATCTCCGCGCCCAACCATGTGAGGGGGATCTCCTTGCCATGGAGGATAGCATTAAAGAAGAGCCAAATGTAAGGCGCCCAAACCTTCTGCGCACCAAGGAACAGGTCTCCGGCAATCCTATCCAATCCCGGAGCCTTCCCCAAAGATAGGCTCCTCAGTGCCGACTGAATTTCCATCATGGTGCAAGGTGGACAATCGTTAACATTTACCCCACGACAACCTGGTGCAGTCAATCCATTCATTGGGGGAGAGGAATCAGCAACAGTTGGAGTATCACTTTGAACATACACATTTTTAAAATGTGATATCCAAACCTCTTCGCTCAGATTAGGGGTTAAAGCTGGAGGTCCTTCAACCGAACCTGTTCTAACTAAATTCCAGAAAGCCCTATAATCACGTCCATCCAGTGCTCCCTTAATGTTTACCCATCTTGTGGCCTCCCACTCCGACTTAGACTCTGCAATTATGTTCTTATAGTTGAGCCTAGCTGTCCTAATACTTACAGGAGTTCCATTTTTAACTTCCCATAGAAGCGCACTTTTAGCCAGCCTACATACTTTGGTATACCAATGACCCATATTGTTTGGCCGCAGCTTTTTATAACAGTAGTGTAAAAGTAGGTTGCCAATAGGGTAGTTAAATTAATATGGATAGTGCAGAGAGCAGAAAAGTATGAGTGCTCAAGGTTATCTGCCGAAAGGTCAAAGGCTTACCCAAGGAGACGTTCGGCATTAAGGTGTACGTCAGCTATCTTATCTTGTACTATCACAAAATTTGCCCATCTAATAAGTCTGCCTCCAGCAGCTAAGATTAAGTTTGTAGCAGGTGGGCACTCCATCTCACCCTGACTTTGGGAATATCCCAACGTGTATTTTAATTCTAGTGACAGGAGATTGTGATCACTGTCTATTCTTTTAATCACACTGAAACTCTTTAAGTGGGACCAAAATTCTACATTGGCAATTAAATGGTCAATGGTTGGGCCTTTCCCCATTCTATTATAAGTGGTATTACCAGGAACGTCAGGATGGAATCTGCCATTGCAGGCTGTAAGGGAATGAAATATAGTGAGCTTATTTAACTGTAGGGCTAGTGGCGACCAACGCTTTGCTGGATACAAGGAGCATTCCTGTATGGACCAAACAGAGTCCTCATCTTGTGTAATGGGCGAAATTCCTGTTAGAGGCTCAAAATGACAATTAAAATCGCCACCCACAATTCTGTGCATAGGCGAATGAAATAAGGTAAGGAGCTCATCTAGAGCATTTAAAGTGGGAGATACCTCATTAAGAGGGATAGCGCGCGAATAGACATTAAAAATAGCCACTCTCCTACCATCCGGAAATTCAAGAAGGGTACATAGAATATCCGGTGTGTGAGAATCTATTACCTTCACTAAGCAACCCAAGTGGGTGCCAACCCACGTGCACAGGCCCCCGTCTGGTCTCCCTCTTACTCCCTGCTGGGCTGGGGTGTGGAAAGATGCAAATCCCACCCTATTGGGTACTGTTAATGCTCATGTTTCTTGGAACAAACAAAGGTCATACTGGTCCAGAAGCTCTCCCCAATCTGGGAGAGCTAGTTTAGAAAAAATACCAGCAACGTTCCAAGACCCAATCAATGTGTTATGTAGCTCTTCCCTAGGGGGAGTAATTACGGGGGATAAGGCCGTGTTGGGTAAGAGCACTCTAACCGAATTACTGGGATAGTCCATGTAATCAAAAGGACTATGGGCTATACTATTTAGGCTCAGTGGTGATCCATCTTCATGAGTCTCTAATCTAATGACGGGAGTCCCACCCTCTGTCCTCTGGCTCTCTTTCAAGGGGAGACCTGCTTCTGGAGAATCTGCTTTGTCCGACCTGGAAAGGGGAGGTAGTCAATCCACATAATCCAGGGCGCTAAAACGGTTTGCGACAGGAAGATTAAAGACTCCGGCCTGGTCTTCGAGGGGGGGTCGGTTTAAATCAAAACCACCGGGTGCTATCTCCCGCGGGTAGAAATATCCCAAGGGTAAAGGAGAAATTGCGCCGGAGTTTTGGGGTTACCCCAATCTAGAATGTGGTTTACCGCTCTGGGATCCCTAAAGTTAACTACCACGCAGTCCCGACTAATGTCTTTAGATTTGGTCCCCAGCCACCTTACTCTCCTGAAAAATAGTATTTCCCCTTGGCCCAGACCCATTAGGGGACGATTCTTATTTAACCAAAAAGTGGTTTTATTCTTAAGCTCATGAAACGTTTCACCTCGATCTGAGGGAAATGGGGGAACTCCTGTTAATATGACTACATACGGAGTGGCCGCAGGGGGGAGCTGTAAACAGGGTAAGGACTGATGTGTTTCCTTAGATGACAAATTGGAAGCTATTTTGTATGGGCCCAAGGACTGGCCTGCGTTATTCGTATTAGCATCATGTACATTTATGGCTCGGGGACCGGGCAGCCGTTAGTAAGAGCTGCCCTACATGGGGTAACAGACCCAGGGGGGCTTTTCACGATGGTTAACTTTGGGCTAGTCGCCTGTTCCACTATGAAAGTCGAGCTTGCACTGTGGGTACTATTACCGGTCATAACACTTTGTTTAGCCTGCATAATGGGATTCGAGTTTACCTCCACTAGAGCCTCTTAGTAGAGGCAGATGTCTGCCTCCCCTCCTTGCTATTTAGCAAGGAGACAACCTTATCAATTCGACTCAACAGATTTTTAAAGTGAGATTTGATAAGCTGCTATATCTGTGTTTGAAAATCTATCAGAAGGTGAGTAGCCCAAACCGGGGGGGCAGGGATGGCGTTAGCAGAGACAATCTCTGGCTGAGGATCCTCTAGTTCTATTGGGGGAGCCGATGCTGGTTTCTTTTTTGCTGGCTTAACTTTCCTCGTTCTAACTTGGCGCTTGAAGACCTTGTTACCTGCTTTCAAAGGTTTATCGAGGAGGGGGCAGACAGCACTCCGCCTCCCAGCACTGCTCACGCTCTCGCCGATTTCACACAAGGTAATGCCTCAAGCACCCACGGGGAGAGAAGGAGTCCAGCGTTTTTATTCTCCTTCAAAGCGCCTCCCCCAGAAATGACTCACAGGTGAGCGAGTCAAGATGCACCATGGGAGTTGATGTCCTTGAACCTGCGTATGGAGCCGTCAAATAATCAGCGTCCAAAGGGGGGGCAGACAGCACTCCGTAACCCGGCACTGCTCACACTCTCGCCGATTTCACACCAGGTAATGCCTCTAAGCAAATATGGAAGAAAGCGCTAATAAGCGTAAATGAACACAGGCAGGGTGTTAATGGACACAGGCAGTGTAAACAAATGTGGTAGAAAGCTCTAACAGGAATTAATTAACAGAGGCAGTGTAAGCAACTTTGTAGAGCGCTCTAACAAGCATTGATGGACACAGGCAGTCTAATCATCAATAACAGAAAGCTCTACCAAGCAATAATGGGCATCAGCAGTGTAAGAATCAATGGTATAAAGTTCTAACAGGCACTAATTGACACAGGGAGTATAAGCATCGATGTAAAGAGCTTTAACAGGTGTTAATGGACACAGGCAGGGTAAGCAACTATGGTAGAAAGCTCAACAAGTATTAATGGACACAGGCAGTGTAAGCAACTATGTAGAGTGTTCCAACAAACATTAATGGACACATGCAGTCTAAACAATTATGGTAGAAAGCTCTAACATGCATTAATGGACACAGGCAGTTTAATCAACTATGTAGAGAGCTCTACAAGGTGTTAATGGACACAGGCAGTGTAAGCAACAATGGTAGAAAGCTCTAACAAGCATTGATGGGCATCAGCAGTGTAATAATCACTGATATGCTATGTTATGGCAATTTAAATAGCGCTCAGCTGCCCCAGCGAAGGGGCATCCAGGCACTTGAAGCAGAGATACAGCTGTGGAGGCCAGTAAGACGGATACCCAAAGAGGAGAAGTTATTTTCTGGTAGGGAAAATATGAGTCTTAACTGCCTTCCTGAATGACCGTAGGTCATCCAGTGCTCTGATGTGGATCGGAAGTGAATTCCACAATTTTGTTGCTAGGTAGCGGAAGGAACGACCCCCTGCTCTTCAGCGTTTAATACAGGGCACCATGACCAAGTGCTGTCCCATGGAGCGCAAAAGGCGAGTCGGTACGTATGGATTTAGCAGGTTGTCAACAATTCTAGGAGTGGATAACTTCAGAATTTTAAAGGACAGACACAGCGTCTTAAATTGAATTCTTTGTGCCACCGGGAGCCAATGAAGTATTCGGATGGTTTTGGTGGCAGAGCAGAACCTAGGAAGGCCGATTAAGGCCATTGCAGCTGCGTTCTGGATAGTTTCGGCTTGATTAGCCCCCAAAAGTAGGGAGCTAGCGTAATCCAGACGAGAAAGAATGGTGGACTGAATTATTAGCTGCCTGGTGGATGCATCAAAAATGTATATAAAGTTGTAACAGAAATTAATCAACACAGGCAGTGTAAGCAACTATGTAGAGAGCTCTAACACGCATTAATGGACACAGGCAGTGTGATCATCAATAACAAAAAGCTCTAACAAGGGAAAATGGACACCACAGTGTCAGAATCAATGGTATAAAGTTGTAACAGGAATTAATTGACACAGGCAGTGTAAGCAACTTTGTAGAGCGCTCTAACAAGCATTGATGGACACAGGCAGTGTAATCATCAATAACAGAAAGCTCTAACAAGCATTAATGGGCAGCAGCAGTGTAAGAATCAATGGTATGAAGTTCTAACAGGTGTTAATGGACACAGGCAGTGTAAGCAACTATGTAAAGAGCTTTAAACGGTGTTAATGGACACAGGCAGTGTAAGCAACTATGGTAGAAAGCTCGAACAAGCATTAATGGATGCAGGCAGTGTAAGCAACAATGTAAAGAGGTCTAACAAGCATTAATGGACACAGACAGTGTAAGCAAATGTGGTAAAAAAGCACTAGCAAACATTAATGGACACATGCATTGTAAGCAGCTATGTAGAGTGCTCAAACAAACATTAATGGACACATACAGTGTAAGCAATTACGGTAGAACTCTCTAACAAGCATTAATGGACACAGGCAGTGTAAGCAACTATGTAAAGAGCTCTAACAGGCATTATTGGACACAGGGAGTGTAATCATCAATTACAGAAAGCTCTCTCAAGCATTAATGGGCACCAGCAGTGTAAGAATTAATGGTATAAAGATCTAACAGGAATGATTTGACACAGACAGTGTAAGCAACTATGTAGTGAGCTCAAACAGGTGTTATGTGACACAGGCAGTATAATCATCAATATCAGAAAGCTCTAACAAGCATTAATGGGCATAGGCAGTGTAAGAATCAATAGTATAAAGTTCTAACAGGAACTAATTGACACAGGCAGTGTAAGCAACTTTGTAGAGCGCTCTAACAAGCATTGATGGACACAGGCAGTGTAATCATCAATAACAGAAAGCTCTAACAAGCATTAATGGGCAGCAGCAGTGTAAGAATCAATGGTATGAAGTTCTAACAGGTGTTAATGGACACAGGCAGTGTAAGCAACTATGTAAAGAGCTTTAAACGGTGTTAATGGACATAGGCAGTGTAAGCAACTGTGGTAGAAAGCTCTAACAAGCATTAATGGATATAGGCAGTGTAATCAACTATGTAGAGAGCTCGAACAAGTGTTAATGGACACAGTCCGTGTAAACACCTATGGTAGGAAGCTCTATCAAGCATTAATGGACACAGGCAATGTAATCAACTATGTAGAGAGCTCTAAAAGGAGTTAATGGGCACAGGCAGTTTCATCCAGCAGCAGGAGGTCAGACTCGTGTCTGTGGCAGCAGCATCCATTTTGTGAGGCTGAGGTTCTGTTTAACTTTAACCGGGTAAAGCAGTAACTACATGTCTTCTCCCTCTAGAAGGGTTGAATGCTACCCCTGCCCCCAGAACTGGTGGGGGGGGTAGTATTCCAAAGTGTTTGATACCTTACACAACATGTTTTGATAAAGCCAAACCAAAGTTACCATTAACCGCGAGGATTATAATGCACTTAAGAGTATATGGTATGGCTATATCATAGAACAGCTGTAATGAGATGGTTCTGAAAGCTGCAGAGGGGCTCAGCTCATGCTCGGACACCCTCTCACATAAAACCAAGGACTCTGCCTCCAGGATTGTCGAGGCCTACCATAGGAGTGACTTATAGGTGCATATGTGTCTATATATATATATTGTAGATATAGATATACTATGTCTAAGTAAGGGGTGATTACACCACCTTACCCAAGCTGAGTGATCAGCCTGTGGTGTCAGTTTGGATGGCCAGCCAGGGGTGGCATAGGCCTTGGAGGCACCTATGCCCTGTGTACCTATGGTACACTATACAGGGGCTCACAAAGGTGACCCAAAACCCAATCAGGTATGTACCTAAAGTACATGGAGCCCATTTTATAGAGAAAGCAGATAGCCTTGAGCCCTGTGTCGTAGCAGGCCTCAGCCAGACCCGCTAGTGCAAGGGGTTCGCCCTTCTCTGCACGAAGTCCTCAGACCAATAGAAAGAAGTTGGCACAGAAACTGGAATAGAAAATGTAACATTTATTACTCCTCATGAGGTGGTGCTGTGGTTCAAACAGTACCCTTCGGTATTGCAAGAAGTAGCACCCGAGCCAAGAAAGCATGGTTTATTTTTACCCGCACAGGGGCTCAAAAGAAGGCGGTTCAAAGCACAAGAGCATGATTTATGTACATATAAGGTAATATCGAAAGGCACAATCGATCAGTGGGAGGAGCTAACAGTCTTGGGGGCTTGACAAACACATTCCTATCTGGGACTAATTACTAACAGATGTAAACCCTAACGGACAGTGGCGAAGTGGGGGATGCTAAATATAGCTTGTTGCTGGGCAAATTCAAGCACCATGAACAGGAAGATAGGACAAAGCACATAGTCGACACGAGGCAGCATGTAGCAAACAAGATGGCTACCATGAATATAAAATGGATTCCGCTAAATGTCAAGATAACGGCTAAAACTGAGATGTCTTCTGCTAATGCTCAATCTAATCGCAGTCAAATTACAACACCTGAATAGCAGGATCCCAGGCCAACTAAGTCGAAAACCAGCAAAACACTAAGCAAAAAGTTGGGGTAACCATATAGTCAGATATCCACCTTCCTACACAACCCCCCCAAACAAAAGGAGATAAGGCTATCCTTGTCCAGTTAAGCCTATATTGCCTAAGTGGCCATACATTGAAGTACCTACACTAGCATGGGTACCCCCTGTTTCATGGTCCACTAAGTAATCCCTCACCCTAAGGGTATCAGAGGGTCTCCACCATAGGGAATCTCTACCTGTGATGTGTTTTGGCAAAGTAAAAGGCTGGTGTTGGGGTGGAGTACTGAAGTGAGGCTCCACCAAGGTTGGGCTCAGCTTCCTTCAATCACTATCCACCATGTATGGCTTTCTTTCCATGACTGAGTTGCACTATGCTCTCAAGGTCAACCTCTGGCTGCCTACAGCTGGAGGCTGGGTCCCTTTGGTTGGACTACTGGAGGGACAGGTCAGATGTGGGGCCCCTGGGTCCCAGGTTTGCCTGTGCCCAACAGAGTTCATATGGGGAAGGTTCCTACACAAGGGTAAGGGAGATCCCTCAAAGGGTTGAGGAATTTTCACCTGGCTAGGGCTGCTAGACTGGGTGCCCCTAATCTGCTGATGTGGGGTTCCTCTGGACAGGAGGCCCTTTGGGGTCCACTGGTCTCCCTGACATCTACAGCCCTGGGCTGACTGAGGCAGGGTAGAGAGGGGCAGGTGACCTGCATCAGACTGGGTTCCACCTTGGAAGGGTCCACTGACATCAGGGGCTCTGTCAGTCCAGTCCTGGCTACTTCTGGGGCAGTTCCTTCACAAGGGGTAGGGTCAGTTCCCTGAGGGGGCTGACCCTCACCTAATGTCTGGTAGGAGGGAGACTTTTCTTCCTCCCCAATGCTCTCTATCAGAGTGGAGGGATCCATAGTTTCAGGCTTCACAACACAAACATCTGTTTGGGTTTGTGCTGTGACAATCACAGTCCTACTAACTTTTGCAGGAAGACCTATCATGTTGGAATGGGACTGTTGATCTACCTTAGCCCAGGCTGAGATCTCAAGATCATTGCCCAGTAAACAATCTACAGGCAAGTTTGTAGACACTGCCATTTTCCTTGGGCTAGTGACACCTCCCCAGCTCCGATTTACTACTGCCATGGCATGATCTTTCTGCACTCCATCAATATTGGTCACCTGGTATTTGAACCCAGGTAAAAGCTGTTCTGAGGGGACTAGTCTCACAGTCACCATGGTGATGCTAGCCCCTGTGTCCCTATAGGCCTCAGCTTTCTGACCATTGATGTGGGGCTCCTGTCTGTACTTGCCCAAGGCATTGGGACAAGCAGTGAAGTTGGCAAACCCCACGCCACCATCACGGACAAGAGTTGCTGTATTAGGGGACCTGGTTAGGCCAGAGTCCACCTGAGTTCCCCAAGTAAACCCAGCCACATTTTTGGGGACACTCCCACCACCTGGGGGATTACTACTAGTAGTAACAGGAGGTGTTGGAGTAGTACTTGGAGGAATATTTTCCTTATTGTTGGCTTTTGGGCAACTGCTGTCAGTTTTTCAGTGGCCAGGTACCTTACATATATGGAAATAAGGGTTCTTGACAGTAGAGGAAGGAGTTTGGGACCCACCCCCCTCAGAGGATTTTTGGGGCCCTGTTGTGGATTTCTCTTTAGATTCATACTCACCTTTCTCTTGAGGTTTAGTAGAATCTGTCTTCTGGTCACCACCCTGATTTTTAGGCCTAACACTGGTTCTGACCCATTTGTCTGCCTTCTTGCCCAATTCTTGGGGAGAAGTCAGATCAGAGTCCACCAGGTGCTGGTGTAGAAGCTGGTTTTGACAATTATTAAGGATCTGCTCCCTCATAATCAAATTATACAATCCTGCATAATCATGTACTTTGCTGCCCAGTAACCAGCCCTCCAGAGCCTTAGTAGCACAATCAACAAAATCAGTGCAGCCCTGAGTCTGTGTCTTCTGGGTGTCTCTGAACAGCAACCTATACTGCTCAGTGGTTAAGCCAAACCCATCTATTAGAGCACTCTTCAGGACAGTGTAGTTGTCAGCATCCCCATCACTAACTGTGAGGAGCTTGTCTCTCCCTTTATCTGAAAAGGAGAGCCATACGATTGCTGCCCACTGACTCTGGGGTACCTGCTGTACTTTGCAGACCCTCTCTGTAGCAGTTATCCATTTATGGATGTCATCCCCACTCTTGTAGGGAGGGACAAACGTATTTAGGTTTCTATGGTAATGAGACCTTTTCCTATCTCTAGGAACTATGCTGCCACCAGTGGACTCTAGTCCACACAATTTTCTGTGTCTCTCAAGAGCCAGGGTCTCTTTTGCCATGGCAAATTCTTGCCTCTTGATTCAAAGCTTAGACTCCTTCATCCTAGCTTTATGCTCTCATTTCTGAGGGGAAGTCATTCTCCCTAGAGCTGAGGCATGGGACCCTACTGAGTCATCAGAGTGGTCAGACCCACAGGAGAGTGATCTCCTTCTTCTGTGCACAGTGTTAGGCCTACTTGGGAGTCTGAAATGGGTCCTTCCATTCTCAGCCCCATGCAGGTCTAGGTTAACTTGGTTCAGTTCTCTGACTTCTACCTGGCTAGCATCCACTTCATCGGTACACAGACATAATATCGACTCCAAAATATCGTTTGGACATAATATCGACTCCAAAATATCGTTTGGAGAAAATATCGACAGGACAGAATATCGACAGCCAAAATATCGTTTTTAAGGTAAGTGAAGTAATATCGTTTTTAAGGTAAGTGAAGTTATATCGTTTTTATTTTTAGGGTTGGGTTTTTGGGTAAAGGGGTATTTTTAGGGTTCAGGGTCAGTTTTGGGTTTTTGGGTAAAGGGGTATTTTTAGGGTTCAGGGTCAGTTTTCAGTTTTTGGGCAAAGGGGTATTTTTAGGGTTCAGGGTCAGTTTTCAGTTTTTGGGTAAAGGGGTATTTTTAGGGTTCAGGGTCAGTTTTCACTTTTTGGGCAAAGGGGTATTTTTAGGGTTCAGGGGCAGTTTTCAGTTTTTGGGGTAAACGGGTATTTTTAGGGTTCAGGGTCAGTTTTCAGTTTTTGGGTAAAGGGGTATTTTTAGGGTTTAGGGTCAGTTTTCAGTTTTTGGGTATTATTGTATTATATTTTATTACTATATATATATGTTTAATAAATATGAAATAAAAAAATATTTATTTAACTTTCATTAATTATTTAATTATTATAAGTTAATTTAAGTAATTTTAAGTATATTTTACTAATTAATTATTAATATTAATTTAATTTAACACTGTTTTTAGTAAATACGATATTTTTTACAACTATATTTTTGTAAACGATATTTTTAACTCGATATTTTTGTACTTACCTGTTTGTAGATAGAAACTCGATATTTTGACTGTCGATATTTTCTCAACGATATTTTTGATGGTCGATATTCTGTCCGTCGATATTCTTTCAGTGATCCCACTTCATCATCAGTGCCCCCTTGATTTTCATCAGTGGGGTCTTCTGTTGAGGGATGGCCCCCCTCTGTACTGCCTAGCTGACCTGGGTTAGATGCCTTGTCTACATCATACCACACTAA
Source organism: Lissotriton helveticus (assembly GCF_964261635.1). NCBI lineage: Eukaryota > Metazoa > Chordata > Amphibia > Caudata > Salamandridae > Lissotriton > Lissotriton helveticus. Next base: position 55,920,824 of record NC_136063.1, read on the forward strand.
AATGTCCACTAGGTGGTTAAAGGTTGGACTCTGTCCTTGCCTCAGCTTTCTAGCTGTACACAGACCTCTCATTTCATGAAAGGAAAATGTGTCATTTATGGAAGGTACCCTGGAAGGATCAACCTCTGACAGCGGCCCACTAGGCCCTGCATCTAAGGACATTTTTTAGTGCGGTGTGGTGTGTGCACCTACCTACACTAAATGTTATCTACTAGAACCTCTCTAGGAGCTGTAGTCAGGGTGTGCTAAGACCTTGTTACCTACAACTGCTAAGTTCAGTAGAACTTAAAGTATTATAAGAACTTAATTTATATGTACCTACAGGTAACTTATTGTGATCTTTCAAATGATATCTTAAGATTATATGGCAAAACAACAGCAAGCTCTTCTCCCATCCGTTGCACACCAGTGTGAGAAGTTAGCCTGGCATATGATGTCCACTATTCTAGTGAGCACCTTGCTGCAGTCCAAATGACCCTTATTAGTGGTGGTTGTAAAGTCAACCTTATAGACAAGCTATCCTAGTGGTAGCATGGACCAGCAGTCATAGGCTAAGACTTCAGAAAGCATGTGAAGCAAGCTGTTTTACCAATTATAATCCCTTGAATACCAAATGAAAGGAAACCACACAAGGTATTACCGGAGTCTTTTACCTCGCGCCCAGCGATAGCAGAACCAGCGGCGAGAGGCCCCCACGACGAGGAAAGCGGCATCAGCAGCAATCAGCAAAGCGTCCTCGAGGACGCAGCGGCAGCAGCAGGAGCGGCAGCAGGAGACGTGCTAGACGCCGAGGTAGCCGTCACTAGGCATCCGCCTACAGTGCCTTCAGTGCCTTCAGTGTCTGCCGGGCAGAGCACTGACACGAGCGCTGGTGAGAAAGGAGAAACGGAGGCTCGGCAAAAGACTGTATCCCCAGGAGATTCAGTAGGGATTACTGAGGAAGATTTGGGTGCCGGTAAGGGGGAGTCAGGGGGGCAAGGAAATGCTGATATGTTGGTGGCAATAATGCAGGTCGAAGCTGAGTTACTATCTAAAACCCCTAAATCCTCATGGGGAAGCTCTGTAAGCCTGGTGGCAGCAAGAACGACAGGCGGCTACCCTAGGGAGAAGGAAGATCTATGCTCTCTGGAGGGGGAACATTTCTTTTCAGTAAATGAGGATTCTGATTCCATACAGAATGAAGAAGAAATATCAGAAGAGGAGGAGGTTGAAAAGGAGGAAGACGATGAGGAGTCATGGTCAGCCACTACCTCCTCGGGACCAGATTTGGGTAAAGACTTTACGCAAAAGAGGAAACAGACCAGGTTGTGCAGACGCGGAGGGTCGCCTACAAGGGGAGCTGAGAAGCGACTGGTCTGGGATTACTCAGCGACATCACAGACCTATCGGGAAGAGCAAGAGGTAGCCCGAATGGTGTTCAGTATGCTGAAGCAAATACAAACAGAAGCAAGATCGACAAGCCGGAAAACAAGGCAAGACTTCAAGAAGATACAAACAACATTACGGAAAACAGGAGGAGCTTGGCGGGCATCCGTGATGGCCGCGTGAGCACAGCGCTCTCCGGACCCCCGCCACTCCCGGTATGATATCCTGAACGTATCCTGATTAATTACAAGGACTCTTGTGGAGGAACCTGGGCTGATCTTAATACTGCTTTTGGATTTCGAATCGGACCAGGGGCACCGAAGCTACGTCGACTCGAACTTTCGGGGCCCGCCCTGCTGGTGCGCCCGGGACTTGGTGAGGCACTGTTGCCGTGTCTGAGTTGAACAACAGCGGCAGGGGGACTCGACTGGTGGGTCCCCCTCTTAACTTTCGGTTTCGATTTTGACTCAGACTACGTCTTCCAGCGGAGGTGTCTGGCTGGTGTTTTGATCGGCGGCGCAAAGTTGCAGTCGCACCTCTTGCCTGCTTTGTGCCCTTCCAGGCCGGTTCACACCTTGAGGTGCCTCCGCGGCTGACTTTTGGCTCCGGCACCCTGTCTTCCTGCGGCCATTTTTACCAGGTCGCGTGGGTCCCTCGGGGACGCTGTTTCCACTATGACTGGCAGAGGGGACCAAGAGAGGCGAAAGACCAAGACGCCCCTTCGCGGGGGCCCGGTCCAGTCGAATGTTATGGACCGGTACACACAATCGAAGGGGTCCCCGGGAGCCGCCTTGCCTGGCCCGAGTCCAGTGGGGCACCCTTTGGAGGCTTCGGCGGAGCCGTCCCTGCAAGACATCATGGGCGCCATCTCTGGCATGAGGGAAACCATCGGCCAACAGTATGAAGCCCTGGCCCACAAAATCGACACTGTGGCTATTGACGTGACCTTGATTAGGGCCGACTTATCTAAAACCAATGAGAAGGTGAAATCATTGGACCTCAAGTCATCTAGCCTCACGGCCGACGTCTCCGAAATACAGACGGAGATTGGCAACCTCAGAAAGGCGAATGATTTCATGACTCAGCGCTTGGAGGATTTTGAAAACAGAGCACGGCGTTGCAACGTGCGTGTGGTTGGTGTTCCGGAAAATCCTGATCCACATTCTGTTGATCTCCTGGTTGAGGACTTGATTCAAAACTACCTTTCTCCATCTGGATTGAGCAAATTCTTTGCGGTGGAGCGTGCCTATCGCGTTCCGGGTGGCCAGGGCAAGCGGGGCGCCCCGCCGAGGCCCATTGTCGCAAAAAATTTTCACTATAGGGACCGAGACGCTATCCTGCAGGCCTCACGAGTTAAGGGCCCGGTGGCCTTCGAAAATGCCACGGTGAAATTTTATCCTGATTTCTCACAGCTTGTACAGAGACAGCGTATGGGCTTCCGTGGAGTCAAGAAGCGTCTTCGGGACTTGGGTCTGAGATACGCCATGCTTTTTCCTACCAGGCTGCGAGTTGAGTACAATGAACGGACCCTTTTCTTTGATCGGCCTGATTCGGTGAATGACTGGCTGGACTCTCTGCCGGACCGGCCTAATTTGACTGAGCCCACCGAGCACCCGGGTGGTGCCGAGGGTGGTGTAGAGAGCTGAACTTACTGTCTGAGCCCCTGTTTCCGTGTAATGTGATTCTTCCTGGGTTCTGTACTTGAGCGCCTCCATTTTCTGTGTCTTCTTTCTCTCTTCTCTCTGTCGGGGTGGCGGGTGGGACAGGGCCTTTTCCTCCTCCGGGGTCTTTTTGTAGAACGGGGGTTTCTGGGCGACAGGCACACTGCATGTTGGAGTGGCTTTTTTGCTTATTGCAGGGGTGCAGGGTGGGGGGTGTTTTCTTGGTTGTTGGGGGTGGATTGGTGGGGTGTTTGGGGTTCGTGTTTTGTTTTTTCAAGGCGATTCTATCTTGGTAATGGAATTTTCAGTGTCATGCTCATTGGGGGATGGTTCCTGCATCACTTTGTGGGATGGGGGGTAGCGGGTTGAAGTTTATTTCATGGAATGTCAATGGTCTAGGGGATCGTATAAAGCGGGGGGTGGTGTTGCGATGCCTGCGACGCTTGTCTCCCGATATTGTCTTTCTGCAGGAGACACACCTAGTGGGTAATTCATGTCGTGCGATGAATAGGTGGGGCTATCGTCTTGTTGCGCATTCAGGGTTTACTACGGGTTCCAGGGGGGTGGGCATCCTTGTCCGGACTTCCCTTCCCCTTGCGATAGATGATGTAATCCTCGATGATCGGGGGCGTTATGCTGCCCTCGTGGGACGATATGAGGGCCGTACCCTTTCTCTGTTCACAGTCTATGTGCCCCCCGGCTTACAGACCTCTACCTTCTCCGATTTGGGCCGAGTGCTGTTGGGACTCCCTGATGGTGCTCTTTTCATGGCTGGTGATTTTAACTCTGTTCTCTCCGGTCTGAGTGATCGTTACCCCCCTAGGGATACTCCTTCGGCCCAATTGTGGCTGGGTGGCTTTTTGGATACTTTTGGTTTGGTGGACTGTTGGAGACTTATGCACCCCACTCAGCTTCAATACACCTTTCATTCAGGGGCCCATGGGAGTTTGTCTAGACTGGATTATTTCCTCATGCCAGCTGCACAGTCATCGGCTGTCCGGGAGATTAGACACCTTCCCCGGGGCATCTCGGACCATTCTCCGCTCTGGCTTTGTTTTGATGTGGGGGTGGAGGCGGCGGGCCGGGTGGCTCCTATCAACCCTTGGTACCTGACCTCCCCTGAGACCCATGGTCTATTGATTAAGTCCCTGGACAACTACTTCCTGGACAACGAGGGCTCTGTCTCCTCTGCGGTGTCCCTTTGGGAGGCTTTTAAAACAATGATTCGTGGGCAGGCCCTGTCTCTCATTGCTGAAACCAAAAAGGCGAGGAATCGGGAGGTGGTGGATCTTGAAATGGAAATACTTGAGCTGGAGGCTGACTTGGAATCGAATGTTACTCATGACAAACTCCATGCCCTGGGTCTGAAGCAGTTTGCCTATAAGTCTCTGGTCACGGATGCGGCTAAAATGATGTTTCGAGAGCAACAGGGTCGTCTGTATGATGTCGGGGATAAAGCGGGTAAATTGCTTGCCTGGTTGGATAAGAAGGAGAGGGCGAATCGTGTAGTGCCTGTGATTCGGACTTTGAATGGTGTGAATGTGACTGACCCAGTTGAAATAGTGGACTGTTTTGCTGACTATTTTCGTGCGGTTTACTCCCCAGTGTCGGAACGGGATGCAGACGATTCTCGCCTCTTGTTGCGCGACATTGCTTTGCCCTGCCTCTCTGACCTGGAGCGGGCCTCTATGGAGGCCCCGCTCTCTACGGACGAAATAGCGACTGCAATTCGCTCTCTCCGTTCGGGCAAGGCTTTGGGCCCGAACGGGTTGCCAATCGAGTTGTACAAACTGTGTCCTGATAAGATTGCGCCCTATCTTCGGACAATGTTCTCGGAGTCCCGTGAGCGAGGTACTCTCCCTTATGACCAACGCCTGGCTACGATTGTTGTAATTCCTAAAGATGGTAAGCCCCGGGATCTTTGTTCGTCATATAGACCCATCTCCCTGTTAAATGTTGAGCCCAAGGTTCTTGCCAAGATTTTGGCTACTCGTCTCCTAACGGTCATTAGTGACTTGATTCATCCGGACCAATCCGGATTTATCCCGCACCGTAACACAGCTCTTAATCTGCGTCGCCTCCACGGAGCCATCGCGAGGGCGGGGCTTCTGACGGAGCCGGCCATTTTGGCTTCGTTGGACGCCTCGATGGCCTTTGATACGATAGAGTGGCCCTACCTTTGGGCGGCTCTTGAGAAGTTTGGTTTTGGCCCGGGGTTTATTGGATGGGTTAAGCTGCTGTACACCGACCCCCTGGCGCAGGTTGTGGTCAACGGTCGAGTTTCTGTTCCCTTTTCCCTTGGTAGGGGGACCAGACAGGGCTGCCCCTTGTCTCCACTACTCTTTGCTCTCGCGTTAGAACCGCTGGCTGCGTGGCTTCGCTGGGAGCCTTCTCTCAAGGGTATACGTTGGTCCCCGGATTTTGAGGACCGTGTTTCGCTTTATGCAGACGACATTCTTCTTTACCTCACTTCCCCGCGTAAATCTTTAAATGTCTTATTTGATGTTCTCACCTCGTTTGGCAAAAATTCTGGTTTGGTTATTAACTGGGCTAAATCCTGTGTCTATGTTATTTCGGGTGATCTGCCCCCATTGCCGAGTAGAATTCCTATCCAGGTTGTTCAGTCCGGGTTCAAATATCTGGGGATTTTTATTACATTGGATTCGTCGCTCCGGTTTGCAAGTAATCTCCTTCCCCCGCTTCTTAGACTGAGGCTGGACGTGGCCCGCTGGCGTAAATTACCCTTGTCACCGCTGGGCAGGGCCGCCCTTTTCAAGATGATGTCCCTACCGCGATTCCTTTACGCACTCCAGAATTCCTATGACGATATCCCCGCTACTTATTTTCGAGAGGTTGAGAGTCTACAAAGGCAACTGATTTGGGACGGGCGTCCACGCATCGCCCTTGCGAAGCTCACCATTCCTTGGTATGACGGGGGCATAGCACTTCCTGATATTAGGAGATATTACTGGGCTACCCAGCTGTCTGCCATTAACCACTCAATGTATTCCCCGGGTCGGGACCCGGCCTTTGAAATGGATAAACTCCAACTGCCGGGTGGGGACTTTAATAGAGCGCTTTACTCTAGGTCGGCGGGGCGCCATCTTGTGGGACCTACCAGAATCGCGGTTAGTGTATGGCGCGCTGCGAATGTAAGCCTGGGGTGGGATGAACGAGTGACGCTTGCTACTCCGCTCTATGCATCTGAGCGTCTGGGTTGTCTCTGGACGACGAAGGGGTTTGACCGCTGGGACATGATTGGCATTTGTGGAGTGGGTGATGTATGTATGAATGGAGCAGTGAAGTCCTTCGAGGCCCTTCGGAATTAATATGAACTGAGTGATAGGGAATTTTTTAGATATTTGCAGGTCCGTCATGCCCTCGCTTCTGTTCTGACTTCTGGTGCCGCTATCCCCGAATCCTCCCCCCTCGAAGATCGTGTCCTGGATGGCCATCTTCCCGATAGCACTATCTCCTTGATTTATAAGAAGCTGATTCACAATCGCGCCGACTTGCTTGTTCGACTTAGGGAGGCTTGGGTCGGCGACGGGCTGGAATTGGATGACGAGGATTGGCAGTCGGCGCTATCTTCTCCAAAAGAGGTCGCCATTCCTGCCCGCCTCCGTCTGGTTCAGCTTAAGATCCTCCACCGGGTGTACGTTACTGGTCCTCGTTTGGTTGTGATGGGTTTTTCCCCGGATGGCCTATGCAAGCGTGGGTGTGGGATGAGAGCTACGTTTCTTCATATTATTTGGGAGTGTCCGGGGGTGGCTGCCTACTGGATGGAGGTGCTTGCGGTGATGACTGATGTGACTGGAATTGCTCTAGTGCCAGAGGCCCGGAGATGTCTGTTGAATGTGTGGGAACCTACCGACTATTCGGTGACCCAGACCAGATGGGCGACCCTGGGATATATGATTGCGAAGCGGGACATAGCGCAACTCTGGGGCTCGCACAGGCTCCCCAGTGTCTCTGTGTGGGAAGACAACATGGACTGGTCTATGTTCCGCGAGGAGACTGTTTACACAGCCAGGGGCAGACCTAGGGCATGGACGAAGATCTGGAGTCAGTGGAATGCCTATCGCGGCGATATTTGTGCTCCTCCGTTGGTTGAAACCCCTGATGTTGCCCTATCTCCCTAGGCTGGCGTTCCGAAATTTTCGTATACTGTCCTATGATTTGATTGACTTCCCCGCGGTCCCCCCCGCCTTGCCTTATCCTACTGATTATGACTTCAGATTCCTGATTAGTGGGGTTCCCCTCCCCCTCCTGGGCTGACTCCGTTTATTGTGCATTCGCCTTTTTGATGTTTGTTGTTTATGTGTGTATAAAAAGAAAATTGTCTTATTTTGTTTCATAGTGTGGGCGACGTCTTGTATCCGGTCTGTGCCTGCCCACCGGAGTGGCTATTATTGTTTTTCTCACATTGTGCCTTGCTTTTAGCGGCCAGCCCGTGCGGTTGTAGGCCCATCTCTGTAAATTTGATTTTGTTGCTCAATAAATGTTTTTAATCAAAAAAAAAAAAAAACATTACGGAAAACAAACAAACTATATGACAACCTGGCTGGGAGAGTTGTTGAGGTAGAGGAAAGGACTGGCAAGTTGGAGGATGATTTTGGAAGCTTTCGGGAATATAAAACAGAACAGGAGAAGAGGGCAGACGATTTCCTTTGGAAGATGGAGGAGTTCGAAAATCGTCAAAGACGTAACAATGTTCGCCTTTTGGGTGTGGCAGAAGGGCTTGAAGGGCAGGATCCTAGAGGGTTTGTGATCAACCTACTAAAAGGTGCATTTCCTGAGTCCCAGTGGCAGTGGGAGACGGAGATCCAGAGGGCGCACAGGTTCCCCTTTGTCCAGCGGAAGACATATGGGGCAGAAGGAGGCTCTAAAGCGACTTTCCCCAGGGCAATATCAGTATATGTGGGAAACTTTTTGCTTCGAGAAGAAATTATTCAGAAAGCTAGACCTGACAGCAAAAGAACGGTCGAGGGAGTTACCTTTTTCTCTAGGCCAGACTTCTGCCATGTGACAGTCGAGAGGAGGTGGAGGCTCAGGCAACTGATCTCGCAGTTCCAGGTTCTGGGGTCAGAGGCATACCTACTGTTTCCAGCTAACCTGAAAGTCATTACAAAGGGAAGAGTTAGGATGTTTATGTCGGAAGTTAAAGCCCAGCAGTTCATCCAGGAGTTGGGGGGTGGGGGGGCAAAAAATAATTTTCTAGGAAAAATGTAGGATTGTTGTTGGATTTGTACTATGGGCCAATGAATGGGGTATAAGAGCGGCCAAAAAGGGGGGGGGGGATGTTGGAGAGGGTGGGAGAGGGGTGCGACTAACGCAACCCAGAAGCGGCCACACATAGGTCATTGTTGACCTATTTGCCTGTAAGGGGGGGAGGGGGTCAGAAAGGGTGGAGAGGGTGGGGGAGGGGGAGGGTGTTGAAAATCAGTGTCAGTTTGTAGGATGGTTAAGTTCCTTAGCGCACATTTTCTTTATGTATTTTGTCTGTTCTAAGGGTATAAAAGATAGAAGGGATATTGGTGATTGGATAAGCACAATGGATGGAAGCGTTAACACAAGTTGGATATGCAGGAAAGTTTTCTATGATACTTCTCAATGTCTTGTAAGGTAGTTTCAATAAATGTATGTGGCCTAAATGACCCAAGGAAGAGGTCAAAAGTAGCAGCCTATGTCAGAACTTTACAAGCGGATCTAGTATGTCTACAGGAGACACACATAGAAGAAACGCAGATATATTTAATGAATCAGCTGGGGTTCGATGTTCTAGCAGCTAGTAGGCAAGGATCTAGGACAAGAGGGGTGGCAATGTTAGGGAGAAGAAGGGATGTGGTAGTTCAAAGGAAGAAGGAGGATCTATGGGGGAGATGGGCTATGGCGGAATTATGCTTTAAAGGTCTCAGGTTAACGCTGGTAACTATGTATGGATCTACGGAGGATGATCCTGAGATATGGCAATTTGTGGATGCAGAATTAGCCCAGTGGACTGAACCAGTGATATGCTGCGGAGATTTTAATTTACATGATCCTACAAGTTCATTTTTGAATACAGGAGGGGGGTATCTCTCTCAAGGAAGAGAAAGGTATTTAGGGCTATTGCCAGCATGGTTGAGAATAACTCATTGATGGATCCCTGGGTGATACAACACCCCTTTGTAGATAGTAGCACTTTTTTTTCGGCACCACACCAGGTTTTGGTTAGGCTGGACTATTTTCTAATCTCAAGGGCATTTATCACTGGTTCATTGATTGAAAAACAACCTAGGATCATTTCTGATCATAGTCCGTTAGTATTGACAGTTAGGATTCTTCAGATACAGAGCAAGAGGCCGACGTGGACTTTTGAGCTGAGCCTTCTTCAAGATACTGAATATCAGAAACATATGGAAGGTTGGATTAAGTTCTTTTGGGAAATTAATCATGGTACTGCGCCCGTAGGACAAACCTGGAATTGTTTTAAGGCAGGGGTAAGAGGAGAAACATTGAGCTACATTTTGACAAGGCGTAAGAAGGAGAGGGTGAAGGCTGAAGCTATTCGGCAAAAGTTGGTTATTGAAGAGGGGAAGTTAGTTACTGCGGTAGAATCCAAGTCTGGTCTGGAGCATTTGTTATTAAAGCTGGTAGCATTAAAGGCAGAAGCTGTAGAAAGTTTTTCTAGAAAGACTGCGGAGAAATATCTGGCTAAAAGGGAGGAGGCCTATGAGTGTAGTGAGAAAGTGGGTCATATCCTTGCGGTTAAAACTAGGCAGCAGAGAGCGGCGGCAGAGATAAAAGAGATAGTGGATTCGCAGGGGAATATGGCCACAGATCCGGATAAGATAAGAGATGTTTTTAGAGAATTTTATAAAGAGCTGTATGCAGGAGAAGATATAGGGGGAATTGTAGAAATTAGCAACTATCTTAGGGATATAATTCCCCCATCTCTCTCAAGTGAGGAAGGAGAAATATTAGAGTCTACCTTACGTTTGGAGGAATTTATTGAGGCATTGGGTAGTTTACCATCAGGAAAGGCCTCCGGGCCAGATCAAATTCCGGTCGAGTTCTATAAAGTATTTAGTAAAAGCTTGCTGATATACATGTTTGAGGTTATGGTATTTGTACAACAGGGGGGGCAGTCGCCAGAGTCATGGGGACGGGCCGATATAATTGTTATCGCTAAAAAAGGAAAGCCCCCATCTCTCCCTGGTTCTTACAGGCCAATCACGCTGATGAACTCAGATGTTAAGATCCACTCTAAGATGTTGGCAAAGAGGTTGGCAGGTTGTATTGAACATTTGGTGAGCCCATCACAACATGGCTTTATACCCGGGAAGGGTACTACCCAGCATATCAGGATGGCGATAACTATGATTGATGCAGCAGGGGTCACAGGCGACCCTATTTCAGCACTCTTCTTAGATGCCGAGAAGGCTTTCGATAGGGTCGCCTGGGAATATCAATGGGAGGTTATGAAGTGGTGTGGTATAGGGCCAGGTTATGTACTTGCGATACAAGCCCTGTATAGAGATCCGGCTGCAAGGATTAGAGTCAACGGAGGATATTCACAGATAGTTAATATACAAAGAGGGACTCGACAGGGTTGCCCATCATCCCCGCTGCTTTTTGCCCTATATATTGAGCCATTACTTCGTAAACTGGAGGGAAATCCTGACATTCAGCCTATGTCATTTAATGGTTGTATTGTGAAAACGCTTGCCTATGCCGATGATGTGGCTATATTGACCCCGAATCCAGATTTAGCTATGGTAGGAGTGGAGACAGAGGCATATGCCTTTGGGCAGGTTTCAGGATACAGCTTAAACAAGACCAAAACCCAGATAGTTTTGAACAGTTTTGCAAGCAGTATGGATAACAGGGTGGTTAATAGTGCAACCTACTTAGGGATTGAAATTACTACAAATTTGGAGGAGGTGGTTGAGCTAAACATGGGTCCATTGCTCGCGAAGGTTAAAAGAGATTTAGAAAGAATAAATAATTTACATTTGTCATTGGTTGGGTGCGCTAATGTGTTGAAAATGGTGGTCTTACCTAAATTTTTGTATCTATTTAGATCAATTCCTTTAAATTTTGAGAATAAATGGTTTAATATGTTAGAGGGTATAGTAAATAGGTTTATATGGGCTCACAGAAAGACCCGCAGGGCTTATAAATGTATTACTCTACCAAGGGACAGAGGGGGCTGGGGTGCACCAGATTTTAGATTATATTATCTTGCTGCTGCACTTCACTATATGCAGGGGCTAATAGGAGGGGGCGGTGGGCTACCGAAAATTACCACTATGTCAACTGAAGTTTACGCAGCCGTACTAGGCCAAGATGCAGAAAACTGCTTTCTGTACCATACGGACTTGGGATATCTTAGAAGACAGCCATATAAGACCCTTAGTGCCGCACTTAAAATTTGGAGTTCCTTTTTAAAAAAGACAGGTCTGGGAAGATTCACGAGGTACACCAAAATATATCAAAATAAATCCTTCCCTGCAGAGATTCTCGCGGATTCAGTAATGGCAGGTTGGGAAGATAAAGGGATACAACAGATTGGGGATTTAAGAAATTCAGTGGGGATAGTCCAATTTGAGGATTTGGTAAGTAGATATAAAATAAGTAGAAGAGATTTTTTTAAATACCTTCAAGTTAGGAGTTTTTTGAGAAATAAGCGAGGGGGACCGGCGGGGTTCGAATCTAATGACTTTATGGAAGGGATAACTACGGGGGAGGAACATTCCATTAGGTCGGCATATGCCTTTTTGTCAAAAAGCAGGTCGGACGATATGGATAAACACAGGGCTAAATGGGTGGAGAAAGTAGGGATTACTTCTGAATCTTTTCATGAATCCCTGGAACTAGGTCGGTCCATTCTCTGTTCTGCTCCCTTGCAATCCCAACATTATAAAACCTTATTTTCACTATACCATACTCCAGCCAGGATTGCGAAATGGGGGGTACTGAGGGTACTACTTGTCCAAGATGTAACTCGGTTGATGCAGATATTGTGCATATGTTTGCTACATGTCCTCAGTTATATACGTTAATCAAGGATATTGAGTACTTTTTGGATAACTCATTAAGGATAAAGATAACCCTTACACCGAGTTTGATTATGTTGGGAGTTGGTACTGAAAATACTTCAATAGCTCCAAATGATGCAATGTTCTTGTTTATGGCATCCGCTGTTTATAGACTAATGTTAGCTAGAGTATGGCTAGATAAGATTCCTCCATCCATGCAAATATGGTTATCAAATCTAATTTCTATACACAATTTAGAGAAATATATATATGCAAGAAAAGGTAGGATTGGGAGGGCTCGGGGTATTAAAATCTGGGGGCCCCTGGCGAGATGGAGAGCAGGGATAGGTTGATCGGAGGGTTCTTTGTTATTATTATTGTTTTGTGCTTATTCTCTGGCTCCTATTGAAAATCCTACAATATTATACACCGATGTAACGGATTTTCTTTCTCTTTGTGAGATGAACAAATGTAAGATGGAATATGGTTTTTTTTTCTGTTCAAATGTGTGCTTTGGTTGTAAAGTATAAAATAAAAATATAATATAAAAAAAAAAAAAGGAAACCACACAAGGTATATATCAAATATATATATATTCACTGAAAAAACCATAGGTTATACACCATATATAGTTAGGAATTAGCATTTAAAAAACCTTATTTTACTCACACAAAACCATTGAAATTCCATATATAGTTAGTTGCACTAACTATATATCGCGCACCCGCAATCCACTGCTGATCATGTCACATATTACATCATTCATGACATGGTCAGTGACATCACTGATGACATCACTGATGACATCTCAAATGACATCACTGATGACATCACTGATGACAACATCCAGAGACTGTGTGTTTCTGTAAAGTTTAAATATGTTTTACATATTGAAGAATGAGTAGATGTATAAGTGTCTGGACGAAGGATTTAGTAGGTGCATGACTGAATGTATGAGTGAGTGATTAAATGTGTCTCACTGAGTGCATGGGTTAGTGACTAAACTGTCTTAATTTGTGCATCATTATGTCTGTTGTTCTGTAAACTGCTGCATGTGTTGATCATTAGCTATACGAGAGGCTATATGTGTTATTAATTGGTTGCCCAAGTATTTCTATGGCAGATTGAGTTTGTGTGGGGGTGGCTGGAAGGTGTGTGACTCTATGCATAGATGTGTCAGCAGTTTATTCACTAGGTGTATGAGTTCAAGAGTGCATGTGGAAACAGCTACATGGGCAGTTGACTGTGTGCATGAGTGTATTGATGAGTGAATGGATATCTCAATGCTACATGTCATAGTAAGTACATATGTAAAACACAGTACATGTGAGAGTTGGCATATATAAATAACTGTGCATGAGAGCCACTGAATGAGTGAGTGGTTGTATCGATCATTGTGAACTTGTATCAGGGATTGTATAAGAGAGTAAATATGTGTTAGTATATGTTTCAATAAGTAAGGTGTGTTTAACTGTATAGTTGAAGAAATGGAGGTGAGATTGTTTCTTTGCATGACTGACTGGGTGTGTGAGTAACTCCATGGATGAGTGGCAGTGTGTGAGTGTCTGTATACACTGAGTGTATCTAAGGTTATATTAGAGTCTGAAGAGGTTTATCGTATTAGCACAAGAATGATGTCAAATGAGATGTCATCAGTGATGTCATCAGTGATGTCATTTGAGATGTCATCAGTGATGTCATCAGTGATGTCACTGACCATGTCATGAATGATGTAATATGTGACATGATCAGCAGTGGATTGCGGGTGCGCGATATATAGTTAGTGCAACTAACTATATATGGAATTTCAATGGTTTTGTGTGAGTAAAATAAGGTTTTTTCCTAACTATATATGGTGTATAACCTATGGTTTTTTCAGTGAATTTTCAAGGTTTTGTAAATGCTAATTCCTAACTATATATGGTCTATAACCTATGGTTTTTTCAGTGAATTTCAATGGTTTTTTAATAGCAAATATCATAAGCTGTCGAATGTCAAGTACGTGGTAAGTGAAAACATTTTCGTGTTTATGCACACTGATCTGCTTTGAATGGTGCCCCCCCCTCATTTCTATTAGGAGTACTCTCTCTTTGCAGATAGTGAAAGGTAGTTAACGCAGGCCTTTGCCCCCGTTGTAATCCGTCGTGCCTGCTTCTCTCTCCATTTGATTGATTGTTATCCAAGTATTTACTGTTTTAGAATTAGTTCTCTTTGGTTCATTCTCTATTTACAAACAAACACAGAGTCGCAATACTCTGTTTAGTCTTTGCAGATAACGAAAAATCGTATAAAAAAAAAGAAAAGGAATCGAGCAAAATCAGTAGGCCACTAATGGGATCTCTTTTTGACCTCGCTAAAATAGAAACATTAGGAACAACCCCTCATGACAAATACAAAACTAGTGAGATGAACTGAACTCCACACAATGATGGCTGCAAAACAGCTCGGCTCCGCCACCCACCCCGCCCAAAATAACGATAAAGAGCGGCTGCCATGATTGGTTGCGGAATGGCCACAACGGAGCTACGAAATGGTGGTGCTCTCATGCTAACCCCAGCTTCAGTCTGAAACATCCAGAAACACTGTAGACTACCAATTCGATCAGTTCCGGTAGCGCCCCAATGTAACCCAGTAGAGAAGAACTAGCCCTCCCCTCTTTGACTGATGGTTCTTGTTGCCTGTCCCTTCTGTTGTCATTTAACAGAACTATTTAGCCTGCTGAAAGGGGTTGTGTTTCGACCGCTGGTTGGTGGAGACATTTTGACTATATTCTGGACCTGCGTTGTCGCGTAATGCGTCATATGACGCGCCGCGTTAGCGCATCCGGAAGTCATCCGGGGCGCGCACCGCGTAACGTAAGCATAACAAGTCATGTGACTTGTTAATAAAACTTTTCATTGGTTCATTTTACTTTTCTTATTCTAATGATGAAAGCCTTGGTCATATCACCTAAAAATTACGCTTTTAATTACTTCCGAACATTATTTTTTCTTAAATATATGTTATAATGTTCCAGGCTAATGTACTTTCCCGGAAATTTTACAACTGTCCTGCAAGTAAAATATATTCTTTTTTCGAGAAAAAGAGCGTTTCTTCGTCCCATGACGGAGCCGTTGAGCAAAAGAGGGTCGACCTGCTGTCTTAGTCGCCGATACGCCTGAATATGAGATTCTTATCGATCACTTTATGTTGCAGGAATAGAAAACACAACAGCCCTTGACCATTTATCTTTACTGCGTTCCTTCGTATTATACCTTTTACCCTTCATGTAATTGGTCTGCTTTATTTCACTTGCCTTTTAATGATTCTAAAACAGTGACTATTATTAAAAACTTTACCAATGTATATACTACTACCATGTTTTCTTTTAAAAACCTTTATTGTGAAAATTTCATTATACAAATACGAGCCTATAACCACGTGGGCCTGCCACGGAGCAAACTGTAATCGTATATGATGAATAGACATTTACACTGTAGACAAACGTAACGGGCGGGCCATTAGGTTGCAAGAACTAAGGTGTCGAACAGTTACGGAATCGGTGGACGTACATTTTATAATTAAAATACGACAGGGCCAGTTACAATAAAATTATCTAGATATACATTTGCGGGCAAGTACCATGGGTGACGTTAATTCGAATTTTCAACAGTACAGTAATCAATAACACATCAGAACTTAATATCAATAGGGATGTCGAAATATTCAATCAATTCTCGTCCCCGCCCGCCATGTGCTTCAAAACTGCATACGTATCTCGTGATTTCAAGGTTCTGCAACCAGTACACAACAAGGAGTTACGAGTCCCATTTATTCCGGCGCCATTTTGGGCGAGGACGGGCAGGTCCAGGATATAGTCAAAATGTCTCTACCAACCATCGACTATGATGATGTTCATATGCTGTATTTATTAGAGTAACACTCATCTGTCCACATTAAATTAATTTACCACAATCTAAACATGTCATTTTAATCTTTCCAAAGTTCTTCTAAATATTTGGGACCGTTTCCCTTGCCTCTGAAGCTCTCAGTGCCACTTCTTTGATGAATGTACTAGCAGGTCAGGGGTTCTCCTCCAAATCTCTCTTTTATGCAGCACTATAATTAATTGGTGCCACCTCTCCATATGACGATGCATGGTATAGTTACCACAACTATATTTTTTTTCGGTTCCTCTGGAGAGTTCATCGTGGCAGATGAAGCGTGTAACGTACCGGGCATTTACCTTTTTTTGCATGTACAGGAAAGGAAAAAAAAATCGAGCGTCCGAGTTCTAAGGTGTCCCAGGGCCATTTTAGTGGACCAGGCCCAAATCCAAAGAACAGGCCGCCATTTTGAGAGTCCTCTTGCAGCCGCCTGTCGCTGTAGCATCAAGAGCAGCCGAAACTCAGCTGAATGGCAACTGAAACGGTAAATGGGCGCCCCACTACATTTCAGCATTGTAGGATGACCACACCAGTACAGCAACTTGCTAGACATCACCTCGGTGCCATCCGGATCTCGGCGCCCCACTGCAGATGAAGTGCCTCTCAACTATGAAACCACCACGGTGACATCCGGATCTTGGCGCGTTGTGCTGCCTTCGGCCTATTCGCACATCGGTCCGCTACTGACGCCATCTCACAGGCTAATGGGGTGACCCACGCCGAGTTTCAGCATTGTAGGATGACCACACCAACTTGCTAGACATCACCTCGGTGCCATCCGAATCTTGGCATCTCAACGCCTAGTGGTATCTTCCATACAGAAAATATTGTTACGCTGCCTTTGGCCCCATTCGCACATCAGTCCGCAACTTAGACATCACCTCGGTGCCATCCGGATCTTGGCATCTCAGCGCCTTGTGGTGTCAGTCAGAAAATATTGTTGCGCTGCCTTTGGCCCCATTCGCACATCAGTCCGCTACTGACACCATCTCACAGGCCAATAGGGCGCCCCACGCCGACTTTTACCATTGTACGATGGCCACACCAGTGGCACAACTTGCTAGACATCACCTCGGTGCCATCCGAATCTTGGCATCTCAACGCCTAGTGGTATCTTCCATACAGAAAATCTTGTTACGCTACCTTTGGCCCCATTCGCACATCGGTCCGCAACTTAGACATCACCTCGGTGCCATCCGGATCTTGGCATCTCAGCGCCTTGTGGTGTATTCTCTTCAGAAAATATTGTAGAAAATATTGTTGCGCTGCCTTTGGCCCCATTCACACATCAGTCCGCTACTGACACCATCTCACAGGCCAACAGGGCGCCCCACGCCGACTTTTACCATTGTACGATGGCCACACCAGTGCCACAACTTGCTAGACACCACCTCGGTGCCATCCGGATCTTGGCATCTCAGCGCCTTGTGGTGTCTTCAAATCAGAAAATATTGTTGCGCTGCCTTTGGCCCCATTCGCACATCAGTCCGCTACTGACGCCATCTCACAGGCCAACGGGGCGCCCCACGCCGACTTTCAACATTGTAGGATGGCCACAGAAGTGCGACAACTTACTAGACACCACCTCGGTGCCATCCGGATCTTGGCGCGTTGTGCTGCCTTCGGCCTATTCGCACATCGGTCCGCTACTGACGCAAACTCACAGGCCAACGGGGCGCCCCACGCCGACTTTCAGCATTGTAGGATGGCCACACCAGTGCGGCAACTTGCTACAAACCACCTCGGTGCCATCCGGATCTTGGCATCTCAGCGCCTAGTGGTGTCTTCTATTCCGAAAATATTGTTGCGCTGCCTTCGGCCCCATTCGCACATCGGTCCGCTACTGACGCCATCTCACAGTCCAACGGGGCGCCCCACGCCGACTTTCAGCATTGTAGGATGGCCACACCAGTGCGGCAACTTACTAGACACCACCTCGGTGCCATCCGGATCTTGGCGCGTTGTGCTGCCTTCGGCCTATTCGCACATCGGTCCGCTACTGACGCAAACTCACAGGCCAACGGGGCGCCCCACGCCGACTTTCAGCATTGTTGGATGGCCACACCAGTGCGGCAACTTACTAGACACCACCTCGGTGCCATCCGGATCTTGGCGCGTTGTGCTGCCTTCGGCCTATTCGCACATCGGTCCGCTACTGACGCAAACTCACAGGCCAACGGGGCGCCCAACGCCGACTTTCAGCATTGTAGGATGGCCACACCAGTGCTGCAACTTGCTGGACACCACCTCGGTGCCATCCGGATCTTGGCGCGTTGTGTTGCCTTCGGTCTATTCGCACATCGGTCCGCTACTGACGCAGCCTCACGTGCCAACGTATTTTCTCCGCATTTTACACCCTATGCCGCATAACAGGTCATGTGACTTGTTTATAAAACTTTTCATTCGTTCATTTTACTTTTGGTTTCCTAATGATGGAAGGCTTGATCATGTGACCTAAGAACAACACTTTTCATTGGATGAAAACTTTTTTTTTTTTCCCAAACGATGAAAGCCCCACCTTGTTTCTGGATGTTTCAGACTGAAGCTGGCGTCAGCATGAGAGCACCACCATCTCGTGGCTCCGTCGTGGTCATTCCGTGAGCAATCATGGCAGCCGCTCCCCACCAGAAGCCTGCAGGAGTCGGAGCCCCCAAAACTTTTGATGAATTCTCAAGGCGGAGGGGACGCTTTCGAGAATAGGGTCCAAGACCTAGCAGACAAGCGTCCGATTTCCAAGGTGTCCCAGGGCCATTTCAGTGGACCAGGCCCAAAAAGGAAACAGCCTGCCGCCATTTTGAGAGTCCTGTGACAGCCGCCTATCGCTGCACCGCAAGAGTGGGCGCAACTCAGCTGAATTGCGGCTTTTGACACAGTGGACCAAAAACGGACGGAATGGCAACTGAAACGGTAAAGGGGCGCCCCACTACAACAGATGACACTCCACCTGGAGAGGCCCGTTCACGCCGCCTCCCCCGGGGCGCTCCACGCCGTTATTCGGAGCAGCATTGTAGGATACCAAAACCAGTGCGGCAACTTACTGGACATCACCTTGGTGCCATCGTTCTGCTGCCTTGGAACTATTCGCGCAACAGTTTGCTACTGATGACCCACCCCCCGCGACGCCCCATGCCGTTATTTGCTGGGTGGCAACTTACTAGACATCACTTTCGTGTCATCTAGATTTCAGCGCGTTCTGCTGCCTTGGAACTATTCGCACAACAGTTTGCTACTGATGACCCACCCCCCGCGACGCCCCACGCCGGAAATCTGGACGTTGTGCTGCGTTGGGACTATTCGCACAGCCGACCGCTACTTCGTTGTTTTTCCCTAAAAATGTTTATATGTTATTACTATTTTTGTTTTCTTGTATATATTTATAAATTATTAAAGTTTTATAATCTTACTACTTTGTCGGAGTGCTATATATTTTTAATGTGACACATAATTGTAAAAACTTTGATGTACAAAGAGTCATCCCTGGAATCTTCCGCTTCAGGCTCGGTCCCCTCCCCAATCACAATACAGGATGGTTTTCAGATAATAGCAACGCTTCTGCTGTGACGGATCTCATCGAGTGTGGGCCTTGATCTACTATAACTCCTTTGAAGAGGGGTGATTCTTTACAGCTGTGGCCATAAACTACATCTGCAGGGCTAGCTGATACCCTAGGACCAGCCTGGACAATCGGACACAGAGGAAAAGGAGTGTCAGAGGGTGCGGTAGTGAATAGGGCGAAAGGGAGGTGTCGGGCGGGCACAGGGTGTGATTCTCAGGGAAGAGCAGCGCAGATGGGGGGAGGTTTATTACCCATGCATAAGACAGAGAGCGGGGGTGACCACTGCCTGGGGGAGATGCTTGCGAGGGTGGGGAGCCATGCTAAGGATCGACAGCGTGCACAGAGTGGGTCTGGTCAAGGCATCTAAAATGGCTGCCGTGCACGACAAAAGTGTGGCATTTGAAAAAAGACAAGATGGCGCAGACAATGTTTTTCAACACTTCCTGATTTCCTTCGAATCGAACGTTAACAGACGTTGAGGCATATTACCAAAGTTAAGCGATATTTATCCCTAACGATGCTTAGCAACGATTTTTTTACCGTCAGAAATTATCGCAGATAAACCTTGCTATTATCAATGTTTATCGGAAATACGATAAAAAACGACCGCAATGCATTAATATCGCTGAAAACTCAGCGATATTCATGCATTACCGAGCTAATGCTCTTAGCCATGTTATCCACCTCCCATTGGATAACATGGCTAAGAACTGCTCAGGGCAGGTGGTAGCTTTTGGAGATATTCGCGCTTATCTCGAATATTTCCAAAAGTTGATAATAGGAGATAGCGATGTTAGCGACTGTTTCCAGTCGCTAACATCTTGGCATGCCCACTTTGCATGTCATTAGTGATAAATATCACTCACATGCAAAGTGGGGCCAAAGATGGTCGCTATCTTCTACTAGCCGTCGCTAACTGGTGTTAGCAACAGCTAGGTAATACACATATAATTTTATCTCCACGAAGCGGAGCGCTGTTACAGATATATATCTTGTTTCTGAACGTTAATTTCTCAAAATGCACTGAAGCACATATATTGAGACCTAGCAAAGGCACATCGGGCTACCAGTCCCTACAATTTTGCCAAGTTTCGTGCAAATCCATTCAGCTGTTCGATCCTACCGAGAGACAAGATGGCGGCCGCTACGGACTGTTTGGAATGTTTACAGACACCGGAGAGCCAATCAGCTTCGCTTCCCAAAGCTCCGTAACGCGAAAAGTACGCGAAGCGGTGCGCTGTTACAGATATATATCTTTTTTTGAACGTTAATTTCTCAAAATCCACTGGAGCACATATATTGAGATCTAGCAAAGGCACATCGGGCTACCAGTCCCTACAATTTTGCCAAGTTTCGTGCAAATCCATTCAGCTGTTCGATTATTATTATTTTTATTTTTTTTTGCCCCGCGGGGCCCTTTTAAAACCTCCACATCAAACCTAGGGGGTGAGCGACAATGTACTATGCCCCCTTATGGTCATTTGCCCCTTCGCTTTGGCCTCCTCTTGTCTCTCGATCCTACCGAGAGACAAGATGGCGGCCGCTACGGACTGTTTGGAATGTTGACAGACGCCGGAGAACCAATCAGCTTCGCTTCACAAAGCTCCGTTGCGCGAAAAGTACGCGTCCTGGGGCGCTGCCTGGTCCGCTGTTACAGATATATATCTTTTTTTAAACGTTAATTTCTCAAAATCCACTGGAGCACATATATTGAGACCTACAAAAGGCACATCGGGCTACCAGTCCCTACAATTTTGCCAAGTTTCGTGCAAATCCATTCAGCCGTTCGGGCTAAAAGTGAGGCCAACCGCCCTATGCAAATTAACATGGGAAAAACGCGTTTTGGGACCCCCCTTTTTTCTCGGCCCCCCCTTGACGAACCCCCCCAAAATTTTCAGGGGCTGCTCAGAAACAAAATGTGCCATTTTCCTGAAAATTTCAGCCAATTCCGTCCACAAACGCCAAAGTTATTAGACATAGAATTTTCAAAAATCCCATAGGGAAAAAATCCTAACTATATATACCTACTGGCGACCGCCAGTAGGTAATGTATTTATTTCTAACACAACCCCTCTGCACTCTTTAAGAGGTCAGAGGTAAAAGTACATCACAAGTTACTCAATTAGCATACGATAAGTTGCACAAAATACGGTAATGCCCTAGGAGCCTCATGAACCATATACTAAGAAAGTGGTATAAGAACCATGACAGAAACAGTGAGTAGGCATAGGGCCTCGGGAATCACTGGGGCTACACTAAACAACCAAAGGTTAAGAAGTAGGAGGCCCACGGGAGAAAGTGTCTAAACACAGTTGTGAGTTACTATTGTCTTATAATGGAGAACGTAAAAGTTACAAAGTTACTGTTTAAGGGCACTTCCGGATGGACTACAACAAAACCCCTTTAGACTAGGAAACTTCGAGAGTCAATACCCACGGGAGCACTGGAGTACTCATGTTACCTCACCCAGGGAAGCCGGGTGCATAGGTGTCTTTTTGTGTCGAGTTTTGTCGATGTTTTCTATGGAGATATGCAAAGAAATGCTGCAGGCGACCAGAGGAAAAGTGTCCGGGTGGATCCAAGGGTGGCTCAAAGATGTAAAGAACCTGAAAGCAGAGGGGACAGAGTCTGGGTCACTAGCCAGTGACCAGGAAGGTACCAAGAAGGAACAAAGCGATGTCACGATGATCTCAGGTGAAGAGGTGAAGCTTGTCTCTGCAGACACGAGGACCAGGAGGTGTTGATGATAACTAAGAGCTGGATTCGAGCTGTACTATGAAGGATCTAGTTGACTGCGGTGTTGGTATCCAGATTGGACTCAACAAGCCTTGGCAAATGCAGCCCACGCAGGAAGTGAAGATTGGCTTCGGTGCAGACCAGCAAGGTCTGAGGAGCTTCTCCAATGCAGGGAAGCTGGGGCAAGCCTAGAGCAACCAGGAAAGCAGTTTGGTTTCAAAGGATTATCTTTAGGAGGCTCACTACCCCACGGGCTAGCAACCAGGAAGACGCATCGAGCTGAAATGCAAAAGCAGGCCCCACGATGCACTCGTGGAGTGTGAAGGGCTGAGCTTTGGTGAAAATGCTGCACGGGTCTGGGGCTTCTTATACCCTAATGCACAACATCGAGTTACCTCAGGAGTCGATGCAGTTAGCAAAATGCAGGATGTCCAGGGTGTCCGGTCCCACGTCTCTCGTGTCTGCCACGGGTTTCAGGTTTGCTGTGGGTGTGGGTCGGAGTCAGAGAAGTTTGGAAGTCCAGTTCCTGTGTCACTGAGTCTTCGGGTTACGGCTGGAGCGTCAACAAAGCAGACCGGCAAGTTACTGATGGTGCCTGTTTGCTCAGGATGGTCACTCCTTGACCACAAGGGAGATGTGTTCCATCTTCTAGTCAGAATAGAATGTCGAAAGTCCAAGAGTTCTGTATCAGAGTTTCGCTCCAGGATAATCTAAAGTCCTAGGGACACAGCTCCTATCTTTATACTGATTTTAGGGTCTGGATTACCTGCTAGGTCCCTCGTATGGGTGGACCTGGGAAGGGGGTGGTTACACCCCTTTTCCTTTGTCCAGTTTCGTGCCAGAGCAGGGCTGGGGTGCCCAAGCAACTGGTTTGAACCGGGCTATGCATGGAGAACCTTGTGTGCCCCAGACAGTGTCTCAAAAAGCATCTGCTGATGCAGCCCTCACTGTCCCAATACACATCTGCCTGTCTGGGGAGGTGCTGGTACCTCTCTGGACAGGAAACCTATTGTCCAGGCCTCCCCTGCCGGAGTTTCGACCAGCAGCAAGAGGTCAGACTCGTGTCTGTGGCAGCAGCATCCATTTTGTGATGATGGGGCTCTGTTTAACTTTAACCAGGTAAAGCAGTAACTACATGTCTTCTCCATCTAGAAGGGTGGAATGCTACCCCTGCCACCAGAGCTGGTGGTGGGGGGGGGGTAGTATTCCTATGTGTTTGACACCTTACACAACATGTTTTGATGTAGTCAAACCAAAGTTAGCATTAACTGCGGGGACTGTAATGCACTTAAGAGTCTATGGAAAGGCTATATCCTAGAACAGCTATAAGGAGATGGTTCCGAAAGCTGCAGAGGGGCTCAGCTCATGCTAGGGCACCCTCTCACATAAAACCAAGCACTCTGCCTCCAGGATTGTCGAGGCCTACCATAGGAGTGACTTACAGGTGCATATGTGTCTATATATATGGTAGATATAGATATACTATATCTAAGTACGGGGTGAATACACCACCTTATCCAAGCTGAGTGATAAGCCTGTGGTGTCAGTTTGGATGGCCAGCCAGGGGTGGCATAATACATGCTGCACCCCCTGGTAGACCTTGGTGCACCTATGCTCTGGGTACCTATGGTACTCTTTGCAGGGGCTCACAGAGGTGACCCAATACCAAATCAGGTATGTACCTACAGTACATGGAGTCCATTTTATACAGAATGCAGATAGCCTGGGGCCATGAATAGCAGGATCCCAGGCCAACTAAGTTGAAAACCAGCAAAACACTAGGCAAAAAGTTGGGGTGACCATATAGTCAGATATCCACCTTCCTACATTAATGGACACATGCATTGTAAGCAACTATGGTAGAAAACTCTAACAAGCATTAATGGTCACCAGCAGTGTGAGAATCACTGATATAAAGTTATAACTGGAATTAATTACCACAGGCAGTGTACACAACTATGTAGAGAGCTATAACAAGCATTGATGGAACAGGCAGTGTAATCATCAATAACAGAATGCTCCGACAAGCGTTAATGGGCACCAAAGTGTCAGAATCAATGGTATACATTTATAACAGGAATCAGTTGACACAGGCAGTGTACGCAACTTTGTAGAGCACTCTAACAAGATTTGATGTACACAGGCAGTCTAATCATCAATAACAGAAAGCTCTAACAAGCAAGAATGGGCATCGACAGTGTAAGAATCAATGGTATAAAGTTCTAACAGGAACTAATTGACACAGGCAGTGTAAGCAACTATGGTAGAAAGCTCGAACACGCATTAATGGATACAGGCAGTGTAAGCAACAATGTAGAGAGCTCTAACAAGCATTAATGGACACAGGCAGTGTAAGAAACTACGGTAGAAAGCTTGAACTAGCATTAATAGATACAGGCAGTGTAATCAACTATGTTGAGAGCTCTCACAGGTGTTAATGGACACAGGCAGTGTAAGCAACTGCGGTAGAAAGCTCTAACAAGCATTAATGGACACAGGCAGTGTAATTGACATTTCAAAAGGTCTAACAGGTGTTCATGGACACATGCAGTGTAAGCAACTATGGTAGAAAGCTCTAACAAGCATTAATGTGCACCAGCAGTGTAAGAATCACTGATATAAAGATATAACTGGAATTAATTACCACAGGCAGTGTAAGCAACTATGTAGAGAGCTATAACAAGCATTGATGGACCCAGGCAGTGTAATCATCAATAACAGAAAGCTCTAACAAGCGTTAATGGGCACCACAGTGTCAGAATCAATGGTATAATGTTATATCAGCAATCAGTTGACACAGGCAGTGTAAGCAACATTGTAGAGTGCTCTAACACGCATTGATGGACACAGACAGTCTAATCATCAATAACAGAAAGCTCTAACAAGCATGAATTGGCATAGACAGTGTAAGAATCAATGGTATAAAGTTCTAACAGGAATTAATTGACAACAAAGGCAGTGTAAGCAACTATGCAGCGAGCTCTAACAGGTGTTAAAGGACACAGGCAGTGTAAGCAACTATGGTAGAGAGCTCGAACAAGCATTAAAGGACACAGGCAGTGTAAGCAACTATGGTAGAAAGTTCAAACAAGCATTGATGGATACATGCAATGTAATCAACTATGTAGAGTTCTCTAACAGGTGTCAAATGGACACAGGCAGTGTAAGCAACTATGGTAGAAAGCGCTAACAAGCATTAATGGACACAAGCAGTTTAATCAACTATTTAGAGATCTCTTACAGGTTTTAATGGACACAGGCAGTGTAAGCAACTATGGAGGGGTGTGGGCGCACACTGCCTCACACTCCAGCACTCAGTTTGCCCCGATGCATCATAATAAATGCAGTGCATGATAACACTTTCTTCGGTGTCAGGCTTTAGTTTTTCACCCTTGTTGGTGCAGCCAGTGCTGTGTATCTCTAGACACGTGTTTCAGGATAATTGTCCTTCTTCAGTAGAGAGCAACACTTTTTGGGGGGAGCTGGAGATGCTGCCCAAAGTCTTCTCAGGTCTCAGTACCACTCGCTGGGCGCAGGTGCATCAACCAGAGCTCGTCAGCTCGATAGCTCAAGGGAGCCTTTTTAAATAGGAGGGGTGTGGGCGCACACTGCCTCACACTCCAGCACTCAGTTTGCCCCGATGCATCATATTAAATGCAGTGCATGATAACAATTTCTTCAGTGTCAGGCTTTAGTTTTTCACCCTTGTTGGTGCAGCCAGTGCTGTGTATCTCTAGACATGCATTTCAGGATAATTGTCCTTCTTCAGTGGAGAGCAACACTTTTTTTGGGGGTGCTGGAGATGCTGCCCAAAGTATTCTCAGGTCTCAGTACCACTCGCTGGGCGCAGGTGCCTCAACCAGAGCTCGTCAGCTCGATAGCTCAAGGGAGCCTTTTCAAATAGGAGGGGGGTGGGCGCACACTGCCTCACACTCCAGCATTCAGTTTGCCCCAATGCATCATAATAAATGCAGTGCATGATAACACTTTCTTCGGTGTCAGGCTTTAGTTGTTCGCCCTTGTTGGTGCAGCCAGTGCTGTGTATCTCTAGACACTTGTTTCAGGATAATTGTCCTTCTTCAGTAAAGAGCAACAATTTAACAAAGTCTTCTCAGGTCTCAGTACCACTCGCTGGGCACAGGTGCATCAACCACAGCTCGTCAGCTCGTTAGCTCAAGGGAGCCTTTTCAAATAGGAGGGGGGTGGGCGCACACTGCCTCACACTCCAGCATTCAGTTTGCCCCGATGCATCATAATAAATGCAGTGAATGATAACACTTTCTTGCACACTTTCTTCTTTACTGATAATGCCTAACAGTTTCTGTTCTAATCTCTTTCCTTCTACTTCTCATATGGATAATGATAGTGTGTTTTACTCAGTGGTTTGTACGCAAACAAGGCAATACTAAGTCTGTTACAAATGCAATGGTTCCAACTGTGGAAAGATGTAAGGCTAAGTTGGACTCTTGACTTGGATATGACTCTATAAGTAAGCAGCCAAAGTTTAAACCAATGAGCCATCATGTTGCATGATTTAATTGGCTTCTACTATGTTTATGTTTTACTCCTGTTTTACCAGATTACAATGGTCCATGCTTGTTGTTACTGGAATCAATTACTTATTAATGGCTTCAATGAATTCATCGTAGTGTCTTTTGGGGCAGGATACAAACAGTGGTATGTCTCCTTTCCCTTCACCTTAAAGGAGATTTGATGTGGAGTACTTTCGGGTTCAGTCTTCAGTCCTCTCTCCACTCCTTTTTATAAGGTATATAATATATAGATATTATCCCTGCTGTGGAGTATATTATATTTCTTCTAACTACTAATACAATGGAAAGCTCAAAGTGTGATAAATATTGTGGTACGATATTGTGAGGAAAACGAATAATTATATGGTGCGGTTGTGCACGCTCACTGTGAAAATAAACTTATAATACCGTCTTGGCTTCAGTTAAGCTTGTTTGCCCATCCTTATCTCAACCCTGGGTAGTTGTGACTTTGAGCAGTCAGACTTTGTCAATGGAATGCTTGGGAAGCATTGAGAAGAACCAAAAGAGCTGAATAATAAAGAAACACAGCGCAAAAAAGTTATAATTCTAATTTGTAAAAATAGCTCATATTTCTATGAATTTGTAGCCATTAAAATGAATAAAAGCAAACAGAGGATTCCAGAGATATAATTGAAGAATCAAATAATAAATCACTGCTTTTCACTCTAATCACTTACAAGCATTGACAACTACTGCAGTTAACAATTACTTAAACATTTTTGAAAACTTTTTTAAAGTTTTGAACAATTACTCTGGACCGCTCTGGGTAACGACCTCCAACAGGAACCGAGTCAAAGTGGCCAATGAGGCTTGGAAGGAAAGTTACTTTGCGATCAAAGCACTCACTAGTCCAGTTCCAGGTTTTCTGGATGTACCGCCATAGACATCAATAGAGGGGTCCTGATGCAAGGGATAGATGCTGAAGGTGCTGAAGGGTACTGAGGATGCTGTGCCAATGACAGGGGTCTTCCTCAGTCTGCTCCTTTGCCGACAGTCATGGCAGAGGGACTTTGGCCACATATGTTGATGTTACTCAAAGTCCAGTTTAAGTCAGGCCAAAAAACTGTTATCTCTAGTCTCCGGCCACAACCAAATCACCTGTTCCCTTTAACTGAGGCTAGTGAATATCTTAAGCAACCAAACACCTCTCTGACAACTCTCCTGGGGCCAGCAGACTCGGGTGCAACTTTTTAGGGTCAGGAATCAGTCTCCAGGGCTGCACTTTGGCAGTTAGCAGGGGTCATGTCATCCTGGCTACCAACTTGCCAAAGCAAACTTCATCTTCTGTGGCCCTGTAACTGTAACAAGAAGTCAGCCAACTGACTCATAGATTCACCTATTCTGTATGGGGGCTTATGGATGACATTCCCTTGAGCAAGGTACCACAGACACAGTCCTTTCTTTGCTAGCCAAAGTATCAGCAGCAGTCGTGTCCCCTCCATTAGGGACACCCCACTTCTGCCAGAGAAGCAAAGGTGGAAAATAAAATTGTAATGAAATGAATTTATTACCATTTTATTTTTTACTTTCCCCCGCCTGAGCCGTGTTTGGGGGCAGGACAACTGCTGCTGACTGGCAGCAGGGGAGTGGTGCTCATACAGTTTAGAGTGCACATGTCACTTGGGACAGCTGTTTTGCTACAGCAGTTTGACATGCACTTTTTAAAACTCTCCTGCCAGCTGTTCTAGACAGCAAGGTTGGCAGCAGGCACAGCTCCCTGTGCCTGAGCGAGGGCTGAGGCAACCAACTCCAACCATTCCTGGTGCTGCTCTCATGTTGCTTAACATTATCAGCGCCATGACAGCAGAGTCTGGAATGGTGTGGAGAATTGCTGCAGACTAGCGTGCTATGACCTACTGACAAGCAAGGCACAAACCTCCCAGTGCCTTCAGCCTCACTGCCAGAGCTTTCAGTTGTAGTTCGTTATAAACTCTGTTTATAGCTAACCATGAACTAAAGCTTTCACATTGACCTTATTGGAAATGCTGGTCAGTGGTTGCTTCAATAATCAAAAAGCAAAATGCCCGACTGGACGGAGGCTCTATCCAGAAGCTTTGGGGTTAGGGATAGCAATTTATAGCAATAATCCCTAATTAGCCAAGAAAAAGGATGATAAATAAAGAAGGAGACATAGGATTAGACATGCTTACTGGCCTGAGTAGTGGAGTCCATGGTGGGTGCAGAGGGTGAGCAGCAGCCGGTGAACGCACATCAGAGGGCAAGGCGATCGATCCTCGGACACAAAGTGGACAGATCCTCCGTTTCAGCACGCCAGTCCCCTGAAGTTCCCGGGGCTCCTGTGCTTCACTCCGTGCAAGGAGATAAGATGTGCAGTGGGAGGGGAAGCTATGAGTCATGGCAGGAGCACAGAAAGAGGCTTGGTTCTATACACCAGACCCCCAAAGCTCCATTGAAGCTCCAGTGCTCCTCTTCACACAAGGAGGTAAAATGTCAAATGGAGAGAAAGTCAAGTGAGCCTCAGCTGGAGGAAGTTAACTGGTTCCACTCCACGGTTCTCAAGAGCGGCTCTAAGGCAGGAGCGAGTACGAGAGAGGGAGGATATACCCCCACCTACCCCAACACTCCCAGGAAACTGAGGAGTCTCCTGGCTATATTTGAAATGGGAGAAGGAAAGGAACATTTAAAAAAAATATTATAAAAGGAAACTAAGGAACAAATAATGAAGAAAGAGTAACAGAAAGGTAAAGAGGACCAACATAGGTCCCTTGAATATAGGCCATTTCAATAAGGCTTGGTACTGTACAAAATGGCTGATGTATGACAGAAAGGAGAAGAAGACCAACAACAACTGATCGTGGAAACAAAAATAGGTAGGATGGTCACCAAAAGCAAATAAGCAGCCATATTGGAATAGTCATTTTGGTTTGCCCAATCAATCCTCTATATCCAAATCACAAGGGATCCCAGTCGTATGGTCAAAATCAGGAATAGGCCAGACCATTATAAAACAAAAACAAAACAAGGGAGTAAAAAAAGAAAGAGAATAAGAAAAGCAAGAAGGAAGCAAAATGGCAGGAGAGTTAAAAGCAGCAGGAAGTAACCCCTACAATATATTACCCTCCCCCCAACATCTCCAGGAATGCAGCTAAGGCTTTTAAGCACAACTTAATGAAAAAAAAACACTGAGATACTCATCTTAAACCCGCACTTCAACTTAAGAGGGGCATCTTAGTTAATGACCTTATATTCTTCACAAGAAAGCCGGCAAAATGGCGCAAGACCATAACAAAACAATTGAACACACAAGAAACAAAAAACATACCCTACGGCATTAAGCTATCGATCGCTCCCTCTCATAGACTTGGGGCTGCACTGAATATAACAATCTATCAAAACTGTGTCATACTCATTCAAGCAAAGGACAAGGATCTACTCAAATTTTGTTGAATACTTCTCCACACTGAAAAAACAAGTCTATTACTTCATTTGTCTGAGAAACCAACAAACCCCCTGTACGAATTCAATTACACATAACAAATGAGTAACACCAAAAGTGGAATATGGGAGGCCATAGATCCTCAGAGGTCAAATCCTTCTCCAACAAATGCAACAAGGCCTCTTCACACGTAAATGCCATTTCACCAACAATCTCCATAAATCCTTCAACATCATCTTGGAATGAAAGTCAAATTCCCGCACGAATGATCACGACAGCCTCCACGGTAGGAGCTAATTGTCACAATCACCAAGAAATAGTCCGACAAAAGTCGAGACAGCCTCTAGTGTTGTCATTAGAGATGTCATCAGTGATGTCATAAGTGATGTCACTGAGCAAGTCATGAGTGATGAAATATGTCACGTTATCAGCAGTGCATTGCGGGGGCATGAGTTATAGTTAGGTCTACTAACTATAACGGCCAAATTTCTGTCGTTTTGTACGAGTGAAATCTTCAACTAACTATAAAGTTCCTGAAACCTATGGTTTTTTCAGTGAATTTCAAAGGTTTTTAAATTATAATTTCTAATTATAATGTTTATTAAACCAATAGTTTTTTCAGTGATTTTAAATTATAATTCCATTTTCAACCTGGTGAAAACAGCCGATATCGCCTGTTTTTCAGCAATAGCTTCCGCCAAAAAAATCGCCACAAATAGATCAACAACTGACGCTAATAATATGCAGAGTAGGCGTTCATGTGCAAAAATAACACAAAAACGCCACTTTCCGATATTTTCAACAAGCAGTCAAATCTGCTGTGCGATCCAAAAACAAGCTGGTGCTTGTAGAGTTGTGGACAGTGGACGCAATCATGTTACCTCAGGCAGTGGAGAAGATCTCAGTCAAGTACCTGCCTGTGTCGTCATCCCCTGTAAGCGGAAGCAGCCTGAGATGATGCCCTGTACCGGGACAGGGCATCATCTCAGGCTGCACACCCACTCAGCAGTTACAATGCCCCTACCTCAGTGGACAGAAATTCACCGTCATGTGGCGGTGTGCCTGTTCCGGCTGCGGTGCATCTGGTGCACCAAGTCTCAAATGGAAATGGCATATAGCACGTGCGTCCGGTTGTTTTTAGCACATGTTTTGTGTCCGTACAGCACATGTTTTGTAGGCCTGAGCCACTGAGCAGCCAGAGCCTACCACAACATGCGTGGCCTCACTAGTCACTGAGCTAGTGGCGCCGGAAGTGCTGAGCGGGTGTGCAATCTGCGATGATGACGGGTACACTGGTATGTCCCCTGCCATGGCAAAATCAAGACTCAGCACCAAATGTGAGACCTGTTTGCCTATGGAGGGGGGGCTGCATGATGTGGAGGGTGCCCTGTCCATGAAAAGATGAGCAGTGAGATCTGGGTGTGTTCAGGCGGGCAGACACCTCTGGGCTGCGAGAGTAGATGCGGTGTAGCAGCCTAGGTGCGCAGCGGCGGGGACACACCTCTGAGCAGCGGGAGTGGATGGAGTGCAGCAGCCTGGATGCATGAAGGCAGGACAGCGATTTAGGCATGCATAGTTGTATATAATCTGCCATTCCTGATTCTCTACTATGTTTCAGATGTGGGAGCTTGAGGGCTACACTCCCGGCATGTGGTTGGAGACACACCGGTGGCGTAAAGGTGAGCTGTGAGAGTTTTTTCCACAGTGTGGGAACTCACAGTCTCTCCTCATCTGTTCCTTTCTCTCCCTCATATTTGTTTGCTCTCTTCCTCTTGCTCAAACTGTTTCTCTCTTTCTCACTCTCTTCATCTCTGTCTCACTATTACTCTTCATCTTTCTCTCTCACTCTTCCTCTGTTTCTATCTTTCTCACTCTCTTTCTCTCTCTCTTCCTCTCTCCCCACAGTTACTCTTTCTCTTCATCTCTCTCTCACTCTTTCTCCCTGTCTTCATCTCACTCTTCTTTCTTTCTCTCTCTCTCTTTCCTCTCTCTCACTCTTTCTCTCACTCTCTCTTTGATGGACGCATGACCCATAATCTTATCTTCCTTTTTGTCTAGCAGGCTGTGATTAACAGAATGACGCCCCACCCGACACGGACCTCCCGCCATGAGACGATGACTTTCAGTTCTACTGAGTTACTGCCACCAGAGTTGAGCGTGTGT